>NW_024545513.1:9957500-11207500 GCF_018152505.1 Drosophila elegans | reverse complement strand
ATAAGAGTCAATTAAAATAAGGCTTTAAAATAACCCATTTTAAAGCTATCTTGATAGTATGAAAGCCAAAAAAAAAACAATTATTTTCTTTATTTGGTTATAAGGAAATAAATTTATTGTTATTATAATATTTCTACAAGTCTATATTAATTTATAGATAGCTTATAGTTTGCTGGTGTTTGCTGTTTAATTAAATCAATAAGTTTACAAATTTTAAATATATTTTAATATTGAATTTTTATGAAATTGTATTTTTAAGATCTCATTATTTCTACTACTATGTTATTTTTAACTTAGATTTTAGACTCTAAATATTGTACTTTTGAAATAATTTTAACTGATCTATTATATTAATCCGTTTCGTTTTTTTCCAGTGCGGAACTTCGGGGCAGGGGAACAGTGGGCGATGAGATTCTGCGGGAAGGACCAACGTCCATTGCCATAAAACTTAAACAAGTTATTTATGCACACGCGTTGCGTGCTTCAAGCTCGTTTTCAATTGCAGCTGGCAAATGTTTAAGAGCGACGCAAAGATTGGAATGAAAATGGGGTGGGAAAAAGGGGTGGCTGAATGCAAGGTGCATGAAAAGTGCGGAAAAGTGGGAAAAGCGGGCACTGCAATGGGGCCTTAAGTTATCAACATGGAATGCAATTTTCCAAACTGTCTATTTTCTATGCAAATTCGCTTGCATTTCACAACGCGCTGCGCTTTACGCTTTTGCTCTCTATCTTCCACCAGTCACGCCCACCCCTCGCCTACCGCCTGCCGCCCACTTTTTTCCCAAATGGAGGAGGGGCAGTGGGTGCCGACAGGCCATATCAGCCATATCAAAGAGCTGAGAGCGAAGAAAAGCAGTAGTAGTATAGTAGTGGGAAAAAAAAAGCGTCGCACAAACATGCAAATGTGTTGCATAGTTTAGGGCGCTCTCACACACACACTCGCTTATCAAAAGCATCCTGGCCCTTCACGTTCGTATGTGTGTGTGTGTGTGTGTTTGCATATTAACTTGATATATATTTAGCTGGCAAATAGAATGCTTACGACAGATTTTTTTTATTGCCTGGCAAAAAATACTGGAATGTAATTGGAAAAATGTAGCTGAACGAATTTGTTTTTTGGAATCTCTTTAATCGGCAAGCATGCAAAACAAAATTAAGGAACCAATTTTAAGAAAAAGAAAATAAATTAAAAATGATAAAAATATACATCATATACATAAATAATTGTTGAGTTCACTGATAAAAAAACTTAGTAAGTCGAAATATTTTTTACTCAATTAAAATGTTTTTCACTTCTGAGAAGAATATTTTTTACAAAATATTATAGTTCTCGCATTTGTTATTTTCCTAACCTTTTAACTGGCCATTCTACTAATCTGCTTTATTTCCCAGCCCATTTATTGACTATTTTATTTTGCAATTCTCCCAATTGCTGCAAATTTGCGTTCTAAACTTTCCTTGGAACGCTCCTCTTAAATCTGAATTCGAAGCGCTTGGGCCTGGCTAATCAGCGAGCACGCCGGTAGCTTATGTTGTTGCATCACTGATGGATGCCAGAGGCACTAGCAGCCTGCATCCTTAACCCCTGGACGCCACCCCCTTTTTGGCCAACGCTCCCGGAGTTGCCACAAAATCAAGCCACATTGATATTGATGGAGCGAGGGGAGCGCGTCAACGGCAATGAAAAAACCAAATGAGCGACGCTCTGAGCGCTCCTCTCGATTAGCGCGCTGCACCACATGGTAGCCAGTGGTGCGTGGGGTTAAAGAGGGTGGTGATGGTGGTGGTGGTGATGGTGGTGGGTGGCCCCCAGTGGGTGAAGGCCGCAAAAGGTGGCGTGGCACGAGCGCAGGGGGTGAGGTCAATGCAAAGCAGCGCTGAACCGAACCAAAAAGAAAACAGGCCAACGGCTACTCGATGAGTGCGTGACTTTTCAGCTGCCCATGGAGTCATGGCAATACACTTCAAAA
The DNA here is from genome assembly GCF_018152505.1 of Drosophila elegans. Lineage (NCBI taxonomy): Eukaryota > Metazoa > Arthropoda > Insecta > Diptera > Drosophilidae > Drosophila > Drosophila elegans. The sequence continues at coordinate 11,205,530 of NW_024545513.1, read as the reverse complement.
AATTGCTCGTAAAATTTTGTTTCCATAAAACAGTTCACTTCATACAAAAACCCTAAAAATACCGAACATAAAAGTAGTTTAAAATGGTAAAGAAATTTTAGTTGGGAATTAAATTATAAGCTATTAAAGAGATGTCACTTGAAATCATAATATGGTTAGATGGTATGTGTAAAATAATAAAAGTCTTGACTCATATTTCTACAAGCTATAGACAACTTGAAAATATGTAACATGAAAAGAGGTCAAAAACATGGACCAATGTTAGAAGCTATAAATTAAATGCATTTGATAAGAGAAATAGGCTATATAAGAGATCTGTCACATTAAAATTGGAATCAATAAGTGCAATAAACTTGTTGACCCTTTGATCGACTTATGGGTTATTAAGGGTGTATTCTTAAGGTGGCTTAACTAAGATATAATCCTGCTCCATTCTGTATGTGAAAACGTTTTGCTCTCACTGCTCAATTACACCGAGATAGCGATTGAAGGTGTTTTGGCTGCCAACACGTTGGTTTCGCAGGGCGATGAAATTTAGCAGCGCGAGTAGCTGGCGAATCCCTTCTGACATTGACAAATAGTGTGCGAAGTACAATGCAAGCGCACCAACACACACGTACACTGACACACACGCACTCACACACGCACGCACTCTTGCAAAACTGGCACACGCATGCCGTGGCAAAATGTGTTACATACTTGCGGGCGCAAATTATTGCCAGCAGGCAGCTGCAGCTGCGACTCAGGACTCAGGACGCAGGACTCCTGTTCCCGCTCCTTCGGCGAATCCTGCGCCCTCTCCTCGCCAGTTTGCTAATTAACAAAGCACTTTACAGCTGTCCGGAGAATTTGAGGCGGAGGGATGCCAAGAGCGGGGCGTACACTCGGAAAACCACGACAATCTATTATAACGTAGCTAAAAGTTCTACAAAATATTTACCAAATTAAATATTAAACTTGTAAGAATTTCATCGAAAATGTGGAAAAAGATAACCTTTTATATGGCCACGATACAATATAAATTTTCATAGATTTGTAGCATTTAAATATTATTTTGTTTACAAAATTAAGTAAAACAGTAACATGACTGGTTATAATTTTTTGTAATTATACATTTATGATATCTTATTTTTTCTAAATAAGTCATACATTATAGCCCCATACTAAAGGAATACTTTTTATATTAATTTGGATGCAAATATTGTATATATATAGGTTTACTTTTTTTAAGTGCATAAATACTTTACACCTGGCCCAAAAACAACAGCAGGAGACAAAGCCTTTAGGACCATCATCTCTGAGCGAGCTTATCCCGTTTCTTGGGCCGCCCTGTACCGCCTCCGGCCACGCCCTACCTTTACTCCCTTTTACCCCTCCCACACCACACCACCGGCAGCATTAATTAAATTTTATAACGCCGCCACTGCAGCTGGTTGTGTGGAAACACGTGATGCCAACGCTTAGAATTTGTCGCCAAGTGTTCCGCTGCAACTCCGCCGGTTTATACTGTGTATATATAAACTTAGATATTCCCATAGCCCATTTCAACCACTTTAACCAAACGGAGTTGGGAACATTGAGATCCCACTTGGATATTCTATATTCTGCATTAAATTGTTTTAGATCCGAGAACTGGGATTTAAGAGGAATTCATTTTTATATTTTCACAGACAACTTTTACATATATTATTTTAAAACAAATATATAATTTGTTTGCTAATTTAGTTAATTATCGAGTGTTTTTTGGAATATTTAAAATCTTAAACCAAATATGCAATACTTTGTAATAAACATTTAAATCCCATTTATTTAACGTTTTGTAGTTGGTTAATTGCAGTTTAAAGCGTCAAGGCGGATAATTGAACAACATTTAATGAGCACTTTAAGCGACAGTAACAAAATAAATTGCAAGAGTTATATTTATGAAAGGCATACAAAGCATTTGCCAAGGGCAATTTCGAAAAAAAAATAATATACGTTTACATTTAAACTGGTAAAAGGCAATTTAATTATGCGGAACCGGGTAATTATAACAATAAACAAAATGTAATTGTATAAGTTTTTAGTAAATACATGAAATTTAAAGACAAAGTCCTGATGCATACCTATACACGTTAAGTAATAAATACAAAATCTGCTGCATTAAACATCCCCTATTTTTCATATTTTGTAATTTTAATCTGCATTAAAAGACCCTCCAATAAATCCTTTGCCTTCTTTTAACGTTTCGTAGATTCCCTCATCTTTTCAGCCTAATTACATAATTTAAATACAAATTGTTTCTGAATTGCCGGAAAGTTGTGAAATGGCCAGGATGGCCAGTTGATTTAATTCTATTAGTGGCTTTATTCGCAATTATTCACAATTATTTATATTGTCGAGTGGTTAAACCAAGCATTCATTTATTCACCATTATCTTTTGTAGGCTGCCAATTAATTGGCCTAAGGACTTGAGGCGTTTTGTTGTCCACCCCAAAAAGAAATTAAGACCGGAATTGGAATGAAAATTTAACAATTTTGTAACTCTAATCTGCGCGGCAATAAAATAAAAATGCTGCGAGAAGAAAACTTTGCCGCGCGGCAAAGGAAAATAAAAATGAAAATAAAAATACAAGAAGCGTCACGAAAATGCGCAGACAGCAAAAGCGGAAAGTGTTTATATTTATATATATATATGTGTGTGTGTGTGTGTGCGTGTATATAGTATGTATGGGTGCCTCCATTGTTGCTAACTGCGCTCCGTTTATTTAGAAAGTTATTTCTCTCGCTCAGCGAAGGAAACACAAAAAGTAACTAAAAATAAGCTGAGCCAAAATAAAAACATTGTTGCACATGCTCCACTCCGCACCCAAAAAAATATAACAAAAATTGAAAAAAAAAAAACTAAAACAAGCTGGCAACAATGTTGTCTGTTATTCAAGCTGAAAGCAGTGCGAAAAAAGGGGCGGCCAAAAGGGGCGGGCCTGGGGGAATCCCCGCCTCATTAGCTCGGGGTTTCGCCATGGATATGCTAAAAGGTTTTTATTATTATTTTATTCACTTTTTCGGCTGCGTTTCTGTTTTGTTTTTCCTGCTGATGATTATTAATGGATTTATTTTTGGGCAAATTTTAAGTTTCTTCGTTTATCATCACTTCGAGCCAATGACCTTGTATTACAACTTAAGAGCGCATGATAAAAACTACTTAAATGCTCTCTGGTCACTTGTTTACCTAAATAAAATCGTATGCTTATGTGCGTAAAACAAGGATTAAATTAGTAAAAATATTTAAAATTAAATTCGAGCGCATAAAAACATTTCTACTATATTTACCCCTCTGCTTTGAAAATATTTTCTCTGAAAGTCACAAAAATTATGTAGAACTGTAAACACGATTCAGATGAAACACACTGTCACCTCACCTGACATTATGCCATTTGGCTGCACCGTTTGTTTAGCTATACAATATTTTCTTGGATTTCTCAAAAACGGTTTTTACCTCAATCCATTCCTACGCCCTGTTTGCATTGTACTGAATGCTATTTATTATTATTATTTAGCCATCATTTGGCTGGCAGTCAATTGGGCATTTTGTTTATAAACAATATACACAGGGCGCCGAGGAAAACATTTTTGATGTAGCTCATAAAAATGGTCAGCGAGACACGGGGAAAATACAGGGAAAAACCAAAAGAAATAATAAACACGAATTGCAAATATTTGTAAGCTTTCATCGGGAAAAATTGGTGTGCCGGCCAATAAGGTGTTGACGGAGGCAAACAGAATTAAAAATTGTTTTTGTGCTGTTATTGTGTTTTTAGTGCCAGTTAAACAGGAGAAAAATTCACTTTTCCCTCATCTTTTTTCAGGTGACATAAACGGAAATTACGCATACGCCCTGTTGGCAATTTTTATAAAATTTAATCCAATGAAAATAACAAAAGAAAGAGTGGGCTCGAAATAAAATTGAATCTCGAAATGGATGTGGTGACAATTAATAAAACCCTTGGTCTTCATTTTGCATCACAATTTTACCCCTGTTTACTTTATTATGCGTAAGAGATTATAATGGCATTAATTACGTATACGCACAGGTGAACTCGGCATAAGGCACGATGGGCACTTAATTAGTGTGTGTGTGTGTCTATGTGTGTGTCGACCTGTTTGTTTATGTTTAAATGTCTGACGGCTTTGGCAAACATTTCCCTACATTTATTCGCTTATTCTGTGTTTGTTTGCCTTTTTTATGAAAACGTTTTTGAATTTTTACAGGGACTTACAGATGCTCTGTTTATTGAAGGAGATTTATTCAAAACAGATGGTACCCGAAAAATTAAAAATATCCGCTTTTACTATCAAAACTGTTTTTCAATTTTATTGTTTACAAATTAAAAACAAATTAATTGCTCGTAAAAATGTTTTTAAAAGCATATGAAAATTTTGTATGTGCTTTTTTCAATCAAAACACTTTTTCCAATTTTATAAGGGTATTTTTTTTATAAGAGATTTTTGAGTAATTTTTTTTCCCCAGAAAGTTACATAAATTCAACTAAATTACAAGTAAAATGAACTAAAAACAAGAGTATTGATGCTTCACATTTGACAAATACAATTTTGGGACTTGCTCGCTTTGCAATTTTGTTTTCTGTTATTCAAAACGATCGCCCATGCTAGAGGGTAAACGCACAGAGTTTTTCATATTTTTGTCAGCATGACATTTGAATTTGCATAATTAATCAATTAATGCTGCGATTTTAGAGGGGAAATGAAAATGCCTGGCGTCACGTGCATAAATTTTGCTCATGTGTTTTTCACTCGTTTCGTTTTCAATTTCATTTTTGAATACAATTTTTAAGCCGCGCACGTGCTTCGACATGACTATGCCTGATATATATGCAATCTGCATGGTATACACATGTGCTCATACGTGGACATCTACAGATATGTATACCCATATCAAAAACTAAAAGGGGAACATTTAATTTGATATGCGCTTTGTTTGCCCAACGACATGGACATGTCAATTATTTAATGCTTAACGTTTAGTGCCTTATTGCATTTTAATTTTCCATTTTGCCATTTGACTCGATGCGTTTTTATCGCCGGCCATTCGATATTCACACAAATTACGTGACGAGAATGCCAAAAGAGAAGTACTTGCTATTAAATTAGGTCCATAATGTCTAATATTGCGATGCTAAATGAGATGTATTTGTAATTTGATGATAGGCAATAATTTAAAATGTTTAAATATGTGCTTTAAACAGTGAAATATTGAAAGGTTAAGCTTCAACTTGACCAGCAAAAGTTTCATTTTACTTATAATGAGTTTCGTATTCTAACTACAATAAAACTTAAGGAGATCATAAATAATAAATTCCCTGTTTGTTTAAAATAGAATTTTAACGATTATTGTTATAGAAAACACATCAAATTAATAGCCAATAAATACGGAACTCGTTCGAAAAATAAATTAAACAAAATTTGAATAAACTGCAAATATTATTTATTTACTTAACAATTTTATGTCGTATTTATTGATCATTAATTTTATGATTTTGCCTTATTTCACAATGTTGTGCTAAGTGCGTAATAGATTTCGATTAAAAAAATGATCTCTACTACCAGAAAAAATTGAAAAATGATTTTTGAAAAATTTGCTTTTGGGTGACCCATTTTCAAGTTGTTCCGACTTATATATTTGGTCTAAGAGATATGGCCATACGACATTGGGCTGTCAAGAGGTTTTAGTGCTTCCCCTCGTTTTTCAGTTGTTTATTTTGGTTGAGGGGTTCGTCATTAGACGGCTACAGCCTAATGGACCACGCCTTTTACCCCCCTCAAAACCCCCCCGTTTTCTTTTTTTCCACCCGTTTTCCACACGTTTTCCTCAGTTTTCCTGTCATGTTTCACCTGCCAGTTGAATTGCATTTGATTTGATATTTGCTGTCATCTGTGCGTCGTTTGCTGCTCTTTATTCGGATTTTCACTCCTCTGTTGTTCTTAGAATCATTAGTTTGTTTTTTGGCCTTACCATATGTATCTGTATCTTTTGTCACGTTCGCCTCTCGATTTTCGTGATTTGGTTTTCATTTCTTGGGCCTCTGCTGTTTTCTTTCGGCTTCTTGTTGTCACACTCGCATCTATTTTTGGTACGAGCACAACAAAAATTAAATAAATAATATTGTCATTCTCTCAATTGCATTTGCGCTTTTTCACCCATGTTGCCTCAGATATTTCAACAATTTAATCCATTTTTTATGTCTTTATTCGCATGTGGCCCAAATGTTTTTCCTGCTTTATGTGGTTGACTAATTGTTAGGAATTTTGTCGTTTTCATAATACTTTTAAAAGGAAGTTTTCGTCACAGAATGGAAAATTATCTTAACAATTGGCATTCGAAATGTTTAGAAAGTATAAATCTATACTAAGAGCTATCTTTTAATATTATTTTTACATATCTTGCATATATCCACTAATTTGTTTCTATTTACATTTATACATTTTTGTACGCTTTAAAATTCAAGTTTTAAGATTACGCCTTGCTGTATTAAAAATTATTGAAATGAAATGTTTATGATAACATTTTTGCTGATGGATTGTAGGCTTACATCCAATTAAAAATCCATAAAAAATTAATAGCAGCGCTGGCCATTTTCGCCTGAATTTACACAAGAATCGACCTCCAAACAAAAGGCAGACGTAAAAATTATTGATTTGCGGTTGCAAATGTTTCAGCATCCAGCTATACATTGAGTATTTTATCTCACTATTTTTGCCCATTCCACTGGCAATTTAATTTCAATTTGTTGACCGCCTCATTTGATTTAAATGTTCGGGGAATGTAAATGCATTTCCACTTGAATTCCGAGATCTTATCTTGGCCAACAGTTTCAATGGGTTAAAGGGGTGCTCAAAAGGGGTCCCAGGAGGGGTTAAAAGCGGCATCGGGACAAATTCAGAGGAAAAATATTCCGATTGCTTGGCATTTGGTGACGTGCGGCGATCGCGTCCAACAGAAACAAAAATAAATAAATATAAATGTTGCGCATATAATCTATTTTGACTCAAGGTCGCGTCATCAGTTTCTGTTTTTTTCACCGCCGAAGAGGAAATTGTGGCGAAAAAGATGGGCAAATATTAAAAGAAATATGCGAAAAGTGGTAGAACATAAACATTGGAAAAATCAGGGGACTATAATGATGAAAAAACAAACAACTTGTTTCTAAATAAGTTCATAAATTTAAATATTTTAATTTACATTAAAATTGTTCATTTAATAAGATTTTACAATAGTTAAATTTCAAATATCATGTTTTCGATTTTAAGTATGCAAAATAATATATTTTTCAGATCAATCAATTTATTCAGATTTTTTAATTTTAATTAAATTTTCAGAAATTATTTTCTTTTGCTAAAAATAGTTTTTAGTTATTTGTTAATTTATTGTTCACCAACGGATATTTAAAAGAAATCCCTATCTGGTTTTTTTTTTTATCTAAAAAATTCGTTTTTAATGTAATGACTTTTAAAAGGCATATTACATAAATATAAATAGTTATTTAATTACTTATTAAATATTACGGAAAAAAACCTATAAATAACGTAAGACACAGACTCATTATTCTACATTTTAAACTCGCATAAATCAGCGTAATCAGGGCTTCATCTGCACCTTGATCTACATTCCAAGATCAAACCGAACCAGTTTGTTCTTCCGATCTCACGAAGATATCTCACCCAAAACACATGAATAGACGTTCTTTGAGGAAAGAAATAAATAGGGGAAAAAAAGCGACCGCGTTAGATTGTTCAATTATTCAATTGGGGACTTCGAGACGACGGCAAACAATTTTGATTATATTTATTAGATGCCGGATTAGCCAGCGTAGGCTCTTATGGCAATTGCGTTGAGTATACGCCATGTATGCGCCCCAAAGTAGTTTAATTTTTTCCATCACATGTGTTTCGCATTAGTTTTGTTTTTTATATTCGCTGGAGGGCAGAGGAATTGAAACGAAAATGAAAATGAAAATGTCTTGTGATGGAATTTAAATTGAAATGGATATTTTGATCGTCTCTGTTGAGTAGTAGGGACATCTTCTCAATTCCGTTCACCTTACCCACCCAATTCTTCTCGCCCGCCGACTATGCAAATGTAGCGGAAATACTGAACAAATGCCACTCGACTTGGCCCTGGATCATACTATATGCCTGACTGTATATATAAATACCGGCCAGAGATGTTCCTGAATGATCTCTCGAAAATTCTGCTCAAGTGTGTCACTTGAAGAGCGTACAAAACAAATCAATTGATTTGAGTATATTTGATCAGCTCTCCACTCGACGCTCAAAAGATATTCAAATCTATTTTGCAAAAAAAAAAAACATATTCAAATAAATTAAGATCACGAAGAGATGACTTCAAACACTAAAGCACAAAAGAAATATCGAAAGAGCAAAAGCCACAATTTTATCTAATAAAATAAAAAGTAAGGAACAACAGTTTATCTTTCTTAAACTTATTTTTTGTTTCCCATCAATTTTGTGTCTCTTTGAAAAAGTGTTTAATGAATATTGCCATATTTTAAGTGATTCTTAGAATAGAACATATTTATTTGATTTTGAAATCATGCAAATATTGATATTAATTCAATTTATACCTGGAATAATCGCGTTGTGTTTTTATGTTTTGTTAATTGTTGAGTTTCGCCGGCTTTTTTTGCTGCTAATTATATTTTGGTCATGCCAGCAAATCCATCAATTACAGATGCTTTTGTGTTTTTGGACATTGAGTATTTATTGTTGTTATTCAAACATTTTTATATATTTTTATGTATTTTCATTTTAAAATTTTCCATACTATCGCAGTTTCTATCACAATTGTCAACATTTGCAAAAAAAAATAAAAAAATATGAATACTTTGCACTATTTTTGTGGTGCAAACGAGAAAACGTGTACTCAAAAATAAATAAAACAACTTAAGTAAAAAACCGAGCGCGAAGAAAAAAATCAAATGGCATTTGTTTGACACTAGCCGTTGGGCTTTTCTAGTTTTTCACCGAAACAGCGGCCGAAATTATACGACAACAAAAAAACAGAAATTGAAAAAGGTATCGACGCAAATGGAAAGCAAAATATTTGCATCTAAATAAAGGCTCAAAACCGATCAATTGTGCAGTCATCGGAATCAGCAGATAATATGATAAAAACGGAATTGATTAAATTTGATTGTGTTTTGCAAGTGGACCATTAACTCAGTTGATTTGTGTTCTCTCTGTTTTTATTATTTAATATGCCATTTAATTGAAGCTTTGCCATTTATATTTAATGTCATATTTAACTGCATTTTAAATTTTTGCAAATAATTGGATGTTTTAAACACTTGTTTATGGGCTATAATTATTTTTGCCAATTATTTTCTTTTAATGAGCTCACTTTCGTTTATTATTAATATTTTTGATTATTTATAAAAATATACTGTTTGTATGTTAATATTTTAAAAGGTTTTTATTTACTTTAAATGAAAAATCAAAATCTGTATCAATGCTAGATTTAAATTTTCTTCCTTCAAGAGTGTTATATTACTTTAAATACAATTAATATTATGCACATGATTCAGGAATCTATGAATCTTATTATTTTGTGGGTATAAATATTACTGGACAAAAATTTATAAATTTTAAATTTATTTATTTAATCACTACTTGATTGTTTAAGGCACTAAATTAATTTATCAGAGTGTTAGTTTTAATTGCAAACGCTTCTTATTTCACACCTACTCAAAGTGTTACATATTATTGTTATAATTTTTCACAGCACATTAAATAAAAATAATAAAAAAAAATAATATAGTTTTTAACAGCACACATACACGCACCCGAAATTACTAAAGAGAGAGAAAAAGATGGGATCGTATCGGCTGGGCGAAGATCACGCCAGAGCATCGCGAGGAGACTGAATCCCCCGATCGGCTATATCGCATATATGGCCGGACGTCGGGCAGGTGTGCGAGCGAGAGGGTGTGGGAGAGGGAGAGTGAGAGGGCGCGTGGGGTCTCATCTCGGCAAATAAGAAAACATCATCATCATACGACCGCCATTTAATTTAAGCGAATTCCGCTCGATTAACAGCTAAAGAACGAGGAACGGAACATACTACAAAATTCCGACCTCTTACAGGTGTCCGTTCTTGCAGCTTTTCTTCGAACATAAAATAGAAGACACATTTTATATCCCAAAAAGCATGGCCGAACTTAGCTTTCAACAGTGAACACACAAAATAATGACAGACATTGCTATGTAAATTTTGATTACCTAAACATATTAATATAATTTTAGACAAGATTTCATAAAGATCAGCCTTTTATAAGAAATTGTTCAAATCATTTCTAACTTTTTATCAGATTAAAATAAATATTTGTATAACGATATGCCCTTGACATAAAATTTTAATGTTAAAGAATTGAAAAACACAAGTACACATCAATGTTTAGAAATAGAGATCATAGACACCAGCCTTTTATAACAAGTTGTTCAAATCATTTGAAACTTTTTTTATACAAAAACTTTGTATTTGAAACTTTTTTTTTATACAAAAACTTTGTATTTTAAACTTTTTTTATACATTTTTTTCCCGATTTAAGTAATTATTAAAATTAAGATGTGCATTTGACTTTAAAAAATGTTAAAACATAGAAAAAAACAAATTCACATCAATAATAAAAACAAATAAATTGTGTAGTGCATTTAGTTCCTTTGAAAACGGAAATTAGTTTATTTGTTTAAACGATTTTTGAACACATTAAGTAATTTGTACTGTAATTTAAACACATTTTGGTTTAAAAATCAACTAAAGCTCTTGGGCAAACTTTCAACTTGGTTGTGAACTGCGATGTGAACATTACTTTTTGGGTGCAGGTGGTGCTGGTGTTTTGGTGGGTGGTTTTTGGGCGGGTGGTGCAGCAGCAGCAGGAGCGGAATTCGGTGACTTAGCGGCCTCGGAAACTGATGGTTTGTCCTTTTTATTGCCAATTTCCTTGGGAGCTTTGCCATCCTGGGGGGCCTTGGCATCTTTGGCGGATCCTTGGGGATCTTTAGCAGCCTTGGCCGAAGCCTTATTATCCTTCTTAGGTTCACCTTCCTTGACCTCCTTAGCTTCTTTTTCGACAACCGGCTCCTCTGTAATCTCGCTGGCCGGCGTCTTTCTGGGCTTGCCAAAACAAACCTCCGACAGTCTGATGTGCTCCAGATGATATCCGGATACGCCACGTATCTTAGCATCAACATTCTTGGCATATATATCGGTGTGGAGCTCGTGTAGATCCACCTCCTTGTCGGCGGCAGCCCTTTTGCACTCATTGTCGACATGCTTCTTGGTCTTGTCCTCCAGAATCTTCAACTCCTCCTCATCGGCGAGGCATAGTTCGATTATTTGGCTGCGAAAACTGGTGATCGGATCGCGATTGTCCCTCACCGCCTGGACCTCCTCCCTCGAGCGATACGAGGTGCCCGGATCGGACATGGAGTGGCCAACATACCGGTATGTGCTCATCTCCAGGACAATTGGACCCTCCCTGAGGGCATAGTCCACGGCAAACTTGGTGGCACTGCGCACGGCCAGCACCTGATTGCCATCGACCCAAAGACCCGGGATATAGTGACCCCTCATGTAGAAGTCCGTCATGGCCGCGGCCCTCTTCTCGTGCGTGCCCATGCCATAGTGATTGTTCTCGCAGACGAAGACGCAGGGCAGGCACCACAACTTGGCCATGTTGAAGGACTCGAAGACTTGGCCCTGATTGGCCGCACCATCGCCATAGAGCACCACGCACACCCCATTGTCGTTGCGGTATTTGTGGGCCAGGGCCACGCCCGTGCCCACCGGAACCTGGGCACCCACTATGCCATTGCCGCCATAGAAGTTCTCGCCGTACATGTGCATGGAGCCACCTTTTCCCCGGCTGCAGCCCGTCCGCACGCCCAGCAACTCGGCCATTATCTCGTACAGGGACACGCCCATTAAATAGGTCCAGGCGTGGCATCGGTAGGCGGTTATCACCGAATCGCACTGTCGCAGGCACTGCTTCATCCCGACGGCCACCGCCTCCTGACCCGTGTACAAGTGACAGAATCCGCGGATCTGGCGCTGCTTATAGCTGTTCCCAGACACCGTCTCGAGGCGCCGACACTCTATCATCTTGATGTACATCGCCAGAGCGTCGTCCCTCGACAGCTCCACGTCCACCGTGGGTCCCGTCTCCAGATCGTAGCACTTGAACGTCTGCAGTGGTAAAGAATACCATTTCATTATGATTCGGTTAAGACTTATAATATATATATGTGTTTAATAAGCTTCCCTTTTCAGGGAGCTTCATTATTGGACCATTTAAGGAAACTTGGAAAACAATATATTCTTTCAAACTCAGTAAAGCTCGACCATCTATTATGCACAAGCAATACTTTATTTGAATTGATGTCCTATATAAAAATATAAAAAATAGTACAAAACCATGTTGCATTTAAAGAGGCCATTTGATTATTAATCACTCTGATTCGTTTGATAAAAAATATACGTTTAATGAGAATTTATAATGATAAGTTTATTTAAGGGTGCTTTATAAAAAATTTTAGGGAACTTGGAATTATAGTTCTCCAAGCTGAGTAATTATCGACACCCTACTTATCAATGGCGATACTTAATTTTGTAAGTGCATCCGTTGTGAGTTTAGTTTCGCGTTTACAAAATAACAAAATAAAAAAAATATATATGAAACAGAACTTCTGCTAAATCATGAAAAAGCAATTGGAAATTATAATGAAGTAAGGGCGCCAATTCTCATATGTGCATTTACCAGTCTCCTCGTATACGTTAAACAAAATTTAAATGAAGTAGAAGCTCAATAGCTGTGATCTGCTTCCAACTTGATTCACTTACATTCTCAAGGGTCAGGCAGCTACATTTTTGGCGCCTGAAGATCCTGGACTGGATATTGGTAGACAAAGAGTAGCGGACACCGCACCACCTCGTCAGCGAACGGAGTGGACTGGACCTCATCATTGAACACCTGAATGAGTCGAGCTGCCGCGTACTAGAATTTTGAAATTTTCCGTAAAAATGTGAGGCTTTTTACGGTCACTTAGTAATGCTAATAAACAAAATAAGTAAACGACATTAAAAGCAAACGCAACTGGAGCGAGATGGCAACTGTCACAAAACCGACAGGGATGCAAACAAAATGTTTGCTAAGATTGTCAATTTCGTAATAGGGAAAGTTCCTCAAAATCTTTTATTGTAATTGTAATTTGTAATTCACTAAAATTCGTGGCAATAAAAAAATAACATATATATATATATATACTCTTGATTATTTAAAGATCGTTGATCAAATGACATTTACGGATAATTTTATCAAAATTTACCACATTAAAGTATTTAAAAAGCTCTAGTTATCCAAAATTTATTTTTAGTTTACGCTAAGGTATTGTACTATGCCATGTTTGCCCAACAAAGAACATGTAAGCTACTTTTGAAATATTTAAAGGTAATACATGGGCTTTACAATTTGAATAAAATGTTTTTTCTTTAAATTTATCATCACAATAACACTATCGAAATGTAAATTTCGAATAAAATTGTCAATAGCTGCAGTTGCTACACTTTCAAAACCCATGTTACTCCTTTAAAGTATTTGTGATTCCTTTAAGACAACATCTTCAGTACCTTTTTCAATTCCAGCTACTTTCAGTTAGTAAGTTACAACTACATTTGGTTAATTTTTCTAGGTATGTATATTTTAAACAATTTACACCTTGCTTTATCCTTATTGAACACGTTAGCAATATAATAATATCCAATGCATTTCCCAAGAGTAATGTGGTGCGCTACGATGTGGGTTGGAGTGCTCCGATTAGCTAAGCTTTTGTGGGTCTCTTTTGGGTCCGATCTACGGGGTTCTCATCATTCAACATTCGGCTTAAGAGCTAGAGATTTCGCTTGTGTCTCAAGTGTCTGAGTTGTGTCTTCGTGTCTGTCTGTGTCTGTGTCTGTTTCTGTGTCAGTGATTGGTTTTGTTGGTTGGTGTTTCCTTCTTTTCCTTCGATTTAGTCTCTTGTGAGTTCCCGAACAAGATTCGTTGGCCCGTCGTGATTGACTTAGTGATTGACGCCCTTGCGCTCCTGGATGTGGTCAATATCGTAGGCGATGGTGCCGCGCAGCTTGGGCTCCAAGTTGTTGGAGTAGACGTCCGTCCAGAGGTGGCTCACGCCCAGTTCGGAATCCGATTTGGCGAAGGCGGTGGCCTCGTCGACCTCCTTGCGCACCTTCAGATCGATGGCCTGCAATATGGATATTTGTTTTAGATTTCATTTAACAATATTAAAAAGATTAATTGTCATCTACGCGTGAAATAACCTTGCTTTAGTTAAGTTGCTGACAAAAAACGAACTATATATTTTATTTTTACTGTTCCACTTACGTTATTAGTTAAAGAATCCTATAGAATTTAGTAATGTTAATATAATCATTTAAAAATATTTGCAAACTTGGTAAAATCAAATAAATACATATAAAGGCAATAGTTAACTTAATACTTTGGAAAATACATATATCATGAATCATCTTTCTAACAATATAGTTAAATTTCAATTATTCCTATTCAAAATTGTACTGTAAAGCTTTAAAACAAAGAGAGTAACTTGCAGACAAACAAAGATTTCTGACTTTCTTAACTGCGCATACTGATCTACACAATACGTGTCCCCAAAAATGCATATCATACGCACCTTGACTTCATCGGTGGTCATCAGACCCAGCTCGATGCACAGCTCCTTGAAGGAGGTGATGGGATCGCGCTTCTGGCGCACCTCCTGGATCTCCTCACGCGTGCGATACGAGGTGCCCGGATCGGACATCGAGTGGCCGGAGTATCGGTACGTATTGGTCTCCAAGACCAGAGGTCCGTGGGTGTTCACATAGTTGATGGCGAACTCGGTGGCACTGCGCACGGCCAGCACGTCCATGCCGTCCACCCAGATTCCGGGCAGAGCGTCGCCGCGAGTATAGTAGTCCGTGTTGCAGGAAGCACGCTCCGAGCTGGTTCCCATGCCTTTTGGAGAGGAAACAAAAAATACTCGATTAATAAGAAGCTAGGAAATATATCTAAAGACGGTGTAGCAGCTTTACATTTAAAACTGCCGCTGCGTCGTTTACAACCAGCTTAAAGCCAGCTTATAGTTATACAACCACCGAAGTTGCTGTTCTTGACTAAATTAGGTTTATGTTCATAAATTTACTCCTTCAAGAAGCTTGGAAACAACTCAAACCGCAGCTGTTATTCAAAACTGCCGCTGCATCGTTTACAACCAAATTAAAGCTCTATGGTTTTACAACCAACGCAGTTTTTGTTCTCGATTAATATAGGTTTTTGTTTATGAAATTACTCTGTTAAGGAGCTAAGAGACAACTCAAAAGACTGGTTATCGGTGAAGCAGCTGTATCGTTTACAACCAATTTAAAGCTTTTTACTTATACACCCACCGTAGTTGTTATTCTCGCAGACGAAGATCACGGGCAGTTTCCACAGATACGCCATGTTGTAGGCCTCGAAGACCTGTCCCTGGTTGGCGGCACCATCGCCATAGAGGGCCAGGCACATGCCGCCATTGCCCTTGTACTTGCAGGCCAGACCAACTCCGGCTCCCAGGGGAACTTGGGCACCCACGATGCCGTTGCCGCCGTAGAAGTTCGGTGCGTACATGTGCATGGAGCCACCCTTTCCACGGGCACAACCGCCCTGGACACCAGTGAGTTCCGCCAAAACGCCAGCGGGCGAGACGCCCATCAGGTAGGTCCATCCATGGACGCGGTATGCCGATATGATGTTGTCCACATCGCGCATCGCCGCCTTCATGCCAACGGCACAGGCCTCCTGGCCGGAATACAGATGACAGAAGCCACGGATGATCTTCTCCTTGTAAAGATTACCCGCCGCCGTCTCCAATCGCCGGATCGTCTGCATCTGTGTGTAGTACTTGAGGGCCTCATCCTTGGTCAGTTTGACTTCCGTGGCGGGTCCTTCGTCGAGGCGGTGCAGCTTGAAGGGCTGCCAAAATGGGAAAAAACATATATGTATGTATAAAATGATATGCATTCAGTTTTAGATATTTCCTTATATTTGCATTTGTATATTTTTATAATCATCGCTCGTTGAAAATTTAATTTTATTTGTTTTAATTCATACCTTTTTAAAATAAACATATGATAAACTTACATGAAATCTTTATCTTGTAAATTACTAACTAATTCTTCCAGTTCCGGTTTTTTTTTCGGAAGTACTTCACAAAAATGACCTAGCTTTGGTTTTTTTTGCTGATTTCATTTATGATGGCTTATTTATGGCGTGAGAATCGAGTCAACGTAAACAGAGAGAGAGAGAGAATCGGGGGATTTGAGATAAGACTTAATGTTTTATAGTGCGTGAACAGTCACGCGGCGGCCACGCAAAGAGCAGACGGCGATAAAGAGCGTGGGAGATGGAAAACTAAAAAAAAAAAAAGATTACTTCGTGACCTTGTCATTTGAAAATTAAATTGACCGGCAAAAACGCAACCCTGCATTTTACACACACATACCAAAATGAACCGTTGCTATCTGCCAGAAAGCGCATTATGTAATCTTTCTTTTTTTCTTTTTTTTTTTTTGTATTTCATATATAGTTAATATTCAATATATATCTTACTTACCCGGTTCACTGAGATGGTGGCCTCCGTGGCATAATTGTTCGATTTTGAAACACCTGCTTGGGCTGCATTCTGGAATAGACCGAAAAACGACGATGAATATCTTCCATTTCCGATGTTGTTGTTATATATCCTCCTGTTGGTGTTGTTGTTATGCTTTTTGTTTTCATTTTTTTCGGGTTCGTTATTTTGGTAGTTTCAAATTAGTGATATTAGTGGGTGTAGAAAGGGGTTTACGTACTTTTTGCAGTTGCTTAACAATAATGGGCAATTCGCTAACGCGTGACAGAGTACGCAACATATTCGCTGTTTTTCTTTTCTCGTTTGACTGATGGAAAAATCGGTTGTGAATGGGCTTCCTATATAATGGGTTTATCCGGATCTAATCACACGATTTATCTGTCTCAGTCGCACCGCCGCGCGTCGTTAAAAACCGCAAAAAAAAGTTGCGATTAGTTTATCAACTTCTATATTGCACAACAACAGTGTTACCGCGGAGAAAATATACCATCAGAAAATATGTTCCCTTTTAATACCATTTCAAAATACTAAAAACTAAGCCGAGTTTCAAACCATCAATGTTACCGTTTTAATAATTGTCATTTTCTAATTTTGTGTTAAATATTTAAATTTAAAGCATTTGTAAGCCCTTTTCTTAAGTAAGAGATCATTTTATTAAAAGGAATTTTTGTAATTTATTTCCTTTTCAGTTGTCAGATTGCTTTTTAATATTTATTGCTTTTTAATATTTTTGACCGCCAAGTAATACGCACTAATGATTTCAAAGAAGTACTTTTATTTCACATTGAAGATTTCATTTGGTTTTCTTTCTTTCTCATTTCTTACTCGTATTGTTACTTTGAAATTGCCTTCATTAATCCACATTCGCGATTGCAGTTGCATTTGCGAATTCCGTTTTTTTTTTAAACGCCTCAACTCACATAATTTACTAATCTCTTACAAAAACTAAAGTAATGTTTGTTTCTTGCACAAAAATCCAGTTAAATAGAAATAGACAAAGTAGAATATTAAACAGGTAAGTCCAAATAAATGGTTTACGAACTAAGTTTTAAACTAGTTTTTGTATTTGTTGGTTTTTCGGTTTGTTTTTTGTTTTTTTAAGAAATGGCAGCTACAAATTTGAGTTTCAAAAGTTACTACCGGAAAATGAGAAAATGGATTGATCAATTGCAAAAAAACAACTTGAAAAAAGAAAAAAATCAATTTTACACTTTCTTCATTCCTCTTCTTTGCTCTTATACCGTTAATTTTTTTTGCGTTTTTCTGGTTTCCATTTTCTTGTTACATCAAAAATTGGTTTCTCACACAAATATTTTTCATTATGACAAAAAAGTATGCTCTTTTTTATATGTATACATATATATATATATTTTTATATATATTTGTATATATAAACACTTATTAGAAGTCCTCGTGTTTTTTGTGTTTTTACTTGTTTTCCGTTAGAAATTCGCCATTCTGATCTTTAAGAAAAAAATTGGTTTTCATCCTTTTCCTTAATATTTTTTGTTTGTGAGTGTATGTGTGAGTGTGTGTGGGAGGAGTGTGTGTGTGTGTGAGTGAGAGAAGAGGTCGTATCCTTACCGTAAGCATAAATAGTTTTGTGTCTACGCAAAAACGTGCTGAGCAATAATTCTAAAAACGCAATAGCTAAATAGAGAGAGGTGCTGTATGTGTGTGTGAAAGGTATCGGTAAATGTACGTACGTGTCCTTTTGTTTGGGTGTGGATTTGTGTAAGTGCTGCATATGTATTATGTCTTCTGTTAGGAAATTACGTATTAAGCTTCATTTTTTTTCGATTTTTAGTAGGTTTTACTTAAGTTCTTGCTTAATTTACACCAATGTTTACTTTATTTTGTAATTCTTGCATGAATATATATATTTTACTTTGTTTCTTATTTACTGTTAGCTTTCATTCCTTTAAATTTTCTGCTTTTTTGCATAACATAAATCCGATTCGAAGAAACACATAGCCACACATTTATATAAACGACAAGATGATAATTATATTTTCCTTGGGTTGTTCTTGTTTTTTTTTTTGCGTTTGCTTTCGGTTTTCTCCGATTTTTTCGCTTTTTCGGTTTTATTACTGCATGCAGTTTCTACAAAAATGTTTGTTGCATACTTTGCTGCTGTGGATGGACAATACATATACACATACACACATAATATTCGGTTTGCGTGCAATTTGTTGTTATTGTTGTATTTTGTTTTTGTTGTTGGCTAGCAACCCAGAGAAAAAAGCAAGGAAAAGGATTTGATCAGGAAAACAGGAGGTAGATATAGGGTAAATAGGCGAAAATAGGGGGCATTTTTGGGGTGGGAAAATCCATGTCCAAACACACACCGATTTGGCTTTCTCGTAAGCAATGAATAATACATTGCTCATGTACACAGAGAGAAAGAAAGACGGTATTATTTATTTTTAGTTCAAATAAATAATCTCTAATTTTGTATATCAATGTAGAACCTCTTATTGTTCAACTTTATGGATGACAGTACATTGATATCTTAAAAATATTATTTCAAGAATTGACATTATTGACATTATTAAAGAACGTAGTTACGAGATAAAGGTGTTGTTATTTTTCGAAAAGTAATATTCGGAAAGTATATTCACATTAGAAAAAAATATGTTTCAAAATGTTAAAAAAAAAATATTTTTCTCTGTGTATCTATTAGGTGTGCAAAAACGTGTCTGTGTGTGTATGGTGTGTATGCAAATTTCACATTATAATATTTTTTTCTTATATTTTCTGCTTGGTTTTCGTTTACACGTTGAGAGTTGAGTTCAATACACATAAATAATCCATCCGACAGAAAAATATGTGAGTTTTTCTTACACAATTTTTATTTATCCTTAACTTGCTCGTTCGGTTGCAGTGGTGGTTGTTGCCTGTGCTATGTGTAAATTGTGTGTGTGTTGTGGGTGGGGGGGGAAGGTGGTTCTTGCCTCTGTTAAGCTCCAACGAATATAAAATAAAAAACCAGAAAATAATAAATACAACACTTGGGTTTTTTGGTTCATTTCTAGTTAACATTTGTTTAATTTTGCATTTGCAGGGAATACATGTAAATCATAAGGCCAAACAAAGCGCCAGCACATCATACATTTGTAGCCAAAGAAAAAAAAAGAAAAAAGAAAAAAAAATAATTATTCAGAAGTAATAATCATGGGGCAGCACGAATTCAATCCCAATTTACAAAACATTTTAATCGAGGAGGTTGTGTGGATGAGGAAATGATGATTACAAAACTAAACAGCGTTGGTTTCCATGCTTTTCCTTCGAGTGTTTATTGCATGTTTCTCTATTAGCGCTTTTATCCCTTCAGCGTGACACATAATGTAAATAATACCGCCAAGCAAATGGATATTCCTTGCATTCGATAGACTTGCTATATATATGTATACGGTGCGTGCTTGTGTATCTGTGGTTTTTCTGTGGGAAAGAGCATCGACTATGGATCTTTAGCTTTTTGGGAGACTGATAATGCTCGTTGTTCTTCCTCATGATCTTCCTCCAGTTCGGCTCGTCGACAACTACTACAGCTGGTGGCATCGCTATCCTCCACAATGGTGCCATCATCATCATCATCGTCGTCGTCATCATCGTCTTCGCCCTCGCCTTCCTGGTCATTATTCTCCCCATATTCTAAACCCTGATCCTCAGTTAGTTCCATATCCGAATCTTCTGTGTGTTGATGATGTTGTTGTTGTTGTTGGTCTTCCTCTGGCTGTTGCTGCTTAAGCTCCTCATCCGGTTTATCGGTCATCATTTCCGCATCCTTGAGAAGTCCTAGTTGCTCTTTTCGCTGCGGCTGTTCTTGCTCTTGTTGTTGTTGTTGGTGCTGTGTTGTTTGCTGTTGTTGTTGTTGTTCTTGGTTATGTGGTTGTTGCTGCTTCTGCTCTAGATCCTCGTCCTCTGATGTCCCGAAATGCGACTGCTGACCCTGCTGTTGTTGTTGTTGTCGGTGCAGTTGCTGCATCTCCATCAGCCTCCTCACCACCACTTCATCCGACTCGACAATACTTTAACCGCTCTTAAACAATAAAATGGCCACCTGGCCCAAATAGAAATAGATGAAGTGGCGCGTCTCGTGGGTGACATACGATCCAAAGTTGCGGCCCACAATGCAATGCCATGTGGGATTGTACTTTTTGTCGAACTCCTTCTTGATGTAGGCCGCAATGTCCTGTAATCGAATGGGAAACGAATGATGCATTAGTCATTTGGTCTTAAAATCTTTTATTTAAAATCATTAGGCTCTTAAGTAATAAGTGTTGACTTAATATTGCTATATTTTTAATAGATCGTGCTTATTTCTAGGAAAAGTATAATCAAAAACTTTCAACAATTCCCCTTTACAAATTAATACAAAAATAATAAATAAAATAATAAGTTTATCAAATAATTATTTTTAAATGTCTCCAAATATTGTACAGCTAATTTATATGTTTACTTATCAATTTTATAAACATTGTAATTGTTACATTAAAGTTCCTTTCAATTTTAAAACATTTTGAATTAATAAAAGTTTAACTTGCACTCATTTTGATGGCAAATCATAATCCAAAATAAATGCCTTTTTTTGGTGCATTGCTTGCAATTCAATTTCGCAGTGTCTATTACACGTTTTCCCCTGTGCAGCTGCCAAATTGTCGGACAAGTTAACGCCAAATTCCATAAAGCTGTCAAAAATGCATTGGCAAGAGAGACAACTAAAACCGAAGAAAAAAAAATTGAAAACACTGTAAGCAGTAAGCGAGGGGAAATGAAAAACAATGCCTAAGTAGCTGCTAACTGTTTCGAAATTAGCGGCAAACGCGGCAAACTCAATAAAATGCCAAACGAAAACTCATTTCCCCCCCGCCGGATTTTCCTCCTGGTTTTCCCAAACCAAGGGGGCTCTGTCACTGGGGCAACCCAAAATGTGACCTCAAAAACAAAAAGCAAGCCACATTCAAACGGGCGAGTGTCGAGGTAAAAGTTTTTGTGCTAATGAGTTAGTTATGATTGTTGTGGGTGCTCTCGCTTTTCCTCGCATTAAACAATTTGGTAGTAATTAAAGCCCAGTTTTGGAGGCACAGGCTAATTATGTATGTTCACACTAGAGAACCACAACGTGAATGCGGCTAAAAAGGGGAATAATAATGAGAAAAGCGAGTATGGAAATGTCGAAGAAAGAGCGGAAATACATAGCGCAAAAAGGGGTAAGCAAAAACAAGTGCTAAAGTGGAAAATGAGGATATAAAATACTAGAAGCACTGCGTTGAAACACATGCAGTTTAGTTTGCCAAATGTCAAAGGTCATTGTCAGTCGCTTTGGCGCTTAATCCAGGGTTACGCAAACAAAAACGCAGCAGCCGACATCACACACACATATTAATATTTATATAGTAAAAGTACAAGTACAATGGAGGTCAGATAAATATAAAACCAAATTTCTCCAAGGAAACCTTAAGAAGCTCAAATTGAGCTTGTCATACAAAATAGTTAAAATATCGTTTGTTTTAAATAAGGCAACACGTAATGATTTATTCTTTAAAGCTTATATTGAAATACAAATTAATATTACATCGTATTTTGATCAATTAATTAAAATTTTGTCAATAGAGTTTTAGATATTAAAAACTTTTAGAGAGGTTGAAGTACCGCGTTTGAATTATCCCTTCAAAAACAAATCCCAACTCAACATGACAAAAACTCCTTTAGCCTAGATTTTTGTCAACTTAACACGACCTCATCTGTGTTTTCCAAGCTCTGTTGGCGAAAACGCAAAAGAATGCAAAAAGTAGATGAAAATATAGCTTTAAAAAACTACAGCATGAATGGGAAGAATAAAATTGTTCTGTTCCGAAAGTTGAGGCAATCTGAAAGTTTTGCTTTTGCCATACTTTTGGGCGCCACATTTGGAGTTGATTTCATTTAGTCATGGGCGGGTCAAAACGGGGATTGAATTTTTTTGGGCAAGCCAAGAAGAAGGTAGGGCCACCGTTCTTGCAGGGGGGGGAATGCGTGCAAGCAAAGTCATAAACTTAACCCGGTAACCCCAAAACAAAAACGAACCAATAATGAAACAAACAGGACAAGCGCAGAAAAGCGAGAAAGCCTCAAAACAAAAAACAAAAAAAAAAGAGGAGAAGTAAAAACAATAAAAAGCTGATTTAGTTGAGTGCCATTATCCAATTCCTTCTTTTAGCTATGCTTCAATCAAAGTTGTCGTCATCATTGTCGTGTTATACAGTCGTACTTCTTTAACTTAATCCTCTACTGCATTCTCTATAAACAACAAACAATATAAGAGGCAATAGTTTTTTTTCACAATTTTTCATAGAAGTTGTAATAAACAATTTGTCCTTTGTGTGGGTAGCAATGTTTTATGGAAAAAGAATCTTAGCTGGAGGATTTTATATTATAGTTTTTATATATTTTTCGATGGTTTGTTTTCTTAAAGTCGGACTGTAATGGAATCCTTTAGCGATCATTGCTATTAAGTCATCCCAGCTGTTCTCTATTTTTTTGACTTTCTTTTGGGCCCTTCTTTATATTTGTTATTTGTTATTATTTTTTTTTTTGTTTTTCAGCCTATTGCGTGTACATTTTCGTGTCGTGTCAGACGACAATATAAAGTTGATTGTTTTATATTCAATTTGGTTTGGGGTGAGGCCTCTTTTGCAACCGCCCCCATAGCAATGCCATGGAATTTTGTTTTGGCAACGTCAAAGATATTCAAAATGAACATTCTGACACACAAAAGCGGCAACAGTGGGTTAAGGGTGGAATACAAATCAAGTGAGTTGAATTGGTGTTTTTTTGCACCACTAAATAAGGCTTTGGTGGCATGTGCATATATACGATACATACATATATACACAACATATTGTTTGTAGCCTAATGAAATCGACATTGCAATTTTGGTCATATAATTTGAGAAGTTTAAGGAAGGCAGGAAAAACTGACACGTTTTGGCAGGAGTGAATACTTATTTTTGATTCAAATAAAAAGGATTCATACATATAAAGTATGTTTATATACCATTTAGTTTATTAGTAAACTAAATAGATAATAAATTAAATGTGTTTTTAGATAAAATAAAATGATAGATAAAAACCAATTTATGAGATAATAAAAGGTTTTAGTCTCAGCACAAACATTTTCTTCACTCTTAGTTAACAAAATTTTAAGATTACAAATTCTGAAATATTCTTTCTACTTTTTTCAAAATGTCACAAAACCTTTTTCATAAATGGAAAGTGAGAGCTAGCATGAAAAACAAAACAAAACACTTTCAGAGCCTTCAATTAAGTCGTGCAGGAAACGCTGCGATAATTCCCTGTTCATTTAGACCACACCTGGAAAATATGCCCAGGATTTTGAGCCCCAACAAATATGCCTGGACACGTTTGAAGCAATGGAAAAACGTACAGAAAGAGGAAAAACTCCGCATTCGATGAATGTGTGTCAATAAAAATGGATGCATGTGCATGTGTTTGTTCTTTACACACACACAATCTATTTACATACAAATAATCGTCTGCTCGCCGTATATTGATTAAACATTTTGGCCACGCAAAAAATCACAAGCAAAACCCATAAAAAAATGTAATAATACAAAAATGCATAAACTTCCCGCAACGATTGAATGCAAAAATCTTTTTCTCCTCGTTTTAATATTATTTTTTTTTTATTGCTTATTTTTTTATAGGGTTCCGCCCTTTGTGCGACACAACTAGACCATACAAAAAATTGACTGAAAGGACATCACAGCGTAAAAACCAAGAGGAAGTTCAACCACCCAACGAAAAACTAATTAAAAAAAGTTTTTAAAAGCTTTATAAAGCAGATTTCGTTAAGTGCAATACAAAATTCCGGTTTTAACAAGTTCTCCATCAAAGTTGTCATTTGCATCGTAGTATTTATATTAATTTGAATTTCCCTTTGTCTCATTTTCAGTAAATCTACCTAAATAAGGTGGTTAGCTATAATAAACTTCATAGACATCTACAAATTATTCTTACTCATCATTAGGGCGGACTTTGATTCACTTAAGCAACGTTTCTATTTCCAAAATCTAAATAATTTTACTATTTAAATATCATACGTTTTATAAAAAAAAGTTTATGTCCATTAATCGGTTAAATTGGTGGCTACGAAATTATTATCTATTTAATAAGAATTTCGTTTCCTGTACTTTCCCATTT
Organism: Drosophila elegans; assembly: GCF_018152505.1. NCBI lineage: Eukaryota > Metazoa > Arthropoda > Insecta > Diptera > Drosophilidae > Drosophila > Drosophila elegans. The sequence continues at coordinate 11,180,586 of NW_024545513.1, read as the reverse complement.
CAAGCTAATTAAATTTATTTTTAAAAACTTAAGACCATAAAATAAAAGAATTGTAAATTCATTTTCTGCCGTCCTGCTGCTTTTTTCCTCTTCCATTTAATTTTTTTTTTGGCCCTCTTGTTGGCTTATTTAGGGCTTTGCCTTTAAATCGCGGCTCACACACACACACAGCTACAAAAATACATTGAAATACTGGAGGCAACATAATGCCTATGGATACGATTTAAGCTGCTTGAAAGGTTGCGCGCCCCTAAAAATATATACACAAGGTACAACAAAATCAGCAGCAGCAGCAGCAGCACCAGTGGGCCAATGTTTAACCCTTATGTTCCCCAAGGAGGTGGCATAAGCCCCCGAGCCCCCTTTCTTTGTTTTTTTTTTTGTAGTATTAGTTGCGTATCTAATGGATACCAAAAACTGTTTTTTACCAACACCCCAACCCACACCTTTTGTGTTTCGCTATGATTGGAATTTTGAACTTATAATCAGATATGAAAAATATTTGGGAAATCGAAAGAGGATTTTTTTCGCCGCACTAAGCAAGCAGGTCAACTATTGATTCAAAACAATATTGGCAAAACAACTGCCATTCAGCATCATCTAAAGGTTAAATGTCGCTACCACAATATTATTCTATTTATATTTTTTATAATTTTCCCTCAGTCGCTGGCAATTTTAAAATTTTCATCTAAGCAATTAAATTTGTGTGTTCACCTCGCAGCAGCAACAGCAAAACCAAAAATCCATATTTAATTACCTACAAAAAAACGTACAGACACAGTGAAAAATAATGGCTAACTTATTATTATGCAATAAGCATTGGGAAAAAAAAGAGGAAGAGAAAGGGGAAAAGAGAAAGGAGGAGTAAAGACAAAAAGGCAATCAATCGTGTGGCATATATTTTATTTATAGCAAGAAGAGGTAGGCTCGAAATGGGGAGTGTTTCAGGTGTTTTTTGCATTAGGAGTGGGCGTTATTATACCAACCCCCTCCCCCTATATTCCACCACCACCACCCCCCCCTCACCACAATGACAACATTCGCGAGAAGTGTGCGAGTAAAATCAAAAACTGTGGCATACTTTCAGGCCCTCAGGTCCTGACGAATTTAGTGAAAATCAATTAATTTGTACTCCTAAACAACTTGAAAAAGTTTTAAAAAAAATTAAATTTTAATGCCATTATATTCTGATATTTACTTTGTTTAAAGTATTAAAAAGAAAGAAATAATATTAATTACTTCTGCTTGATAAAACATTTTTTTATCCCGAGCGTTTTTAAAAAAATATTTTATAGTATCATTGCTTCTTCAATAAATTTCATATTTGACTTTTTCAAAGACTTTTTAAAAACTGTAAGTTCTTTTTCTAATTATGAGTGTTGCCACAATGTCATATATTGTTGTTTTCAAACTTGTTAAATTCAGGATTTATTCACATAGAACATTGAAATAAAGTTTTTAAAAATATATGGCCCAAATTTGTTTGTTAACCGATATTCACTGTGTACGCACATTTTGCTTTTACTGCTCAATTAGCAGAACCTCTCTCTCTCTCTGGATTCTTCCTCCCCCTGGCCTTTTATCCACTTCCGCTGTGATTTCAAGTTTACTTTCCTTTGCTTTGGTTTCAAGGACCCGCGTTCTTTTTCCCACCATCTCCTTTTCCATTTTCCCGGTGTCTCAGTGTGTTGTCTTCTGCCATTGGCATTGACAAAGGGGCGCTAGTTGATGGCAATCCCCCGCAGCTTTCCGCCTGCTTTTCCTCTGGGTTTTCCTCTGGCTTTTCCCTCCCTCCATATTTTTCACTGACCTCAGTCAGGGTCCGCACTTTGACCAGCGAACACGTTTCATTGACACGGCAAACAATTTCTATAGCTTTTTCAAAATTCTGCACTATCCATCTTCCCAATTATTTGAAGATTTCGATATGTTTCCAAATTTTTAAAAGGATTTACACATACTAGAATAAAGAGAATACACATTATATATAAAATTAGGTATATTAAAAAAAAAAAATACAAAAAAAAAAACGGAATAGTTCATTATATTGTACATTTTTTTCTACCTATATATATTAAAAAAAAAAAAACCTTTACTTCGATAATAATTATCTAGTTTTTGTTGTACTCCGAGAGTTCTTAAAATTTTAATTTTTTCTCTGTGTACGTAAGTAGTGTATGTGCTTGGCAGTTTTCCTTCAAACGCAGTACGAATGCCCCCCGTCTATCTATTGATTATTCAATTTCTTCGACTTTGTTGACATTGTTGGCTGATTTTGTTTTTGTTATTGTTATTGTTGTTCTTTGCATCCGCAGTTCACTAAATCAAGAACTTGCTTTAGTTGTTTTTTCTCCCCAACGTTGGACATTGTTAATGATGGTCAGTCCTCCGCCGATTTTCCGAATTCCACACCACCACCTCTTTATCAGGGCTACTTTTCAGCCGAAGGTCACTCACGGAACAGTGTTGCTCTTAATCTCAACAAAAACATAACTATGCTCTTACTTTCTTATGCTTGCCACTAAATCACAAACTTTGCGAAATTTAATTTAGTAATAGATAACAGGTACTGATTATTTTTTTTGGAACATTTATCTGTGAGGTACCCCATAGAAAAAATTAATATCTTTTCACGTACATTTTTTTTACAAAAGTTTTCTAAAAACTTTTTTAAATCTTTCATTAAAAAAAATTTTATTTTGCAAATTGCAAATATGCGGTATCCAACTGTTAATGGAAAAGGCTTGGCCTTTGCCATAAAATGCAGCTGGGATGATGATAAGGGCAAAGGTTAAAAGTGATAAAATTACAAAAATTCCCGGAAAATGCAGGCAAATATTGCACATTGTTTGTCAAAGGAGTTTTCCACCCGTTGAGAGAGCAAAAAGGAAAGGAAATCTGAGACGCAGTTGCTGTGAACGTAGGATGTGCGGGTGGAAATGGATGTGGAAATGGAAATGTGGGAAGGCGGCGGTGGGCGGAATTGAACGAAAGTGGGTGGAAAATCCAAAGGCTGCAACGCAAAATTGTGAAATTGCCAAACGCAGTAGAAACCACAAGTTTATAGTTGGGTTTTATGTTTCAAAGCCCAAGATGCAACAATGTCCGAAAGAGATCGAACGTCGAAAATAAAGGCATTTAAATCCAATTTAATTACGGTTGTGGAGCAAAATAATAGTCTCTAATTTCAAATTACCTTATTTGGTAAATAATAAACAAAAGCCTTTAATTAAATTGGGTTTTGGTCGGTATTTATCAAATTTATTTCACAAGTAATAATACGTTTGTAATTTAGCAAATGCGCGTTAGTTTGTTGATATTGAAGCGAATTGAAATCGTACAAACTGAACTTGTAGTTTTCTGTTGATTAATTGATGACCAACAAACTTAAGTAATAAATACAATTGGGCGCCAAGTTTTCCACCCACAAAAAAAACACCTGTTGTGCCTGGCCCCTGCTCTTTTTCAAACCCTTTAATCAGTGGATTTGATTACATGTGAGTCCTTTTTATTTTTATCAATTGAATGTCTACCAATGGCACTCATTTAAATGGCTTTATTTATGACCTAAGCTACACTATTTTAATATTATGTTTTTGTCATTTTATTTCCTTACTTGAATGATAGCATTTAGCTTTTTAATTGGAACGATTAATTAATTAATGACGGATTACTATGATTAACATCATACTTTATCGACCAAAGAATGTATTTTAAAGCCCTTTAAAATGAGATGATATTATTATAAGAAATTACCTATCCTTTCTATATTATTTTGGATACTAATTTAATATTAACCCACATTATATTACAAGGATTCTCTCTTATTTGTTATGGTTCTAAGCTCACCTTCTCAATGTTGTACTTCTCGAGGGCCTGTGTCGCACAGTCAACTGCATCCTGCTGCATCTCCTCGCTCATGTCGGCATTTTTAATAACGGCCTTGCGATCAGACATTTTGGCTGATGTTTTTCTCTGTGATTCACCTGGACTCAAATCGAACTCCTTGAATTTTGTGAGTGCTTTTGCTTGTTGGCCTTATAACTGAAAAGATATGGTAGAGAGAGAAAGGATGAGCAACGCCACTGGTGAGAGCGAGCGCATCGTGAAACGTTATTAGCAATTTCATTAATTAAAGAGCGGGATTTAACCAAGTTAGCTCCAACACATCATATTACACACACACAACGAAAAAAAAGATGCTCGATTAGTTTGTAGTGTTTTTTCACTCAAGACGGTGCTGTAGAAATCTCCAGGACTCAAATGCAACAACGAATTTTTAAATTTTTTTATTTAAATAAATATAATTTTAATATCAAATACAAAAGTTCCAAAAAATTATAAAAATATAAAATGGTGGTTCTATTTATCATTCATATCATATATCATTTTATTTGATGAGATTGATATTATCTTTATAAGGTTAAAGGGTTGAAAATATATACAAATCTACAAATCTTTAAAATAAATATTATATTTAAAAATATATTACAAGAAATATAGGTTAGGGGTTTCGCTCCGTGTACTATATATCAACGCAGGCGCATTGCATACTTTTTCGGGACAGTTTGCTCACACAGCAGAATGTCCTGGCAATTTAATTATAGAAACACAAGCAATACAAGCGGCAATATTACAAATCAAATATCAGGATCCACAGGATGACATGTTAACATACACACAAAGAGAAACACGCATACCAATGCCAATTAGCAGGCAATACATATACATGTGTATGCTTTTAAGTTTGGGAGAACGAGCGAGATGGCAGCAATGCAACATGGCCTTGAACAGATGCTCTTTTTTCTCACTCTCGCCCACGCACACATATAGGGCCATGACAGGGAGACTGCAATAACAACTTATTCAAATTCAAGGCTCACCCACATGCACACATACATTTACCTCATATCGCATTTACTCTTTTTTGTAGCATACTTTTGCGAGCATCGCTTATTAGTTGCGAGAATTCACAGGGAAAGCATTGCAGACAGCACACAATACCAAAAGCGCTGGGCAATGTGCAATTGCAACCTCAAAATCAGTGGGTGGAAATTAAGGGGCATAAGCGGGGTGGTACTGCAAAGCAACCGCAACCAAATGCAGTCGCTAGGATACGAATAAGGTACCCTTAGGTATCCTTTGTACTCCCATTTCTCAACCAATAGTCCCCTCATTTACGAAACACCGAAGTTAAAGCCACCAGTAAAGCTAGACATAAAGCTAATATAAAAATCGCTCAATTAGGGTTTTTTTGGTGAAAAAATTTCGAAGTACAGTTAAGTTACCATAAAAACAATCTCAAGTAGTTAATACAAAAATTTTATCTAAACCTTGGTTAAACTTGAACACTTTAAAATGAGTTAAAATTAAAAAAAAAAAATGTATAAAGCTAAATTTTCCAAAGGTAAGTATCATTTTAAAATAAGACTTAACATGCACATAATTTATCTAATAAAATTAAATAACATTACACTTTATGTTTTGAAGTATTTCTTATAACGAAATTTCGATCAATTTATGTTAAATTATTTAAAAAAAAAAACAAATAAAGAAGGGTCCTTGAAAATAACCAAATCACAATAAAACTTTCTTACTTTCAAACTTAATTTTAATTGTATCAGCTTTTTAAACTGCTTTAATGTGCATGGAAACGATTTCATTCAAACAGCAAAACATGGTGAAATATGCGATTTAACTTTTAAAAGTTCGATTTATTTAAAAACCCCTCTTTTTCTTTTATCTCAAAAGCGTTCTTACTTTCCGAAATTTTTCAATACAACTCCGACTACCTGGTATGGTATCGTTCATCCTTAGAAACAGATTCGATTCGCTCTTCATTCAGAAACAGATTCGAAGCCAATTTCAGTAGTTCTCAATGTTTTTGTATATTCGACGTGTTTCTTAAAGCAATTTGTTTCCTAATGAAATTTGATCGATTGAGCATGTTTGTTCGTGTATTTGACGTTTGACAGTAAAGTGCAGGGCAAATCATAACGGTTTGTCTGTGGGCGGGAAAGATAGAGTAGGAGCGGAAGTGTGGGAGTGAAAGGGAGACAACTGAAAGTTGACAGGTGGGCAAATGGCAATGGAGTGAGTGGGATGGCATGTGTGTATGTGTATGCTACAGCTTCCTCTTCTTCTTCTTGCTCTTTTGATGAAGTCAATTAGAAAACTGCATTGACAGTTAAACAGAAAGAAAACTGAAGAGCGGTAGAAAGAGAGGAAAGACAGGAAGCGGAAGAGAAAAGTTATATATTTATGAGCAAAAAGCGCAATGTTCTGTTTTATTTTTGGGTTCAACTTTTGCCATGAAATGAAATTATAAGCGACAGGATGACAGCAAAGAGAGGAAAAGCGAGGGAGGCGTAGGGAGTGGGAAAGAGAGAGGACATGCACCTGCAAGTATGCAACGGTTTTAACACACACGCATACGCAAGGTAATTGAATTTCACGTTCGTTTGCAACCCGAAACCCGCGAATATCCAATGCACAAATCACTTCTAATTAGGGAACTTTTCTTCTTTCACAGATGATCGATGGACTTTGCGTAAATCGAAGCGGAAACCGCAAACCAAAATTACCTGCGTTTCTATGCATAATTAAAATGACGTCAACCCGAAAACTTGATTTCGCCGCAGCTCCAAAAAAATAGACACCTCCAAAAAAAAAAACCCTGTATTCCCACATATACAAAACACCATGGGAATTTTTCACATTATTAAAATTGCACAACGTTGCATTTTTGCATTCAAGCACATTCACACGGGCTTATTCTACCGTTTTACTATTTTTTATTACTTACCTTTTGTTTTTAGTTAATTGCGCGCGTTTATATTTCACTTGGAGTTCAACAGCTGTCACCGAAATTAGGGCTAATGGAATATAAAACTAGGAGCGTACAATATATATGCTAAAGGCTGAAAAAGCCTTCTTGTTTTTTTCCTTCTTGTTAGCAATTCTGCACGCAATACAAATTTGGCACGCCGCGGCTTTTTGCACTTTTTTTTATCGAGAACAGAGAACGTGAAAAAAAAGCATTTGAGGGAAAGCGTGTTCGTCAGGATTTCAAAGACCGATGAAAAAAAGAGACCCTAGCTATATGTGCGTGGGTGTTTTTACCGCTAAGCGAAGTCGCCTGGATTATATTGTGTTGGAATTGGAAACTGTTGAGAGCTGAGTGTGGCAGCCCGTTCGACTGGAACTTGGAACCACTGAGTTTGCCTGCTTGCGAGAAACTGGGTAGGCGAGAGAGACGGCTTCGATTTCGGGCCTCGGTATCGGTTATCGGGCGACCGCGCCGACACACTAGTCGAACGCCGCTGTGATTGGCTGGTTCCGGGCGGCGTCTGGCAGGCCGTGTCTGGCGGGCGGCTTCTGGCAGCGGTAATGACAGCTATCGGAGTATCGACTGGAGGTAATTAGTGCAAATACATGGGATTCCCACATGGAAAGCGATTCAGCGGGCCATCAATTGCATTCAAATAGTTATTAACCGGAATAACATATAAGTTATATTATAATTTCTTCGAGATCTGGCACTCGATACCTCGGCCTTTTCACTCGATAGGAAGTAATTTAAAACAGAGCATCTCTTTGGTCAGCGCTGCTAACGATAAAAACAGCTGAGTGGCGGGCGGTTATTGGTATTTCAAAAACAACTAAAACCCAAAAATATAAGGATTTTTTAAGAATAAGTATGTGTTATAAAATTCTGTACTGCAACCAAAGACTTGATCGCAAAAATTCATATTTTGGGGAGATGTGCGGAATGGTTATTGGTATTTTAGTAGGGAAAAACACATGGAAGGGATTTATTCTAATAAATAAAAGTCTGAACATTATCTTAAGTACGAAAATATGTTTTAAACCAAAAATTGTTCGTTCGATGACTAAAATTTTATATTCGATACAAAGTGTCTTGCATTTGATGTTTGCAAAATCGACAGAGTTGCTTACGATAAAATAACAGCTGGGCGAGCTAAAAATCATTAAATTTAGTTTATAACAAAAAATTTATTATTTAACAAAATAAACCTAAAACACTTTTTTTTCGAGTTGTTGTTATAAAAAATAAAGAAAAATAAATAAAGAACCTGTTACTCATATTTTTCAGGATTCGGAGATAAGAGCTAGAAACTATATTAAACATATATTTGTATGTTTATAATTGGAATAATAAAATATTAGGGCAAATAATAAAGACAAACACACATTAATTGCTTTGTTTTACAAGAATATCGATTTTACAACACGTATATTTGCTGAAAATGGTGTAATTACAAATGTTTTTTTTTAGGTAATTGTAAATAAAAAATAATGTAAAATTAGTGAAATACAATTATAAATAATATATCAACAATAAATCATGCAAACTTGTAAATTTAATATATGTGTCGGATTTAAATTCGAATTTGAAAATGAATACCAAAGCCACCCCAATAATCGTTTCCGGTTTGTGCAATTTTAGTTTAATATTTTTGGAGGAAATGGCAACACCCATTTAAGTATTCCGAAATATGGTTTTTAGTAATTTAATTTCTAAATTAAAAAAAAAACTTTTTAATACATTAATCGATCACAACAATCGCACATCACTGTTATCGATTAGCGTTTTTCCAGTATATCCCACACCTATCGACCATGGTATTTTCGTCCTACTTTCACAACGGTCACACGCTTTCTATTTGATTTCTCGTTTTTTTTTTTCTCATCTAACAATTTTTGTTAAACAATTTACCGTGAATTTTGTTGTTGTGTGTGTGGATGTGTTCGGGCTAGCGCAAAAAACAAAAGCGGAAAAAGTGCTGGGAAAATCGAATGAAAAGAAAAAAAAACAACGGCAGAAAATGCTGGCAAACAAGAAATCATCCAGGTGAAAACTGCGCGCCCTTCGTCTTCGCTAAGGAAAAAGGGGCGTTTTTCGTGCAATATAAACCAAAAACAAAGGATAATCTGCATGAAATCAAGGGAAACTCATCAATTTTGGCGGCCAATTTGCAAATACAAAATACTAAAATACACTACATGGATTACGCACACACACAAAGGCACTGGCGAACGTAAATAGACTACATACAGTTGTCTCACTTGCTCTACCTGCAAAAGCAAAGGCTGCCAGAAAGAGATAGGCTGATTTGCTTTTTCTTGTACTTCTATATATTTTTTATTGTTTTTTGTTGTTGTACGTGTGTGTGCGAGAGTGCCAAATGTCATCGGAAATTACAACACTGTAAGAAGAAGAAGCAGGAGCAGTAGTGCAACATAAACAAAACAAGAGGAAAATAATAATAAATAAAGAAAATGTTGCCCGCCAATAATAAAAGTAACACCAATATAAGTACAACCAGCACTACCAATACCAACAGATGCCTCATCCAGTCGGCCATTGAAAGAACGGTAGTTCGTCTACGGGAAACGGCAATTAGCGGTAACATTCAGGACTCCACAGAAGCACCATGCGTGGAATACGATATTATAAACTATTATGCAGAGAACAATAATAATAGTACGCCCAGAATTGCCGTTTCTCCGCGACAACAGCAACAGCAGTTGTCCTCTTTTCGCCACGGCGGCAACAATAACAATAACGGTGAGTGCCATCCAGCATTGGATGGATCCGGCAGTGTTGTTGTTGTTGCACCGGCAGCGGGAAAGGAACTAGAAGAGACAGAACGAGGAGTAACAGCAGAGGACATGGAAGTGGATGTGGAAGGGGGATCCCCAGTGAAGCCTTTTAACCCAAAAAGACAACAACAAAATCGTTTTAAAGGCGGCGGTGGAGCTTTACGCCGTTCGGCGGCAATCGTCCCAGCGAGATCACTTCCAGAGAGCAGTAGCAATTCCAATTCCAGTAGCAACTGCAGCTCCAGTGCTTCCAATCCCTGCTCTTCCCTTGGCGTTAATATGCGAGTAACGGGACAATGCAGCCAGGGCGGGAGGAAATACATGGAAGATCAGTTTTCAGTGGCCTACCAGGAATCTCCAGTCACGCACGAACTGGAATACGCATTTTTTGGAATATACGATGGTCACGGAGGCCCTGAAGCAGCGTTATTTGCCAAAGAACATTTAATGTTGGAGATTGTCAAGCAAAAGCAATTTTGGTCGGATCAGGATGAGGATGTTCTGCGGGCGATACGTGAGGGATACATCGCAACACATTTTGCAATGTGGCGGGAACAAGGTGAGCACAAATCTAATAATAATATTACAAAATAAACACTATTATAATGCAAAATAGAAATTAAAAAAAATATCCTTAAAAATCTAGTTAAAATAACTAAAAAAATGAATCTTTCAGGCTTAAAATTAAAATAAAAGTGAGAGAAAATATTAAAAACAAAAATCGTTTTGACATTAAACCTCAAACTTTTAAATTTTAGACAGTAGGAGAACTAAGTATATAAACTATAACAAATTTTCTTTATCTTGTTTGTATTTAGTATTGCATCATTTATTTGTTGTTCAAATCATTAGAGATGCAAAAGATTTTATAACTGCTTGTAGGTTCTTTTCAAACTTAGTGAATCCCCCCTTATTAGGGTTGTCATTGCGCTCAACAAAAAAAAATCAAAAAATGACCCCAACAGCTCCCTTGGGTTTCCCATCTCTAGGTAATTATGCAACTGTGTGTGGCGGTGACTCAACCATCGCTCAATTCGCTCATCTCTAGTGTCAGCCCACACTAAAAGATACACAGATGCAGATACACACACACTCAGTTATCGCTAGTGGAATATTCCACGGGCTTGCCATATGGCTGTACTCTTGCCAAGCATGGCAACCCCGACATAGGTTAGAGTGGGAACACTGTATGGCAAAGGCGTTTCGAAATGCGAGAAAGAAAGGGACAGGGAGAGAGAACGAGAGGGAGGAAAGAGAAAATAAATGTGTGCCCATTTCCTCTTCACATAACAAAATACACAGAAGTCCAAGGGATGCCAGAAATGTATATAAATGGATATCTGTGTGTGTGTGTGTGGGGGGGAAAATATCAATATTTTGATCATGTTTTGAAATTCCAGATAATCCATTTTACCGCCAAAAATGCAAGGATCTTGAAAAATAAAAAAATGTATTAAATAAGCTGTTGAAAAATCATTACTCATCGCCTCATTAAATATTTTAGTGAGATGTTGTCATGGTGACACAGATAATTTGCTTTAAATTTTGTAATTGCATTTTGCTTGCTTGGTAAAAACCCCAAAAAGTAAACATAAATTACCAAAATAAACTCGATTTTGTTTTGTTATTGCTGGGGCTTTATTATTTGTATTGAATCTCTAAAACCATCTCTTTTAAAAATGCATGATATTAAACTTAACCTAAAAAAAAAAAAGTTTGAAGCTTTTATAGTATGATTTGGAACTTTTTCATTGTTTATTTTAATATTTCTACACAATTTCATGAGGTGATGAAATCATTTAAAAACATTTTTAACGAAATATGTATGTATTAACAAAGATAAATAACTGATTTAGGGCACTCTAAATGACAAAGTTCTAGGAATAAATATATTTGGGAAAATGAATCACAAAAATGCCTTAGCCAAGCAAACTTTTGTAATCGTATTTAGAAATACAGATTATTTGTGCATTTTCTAATCTGATGTTTTCGTAACCCCATCCCGCAGAGAAATGGCCTCGCACCGCCAATGGACACCTGAGCACCGCCGGAACCACCGCCACAGTGGCTTTCATGCGTCGCGAGAAGATCTACATTGGTCATGTTGGTGACTCCGGGATTGTTTTGGGCTACCAGAACAAAGGTGAACGAAACTGGAGGGCACGACCACTGACCACGGATCACAAACCCGAATCGCTGGCGGAGAAGACGAGAATCCAGCGAGCCGGTGGCAATGTGGCCATCAAATCGGGTGTCCCCAGGGTGGTGTGGAATCGACCCAGGGATCCAATGCATCGCGGGCCCATCAAGTGGCGAACGCCAGTGGATGATATACCCTTTTTGGCGGTGGCCCGTTCGTTGGGCGACCTCTGGAGCTACAATTCCCGCTGCAAGGAGTTTGTTGTGAGTCCCGATCCGGATGTCAAGGTGGTCAAAATCGATCCCAGTACCTTTAGGTGTGTATTCGAGATCCGCATTTCCCTGCTTTACCATTCAATAATGTCAATAATCCCCCTGCAGATGCTTAATCTTCGGCACCGATGGCCTGTGGAATGTGGTGACTGCCCAGGAGGCGGTGGACAGTGTCCGCAAGGAGCATCTAATCGGCGAGATACTCAACGAACAGGACGTAATGAATCCCAGCAAGGCGCTAGTGGATCAGGCCCTAAAAACCTGGGCCGCCAAGAAGATGCGGGCGGACAATACGTCCGTTGTGACTGTGATACTAACACCAGCGGCCCACAATAACTCGCCCAGAACTCCAAAGCGTTCCCAATCCGCCATGGCACGTGATACTGACCTCGAGGTGGAGCTTTTGCTCGAGGAGGACGATGAGGAGCTGCCGCCGCTCGATGTGGAGAACAACTGCCCCGAGTTTCTCATTGAGGAGGACGAATATGTACTGGATCAGCCGTACAGTGCCTTGGCCAAGCGGCATTCGCCACCCGAAGCCTTTCGTGATTTCGATTACTTTGGTCTGGACGAAGATGAGCCTCTAGAGGAGGATGAGGAAACATCGGCGGCACAGAGTCTGTTTAGCCCCAGGAAAACGTGGCGCAAGTCCTGGACTGGCGAAACTGATCCAGAGCCCGATCCCGATCCCGAACCAGATCGATTGGATAGTTCGGCGCTGGGCATGTATTCTCACACCAGCATCGACAAGTGCGCCATGTACGCGAATAGTACAGCCCCGCCAGCAATTAGTCCAGCGGAAAGGGCTGCAAATCGAGAGCTAAGCGAACTGGAACAGCACTTGGAGAGTAGCTATAGTTTCGCCGAGTCGTACAATTCGCTCTTAAACGAACAGGAGGAGCAGGAGGCACGTTCTCGTTCCGCAGCAGCAGCTGCGGAAGTCGAAGCAACAGCCGCAGCAGCAGCAGCACAACAGACCACTGCCCATTCCGCATCCGTTGTGGTGGACCGCAGCATGTTCGAGATAATCCAGGAGCAGCAGCACTACCAGCAGCAAGAGGGTTACTCGTTGACGCAGCTAGAAACCAGGCGCGAGAGGGAGCGGCTGACCGAAGCGTGGCCACAGCAGCCGGCGGAGCTCCTCGAACTGGATGCCCTGCTGCAGCAGGAGCGGGCCGAGGAGGAGCAGGTGGCCCTGGAGCAGCAGCTGCAGCGCGAGCAGCAAATGGAGGCGGAGGCGGAGGCGGAGGTGTCGGCAAGCAGCAGTAGTTCGGAGCAACATGAGTTTGTTTTCCCCGTTGCCGCCGAGGAGTGGAGTCCCACGCTAACAGAAGAGGACGAAGAGTCCACGGTAATAGACATCCAGATCGAACAGCAACAACAGGACCTGCAGGACAATGAAGTCAGCTCTACGCTGCCCGCCACACCCATTGAAGTGGAGCAGCCGAAAAAGTTGCAGGAAAAGCAGCAACAGCAGCAGCACCAGCAGCAGCAGCAACATCAACAGCAGCAGCAGCCCGAGAAGGAGAAACCCATGGCCAGGCAGGAGAAGAAGCTGTCCAAGAAGCAGGAGTCGGGCAAACTGGATCAGGGACTCGTTGCGGTGCTGGAAACGGTGGCGGAAATTCGCAAAGAGGACGCCCATACCGTGCACTTTATATTCGAGCAGATCCAGAAGCTGCAGGAGTCGGAGATGCCAGCCAATGGCGCGGTGGCCGAGGCCGAGGCCCTCGAATCTGGCGGCCTGGGTGGCTCCATGTCCGCGCCACGCATCCGCCAGATGCGTCGCTATCGCAACGTGCCCAATGAGAATCACCAGCACATGCAGACGCGTCGCCGCCAGATGTTCAAGCACGGCAAGCCCAAGTCCTTCATAGCATCGAGTGCAGCGGCCATTGTGGCCTTTGGCGACAGCAGTGGCTCGGTTGGCGGAGCAGCAGGATCGACTGGCAGTCCGGGCGAAGGTCGTGTGGGTGGAGGAGGATCCGCGTCGACTGGCAATGGCAATGGCAATGGCAATGGCAATCCAACGGCGGCGGTTAATCGCCGGCGCAGCGTCAATGTGGTGGCCAGTTCGAGTGGCAACAGTGGCAATGGTGCCACCAGCACCTCCATGATGGTGACCCGCCGCAGTCACAGTCTGACAGTCAGTCACGCCAACGGTGGCGTGAGCAAAAGGCAGCTACGCAGCAGTCTTTGCAGCTTGGCCCTGGGATTGGACATGACCAAGCGAACGCTGAGGACGCGCAATGTGCCCGTTTCGACGGGAGGCCAGGCCACGCCCGTTAGCGGCTCGTCGCCGCCGGGTGGTGGCTCAAGTCCAGGCGGTTTCAACAGCCCCAGTAATCCGGTGAGCACGCCCCGGGGAAATATCAACGCTGGATCGGCGGGCAGTGGCTCGAGGCGCCTGAAACGCAATCACGAGGATCGGGAGCAAAGGCGGAGCCTGAGACGGAGCACCCTGAGTGCCAGTTCGAGCGGAACTGGTGGCGTGACCAGCTCGAATGCCAAATCCAATCGCCTGCAGGCCTGCAATGGTGCCATTTCCGCCCGTCCGCCGCCCTCGCCCAAGAAACTAAATGCAGCGGTGCCCACGCTGGCGATCGGAACGCGGGCCTATACCGCTGCTCTAGCGGCGGCGGCCGATCACCTCAATAAGCGCTGGTCATTGCGGAGCAGCAGCAGTGGTGGCACCAGCAACCTGATCACAACGATTAGTTGTTACAGTGCCCGGAGCAGAGCGGCGGCAGCGGCAGGAGCAGCCGGGCAGCCAGGAACCGCTGGAGGAGCAGGAGGACCAACACCGGGAACATCTTTAACCGCATCCACAGCAGCCACACGTCGGCGCTAAGCAGAAAGTGTAAAGAAATCGAAAGAGAAATCGAAAGAGAAATCGAAATTGAAAGAGAATCCCAAAATCAAGCGGGCGAGCAACTTGCAAGTACAAATCCTAAGCAACGGAAAACCTAAAAAGCCTAGTTCTACAAAATCGAAAATGCAAAAATTATAATCGTAATTTACAACATTTTTTTTTGAATGTGCACAACACACACACACACACAAACACACACACATCGGATCTATAGTTTTATTGTATAAAGAAAGCTATTTAACACACATATTATATATTTATACCTAAGCCTAAACAATAAAACAAATTCATAGTGTAGCTATAAAACGCAGATAGTATTTAGTATATAGTACATAGATATATATATATATATATTTTTGGTATTGTCTGTAGTAAGCAGTTCTCCAACAACCGTCAGTTTTGTCCTTCAATATACATAAATGTCTTTTTCTATGTTCTACTATTTAAATTGTAATGTTTTTTTGTCTCGTCTTTTATGTTTTAATGTTTTTACGCTAAGTTTGACTAAGCTAGTTGGTAAGTTAAGTTAACAAGAGAGATGCTAATAACTTTAATCATTTAATTTCCTCTTTATTGTGCTTTGTTTTTTTTTTTAATTTTTTCAACTATCAATTTTATGTCATCGCGCTCTCATGCATTAAGCATTAATCTAATGAAATACATATGATATTTTTACATAATTAAGTCGAGTCTTGGATTTTGATTGGGCGTTTTGGAAAATTTTGGGGAAGGGGGTGTGGCTTTTTGTTGCAGAAATGAAAAGTTAAATGATAAATAAATGGTATAATAAGTTTAAAGTTCATCAGAAACTAAGTACCTATAATAACAAGCAGAATTTAAGTTATTCACAAAATTGCACATTTTTTTTGTTTAAAAAATTTTAATGATTTTTGAATACTCAAAAGCTAAACAAGCAACTTTGCATTTTAATTAAATAAATTTAAATTTTAAAATTAAAAAGCATTCATTTTCAAAACAGTCATCAATATGTAGAAATATCCCTCAAAAATTCACAAAAAAAAATTACTCCGAAAGTGTTTTTTGCAGAAAGAAAATTTTATTTTTCCAAGCCAATTGATGGGGAATTTTGGCCAAAACAAAGTGATAATTTTTCAGAGTGCTGTAACGGTTTTTGGTAGCCACTTGCCGAAAAAGTAAAAGTAAAAAAACAGAAGACTTGGGAGTTCGGTAACACGAGGCTGGTCAAAGGAAAAAAAAAGGAAAATTAACATTATGTAGTAAAATAACATTTAAATATAAACTGGTCAGTCAAGCTGATATCAACGTAGTGTGGTGAATAACATTTAAATATAACGGGTCAGTTCAGCTGATTTGCTATAAAAACTTAGTTAGCGGGGAGTAACTCCGCGGGGACAAGTTTAACATTTCTGTTAGAAACCGATATATTTCAACATTTAATGATGGAAGAATATCGTTGATGCACTGCTTAATAAGTCGTTGAACATTATCGTTGTCAGAACTACCAAAATCAAGCAAACACGATTATATAGCGGTTTATTGTTATGGCTTGCAAGCGAAAAGTGGGAAACAACAGTTATAATACAAAAAATAATTGTTTCATAGTTTAATGCATTTATATAGCCAAAGAGTTTTTGCATTTTAAATCCTTTCAAAGTAAAATTTATTTAATCCCATTTTAAAATTTCCGTTACTTTTAATTTATATTTTTCGTCATTTAGCTTATTCGGTACTTTGTGATAGCTAAAGTTTAAGAATTTAAGTTATTTTCGTTAGTTTTCATATCAAAATTAAAACAAAGTATCGCTGATATTCTTAACCTAAATGCATGTCCTCAAGTGTAAGCGGTCGTTCTGCGTTATTGCTCTGATTGCTCCGATATCGATAGGAAACTCACGTAAGTGTAGGCAGGGTTTAACAGACATAATACGTACTGAAGTGGAATCGTTACAGTGTTAGGGATGGGACAGCATCGATGATGCCTTGCCAAACACCGATATTAAAGAATATATCGATGGAATCGATATGGGCATTGACGCTTTCCCATCACTATTGTTTTTTTCTTGCTCTCGGCCAAATAATGCCAGTATCGCGCACCGCCGTCATAAAAAACCGACACTAAGAACAGCCCGTGTAACAAATACACTAAATGCGTTAAGAAAACAACAACCCTTAAAACACAAGGGCGTATTACAGAGTGTTCGGAGCGGCAAACAAATAAAGCATATAACAACGACATCGCGTCGCTTTCTGCTGGCCAAATAAAAATCAAAATTAACCGTCTTTAGCGCGTAAAACTATATATTTAGAATTTAAAACAAAATGTAAGTGAAAAAACGATCGAAATATTGGAAATGATACATTAAAGAACTAGACTTGTGGAAATGTGCCTTAGTGTGTGTGTGTTTTTAACAGTTACG
Organism: Drosophila elegans; assembly: GCF_018152505.1. NCBI lineage: Eukaryota > Metazoa > Arthropoda > Insecta > Diptera > Drosophilidae > Drosophila > Drosophila elegans. The sequence goes on along the minus strand of NW_024545513.1, from coordinate 11,163,276 downwards.
TCTGGCATAGATAACCGTTTTCCCTCTTTTCCCCTCTCTCCCTCTTTTTTCCTTCCATTTTCCATTGCTAGCTTAGCTGTACATTGTGTGCGAGGGAAAAAGAGCTAACAGACAGCAATGCGATCTCTCATCCTCTCTCTTGCTCTCTCTGCACAATTGGAAAAAACAATAACAATAGAAAAAAAACATATGAAACTGCAAATTGCCAAGTTAAATATTTAAACGCAGTTTTTAGTTGCGATGTCCTTGACATAATTGCAGTTTTTTGTTGCGGCCATCGATTATTTCAGCCTCACTTCCCCTCCCTATCTATCCTTCCCACGATGGGGTTGTTGTTGTTCTTGTCTGCGGTCTATTATCATTCCAATGTGAGCGTTACTGATAAGGAGGACAAAAATATAAAAGTATTAAGCGAGGTGCAGGCTTCAAACCACATCCCCTGAAACTCTTATCCTCTTGGCACTGAGGTTTCTTATTTATTTATAGTGTCTGGAATTTCCTAGGCATTTTCTTCTCCCACAGAGCGATTTATCTCCCCTTCCAAGTTGACCTTCCAGCTGGAAGTCATGCATTAAAAATAGTACAAACACACGGATAACAAAAACAGATTGTCTTAGATCACAGGCGGAGTGAAGGGGACAGCAGGAGGCCAAGTTCATTGTCCTTGATCAGAGTGTGTGAGTGCTAGAGTGGGAGGGAGATGGCCAGGGAAAGTGACTCTCCCCCGTTGACGTGTCACCAATGCATTCAAAGTGCACTGGGTGCGATAGAGAGGGGGCGATCAGTAGCGCAGCGAAGGGGGTGGAATTATAATTATTCTTTCAACCACCCATAAACTTATATAACAACCCCCCAAAAGTATCCCTGGTTTGGTTTTAACTCTTGGTAGAATTCATTTTACTGTCATAGAAAAAATATTCAATTTTAAACATGGATTTATCAATGTACTTTATCATATAGGGGCTGTCTATTTATTACATAAGAAGTAATCATCATTTATTTACATTATCAATAGTAGTTTGCTATCAATAAATAATAAACCAAGTAAAAGTACTAAACATATAATCTTCTTTATGTTCAAATCAAAACGAGATTTATTATTTTAATATTTTTATTTCTGTTAGCAAGAAGTAAAGTGGTCTCTCCAAAGTATCTATGAAAACATTAAGTATGGCAATATTTAATTTCACAAGCTTTCATAAGAATGAAAACAGTTTCTTTAACGGCGATTCGCCGTTTGAATTGGATTTCCTCGATTGAAAATAGGGACAGCTTTTGATAACTAGGGAATTTCCCATTAATCTCGCCAAGTAAGCACTACTGAACCGCCTGTGATTCAAATATTTCCCCCTTTTTTTTTTATTATCATTCTGCAACTTTCACACGCCTATCGATGTGAAACCCTACCCCAAGTTACCCCCTGCCACGCCCCCTTTTGGGTTTTGTAAGTCGCGCCTTAGCCTTATCTCCATTTCACGCTTATCAGCAGTAAGTCGGCTTTAATTATGGTTCGAGGGGCTTGAGTCATGGACTTACGAATGCATACATACTTATATATTTTGGGAAACAAATGTTTGCTATGTATCGGTATTCGGCGTTATCAGCGTTCTGAGTTTTTAGTACCTGCCGAGGGCGGTACCTGCAAGTCAATAGCTTTATCTTTATGCAAACCCGCGAGAAGCGACCGAAATGGTAGCCCAAAGTTGAGTTTTTCTTTTTAGTCGGATCAGTAACCTGTCCGTTGTCAGTCCTCGCTCTACAAATAACATACAATACAGCTATATAGCCATATATTAACCAGTACCGACATCAGTTCTATATATATTTTCTAAGCAAAAAGTGTAAAAAGAAACCGTGTTGGTGTTTTACCATCTCGATGCGGAAGTGTTTGGACTGAGTAAGTTTTCTGGTTACGCTGCTGTGAGTCTCCTATCGAAAAATAGTAGAAAACACCTCTCTATGAGGGAGAATCTTGCAGCGCCGCCGCAAACAAGCAACACTTAACGCCCATAAATTAATTACTACCAAGCACGCCAGAAATAAAAAAACTTAATAAAGAAAAGAAGCGACGAAGAAGGGGCCATGGAATTTCGAATAGATCGTTGGGGCGGATCTAATTAGCAGCCGAAAGGGCCGATCATATTTCTTCTTTTTCAAAAGGGTATTACCATTTTGTGGCTTTAATTTGCAATGCAATAAAGGTTATTCAACATAAATGTTAAACTGCAACGCTAATAAAGTTGAATTTTAGAAATATTATTTCGAATTTTTTTCGTTCATTTATATTGAGAAAACTAAGATGTTTTTTTTTATATTTATAATATAAATATAGAACATCAAATATATAGAATTTTAGGGGTATTTGATAATTCGATCGCTTCTTTTTTCAATTTTTCCGTATGCAGAACGCAACCGAGGGAAGATACATCCAAAATACATGACAGCCCCTATTTATTCCATTCTGTTCTGTGATTGATACGCCCCCAACGAAATGGGTGCGAAAAAGACTCGAAAATAGAAAGGCAATTGGCGGACTGATTAGCCAGGCCCAAAGCCCAATCCCAATTTCAAATCCCAGACGTTGATTAATGGCCTTTAAGCCAAACTGTCGTTGTAGTCATGCAAAAAAAAAAAAAAAAACGCAAAACACCACAAATAAATTACAATTTTATTCAAATTCGAAAAGAACACCAAATACATAAAGGAACGTTTCTAATTAATTATTTTTATCTGTTTTTCTCTCTTGCAGCACTCGTATATAATTCGTATATATATATTTTCTACGACGCTTAAACCAGCTTTTTTTTTGGGTTTAAACTAAAAAACAAGAATTAAAAATTTTCGTTTTTTCCATCGTTTGGAGAGTTTATTTTTTTTTGTTGTGCCAAGTTTTTGTTTTGGTTAAATTTGTGTTGAATTTTGTTGCAAATCGAAGCCGGAGCTACAACACACAGGCAAGGGCACGTGGCTAGTTACGATAGCCGAAAAGATGTTTAGTCCCGAATATGAGAAACGCATCCTCAAGCACTGCAGTCCCGTGGCCAGAAATCTGTTCGACAATCTCGAGTCGTCCACCACGCCCACATCACTCGATCGCTTTATACCCTGCAGGTGAGATTCATAATTAGTTAATTTAAATTTAATTTATTTGGATTTTTAAATTCATTTATTAAAGGTTCTTTTAAAGTCATACATATGTAGTGCATAAATCAAATTAAGCCTACTTTTAATGGTCTTGAAACTTTAAGATAGTTTTTAAATAGTGTTAATTATTGAAATATTGTTTAGCTTTTAGTTATATTTTTTAGTTAATGAAAATTTGTCACTATTCCTTACTTATACAAATTATTTACCAATTTTTTTTTTATTTATTAGAATAATAACCGGGTTTCAGTTTGAAATTAAAAAAAAAAGAAAAATGAAGTGTCCCTCCTTTTTTTTATTTTAGTTTTTCCCAACCTGTTTTTCTATGAGTTACAACATTGTTTGCTGAGTAATATATTGTAATTTATTTTGAGTGCATTGAACTCTGCACAAGCCGTTATTCTTTCAGCTACGTCATCTCTTCCGCTTTCAAGGCGAAAGAACTGGCGAAAAAGAATAAAAACAGCAGCGGATACAAACTACCAACCTACGAATTTCCCGCCTGACTGCGCCTCGTTTAACTAACGGTGATTCAATGTCCGTCGACAAACAACGAACAACGAATATAAACAAACACGAACGACAAACATAACCAGCACAATTTTACATATTTTTGTAAAAGCGGAAAACAGTGGTTTTTAGTGAAAAAGAATGCATTTAAAATAATTATTTTATATTGTATTAAGCATATGTTAGTTTAAATTTGAATTGATTTTAAAAGGGGTTTTTTTAAAGCAGCAATATTTTAGGTAATTTTCTAAAATAAAAAATTTGAATTTAAAACATTTACGTATTTAAAATAGCATTGTAATTATTATTATTCATTAAAATAAGATCCATCTTAGATCTTAGGTATCTTAAAGAAATAATAGTAGATGAGTATTCAAGATTCATCGTTTTTGAAATGTTTTCCAGTTAATTTTCTGAGTTATTTAGTTTTTTGAGGACAAAAACTTATAATTACATATTTGTGGTAGTACATTCTTGACTTGTTATATCTATGAAATACATGTTTGTAGAGTAAATTTAATAAATTCTTAAGTGCATGTTTCCCAGCCACACTCAGTCACAAAAAGAAGGCCCAAAAATGAGCCGAAAATTGGCACCACTGTTGGCCAAAGAACTTGAATATTTCTCCTTCATTCGCTAATGAGTTCCGCGTAGAAAGAAACCATGAAGACGAGTAAAGAAAAAGAGACATTACCAAAAAGACTACAAGACTAAATAAAAACTTAATGGGAAAACAGGGAAATTTGAACTTTGCTGTGTGCCAACTGAAGTTGGAGTTCAACGACAAACACCCCAAAAGACGTGAGAGTTCAGTAAAAAGATGGCCAGAAAGAGAAAAGAGAAATATTTAAACGTTGATACTTAATTAGTTTCCGGTTAGAGAGGGTTTTTTTTTTATTTATTTATTTCAAACTCGATAGAGTTTAAACCCCCTTTTTATTGAATTGTCATTCGTTGAGCCTGCATTTTGTATATACTTTTTGCCTCGTTCAATTTGTGTCCCCCATCTGCTTATGAAATTTGATTTATTCGAGGTGGAAGTGAGCACTTCAAATGCGTTTGCCAGATATAATCAAAAACGGGTGAAGTCGGGGGGCCGAAACAAAAAAACAAATGGAAAAAATGAGACACAGGCAACGCTTATTGCATTCGTAAACAGTTTTTCACAGTGCACAGTGCAATTCTCTCACACTTGGCCAAATTTCATGGCAAATGATTATTATTTTTAGTTGTCGTTTTTCGCAAATTTTGCACAATTCGACCGTCAATAATTTTTTTGCACGTTGCACACGTTTTCTATGTTTTTAATGGGTAGAAATAATAACAATTGTTTTGGTCGCAATAATGGTGGGGAGGGGGAGAGGCGACTGCCAGACGATATGGCTAAATTGAATTTGAACGCGTTTGCATAAGTTTATTTATATTTAGTCTACGTTCTGTGAGCTCCAGTGAATCCATTATGGATTTTACATATAAATTATTTATATAAGGCTAAGTATGTTTTGATGTTGCCTTCTACTCTTTTTTTTCCCATTGTTGCAACGAAACTAAGTTATGGTCAGGGACGTCAAAAAAAGGGGTTAAGTAAAAGATTACTATTACTCTATTTGTTTGCAAAATAAATTTGATTTTAGGCACGTTCTCGCACGTTGAAATTTAAAAATAAGAAGGTTAACCTTATGCGATCAAATAAAATGCCTATTTTCCCGGCAAATACCCGATTATTGAAAAATTTTTAGGTTTTATTTAAGTTTTTTTGATAAGAAAATATAAATAAACCAAATTTAAGAAAATATAGATTTTTAAAACATTTTTAGGTTAGATATAAATCAACCAAATTTAAGAAAATACAGATATATTAAATCTAGCATTTTAGTTTGTGTTCATAGTACTATATTCTAAGATCCCCGATATTATAAACTCCTGGCTACGCCCCAGCTTTTCCTACTCTAGCGTTAATTAATGGCATTTTCATAGAATTAACATTTTCGTGTTCTCCTATCTTTTCCACTCCGGTTTTTCCGCATTTCCCCATTTTCCTCGTTTTCGCCGATCGCAGAGCCAACAACAACTGGCAGACGAACTTCGCGTCGATCAACAAGTCAAATGACAACTCGCCGCAGACGAGCAAGAAGCAGCGGGACTGCGGGGAAACGGCACGCGATAGTCTGGCCTACTCCTGCCTCCTGAAGAACGAGCTCCTGGGATCGGCGATCGACGACGTGAAGACCGCCGGCGAGGAGCGGAACGAGAATGCCTACACGCCGGCCGCCAAGCGGAGTCTCTTCAAGTACCAGTCACCCACCAAGCAGGTGAGTTCATTACTCCATTTCTCCCATTTGATGTTCAATTGGGCAGGTGGAAAATATCATATTGCAAGTGTAGAAAGCTTCTTGGTCACACAATATATAACATATATGCTGGGAATTGTATCTCTAAGCTAAAAAGGTCAGCGAATTTGACTTTCGATTGAGGTTTCTCAGGGGCATTGTGTGCTGCAGAATGAATGCATTTAATTGAATTTGCAGTCGGTGTTAATTGAGGTTTTTCATACACTTCTCAGGGCGAAAAGAAGACGAAATAATTTCAGACAGACATCGAGTTGAATAAACTCCAAGATCAGGTCGTGGGAAATTAAAACTCATACTAATGGGGCTCCTAGGTTAAGGCTGTAATTCATTGAATAATATTAGAAATTAGGTTTCGGGGTTGACTCTACTGGCTTTGTGAGTTTTCTTTTACATTTTTCACACCGAGAAAACTCTTTGAAGCCATCTCCCCTACCCTTTTTCTCTCTATTCAACCATCTATTGATCAATGGAAACCGGTTTATTTTTGTGAAAAGTCTTTGCTTTTGGTCTAGTGGCCTAAGACGAATCGAGAGAAAAGTTGTTCGACCAAAAACACAAGGTTAACACACTCTTTTTTTTTATTTTTTTATTTATTTTTTTTTTTGATTCCAATGCGCGCGTGATGATCGCCAACGTGTTTCTATATGGTACATAGATCTCGATCTCCATCTCCATCGCCATGTAATTGTATACATATATATACATGTATAGACATATAACTGGTGGACTGATTGTTCAAGTGTTTGGTCCAAAAATGGGCAAACAGAAATGAAATGGACAAAGGAGAAAAGCACACACAGATGTGAAGATGGGGAAACTATTGCCACTTGTCGTTAGATTGGTGGCTACGCCGGTGATCTCCCCACATCACCATTATCGCCATCCCCCCATCATAATTATTATTATGGCAGACCTGACATATTTGCCTGCTTATCAGATTTATGTTGCCTCAATTGGCCGCTTGGTAAAAGAGCAAAATAAAAAATCAAAAGCACATAAAAGAGGTACGTGTGGGGCACGTCGCGTTTTGCCCTTCTTGATATTTTCTTGAATATTTTGCTTTGACTGATTTTTGACAGTTGACACGTTGCCAGCCAGCAGAAGCGGTAGAAACATCGGCTCGCCAGCAGCCAACAGCCAACAAAAATATAACAAAAGCGAATTCCGTCCGTTGGAAACAAATAAGTGAGCAACACACGCACTCACTTCAGGCAGTGGCCATTTATTTGAAACCGACGCGGTAAATACTCTTTGTATTCAGGAACTTGATTAATTGCATGACTTCAATCATTCGTTTTGGAATTCGAAATACATTTTCTAGGAATTTTGTCAAGGTTTTTTTAGTGAACAGTTTTTTGGTACTAAATTGATTGTATTTTTCTAACAAATATATATTTTTTCATTGATTCCTTTGGTGTTGATTTTATGTTATTGATCATTAAAAACAATTCCAAAGAGAGTGATTATATTTACCCATTTTAAACTCGCGTTACAATTTGGAATTCAAAAAAATTGTTAAAGGTTTTTTAGTAAACATTTATTTGTACTAGATTAATTGTATTTTTCTAACAAATATATATTTTTTCATTGATTCATTTGGTGTTGATTTCTTGTTATTGATCATGGTAAGGATTCTTTGGAAGATCTAAATTTGTTTTTACAAGAATTTTAAAGAGAAGTTAAATATATATATATTTTTATTTAAAATGTATTCTTACATAACTAATGTGTATGCTAAGAACTAAGTAGACCCAATAGGCTTTTACGATTTTTCAAAGAAAATTGCTAATCCAATAAAATTGGTTATGCTATATGCATATGGATTTCGTCTTGCAAAAACCAATAGAAACTTCTCTGGAACCTAACTATAAGTACTTTGTACTAGTTTAAATATGCATATACTCCATTGTAATAAGAGGGTATACAAATAATGGAAAGAAGGAAAAGGCAACTTGAAGTGGTCGAGAGACCGGACCGCAGTATTCTCCATCTTCAACTACTACTTCAGTGGTCTAAAACGACACTTGAGTCAATAACTGAGATCTCTGCGCGTCCATTTAACCCATAATTCGGGATTTTCGTTGGCGAGAGGGGAGGGGAGGGGAAAAAAGCGTACAATTTTTGTTGATTAATAGCGAGTTGATTTCTTTTTGGCCTAATGGAGTTTGCCAATCGGCAACTGTCGAGAGCTGGTTCGATTTTCTGTCCCCCTGCAATTATTCAGCCACAAATCGCTGGCCATTCATCTACATCACGCCCACACAATTAACACGCCACTCCCCTCGATTCGTCAGTTTTTTTTTTTTATGTAGCCCTTTTACTTGTTGTTAATTTTTTTTATTTTTTTTTCATATTCCATATGCCTCCGTGGTCACAACAAACAATATGTAATTCAATTATGTGCGGTCGCAAAGTTATTGTCATAAATAATGTGGTGCGGGTGCCCAACCTCCTACAATTTTTTGTACAGTAGTTTCTGGTTGTCCGCCAGTCACCAAAATATATGGTCTCAACACTTTTTTTTTTTGTTTTCTTAGACGTTTGTCATTGTTCGATTGAAAAAATGGGGATTGGTTTTCGGTTTTGGGTTCATTGACGATTCGAAAAGTATGTTGGAATACTTAGTTCTCAATGAATGGGAGATCATTGTTAGTCAGCAGTTGTAGGGGCAAAATTTAGAACTCTCTATTAATTAAATTGGCTTTAAGTTCATGCTGTTTTAAATGAGTTAATTATATTTTAATGTGTATAATGTATTTGTACGATTTTAAGAAGATATTTATCAATCCTTTTTGGCTTTATAAAAAACTTTACGATTTCAAAAGGATATTTATCAATTATTTTTGGCTTTATAAATTAAAACAAAAATGTGTTTTTTTATTCTTTAAATTTACTAATCTGCCTTCTTTCCTAGACTTGGAAAATTCGTGTCAGCTTAATAATTTAGAGTAATTATTATTATTTTTCCTACGATCCAATCACCACTGCATAAGAAACATTATTTTAACACCCCTTTCCTTGCTGATTTCGTGCACCTGTTACTTATTTTGTTTTTTTTTTTTTTTTTGATTTTATGCCCAAGTCTGTCTGGCCATTTCGAATAGCCATTAAGGGGAATTATAGAAAACCGACTACTCACCGACTCTCAGGTCCCCAATCCCACAAAAAAGCTCATCTTTTATAGTTTGTTTTTGTTGTGTCCGTTTTATTGCTATTATAATTATTAATTTATGCAGCAGACATTTGCATTAACATCGCATTAGCGATGACTATTTTCATGCCAGCGTGATTAAGTTGGTCCGATCGCAGCGACAGGTTGAAAAAAAAAAAAAAAAAAAAAATGTTTAAACATGGGTTAACCACCGCCCGGCCCCTTAACCCCATACGGCCCCCACTTATTTTTGGAATCACGCTTTTATTTCCCTTTTTTCTTTGCTGTTCTCGCTGCTGGTTGGTTGTTTATTTGTTTAATTTATAAGCCTGCCTCCAAGCGCCGCCCACAAGTCAGAAATAAATAAAAAAGCACATATATATGTATGTTTATAAAAAATCCGTAAGACTTAACAAATGCCGGCCGGCAAGTTTTTTTTTTTTTTTACTTCTTATTTTTGGTTAGCAGCTCGCATTTTTGTCTTTTGTTTGGAGTTTGCTGAGCGGAATGAATGAATGATGATTGTCTTCTAGCCAAGTCATATGCTGTTTTGTACCAGACTGTACTTAAATTTACAGAGTGCTCCTAATTAAATAAAACAATTAACACGGCTAATAACTTATATTTATAAAATCAAAAGTGTAGAATTGGGAGGCCGATAGTCAAAATAAAATCAAGTTTAAATGAGTTTAATTAGTAAAGAAAAATAAAACAATAACGTAAAGTTGTAACTTAAATACAAAGAGGAAATATATATCAGACGTTAACAAAACCTAACATTATACAATTATTTTTTTAGGCCTAACCCACACTCATAGAAAAATTACGCAAAATAGGTGAACAGTAGGTGATAAATAGGTAAAGGCACAAGGTTAAAACAAGAGCTCCACTGTGCGATTTTAATCGGGTACAAGTTGTCGGATTTCCTTTTGCCATTTGTCAGAGGGTTTTACTGCCCCTTCTTCGACCCCTCTGCCCCTTTCCCCCTCAAACTTTAAGCGTTTTAGCAATTGAATTTCTAATAGGCTTTACCTTACCACCTCGTTTTTTCTTTTTTTTCGCTCTGCACGGCATCGAAAAACATTTAAATTTAATGGCAGTTGCTTGTACGCTTTATAGAGTGGAATATGGACAAAAGGGGTGAAGTGGGGGGGTCTATAACTGCCTTTATAGCATTCCCAGAAAATGGAAGCAAAAACCTCAAAACCATTAAATTGTTGGCTTCTTTTTTTGTTGCGATATATATATATATCTTTTTTTTGGATTTTTTTCCAAAGTGTAAAGTGACCATTAAGGGCTCCACACACGCACGCTATAGGAAAAAAAAACCCATCCAAGTTTTTGTAATTAAGTTCTGTTTGTCTCATCTCGAGTTCGCTTGGCCTCTCTGTTAATTGAATTAAATTTTAATTTGTTAAACGAATTAAGAGTCGCGGCATAATGTGAAGTGCGTTTTTTTTTTTTGCGAGAGATGAGGCAGGTTACATATATGTATATATAAAGATGTGCAGAAACAAAATAGCTCCATATCAAAAAAATATATATATTTTACAAACAACATTTGACCATTAGTCTCCAGGGTTTTGATCATTAGGAGTAATATTATAATTTTTTGCGAACATTGAACAAAAGCTCTAATATACTATTAAAATCAAGTATTTATTATGATGAATAATTCAGCAGTTTTTTTTTTTTTTTTTTTTTTTTAGATAGATTGTGGTTAAATGGTTAAAAAAAATATTCATTATATGTCATTTATTTTATTTTTTTGTGTAAAAAGAAAACACATAGCTCGCATTATCTGGGGTGCAATGTTTGCCGGGATGTTTGCTCACTTTATCGAATTGGCAAACGAGAACCTGACCAACCCATGTTATGACAAATTCTGTTCCAAAAACTACATGTCATAATAATGAATGTGTTGCAAAGACAGCGATATGGGAAATGAGTCGAGCTTGAGAAATATATATTCTTGTATATACAAAAAATGTTACATTTTTAGATGAAATAAAAAGTACAATTTTAAATGGGAATAAAACCCGTGATTGTGGATTTATATGCGTCAACTCTTTGGGATTAGTCACTTTGTCATTATAATCTTTGGAGCTTAGTCAAAAACTTCCACTTAATAACTTCCGTGAATTAGAACTTAAACTTTCATATCAGATTTAGTATAATCGCGGATAAATATCTTAAAAAGTATGTATGATTGTGCGAATTTCTAACATTTGTGAAAAAACATATTTTTAATGATAAGCCTTTCCGTAGATTTGTTTTTTAATGCCCTTCAACACGAAAACGAACGTGGAATAAATTATTTTTCACTTCTGGCTGCTAAACTCTTGTACTTTAAATGGACTGCAATTACAATGTATTCCAAACTCTTTTTCCGCCCCTTGAGCACACTCCATTCATTTAATTTACATTTCTCTCTGCCATTTCTCCAACTTCTCGTTATTTTTCCCCACATTGCATTCCGTTGGCACGCACAATTCCGCTTAGTTTTTGAATGAGTTTTCGGCTTTGGGGCATATGTATCTTCCTCCGACTCACGCATTTTAAATGTAATTTTGTTGCGTAATAGGGTGTCAAAGGGGGGCGTGGCAATCGGAGGTGCGATGACTACTGGCCCTTTACTTTACGCATACGTTTAACACACTTCTCTGCCCGCATTTTCTATGCAAACAAAAGCCAGAGTAGAGCTCTCAACGAAGCGGAATGCGTGCCAAATGCAAATTGTAGGGCCTACACAGAGAAAAAAGAATTATTATTTAAAAGTTTTTATTATGGGGCTTCAAATAACATTTTAGTGAGTCTTGGCAAGTGAATGATATGCAATTTAATTTCTTAAAATAAAAATTATACGCTTAAATAAAACGATACTGATATTTAGATATCCCATTGCAAAATAGATAACCTTCCTCATCAGTTACCAGTTTTAATTATACTTAATTATTAATGATTTAATATAATATTAATGGTTTTATTAACCAACAAAAGGATAGTCTTTTATTTGTTTTTAAAGATATATCAGTTGCAAATTGTACTTGCTGGGAAGAAGCTAAAAATTTGATAATGCATATATTTTTAAGACTAGCTGTTTTATGAATTTATAAATATAAATAAATTGTTTTTTTTTCGTTGTGCATAGAAGAAGGTTAGTTGTTTGGTGGGTAGGAGAAGCATTTAACCCGGGGGACAGGAGACAACGACGCGGTCGCAACTCTTAGCACGATGGCGTTAATTGCTGGACGCCAAGTACGCGGCTCGCAAATAAAACGAACTCCAATGTTTTTCCCACAACCAAGAGAAGACCAAACAATTGAGACACATTTGCTTTGGCAATTACTTGCTCGGCTGCAGTAACTGGAACGCCAGTTGCCAATTGCTTGGGATGAATGCTAGCAGCCATTCTAATCGATCTCATTTCCTTTTTGCAGGACTACAATGGCGAGTGCCCGTACTCGTTGTCACCGGTCAGCGCCAAAAGTCAGAAGCTGTTGCGATCGCCGCGCAAGGCCACACGCAAGATCTCGCGCATACCCTTCAAGGTCCTGGACGCTCCGGAGCTGCAGGACGACTTCTATCTGAACCTGGTCGACTGGTCGTCGCAGAATGTGCTGGCTGTGGGCCTGGGCAGCTGTGTCTACCTCTGGAGCGCTTGCACCAGTCAGGTGAGTCCTTTGACGGGTCTAATCCCCTTAAGACCTCGTATCAAGCCATCAAAAAGGTTACCAAAAACAAAAATTCACATTGATTAATTACAAAAACGACCAAACACATTTTAAAAACAATTTGCTTTTTACAAGATTTTTAGTTTCGAATCAAATTGGTTTTTTTTTTTATTACCAAAGTAGAATGATAATAAAATAACAATGTTTGACATATTTTAAAATAGCTTTAATATTTTGGTATATAGATAATTTAAATAAAAAGGCTATAAAGTCAATGTATACTGTAAAAAATGTATAAAAAATCCATTAGAAATTGTTTATAAAAACCAATATTTATAATGGCTTTATTTTTTAAAGCTTTAAGTAATATACAAATTTTAAAACTTTTTTTAAAATAGGTACAATACTTTGGTATATTAAATATTTAAATTAATAGAGAATTTGTGTAGAATTTGTTTTAAAACATCTATGTTTATAATTGTTTTTAAGTTTTAAAACTTAATACATACTACTTAAAAGTTATATGTCTACAATATTTGCATATGAATCTATTGTTAACATTAATCAAATTAACGTACAAAGCGCAAATGTCTTTTAAAATTGTTCTTTTATTTGTCATTAAGCAGATGCTTTGCTTTGACAACGTTTTTGTTTGGCCTGAATACGTGCTGTAAAATTTAAAAATCGAAAAGGACATATTACTAACAAGTTCGCCTTCTGTTTGTCCAGGTTACCCGCCTGTGTGATCTCAGTCCGGACGCGAACACGGTGACCTCGGTGTCGTGGAACGAGCGTGGCAACACCGTGGCCGTGGGCACGCATCACGGCTACGTGACCGTCTGGGATGTGGCGGCCAACAAGCAGATCAACAAGCTGAATGGCCATTCGGCGCGCGTGGGTGCGCTGGCCTGGAACAGTGACATCCTGTCGAGCGGGTCGCGCGATCGCTGGATTATCCAGCGGGACACGAGGACACCGCAACTGCAGTCGGAACGGCGCTTGGCCGGCCATCGGCAGGAGGTGTGCGGCCTGAAGTGGTCGCCGGACAATCAGTACTTGGCCAGCGGCGGCAACGACAATCGGCTGTATGTGTGGAACCAGCACTCGGTGAATCCCGTGCAATCGTACACGGAGCATATGGCGGCGGTGAAGGCGATCGCCTGGTCACCGCACCACCACGGACTCTTGGCCAGCGGCGGCGGAACGGCGGACAGGTGCATCCGATTCTGGAACACGCTGACGGGCCAGCCCATGCAGTGCGTGGACACGGGGTCGCAGGTGTGCAATCTGGCCTGGTCCAAGCACTCCTCGGAGCTGGTCTCCACGCACGGCTACTCGCAGAACCAGATCCTCGTGTGGAAGTATCCCTCGCTGACGCAGGTGGCCAAGCTGACGGGTCACTCGTATCGAGTGCTCTATTTGGCCCTCAGTCCCGATGGCGAGGCCATTGTTACGGGTGCCGGCGACGAAACGCTGCGGTTTTGGAACGTATTCAGCAAGGCACGCAGCCAAAAGGAGAACAAATCGGTGCTGAATCTGTTTGCCAACATCAGATAGGGACAATAAACCAAGGACCGAAGACTGAGCGAGGCGCCAAAGGCAACACAAAACACACAAGAGAACTAAATACTAAAATAAATACTAAAAACTGAAAACTAAAACCAACAATCAAGCAACCAACAACCAACCAGCAAACCAAGCAGAAAGCCGAAATTCTATAAATATATTTATACAAAGAATCCTTGTTCATCATTCGTTAGTAAATTTTAGTTACCAACAGCAGCAATAGTTTAAACCAATTTAAGTTAAGTATTTCTGTATAGAACGGATATTAGCAACATTTATATAAGAAAAAAACACATAAAATTTATGATAAAAGAAGAACATCTATAATGGCTGAAACAAGAACTGAAAACTAAGTCTTTATAGGCCCATATATATGCAAATTGTAACTAATTGGAACACAACAACAACACACACACACAAACACACGCACTACTAATATGCAATCGAAATTTTTTTGTTGCTTTTCTATTCATGTATTTTGTTTAGTACACTACACTTAAGGCAATTGATACATATATATATTTTTTTGCTAGCCTATAAGTAACTAACTTTATTTCAAGCAATCATTTAATTCCTTTTTCACACTCATGCAAAAAACACTATGTATAATAAATAAATTTATACAATTTCAAAATGTGCCCCAAAAAGAATGCTTTGTTTTTTTTGATTTGTTGGGACTTAGTAGAGTTTGCAACCGCGAAACGGTAAAGCGGTTTTGGGGGCTAAGTGGAGACTCGACCCAAACGAAGACTCAATCCACCTGTCTGTTTTGCACTTTTTTGGTTTTATCGCATCTTCGACTTCGATTTTGCACTAGTGGTCGTGGGCGTGGCCAGGGGCGTGGACAAGGTGTAATAATTAACGGGGGTTCGGGACTTCAAGATAAATAAGATTTTTAAGATACACATTTCGGTTAGATATTTCCAATTTAAATAAATTTACAAGTTTTGAAGAATAGGCTTTTTTGTGTTATGATTGAATAAGATTTTTTAAGAAGTTCGAGCTACATTTGTGAGCTAAAAACCGTATGCCAAAAAAATGGTAAAACAACTTATAAAATATTTATAAAATATTGAGTTAAAATTTGAAAAAGTCAATTAAAAATATTTTTTTGCAATCTACAATTTGATGATGATATCAAAAATGATTAACTTGACTTTAATTCAGCGTATGCTTTTTTTAAAACAGTTTAGTTAAGTTTAGATTTTATTTAATTGTTTTTTCCAATATAATTGTGTTAAATATATGTTTTGTATGTCCAAAACCCCTCAAACTACGCCTCTGAATGGTTTGCAGCTTCCGTCGGTGAGCTTCTAGTCCGACTGTTTGTGTTGTTGTAATTCGGTTTCTTGGCCTGGCTCTCTGCTTTTCAATTTGTTGTTGTTTTTTTTGTTCATGTCATTTTTTCTTGTCTTTTTTTTTTTTTTTGGTTTTTGGCCAAGTCCAAGTTTAACAGCGCTCGACGCGCCAGAATCAAGTTCAGTTGCGCCGCAAACGCGTCGCGGAAATGTTTCGCTGCTGGCCACCGTCCCAAAGAAATCGAAATTTAAATTGAAATCCATTAAACGAACGCGCCGCCGTCCTGCATCCAAAATTCCTATAAAATAGAATCCCGTATCCTTGCCAATTAATAAATACAGCAAAGCTAGAAACCAATTCGCGTAATATTTCTACTTAATTTTCCCTACCGTTCTCAGGTAAAAATTGTGCTGTTTTTTTTTTTTTGAATGTTTTTACTGTGAGTGCGTACAGTTGTCCTTGCCGTTCTGTTATGGGTTTTCCTGCTGCCTTTTGAAGGTCACTCACGCACGAAGGCTGCGCCCAGTGGACGGTTGGGGCGTAAGCGAGAGGGGGCGGGGCACTGGGCCAAATGTCAAAAGGTGAAGGCAGGCAGGCGGCCTTGGGATTAAAGCACAGCTTTCCCAGCCAAGTGTAAAAGTGAAAGTGACCGAAAATTGAAATTAAGAACAATGCATTAAAAGAGTAAAAACAAAGATCATCGATCAGAACAAGTGGTTTTAAATTTATTTTAATATGTTATAATTAAAATTAATAACCAATTGGCCATCAATAAGTTAATATTTGTTATTATTCAAAAAGGGTGTTTACAATTTCGCCCTTAAGTAACATTTTAGACAATGTAATTTGTATCTCTCTATATTTTTAAAGAGTTCTACTTACGAATTGTCTTCTTAAATTAAAACTCAGCCACCTTGAAAAACGGCGGTAAAAACATTAGCACACAAACTAAATTCAAAATAATTTAAATTGAATTTTGGTTATATAAATATCAAGGTTTTAAAGCAAATACAAATTTAGCTTTAAACGGTTTAGTTTGTTTTTCTGACCAGAAATAATTGAAAAAGAACTTGATAATTAAATTAATTATGAGCTTATTATTGATAAGAGTTTGTTAATTTCCAGAAATAAACGATATATAACTTGCTAATTATATTTATTAGGAGCTGGTTATAGATAAGAATGGAAAAATGGGACTTTATAAAATATATTTATATTTAAAATTTGTATTTAAAGAAGGTGTGAACTAGCTTATATTATCAATTCTGATTTTTCAAATGGGTTGCAAATTGGAATTCTTACATCCAACATTAAGATGTGGTAACTCTTAAGATAAGTAGATGAGAAGCAGCCGATGTCCCAAAAAGAACGTCTTGACATTTTTGGCCATCATTTGCATGTCAAACATACTTCTCTTCACCAGTCGGATTTTTGTGGACATATCTAACTGGCAACTTGGTTAAATATTTGAGTGGTCGATATGGACAAGATCTACCCATCACATTTTCATTTTTTTCGCACATCCAATGCGCGAATAGCATTACCTCGACAAGCCGTGAAATTTGCTCAGCGATTAGCACACGTGGATTGGGGTGCACATACATATATAGTATGGGAAGGTCAGTGATTCTCGACCGTTTTCGCCAATTGCGAAAGTCAACAATATGTTCTTGACTAACTTCCGATCGGTTTTGTACCCTCACCCAGCCCCCCTCCCAAACCCCACCCACTTCTGAAAACCCCATATCCCCCAGATTTAAAAAGACGCTTCCTCTATTTTAGACAATTAACGCCTTCGCCTTTGCTTTCGGTTTGGGTTTTGGTTTTTAGTTTCAGTTTCAGTTTCAGTGTCTGAGGTTCCGAAGGTACTATGCCTATCTTTTGTCTTTCGACCTTGGGAGGGGGAGTGGGTTTTCAGGGGGGGGGCGAGGGCGTTCAATGACCGACACTGTCCATTTACCTTTATGCATATATTGATCCCCCTTTCGATCGATTTAACCACAAGACAATGGCAAGCCTCTATTTGCCTTTAGATTGGCCCTAATTCGATCGATGGCACCACTTTATGATAACTTTCCAAAATATGATGCTTCTGAAAAACAAGATATCGAAATAGTTGTAGCGCCCCTAATTTGATCTTCTCCAGATGGCTTTACTTTATGATCTTGCATTTATTGAGAGGTTTATGGGGGTGTTAACTTTAAAACTATAAATATTTCATCTCTCTTCAAGATATCAATAATATTTGATATATTAATATTGAAGATATCAATTTCTTGATAATATCGAAATAACTATTATATAAAACTCTATGATAGCAGTTGAGCAAATTATATTATATTGATATTTTAAATATGAGAATTATGGGAACGACGAAAATAGTTGATTTTTTATATGTTATTATAAAATATGATAGAAATTCAATAGAACTTTATGAAAAGGAAAATTATTATTAATAAATTCACTTTCATTTGAATTAACTCAAAAGAGACAGTTGAACATAACATAGAAATTTTATCGATTTTTGTATAGAATAGCGGCGTAAATGTGGCTGCAATTCGAGTGTGTATTCTGCACTTAAACTTGACCCCATTTCCAGGGGACAAGGACGGAGCTTCCTTTATGAACGGGCCACGTCGGAAGGTCTGTTTTGCTCTGCTCTGCGGCAATTACAGCGATTATCAGCGATATAGTGTTTGTGACAGTGCGGCAATTACCACGTTTCCAACTGGGGCCCCAAAAATCGCGCGATGGGGGGCCTTTTTTACGGGAGGGGATTACAACTTGTTATTGTGGCTTTTAAGAACCAGCGTTTCCATCTGCAGCGTGACATTCAAAATGCAAACGAACCGCAAAACCAGTTTTCGAATGCGTCCAAGTGAAGGGCTTCATCATCAAAAAACTATATATGTATATATATAGAGTTCAAAAACAGGAGATCGTTGATTGATGATCTGATCTGTGGATCCAAGACACGCCTGTTGACGCAGAAGATTTTAGTAGCCATATCAAAGTTCACACATTGACCAAGGTACAGAAACATTCCCTCGGGGTTTAATGGCCCCCCCCCAAAAAAAAAATTACAGTAAAACCTCCAACACTCAAATTAAGAATTCAGTTATATAGCCTTTGAATTACTAGCACTTATATCGTAAAAAAAAATCAGAGAAAAATAGCGTTTTAATTAGATGTGAACATAAAAAGCGTAAAATTTTACGTTTTTTTTAAACGCCGAAATAATAAGTCTTTTTTAAAAATGTATTTTGTAGATACAAATTGCTATAGTTTCGAAAATTCTTGAATAGTAGTGGTAAAACTTATAGATAGTTTAAAATACTTTTGATAAAGTTGTATATTTTGTATTTTATAATGTATTTATTATAATAGTTTCACATTGCATTAGGATAGCGAATGGGCCATTATAAAAAATATATTAACCATTTTGTTTTAAAAGAGTTTCAAAGGTTTATAGGATGACTTTTTTAATATGTCTAAACATCTTAAAGTGTTTGGATCTTATTTTCTTGCTCGTATGTGTAGGGTGCTTAGAAGTTTGACTGATTTGATCCGATGCTGATCTCTTTCTGCTGAGTGACAGCTTAAAGCCAAAGTTATAGGATCTATAAACGGTTTAAGTATCCGTTTTTGTCTGAATTTATTTGGGAGTTGGGTCATTGTACTTGAGGTTTATAAACGAACTCGATTCGCTTTTGACTTCCAATTTTGTTTTCGTTTTCTTCTGCACTGGCAACTGGCGACCGAAAGACGACCGCAAAGACTGGCTTATTTATTATGCCATGAAATTGAAAAGCATTGACATTGAAAATTATGCGAACAACGGAGATTGAATTTATCTGAATTTGGATAATAAGAAGATGGCTTTTATGTGTTTGCACATACTTACATACATACATACATATGTATGTACGTATGTACGTTCACCGATATTTAGAATGGAATGGCGTGGTAATTGATTACCAATTGTTGTCACTTGTCGGTGCGAATTATCGATGCGAATTGCGATCCATAAATAAACATTAATAACATAAGAAAGACAATTGATCTGCGGGCGAAACAATTCGCCAATGGAGTGACAGCCAAGTTCACGCGATGACAAGGGGGCAAGGCTCCGCCGCTGTCTTTTCCCAGGGGCGTAGTCTGGTTATTTTTGTTTTGGGGAGGGTAAACGTACCGATCAGTGGGCACTATCAATAACATGTCAAATTTAATTGTTTAACATGTATCTTTGTCTTTTGAACACATGTTTCTACCGGGTTTCAATTTATTTACCTTTTTAACATTTTAAAGCCACAGTAGTATATCTTCGCGATGCAAATTTGTTTTTAATTTCTTGGAAATATATTTAGTGGTGTTTATAAATAAAAGCTTTAAAATAGTTTGGAATTATGCAAAAAATCTTTCGTCTAATCGTGTGAGTTCTCATAAAATTGTTAAGACTTGAACTTGTTGACATATCAGTATTAGTTACAAATTATGAGGGTAATGGTTCTCTATAACGTAAACTTATTTAATATTTAATTAAAAAGTTGTTTTTTTGTGAGATATATTAATTTTTTTCATATTATTAAGAAGTGTTAATATACCTAAATACTTAATTTATAATATTATTTTTTGGGTCACTCTTGTAAATTAATTTGTTTAATAATGAGATATCCTCTAAATGGATACCCCTTGCCACGTCTCTGTCCCATTGTTGCTTTCCCTGTCTGGCAGACAAATGGCACCTTCTTTCTCCCTCGCACCCACCTTGGGCTCCAGAATTCTCACGCTCTTTTTTCTCTTGTTACAACGAGGGTGACAGGGATGGCACCTCCGCCTCCCATCTCCCCCACGCACAGTGGGACAAATGAACAATTGTGCAAACATACATAAATAATACTCATGTAGTGTGGGTGTCATCATTAATTATTCTCGCACTTTACAAGTGAAACGTGATGGGTAAAGTTGTTCCTTGGCCTGGCATTAAAAGTAACCAAATAATAACGTGAAGTAAAACGTCAAGAAGAGTCTTTATTTTTTTTCTCATTTATTTGTATGTATTTGTATTTTGATTTTGACTAATTAACAGAGTTGGCCGGCCGGTGACCTTCACCTTTTGCGATGCGAGTTGGCCAAAAGCAAAGGTGGATGGCAAAGAGGAGAAGCAAAAGAATTGGTAACAAGCTGACGCCTCCACCTTCAACTGACCCACAAAAAAGCGGCGCCGCTCTTCCTGACTGTTTGCTCATATCTTTTTTTTCCATTTAAAAAATTTTTTTCTTCTATTTTTGCTTTGAAGAGCGACTCTTGGGGTAGGTCACTATCCTCACTCCGCCTCACCAAAACCTCACCTAATACCGTTCGTTCGTAAGCCTTTTATTTTGCAAATTGCTTTGGCTGTCTTCTTTTTTTATCTTTGCCCACGATCATTTGTTTTGCGCTGCCTTTTGTTTTGATCGTTGGCTTTACAGTGGTACGAAATGGTAAGACAAAAGGAAATCGAAGAAAAATTAATATTAAATTGACTTTTTTTATGTTAAGATAAATTTTATTATGATATATGAAAGCTAAATTTGTGTGTGACATTCAAAATTGCATTTGAATATCATAAAAACGTATAGCTTAATTGTTATTTATTATTTTATCACATATTTCTTCTATGCCAAGGAATGAGTTAGGTGTTATAAAGATATAATATTTTGTGTTGCTAAAAGTGCTTGGTGAAACATGTCCGAAATATCAGTTTTCGTTCACTGTATCTGCAGCCTAATAACATGCCATTAAAATGATAATTATATCATATTAACATAATGATTATCATAACAAAATATCAAGTCTTGTTATTGATACAAGTATATATTATTGATATAGTTTTGGATGGTATCTGCTAACTGATTTATATGATTTTTAAATGCCACTATAATTTCGCGACAGTATGGAATGGAAGCTATAGAGCCCAGACCACTGTGCACAGTTATGGATATTTGATTCTGGCCAGAGGTCATATACGCGGTCCATAGAAATGCAAAATTCGAGTTGCTAATGATGGCCCACATATCATACCGTATGCCCTCATACCATATCGCCTCATTATCGCGCCGTCAGTTCAGCCAAGCAGATCTTGAGCATCGAACACGCCCCTTCCGACTCCGCCTCCGCACATATGAAATCCTAATTATCTGATCCGAATCTTCTTGTATTTCCGATCGCAGTTGGCGCCATGAGGGAACCGTTTCCCGTGGTGGTGCTGCTGCTCCTTTGGATCGGTTCGGCGGTGCCACCCACTTCCGGATCGGCGGTACTCATCTCCGACATGACCATGAGCGTCATGGTGGAGCTATCGTCCAGACATCCCTTTTGCAAGATGCATACAGATCGGTGAGTCCGGTGAAAAAAAAAAAATACGATCTAGTGTTAAATGATAGTCTTTAGGATTTTCAATGATCCTGTATTAACCTGAAAAAACAAAATTATTAATTCAAGTGATACGATCGTTATCTTATAAAAATTAATAGTATAGCTATATGAAACGGATTAACAAAAGCTTTTCATATTAAACACAAAAGATGTTTAAATTGTAATCAATAATATAAAATATTCATTTGTTTAATATTTTTTTTATTGTTTTCTAATTTAATTAAATTTAGGGAACTGGTACTAATAAATGTTTAATTAATTTATTAAACTAAGCCTTAAGCCTTTTAAAAATCGTATATCTGTAAGAAAAATTATGAGCTTGGATCATAGAATACACATACACCTTATATTTAATATTAATCAATGAAGCGTTTAAAATTAAAAGATCTAATATATTTTTTAAGAAAAATTTAAAGAAATTTAATTATCAACTAAAATAACTAATCCTTTGTAAGCTGTTGAATTATTTATTGTCCAATTACCACATATTTAATATCAACCAAAGAATCGATACAAAGTAAATGGAGTTATAGTCATTAAATCAAACGTTTTATATCGATCCTCGGTTCAAAACTTGAGTAAAATGTAATTTTCTCCTGCTGATGCTTATGCCTTTTCCCCCAGCGGTGATATCCAGCGCATGCTGCTGCAATCGGATCCGCGTCGCATCCGCCAGGTGCCGCGGGAGTCGGTGATGGAGCTGGAGGAAGTGTGCCGCCGCCAGGGATCGTATGGCCACGAGTTCCGCGGCGGACTGGGCTTCATCTATCCGGGGACGAAGTGGTGTGGTCCGGGCACAGCGGCCACCAGCTACGACGACTTGGGGCCGCATTCTCGCGAGGATCGCTGCTGTCGCGAGCACGACATGTGCCCGGATGTCCTCAATGTGGGCGAATGCAGGCGGGGACTGTGCAACCGGGGCACCTTCACGAGGAGCCACTGCGATTGCGATGCCCGCTTCCGGCGATGCCTGCAGGCGGCCAACACGGAGACGGCCAACACGCTGGGCGCCATCTTCTACAATGTGGTCCAGGTGACGTGCTTCCAGGAGCGGAGTCCCTGCTCGGCGCACCAGAGGTTCGAGGACTTCTACTACCGCACCGATCACTGTCCGGCGGAGTTCCGGCAGGCGGATCTCTACGTTCCGCCGCACGGCGACAACCTGATAGCCAAGATCCTGGCCCATCCGCAGGGTCGGGCCCTGGCCGCTCCCTCCTTTGGCCCGGCCAAGTCTACCGCCCGCCGATGGGGCGTTAAATTGGCCAGCGTCGGCCTGGCCGCGGTCAATATCCTGCGGGAGGTGGTGCAACGACCACGTCTCCTGTGGGACAGCCTGCAGGCACCGGTCAGTCGGGAGTTGCCTCCATCGCCGCCAAGATACCAGGAGGGCTATCACTACGAGCGGCCGGGGCCTTCTTCCTACGGATATGGCTATGCTGGTCGCGGCTACGGGGGCTACGACTCCCGCTGGAGCTGAATCTGAATCGGAATCTGAATCCGAGAGCTGGAGTTACGATAGCCCCCAAAGGGTTTCGGCGATTTTGCTGGTTTTCAATTGTATTCAAAGGTAGGAGAGTGATCTTACTAGGGACTATAGGTAGAAGTGAAATAAAATTGTCAGGGCTAAAGGTTTTTATTTTAAAGTAAAACAGGAAAGTTAAAGATTAATATTGCTCAAAATTTGTTGGTTCAGCCAGTTGTTAAGTTGTTTCTTTATACCAAATTTTGGTGGGGTTTCATATAGATTAAAAAAATAAATATGATTTCCAATTATTTTCTAAAGTTTAAAAGTAACATAACTATAGGTTAAAGTAAAAAGGGTTTATTTATTTTGTACATGAGTTTAAAGTAAAATATCAAAATTCAAGTAAAATTGGAGTAAGTAAAAAGTAAAATGAATACCTTTTTTTTACATTTTACTTGCTCCTATTTTACTTGAATTCTTGAATATGTAAAATAGGGGTTTAAACAGAACGAAAAGTATTGATTATGTTTAAGATTCATTTCATTTTTTAATTTCGAAAACAAAACTTGATTTAAAAAATCAAAATATTATATCAACTTAATTTGCCAAAGAAAACACAAAGGTAACGTAAACCTTTGTTTACATCAGCAATGTATCACACAATCATTTTCAGATTGTCTACAGACATAAAACGTGATTTTCAAGTCAATGCTGAAGAATATATCTTCGTTTTATCCTGCTTTATATTCTGTTAAAGTTTCATTATTATAGTTGCTTATTATTCCGGAAAAGTTTCATTATCATAGTCGTACCATCTTGGCGTGGGAAGAGAATACGTCGTATTGTTCTGATCCAATACGCATTTAAATACTTTAAATGGGTTTTTTGTCCGATTCTCTTTGTGAGTAAGTGAGAAAAAAAAGCTTTTTTTAGTGGATCGAACAGATGAACATTTTCTGTTACTATAACTTGGCAGCTCAGCGAAATGTTGAAGTTATTATTTTTTTAGGAAACAAAACATACATAGCTTTTTCAGTCGTATTATTTAAGTAAGCGAAAAGTGTCATTAATACAAACATTATCCGATTTTGGGGTGATTACGCTATAAGCTATTTGTTAACAACATAAAAGATCGAAGATATAAGCAAGAAATTTACTATTAAGAAAAGGTATATCTCAACAATGTTTAAATCAGAATTTCCATCCATTCTATTCCGAAATTTACCTAGAAATATGAAAAGATCACTCTCCAGCCTGGTAATTAGTTGATTAACCGACATAAGTCGACATACCGCACTGTTTTCGATTAGTATTAGTAGTCATAAGTTGCAGTTCCACTAGTCCTATAGCCACGTAGCTGCATGTGTGATTGCCATTAGTGTTCTGCATGTAACGTGTTCACTAGTTCACTAGTTCACACCCGTTCACCCCTAGTTTTGTACAAATAAATTCATTGAGAATCGCACTTCCTCTTCCCGATATTGATTCGATTAGAGCCGGATACAACCAGACGGAACAGGAGGCCATCTGCGCCCAGTGGCAGTATCAGCCGTCGGAGAAGTATGTGCCCAGCCAGCCCAGAACCTCCTCCTAAAGATGAGACGTTGACGACCTGGACTAGCTCATGGACTCATGGAAACGATTACAAATCTACAAGGCATTAGCATTAGCTTATCCAATAGCTATAGTTATCCTCGATTGCAATTCCTAAACCTGAACGAAGGCCAAAGATCAAAAACAACCGCTCGGAACTAGATGGAAAATATATAAATATATATATTTTCATATATTGAACGCATACAAAACAGATCTATATATATACACACAAAAACGTACATTTAAATAAATATATTTACCATGATCAGAGCAATGGAGTGTTTTTCTTGCGCCCTCAAAACCTTTTCAATGGAAGAAGCCCACAAGGTAAAACCATTTATTTGGAGTTCAATCTGCGAGGTAATTATCCATAGTATTCATATCCGATGCTCCGATGTGTTTTAATTATTAGTAATTTCAATTGATTTTTTGTGTTAAGAGAATCTATTGCTATGAGAAGATAAACAAAGATGCAAATTCTATTATATATTATATTATATAGTAACTATTTTATAGATAACTAATTTAAAATATATTCAATAAAAACCACAAAAATTACTAAAGTGTTTTGACTACTGAGGGGTAGGGGGGTACATCATAATTTTTTTTCGAAAATTTTATGACAAATTCAACGGTGTATGACATTCTAACTGTTGACCATTATTTCCCAGGGTTTTGTCTCAAAAACCAAGTTTTTAATGTGTTATTTGGGATTTTTTTTTGACGCAAAAACCGAACCCTGATCGATTGAAAACAATTTATTTTGTCTTGACGCAAAAACCGAATTTTGAAAAACGTTTTTTGACAAATTTATTTTTGTCCAAATTTTTGACTTTTTTGTAAGGGTACATCATCATTTTTTGCCGAAATTCGAAAATCTGAAAAAATTTTAACTGTTAATGCCATTTGATTGGAAATTTTATTACGAATTCAACGGTGTATGACATTCCAACATTAGACCATTATTTCCCAGGGTTTTGACACAAAAACCAAGTTTTTAATGTGTTTTTTGGGATTTTTGGCGATTTTTCAAATAACATTTTTTCTGAAGAGTCTTTTTGCTGTAACTTTACCAAAATAAGACCCAAAGTCAAAAGAGTTGCTATTTTGAACAGCTGGCAACCCATACCATCCATCCCTGATCGATTAAAAACAATTTATTTTGTCTTGACGCAAAAACCGAATTTTGAAAAACGTTTTTTGACAAATTTATTTTTGTCCAAATTTTAGACTTTTTTGTAAGGGGGTACATCATCATTTTTTGCCGAAATTCGAAAATCTGAAAAAATTTTAACTGTGAATGCCATTTGATTGGAAATTTTATTACGAATTCAACGGTGTATGACATTCCAACATTAGACCATTATTTCCCAGGGTTTTGACACAAAAACCAAGTTTTTAATGTGTTTTTTGGGATTTTTGGCGATTTTTCAAACAAAATTTTTTCTGAAGAGTCGTTTTGCTGTAACTTTACCAAAATAAGACCCAAAGTCAAAAGAGTTGCTATTTTGAACAGCTGGCAACCCATACCATCCATCCCTGATCGATTGAAAACAATTTATTTTGTCTTGACGCAAAAACCGAATTTTGAAAAACGTTTTTTGACAAATTTATTTTTGTCCAAATTTTTGACTTTTTTGTAAGGGGGTACATCATCATTTTTTGCCGAAATTCGAAAATCTGAAAAAATTTTAACTGTGAATGCCATTTGATTGGAAATTTTATTACGAATTCAACGGTGTATGACATTCCAACATTAGACCATTATTTCCCAGGGTTTTGACACAAAAACCAAGTTTTTAATGTGTTTTTTTGGGATTTTTGGCGATTTTTCAAATAACATTTTTTCTGAAGAGTCTTTTTGCTGTAACTTTACCAAAATAAGACCCAAAGTCAAAAGAGTTGCTATTTTGAACAGCTGGCAACCCATACCATCCATCCCTGATCGATTAAAAACAATTTATTTTGTCTTGACGCAAAAACCGAATTTTGAAAAACGTTTTTTGACAAATTTATTTTTGTCCAAATTTTTGACTTTTTTGTAAGGGGGTACATCATCATTTTTTGCCGAAATTCGAAAATCTGATCAAATTTTAACTGTGAATGCCATTTGATTGGAAATTTTATTACGAATTCAACGGTGTATGACATTCCAACATTAGACCATTATTTCCCAGGGTTTTGACACAAAAACCAAGTTTTTAATGTGTTTTTTGGGATTTTTGGCGATTTTTCAAACAAAATTTTTTCTGAAGAGTCGTTTTGCTGTAACTTTACCAAAATAAGACCCAAAGTCAAAAGAGTTGCTATTTTGAACAGCTGGCAACCCATACCATCCATCCCTGATCGATTAAAAACAATTTATTTTGTCTTGACGCAAAAACCGAATTTTGAAAAACGTTTTTGACAAATTTATTTTTGTCCAAATTTTAGACTTTTTTGTAAGGGGGTACATCATCATTTTTTGCCGAAATTCGAAAATCTGAAAAAATTTTAACTGTGAATGCCATTTGATTGGAAATTTTATTACGAATTCAACGGTGTATGACATTCCAACATTAGACCATTATTTCCCAGGGTTTTGACACAAAAACCAAGTTTTTAATGTGTTTTTTGGGATTTTTGGCGATTTTTCAAATAACATTTTTTCTGAAGAGTCTTTTTGCTGTAACTTTACCAAAATAAGACCCAAAGTCAAAAGAGTTGCTATTTTGAACAGCTGGCAACCCATACCATCCATCCCTGATCGATTAAAAACAATTTATTTTGTCTTGACGCAAAAACCGAATTTTGAAAAACGTTTTTGACAAATTTATTTTTGTCCAAATTTTAGACTTTTTTGTAAGGGGGTACATCATCATTTTTTGCCGAAATTCGAAAATCTGATAAAATTTTAACTGTGAATGCCATTTGATTGGAAATTTTATTACGAATTCAACGGTGTATGACATTCCAACATTAGACCATTATTTCCCAGGGTTTTGACACAAAAACCAAGTTTTTAATGTGTTTTTTGGGATTTTTGGCGATTTTTCAAACAAAATTTTTTATGAAGAGTCTTTTTGCTGTAACTTTACCAAAATAAGACCCAAAGTCAAAAGAGTTGCTATTTTGAACAGCTGGCAACCCATACCATCCATCCCTGATCGATTGAAAACAATTTATTTTGTCTTGACGCAAAAACCGAATTTTGAAAAACGTTTTTTGACAAATTTATTTTTACCAAATTTTTGACTTTTTTGTAAGGGGGTACATCATCATTTTTTGCCGAAATTCGAAAATCTGAAAAAATTTTAACTGTGAATGCCATTTGATTGGAAATTTTATTACGAATTCAACGGTGTATGACATTCCAACATTAGACCATTATTTCCCAGGGTTTTGACACAAAACCCAAGTTTTTAATGTGTTTTTTGGGATTTTTGGCGATTTTTCAAACAAAATTTTTTCTGAAGAGTCGTTTTGCTGTAACTTTACCAAAATAAGACCCAAAGTCAAAAGAGTTGCTATTTTGAACAGCTGGCAACCCATACCATCCATCCCTGATCGATTGAAAACAATTTATTTTGTCTTGACGCAAAAACCGAATTTTGAAAAACGTTTTTTGACAAATTTATTTTTGTCCAAATTTTTGACTTTTTTGTAAGGGGGTACATCATCATTTTTTGCCGAAATTCGAAAATCTGAAAAAATTTTAACTGTGAATGCTATTTGATTGGAAATTTTATTACGAATTCAACGGTGTATGACATTCCAACATTAGACCATTATTTCCCAGGGTTTTGACACAAAAACCAAGTTTTTAATGTGTTTTTTGGGATTTTTGGCGATTTTTCAAACAAAATTTTTTCTGAAGAGTCTTTTTGCTGTAACTTTACCAAAATAAGACCCAAAGTCAAAAGAGTTGCTATTTTGAACAGCTGGCAACCCATACCATCCATCCCTGATCGATTGAAAACAATTTATTTTGTCTTGACGCAAAAACCGAATTTTGAAAAACGTTTTTTGACAAATTTATTTTTGTCCAAATTTTTGACTTTTTTGTAAGGGGGTACATCATCATTTTTTGCCGAAATTCGAAAATCTGAAAAAATTTTTACTGTGAATGCCATTTGATTGGAAATTTTATTACGAATTCAACGGTGTATGACATTCCAACATTAGACCATTATTTCCCAGGGTTTTGACACAAAAACCAAGTTTTTAATGTGTTTTTTGGGATTTTTGGCGATTTTTCAAATAACATTTTTTCTGAAGAGTCTTTTTGCTGTAACTTTACCAAAATAAGACCCAAAGTCAAAAGAGTTGCTATTTTGAACAGCTGGCAACCCATACCATCCATCCCTGATCGATTGAAAACAATTTATTTTGTCTTGACGCAAAAACCGAATTTTGAAAAACGTTTTTTGACAAATTTATTTTTGTCCAAATTTTTGACTTTTTTGTAAGGGGGTACATCATCATTTTTTGCCGAAATTCGAAAATCTGAAAAAATTTTAACTGTGAATGCCATTTGATTGGAAATTTTATTACGAATTCAACGGTGTTGACATTCCAACATTAGACCATTATTTCCCAGGGTTTTGACACAAAAACCAAGTTTTTAATGTGTTTTTTGGGATTTTTGGCGATTTTTCAAACAAAATTTTTTCTGAAGAGTCGTTTTGCTGTAACTTTACCAAAATAAGACCCAAAGTCAAAAGAGTTGCTATTTTGAACAGCTGGCAACCCATACCATCCATCCCTGATCGATTGAAAACAATTTATTTTGTCTTGACGCAAAAACCGAATTTTGAAAAACGTTTTTTGACAAATTTATTTTTGTCCAAATTTTTGACTTTTTTGTAAGGGGGTACATCATCATTTTTTGCCGAAATTCGAAAATCTGATCAAATTTTAACTGTGAATGCCATTTGATTGGAAATTTTATTACGAATTCAACGGTGTATGACATTCCAACATTAGACCATTATTTCCCAGGGTTTTGACACAAAAACCAAGTTTTTAATCGATGTTTTTTTTTTCGGGTTTTTGGCGATATTTCTAAATAAATTATTTCTGAAGAAATACTGTTGCTGTAACTTTGACAAAATAAGACCAATAGCCACTACCCACAAAAATTCTGACGTTTTTTTTTTTTTGATTTCTTAATATTTTGATAGGTAAACATACATACCAAATATCCCCCAGCCATTGATTAATTCAGTTATCATTGTACTTTTATGTCCATCTTGATCTTTATCATTATAAAGAACGTTCCTATTCGACTTTATTCTCATTCTTGTTGTTAACTCTTTGCGTCGTTTACACAAAATAAAAAGTATCTCTAACACAAAGTGTTTATGATAATGGGGGTATGGGCATAAGGTCAGCATTTCTGACCAAAATCATATTAACGCGGTAAACAGGCCTACAGTTCGACTCATCAAGGCAAACTTTACAAATTCATCATATCATAAAAGGGGGAAAGGATACAAAAAATACTCAACTCAATTCAGCGAGTAGAAAGACAATTGGGTGGGTGGGTTTAATGTTTAATGTTTAATGGGGGACCGAGAAGAAGATTTTCGGGACTAGCCGCTCCGGCTGCTCCTCATTTAGGCACGCAGGGCCACAAACTGTTGGAACACCTCCAAAATGTGCGTGTCCAGGTCGGATGTGAATAGCAGCGTCTCCAATGTGCTGCTGTACTTCTGAACTTGCTCATGATGCTACAGAAAAGAGTTTAGTTATTAGCATGAGGCATAATCTTTAGAGAAGAGTTTGCTTACCATCAGGAAGACCTGCTGCAGTCGACCGATGGTCCAGCGATACCAATCCGTGTCGGGATCCCGACCATCCGTATCGGAGCGCAGCAAATGCTCCGAGAGAATCATGATGAATCTCTGGAAGACGATGAGGAACAAACGCTTCTGGTTCACATTCGCCGCCTCCAATTTCTCCTCCATGCGCTCGACCACCTTAAACATAGTAACATTTAACGCTTGCTTACATTAATCCCAGTTAATTTATATATATTATACCTCCTCGGATGGTTTGTCAGCATGTGTGATGGGTTTCTTTCTCTTATGCGAAGAATCATCCTCCGAATCGCTGGACGAAGAGTCCGCCTTTGCAAGCTTGTCCTTGGCCTCGCTCAACTCCGAATCTAGAAAAGATAATCATTAATTATTATTAATGTAAATATTAATAAGACGATGGGAAAACTCACTCAGCTTGATCACATGCTTGTTCATCTTCTTGATGGTCAGGTGAAGGATCTCCCACAGATACATTTTGGTGAACTCGCCGGTCATCTCCTTGGAGAAGATCCATGTGGCCACCGCCGAACAGTCGACGATCTGCAGCTTGAGCAGCTTGTCGATCAGAACCACCATCATCTGCTGGTGCGAGGACCACAGCTCGAAAATGTTGTGCAGGATGCAGATCTGTGCCTCTTCCGTTTCGGCCAGAGCACGGAACACCGAATGGAACTTGGAGATGGCCGCAAAGCTGTGCGAAAACGACTTGGAGCCCAAGTTCAGCAGCGTTTGGACGAACACATCGATTTTGAGGGCATTGAAGCTGCCATCGGACATCTCCTCGCCACTATAGCCGCTGCTCGGGATGTCCTTCAGGATGTTGACCACCTCCTCGGGCGCGCACTTCTGCCGGATGGCCACCACCAGTTGATGGGCCACCGTTGTCCCCGGCAGACTGGCTGTTTTGCGGGGGAAGAAATCAAGAAATTAGGGGGGAGATTCAGTGAGGAAATGATTCAGATAATTTGTTTACAAGGCAGTGCGTTTGGCACTTTATCGGGGTATATTGGGCTTTACAGGCCAGTAAAAGGTTTAGGAATTCATTAAAACAAGTCAAGCCATAACTTAAATCTCTCATACTTATTGATTGATTTTAGTGTTTAAAAACATTGTTTCATACATTTAAACTAGTGTAACTATAACCCTAAATTGAAAGCAAATCTATTTGGAATTAAGGAATAAAATAAGATCACAAAATATGGTCAGAAAAATGAGCGCCTTTTAAATAATATTATTAATATAATTGTTTTATGTTTAATTTTCACTAAAATATAATAATAAAGAGTTTGCTTTGCTTCAGGTTTTATTATTTTAATTTTTGTTTCCTATATTGCTATCTCGTTCTAATTCGATTCTCTGCAATTTCAGACTATTTTTAAGAAAGTTATTTGAATTTTCAGTTAATTCTTATATGTTTCAAGATTATTAAGCTGATAAAATATTTGACACAAGAAGAATACCACAAAAGATCTTACTTTAATTGATTTTTAATTAAATCGATAGTAATATTTATGTTTTAATGAATCACCTGCTTGTCGAGAGGCTTTCTTCTACATGCTATTCCTAGTTAGGTGACACTTTCGTTGCAATTCGCATTTCATTGCTTTAGTTATGTGGTTCATGGCGTGGAACCAAGCGGCACCACTCCACCACCAGATCCCAGTGTACAACACCACCGAATAATAAATCCACCTGCGTGGTGCGTTACTAATGACGGTTGTGCTGCTCCAGCTCAGCCAAGCCACCCTTCCCGCCCTCAAAAATGCCCTCTTCCCCGCCGATTACATGCAGTTTATTGGCACTTGCGTCAATTATGTCAATGTGGAGATGGGATCGGGAAGGGTTTGCTTTCCAGGCAGCGGCGGAGCTAATTAAGCGGCCATTTGGCAAGTCAATGTATTGACAAATACACATTTCATTTGAACCAGTGGGAACTTAAGTTGGAGATAATAACAAATGAACAAGGAAATAGTGGACATATTTTTTAGAAATTCTTCTTAATATTTTAAATCTCTTAGGCGTATTAGACTTATAAAACTTTTAAGACCATATCTTAAAATCTAATATCTTCTAAATAAGTCAAAATTAAAGGGAATGAAAAATATATAAAAGCCAAATTCTTTTTTCTTCTTTGAAACCTTCCTATAAGCAGCATTAACCTTTGCTTGACAACCCAAAGAGATCCAACGATCTCAAGACAATGTCAATGGTTTGGGAGTTAGTCGTGTGTCAAGAGCATGCGATAGTTTTTTGTTTAGCAGGCAATGGAAAAATTCGCACATATTCGGGGTTCATCATATAATAACAGCTTATGAGTGCCCCCCTAAAGCACCCCGACTATCCACTATCCACTATCCACCATTCACTATCCATGCCATCGCCTCCAAATAACTTCACTTAAAAGCCAGAATTAAAGATGTTTTCACGGGAATCTGATTTTCAGCTCAAATTGAGCGTATCCAAGTAGGGGAAGTACACACTTTCGTAGTTCAATGCTGACGTCGGCGTTTAATCTGCATCAGGTCATCATCTCAAAGTCTCGAAATCTCTGATTCGGATTCGGAACAGGAAAGACGAGAGAATCCCAGGGCAAGGTGAAATCGCCGTACGGAACCGCCAGAAGAGAACGCCAACAAAAACAGGGGATTTCGATGGGTTGGGGTTCGGTTCGGTTCGGTTCGGTTCGTCGAAAGGGAAACTCCAGCCAAGCGAGCCACAACTCATATCTCAATGGAAATCTAAGGCAAAGTTTGGGTTTAAATGGAGGCTATAACCAAAATGAAATCAAACTCAAGAAGCTCACAAATATCTAAGTTGGTATAGTGGAATATGTTATACCCTCTGGTTGGTTAACATAATTACATTCAATCAATCAACATATATTAAATTAAGAATTTAGTTACAATCGTTTCAACTACAGAAGACCGATGTCTAAATATTATTCAATAATCTTTCTTGAGGGGCTTCTTAATTTTTCAAGCATGTCAATTTTGAAGTAGAAATCTACTATTTGAAAGTTTAGTGCTTTAAAAAATCGCTGTTACTTATTTAATATTTTTGAAAATTAATTAACAAAGACATATTAAGACAAATTATAAAAACAAATGTCTTTAAAAACTCAAAGTACCTAAATAATAGTTTTTAAATTGGGAATTTTGAATGATATGTATGAAGTAAGGGATAATTGTAAATAATGTTTTTCAGTTTATACAACTCTTTATCATACAAGACTTTTTCTTGAGATGAAAACTTAGTATGTGAACCAGAGCTTTTAGTGCTTTTGAATTTCTTTAAGAACTCGAAGTACCCAATTAATGGGTTTTAACTTGGGAAATTTTTTGGGAAGCTTGGTAGACATTTGAAATATGACCAACTTCCCAGTGGCTTTTAAAGATAGCTTAGCTATTGTTCAGGAGGGTATCCAGCCGTGTTCCACATCCACATCCATATCCACACACATGCTAGTTGGGTGGGTTAGTGAGTGTTGCATAAATGGCTCCGATTCCGATTCCAACGACTCCCAGCTGCGACTCCAACTTCTCTGGGCTATGGACTATGCAAAAAGCCAAACAAAAACACACACCCCCCACACACACACACACACACGCACACACATGTCGGCTGCAGATTGCGCAAAAAGCCATCGCTTGGCTGCCTCAACGAAAGCAGCTTCGAGTTGGATGGTTGGTGGATGGATGGATGGAGTTCGCTGATGGCCACAGAAGCTACCGAAGCCACAGCTCCAGACGACATCGTGGATTATTAGCGAGCGCAACTGGCGGACGCGTTTCAGTCGCTTTTTCAAGCGCGCGCAGCTCAAACGCATCGGAAAAAAGCCTCTCGCATTCGCTAATTTATTTTCTGTGATCACTTTGTGTTTTTTGTGTTGCTATTTATTTTGATGTGTGGGCCCAGACAATGAGGAATCTTTGCTGGCTACTTGCTGTTCCCATGGCAATTGTAAGTTTAGGCAAAGCATCCACAAGTGACGGAGAATAAGGCTTCTATCGTGTATTTACAAAGAGCATTTTTCAAAAAATGATTCTCAAAACTGTCAAAAAATGTAACTGAGTGAATTGTGTTTTTTTTTTTTTTTTTTTTTTTTTGTTTAAATTTACAGTCTTAAACTTTTTATAATAAAGTAAATTAAAAAAAAAAAAAAAAACATTGTAACAATACTTGTGTTTAATATAATACATCTATTAATCGTTTTTTTCCAGTAATGGAATTTTAGTTTTATAAAATGTAATCACATGAAAATCACCTTTTTTTGGCTGCTTTTTGCTTGAAATAATGACTATAAAAGTTACTTATATGAATTTCAATAATTTAATATTCTATTTAAAAAAAATAAAGACTCCATAAACAAGCAAATAAAAAAATCTAAGTTGCTTTTGGCACTAAAAACATTAAAAAAAATGTTTAAAAAAATGCTTAAACAAATTTTTGTAGTTCGGTTTCTACAGAAAAGAGCTCACAGCTATTGGAAAAGTTTATTTCATAGCAAGTTTTTGAACTATTTTCAAACGTTTTTGCATTGATGTGCAATGTTTTTAGCTGCCCTTGGGCTGTGCCATTGTGGGTGCAGGACGGGATCTGCTGCTGACGCCCAAGCAGGGACATCAGCTGACGGGCAAGCGCATTTTCTACGAGGAGCCGGCGGAGGAGAGGGTGCAGAACCAGAACCAAAGGCGGAATCCCTTGGAGCGTCCCTGGGAGCGAACCCTGAAGCATGTGACCTATGTGACCCTCTTTACGGATGCGGCACTGGGCGCAGCAGCCGGAAACCTGAGGTAGGTTCGGGCTATACGGCCAGATATATCCGCATTGTCCGCTTTTATCCATGGAAAAATATCCGTGCAGTCAGCTGCACGAGTATCACGACTTCCTGCAGACGCCCTATGTGCCAGCGGACGGCCAGGGAGGTGGATCGCTGGTGGGCGGAGGAGCGCCATCCACGCGCTTCGGTGACATCGTAACCCTGGCCAAGGGCTACCTGGAGCAGATGGGACCGGTAACGGGAAATGCATCCTATCGCTTTCTGGAGGGCGGCACTTGCTTCCAGCTCAAGTGCCCCACCCCGAATCCCAACCAGCGGCGGCGAGCCTTGTGGCAGGTGCAGCGCATCCGTCACCGGGAGGGCGACAAGGGTCGCAGTCACTACCACTACGAGATGAAGTTCAGTGTGACGCCGCTGGATAACAAGTCATGGCAGGCGCACCAGCAGATGAGCTACATCCAGAAGGAGTCCGATTATCCAGCTAGTTTCGGGCGATTGACCCACGATCAGGGTTTCGCCCAAAGGCGCCAGGATCGGGAGAGATATGGGGCAGCGGGAGCAGCTGGAACAGTCGGCAACGGGGAGCAATCACAGGCCACCTTTGTCCATGGCATATTCCAGCCTGCTCCGCCGCCCAAACTCAACATTGGTGAGTACCTTAAGGGGGCGGTCCAGGCCCAGGGTAGTCCCAAAATCGAGCTATTTCCGGGTCTGTTCAATCTGGGACTGCGTCCCAATTATGTGGCCCCCACCACCTTTCGTCCCAACTATCCGGCTGCATTGAAATTCGGCACTCATCCGGAACTGGAGCGGTTTCCTCCCAGTCACAATGGCAATGTGGCTGCTCCTGGCGAGGTGGCATCCACTGCGGGCGCCGTGACCCATCATTTCCATCATCATTTCTATGTGGCACCTGGAGCGGAGCACCCAGAGCACCCTTACCGCTTGCCCGCGAGCTCAACTCCGCGTGAACCCAGCACTCCACCCCATCCAGTCACCGGTTTCTATCCCCATCAGCAGACAGTACAGTTTCCCAACTCCAATTCGGGTTCGTCGGAATCTCTGGAGGAACAGGGGCAGGAGCAGGACTTGCTGCTGCGTACGCCGCAGATTTATGGTCAGGCCTCCAAATACCAGACGGCCAAGCTGCCACCGCTGCTGATCTATGCAGGCGGTGGTAGTCCTGGCGATGATGAGGACAAGTCCTTTGTGCAAAGCGAACCGCTGGAGGAGACAGTCTATCGTTACTCCGAACCGGATCCCTTGTATGTACACCAGAATCCCATCGATGTGCTGCATGACAAGCTGCCAACGGGTGAGAAGATCGAAGGGGGGCAGCATCAGAATCAGCAGCAGGAGCAGGAGCAGGAGAGTAATCTCCAGGATGCTGACTTGGACTTGGAGGGCAACAGCACAACTGCAGCACCTACGACCCCGGCAGCCACAATTCCCACAACCACCGTTGCAACCACGACCACACATGCCAGCCCCACGACCAGTAGCTCCAGTTTCGTGTCCACCTCGACGCACTTCAGTCCCCTGCGCTCCATAAGTCGCTATCGGACCACGCCCAAGATCACGGCAGGTCGGTCCACCACTACCACCACCTCCACCAGCACGGAGCCACCGCTCAGCAAGTGGGCCAAGCGGCGCAAGGAGCACGACAGCAAGGGCAAGAGCAGTCTGCGGCATGAGGCCTTCGTCAGCACCACCACCTCGAGCAGCACCACCAGTACTACTACCACTTCTACCACTACTACTACTACTACTACTACACAAAAGCCTACAACTACCACTACACAATCTACTGCGCCACCGGCAGCACCTGTAGCTCCTCCTCCACCTCCTCCGCCCAAGGAAGTGGTGGAGGTGCTGACCCAGAAGTCGGTCAGCCGATCCGTAAGCATCAAGGTGGGCGAAAACGGCGAGGAGATACCCATCTTTGTGGACGACGAGGAGAACGAGGTGAAGCCAGTACCAACTAATCACTAACAGCCCACTCTTGAAACATACTCTTATGTGTAAGCCTAGTCGTAAGCAGAGATAATCCCCAACAAATAAACGCTATCAATCCGTAGGACTCACCTGCCTCCTCGTTGGCGTACTTGTAGTTGGGCACGGGCGTCATGGGAATCAGCTTGGCGTACGTTGTGGGCATCATCTCGGTAATGCGCTGATGGTACGAAAGGCTGCCGGACATAAGAGCAGTATTAGCATGGGGGATATATTTATATTTGATGGAGTTTTAATCTAAAAACTATCAAAGCTATTTGAATAACACAAATATACTATTACTTTTAAGGCTTTAACAGAAAAATAAGTTAATAAAATCAATGCTTTCGATCTTTTCTATATTAGCATACAATAAATTCTAAAAAAACTACCTTTAAAAATGTAATCATTATTAATTTTATAGCTAAATTTTCTTTATACATCAACATTTTACTTTGAAAGAAAAAAGAAAGATCCATAAAAAATTTAAACTTTAAGAAATGAATATGCTTTCAAGCTTACAATTAACGTGCTCGCATTTAAATATTGCTTAATACTTTTAAATGTTTATCTAATCTCATTTTTCTTATTTTAGCTACAGTAAACTTTACTTAGTCAAATAGGGTTTTGAACTTCAAGAAAATAGTTAATAGATCTAAAGATAGGTTTAATTTTACAGACCTACAAGGAAAAAGACATCTAGAATTTCACATTGCTTTGCTAGTTTTGTACTTCAATCGACCACCTGTAGCGGCACATAAAAAAAGAAGGAAATAAACCTACCGCAGGCACTTCTGCAGCACCTCCTGGATGAACTTGGGGCGCGGATGCTCGCCGTCGAGCAGCAGACAGCTGTCCCACTCGTCCCAGGACCAGGTGAACTTGAAGTTGCTTAGATGGTAGGAGAACCAGTTGACGAAGCGGTCGAAGCAGGACGTGTTCATCGAGTCGATGCGCATGAACAGGATCTCGGTGGCCTGGGCCAGCACCTGGGGCAGCGTGGCCGGCTGCAGCTTGCACAGCTCGATGAGGATGGAGCCGTAGCAGATGTCCAGGTAGCGCGGCGTGGGCATGTGGAACAGCTCGGCGAAGATCACCTCGACGATGCAGTACTCCAGCGGGATCTTGTGCTTGAACGGAAAGCTGAGCAACTGGGCGGCGCAGTCCTTGCGCTCGTGATGGTACGTCTCGATAATATGATGCAGATGCTCCTCGATCAGGAAGCGCTCGATGGAATGGGCACCGGGCAGATTGGGCCCATCGGGGCAGTCGGTGTAGTCGAACATGCGGTACACCACCCAGGGCATTGGGTACTCGAAATTATCGTGGTGCGGCGGCGGCACAATCGCCGGCAGATTGTGTTGCAGTGCCTCGCAAAGGATGGAATCGAAGACGAGGTAAGGACGAGGTATATGCTTCTCTGCCCAGTTGTCCTGGCGCAGCTTGCGTATCTGCGCCCACAGGCAGTCCAGGTACTCCTCCTGCGGATGTGGCGCATCCGAGGACCACACTCGCAGCGCATTGTGATGCTTCTTGGAACGTTTGTTCAGGTAGACCTCGATGCGCAGGAGCAGCGACTCTAGGGCCGACTCCTTCTTCTCGTAGAGATCACGACCCACCCAGGGCAGCGTGGACAGCACGGCAAAGACGAACCAATCGCGGCGCACCTGCGGCACTGTGTCCTCGTTGGAGACATCGATCATGGTGTCCAGCAGCTGGAGCAGACTGGTGGCCGAGATGACGTGGCAGTTGACCAGGTCGGCGAGGAAGCGCAGCGAGTAGCGGGCCGCATCCCAGCGGCACAGCTTCAGGGACTCCTTGAACGTCTTCACCATGTGGTCCACGAACTCGCCGCCAAACTTGTAGTTCTTGGCGTTGAGCAGACCCACCAGCGTCGTGTACACGGTGCACTTTTCGGGCATTCGCACCGCGCAATCGGACAGGATGCGCAGGATCTTCAGGCGAAAGGTGCCCAGATCGGCCTCCAGCACCGAGACGAGTCCCTCCAGGTTGGACTCCACGGAGGAGGTGCTCCGTTCACCCACGCGCAGAATGAGCGACTCCAAGCGATCCTCGATTTCCTGGTTCTCGGACACACGCCTGCGCTTGTTGCGCCGGTGATCTGGAAGGGATTCGCCGGCAAATCAATTATCTGTTTTAGGCCATACTGCTCCCCACTTACCATATCCCTCGTCCTCCGTATCATGGGCTCTCCTGCGACTCATCGTTCCGGGGATTTGTGGCAAACTTCTGCTCCAATTTCAATTGATAGCTCAAAACGCGGCAGAGCGTTTTTGTTGGCCACCGGCAAATGGGGACACCTACTGATGTGGACTTTACTCGGTATCCTGACGAGGATTCAGGTGGCTGGAAGTCCTTGCCGCTTCTTCTGGTCGTCTATCGGGATCTTCTGATTCGGTGCCAACTTTCGAAACACTTTTGTGACAATTTTCACCAAAAAACGCGATGCTTCTTTTTTTGCCAGAAACGATTGGCGGGTTTATCGATAACCGCGATGGCATTGTGCACAAAGGTATATCGAAAAGGGATTGATAACGATAATCGTGATTATAGCTACATTTAACTTATTACGAAATTTAATCAAAAACAAACAACATAATTTAAGACAAGTATTAATTTATACTTCATTTTTACTTTAAATTCATTTCATGATTATATGACCCAGAAAATTAAGGAAATAATAAATTACATATGTAGCGATTTTTGTCTGGTTAGATTTTAAGAAAAATTCCTTAAAAAT
The DNA here is from genome assembly GCF_018152505.1 of Drosophila elegans. NCBI lineage: Eukaryota > Metazoa > Arthropoda > Insecta > Diptera > Drosophilidae > Drosophila > Drosophila elegans. Next base: position 11,122,769 of record NW_024545513.1, on the reverse strand, counting down.
ATAATTATATATATTTGGAAACGAATTATAATATAAATAATAACAACAAATAAAGCAAATAAAATTTTTAATCGAGTTTTTGGTATAGAATATTTCAAAACAACAGAAATGTATTTGGTATATTTTGTTCTAGGTATTTAAGAGCACATCCGATACGGTCATACTAAACCTGTGCATTTCGAAAAAACGTGCGGATTTTTTTTTGACTTTTTTTGGGAATCGTATCCTGTTGATATATCCAAAAACTAGACAAAATGGGCGGCCAGGGCAAGGCGATCAACCGGAAGCGGAAATTTGTGGGCCGCAAGGCGGATGATCCGGAATTCGATCTGGACAAGAAGCAGTTCAAGGTGCTCCATTTGAATGCCAGCGAAAAGCGGCTGATTATCGTTTTGGAGGGAGCCCAACTGGAGACAGTTAAGGTGGGTTCACCATAACTTATAAAGAAAGGAAAACCTAATCACAATCCTTTTATATTATCTATCCAAAAGGTACACAACACCTTTGAGCTGCTGAATTGCGACGATCATGCGGGCATTATGCGCAAGAACCAAAGGGATCCGGGATCCTGCCGTCCGGACATAACCCACCAATGCCTCTTGATGCTCTTCGATTCCCCACTAAATCGAGCCGGTCTTCTCCAGGTTTTCGTGCGCACGGAGCACAATGTCCTGATCGAAATCAATCCACAGACCCGTATTCCGAGAACCTTTAAACGCTTCGCGGGATTGATGGTCCAACTGTTGCACAAGTTTCAGATCAGAGCGAATGACTCGTCGCGCAGATTGATGAGTGTGATCAAGAATCCAATCACGGATCATGTGCCCGTCGGATGCAAAAAGTATGCCATGAGCTTCTCCGGCAAGTTGGTGGCCAACTGCAGAGATTTGGTGCCACATGGCGAGGAGGGCAGTGCCACATATGACGAACCCGTGGTCATTGTCATCGGAGCCTTTGCCCATGGCGTCCTGAAGACGGACTACACGGAGGAGCTCTTCTCCATCAGCAACTATCCACTTTCGGCGGCCATCGCGTGCTCCAAACTCTGCTCCGCCTTTGAGGAGGTCTGGGGCGTGGTCTAGCACTAATGTTTATTGTTTAATTAGATTAGTCATAGCAAATAGTTAGTCTACATCTTTCTTTTTTTAATACGCATTAAATTTGGTGGAATTTCCAAGCCCACAAACTTCGATTTCAATTCTTGAGCATGTGATTCAATGTACATTAATTAAAGGATCTTGTTATAAAGAAAGGTTCTCAAAAATGGTATAACATATATATCAGCTCTAGAAAATTTAACGAAAATATTTGGATTATGCTTATCTGATTTTTTAATTTTGTTAATTAATTATGTCAACTTAACAAGAATGATATTTCAGCCATATATTGATGTTTATTTTGTACTCTTTATTGTTGGCCATACTAAAAATCTTGAGAATACTTAGCTTGCAAGATTGAAATGCACCGGAGAATGTACAATATATACCCCTCAAAAGCATCCAAGATTACGCCTGGATTATCTCCGCCCAGATTCTGGGTTCATCACCCCAGCGACAGTCGCTCGTTTATAATAAGTCGGTTTATTATTATAATATTCTTTTTTTTGTTTAGTTTGCAGTTACAAAAGAGAGGCTTAGAAAACTTGAAGCATTGGTTAATTTAAGTTTAACTAATTGCCATTTAGCCCTGTTTGTTTTTGTTTGTTTGTTTGTTTTCTTCGGGATTGAGAGCTCTGTGTTTTCTGTTGGAGGGGACTGGGTGTTCGGGAAAGGAGGAGGAGCAGGAAATGGAGGACATTACTTGGCACCTGGTTTTTTGGTGCCCACATCGGCTGCCTTCTTCTCCGCCTCCCTCTTGGCGGCCGCCTCCTCGCGCTGCTGCCGGATTAGTGCCAGTCTGGCCAGATCGGCCTTTGCCTCGGTGGTTTTTCCAGCGGCATGGAGCTTCTCGTATCGCTGGCGGGCTTTCTGTTTCTCAATCTGCTCCCTTTCGCGGCGGGAGAGCTCCGGCTTAGGGGCACCACCTTTGCCGCCTTCCGAGCCGGGACCATCGTCCAGTTTGATGGCCGATAGCTTTTGGGTGGCCTTCTTGGTTACCCGGTTGGGATTCTCGATCTCGATGAGTGAGGCCACGCCCTTCTTGGCGTCGCGCGATTCCAGATCGGAGTCATCCTCCGAGTCCTCCTCGGATTCCGATTCCGAGCTGCTGACGGCACCTGCTCCGGCAGAAGATCTGGCTTTCTGTCGATTTCCGGCTGGAGGTTTCCTGGGCGCCGGCACCTTCGGCTTGGAACCACTGGCCCCTCCCTTGCCATCGGATTCGGAGCCGGAGCCACTGGTCTGATCGCTGTCCTCCTCCGATTCCTGCTGCAATTCCTCGGGCGATGTGAAATGGCGACTGCGACCCTTGTGGTTGACGAACTTTCCTCGTGGCATGATGATCTATGGGGCGATCCTCGGCGTTTCCTGGGCTCTTGCGAAAGACACTCTCTAGTGTCTCCTATAGATAGTATTTATATCTACGGCCTTTACGATCGTTAATTCCCACGAAAATGGGCTTAATTTAATCACGTTGGCTATAAATTTCCTACTGCGAATTTTTGCACTTATAATTTAGTGCTGCACAGTGCCGGACTAGCAGTGTTGCAAGGTCTGCGCGGGCGGACTACCTACTGATAACCGATAACTGTAGACGTTTTCCAACACTACAGAAATGGCTGTCGATTGTTGCTTGTAGCCACATCAGCGGTTAATCGCTTCTATAACCGTTTGAAGTAAGGCGGAAAATTCAAAAAGATTTATTCGTTTATCTTACTCTACAATTTATTTTGTTATTGTTGGGAAACAATTTATTTTGGTTGATATATGTTTTAGATTTTGACAAGCCTACCTTATGTACTAAAGCTTTTATTAATTTTTAACTTATTTTGATTAACTTTTCAATTTGTTTCATTTTAACATTTCTCTGTGCAATAGAAAATAGAATATTATATCTTTTTTTTCTTTAAGCAATTAAGATGGTGAAATATTGTGTTCTTTAAAGTGTTATTCTTGTATTCGAAATTTTTTAGTAATAAGTGTATTTTCCTTATTTATCTAAAATGAATATCTAATCAAAAAATGAAAGTTAAATATTTAAACACTGTAGTTTGTGCAAATCTGAACCAGTTTAAAATTTCATTTGGGCTTTTATCTTTGGGTGTTGTAAAAAACAGCCTAAAATTAAAATAAATAAGGCACACGTGCTGAGAATACTTACTTAAGCGATGGTAAATTGTAAATTGATGATGATGATAAATTTGGGCACTTCTCTTTTAATAGGTCACCCCGAAAGGAGGATTAATCGGTTTTTACTCCATGATGGTGATTTCTTTTGGGCCCCGCCATTTTGTTGATCCACTGCAACTGCAACTGCATCTCGAGATACAGAGAACACATTTGTGCAAGATGCACTGGGATTGGTCTGCTGCTGTGATTTGTGGGAAAACCAGTTTCTTGACTTTTCGCTGGGCGTTTTTCAAGTTGCAACTAATAAGCAGTAGCAATAAACCAGAAATTGGTAAGCCCAAAAATCGTTTTGCATATTTGTGTCAGCGCACATTCCTCGATATCATGCATCTCATTAACAGAAACTCTCACATATAACTTATTGATTTGTGCGGCAAAAGGCAAAAAACAATAACCAAATATAATATGCTCGAAAATTTAATGCACGAATTAATTATAAATTCCATGGGTGCTCGCCACGAAAGCGACAACCAAAAAATGAAAAAAAAAATCCAAATCCAAAATTCATGGTAAATACAAACTGCTGTTCTTCCCTGCTCTTCATTTCCCCTTTTATTTAGACCCTTTATTTGAATGAAATGTCAATGAAAGTTCTTTATTTATTGCTATTACACCGGCAAGATGCTGTTTTTTTTCGGCACTTATGCACTTAGAAAGTGCGCCATGCAAATGAGAAGAAATTAGTTAATGGAATTCTAATTGCGTATACGCACTTTCTTGCTTCGTGCGTCAATTTTTATACGATCGCTCAGATCGGACGATTTTATTTGTATGTATATATTGCAGGTGGGCCAGAACTGGGGAATTGCGTAGGCGTATTTTGGGTGCGGAATCTTTACACACTGACGGTGAGATGTGTTCAACTAGCTCACTTAAAAATATTCAATGAGAATACAATTATGTAAATATATTTTAGCAGCTAAAGTGATTTTTTTAAAAGATGATTTGTTTAAAAGTGCTTTAAAAAATGCTCACTAAAATTATTAATATAATTATATTTAATTTTTTTAAATTAAATAAATAGCATACAAATAGTAAAATTCACATCGGGAGTATAATGTTTAGGTCATCGCTTAGTAAAAAGTTCGGACATTCCTATTTATCAATCCTTTTATTGTAAACATTTAAAAAATAAAATTAAAAAAAATCATATTTGCATTTATTTGAACTTACAAAATATTTGTATTATTCTATGAATTCTTATTGGCTTTTCTAAATGCCCAATTTTTTGCCAGGTCCATTAAGTGTTGACCAACTTGCCTCAGCCACTGTAAACAATCAAGATTCGTGTAGCATTTCGACAATGGACAATTCTATCGACTGGACTCTACCTTACTCCGATACGATCGGACTATGTATATATATAGTATATAGTATAAAGAGTAGAGTTGATGTCTCGCCTGAAATGGGTCGATGACAGATTACGGGCCGTGAGGCTGATTGTGATAAAAATAAAGACTACAAAATCGAAACAAATTCCCACCTAATATCGTTTGGTGAACTCGACGACGACTTCTTCGTTTGGTTTCTTTTCCGTTTGTCTGGGTGTGTAATCAGCACTTGATATCAGAACTCAGAACAAGAACAAGGTGTGTTGTTACTTGTTACTGCTACTGTTGCTGCTGCTGGTGTTGCTCGTTGATGTTGATGTAGATGTTGATGTTGCTGCTTGGGTAACGTGCGTCACATACAAATAGAGGCTGCTGCAGGCTCAGCAATTGCTATGCACAAGAGCAAGGCTTATTTATCTCCACGGTTAACCACATCTCTTTTTTCAGGCAATTGATTTCTGGCCAGGTCTTTATTTATGCTCTGCAAAAATAGCCATTGCCTCTTAAAAATCCTGGAGTATTACGAATACTTTTCTATGCAATTCAATTAAAAAAGTTATATTCTTAGAATTTTAATATATATTTATTTATAAAAGAAAGATCATTAAAAAGATTATAAATTCCGAATTACTTTAACTTACATTATTTGTAAGTATTGCAATGATTTTTATACTAATTTTATTATTTAATAAATTAACAAAAAATGTCGTTTTCTGGAGAGGGTATTACAACTGCGAGCTGTTTTGCTGATCCAAAAGCAAACCATCAACCCATCTTGGATTCTTCAGCGAACCTGGATCACACCCAACTATTTTCGCCCGGGGCTCCTCTTGGCCCTGGAAATTTACGATGCTTCATTAGCATTCACACAGAGTGGACAATAAATGGTCGCAGCTCCAAACGATGTCCCCGTCGAAAATGCTTTTTGGCTTAGTCCAACTGACTTAAGTTTATCTAAAAAAAAAAAGGGGCTTAAAACAAGAAAAGAACACCGCGGGTCAAACTGTGATTTGGAATGTTTATTGGCTTTTGTTGGCCATTTCGCTAAATGTCTCTTTTTATTTTTCGGGCCTTTCATAATCACCAATCGAACCAAAAGCGAATTCAGTAAATTAATTTCGTTTTTGACTCAGCGTCGTAGAAACTTTAATCCCGCTAAGAAATCTACTTTTTTCCATCGCTCTTTCTTTGGGGTTTTTTATTCAGCCTTCCGTCAAAGGTCAATTTCGCTTTCTATACTCTAATTTTGCAAAAAAAATGGGGTACTTTAAAATTGGTTGGTTGGAATTTCAAAATTTCAATTTTCTTTCAAAATGAATGCATATGAATTATTTGGAAATATATTTAAATATATTTTTATAGGAAAATAGGGTGCTTAGTATTTCAGATCCTAGTTCTTCAGTTGTAAGTCTGAACTTTTGCACCACGTGTAAGTTAACCTTTTGTTGTGGAATATCTAGAAATGCCAAACCCAACGTCCTTTGTTCGTTTTTTGATCTCTATTTTTTGGATAAATCATCTGTTGCGTAAAATAAATCTTTAAACGCATCTCAATTGTAAACAGATATTTCTAGGGTTTAAATTTAGTCAATAGAATAGCCAGATCTATTTTTAAAAACGCCGAAGTATAAGCGGAATTCAACACGAGCCCAGTGTTCAACTTTCCACTTCCAAAAAGGGCTATGAATCATGCACAGAGAAAAAAACTATGGCAATTTAACTTTTTAGTTGAATAGTTTGATTTCTTATAAAAACTTTAAATTGTTAAGTGCTATCATTAATCTTAATAATAATTATAATTTTACAAATTAATTCCCCATTAAGGGATTAATTTACCATCATAAAATGTAGTTAATTATTATAGAAAAAAATTGTTAATAAGCTTATTAGAAGATACTTAGTTCTGCTGAATTTTTATCCGTGCGAATCGATCCCAACCTAGATGACCCACAAAGGGCCCTTTTGGCAGAAACTTTCATCGGAGCGGGGTTATTAATGATCGGTCAATCCATTGACCCCGACAGAAAGCCAACGCCAAAAAAAATAAAATATTAATAAAACGGGTTCTGGGAAGAAAGCCCAAAGAAGCCGAGTTACTAAGATGCTGGGACGTTGCTGATGAATAATTCAGTGCCCTCGGGTTCGTAGGAAACCGTTTTGTTTTTGGTTTTGGTATTTTCGTGAACTGGCTGATCTGACCATATAGACTACGTTTCTTTTTGGCAATTAGCCGTGGGTCAATAGGTCCGGCGAGCAAGCGAGCGAGCTAATATAAGCCGGTTGCCGATCGCCGGCTAGCTCAGTTTTGGCCAAGATGAGGAACCGCTGTGTCTGGGCTTTGCTGGCCTTATGGATGTGCCTCCTGGTCGCCAGGGTCTCCACTGAGTCCATGATCGAGGTGGACGAGAACGGTGATGAGTACGAGCTGAAGCGATTCTACATCCAGGGTCGTCAACTGAGTGGCGATGGCAGCCAGTCGCAGTGTGTGGTCACGAGGAGGAAGCGTTCGGGTCGTGCCCTCCAGGCTGGGGCAAGTGTATCGGTTAGTTCGCAGCCCCTGAAGGTGGAGAGCCTGCCCCTGAAGGAGCATCGTGAGGGAGGATCTGTTCTGCAGGAGGTGGAGAATAGCAATAAGCGTTATGTGGCCCTGACGGGCGTGCATTTGGAGTCTCTGCTGCCCAATGACAATGATGATCAAGACGACATCGACGACGAGGAGGAAGAGGAAGTTGATGATGATGAGCACAATTTGGCAGCGCAGTCCTCGAAATCGCAGTCCAACTTTGTGCCGGCTGCCTTGGCCTTGCCCTTGCAAAGTCAAACCAGTGCGGCCCATCTCAATCAGGCAGTGAGTGCTGCCCATCTCAATCAGGGAGTCAGTGTGGTCGCCAATGCGGCCAGTCATGCCAATGTGGCCGAAGATGCTGGCATTGTGGTGGTTCAGTCGCACCAACCTCCCAAAGTGAATCCCGATACCCATGCCGTCTTCGAGTTGAAACCCATTCAATCGGATGCCGAACACTCGGCGGGTGTTAGCTTCTATCCCTTCGTCCAGCCCTGGGAGGTGGTTGACCATCATCCCGAAGATGATTACGATGGGGATGATGATTACGACGAGGAAGAGGACTTCGATGATTTCTACTATGGCAATGGTTACTATAGGGACCATCCCGCTGATTTCCATGGTCTGGGCGTTTACGAAGAGGAGATTATCTCCGAGGATCAGCCAGTTACCACGATTGCTAGTTGGGCCACCGGTGAAGAGGACGATGGCGATATTCGTCCTGTTGTCAACAAGCGACCCAATCAGAAGAACAAGAACAAGAAGAATCAGAAGAACAAGAACAAGAACAAGAACCAGAAGAATCAGCAAAAGAGACGTCAACAGCAAAAGAAACGCAAGCAAGAGGCTGAAGATGTTGAAGAGCTGTCTACGAAAAAGAAGAAGCAGCCGCAGCAGCAGGATAAAGATCAAAAGAAGAAGCAGGATAAGGATCAAAAGAAGAAGAAGCCTGAGAAGAATCAGCAGGAGATGGAGCAACTTACCCCCGTGGATGTGATCAAGAAGCCAGTGGCCATGGATTCTACTGCAACAGTTGCTATCGCTTCTTCTTCTGGCAGCAACAGTGTTTCTTTGACCAGTTCTTTAAGCAGCAATTCTACAGATCAGAAGAAAAAGAAGAAGAAGAAGCCTAGCAGCAGCAGCAGTAGCAGTAGCAGTGTTAGCCAGCGCAAGACCAAGAAAAAGAAGAAGCAGTCTAGCAGCAGCATTTCCAGCACCAACAAGCGTCGTCGTCGTCCTAGCAGCAATTCTTCTGGTTCTTCCAGTAGCTCCTCCATTGGAGGCTATCGTCGTCGTCCGCAGCAGCAGCAGCAGTCGCAACGTCGTCGCGAAACGCAGCAGCAGCAGCAGAAGCGCCGTCGCCAGCAACAACAACAAAAGAGACGCCGCCAGCAACAACAAAAGCGCCGAAGAATTCGCAACAAGAACCGTCAATTCTACGGTGATGAGCCCATCATCAACTGCATTTACATCAACAAAGATCCAGTGACAACGACGACGCCTCGTCCCTTCTGGAATATCCTGGGTCGCCAATCCGAGGTTAATCCCAGTTCGGAATCTTCTGTAGAATCCCAAGTCGATCCAGTGGCTAAGCAGGCTGTTCTTCAGGCTGTGCGTCGCAACTTTGGCGAATTCGGCGGACGAAAGCGCACCAATTTGCGCTTCGTGTCCTAAATGAGCAGGACATCAGAATCACCCTTTCTATAAGTCACCATTTTTTTTTTGCCTATTTATTTATTTATTTATTGTAATGACTATTCCATTTTTTTTTTCGATTGAACACGATGAAAGTTTTATTTTAAAAATACTTATTTGGTGGGAGTCACATTGGGTTTTATTGATTTCCGAGAAAGATGGGGGGTGAATGGTATGCGGAATGGGCCGCAGGACAGGTCAGAAGTGAAAAGAACAGGTGTGTAACCTGAATCTGTCGCCCCCCTGAATACTGTATGCTGCACTTTGAGAATCTGCTGAAATAAAATGTAGAAAAGTTGTAGGAAAAAGAACTGATATGGAAAGCTCCTATATATAAAACATAAATGCTCAAGCTGACATCTAATATTAACACATTTGTATCCAATTATTCGCTTTACGCTTTGTTAAAAGTTTTTTTTTACTTTCACGAAATTAAAGCGATAAAACGGTTTATAAATCTTAAAATAATTCAAAGCTTAAAGTATTTTTGAACTTTAGAAAATACAAAGAATTTCGGAAGCTCAATCATTCTATTTTTTCCATTTTGAGAATCATTCCCCCTATTTCGGCAAGTGTAAAAGCCTCCTCTGTTGGGCCGTTTTGTCCTGGCCAAAGTTGAAATCACCCCCGAGAGGAGAAGCGAACATCGAGAAACGCTGCGCAAGTTCTCCGGATATATGCCTCACTGCACAGGCCGAAGAGTTCCGGGGGAAAAGGACCGGAGAAAAGGGTTGCGGACCAGCCAAGGCCTGTTTTGTGTCTACCGCCACTAGATGGCGCACTCTAAGCGGAATTCAAATCATGCCACCTTCAACCCACACTGCCCTACAAAAAAACTCGGAAAAAAAAGGTACTTTTAAAGAAAGCTAAACACTATTTATTTTTGTTTTTGGCAAAAGATATTTTTCAAGATTAAAAGTCTTAAATATTCGAAGATTATAAAGAAATGTTTATAAAAATGTTACATGTAGTTAAATGAAATATTTACCTTATATTTGTCACGAAACTAAAATTATTTATTCTGTCCATTTTTTTTAAGAAAACAATGCGCTTTAGAAAAAAGATTTAAGACTAGTTTTTCTTGCCACTATTTCAAATTTTCCTTAAGGATATTTATGTATGATGAAATATTTAAACGTATAAAAGCAGAAGCATCTATTGACACATAAATAAAATATACAAAATCCAACTTTTATATATAAATTTCTCACAGTGCCGAATTGTGAACATTCACAGTGACTCACGGCGATATTTCGGATCGATATTTCCGTGTCCAGCAGCAGCAGCCAGGCAGCTGTGTTCGTAAACACACATACATACATATACTATATGCGATGGATATATTCGTGCAACTGGCGCCCGACGAAAGTATCCACAAGATACAAAAACCCACACTCGCACAGAAGATTACCCGCGATGGTCTGGCTTCCGCCCACTGGGAAAAGTGGAAGGTTGGCAACTTGCCGCTGTTCATTTGTGTGTTGTTTGCTGGGCAAATAAAAAGCGTGCGCGCACACAGCACACAGGACTTGTCGAGGGAGAATTGAGTAGAAAGTTGCGACCCATTGGGGGTCAGGGGGTGTGTGACATGCCAGGATGGAGTAGGAGTAGGAGTAGGAGTATGATATGGTGGGTGTGGCCGGGAGGTGGACTCGGGTGTCACCACCCCAGGAGCGATTCACTCTGAAACTCCGGACGAATCAACAATGTCCGCTTTTAGCAAGTCATCGTGCGGCAGTTTGGGGATCTGGGGATACTGCAAACGATGGTCATAAAACACGTAGCACACGGGGATGAAGGGCTCTCTAATCTCTTGTATCTAAACTATGTATATGAGGCAAACATGCAAACTTATAGGCACATGTAGGTAAAAATATCATGTGCGTAAATGCGATTCTCTGGAGACGTCAAAGTTTTCAGTACAAGTAAAATTAATACAACAAATGCATAGGTGGTTTAGCTTAACTAGGGCTGAACATAAATATATTTTAAACACTTAATTTGTTAAGAGCAAGTTGTAAGTCAAACTATTAAACTAAAACTCAGTACTCTTTAAGACCAGATCTGTTTAGCTCTTTTTTGGTATTCATAAAGTTTTTATTTCGATTGTGACTTTTTTCGTTTTCCCGATCTGCTTTACTTTTCTCACGACTCTTCGTTTTCATTGGAAGGGGATGTTTTCCCTTGTTTTCTTTGGGGGTTATTGATATCAAGCGACATTTGCCACATTGTTTAATGTTTCTGATATTACTTTAAATAAAATTGTAAATAAAATTGTCTGCAACATTAATTTGATCTTTGGAGATGGTAGGAAAATAGCAGATGTGTGTCCACTGATTTATGGACACTTATCGGTCAGTCCTTTCTAACTCACTTTTCCCCGCCCTTATGAACTCATCAAATTAAATGTAGCACACATAACAAAATTAAGTACCAAATTTAGGGTTTTAAATTAGACAATGTATGTAAAAAAAATAAATTAGAATAAGAACAAAAATTGATGGTTTTGAGTAAATTTTAATAAATATATGTTTTTACCTCATGTTGAAAATTATAAAAATGATGGTTCAAAATAAATGTGGCATTTATATACAACTTAAACTAGATTTGAAATATATTAAATAATTTATGATCTTTCAATCTATTTCTCTTGATTATTTCAAAAGCTCTAATTACTGATTTACAAAGATCTTTGGAAGTCTATTATAAAGATGGCTCTAATAAGAAACAGAAACAAAACCATTTAAAAAAGGGTCTGGTTCGTATTAAATCATGTGTGATCTAATTTCTTTCAGTGATTATCTCACTTCCCACTCTTTTTTGCCCTGCTTTAGTGACCCCAACCTTTTTTTTAAAGGTGTGAGACAACAACAGATTGCACGGACAGATGTTTTGGCTGATCCTTTTTTTTCCACCCCGACCGAAGGAATGGAGAGGAGCGGAGACCTAGTTACGCAATGATTTGTCCGATTGTGGGCGTGCTGGAACCCTCCGATTCGAAGTGCCCATAAAACACTCGACCCACGAGGGTTGGAGAAAGGTGCGCCTATTTAGTCATAATTGGTTGCCTAATTGGGCCATTGGCACGAGGCGATGATGAAGTGGAGCCAGACAGCCACACAATTTCAGCTGTCTTTTTTCGAGGGATGCTGCGGTCAAGCCGATCGTCCAGTTAATTATAAAGCCCGATCTCAGCTGTCCTTGCACAGCGAAAATCACTATATGTTTTAATGATTTATGTTAAATATATTGAGCTCTAAAGTTATTGATCAGATAGGTCAACAAAATATAATAATGTAAAAACAAAAATATATGTTACATATTTTTATAGAAACATATTGATTAATATTAAGCTATGTATTATTATTTTATTTATATTCAAGATAGCTCCTTTTTGTTATTCCATAAAATAAAAAAGTAGTAATGTGGGATTTTTTTTTGTTTAATAAAAAAGAATTGTCCTAAGCGGTTATAAACCGGTTTTTTTTCTTAAATTGAAAAAGGTATTTGTTTTTCCCCCAGTGTTGACCCAAATTGGAGCCAAAGTTGGATTGTTTTTGAGGCCAGGCACGAGCCAAGAAACCGCAGAAATGCAGCTTGCATTGGGACATTGGAACACAAGGAGTGTTTGGGAAAGGAGGGGGATCGACTACCAAGAACAGGTAGTACCGCATCATCATCATAATCACCATCGTGATGATCGGAAAAAGGGAAGAGGAACAGAAAAGGAAAAACAAAAATAAAAAGAATAAGAAACGGATCCTGCAGGAGGACAATGACGTTGCAGTTGCAGATAGAATTGCCAAAGGGGGAGATCCTTGCACATTGAGCGGCACGTGCCCCTCGGTTTCATTTATTTACGAGTTGCGATCATGTGTGGCAGGGATGCAGCGCGTGCAAGGATCCTCGAGTCCTGCCTCGCTGCTTTGATGCACCTGTTGGCCCGCCTGGCCCATTAAAGCCGAGGGTTGGGGTTTCCACAGGAACAGGTTCAACGATCGCTACCTGTTGGCCGCTCTGCATCGGGATATGCAGCATCAGGATATCGCGGCAGTTGCCAAGGCCAGTTAGCCAACGCAGTTGCAACTGCAAGCGGCCAGAGCAGCATCATTCGGGGCAGGAGGATATATCGCAGCTGAAGGGAGCGCAAAGGTTTCATCAGATACGAGTCACTTCAATTTATACCGACAAACAACCCAAGGCAACATAATTTCAATTCCATTTATCCGCAATTTAACTCAATGTTAGCTCTTTAAAGTATTCAAAATTTGTAACACAAAAACACATCGCTTAGATGGCAACATTATCAAATTACTAAAATTGCTTGTCTAAACTGTACATTTTCATTAAAATTCTTATTTTCTTAATTTTTTCTAAGGTAAATTACAATTGGAATAATAAATGTGAGCATATTATTGAAAGTTAAAACAAATTGGTCTTTCAAAAGTTATAAGCATATACAAATCAAAGAATTCTTTAATAAGCTATATCTTAGGATAATATTTATTATTTTTTTTAAGAATGTTTATTTTTTAAATAACAAAGCACTTCATCAAAATTATTTTATTTTTTCCCCAAAAAACTTTCATAACTTCTGGAAACAACAATATTTTTGCTCACAAACGCATCTAAGGATTCCCCAAACTCCCTGCTTTAAAGGCTTTTATCGAGAATCCTTGTCCCCCTCCACAGCTACAGCAAAAACCGATGTCACTGTCCCACCAAAACCATGTAAGATCCTGCTGCTTGACCCCATCCTAGAATCCAAGGGCCTCGCAACTGACGCTCCAGAGGGCAGGAAAATTAAAGGTAAGATATCGCTGGGACCGGGAAGAAGGGAAGACATGTGCATGACTGCTTAATCTAATTTAACTGCAATGCCGGGGACGTTTTAATAGGAAAAAAACAAAAAAAAAAAAAAAAACAGAAAAACAGAAAAAAAATAAAAGCAGCAGAAGTCAACCCTATATATATAACATATAGCAACTACCATTGTAATAAAGAAGAGGGCCCTGAAGAAAATAAGGAAAACCTGCGGGAATGCCAAGGGCCAGGACAGTGCAAAAGCAATTAAAGAAAAGATGATCACAATGACGATGACGATGATGATGATGATGATGATGATGATGATGATGATGATGATGATGATGGTGATGACGATGGAACGGGGAAAGATATAGTAAAGGTAGAGCACACTCAACCGCAGCGCCGGAAGTGCACACAAAGAGATAGAGATAGCTAGATAGGAGGAGATACTCAGATACTCGGATACCCAGATACCCAGATACTCCAGATGAGCAGCAAAAAAGAGAAAAACAAAAAGGGAAGGGCGCCCGGCCCGAGAAGATCAAGACCAAAGTCGGGGGCATCTCGCCGCCGTTGCAGTTGCAGTTGCATTTCGCGCTTGAGAGGGCACGTGCCCCTGCTCATTCGAAGGGCGAACCCACATGACATTTTTTACCTCCTAAACCTGAACCCATCATACCCATTCCCATTCCCATTCCCCCTTTTGGCCGTATCTGTAGTATCGTTACAGATACAGATGGTGGCCAAGTCTGGAGGCACTGGGTCCAGCTGCTGCCCACAGATAAAGTTCAGTTTGGAGAGTAGGGCTGATAAGTTCACAACGAATTCTGCACAAGAATGCTAAGGCTTTATCTTATTTAAGATATTGAATTCTTGAAATTCTTGAAATAGTCTTGTAATTAGGATTGGTACTAGACGATCTCAACTGCTTTTTGTTCAAACTTTTTACCCTGACATATAGCATTTTTTAGGTTTATTAAAAAGTCAAAGTTAATATGCTGCTTGCAACTTTATCTTGACATACACTTAAAAGTGAAATTTATATTTTTATTAAATTAAATATGGTATTAATAAAGATCAAGTTATTTTCAATATGAAGTAAAATACAAAATGATTATATTTTAAATACATTGGAATGTTGACTTAAGAACCTTATAATCTCTAAGGAGATTTTGAGATCTAAGAAGTTTTATTAGCAATCTTAAGAAATGTTATATATATTTTTAAAAAATTATATTTTCTGTTGAAAAACCACCCAGAGCATTAAACAACTATAAAAAAGAGGGTTCCAAGACATCCCCCTTAACTAAAACAGAACTCCTGGAGTTATGACCTCCATCAAAAATGATGGCTTTTGGTGCCGCGAAACAAGGACATGGCTTCTCGTCCTGGTTTAATCAGCTTAGGCAGCCGAAAAAGAGCCGTCGCATTACGAGAAGAAGTTCCACAAATGCACCTTGGCGGAGTGAAAACTCGGTGGATGCGACGACCCACAATGTAACATAATGGCAAAGTTTTTAAGTCGTCGTTGCACCATCAAGATGGTGACGAACGCGGAATGATGTGTTATGGCAGCTGGTCATTTGGTCAGGGTCCGTAATTTCCTTGGCTTCTTGCTCGCTGGTTTCGGTTCCCCCCTCGTCCTGTTCCTGTTCCTTTTCCTTCATTTCTTCTCCTCCACACTTTTCTGCCAGGTTTTGTGGGCAACGCTCGAGCGCCTCAGTTGATTTGGCATTCGTCCTCCTAATCTCGCCCGTGCCACCGTATAACGTCAGCTGGAAGAAATGCTCTAGAGTTCCGAACCTCGACGCGACATTCGTCCAGGACACGGGAAAAAATTCCAATATACTTTACTTTTATTTTATTTTTATTCTTTACATTACATTGTTAATGCCAAAAAGAGGGATTTTTAGGTTTGTCTAATGATTGATATTACCATGACTTGTTTTTAAGCATAACTTTTAAAGATGATGAGTGGGATATATTTAAAAAAGTCATGAATATGATAATTATATATATATATATATATATATATATATATATATATATTATAGTGAAGAATAGCAGTCATAGCTACTTTGGCTTTTGGCCGTCTTTATGGTGTTTAATATTTATTTAACATTATTACATTATTTATCTATGCTTAATTAGGGTTAGGATTACTCCATCTTTTGGGTATAATGCTTGTGTTTTTCTTTGCTAAATTTACTAAATTTTTTGTAGATAAAAAAACAATTTATTTTTTTAAGATTTTTTTTTCTTAAGTATTATTTTAACCGTATAAAATTATAGTAAAAATGCATGTCAAGTTCGGATCTTAGGTTTACATCAAAACTTACAAATTATGTGTTTTATCTAAGAGTTATGTGTTTTTTCTCCCAGTGCCGCAGCCGTTACAAGACAAACGACAATCGACGACACACGACAATTCCCCGTGGCTTCGTTGTGCCCGTTCCCTAAATATCCACGCCTTATCGGAAGACCTTCTCCTTCCTGCACTCACCATCCACCTGGGCCACAACAACAACAACAACAACAACAACAACGGTCTTGGGCGGCTGTCTTCGGTCCGCTGAGCAAATGGCGGGAAAGCAATCCCAACCAAGTCCAGCCCATATGGCCATAGCCCATGGGCCTTCTTATCAGAGACCCAGAGCCACCAGCTCCCATTTGGAACAGCTTGGGAACTGCTTGGGATCTCTGGGGTTTGTTGGTTTTTTGGAGACCTATGCGGGTCCCATGAAAAGCTCCGGTGATAAGCGCTCATTGGGCGTGGGAAAATGCTGGGAAAACCTAGTTGTCTGTAGCGTAAATGTCGTCGTTTGAATCCATATGCAAATGTGGGTGGATTATCACCTGAAATTTGTGTTTTTTTTCAAGGATTTGTTCTCAACGTTACCATTATTTATTTATTTAACGTTATTATTTATTTAAATGAAGCCATACTTATTTTATGGATCTTGATTAAGTTCTGTGTGTGTTTTAATTTGTGGTTTTAGTTAAGTAATAAAGCATTACAAAGGATTAAAGTACCAACTTGTTTTAAAGTTTTAATCATTTTTTACCCATAAAATTGTAGTTGAAACATGAAAAGTAACATACAAAAATTGTAACTTCTTGTCACCACATTTGGAAATCTCTACAATTAGTTCATTTTTGGCTACTGTTGAATTTAGCCTCTTACTTTTGATTTACTTCAGCTCCCCTCATTCCCCTTCGTCTCCTCATTTGTCGGCCTTTTGTTTTGTACCAGTTTCATGGCTTGCACGTGATAATTGCATCGGATTCGTTTTCGGTTTCGTTTTCGATTTTGTTGCTTTGCCGTTTTTTTTTATATTTTTATTTTTCTGATTTTAATTTTTTATCTCGTTTTCATTTACACGTAATTGATTTGAACACACGAATAAAGCTATGAAGTTTATATTTTCTGCATCGAAATCTCAAATACCTTAAAGTAGTCCTTGGTTGGAAAGCTGCAAAAAGTGCATAGACTCACCAACTAAAGTTTTAACTGAGATCTAGGTGTTTAAATTGGCAGACTTTTCGTGTCTGCTATTTAAATATATACACAGACTTTGTATGAAATAAATGTATTTATGGAGCTAGCCAAAAGTCTGTCTAGCGTAAAGAAAAAAAAAAAGAAAGGAAAACGAAACTAAAGCATGAAAAGCGGGAAAAGCGGGAAAAGGAGGAAAAACGTTTCCTGGGCGGAAGGAAATACGGATATGTGGTACAAGCCAAATGCACCTCTCTTTCCTGAGATTTTTTAGCTCATGCAGGGCAAAAAAAAATTGGATCAATATTTATTTTAATATTCGAAAAAAACAAGAGACATCGATTAAAATTTATGTTATGGATTAATGGAGAGTGAATTTAAATAGAATAAAATATTATGATTAATAAACTATTAATTAGAACAGCGATGTTTTGGTGTTTCAACTTATTATTAACTAATAAACTTATTAAAACTATTGACATTTTATTTAAGCTAATAATAATCTACATAAATTCTATCTATTTTTTATTAAACTTTCTTTCTGTGTCAATCTCCTGCGAGATTTTGTGCATTTTCTCTCTGGTTTTCTGGCCAAATGTCAGATGTCTGGACGAGTTGGAAACCAAAGTGGATTCGGAGCGTTGAGTGAGCGTGACAAATGCAATTATACGGCGTCTGCCATCCCAAAAAATGCCAGAACCTCTGGGATTACGATCCACCAAAAAAGCATCTGCTTTCCCGCTGGGTGAGTGAGTGTGGGGGGGGATAATTGGGGTTGGGGTATGCTCAAGGACCACACCCTGTAACCTTTGACCTCACCTCGCTGCCCATCCTCTGGCTGTGCGTTAAAAGTCACGATTAAGCGCCGCATCAGCCCACCGAATCCCAAAACTCCCCGATGATGATGAGTTGTTGACTCTTCAGTTCTTTTTTTTTTTGTTGTTCTGTTGTTTTGTTGTTTTGTGTTTCAAGTTTGGCTGGTCTTCCTCTCACTCGGGGGTGGATGTTGGCCTGGACTTGGCTTTCGGGGCATAAACTGCATGAAATTAAGTAATTAACTGGCTGAACTTCACTCCACAGGTCACCGCAGCCGGTACAAAAGGTCACATCAATATGCCATCAGTCGTGATGAATGTGTGCAGATTTATCAAATACCATGATGGTAAAAATAATGCCATTGTTAATTCATTAATAGGTTGGGAAGTCAAAGTAAAAAAAGACCAAACTATTACCAATATTGATGGCTTAATTTTAGTAAAATTTTTAAAACCCAATATTTGGCATGAAAACATTGAATGTATTTATCATTTAACAATATATAACTTTTATTTAAAATTCCAGTGATTGTCGAGTTATTTGGCAACTTCTAGATAATTCATAAATATTTATGCTAAATTAATGTATTTATAAAATAACTCTTAATAACTTTTATTTAAAATTCCAATTATTTATGGAAAATATATATATTGTAAATATATTTCTGATTAAATACTGTAGCCATTAAAAAGCTCTTCATATCTCTGTTAATTTAGTTCCCGCCCAAAAGTTGCTCCCAAATCGAGGCATATAATTAGCGTGCGAGGATCACACAGCTGTTAGGTACCGACTGATTGCCGCGAAATATACTATATATGTTATATGTTAAATGTCTCACTTGAGCACAAAACGAGTTTGCCCCCGATCGAGAGCTTTGTTGGCCCCTTCGGTTCAGGGTTCGTGGTTCGTGGTTCATGGTACGTGGTACCTATTCCCATCTCCCGAATCCTCTAGTCGCATAGTCACAGTTCTTGTCGGACATGACATAGGAAAACAATAGTCGGGCACAATGGACCACTCGGGCGTCCATGTATGTATAGATATGTGGAACAAAGGGGCCAGGCAGGAGTGACCAACGGTCGAGGAAAGTTCCCATCGGCGAACTAAGTAAATGGGAATATACAAATACAAGTATACAAGTATGATGGAAGAAGAAGAGGGCAACGCAGCAACGCAGCAACGCGAGAGATCGCGAGAAATGCAAATTAAGTGCTGACCATTGTCCAGTCTTAAGAACAAGGGGTTGCTGCTTTTGCCTATGTTTCTTTTGCTTGGTCCCGAATCCGGAGGTCGTCTTAAGGTGGGATATATTGCCACTGCAGTTTTATCGCATCCCCGAATTCCAGTTTCCGTTGTGCTCCCATTGTAATGAGTTCGCGCTCGTTATTCACTATTCACCCCGTTCCCCTAGATATCTCACCCTTCTCCTACATTCATAGATTCTTCCATTCCCATTCCCGATCCCGATCCTGATCCTCTGACCCTTCGCATACCCCCTTTGGCCTTGCCAGTTGCAGTTGGTCAGCAGTCATCGTCATCAGGCCTTAATTTACGGGCCCGAGGGCCTCGAAAGCGGCGACCTCATTTGAATATTAGTTGGGTTGGTCCTTGGTCAATGATCTTGATTTGGGCCCCGGACCTCTGTGAAATTGCCTCCGGACCGCCAAGACACATTCTCACATCCTTATGCATTACACGCTTGACCAGCCGATCCTCCTTCCTCTTTACTCCATCCTATTTCTTATTTCCCCGCTGAACTCATATTTCATTTGGCTGACCAGTCTTGACCAGCCATCGCCATCCCGTTTTCGGAGCGGTCAACATGCGTATTACAATTTGATCCGGAATCCCTTGATTAGGAATTTGTTCTATGACGCAGTCACTTTTTCTGTTTCTGTTGCTGTTTCTGTTTCTGCTTTCATTTGCTTTTGCGACCCTTGCTATGGCCCGTTAAAATGATAATTTATGGATCCGAGGTCCTGCCAAGGTCCTGCCGCATCCTTTCTGGGTTAATGAGAGTTTGATCTCGCGGCGATTTATCTCTGGTCTCGCAAAAGGGCAGGCGAACGATCTTATTGATGGGATTAGCTGGCAACGGGGTTATCACACTCCCAAGATTTCCCAGTCCAGTTTTGACCTCGGTTCAACATTTTCCAATAAATATTAGCCAGCATTGAAATACGAAAATGTGGACTTTTAAGTCTGGAATCGAATGGTGAAGCTATGAACTTTAAGTTGAAGTGCACTTTTCAGTCACCTTTATGCTAGACATCGGAAAATTAAAAATATTTAATATGAAAAGTTGATAAAAATTGGATAAAGTTTAAAGTGACATATTTCGATAATGAAATATTAAATTAATATTATAAATCTCTGTGTAAATTATGGAAATATAATAAATATACTATTTTCTTGAATATACGCCAAAGCGGGATGTATAGTAATATATCTTTATTTTTCACAAACTGTCATAATTAATTTAATTTTGTTTTTGACCAAAAATGGTTGTTTGTTTTTTTTTTTTTTTGGAGGAAGCCCCGTTTTAACACGCTCCATTTTAGCCATCGCTTGATCGTTTTTCCCGTTTTTTAGATGTCTTGGGCATTTTAGGGACCTTAATTGCAAGTTGTTTCTGTTCTGTTCTGTTCTGTTTCGGTTTCAGTCACAAGTCCAGCTGAGCACGGCATATCCTGAGACGAGGACGAGGACGAGGACGAAGGCGAGGGACCTACCGAACCCGATCGAAATGAGGTCAGTGACTGGCGTTGCAGGCGCGCAAGAAACGAGATCGGGATAGGAAAAAGGACAAGCTGGCAGGACCCTTGGGCATTGTGCCAAGGCGTAACGGTTTTCGCTGTTTTCTGTAGCCGCCTTTGTTTTGTTTTTCTTTTTTTTTTTTTTTTTTTTTTGTTAGTTGAAAGTCCAGGACGTGTCTGTTGAATGGCAGGCCAAATTAAAGCAGGGCAAGTTTCGGTCAAGGATTAGCATTAGTTCGGTGAAGGATGACCAACGGTCAGTTGTGAACTTTCGGTATACAGAAAAATAACTACAACTGAATAAGAATCATAAAGTTTTTTTTACTTTTAAAGAAGTTTTGCTTGTGGTAAGAATCCCTATGAATGGATAATTAAAAACTATGCGTAAAGTTTGGTTAATCTATTATTAATTAATCCACAGCAAGTCGCATATTTCTAAGCAATTATTTTACATTTTAATTTTGTCTATATAATAAATGTCTATATATATAAAGAAGAATTTCGATTGGTCCACGCTTAATTGCGACCCTTGTACAGCTTCCATAATGGAGTGCAAAAACTGACATTTTCTAACCCAAAAATGGCCCTTGACTTCGGTCTAACCCCCACAACCCCTGAAGAGAAGAGAAAAACGGCCCAACCCTTAGCATCCCTGGAGTTGAAAGTTCAAAGAACATTCTCGGACATTTTTAATGAAATTGACATGGACCCTGGGTTTGGGTTTGGGTCGAAAGTGAGATCACATCGGTAGCAGAAAATTCAATTAGTTTTTCGGCTGAAAAGTTCAAGATTTTCGTGTGCCGAATGGACATTGGTCAGCAGATCAGAGAGGATCAAAAGGGGCAAGGGTAAACTCATCTAGCGTAACGAAAAAGGATGTTCGTCCAAGAAAAAAAGGGGTTAAGTCGCCAAACTGGTTTCTTCTTTGCTCATCAACCGTTGTTGATTTATGGGCTCGCCACCCCATACATTCGTTAGTCAACCCTTTTCTTTGGCAAAGGTGACAGATCAGTTCAGATCAGATCCCCGGAGCGCAAGTAGAGCAGCATCCCAAAACGGGATGATGATCTTACTTTCTGGCCACTCGTCTGCGTGTTAAAATCCCAAACCCTTCTTTTAAACAAAAGTTATAGATGATCGGCGATCCGCGATCTGCGATCAGCTGCCTGACCAATTAGTCAAATGTCCTCGTTGGGAAAAGAGATTTCTCTTGGGAAAGTGTCTGTTGATCTGAAAACCAAGCCCAAAATACTATACATATTTCAACACACACACACACACACACACACACACACTCACTCAACGCACAGTTCAGGTGAAACAAGTTTCGGATTTTCACAATTTCAGCATCATTTGGCGGCTCGTTCTCAGCACCTTTTGACCCCGAGACGAGTGTCGTTTTAACTGCGCCCAAAAGACAAAACAACAAAACCAAAAAAAAAAAAAAAAACAACTGAGACTAAGAAACACCAGCAGCGAACAACTCGTAATATGTTTTTATTGCCATAAAAGATATGGTGCTGCCACTTAGATGAAAGCTGACCGAACTGACCGCCAACTGGATAAGTGGTCAGCAGTTTCCGTTAGCCCTCCGTTCCCATCTTTCCCCGCTCAATTTAAGCTTCAACTAAGGTGACCCAGGTGTACCAACATAGCGCGTCTCGTTTGTCCCAACAAGAGGCAACAAACACCACTCATTTAATTGCTCATATCTGTCACAACGCCAAGTTCGAGATCTCCTCTTCATGTCATGCTTATTTGCTTGGGAATCTACAAGTTTTTTAGAGATCCCTCAATAGCGCCTCTTTAACAGAAATGTCATATAGTTTAAAAAATCAATAACCTACATGCTAACAGCTTACACACTAATAACAACTTTCATATTGAATAAAAATGAATTTATTTAAACATTTTTGTCACCAAAAAAAAAATTTTGTCTAGAAATATGCAATTGTTTAACTGAAGGCATGTGAGGTGGTTATATGTTCTGTTGCAGTTACATAGAAATTTTAGTTACAAAATATATCGTTAAAAAGCTAAGTTTTAAATAATATCTACTCTAAAAGTTATTAACACTTAATTTTGTTCAAAATTACTTTAGGTTAGGAAAGGAATTGAAATTTGCGTTAAAAGTTATTCGGCAAGTTGTTTTACAACAAATTCCTTTTTAAGTCGCACGCTGGTATATTCTCGATGGTAGATACCCAGAAAGGTTTTGCACTTGGAGCAGTATAGATATTCCCGATTATCCGAGGACATCAGACAGGGCAGTAGGCACAATGGCCAGCAGTTGGCCAACCATCCAGTCTCCAATTCCGAGGCGGCTTTAATTAGTGGACAACGCTTGCAACCGCAGGCCGGGCAAAAAATTTTGCCATCCAAGGCACTCCATTGAAGAATAGGTTCCTTATACAACTGATTTCGAATCGACTTCGCTTTTTCCTTGGCGCATAAACATAAATGGTCCTTCGTGGCGGATACATTGCATGCAGCAGTTGGTGTTTTTTTGCCCTTAACCAGTTCATTTCTCCAGTGTACAGTAATTCTGGGCACATCATCTACCCATTTCACTATTTTAAATTAACCAAAATTAAAAAGGGGGAATTTCAGAGTAAATTTTTTAGTTCAGTGTGAAAGCTAGTTTTGCATTGTCTATATAAATTTATGTAAACGTTTTTCAGTGTGTAAAGTGACTTTTCTCTAATTGATAACTTATTTATGACTTACAACGATCGGCTTTCTCGGCGGTTTGGGACTTCTTCAATATGCTTTTTTTTGCAAGGCAATCTTCAGTGTTTCCATGTCTGGGCACATCATTTACACATTTCACTATTTTAAATTAATCAAAATTTCAGAGTAAATTTTTTAGATCAGTGTGAAAGCTAGTTTTGCATTGTCTATATAAATTTATGTAAACGTTTTTCAGTGTGTAAAGTGGCTTTTCTCTAATTGATAACTTATTTATGACTTACAACGATCGGCTTTCTCGGCGGTTTGGGACTTCTTCAATATGCTTTTTTTTGCAAGGCAATCTTTAGTGATTCCATGTCTGGGCACATCATCTACACATTTCGCTATTTTAAATTAACCAAAATTAAAAAGTGGGAATTTCAGAGTAAATTTTTTAGATCAGTGTGAAAGCTAGTTTTGTCTATATTAATTTATAAAAACGTTTTTCAGTATAAAAAGTGGCTTTTATGTAACTGATAACTTATTTATGACTTACAACGATCTGCTTTCTCGGCGGTTTGGGACTTCTTCAATATGCTTTTTTTTGCAAGGCAATCTTCAGTGTTTCCATGTCTGGGCACATCATTTACACATTTCACTATTTTAAATTAATCAAAGTTTCAGAGTAAATTTTTTAGGTCAGTGTGAAAGCTAGTTTTGCATTGTCTATATAAATTTATGTAAACGTTTTTCAGTGTGTAAAGTGTCTTTTCTCTAATTGATAACTTATTTATGACTTACAACGATCGGCTTTCTCGGCGGTTTGGGACTTCTTCAATATGCTTTTTTTTGCAAGGCAATCTTCAGTGATTCCATGTCTGGGCACATCATCTACACATTTCACTATTTTAAATTAGCCAAAATTAAAAAAGGAGGAATTTCAGAGTAAATTTTTTAGATCAGTGTGAAAGCTAGTTTTGCATTGTCTATATAAACTTATGTAAACGTTTTTCAGTGTGTAAAGTGTCTTTTCTCTAATTGATAACTTATTTATGACTTACAACGATCTGCTTTCTCGGCGGTTTGGGTTTTCTTCAATATGCTGTTTTTTGCAAGGCAATCTTTAGTGATTCCATGTCTGGGCACATCATCTACACATTTCGCTATTTTAAATTAACCAAAATTAAAAAGTGGGAATTTCAGAGTAAATTTTTTAGATCAGTGTGAAAGCTAGTTTTGTCTATATTAATTTATAAAAACGTTTTTCAGTATGAAAAGTGGCTTTTATGTAACTGATAACTTATTTATGACTTACAACGATCGGCTTTCTCGGCGGTTTGGGACTTCTTCAATATGCTTTTTTTTGCAAGGCAATCTTCAGTGATTCCATGTCTGGGCACATCATCTACACATTTCACTATTTTAAATTAACCAAAATTAAAAAGGGGAAATTTCAGAGTAAATTTTTTAGATCAGTACGTAAGCTAGTTTTGTCTATATTAATTTATAAAAACGTTTTTCACTATGTAATGTGGCTTTTCTCTAATTGATAACTTATTTATGACTTACAACGATCGGCTTTCTCGGCCGTTTGGGACTTCTTCAATATGCTGTTTTTTGCATGCTTTGAGGCCAGTTTATGTTCCGGTTTCCGGTTCAATTTAATTTCCGGGTGTTTCTGCTCGGTGTGACGGGAGAGTTTACTATTATCGTTTTGGAAGGATTTGATCTTATTGCAGTGCAAACAGCGCAGACGCTGCTCATTGCCCTGCGGTAAACTTGGCTGGGCCATCTTGGTTCTTCTTCTGATAATTTCAATAAAAGCAATATGTCTACTTTTATTCTATGTAACACAAGTGTTTGTCGACGAAGAAAAATCGAACTAGCAGGTGGGTAAGTTTGACATTAAACTATTATTCCAAAGCCTACTCAAGAAAATATAAGCTGATAATATATGGGTAAAAGGATCATGTTTTTAACATAAGGGTTCTCTATTTTAAATGGATTTTTAATTGGATTTACCTTTTATGCAGTTTTTCCAAACTTTGTTCACAGTTTCATATCGATTGTACTTTTATTGTTATCATAAAACTGTTACCTATTTGAACTTCAAAAAATTCAAAACCATTTTACAATGTTTTTATAGTCAAGACAAACAATATTTTTCAAACAATATCTTGGAAATTAAATAAAAATATGTGTGATATAGTTTTTTAAGGGTTAAAATTTTTGGCTTAAAATAATAAAATAAATAAGAAAAAGTGGCAGAATATTTGCAATTAGAACGAAAGGAGGGAAAAACCACTTGGCAAGTGGCAGTTGGCAAATCCATCCAGTGGTGCACCATGCAATCTTCCTCTTCAATTTCCTTTTGCTGCATTCATAAAACAAACATAAAAAAAAGAAGCGAAGCAGCCTAGGCGAAATCATAATAAATATCTCGCGTAAATGCAACAAATTTGTGGCGCATGCGCAACCAGCAACCGGCTGCTGTTGCCGTGTAATTAACAAAAACAACAGAAAAAACCCCGCACCACCCACTGCACCACCTGCACCACCGCCCACTTTGCCACCTTCGATGAGCTAACCTTTTTTTTTTTCGTCTCTCTTTTTTTGTTTTGTTTTTAACTGACGGCACGCGCGATGCAATTTTTGGTATCTGCAAGATACATTCGCCGCTTTTATGATTTACGCTCGCCTCGCTTTATATAATCGGATCGGCGGCCTGCACAGCCCAATGAAAAGTTGTGTGTTCAAAAAGAAGCATTTCATAATTGAAAATGTTGCAACTATTTGGTAGCTCCACCATCCATCCATCCATCCATCCATCCATCCATCCATCTATCCATCTGTTTGGTCGGCTGACTCTTGGCTGCGTTGCATGTTTGATTTTCTGCTAATGCAATGCGGCATCTTGTTGCTGTTGTAATTAACAGCCCCGTGTGTGCCTTTTTTGTATCTGCGGGAATAAAAGGCATCCAAAACTGCACTTCAAGAGGAAGTGGCCGCATATCAATTGCCTGGAAATGCGATCAAATCACTGCCGGGTTTCGTTCCGAACCACCCCGCAAATACTTTGCTTTTAAGAGGCACCCATAAAAACACAGCCGATAAAGCTGCGATTTTAAGATTGGGCTTTACCACATTAATGGTTCAAATAAGCAGATGCAGTTTTAAAGTTTTTGTTAGTTCTGCAAGATAAGAGAAACTCTGAGAAAACTGTCAGTTTCTTGCTTTTTTTAACAGGTAAAAAAAAATACTGGACTAAACATGGCTTTAAAATTGAGCCTAACATATAAATTCAGAAACAAATTACCTTAAAAATTAGTTATGCTAGTTTTGAGTTAATTTTGAAGGTAGTTTTACTGTAATTTATTTAAAAGGCCACATTTTAAGGCCATGTTTTCGGAACTTTTGTTTCTAAAATAAATTTATATAAATAAAAAAGTTTATGCATTCCTTAAAATTGAAATGCAATTAAGTTAATTACGCCGTTTTGCGTAAGCCCTAAATTCCCAAGAAACCATCATTAGTCATATTTAAGTATGGAAATCGCATTGCGATCAGTTGACAAGCCCAAAAGCTGCACACTCAGGCCTCAAGTTCTTTGGGGCAAAAGGAGAAGCTCTTCTCGCGCGGCGCCTTTCGTGATGGTTAGTTCCCAAAGGTATTCGCTTACCATGTCCGTGATCCGCTATCGCATGTCTAGTATCACTTTCGATGGCCTTATCATCGCTATCATTTCTGGAAGAGGAACTCAAGGGGGGAGAATGGTGGAACTTAGCGCACGCGCATCCAACACCCGAGGAACTCGCACGGATGGATAACTAAATGGCTAAATGGACAGATGGTCGAATGGCTGGATGGATGGATCGTCCATGGAGGAACTCATGTTTCGCCACACGAACGCAGACTGGCTCCAGACGGTCGCGTCATCCGAGGCCACTTTTTACGTAAGGAGGCTGCACTACCCAACCACCAAATGTCCGAGGTATTGTGATTCTTTTGATTGCTTGCTTGGACAAAATATATATACATTTTAAGCATTCCCTTAAATATTTCTAAGCAAACTAAAAGTCACTAATAATTATTACAACTCTGCGACTAAAGAAGAATGCAGATACAACTAAATATTTATATAGAGATGAACATTGAAATTTTAATAATTATTGGCTATAATTATAGAACATCAGAACTAAAAATATTTATTTATTTAATATTATAAAATGTTAAATAAAATCAATTCAATAAGTAACTAAAATTCGATAATATTATATAAAAGTTCTAGGTCACCCGAATTTCGACCCTTAAAATAATATATATATTTGGTTTCGATTGCTTTAGAACTTGTATGCTGAGCTAAGCGCGGTGTCAAATGGTTTAAGATTTTAAAGCGGAAGAAAGAGAATCAAATCTAAAGAAAGTGGGGAAATGTTGAGGAATTGTAGGAGGAAACACTTATTTCATTTTGTCACGCAGCGGGATTTACCGCAATCATCGCAATGATCTTTGGCTCTCTGAAGATCGATAAACGATTGGCAATTGGGTGTCGTCCGTCGATTTCCTGCTTCACACATTAACAGTCGCCCGGTGTCCGTAACCCCATCATCGATTGGTAGAGGTATAACAGAAAAAAACAAAGACACAAACAAATCAACTCCCCAAAGAGTTCACCTCTTTCATTTGCGATTGTGTGCCATGCGTGTGAGTATCTGTGTGATGGTTTTACTCAGATGTGTGCGAGAATTGGTGGGTTTTTTCGACGGTCACGTCCCCTACATAAATATCCATAAAAAGTAATGCTCACATCCGTCCGGATGAAATGCGTTCGTGTTTGGCGCGAGAGCAAGAGCACCGAGAAGAGTGTAAGAAAGAGAGAGAGAGGGAGGGAGATATCGGGAGTAGAGAGAGATAGATAGATAAGGGGGGATCATTGGGAAGGGGGTTGCAGAATATTACTACACATAGAAAAAAGTATTACCTAACCTATGTCATTAATTCAAGTAAGAGAAAGTACTACATTTTTCTAAAAAGAATTTAAGATTTTATAAGTATTTTAATTTTAAAACAACTACAAAAAAAATCACAATTGTTATTTCGTTTTTCGGGACTTATAATAAAACAATTTAACTTTACAATTTAACAATAAGAAAAAACAAAAGTTACCTAATATCTGCAAACTTTTCTCTCTCTGTCCGCATAGTTTGAAAATCTTGCAACACTTTCGTTCATTCTCAAGCCTTCAAGACTGCTCTATCGTAAATCATAAGCGATAAGATAACACCCATAAAAATAAGTCAAAACCTTCACACGATC
This sequence comes from Drosophila elegans, assembly GCF_018152505.1. Taxonomy (NCBI): domain Eukaryota; kingdom Metazoa; phylum Arthropoda; class Insecta; order Diptera; family Drosophilidae; genus Drosophila; species Drosophila elegans. The sequence goes on along the minus strand of NW_024545513.1, from coordinate 11,094,033 downwards.
AGAGCGAAATCAAACAAAGATATAGACACTGGCATACCTGAGATGGCCGCATCCCATCCATCCCGTAGCTCCGACGAATATTCGATGGAGTTATCGGGCAAAACAGGCAGGTGTCCAATACATCGGAGCAAACAAACGGGTATATATATGTTACATATATATATATATATCCATCCCATCCCGAGGGTCCAGGGAAAATACACACAGAGTGTTTTGATTTGTTGCCTCATTGGTTTTGGTTTTTCGGTTTTGTTTGGGTTTATTGCGGTTCAGTTGATTCAATATTTACCCTGCTTATCGAGCACCCACAATCCGGAACCCAGAATCGGGATTCGGTTCCAGATTCTCAGCGTGTCGACTGGAAGAAATAGGTCAGGGGGGAGTTCATTGGGTGTTACATTTTGGGATCCTAAACCACACACTACCATTCTTTATGGAAAACAAATAATACGTAAAAGGGATATATATTTAGAACTTACATATATTATTTACAAAATGTATTTGATTTTTAAAGATCCCATATATAATAACTATATGTTGACAACTAAACAGATTCTTAGGTAAACTGGTTCATCAGCCATTAAGATGTAAAAACTCTTCATCTGATATCCCCAAAGTAATGTAGTATTTTGGAATTATGAGTTGCCATTGGCAAAATCCGTAGATACTTTTGGTGAAGGCTCGTGTCGGGGTCACCACTCAGGTGGCGTCAGTAACCTCCACACGAGTCTCACTTCTAGCCCAGACCTTCCTCGCGGAACGTTCGATCGGAGGCTTCTGCTTAATTAGCCGACTGTTTGGTATCGAGTACCGTGTGGCAAGGTCGCCGGATTCTTTGCCGCGTACCGCCTTGAACGCAATTTACCGGTTGCCATTCGAATATTCACACTCCAAGTCCACATCCGCCCAATACCATCTGCTACCCAATACCCAGCAATATTTCAAGGCCGCTTATGTCGTGCTGAGCGGACCCACATCCTCCCGGCCAATTGTTATTAGTTCTTAGCTTGTGCAAATAATTCAATTAGCCAATTATCATGGCTTGGTCGAAACTTAAAAGTCGATGCAGGTAATACTCTTTGGGATATTTAATTTTTAATGACCTTTAAAGTATACTACTTTAATTTAATTTTTCTGTGCATAAGTGTTATTATATAAAATACACGACTATTCACAAATACTATATTATATGATTTAATACCCTGTTTTTATTATTGTATCCAAAAGCATGCAGATTCATATACAATCCAATCCTCATAGCGAATATATCCGATTGCTAGTACCGCCAAGGTGCTGAAATCAATGTTGCAGTTATTAGAGTGCAAAAGTAAAACGAAGTCATTGCTAAAGCGTCAAAAGACAAATCAATTAAACGCGCCACCCCCGAGTAATCCAAGTGGCCGAGTATCTACATATCCAGTTAAGCACATACACACGTCTACTTTAGATATATTCCGACACATGTGTGGTGGGGCCAACAAACCCATTTAACCCACAAGTGGCCAATGTCTTGTGCTGCGTCCGTTTAATTATGGAAAATGATCATGACAGAGAGCATTTCCTGTCCCTGTCTGCGTTATGTGGCCAAAGTGTCTTTCTCTTTTCCATTTTCAAAGTCCCCAGTCCCCAGACCGTCGTACCCGACCACCTCTTAAAGACCCAAGACCCAAGCCCCAAACCTCAAACCTCGAACCTCAAACTCCCCTACGTTCTTTCACTTTGATAATTTCTCCGCACTTTGGCGGCGACATCGGACATGGTATACATCGTACATCGTATATCGTATAACGCGCATCGCACATCGCACATCGCGGGGACCAATCCAATCCAATACAATCCGCAGCGCTTTGTCTGGCTTTTATATGAGCACATATGTATAGTAGTAGTTGGGCCTCCCGGCTGCATCGATATCTGCTCCCAGAATTTTAAGTACTTGCCGATCTTGGCTGGCTGCCCAAAGAGATCCCAGTTTTTCTTGATTTCCATGGGGTTTCTTGAACCTAACTGTTGCTCCGCTCTCACAGATCGATCAGTTGATCGGTTGATCGTGGGCAATAAGGATTTCCACAGACATCAGACCACAGATCCTCGGCACACGTGATTGCACTACTGATCATCGTTTCAATTGCCCCCAAAATAATGATTAGTACTTGAGAGAGGCCTTTTCTTTTGTCCAAGTTTGATAGAGATTAATAGAAGTTGGTAGGCAGGTACTATTTCTAAGTTAAACAAAATTATTTAATTTTTCAAAATAAGATTAAATTCCATACTGTGCATCTAGACTATTACATACTTTTTAAAGAAATATATTAGTTTTAAGCTATATTTTATCGATTCATAGATCAAAATGTAATAAAAATAAATAATAGCGCTTATAGCTAAAGACCATTAAATCTTTGAAAGGCAAACGAATCTTTGAGATGATTTTACGAGCCTGCAGTCTTCAATGGAGTGCAGTGCATTCCTAGAGTTTATTATCCTGCGACTTCGATTACGATCAATGCGATAGGCTTTACGACCAGCAACTTGGATCGTTAACTGGTTAACTGGGGAGTCCATTAAACCTAAGGGTAGCCAAGCGCTGGCGAACGTGTCAGACATAAAATCCGAGCTCAGAAGACTCAGAAGACCGAGCATCATTCATCCGGAGACAGAGAGACTGGAAATGCGAATGAGGCATTTCCTCCGCTGGAGTTGGACTCTTGTCGATGGATCCGTTGCTGGAATACTAATACTTCACACAGAGAAAAGCAGATCTGGCATCAAATTGATATGAAGAGGTTAAATGTATTTATGGGTAACTTATCCTTATATTTTTAACTTTAATAATGCCACAGATATATTATATTAACAAATTAATTTAAATCAATATCCCATATACATTTGAATTTCCTTTTTTTTTCCAAACAGATCTAGGATCTTTTGACAGATCTTCAAACTAGAGAAATATAGTAATCAAATAAAAAAAAAAACATGCCAGCCTTTTTTCCTGTGCACTTGGATGGCAAATTTCCAGCAGAAGAGCTGCCATTAAATTGGTACTTGATGGGGATGCGATGTGGCCGTTCATGCTGATGTTTCTGTGCTCCATGGCAATGGATTTGGATGGAATGTATCTCCATCTGCAGCTCCAGCTCTTCCAACTCTTCCAACTCTTCCAGCTCTCCGTCAGTTTGCCATTTTTGAGGTCGTCGTGTCTCTCGCACATTTTTAATGCCCGATGTTGGGCTGTGGGTTGCATACTAATCGGGAGGACTGTGGATGATCTGGGCATCCGATGATCATGATGTAAGTGAGACGGGGCAGTCAGCCAGTCAGCCAGTCAGATGATGTGGCTGCTATATCCAGTATCTGTATCTGAGTATCTGTGTATCTGGCTATCTGAGTATCTGCGTCCGCCCACGCAGTAGCTGCGTTGCTCCGTGGGAATCGTTTAAAAGGCAACTACCACACGGCTACCAAAACAAATTTCGGTCGAAAAGGTATTTTATGGGGAAAACGTGAGGATGCCTCGAGGGGATGTGGCTGGGCTTATTTATATGCCAGCCGGATCATCATCAATGGCCCTCGGACACGGACTTGGCCAACTCCAAAGCCCGTAGTCGAACCCTGCACTGGAAAAAAATTCCCATTTTAATCAATTATGGTTATAAAAAAATTCGCAAATTGAATATATATATTTGAAGCAGAATTTGCCATGGACCATTTTTAACCACAATCGATGACATTATTTCAGTTGACAAAGCTAGTTATATTAGTTACTCTCAAGCTTTTGTTTTAATATTTAAAAATTGTATTTTAATAACTTCATCGAAGATCAAGAATTTGTGTTCTTGGATTCAGTTAAACATTTAGATTTTGTTAAACATTAAACTATTGCTTACAATCTTGAATTAACAATAATGGTACACATTTTTCGAGTGTATGCATTCACATTTGTCCGCTGGTGACATAATCTGCTGGCAGCAGCCAGCACTTGAACCTCCAGCAGCAACAACAACATCCTGAAAGAGGTCAAGTGATTGGCCATCTCATTGTGTTTTCTCATCAGGTGCGAGGGCCTTAAGTCCAAAACTCCAGTCCAAATCCGAGTGGCCAAAGTGGTTGGGCCAAAGAAATATGATACGCATTGTGTATGCATGATCGTCCGTCGCATCCACAAATCCACATCACTCTTCGATGATCCATCCTTTGGATCCCCATGTCCATAGGACAGCCACAGCCACAACATCACATTTTTGCATCCACCTGAATGGGAACGTGATCGGTTACAGTCTGCATCCCGTTTCCATTGGCATCCTGAGGAAGTCAGGTGCCTAATTGTTTCCGTCATCTCCAACCCCTGTCTTTATTGATTTCTCCTCTGTTCGGCGGCATTGTGTGGTTAATTTTTGTCACCTGATCTGCACCTGATAAGCAGTGAGATTTAGTCTTTGTCTCTTTTTTTTTTTTGTTTTTTCTGTAAACCTCTTGACATGAGAATCAGCGTCCATAGGGTTTCCCTTCTCGCTTTTTTTTTTAACGCCTTGAAGTGTGGGATCCATTGTGATCGAAGGATTCTGAGGAAACTCTGCAATAGTTTTAGTTTTTTGTAGGTCAGTCAATATTGAATAGTTGATGGATTATTTGGAATTTATTTGGATTTATTGGGGAATTGGTTTAGTATATAAGTTGGATTTGTTTTAGAATTGCTTCGTATTGAATGTATAAGGGTAGGTTTTCTAGTACCACGATAATTAATTTGCTGAGATCTGTTTGTAAATTTAGTAATTGACTTAGAAAATCATTCATTAAATCTTAATTTATTTGGTAAATAACATTATGGAATGCTGAATGCTAAATTTAAAGCTCTGAAAGTATTCCCCTAGAGGTCTCTGATTTACAATTAAAAATCCCCAAAATCACTGATGACAAAGATGATCTTTAATTGGGAAATGCTGAAAGCTCTGGCTAATATAATAAAAGACCTTTCGGTCTTTTCTAGTTAAAATTCAGGCAAGTGCGCATAGCAAGTGGAATGCACGGCCAATGGAAGCGATGATGATATGTATCTTTGGGCAATTGGAGCACAACCGCCCACTGATAATGAAGGGTGGGGGGTACCAGGTACCAGTACCTATCGAAGTTTGCCTACAAGACGCACTGCCAGCCGAAGCGCCCTGCATGCTAATTGAATAAAGCGTACAGAGGCAAACGCATTTCCACCTAATGAACTCCCTCGAATCGGGTTTCCAACTAATTTGCATTAAATTAACTTAATAATCTCTGTGCCAATTGCGTGGAGGTTGAGCAGCGGCTGCAGTCGGGAGGCAGCGTGGGAAATGGCTAGATTAAGTTTATTTTCAGTTATTTTATCAGAGAAACGTTTTGCGGCTGCGGTTTTATTACATGACATATTTGTTTTCGGTCTTTCCTTGCTTTTTTTTTTTTTTTTTTTTTTTTGTCTGCTCGGGGACTCTACGCTCCGCTTCTTGTCACATAATGTGGCGCAGCAATTAAACGAAACGGCCTTACCGTCAAGACAAGAAAATTAAGCCAGTCCGCGCACTTTGCATACCAATTGCTCCGATTCCCCATTTGCACGAGAAGATCGAGCCCGGGATTTAGGGCTGAAAAACGAGAGTGTACAATAAAAATAATTATACAATTGCATGATTTGCTTCTCTTAAAAAACACGTGATCACACAAATTTCAGAAATTTGGCTCATCCATTTAAGAATTTCTTGAACAAGTAACAACTTAAAATATATATATATCAAGTTCCTTAAGCTGAGAGCAGTTCCATTAGTAAATATATAAAAAGAGTAGAATATAATGTGTTAAAGTAAGATATAAATGGTACCATTTTTCGGCGCTAAGAGTGACTAGCTCAAACGAAAAAGGGACCACCGGACTCGAGAATCTCAGGGCCCGAAGCAAGTTCCTCGGACTTGACCCCGTCACTGGGATAGGTCATAATTTTTAATGATGCGCGGATTTGTCTCTTGATCATCTCCGTCATAAAACGAGTGGCAAGGGGTTAGGTCAGTAGCAGCGACTTGCTTGGCCACCCAAAAACAAATCCAAAACGAAGGGAACACAACCAGCTGTCGGCCTTTTTGGTGGAGTGTTATAAGCGGAGACTGTTATCGCATCCCGCCTCGATTTCTTGGGCAAATATTAAACATCTTGTGCGGAGCTTTAACGCCGTTTTACCCGGTACCTCTATATCTTGTCCCGGGTATTTGTCTTTGTCGGCTGATGTTTTGATGTTTATATCTCTGTCCCGATGCTCCACATCCATCACCGTGATGATCTTTACGATCGCGATTCCGGGGGGAAAAAGGGAAACGGGTGGCCGGAACTTGTCGCATGCCAAGACGATTGCGTGTCACAACATCCTCCAAGTCAGAAATCACTATGACTGAGTCTAGAGTTATCTATCAGTAGGGTTCAAAATGATATAGAAACTTTTAGGACTGGTGTACTTGTAAATTGTATGTAAATTATATCTAAATTGTAACATTTAATAGATTTCATCTTTTTTAGATTTTTCCTTGAAGCTCAAAGCATTCTAACTAAGCATTCTAAGTCACGTTTCTTTAAACTATGTATAATCTTGGAAATATACGAATTATATGTTATTAAATCTTTGAATTTGAACTAAAAATCACTTCCTATTGAAATAAGCTTACAAAAAATATTTAATCAAATAAATTCGTTGCAATTAAATTAAACTGTTTTAAGCATATAAATATTGAAGTTTATAGGACAACATAAAGCATCTCATCTGTTAGATGGACGGAAACTCGAAGAGGGTTTGCAGATACTCAGTATATAGATCATGTGCACATATACACATAGTATGCACATATAGCTCTTTTATCCCCCACCCCAGACGAGCGACAAAGTAAACAACGGTACGAGCTTGACGCCCGAACGCAATTCATGGACTACACACTACACACTCAGCCGGAGTCAAGTGGGTCAAAATCAGCATAAAAATCCGCACTGATGTCGCTGATTTGATCGCACTCGCACCGAATGGTAGTATATATACAGAGTATAGAGTATAGAGTATATCGTATCGTATCGGATCGGAATGGATCGGAATGGATCGGATCGGATCCGATTGGATCGCGCGATGGGATCAAGTAAGTTGCCTGGAACTTATTGCAATTGTAATGCGTTGAATATTGATGAGAGAGCCAGCCTGCTCTTGGGGTTGAGATTCGATCGGATTCGGATTCGGTTCCAACACGTGGAGGAAACCAAACAGAACGAACCACAAAAGACCCATTTAAATTGTTAAACACCAGCGGAATCCATTGAACTAAGTAGACGTATAAATTTCCCAGCGAACGATCTTTCTTATAGATTAATGAGCTCCAATTGTCTCGATTATTCGTCACAAAATTTAAGCAAGCTGATTACTTGGGGGCTTTTAAAGAGTTTGAACTTTGAAATAGGCTTCCGTTAAACGTTTGTTTTTTTCAAGCAATGAGTCAATTGTTAATTTTTAGGGACAAGTTTTGTATGTCTTAAAAAAGGAACTTTAAAGTTGTTCAAGTTTAAGGACTCATATGAAAAAAAGTTTTATAAATCGGCCATAAATAATTTAAATGATGTAGTTTACTTTAAAATACCAACAATTGTGCCTGATATATGCAAATAATAAAGGAAAATAGGCAAGTTAAAGAGGGAGAAGATTGTGGTGGAAAACATTGGCCCCTTCTCTGAAAATCTGTGAGCTACTTTCGCTCCTAATGGAAATATCAGCCAGGGGATATCGGAAACGGGATGACGATGACTCTTCCCGAACTATCCATGCATAATTGTGACCTTCTGGCGGAGATAACCGCAGGAATTAAGAGCAAATAAATGTCACAACAGAGGCAAAAACAAGGGAGAAACTACCTGAAAGGGACCACTCATTAGGCAATCGAATTGCAGTTCCATTTCAATTTTCACTTCCACTTCGATTTCGGTTGACCATATCCGTTTTGTCCGCCCTGCCATTTGTGATAATTGAAATTTTCGTATCTGAAAAACAAAACAAAACAAGCGACGTACACAAAACACGAAACACGACGACTGGACTGGACCCTTAAAAGGCGATCGGCGATCTATATAGCCTGTCTTTATGCGAGGCGAAGAAATGCCAAGGCAGACCAAAACCAAAAATTAGGTATTCAATGGGCAATTAAAACGCGCCGGAGAAGATCTCCTCGATCTCGCCCCGTCCCTTTCTAGCCGGGCACGAAGATTTCAAGAAGAAATCAAGCCAGCACAACTGACTGAATACCGACGTAGAGGCATGGCAAAGCATTTTAATATAGAAATTTTCTTGCGGCCATTATTTTAGGCCAACGGCCTACAACGGCCCGAAGTCGAGGCCCAAGTCAGCAGCATACAGAGAACAAAAATACATCTAGTTCGAAGCTTACTATACTACTTTTTATAAGTTGTATAACTATTTACCGAATAAAAAGGTTTGGAGTTTCAATTTAAATACACTTCTGACTGCTGTACAAATTTAAAAGTGAATGAAGACATTCAATTTTCCGAAAAAGTTAAATTTTACATGAAAAAACATATTTCTCGTTTAATAGTTTTAATGTAAGAATCATCCCTGAAATAATAATAATTATAAATAATAAGTTATACTTGTAGTGATGGGAAATCAAAAAATTAAACTTAAATTTAAAATGAAAACAAAAAGGTAACATTAAAATAAAATAATTAATTCAGGGCTCCTTTTGTCACTTTAGTTTCTAAACAAAACCTCAAACATTTTCGTAGCCAGTTTTAATTTTAGGTTTTTTCGGATTAAAAACCTCTCTTTGCATTTCTTATTATTTAATTATAAGCAATTTATTTGTAAACAGCATTTTTCTGAGTGCCTCAGCAGAAGACTCAGAAGCAGAAGACAGAAGACACGGCCAACATCCAAAGTCAATTGAAAAGCCATCGCCGGCGAACCAAAGGGCCTATAAGGTGGTACCCCCATCCGCAACACCCAATATTCAATACCCAATCCCAAATCCCCAATAACCAATAACCAATCCCCATTCCAGTTCCCTTCCCCGATTTTGGTGGCTGGTCAAAAAGAAAGTCGCCTGCCCATTTGGCGTTGACTTTTGCTTTGTCTTTTAACTTTGGCTTCCATTGAAGATTGGCGCAGCAGCAGCAGCAGCCACTGTCGATGTCGATGTCGATGTCGATGCAGTTGGCCATCGACAAAGACAAAAGGAAAACACTCCATGAATCTTTAATGAAGAATCACCAGTTACCAAGTTACCAGCTACCAAGTTACCATGCTACCATGCTACCAAGTTGGGGCCCATAAACGCGCCAACCGCCAATCGTCGCCATCATCGTCGTCGTACATTTTCTTTTATTGAGCCGTGAAGATTCGAATTGTAATTGTTGTTGGATTGTAGTTTTTATACTCCTTATTGGAAGGGTCTCTCAGCACTTAAGTTAATTTTTTAATCATTTTTGTAACCATATTAGGTATTGATATTTGCAAGTAACATTAAGTTATTTAAGTTTATAAATTACCTTTGATTTGGGAACTCTAAAAAATTATTCCTTGATGAACTTTGGATAGTGTCAAAATCAAAGTGTTAAAATCAAAGTTTCAAACTAATCATAAATTCTCAGTTTAAACTTGCCAAATATAGTGCTGTTTTTCAGGTTAAGTCAATATTAGTAAACAATTTTTAAGTGTAATTTTGATTAAAGCGTGTGAACTTAAAATAAGCATACGTTCTTAAGAATTTGTTAATACTTAGAATACGTTTTAAACTCAATTGGTTTTAAGGTTGTAAAAAATTTAGGAGTTACATCTCAAAAGTATCAAAAAACTTGTTTTCCAATACCTTCTATATAATCGTATTAAATTTCTTCTAAACAGGGTATTTTCTACTTCGATTCACAAATACAGGCACTCATCGTTTCTGGTTTTGTGTTTGGATGTGATTTCGTATTTGGCGCGGCATTTGAAGACGACGTCGCAAAGCCAGAAAGTCGGAGAAGAGGAGGCAGCAGCCACGGCTGCTATATAGCCACTATAGCCATCAGCCATCGGACATCAGACATCGGACACCTTGGACATCGGACTTGGATGGCGTGCCCAAAGCCCAAAGCTCAATGCCCAATGCCCACTGCCCAATGGTCGGAGCTCAAGAGCCCGATGCCCCATCGTGCACCCATCGCAATGTTAATGTATTTGGAAATCGTGCCCGGCTATATGCTCCCCCTCTCGCCATCTCGCACACTCTCTCTCTGGACGTCTCTTTCGCACTATGTCTCTGGGGATTTGAGAAAACCAGAATGGAAAGCTTTCTCCAGTCGAATCGAATTTAAAATGCTCTTTGGTTTTAGGAAAAATATTACTACATATTAGAAACAATTCTGACAATCACAATAATGGAAAATATAACTAACATTAAGAATTATCATTTTCAAGCAAAAGCAATACTTAAAGGTTTACGAAATGATGTGGAAATAAAATAATTTGCACTACCAAAACTAATACATTTCAATTTGATAAGGAAACATTCAAACATTAACTAAAATATTTAACAATGTAACAAATGACACAAAGTTTTCCATAAAAACACAAAATCAAATTGAATAACTGTATTCAAATAGCTTTCATCAATAGTTTCAGTACTCAAAAAGACACACAAAATTGTCTCTCGATTTGCGTATAGAGTATGAGAAATGAAAGAAATTTATGGACAAACTATGCATTATTAAAAAATGATGTGTACATGCGGTGCGTGGCTCGTTTGAGATTTGTTTAATAATCAAAATTCATTAAGCGAGTGCCGGGTGTATCGGTGAAATTAAGCACCCATAGATACATTATTTATCGCAGAGATGGTCAACGAACTGAACTGAGCCAAACGTGGACCGAGAAAGTTTCGAGCCACGATTCTGACCCAAAAAGAGATGGTTAGGAAAAGTATGGAATTCTCTGATAGTTATAGAAAAGTAAAATATTGTTATAAAATATATATTTATGCCTTTCATTAAACAGTTCAAAAATAAATAAAAATAATGAGTTTCTATATATCTATCTTTAAACACTAAGCTCTGCATCCTTTTGGCATCTACCAAAAGCCAAGTGACATGTGATATGGTGCTTGTAAAGCTTCCTGCCCAGTTGGAACCATAGGAAACAAACTGGACAAAGTGAGCAGGACCATGTCCACTGGGGGCATTACAACGTCTTGTTTCCAGTCGGACTTCCGATTCTCGAATTACGCCTGAAATGTGATCGAATTTCGAAAAAAAAATAAAACGGAGAGGGAGGGCGAGGAAAAGGAAAGGATCGATCGGCGGCGAAAGTTTAACTGCCGCCTTCCACTTGATTAAGCCCTTTTAGCCAATGCAGCCAGGCTGACGACTCGACAGTTTAGGAGCCAAGCAGCAACTGGGAAACTGAGCGAACTGAGGCCAGTCTCCTTTGGCGATTCTGTGAACTGTGTGGCGGGGTAACCCGATCCCAGTCAACGATCCGGCCACTCAGGATCTATCCTTTTTTGGGCCAGGCTGACGGCGAGCGCGAAGGGCCACCGCAGTGACAGGTGCACCACCGACACCACCATCAGTAACAGTACCACCATCAGTACCAGTACCACTGCCAGTACCACCACCACCACCACCACCACCACCATTGTCAGGATGATGCAAGGATGCACCTTTGTGCAACTGCAAGGGTTGCTGCTGCTAGGCACTGACAAAAATAAATAGTCATTTTATACTTTGTGACCAAATTTAAGCATTTCATTGTAGACTTTTAAGTTTAACTTATATTTTTCATTTAAAAGTCTAACATCCCTCAGCATCTCAGGAGACCTTAAAACACTGCTTCAAAGATTAAATTAAATTGTTAAGCAAAAAGATTATTAAGCTTAGAAACAAATACAAGTTTTTACGATTACAACAGTTTTTAGTTTTAATAACTTTATAATCAATATATAAATTATTATATAAAAGAAAAAGATTTCTTTCAAAAACTCAATAAAATCTTTCAGTGAAAAATCTTGTATAATTTCTTAAACTGCAATTACATTTATAAGGTAAATTATTCCGAGTGTATGTACTTCTGCTGACACTTCTCCTGCTGTTCTGGCCCAACTGTCAGGATGCACAACGTGTGTCTCGGCCGAAAGAGGAAAAGAAAAGGGCCCAAAGAGCGCGGGGGGATATGGGGATGGAGAAGACAGGTTCTGAGGCACAGGTCAGGGCAAAAGGAAGCTGAGTGCCGACCACGTTCGTTCAACTGCTGTCAGGATACCCGACACAGGACTCAGCACACAAGACACCTGACCAGTTGCCAACGATCGGAATAGGCCAGGATCCAGGATCCAGGATCAACGCTCGACACGGCCAGTTTATTGAACTATTGTATCATCCCTTTGGACTTTCGGGCTTCAGCTGCCAAGCAGCAGCAGGTTCATCCACTTCCCTCGATAGAGAATTACGAGTGGAAGGTATACCATACATGGTTGTGGAAAAACTGTAATTTTGTACAATGCTAATTTAATGCTATGGTAGTCTTAATATGGGGTTTACTTGATAAATGCAGGAGATAATTTTTTAAATGATGCTGAAGTAAATATAAAAAAATATTTAAGGATTGAAAACAATGTATATGAAATACAAAAATAAAATAAATGTTTTCATTCTAATAATGAACATATTACAAACATCTCAAATCAAAGACCAAAAGAATTAATTTGCGTAAAAAAATGACTCACAATCTCAATATTGGATCTTCTAAATACATATGTACGTATATTTTCTATGTTTGTCTGTATCTCAATTTTTTGTCTATCCATAATCTTTTTTTGAGAGGTCAGCTTAGAGATTGTTGGCACTTGACCCTCACCAGACTCACAAAAAATAAAAACAATTTTAAGGATTCTGCAGAGAATATCCCCCCATCCCAAAAGAACCAACATCCCATCCATCGATCCATCTGGTCTGGCAAACAGAGGAGCGCTACAGTCAAATATCGATTACCAGACCACCACAAAAAAAAATAACTGAAAAAAAAAATACAGGAATAAGAAAAAAGCATTTGCAACAAGGTGTGTCTGCTCTTCGTGAATGTCTGCTGTCTGCCGTGTGCTGTCATCACCATAATCATCATCGCCATCAACATCGACCATCCAATATTGGAGTTGCGTCGTTGCTGTGTCAACAAATTAATCAGTTCAAATACGAGATACAGATACAGATACAGCGTTTACGGTTACATTTGAATATGCAGCCGTCATCGGAGACAACAACAGACAGTATTCCCCGTACGAGAAAAATATCTGTTAACCACTTCTACTTCCACTTCCACTTCCATTTCAATTTCCATCTCGCACGATACCAACTTCCTATACCAACTATCATATCCCATTCCCATCCCATATGATCCTGGTTCGTCGTGTGTCGTGTGTTTTAGTTTTAGGGTTGTGCGGTTGAGTCAATATTTTCATTGGCTTTGGCTGCTGATAAAAAAGCGAAATCCAAATCGAAATCGAAATGCTCCGGACTGCAGATGCATTTTCCGCGCACGCTCCGCTTGTTTGCGCTGCGAGGGTGGGGCGGGAAAATTTGATTGTGGGTGAGGTGGTACACAGTAAGAAAAAAAATAGCCCTTGAATGTCAAAGCTTCATTGGTATAGGTAGATTTTATCTGGAAACGATTAAAGCAAAAACTAAGTACTTTGTATTAGCATACAAGTGCCCCAGCATTATTAAAATATAGTGATTCTTCCTGTCCAAATTCATAGTAAGATGCATTATTTTTCTTAGTGCAGATAAAGATAGTTGCCATAGCTATCAGCCGATTGGGTTGGGCCCAAGTCTCTCTCGGCCGGATCGCAATCTGGATGGCAGGGTGGTTCGGAACTCCTGCTTGAATCCAGGCAACCGTTAGGACCAAAAAAAAAAAAAAAAAAGAATGGAAAATAATGGGGCGCGACTGAGCAAACTTTGTGGAGTGAGGGAGGCAGACAGCAGCTAATGTAAATGAGCAGCTGAAAGTCAAAGAGTAGAGAAGAAGCATGAAGTTGCGGGCTGATTATAAGCACACGTGAGCAAGGATAAGGGTTAATGTCTGGAGCGTTTAGGCTACAAAGAATTCACTCTTGCTTTTTTCGCACCTTTCTTTCTAAACGTGAAAATTATTATTTTTTTTTTCTGTAAGATGATTTCCGATCTTTTAAATGGTTATCCTTTTTTAAGAAGCCATATATTTTAAATACTTTAGATTTTTTTTTTTGGAAAAATCTAGTTTAAAATAAATCAGTTTTAAAATGGTATTCTTAAGCTATTTCTAAAAAAATATTTAATGCATTTATTTTCAATGCCCCTTATGAAAAATATCTTAAATGTGAATTTAGTATCCTCTAAGGCAACCAATTACCAACTTCTGCAGTGACTCACTTAAAAACAAGTTTAAATCTCAAGTATACATCCCAGTTATACAATTATCGATTAAATCGAAGCCTTGTCATGTCTTTAGCTAATGCAATGGCAAATCGACATCAAACATCAGCAATGGGCCAAAGTCGAAATGGGACACTTTTCTATACATATTATAACCTCCCTCCCTCACCTCCACATATTTATATATACTCCTATTTATAATATTATCAGGAAAAAAGATAACGGGTGAGCAAACGCAATTCAGACTCTCAAAGAAAACCACACATGAGAAACGCAGAGTCTTGGTATCATAAAAGTGGCGCTGTTCTAGGTAAATAGAAAAAAGCACCACCAAAAGTACTCCCCTCATCACCTTTCGGTGGTTCGGCATTTCCGTGGGCCCCCTTATCGGCTGGCAAATCATCGATCATCTCAAATTCACGATCCATCATCATTAGCCAACGCATTTCGGTTCGTTTTTGCGATAAGGAATCGAAATGGAGGTTCTTCATTCTCCAGTTGACTCGGTTTCCATTTACGATTCTACTCTCCTCTAAAAGAAACGGGGGTTTTTTCTTGGATATATCTTGCGCCATTTGGACTTATCTTTAAGACATAGAAAAATTAGGAACAACCTCGATTTGTTTTTGGGTATATCTGAACGAAATTATTCAAATGTCAAGCCCATAGATCAAAGATCTTTTAAAATATAATATCAAACCAACTTGGATTTCTCAGCTATATAGTTGACCGCTTTAATGACTTAAGTCCATAAGCCGTCTAAAAATAAGTTACTGCAGTGGGAATCCACAAAAGACGAAATTAAATTGGTTAGAGTCGAATAAAGTTGATTGCAGTTGAGTGCGTCTTGAATTGTGTTTTTATCTTTATGGTTTGGTCGGAAAACCATGTCACGTGCCCGATTATACGTCCATTTGTATAGTACGTCTAGCCGGACGCTGGACGAACGATCCGTCGATCTGGTTACCGATTGCACCTTTTATGGAGCCGTGTACCCACCGGGTGATTATCTCTGGAGGCATCTGGGTGGGTGTGTGTGTGTGTGTGTGTGTGTGTGTGTGTGTGTGTGAGTGTGCGGGTGTGTGTGTGTGTGAGTGTGCGGGTGTGTGTTGTAAGAGGCCTCGAAAACTGATAGTGCGACTCATAAACCTATCGATCTATAGCCCCAAAGATAACCACCGAACGAACTGATACGTCCGGGGGTTTGTCACTTCATTCCTCCCATTTTCAGCGTAGTCTCAAAGTATTTCCGAAATTATCACCCAGCTATATCTGTCGCAAGTCTGTAGAATGTGGAGCCTCTCGCTGTTGTCTCTGGGCTTTGGTTTCAAAGACGCTGGAAGCGATTTTTAAGCCCTCAGAAAGGCGCGTGATATGGTTGTGTTCTCCTCTGGCCCCTCGATCGATTCCCATTCCCATTCCCACTCCCATTCCCATTCCGATTCCGATAGATTCGCCGTGATCGCTATCACGCACCCAAACTCCTCCTTCTCTGGTTGACTCAGCTGATTTGGTGTGGTGACTCACCAACCAAATCATCACTCTTAGCGACCGATTCCTATTCCGATTCCCAATAACCGAGGCTATAACTCTCTCTCTCTCTCTCTCTTTGTCAAAAACTTATTCACACCTTCGTGGAGCCCAAGTGATCCTAACTTACGTCAGTGACTTGTGCATGGGGATTTTGCCTGATACTTTAGCCAAAAGATCAGGAAAGATATTGGTAGATAGTGCCCAATACTCTCAGTTATGACGTAGATACAGTTTATTAGGTGCCATGTTGGTTTAGTTACAAAGAAAATAAACCTGATAATGGAAAATTCGGTGAATTTTAAAGTCCATACATTGCATGTTTTGGTAATTCCTATTCCTTGAAATATACAAAAATATACATGGATTAACAACAAAATATAGTTGAGTCATGAACATCAAGAAAACTCTTTCTGTTTTTGGCTTTTCATTAAAAAATATGAAATTATATGGAACAAGACATAACATAACATACTAGAACAGGTAATTTTAAGTAAAGTCGTTAATTTTTGAAGACAGTTCTCCGTGCAATCGATGGATGCTCCCTTGCTAAATCGAAAATTGTTTCCACTTAACTGATAGCGAGTCGTAGCTCTGTAATCGTTTGTCCATTAACCCCAAATCGGAATAGCTGCCATCTCGGACCACTTGTACATCGCTCCAAAAAGCCCCCCATACCAAACCCAAACCCGAACCCAAAGCCAAACCAAAAGGCCGACAATCTACAGTAATCGCCATCCCGTGTAGACCACGTAGATGTTCTGCTGCCGGGGGGCGAATCAATAAAAGTCTCACGCATAATTTATAAGGCTAAAATGGCAGTGGAAATGGCCGAGAGGTGAGGTGATATAGTGGGTGGGTGGTTCGGACTGAATGGTTGAGACTGTATCTATTGTCAGAGTATTGATTGCTTAACCACCGCTACGAGAAACGAAACGCAACCTGACCAACCTGAAGAAGACCCATTCGGGGGGATAAAACATCGCTGGGTGGATAAATGGGTGGGTGTTGGCCCTACACAGATACCAGATACCAGATACTTTAACGGATACACAGATACACAGTTGTTGCCTGGTTACCAAAATAAAAAGCCATGAGAATTTGTACATAACAAACCAAAACATTTATAGGGGTTGGCTTTTTCTGGGATATGGGCTTTAAGTTCTGGGTTCTGGCCTCTGGATTCTATGCTTTGGGATGGTATCCCATTTTGGGGGGAGAGAGTAAAGATACCTTTAGCGGATGTTGCGACCCTGTTCCCATTGGCTAAAACCTGGGGTACCCGCATGATTTCATCACCTTATGTAATCATGGGACCTCGAATTGGATGCAAAGTGGAGGCCCGCGGCAGACAAATCAATAAAATGTCTGTATCTGTAGCTGCTGCTGTTGGTTCTCCCAGTTTTCACCGCTTTTTTTTTTTTTTTGCTGGTGTATCTGTATCTGCAGCTGTGGCTGCGAATGGCTTTTTTGTGGTTCGTTGACTAAATGCGGGCGCGTGCGTTGATGGCCAGAGAAAAAGAGAGCACAGGTTCAGGTATTGCCATTGCCATAAACACGTGTACACACATACATATATAAATATGTACGAACATATAGTATATGTGGTGCATTTTAGACATCCAGATGGATACAGTAGATACAGTGGAAAAGACTTGAAATGGACCCTTGCTACGAGAGTGTAAATAAAATTAAAGTGTAAATAGAATCTCTCAATAATCAACCCATGAGATATTTATGCATTATTTTTCGGATTCTCCCTCCTTTGCTGGAATACCCTTTGATTTAAGGCTGAAGATTTCTAAGGTTTCCTTTCCAAATGCTTTACTCTAAGTAAACTCTTGGGATAAGCTTTGAAACTTTTATTCAAATATGAAAGTATCTCTCAGATACATTATTTTTCTTGGGATTCTTCTCCCTGAAGCGGCATTGTATCTAGACTTTTGTCGCATTAAATTTGGAAATTTTGCAAGGATCCTTGAGATTTCTAAGATCTAAACTTTCAAGGCTCCTAAGAAAATGTATATCCTTGAGAATCCTCTTTACAGGCTTCACTGTACCATGAGAAGCTTTATGCTGTGTATCGAATCAGAGGAACGCAAGTACATAAGATGTACATAAACATTCACACACACACTTATGTAAATTGACTGTCCTGCGCAGCAGCAGACACACACACCCATACATGCATACACACAGACACAGACAGAGATAGCAAGCATCCAAAAAATGAGAGCAGGCTGCTGTGGTTGGTTTATACATATATATAATACATATATACACACAAACACAGGCACAACAAATCTCAACGAAGGAGGCGCACACACACACGCAGACACCCCAAAAAAAAACAACAAAAACCTGTGAAAACGAAAGCGAGATAGTGCAAGAGAGCGAGAGAGAGAGGCACACAAATACATTAACAATAGTGAAGCTTAAGCCTCTGCTAGCGTCGCTGCTCACGTCGACGTCGACTGCGCCCAATTGCCGCCTCGAAATTTATCAGCTAAGATGTTGCTGCTGCTGCTGCTGCGAAGTCGTCGACGGCAGAGCTCTCTCTCTCTCTGCTCTCTCTTTGTATCTGTGTGAGCCAGACGAGTATCTGCGCGAGTGAGATTGTGTGTGTATGTGCTGCTGCGCTCGCAATTACAATTACACCTGAGTTTTTGTTGCTGCTGCTGCTGTTTGGTTTTTCTTCTTTGCTGCCGACGTCGCTGCCGGCGTCGCAGTCACCACTTCAATTGAATTGTAATGAGGGGGCTCTTCTTCTTTTCGCCTCCTACAGCATGCACTCAAGAAAAATAAATTATATATTTGAAACAATCAATTTAAGCAATCAGCGAAAATATTTATAAAAGGGTAAATTAAAAATTTTCAAATATTTTAATTTTAAAATATTATTTGGACTTTTAAGTTGAATGAACACATACATACATAACAGATCATCTTTTCATCAGAACTTTACAAATAAAGAATACTTATTTTCTTATAAGTAAACAAATATTGAGCTACTTAATAAAATTACAAATAAATACTTTTTATATTTATTAACAACAGGTTGACAGTATTTTTAAAATATTTTCCATGATTGCTTTATTTAAGAAAAGTTGATAATAATATTAAGTTTCTTCAGTGGAATATGAATTTATAAATAAAAATTTTAATACATTAAAAGTTGCCACATGTTTTTTTAGCGGTGCATTTCTCTCGGCCACTTTTCTTGTCGTTGGTTGTTGGAAAATTTGTTAAATTTTCGTCGCCAGCTTTACGGGTTTTTACATTTTGTTTTTGTGTCTTGCCGCCTGCTCCGCCCCTTTTTTCCCCCATCCGCCCCTCTTAACACCCCTTCTTCTTGCCTGTTTTCTGTTGCTTACTGTTAATGCGTTTTACGTTTTTATTTCCATCGCTTTTTCGCCGTTGTGGTTGTTGTAGTTGTCTCCATCTGGCTCTATCTTCAACTCTAATTTGTTTAAATTGTTTTTTAATTAACTGTCAGTGACATTTTCTTTTCATTGTTTTTTCGTGTTGGGCTTTTGTCTTTGTGGCTTTGCGCTGTTTGGTTCTGGCCATAATAAAGCTGTTAAGGGAAAGCAACTACTTTTGGTAGTAACTGGAAATCGGAATTGGGTTGCAAATCTGACAAAAACGAAAATAATGTCGTCGAGTAATGCTGCAATGTTTTCGTTATTTTGGGAAAGGCGGTAATTGAATATCTCTTTAATAACAATTTATCAAATAATGTTTTATTTGTAGATACGTGTGTGTGTTAAAAATATTTATATATTCGATATTGAAAATTAACAATGCAATTGATTTATAAAATGAATTACATTATATTTTTATTTAAATGGATAAGGGAACTGGAATCTTTAAAATTAAATTTGAAATTAGTTCTAAAAAGAGAAATATATATATATTTTTTAATAAATAAAATGCATCTCAAAGATATTGATTTTTTCTTAGTTTTCATGATTCCGACATAAGTTCTTTGAACAGAGCCTCATCTTTACAAGCTTAGATTATTTCGTTCTATTTTTAGTTACCCCGAATATGAGCCAATAACAAATGGTCGTAAATAATTCCAGATATTTTCGTCTATTTCGGCTAACAAAAAACCTACTTCTGAAGAATGCGCTGGTGATGGCCGAGCTGTCCAGGCCCTGCCACCCCCCAATTTCCTTATCGCGAGTACAAGATTGAACGGCGCGACGATGGCGGCTGCTGCTGACCGCCTATCTAATCGCATTCGGTGAACGGAGTTTCCCACCGCCCCCCCCAAAAAAAAAAAATCACCCACCACCCACCGGTTTTTACTTCTCTATAGAGGAGATTAGCGAAGCTGGAGCGCAATTTCTCAAAAGGTGTCACCGCAATTCTCGTTATTGATGGTCGCACAGAAATAGTTTGTTTATCGAATTCGGTTAGCTGAGTTCCAGGCATTTATATATGTATGTACGTACACCCAGAGATTAACCGGAAAACAGGCTCAATAGTACTTGTACAGCTGCCGCAGGCGTGATACAGTAATATACTAATATACCATCCAAATAATTCGCGTTTGTAGGGTATCATTAATTGATTTATAGAGAAATTGAAGAACTGATCACATTTACTTAGCAGATTTATGAAAAAAGGTTGTTATATATTAAAAAAATATCTTCTACTTTATTTGTAGGGTGAATAACTAGAAATGACATAGAATTGTATAAATTTCAATTTTTTTCTATCATCGCTTTATATTTTTTATAAAAACTATTAGGAACACCATCAAAAAATTCTATGCATAAACATAATTTGATAGTGTAAACTGCTATAATTATTATTTGTTTATTGACAAAAGCTTTAGTTTTATATTCAACAAATGTAAGGGCAATAATGTTTGGCCAATATATACTTATATAATAAGTAAGTTGCGATGTAATGGCCACTAGAGCTAATCAATGAGTTCTTGGTTGATAGCTGTTATCAGTCAGTTGGTGGATTAGCATAAGTAGTCCCAATCTTGGCCAGCTCTATCTCCCTATTGGAGATTTTGGCCAGTCAAGGCCAGCGGACGGAATTTGAGCGATTTTCAGATGACTCCCAGAGCCACAGCAACGCCGGAGGTGCCAAATTCGAACTCGGACACGTCCGATTCGCTGGTGGTGCGCCTTTATGTAAGTGGGTACAGGGTACAGGAAGACGTGTTCAAATTCAATTTGCCCGATGACGAAAGCTTCAGCCCCTTCCCCCAATGGCATGCTGCATGTCTTCATTATCGTTTACTGAATACAAGTATGCTTATACTTATACAAATAAAAAGAAAAAAAAATATAGGGTGTTCTACAGAGAGACAAAGGTAATCCCTGAGTATTGCACGCGTTGTCGATAAGCGATCGAATTGTAAACTCACTCAATGCAATCAGGCCATTATATTGTATCTGTATCTGTATCTGTATCTGTATCTCTTGCTGTACCTATATCTGTGTTTCTGTTTCTGTTTCAGTTTCTGTTTCTGATTCTGATTCCACGCTGTGTATATTTGTATCTCACGGCATGTGCAAAATATTTTACGGCTTGACACCTTCTTTCAGTCTCTGGTTACGCTTGCAGCCTCATGGCGCCACTCGTAATTAGAACGCCCCAATAATAATAATCCCCGCTTCTGCTCTCTGTCTGGCTTTGACCCATTCAGTAATTACCCAATTTCTGCAGTTCAGTTTCACTCTACTCTATCAACGTCTACGTGCTCGGCTGGATTTTCTGTATTTCATTTTTCAAATTTGCTCGCATAATAACGTTTCGTTCCCAAGCTCCCCGAAGTTTCTGCAAGTTCCCAGGTTCTCCCTGTTTTGCTCACATAAGAGCAAGAATTTTCTTTATGACAATTCATTTGTGTTCATTGGGAATCTTTTGGCTTGCATAATGGCAAAATAATGTCTCCCCGTATTCTGACTCAGCGCTCACCGGGGCAACAACAAACGAGCCACAGAGAGATAGCGCGAAAGAAATGGCAAATCGGCAGGAACTTGGGAAGCAGTGGGCCCCCGAGGGGTTATGCAAAAATATCCAAGTGGGGGGAAAAATGTTCTTCTTTATAAGAGATACTCCTTAGCACACCATTCTACCCCCCCTTCTTAAAACCTTTGTTTTCCACTTTTCTATGAACTGCATCCTATAAAATACATTGGGGTTTAGTTGAATAATGGAAAATAAATATGATGTTTAGGTTTTAAAGAAATAAATCAAAAGAACTAGATAGGATTATCTTTTTGTTTAGGGCATATATCTTGCAGTATTTTTCTAGTCATAAAGATATATCTAAAGTTTAAATTAAAAGCTCACTTTCAATTCTTCCCACTTTTCCAGGGTCTTTTCTGCCTTTGTCATTGTATGAGTGTCTTCCTTTTGATCGCCGGCTTTTCCGTGAGTCGTGTTTTCGTTTTCATTTTCCTTCGCTGGCCGCCTAATTTCCATCAAGAAGTAATTACGTTGCTGCTCATTAATTTCGTGATCGCATGCCATGTGAAATTGGACGTGCGGATGAGTCGAGAGGAGTCGCATCTGGGGGTGAGTCTTTGGCTAGCAGCACACACCTGTCCAGAGTTCGTGGCTAGAAGACTGGATGTATGCTGGCCACCAGAAGACAGCTGCCCTAGCTCGTGACCCGCTCTTCGGGGATGCAGTTTCAATATATATATTCATATATATTTCTGTTTTGTTTTCTTGGTAAACGTTTAATTCCAGTTGCAGTTGAGCGGCAATTTAGACCATGCCCATCCACTGGTTAGTCTGCCACCCACAATCAAAGTCAATCAACGTCAATCAAAGTCCATAACCGATTGGTGGGCGGGGGGCGTGGTCGGGTCCGAAGCGTTGAACGTTTAGCACGGACCGCAAAACTTTCGCAAGTCTCGGAAAAGAAAGTTTAGTGCATCTCTTTCAAACAGAGAATAAAAATAAAGCAATTAAAGTTTTAAATTTCGCATTTAAGTATTCAGAACTTAAATAAGATACTAGAGTAAGTGGTTACAATTGTGGATATCATATTGAAAAATTTATGGTTTTTAAAGGTTTTCGTTGATTGTTTTAAATGAAATGGAAAATTGTAATGTCCTTTAGATCCTGAACAATATTCTTTATGACATGTTGCATATATAAGTAAACGATTCAACTTTTTTCTTGTGCACCTAATGTTTATGAGAAGCGCGGAGAGAGGCCCTCCTTGCAACGGTCGGTCCACAGATTTTATGGTGACCAGCGTCGTCCAGCCGAGGGTAATCATTACACGTAACCGCTGCGGATCGAAACTGCACTCGGAGATCTGCTCGGACCAGAAACAGATATATGTGACTATATTTGAGGGACGAGACGAGGGCGAGTGTGAGTGTGAGGGTGAGGGTGAGGGCGAAACCAGAACAGAACCGAAGACAATGGCAGACTGCAGACCTTGAAACAGTTCAAAAACGTAAACGGTTCAGTGATCATTGATGTAAAAGCTAAAAACGGAGCAAACGGCTGCCAAGAGAGGCAGCACAAAGTCGAAACGAAAACGAAAAAAACAGAGTCACCAGTGGTGTGGAAGTCAGAAGTTGGAGCTAAAGACGGAGTTGGACTTATGGTTGGAGTGGAAGATAATGACTGCCAGAGAAGAACGCGGCCGCACAACATCCGTCATCTGGGCACGTCAAAAGTGGCTGGCTGCTCATGGGGCTCTTAGCTTTTAGCTCTTATGGTTCTATGCTTTCAGTCCTACAGTTCTCAACCCTCGACCGAGAAAATAAGATATAGCGACTGTATCCGAATCTGGAGCTGGCGTGCGCTCTGATCTGCCTGACTGCTCCCCGCCTGGCATCGCTTGGCATTGCTTGGCATCGGTTGGCATCGTTTGGCATCACCGGCATCATCAACAGCCGCCCGTCGAGCGGTCTTGGCCCGGTCAAAAAATCGTTGAGCCGTTGAGTTGGTTCAGATCTTTGAAAAGCATATTTTTGACATGGCCAAATGGATCTTATTATATTTCTTCTATGCAAGCATCATTATAAGCTTCGCTTCAAGTTCTTGGAAAATAAAAAAAAGCTGTACTATGAATTTTTGGAATATTTAATTTGAAAATTTCTTAAAAGTTTTATTGTTTAAGAACTTGTGCATTTTTTTAATTTAAAAGAAAGAAAAATTTAGTTAAAGCGAATTCTGCTGTTACTTTATTAAAATCATTTTTCAGTCTCAACGCTATTAATAAATTTAAATAAAAAACGGTATGCATTTGGAATATTGTATTTACTAAATCGATGTCTAAGAATGTACTTTGCTTTCAAATTTTTAAAACTATGAAAAATAAAATAAAATATATTTTCGGAATTTCCAAAAAAATCTAATTTAATTAGTGCAAAAATGTTACCTCATATCAAAAAATATCTATTAATTTTTTAAATTAAATTGTAAAATGATTTAAAACTATTTCTGAATTGTGCAATGTACGAAATATGTTTCTGGTGTATGAACTTTGCCTTGGGGATGCAGCCGCCTTACCGCAGTCCCTTCAAGATCAAAGCCACCATTGTCGTCTGGCTGTGGGTTTCGGGTTTGGACTTTGCCTGGGGTTTGGGTATGGGTTTGGGTATGGGTATGGGTATGGGTTTTGAGTATGGGTTATGGGTTCGTCTGATGGCTGATGGCTGTTGGCTGCTTGCTGTGGGCTGGGTCTGTCTCGGGCTCTGAGTCTGGGTCTGGGTCTTGGTCTGGGCACTTTCTGGGCTCTCTCCCTGCGACTGCTGACGTCGTCGGCCCCTTCAGCTTGTCGTCGTTTGCTCCGAGTTGTGTTTTCTGTTGCTGTGTTGCCGGTAATGATCTTTAACCAAGCGTAACGTTCGCTTTCAGTGCGTCTACATCTGCGCCGTCACCATCATGACGATGATCAGCAGCAGCAGCAGTAGCAGCAGCAGCAGCATTATGATCATCATCTTGCAGCCATTTCTTCGGACTCCGGGACAGACGGGTCGAGTTGCTCCACCCGCTTCGCTTCCGTTGTGGCTCGAATTTAAATGGCAGCGAGAAAACACCGCCACATGCATATGTATATACTGCATAGAGATGAAGATACAGATACGTATCTGTAAATGTATCTGTAAATGTATCTGTATCTGTGTCTGTGTCTGTGGCTGGTGCATTCTGAATGCACCATTAATGATCAGACGGGCGGCGAGTGCGCAGACCTTGATTCCCAATGGTCGACAGTGGAGAGTAATTGCGTTTTTTAAGCGGGTGAGCAAAGAATTTGGACCTCGTCAACTGACTCAAGTTGGGAACAGTAAATTATTGCATTCACTGATGTTTTTATATACTTGTAGAGGGTTTTATTTTTTATTTATAGTCAGATGTAGAGGACACATTTCCGACCATATAAAGTTTATTTATTATACATATATATTTATATAATAAAGCTGCCATAGGAAAAGTCGGAAAGTTAATGGAAGCAAATATAGCTTCGGTGATTTTAGACATTCACTTAAAATTTATGCTATAACTGAACTTTTCTTAATTAACAAATTATTAAATTAAAATTAATACACTTTTTCTACAGATACGGAATGTATTGTATTCCCATTCCTGAAGTTATCTTAACTTTAAACAACTAAGTTATTT
Source organism: Drosophila elegans (assembly GCF_018152505.1). Classification (NCBI taxonomy): domain Eukaryota; kingdom Metazoa; phylum Arthropoda; class Insecta; order Diptera; family Drosophilidae; genus Drosophila; species Drosophila elegans. The sequence goes on along the minus strand of NW_024545513.1, from coordinate 11,068,437 downwards.
TAGGATTTCGCATATAAGTACTAGAATTTGTTGATAAAATGATAAAGTAAAGCTTTTCAAGAATTTATGCAATAGCATTATTTTATGTTCAAACCTCTTTGCCATCAATAAACCCTATTTTTCGCTTTCCTTACGGTAATTTTATTCTTTGATCACTTGACTGAATATATTTTAATGCCTCGATTCGCCATAAATCTTCTCGACGGAACAGAAACACTCGCTTGTGACCCACGGAAACTGCTCTACCCAAGCAGATTTAACCAGAACCCAACCTTGCGATGATCCCATGTTCTGACCATGGCCAAAACCATGAGATGAATGTGAAAAGGGGGTGGGGTGGGTGGAGTAGAAGTTGCTCCAAAATCGTAGGAAGCGAGGCAGACAGCAAACAAACAATTTCGCAGAAAATTTCAACAAAACCAAGCAACACACACATGTGTGTATACGATATATGGCAGATATAGATACAGATACAAGGCTATGGTCACGGATACAGATGCGGATACCAAAATGCTAATGCGCCTCTTTTATTCCGCTCTTTCGGGCAATTCTTCGACCCTCCGCCTTCAAATGGGAGATGACCATAAAACTTTGGGCCCTGCCCATGCATCGTTGACTGGACCAAACAAGGGGCGTGGGCGAAAAGGGGGCAAAACGACTTGGCCGTCCGAGTGGCGTGTGAAAAATGCCAAGTGGCTTTAAATGTGTGCTGCTGCCAGTGGCTTCTGCAAAATTGATTTTCTTTGTCTTGTCAGACATTATCGTAGCTCCATCCGAAAACTCTGCTAATCCAGTTGCACGGAGAAAAAATAAGAAGTACGAAATTGTTTATATACAAAAAAAGGCAATAAATATTTTTCTATCGAAACGCTGCCATTATTACTAAGTATCTAAAGCAGTTATGAAACTATACTATACAAAACAAGTAAGAATTTGATACTAATTTGTTGATTTTATAATATTTTTGGTTTAATAAATTGCTTGGATATTGATATTTCATATATAATATAAACACATACTTACTTACTTATTTAGATGTTCAACATAATCAACAGTTTTAAAAGAACAACCCACTTCAAGAGTCTTAGCATCATGTTTATATATGTACTATAGGACACCATATTTGAATGCACCAGAAAGAGATGGTGATGTAGAGGCGAAGACAGAGAGTGTGGTCTATAAATAGTTCCCTGACTCGTCAGATACAGATATGTCCACACATAAGTATCTATAGATGTAGGCGTTGAAATCTCGACGGCAGCAAATAAACAAGCAGTTCGGCGAGATCATCACCATTGTCGTGATCTGCGCACAGCCACCGTTTCAGAAACACACACACACACAAGTACAAAAACAGAAACAGAAACAGATACAGATACAGCGAAAAGTATCTGACAGACACGAGTTCGTCTGCCTCTGCCTTCGGGCTCCCCGTGTATTATTGTATCTGTATATCTCGGCTGTGTGTGCCTCGTTCACCCATAAGTGCTTCATTAATCTCTGTCAGCGAGGCTGCCCCTCCACCTCCATTCACCCACCGGTTCCCCATCTCAAGCGAATGATTTTCGTTTCTTTGGGTTGTTTCTTTTCTTTTCCTCTCTTTTTTTCGTGTATCTGTATCTTTGAGTTGAGATCGCGTTGTGGTTAGCTTTGATGGCTGCCCAGCTTAGCATTGATTTTTTTCCCGCCGAGCGGGGGGAGACTTCATCTTGTTGTCTTTGATTTGTCGACTTGGGATTGGTGAAATCCCAATCGATGGGAGCAATGAACCAGGCTGGCGTGTGGAATATCAAATGGTTTTTGCTTCTATTAAAGGAAATTTTTGATGGCATTATTAATTCAAAATCTTGTATTTGTACGGAAGAATAGTTGAGGAATAATAAAAATAAGATTTTAGATGTTATAGTTTAATTAGAAATAAGAAATAGAAATAACCACCCAAAGGTGATGTTAATTAAACTTTTATTTATACATTTTCTAACATAAATAAACAATATTGATGTCATTAAAAGCCCTGTTAAGGTGTTAACTTATTCATGGAAAACATATATTTTACAGCCTTAAGCCCATTTTTCAAAATTTCCTCTTCCATAGAAATACCAAAAAAGATGACAAATACAAAAGTATTAAACTTATTTGAAGACCAAATATTTATAAAGCTTATGATGATCTTATCTTTGAGGAGGGTCAATTAATAACACCTATACATTTTAATATTTTTTTTTTACATAATAAAATGCAGAGGTCTGTGAACGCAACCTGGACATTTTAAACATCCTCATATGGTTTATATCCCCTGGATAAAGGGGGTGCTTCGTCACATTCGGATGGGCAGACAAGCAAGACGACGTCACATGCGTGTGTACATACGGTCGTACCTCCATCCGATCGCGTGCCTCGTGGCCAAAACATCCAGAAAAACGAAAAAATCAATAGCCAAAAAAGCGAGTGTTCCTGGTGGTAGGTGGCAAGTGGTAGATGGTAAGTGGTAAGTGGCCACTGGGAACTGCAAACCGGCGGCAGATGCTGTCCCGCTTCATCCGCTCACCACCAGCGAGGACACACCCAAGATACTACACTCAAAAAAGGAGTTTAAGAATTTAATTCTTAGTAAGAAAAAATCCTAATAATTTTAAAGACATCTTAAAAGTAGAGTATAATATAACAATTCCTATTATCCTGCTTAAAAATACGATTTAAGCATTTTAAAGAACAATTTGTAAGCAATTTTCACAAGTGTAGAGGAAAGGGAGTGCAGCAAGTCCAGAGTCATTGACACACCTTCGGCAAACAAGGAAACGTCTTTGGGGAAGTCGACGCGGAACCAGCGACCATGAATAATCCCCGAAAAAATGTTCTCGCTGTTGTACGAATAGTTAAGCTCCCCTGATGCTCCTCCTCTTTCACTTTGCCTTCATATCCACAGTCCATTAACTGGTTTCGTTTTGCAAAAGACCAACACGAAATGGTTTTACCCTTTAGGAAAAAATTAGTTCTGGCAACAATGTATCTTGCCTTACTATTTTAAAGCAAAGATCTTAAGCTTTTGTTACAAGTATTGGTTCTAATTCTTGCTAAAGTTATATACTTAATAGCACTCATATAATAGTTTTAATTGCTTGTTAAACGAACTACTAATAGTCTATATGCATCAATATAAGTACTTTATCATTGTGTTCTTATCTAACTATCCAATGGCTATTTGATGACATTGTTTCGTAATTATATTGACTGTTTAATGATTTCTTTTTTAGGATTTCTTTATCATAAATTCTATTTTTAAGACTTTAACTGTTAAAACATTTTTTTAAACAAATAACATCATGATGCAAGTTTTTAAAATAATAATAAAATTAATAACAATTATAACATGTAATATATTTTTATTTAAATGAATGTATGGAATCAATAGACCCTAAATGTCTTCTACATGCGAGGTATAAGTCAAGTTGTCAGTTCTCACGCGAGATGGAAATGTACCTGCAGCGCAAAAGCTATATAGATCCCAGTACCAGTAAACGTACCCCCACTTTTGTCCGAGGCCAGCTTTTGATGTCTGCATCGGGTTTCGTGTCCAGGCAGCGGCAACTAATGACGAAGCCAGTGACGAGTCGCCATCATCAGTGGGTAATTACCATCGCAGGTGGGTGGCCCCAAAGTGGGTGGAAATTGAACATGGACAGGGACGCGGACAGTCAGTGGCTTCCGCAGGAGTATTACAGGGGGTGTCACAGAAGTTTTAAGTGCAAGTGGAATTCGAAATATGTATTAGAAAAAATAATACTACTGGCGCCACAAATTAAGATTTGGATAATTTTGCTCAGTTTAAGTTTTAACCATAGTATCAAAAGTACAGACAGTTCTTCTTAGTTATTGTAAATAAATTTCAAAAATAATAAATGTAGTCTTAGGAAATCCTTGAAATGGGAGGCACTCACACAGAACGCCACTGCGCAAAGGTAGAAAATGCCTGGACATGGCATGCTCATTAGGCAAATCCTTGGAGAGCCTTATCAAGTGCGGGGGAACTAAAAGAAGGTGAATAAAACACCGATGGGGTTGTATTGTCACTGTCATTGCCAACGGATGAGTAATGTAACCCCTCGTTTAGACCACCACCGCCCCAACCCGCTAATATCTTGGAGCAAAAAAATAAAAAAACACAGAAAAACAGAGTAAAACAGAGCAAACCAATCCTCAAAGCCCAAGCTCGACGTGATTTACATCCTTGAAGTTGGCATTCGAACGGTGTGTCAACCCTGGAAACCCTTGTAAATGGGTTTGTGCAATGGGTGGCCCTGCTGAAGAACATGACCCAAAAATGCAAGCGTCACTGGGCAAATTTATTACGTGACCCGAGAATATTTTCTGTGCTGAAAATGCAAATGAGGCGGTTACCCAAAGAGGATGCAGTGTATTGAATCAGATCTCAGATTACTTAAAGACGTCATTAAGATCTAGTTCAGGAATATAATATATTATTATAATTTGAAATATTTTCAATTGCTGATTAATCGTGTTCATTAGTTAAACATGATAAGCCATTTTCTCTAACAATTTATATTTAGCTTAAAGCGAATTTATGGAAATCAAGACTATCAAAAAGGAAACAATTTTGGCTTGGACTGAAAAGTAACGTTAGTCGTTCTCTTCCTCTTCGACTTCCCTTTTAGCCATCTACGGTTGCCATCTTGACAAGACCTCGGGAACGGAGTTGGCCCAAAGCCATTGGACACATCAATGTGGCACGGTAGAAAACGGGGGTAGCAACGTATGTGGGGTGTCTCTATGCGACAATTTCCTGTTTTCCAAAGTTTCCCTTCGACAGACGGAAAGGAAAGTCTGAAAAAGCAGCCCGGGGAAAAAAGGATAAAGGCAGCAGCAGTAGCAGAAAGTTACAGCAGCGATAAATTCGAGGGAAATGTATCTGACGATTGTCCCTCTCACCCGGATAGACCCCCCTTCCCACCCTGCAACTCCAATGGATAAAACATCACCCCCCCTTCCCCTCTCTCAGTCCATTTGGATGACCCCCGACCCTGCGGTTGGCGTGCGGCAAAAAAGTTTCACTGTTGTTGCTGCTACTTTTTGTTGGCTGGGTTTTTGCATACGAAATGCGAGCTGTAAATTGTATCTGTGCGCTACTTAGATACACCAATCCGAGGCGCACGGGGGTGGTATACTCAACCACTCGACCACCGCACCACCACCACCACCACCACCACCCATTTTCGGTGGTTTCGTTTGCCCGCAATTGGTTGCCGCAGCAACGTTGATTTAATAGATTTTTCCGTTTCAGTGGGAAATGTATTTTGCAGATACGATAGAAAGACAACGAGGACAGCTAAGGGTTGCTCACCCACCCCAGCACCACCCACCATCTAACCATCTAAATACCCACCACCCACAACCACCCTGCATCCCTGGCAAATTCATCCGATTTTTGGTTGGTCTGTCGCAGCAACCTCTCGACTGTGATTTGCTGAATAATGCTTTCTATATTGTTGTTGTATAGTATATATATATATTTCTAGGGTTGTTTGCTTAAAGCTCATCCTCATGATTTCGCTCATCTTCTAAATCTCAATACATAAGATAGCAATAGGGGGTGGAATTATGGGTAAGCTTATCCAGGGCTAAGCTGCCAGGCGCCATTTTCTTGAATCATTTAAGGAATACAAGTAATAAAAAATGTTATTTGTAAACTAAAAATGAAGGTTTTTGGAAAAGCAATCAAGCCCTAATTCTTTTTAAATAAGTGAGTACTTCCAGCTGGTTATCTAAAATATATTAGCTTTTTGGTTCTTAGCAATCTATATTTAATCTGATCCAGTGGCGGTGACTAAGCGGTCGAAACAACTGCCAACTCAGAAATCGAGAAACCTCTGGACAGTGTTGAGAAAAGAGCAACCACTTTGGAGGGGGAAAACCAGAGAGGTCGCACAAGGGAGAGGCCGAGGAGGGGAAAGGACCTCTAGCTGAGGGCCAACCCCCAAAGCCAAAAGCCAGGCCAAGAACTCAGGGCCGTTGGGCATCCGAGGCGAGCAGCAGGACAAAAGGCCCACGTCAGCCGCATGTCACTCGAGGCAAACGGAACCAAACCAAGCCCGAGCTAAAACTGAACAGAAAATAAAAGTTGAGGAGTATGTAGGAATAGGAATTATATAATAGGTAGAAGTTAGAAATACCCTGGGACCTTGAAAAGCTTACAAATGCCAATAGTTTTAATAATAATTAATTTTGAATATTAATACATTTAACACATTAATTTTTCTTTACAATAATTTAATTGTATTTAAGTATAATCAATTTGTCTTCTTTTTGTATCTATTTTTTTGTTTTTTATTTTTATATCATAATAATTTCATTGTGTTTTTCATGGCATGCATTAAGCCTTAAGCATTGATACGTTATTAAAAGTTTATAAAAAAAAAGTGTTTATAAATGCCGTAATTTTTTTATAACCAAACTACCCAAATTTATAGGGAATGCAAAGAACCAAAAGAATTTCAGATTCATGGCTTTGCTTGTGTTTTCTGTTGGTTCATTTCCGTTTTACCCACACATACACCAGACATCTCTATATATATGGATGTTTGTGTGTATATATGTATACATATATATGCGAGGATTACATATATGAACAGGAAGAGGAGGAAAAAAGGGAGGGAGAAGAAGAAGCAGCAGCGGGAGGACCATCCACATCCAAAGAAGTTAAGCCAAACTAAAAAACAAAAAAAAAAAAGCGAAGAGAGAAAAAACACCGAAATGCGACGTCTGCCTGCGTTCCACCCTCCAGCAATCTGCAGTCTGTCATTAATTTTACCTGCCACCCTCGCTGCGACTCACCTGTGCACCACCACCCTCATTTCCACCCCCTCTCTGCTCCCCGCCCCCTTTTCCACCTGGCACGCAGCGGGGCCTTCAGTTAGTCAGCCTTGTCAGCTCGTCAGTTTCAGGTTCCATTCACATCCACATTCACATCCACATTCACATCACAAAAACAACGCAGCCACCTCCCACTCTTTCGAAAACCCTCCACCCACAAACCACCCACCCCTCCTCCTTTTTTCATCCCTCTACTCTATTTGTATGTGTTGGTGGCACCCTGACAGGTGAATTATTTCCCTCTGCGGGCATTTCTAATTGGATTTTCCCTAGGTTCTAAGAAAAAATCTATGGAAAAGAATTTTTGTTTCTATTTCAGTTGTGCTGATGTTGTTTCTTTAGTTTTTTCTGGCTGTGACGACCTTCTGCGAAAAGTCACCTCTCCTCAAGAAGGTAAAATGGAGGGGTCGGCTACACGGAGAATATTTATGATTAACTTTGATTGCAAATCATTTTAATTGATTTTAAAATAATTACATTTAGAAATCAATCATTGGGGGAAAATGTGGGAAAAAAGTATTAAAATATGGTTTTTAAAATTATTTGGTTTTTGGAAAAAGTAATTAAGAAACCTTTTGAGAAAATGTATAATTTATTGATCAGATAAATGTAAGCAGAAAAAAGTTAATTATATCGTAAAAAGCCTGTGATAGGATTTGATATTGTTATTCTGAATATACACAAAATTCGATAAAAATTAAAAGAATTTTATTTTATATTCACATGTGAAGGAGAAAGAAAAAATCTATGGACAAATGAACAATTTGTTTCTGTGTAGAAAGAGAGGAGCCACACGCAGCAGCTCAGCCACAGCCACAGCCACTACCCTCTGTGTGACCTCTGCCCACCTGTGCAACCACCCTTCATCCACCCACCACCACCCACTGATTTAGCCACTCATTCAGGGATGATGACGTCGTCGGTCTTCGCGTTTCTCGTTCGCTGCTCCTCGTGCCTTGTTGTTATTGCCAATGTGGCTGTTGCCTTGGCCGATTCTTCGCTGGTACATAAAACCCCTATATATATATATATATGTATATATATGTATACTCTACATACATACATACATATATATTTACGATATAGATGTGGTATATATGGCCACGTCGTCGTGCGAGCTGCCTCATGGCAAAAGTTCCTCTGAATTTCTGATGTTGCTCTGATAAATACTTCACTGCGCCATTCTCGGTAGCTCTCCCTCTCACTCTTTCTCCCACTATCCCCCTCTTGCTAGCTCTCACATTCGGATTTAATATATATGTGTGTGTGTGTGTGGGTATATCCTCTTGGTAAGTCGGTGGAAATGGGGAGGAGATTTGGCCCACCCATCAATGCCAAGCACTTTGCAGCATTATGTGGCAACAACAACCAAAACAACAAGAACGACAGAAGCAGCAGCAGCAGCAGAGAAAATCAATATGGATGGACAAAGAATATATATGGGCAAATGGGCATATGTATAAGAGCAGGCTATATACACATGTATCCGAGAGTAGATGTTTGGCCAGCAGAGTCAACGGGGCGGATGAGAAATGGGTTTTTGCTGCATTTTAGAGAGGACAAATTGATTAGAGATTATAGAATTAAGACAAAAATTTGTAGAAATCAAATGGTTTAAGTTAAGATTAAGATTAAGAGAAAGCTCCCCATAAAATTAAATACCAAAATAACAATTAATGACAAAGAAACCAGTTTCGAATCACCTTCAATAATAACCCTAAACTGCAAGAGTAATAAAATTCAACGAATATCTCGCCAAATTATACGATGCTTTGGAATTAGATCGACGTCCGTGGTGAGTCACGGTGAGCTCGCCGCGATCCTCCATTCGATCGCATTGGGAAATGTGTAACCATTGTATATGTTTGTGGGTTTGTGCGGGCAGAAAAGTCGTATCAGCTCGACGATAAGCAGCAACATCTGTTAAGCAAGTCCCCGTGACTGAACCAGAAACAGGCAGTCAGCGGTCGGCAATTGATCTATCTATATAGCCCTCAGAATTCTTTGCTATATCTGGAGCAGAGCCAAATACGCAGAAGCTAAAGTGAGCTCAGGTGAGGTGTAGTTATTTTTTCTGTTTTATGGGCCAGCCGATTTCGATAATCGAATAGAGTCGAGTTCGGTAGTGGGCTTTCCGGCTATATGACACCGGACCAAGTAGAGAACTTGATGCTACCACTTGAAACTTGGGAAGGGCATGGAAGATAAGTGGTTTCCTTAGTTCTAGCTCTGTATATTTCAGAAGCCTTACTTGAAGTAAATTAGTCTATAAAGCTTTAAAGTTATGTTCTTTCGAGATGTTATACAAGATCTGAGTTTTATAAGCCACTAAAAAGTTCCTTAAAAGTTTCCACATAGTTGATCATATAACATGATAAACATAAGTATTCTCATCATAATTTTATTTTAAATATATTATATATTACGGTTAAAAATCGCTTATTATTATACATCTACAAAACAGTTAAAACATTTAATACTCAAATGAATACTATGCTTTTACTAGTTTGACTTTTTTCACTTTAAATCCTAAAATTCTGTACAATTTTCCTATGTTTTCTGTAGTGTCATAGGGTCTGAAGGGGGGCCTTGAGTTATAGCCTTCGACTGATGAGTTGCACTCTGCGAGACACGCGGCTGCTAAGCTCATCCGACTGATTGGCGTCGTCAGTCGATGCCATTCTCATGCCCATTCCATTATTATTTTCATTCCGAGGCGCCGATAGCGCTGGCTGCAATTTCCAGTTAATTGCATTTCGTTGCCGACTACGCTAGCCGTAAAATATTTGTGTATAGATTTGGGTTTCTTCGTGAAGAGGCTTCAGATTATGGGCCCCCATAAGGAAGAACCTTGTGCGTTTATGTAAACATTGCAAATCAATCGAACTATCTGCCCCTTGTTTACGTTTCCCCCTCTGCGTTCTCTAATAACTTTTGAGATATTCCCAAGTCCCCACTGTCAGCTGCGGTTAGTAGTAAGGAACAGATGACGGATTGTCCAGGTTTTATGTTTTTTTTTTCTTACTCCCAGAAGCTGTGTAATCAGGCAAAGAATACACACTAATTTGCGGTTGCTCCATCTGGCCACCGACTTGATAAAAGTAAATATGCGGCCCGAAAAAAGGGAGTTCACATCAGCAACAGTAAGTGGATGCCACAGAAGTACTTGCGATAAGCAATTCGGGAACACCCTACTTTCACAAGAACAGGCATTTAAGATTTTAGAGAATTTATCATAAATATATCAGAACTTATGAAACAAAATTATTACACTTAAAGAATTATTAATATAAATAATTAAAACATATTATTTAAAGCATTGCTATAATATTAGATATTTTATAAAATTGTAAACAAATACAAATGTGCATTTATCACATATCGTATATCATATCGAATGTTTCGATTAACATCGATACGATAACGATCTTTTTATACATCTCTTTAATCTATCCTGACTTTCTGCTAGCAAAATTACTATATATTCACAGAAATATCTTTTAATTTGTCCAGAAAAACCGCAAAAGATAACCCCAAAATCAAGTCTCTGGGGTCATCCGCAAAAACTGTCACTTGAGTGCCTTTTTCAAACAGATTCCCTTGGATTGCGGTTGACCATTTTTTATGGGGACATGCTAACGAGCTGGCCCATGCATTATAATTACGAGCATGATAATAATAAATAGTCGGGGTAACTCGGGCCCCAAATCGCAGCGATAAGATTTAAAATTTGCGGTCATCTGTTTGTCCCATGGGAACTGGAAACGAATTTACTAAATCGGAAAGTGCTCGGAAAACGAGACGATTCCAGGAATTTATTATTGCGCTGCTACACTTTTCATTATCCATGAGTGGGCAGAAATCGGCATACAGACAGTTAATTACGTGGATGCATGGCGATCATTGATCTATATAAGAAATGCGAGGCATCAGCGAAATCCAAACGCGAAGCGGTAAATTAAGACGCAGTACGATATGTAAAGGTAATTGTACGTGGGATCACGGTCTCAGCAGCTTTTTGGGGATTGTGATTTCAGAAGGCACTTGAATTTGAAAAAAAATAAATAATTTATTAAATAAAATCGATCTTTGCCAAAAATAAGGGTTTTTGGTAGAACCACTGAAAAAACCATAACATTCAAAATGCGCGGAAATAAGTTTAATCGAAGACACATTACTTGTAATTGTTATGACCCATTATACGAGTGTTATTGACCCGCGTAGACTCCCCCTGCTAGGTAAACAAATCATTGCCGGGAGAATCGACCATTCTGTGGTTCTGGGGCTACGAAAGCACGTGTCTGGTAAATGGTATATGGTATCTTGCTGCCATTAATCATGCATCCACGTCTGACCCACCTGTCGCCCTATTGATCAATCCCCCTTTCCCCCCACTGCCCCCTTTATATACATTTATAATGTATATATATATACCCGCCCGATCTCCGGTTTCGTTATGTGCATGTTGCAATTTCATGATTCTGATGTCATTGAACAAACACAAAGACCAGAAGAACAACATCTCCGCAGCGACGAATATATGATTTCGATATATGTTTTTTTTTCTTCTGTATTTCATATTTTATTAAACTCATTGTGGCCTGATTTTTATCTTGGCAATGCAGTTTTCTGATACTCGAATTCTATGCGGACTTCGATGATGGGTTTTTTGGGGGGGGCTTCTCGTATTACCGCCCAAACACGAAAGGGGCTGATATTTTGGATGGTTGGGTTTTGACTTCCACTTGAGTGAGCGCTTTTCTGCTTTTGACTGTGGCGAAATTCGCTGATTCTGTGCAAAAGTCAATTGAGTTTGTATAATATATACGCCTTGATATTATATATAGAATGAAATCATTGCCACACAGATTAAGTTAGGTGAGTTTGCTGGGTAGCATTCTGAAGGGTTCCAAAGAACTTGGACTTGAAAATTGATAAGCAAATTTGGGCACTTCTACTAGCAAATCGTCTAGGTATCTGCAACATTTATGGCACTCGATTTTTATCAATCCAAGAAATAGGTAATCAATGTCTGACCTATAAAAATGGCTGGTCATTTAACAAAACTGACGAAGCCAATGACTATCATGATTGTTCTATTATTAAACAATGCTTTTATTTATTTTCAACGAGAATTCGCTTCAATTTCGATCCTAAATAAAATCAAAAATTTTTATTTGTTCATATATCTTTAGAATTAAAGCAATTACAAGGATATTGATTGAAATCACAACCAGGTGCAATGATCTTGCCAATTCGGTGATTAAGGGTTAGGCACGGTGATTCTATCGATTTGGTTCGGTTCCTTTCTGGTTTCCCCCCTATCGCTGGGTTAGTCACTTCTTATTGAACTTCGAACGCTTTTGCCATATATATATTTATCACATGAGACGGCCATAAACCGAGGGGCAAAATGATAAAACGCTACGTTGATATAACTTCTCCTTCTGGCATTTTACTGTTGGGCTTTTCTTTGTAGAATTTGTAGAGTGTCCCACGAGTTTGGGATCTTGTGCCTTCTTTATAATTTAGTTTTTTTATTTTTTTTGAGGGGTTGTGGGTGTGTCGGTTGCTGGGCGATTGGGCGGTAATATTCATGGCGCCCAAACAGCTTTAGGCAAACACCTCCCAGTAAAGCCGCCTGCCCCCCGACTCTACGATTCCCTCAATTATAATGAGCCACTTGAGCTTCCAGAGAACCCCGAACGAAGAAGCGACGAAGGTTTCTCAATGACATCGATTGTTCACCGCGGCCAGACGCACAGATACACGTAAAAAAGTACGCCCCATAGATACAGATACAGATACGGAATGTATCTGTATATGTGTGTGTGTGTGCTGTGGCGACCCACATCGTTTGGCCATTTTCTTATTTACCCTTATCGAAGGCGACGCCAGATTTTCAACGTTTGATAAATGGGGGCGCGCACATTACGAACTTGGGATTTCGTTGGGAGGCCAACCTATGGACTTATAAATATACATATACATATGTAAAAAGAGAGGAATGTTTGAATTATGTCGACTAAGATAGAGAAGAAACCCCTATAATTTTTTGGCCGTGTACTTTCTGTGAGGGGAGATACTTTTTCCCGGATATATAACTTGCATGCCACTTCAACTGTTTACATTGCACTCCACAGAATCTGTTTAGATTGTTGATGTTTCTGCCTACAAATACTTCACCAATAGAGGATACTTAGAGATACTTTATGCCCCAGCAGATACTTATAAAGGTTATCTAGAAGCTGGCATATTCAACTAACTAGGAATTTAAATCAAATTTTTAAATTTAAACTGCTGCTTGGCTTCTTCGATCGCAAAACTCGATCAGGTTTTCGGAGAATTGACTCAAATCTTAGCAACACTCGACTTAAAAAGTGTAAATTAATATTCGGAAAACAAATTATATTTTCAAATCAAAAACAGATTTATTTTCATAAGAAACGCGATCAAAGAACAAAAAAGAGATAGAATAGTCAAGCGACTGCTTTTTGTGTAATACTTGTGCCTGTAAAAATAAAAAGAATTAATCAAAATGGTGGGCACAACACTTAAAATGCGTGACGACGAGAACGCTTGGAAGAATTTCAAACAAGTGCAACTGAAGAAATTGACAAAGCCTTCACAGGAGGCAACAACAAAATGCGCTGCTTTGGGAGATTTACTCCAGCTCACAGATGCCCGTCGCAATGCCACGGCTCGAGTGGATATTTACTGGAAAAAGGCCCAGGAAAACATCAGTAATGGCAATACCGCCGCTTCACCCAAAGAAGAAGGCGGTTCGGCACTTTTGCGCGCAAATTCGATGCGCAATCGCATTCCGACCAAGCCAACAACTCGGAGAGAGCCGGAGACCAAGACGGAAGTAGTGGAGAACAAAAAGGCAGTGTCGGAGGCCAAGAAAGAAGTGACCAGGATGCCTCTCATCGCTGCAACCACCTCAACGATGCCAAGCACCATGTCTCTTTCCAGCAAGCGATTGGCTGGGATCGAGGACATCGATGCCAACGACAAGGAGAACCTGGTGCTGGTCTCCGAATATGTGAACGACATCTATGACTATTTGTACCAGACGGAACAGCAACAACCCATACACAAGGATCACCTGGCCGGGCAGAAGGAGGTGTCTCACCACATGCGATCCGTGCTGATCAATTGGATTAACGATGTCCACTTGCAGTTCCACCTGACTCCAGAAACCTTTCAGCTAACGGTGACCATTATCGATCGTTATCTGCAAGTGGTTAAGGACACCAAGCGCAACTATTTTCAATTGGTGGGAGTGGCTGCTCTCTTTATAGCCGCCAAGTACGAGGAGCGGTGTCGACCGACCATCGTGGATTTGGTTTTCATCACGGACGACACGTACACAGCCCGACAGATCCGTCAAATGGAGCTGCAGATCTTAAAAGCCATCGACTACAATCTGTCGCGTCCGCTGCCGATTCATTTCCTGCGGCGTTACTCGAAGGCTGCCGGCGCGGACGATAAGCACCATGCCATGTCCAAATACTTCATTGAGCTAGCTTCTGTGGATTACGATATGGCAACCTATAGGCCATCGGAGATTGCAGCTGCTTCGCTGTTCCTGTCGCTGCACTTGCTCAATGGAAACTATCGGGCTGGGACAGGATTCAACGACCGCCACTGGACTCCCACCTTGACCTACTACTCGCGTTATTCGGCTGCCCACTTGCGACCCATTACACGGCTAATTGCGAAGCTGGCCCGGGATGCTCCCCAGGCCAAACTGAAGGCCATCTACAACAAGTACCAGGGGAGCAAGTTCCAGAAGATTGCCCTGCGAATGGAGCTAAGCGGTGCCCTAATGGACTCAATCGTGGGCCAGAGTCAATGGAAGTAGTTGGGCGGAAACAATATATTTTATCAGTGCTATTTTAACTTGAGTTTAATATTTAGTATCAATTTACTTTAATATAAGCAAATAAAGGAAGAGTTTTATCCAATCTTGATGTTTCTGAAAGTGTACGAACAAACATATAACAAATAATGTTTTTTTGTACCTTAAAAAAAAAATCATAACTTTTAATGATAAATTAGATTTGATACTGGTGAAATTGTTACGGAAATTAATTTTCAATTTTAAGATTAATTTCTATGGAAATTTGTACGGCATTGTGATAACTTTGAAACTATTTAATATTTGCCAGCTTAAGACGTCAGATGACACTTATTACTCAACTCTTTTCCATAGAAACCCGAAAAGGGAGTTCCAAGTGCTCTTGACTATCCCCCAACTTGCGTTTATCTGGATATTCTGCACTCATCAGGGCCGAGACCGACCTATTGATAGTAACCGACCTTCTGCCGATATCTCACAATGAAGGCGTCGTCGCGTCATCCGAAATTTTCCCCCAATGCGCCAGTAATTCTCCATAACTCTCGATCGGTTTACATTCGTGACTTGGCATCGTTGTCATCGCAAACAGAAAATTTTGAGACTTCTAAGCCCGAAAGCCGACAGCAGTTCGTTTGGCTTTATGGCTAGACAACAGAGACTTGGGGCAATATATAGAGCAAATGGCATTACAAGTTATCGGTGCAAGTTACAAACCCTCAAAAGTTATTGGCAAACAGCGAGGAAGACCCCGAAACGTTTCCCCTTGAAACCGAACAGTGACAGAGTGAAGTCTACCAGATAGAAAGGTAGTTATATACTTCTTCCCGACCGACCGCCTTAGCACCTCCCTCGTCTATCCAAAGTTGGGAAGACTACGCGCCCGGCGACACGATTCTTCCCGCAGACCTTCGATTCTGATCCGAAGAAATCGATGACGAGGACGCCTACAATGCCCGCCCTCCCTTGCACTGATAAGATATTTGGTTTTGAATGATGATGTGCCGTTGTCATATGTCCCCCGCCCTCGAAAAAGCTTTTTGGGGGATTTGTCGGGCATTAGATAATATCTGCATTGGGTTGCCAACTGCGTAACGCGCTTCTTCTAAACGCAAGGGGTAAATGTTTATTTGCGCACGAAAATTGTCCACAACCTGATGTCATTCCAATCGGTACTTAACCCTCCAGGTTTGTTGGCCCAATGATGATTAAGAGTTTCTTGTATCTTTTGTAAATCAACATGGAAAAACTTTAGTTAAAGAGAGTTATTTTAACATAACATTACATTCATATATAGTAGCCATTATTGTTTCAATTTATTTGTAAGAAAACATTCATATTTTTATTTAAAAATATAAATCCTGAATCTTTAATGTGCTACAAGATCGTAATGGCTTAATGCCATTCCTAAAACTGTCAGAAAATTGATATGCTAAGGCTTTTGTTTACCCATCAATACAATTGTCTGTTAAATCTTCGAAGTTTCAGGGACACCTCGATGAAGCAATTCTTCGAATTGAGTACTTCCCCGAACACCACCCCAAAAAACAAGTTAATCCCCAAGGAGAAAATATGAATTGATCTTTGCACTTTTCCGTCTCGAGACTTCAGCCTCGAAAATCTCAAAGTTCGACAAGCAAGCCGATAAGCGACCATTTTTATTTAAGGCTGCTCTCTTATCGCCAATGATTTTTCTCATTAATGCCCAGAACAGAAATTCAATTAAGGCACCTGCGATGGACGTGGCTTATCAAGCAGCCGCCCACAGGCCCCAGTCAACCAACTTTAGAGTCGGAGAAAGATAGGACCATACGACTAACGAGTGATTGCAGAGCTTGTTCTATTTTTGGGCCTTTTTTTTGGACACTCTGCGTTGACGAAATCTTTGGCACCTTTTGCTCGAGTCTATCTAAAAACCCCGCCATTCCCTTCACCCCTTCATTGGGTCAGATGATTGATATAGAAACTTCTGGTGATTACTTCCATTTGGCGTTTCTCAATCGGAATCAGGCGAGTGCCAAAAAAAAATAAAACAAAACAGAACAGAAAACGTTGAAGATAAAAACGTAAAACCCAGAAAAACCCCGAGAGAGAAAAAGATTGGAGCGGTACAGGAAATACAATATTAAATTAAATCATGGTCATCAGACACTGTATTATACCGTTTGTGTTTGTGTAATTTGGAGTTATAGCTTTTAAGGAAAAAATTCTTCTATATAGTAACTGTTGTATTTTGCTGAATAAGTTGCCTGATCAAGGCTTGTATTATCTAAAAGTATAAAAGAAAACGTTACTTGTGGCCTGAATTTAAAAACGCTTTGTAGGGTATTCTGACCTCATAGGAGCAAAAACAATACACGATCTGAATTTTTTACTGTGCAGAAAAACTGTCAGCGTAGCTTTATCTCCACGATTGCTAATGAGTCGTGGGCTAATGAAACACGGGGTGAAAGATGAGTGATGAGGGAGGGGTTAAGGGAGCACAAATCATCTGGGGCCAACACACCCACCAAAAGTTGTGAAAATAAACCCCACGATAACGGAGTGTGAGGTGTGCAAACACACCTCCCCCAATCTCCACACCACTGACACCACCTACGCATCCACATCCGCATCTACATCCGCGCTATCAGCGGGACAGGCGGCTCCTTTGAAGCCACCAGTGGGTGGTGATGAGCCACAATAACTGGCTCAGATATCACACTGCAAAAAAGGGGGGTTACAAACAGGGTGTGAGGTCTACAAGGTGAGCAGATATTGTGATTAGGCAGCTAAAAACAGATTTAGGATGGATTATTAAATTTTAGGCATATATTGTAAGAATACAAGAATTTGATAAGTCCAAGTATTCCAATTTGGTTTGTGCTCTTAGCAATTAAGATTCTACAAAACTGTCAACAATCAACAATCAATTTACTGGATTAAAAAAGAACGGATGTACAATTTTTGCAAAAAATAAATCAAAGTTAATCTAAAGAAAAAACTATTTTGTGTAAAGTCCCATCCTAAACACATAATTTTTAATTTTCATAGAGTTTTTAATGTCTAATCGCTGCCACATGTCGTACAGTCTGTTGCCAGTAAAATTGGATGTTGCTCAAAAAATCTACAGAGATGAGAAAGTCAACAAACATGGTTAGAAATCATGGTGGAAGGAGGGCGAAAGGGTGGGAGTAAGGCTGGGTGGGGAAATATATTGTTTACCCAGCTTATTAGCAAACATTCTTATCAGTCAACTCGGCTCAGTTCAGTTCAGTTCAGTCAGGTTGGGTCGACATCGATGACGATGATCATCGGTTGCAATGATGATCGTTATGATGATAATGATGATGGTGCGATGAAGATGTCTGTGTTGGCGTTGGGAAAACAAAACTGTTTGGAAAATAGAGAACGAGATGCAATAATCGATAATAGGAAACAACGGGAACAAAAGCAAAAGCAAAAGCCAAACGAAATCCAATGCGTCCAAAGAAAACACACAGTATCCGTGAGATAGAGATACAGATGCAGATACTCAAGCGACACATGCGAGGAAAAAACGCGATTATTTGCTTAAGTGTATCTCAATGCGGCTGAAATCGAAAACTCCACTCAGATACAGATACATACCGATCAGTTGACAATCAACGTTCAAACAATAAAGTCGAAAATGAGGAAAACAACAAGACTACAAAACTTTCAACGTTTATTTTCACAGATAAAAGATACAAATAGCGCAAGGCAGCGCCACAGATACAGCAACAGCTACAGCTACAGTAACGGATACAGAAAAGATACAGATATAGTCAGTCATTCAGTCAATATCATCTCAGTCATATCGTACACCTTCTTTCTGCTCTGCAAACTTGGACCAAACCTCACACAAAAATCATCATTATCATAGCCATCATCATATTAGCCATACCCATCCCGTCGCAATCCCAATTACGAGAGCATCTGTGTTGTCGCATTTACAATTCGCAATTACACTTGAGTAAATACAAATATCAACATCAGCACCCAGCCAAGACGATGTCTCCAACCTCATCGCAATGCCTGGTGACAATAACCCAAAACCTAATGAGCAATGTATTTTGGCAGAGGAATACGAGAAGACGAGACACGTACACACAAAAAAAAATATACCCTCTGAGATGTGAATTACCTTGACTTTTTAATTTTGATCTATCCTCCAAATTATGTTTTACCATCAGGAAATAATTTAATCACTTGCACATATTAATTGACTTTTTGAGCTTCAGGGCCCAAGACAGTACCTGTTTTAAAATATTCTTGTTAATTTGCAAATACACATATACATATGTACATATTTTCCATACCTTTTGTACACATGCATGCATGTATAGAACTTGCGCACACATACATTTTCACTTGACCCGCGGAGCGCCCCTTCCATGAAACACCGAAATAAACTTTTTAAACGCAAAATACGGGGGCCATTTGTGATTGCAATGAATATTGATTTTTGAGCCGTTTAGGAACTTTCAATAAACCGAAAGAACAGAAATTCTATATTTTAATGGAATGGCAGCATAAGAAAACTGGATGCTGAAAGCCTTCCAGTAAAATGGCGTCGCCTGCAAAAAAAAAGCAATTTAACCATTTAAACGCGAAATTTTCATTGTAACTTGCTCAATATTACTGCAGTCACTTCCAAACTTGTTAAATATTGCACTTTTAAAACATTTTGAGAGCGAAATACGACAAAATTAAATTAATTTGCAATTTTCACGGAGGCTGCGTCTATCCCGCGAGAGTGAACAATGAAAACTGAGAGAAGGAGAGGATTAGAGAGAGGACGAGCTTTTGATAGTGGATTAACGGTTTCGTAAGCTATTCTTCTTCTTCATGTTCTTAAGAAAGATTTTGATAGAAAATAGAGAAGGCAAATAAATTAAACAGACAAAACAACAAATTCATATTGTTTTAAAAATAAAGCGAAATAGTTACATATGTATACAAGAGTGAACATTTAAATAGGGGATGGAATAATACATTGTAGTGAGATTTAGAAAAATGATAAGTATGTGAAGAATAGAAATTAAAAAATTAAAATATCGGATATTCAACAGCTTCAAATTGAAAATATTTATTATTTTGAAAAAATAACTTAATATTATCAAATCTATTCAAGGTTTTAGAATGTAAACATTTCGTACTTTTTGTGTTCAGTGTAGAGACCGGTAACAATAGGAGTACCAGACTCCAATGACGGTGATCTGTATTTGTATCTGTATCTGTATCTGTATCTGTATCTGTTGGCGTTGTGATAAATATAAATCTTGCAATCGACGCCGCTCGCTCGCTGGGTTTTATTATTTTTATTGCCTGATAAGGCTTGTGTTTCGCTCTCGGTGAAAAACTGTGGGAAACACATCCACATCGGAACATCGAAACATCAGAACATCAAAGCCCAAAACGCTGGCCAAACAATCCAATCCAAAGTCGTAGTAGCAGGCCACACGATCATCACCGTCAAGGTTACAGTCGCGACGAAAGTGATCATAGGATGGGATGGGTCTTAGAGGTGAAAAAAGCGGAAACTGAAACCTAAGCCCACACGATTTTGGGAACTGTGTCTCATATGTATGCCCCATTAGATAACAAGCGACATTATTTTATCTCAACTCAAAGATCGCGGATTGTAATCAGTGAAGAAATACTACAGAAATAGAATTAGAAGTTATGCGAAGATCTTCCTAGAGAATACTATCCGTGATATTCTGGTTTTTTATCCAAGGCATTAAGTTATCTCAATCAAAACAGAAAAAGAATAACTAATTAAATGATTAAATTTTAAATAAAATAATCAAAATTATACCTGCTTTAATTGTAAATATCTTACAAAACAAATTCTACTTATTAAAGACTGCTGTGATCAACAGAAAAGATCAAGACATAAGACACCTGTAAGAGATAACCATTTCGGATGCACGATCATCAAAACACAACTGCGATCACCTGTTAGGAAAACATTTTCCAAGCCGTAAACAAAGATGAATCATCATGGGCAAAGTTAAGAGCGTAGGGTTTCCTCTGAAACTTACCATAAAGTTTTAGATGACTCTCACAACAGAGTCGTACACCCCAAAACACTGGATCACCTTTGAAGAATCACGCGAAACTCCCCCGCTTATCTCAGCCGCACACCTTTGCTTGTCCGCTGACTAAGTGCTGTTGTTGTTGTTTTTTTGGACACCCCCGTAAGGCCCGAAGTGGCCGTAATACCAGGCACACCCCCTTGTACCGCATACACCGATACTTTTCACAAAATTCCACAGATCCCAGATAATGTGAAACCACAATCGAGTTAGCAGAACTTGGGTAGTGAGTGTGTTCGACAGCGGTTTCGAGCGAAGTACTCGATGGTTTCCTATCGATCTGTATAGTATTTATACGTATGTTCGAGCTCCAGCTGCTTATCGTCAATATGGAGGTGCTCCTCCGGGGAGATTGGGTTGCCTTTCTATACTAAATGAACTCGTTTGCTGACGATGACGATGGATGTGGCGCTGCACTGGACACTTCTGATTCATGGCCACACTTGAGTTCCTATTCAATTTTTTATACCCCAATTTTTTAAGGGGTAACTTTAATTTGTGGAAATTTTTTCCTTATAAATTGAATATACTCATTATAAAAGTAATCTAAGAAAAATAATAAGTAATCTATCTTTAAAATAAGTTATTAATTTAAATTTTAGCCTTATCTTAAACTGTTGTATATAGATCCCAATATCTGTGCAGATAGGAAACAGCAAGCGAAAGCCACTGAGCATGATGATGTACAATAATCATTCCAAAATGAAGAGTTATGTATATTGTAAATGTAAAGTGATTAGACGGATGGATCGAGGATCGATGCTTTCGGCGCCTGACGAAATTAGCACACGACGGCACGAGGTCTTTCACGCTGGAAAACCTCCAAAAATAAGCCAAGATACGAGAGTGGTCAACTAATGAACATGAAATGGATGGGACGTACACCTTATCTCAAGAGTCCGGCAAGACGTACGCTCGGCGTTTCGGAATTATTCATCACGGGGCAATCAATTCCCGGTGGGCATGATTTAGTGATATGGCCGCGGTGTTGCACCAGCAAACCATCCATACATAGCCATCCATCTATTGATTTGCCGCCGTCATAATTCCCGTCGCCGGTCGCAGTATCATAAAAGTCGGTCTCTGGGGGAACTGAAAATATAATATACCATAGATATATATGCCAGAACATGGATGTTCTACCTGCTTGAGGAAACGCGGCGCGTGCGCTAATCGGCGACAATTGTTAGCCAAACAATCTGAAACTGAATATCTCCTGGGTGGACAATGGCCAAATTATGGCCAGACTCGGGTATTTGCAGACCCGGGTCTTGAGTTTTCTTGAGTGTCGTTGATCCGGCAAAGTCAATTGGTTTCTAACGAGCTTAGCTCCTGTGCAGACTCTGTCTGAGTTTTCGGGTGTCGTCGAACCATGAATGGTTGGGCAAAAAATATTATTAATGCTAACCAAGTCCTCAAAAAAACCAAGTAATAGAAGAATTTGATATGAAACATAAGGGCAATTATTTAAAAAAACATTTTCCTTTAAAATAAAAGGACATAAAACGTCCATAATCTTAAGCAATAAAGTAATAAATGAAATATTAAGCAAGTAAACAAAAAAAAGGAAATCTCTAAGCAAACACAGGTCTTACTACTTTAGATTAATGCCAGATCATTAAAAACAAAAACATTTTAAGTGGTGGCATATCAGCATGATATTTCGAATACATTGAAATGATTTTTCCATCATCTTAGTGATGAAATTATTTAAATAATCATATAAGTATCGATTTATTTAAGTTGTAAGCTTTGCAGGAAAAGTAAACTTATATGAATAGATATTTAATAATTGAGAATTGATTAAAATTTAATAATGACAAACTTAAAAGTGTAACATTTAATTCCTGTTATTGTAAAGTTTAAGAGTTCAGTTTACCTGGAGTGCCACATTTAAGACAGAATTATGATCTTGATCCGTATCGTTTATTGAAGTGGTTTCCGCCAAAACGAATTGAAACTGCAATCAAATTCCTTCTAATCCAATACATTTGTAATACCCTTTTGGTTGGAAAAAGTGGGCCCGACCCATTCGCCCACTTGTTGTGTCACATATTTGTGCGGATTTATATTTCTATTTTTTTTTTTTGTGGCAATAAACAGCTTGCACCCAGTCCCCGTAACCCCACACCAAAAACAAGTTGACGGGGATTTTCACCAAAAAGCAAACTGCGAACTGACGCATTCTACCAGCTAACGGCATTTGTTTGGCCACAAGTCGCGTAATACCCTGTATTGGTGGGGCATATTAATCAAGGGTTTGTTGTTAACAGTAAATGACAAAAAAAAGCTTCTTAAATTATTAGCTTTTATCATATCAAAGCTAAAATGTCTACATTTTTGTTTTAAGGTTACCAAAAACCCGAGTTCAAATTCTGCCTAAGCTTAAAACAAATAAAAATTCTGTTTTTTAAAATGTAACCTTAAGTTCAATTATTCTAAAAATTGTATTAAAGATTTCAGCGGTAAATTTATAATTAAAAAAAAAAACAACAATTAATAAAACCATTTTACAATTCTAGGGTGTGTCCACGTTTTAACACTCTAAAACACTTTGTTCTTTACGATATTCTGTGGTTTTTTGTGGCTTTATTGTTATTATTAAACAAGCCGTTTGGCTGGTCATAGTTATTGTTCTTTTGCCGTTGTATTTAGCTTTTTTTTGCCGCCAAAGTTTCAGCAAAAGCAGAAATACAAAAGAAAAATACAAAATAACAAAACTTACGGCGTGCGCCTTTTCAATAATGGTTATCAGTTGGCCGAGTTTGTTTTTTTTTTGTATTTATGGGTGAGTGGGTGTAAGTGGGTGGCGGTGGATGCCCAGTCACCTTGACATGTCACTGGTGACAACAGCAATAACAATAACACCCCTTAAACACATTAAACAAAACTACAAACGAGTGCGAATTAAAACAATTATGACTCTCTGGCTTTGCTTTAATGAATTGAAAAAAAAAACTTAAAACGAAAGTGAATTTCAGGCATTGCTGCGACAGAAAAAATATATAAATGGCCAACACTGAAAATAATTATATTAATATTAAATATACAAAGAATCTAAGATATATACAACAAATTTAAAACTTAATATTTGCAATATATTAATACAAAAATAAATGCGTTTTATATACAATTTTTATTAATTTTTAATATTAAATATTACATTATTAAATATATTGTTTTTTAGCTGTGGTTCTTTACTCTTGTTATAATTTAATTGAAATTAAATGATTGTTGTTCTTTAAAAAATATATGTTAGCTTTTGAATTAAAAACTAACCATTTCTTATCTAATTAAATCTAGATTATTTATAAATTTATGGTTACAAGAAAATTTTTCTCTGTAAAAAATAACTACAACAAAGTGATAAAGAGGAAAATATATGGAGCAAGAGTGCGAGGGAGTTTTTCAATGTTGAAGAGCAGAGCGTGGGATTTTTAGTTGTTCGCATTGTTTGCTATTTGTTTTATGCTAAACTAAATGCTAACTAAATGTTTGCAATTAAATGTTAATGCTGCTCGGCTTCTGCTTCTTTACTTTTTTTTTTTTTTGCGGCGCTTGCACATTACTGTTATTCGTACCGCCGACACTTTCCGTTTCCATTGAACGGCTAAATTGAAAAGGGAAATTGTAACAGAAACTCAGCTGTTTGCATATGGCAAAAATGCAATATCTGGTCGCTTTTTTTAATGTTTATTTAACACGCATTGCCATTACTATTATACTGTTGCTATCGTGTTTATTGTGCCACCCACGCGCATGCGCAACCAACTCAAAAAAAAATAAGAAACAGTGACGCATGCTACAGAATTTCAAATTGCTGACAAAAATTGAATGTACCAAGGAAAATGTATTTTAAAACTAAGGAAAAGTATCTGTTTAATTGCTATACCAAAAGAATTTTGCAATACAAATCAAGAAAACATTGCAAGAAAGATTTTAATAATGTTTTTTTGTATCTTAATATTTTAATAATGAATATTTCTAGACAAAAAACAAGGAAATGTGTTTTGGATTTTTCGATTTGGTTTTAAAGAAATTATATGTGGTTCAGAAACTTTTATTATTTTGTAAGTTGCTTTGTGAAAGAAAATTATATTCGAAACTTGAATATAATATATATTCGCAATCAATAATATTATTTTAAACATTTCCACATGGGGATTTTATAATATCCACTAAAACTCATTTTAAACATTCTTGTTGGGAAATATTTACTAAAAACAATCTTATTTGAAAATAATAATTTAAATACATAATAAAATTATTAAATTTTTTTTGAGTTGTTTCATAATTGCTGAACCACTGTGCGAACTTTTCAAGTTCATTATAAATAAAACGTAAATATTATTAAATTGTGTACAAACAGCGCGTTGCACGTGTCGCTGTGTGTGCGTGTGTGTGTGTGCGAGGGTGTGTGTGTGTGCGTAGGGGCGCGTGTTCGTGTCGGTGTGGATGTAAAAGTATTGGTGAGTGGGCGAGTGTATTGAACTCTTGCTGCATTTTTTGCACAATTTCGCCTTTTTTTATTTTTCTTTTGCTTGCATTGTACTTTTTGTTCATTTATTTTTATTTATACTTCTGCCCAGTTGTTACAATTGTTTTACGTGTCGATAAAATGTATACATATTTTTTCTGAGTGGAGAATCGATTGAATGCATCGATTTTTTTTTGGGGAAGATGCTGAAGGGTTGGTCACCTAATTTACATTCTTTCGGCAGCTGACACTCTTTTAAGTTGACCTCTCGTCTTCCTTTTTATAATTTGTATAAGGCGGTCAACTGTAACGACGACGTTGCTGCTTTTTCATTGAAGACACTGAGAAAAAATAGGGTACTTTATGTAAAACCAAAAATTTTTACCAAATAAGTAGACTTATAACGAACTATTGTGTTGGCTACATACATTTCATAAAATAACAAACTTTTTTATATTATATTTCACCTAAATTTCTATATATATTATCAAAAACTTAACAAAACTGGCCACTAAGTTGAATTAATGAAAATAAGTGTATAAAAAATAAATAAAATATAATCTTTTACGGTTCAACTTTTTTTTTTTAAGAAATCCCCCTTCGATTTTACTTTTTTTTATTATTTTATAATTAGGGAAATGACATTTCTCCCAGTGCATTAATGTTAATTTTAATGCTGTTTGATGGTTGATGACGCACCCTGAAAAGGTGAAGAGGGACTAAAACGAGAACCGATCGTCTCCGACTTCCGTTCTGAGCAAAGTTAGAGGTTAAGGTTGAGGAACTGCCCAGGAAGTGTCCGCTCGGGGGTTAATGGATATGGATGTGCGGCTGTAAATGTATCTGTATCTGTGGATGTCAAGAGATACATAGATGTGCGTATATCGTGGCCAATGGCAACGGGATTTACCCAAAAATACAAAATGGTTTTGCTTGTTTTAATTAAATTATAAATTTTAATGCAGTATGCGTTTACTTATCAATATACATAGGCTTAAAACATCCTTTTGGTTAAATCACACCATTTATAAAATTTTAGGCCAGTCATTGAAAAATGTATGTATTTTTAACAAAACATAATTTATTTGGGGTTGTAATATATTTTAGTACAAAAGTATTACAAATATCTGCAAAAGAATATAATATCATATATGTTATTGTAATTGTTTTATTTGGATTATAAGCGGATTAATTGCCGACTTTTAATTTCATGTTTATTATAAGATTTCTTTTCGGTTAATTCGACTTTGCACCGGTTTTTGTTTATTGTTTATATATAAGCTTAATGCAAATAAAAAAAATCTTTACGTTACTGGATTTGTTTAAATTTGGTTTTTCTTATCTATACACGCTTAAATCTATTTTATCATAAATGCGGTTATTAATTATTTTTTATCAAAGTTGCCGGTGCGAGTGGTTTCCATCTAGAGTAAATATTCAATTTGCTTAGATA
Organism: Drosophila elegans; assembly: GCF_018152505.1. Lineage (NCBI taxonomy): Eukaryota > Metazoa > Arthropoda > Insecta > Diptera > Drosophilidae > Drosophila > Drosophila elegans. The sequence goes on along the minus strand of NW_024545513.1, from coordinate 11,041,657 downwards.
CTTTTAAAGGCGGAAAAATATATGGGTTAAATTGATTTTAAAATTTGTTTTAAATTTTTTGGAATAAATAAATAATTGAATGAAGCGTTTTTATTGTTTCAATGTTTTATTTATTCATTAAAGAATGGTAGATAAAAGTTTAAACAACATATTTTCCAGAATTGTCCAAAAGAAGAAATACAATTTTATTTGAGAATCCAGTCTTCCTATTGCTCCTCTCTTTACTCTTCTCCCCACCTTTCTTTTAAGTTTTCTCCCCTCTTATTTTCTCCTGGAAGATGGAACATATCACCCTCTCGCTCTCACATGCGTGTGTAATCCTATTTGTGCCCGAAAAAAAAAATAAAATTGAAACGAAGAAGTCGGAAAGAGAAGGAAAAAGAAAAATCCAACAAAGAAGCCAAAACCAAAATCCAAGCTGCGCTGCCGCCGCTCAAGAGCAGCGCAGTCAACGTCGCTGTCAGCGTCTTTATCTAACGCACACACAGACGCAAAAACGCAAGACGCTCTCGTATGATGTCGTATATACATCATTCTTTTTCAGGAGAGAGCGCTCTCTTCGTAGTTTTTCCCTCCCGCTCTCACGCGTTTTCGCTCTCGCGGGCTGCGCAGTCGGCAGCGCAGACTGCGACGCAGTCGGCGTCGGCAGAACGAGTGCGCTTTTATAAATATAGGCTTCGTAGATACATCTACCAGTCGATTTTCATCTGCCGAATCGGTGCGCTGCGGCTGCGCTCACAGAAAAAAAATAAAACTCGTGCGCGGCGCCTCAGAAAAGCAGAGAAAAACACACAAAATAACTTACTTAAAAAAAAAAAAAAACAAAATAACAAACAGAATTTCTCAATTCTACTCCCCGAAGAAAATACATTTTTTTTAAGTTACCACTCAAAAACCATTGGGAATCTTGGAATACCTAAGCTTAAAAGCCAAAGAAAAGTGCATAAAACAAAGTGAACCCAGAAAGTGCTATCACAAATATTATTTAAAAAAATATACAAACAAACTACAAAAATATTGAAAACAAATTGTACAAAAACACCACTTAAAAACACCATCCAACCAAATTGTTTTCAAAGTGCGAAATCCGGAGTTGGAATGCCGTCGCAATTGTTGAACAAAATTTCACAACTAAATATCCACTAAGGTAATTTTTTTACTGTGTTTATTTTGGATGAAAGCATATATTTATTTTTGTTATTGTGCTGTGTGTGAGTGTTTATTGTTTTGAATGTCCATTCAAGCCGAAAAACATGGATTAACAAGAGGATAATTTTGGAATAGATCTAAGGGTTAGCTTTTAAACAAATTTCTCCTAGATTCTCAAAAAGACAAATTATTGACAAAAAAAAGCTAAAATAATATGTTTACAATTGTAGAGAACAGTATTTGTCTTAAACGGATTATTAAAGAATTTTTTTTAAAATTGTAATGGCAATCACTTAAAAGACAATAACTATTTTGAATTTTATTGTAACATCTAAAGATTCAAAAGTTCAGCTCATCCCAACATAAATATAATTATTGATTGGAATCAATTGGAAAACCGCTTTCCAACAGTCTTCAAAATAGATTTAAAATAAGTCAAATAATACATTTACCAATGAGCTCGAGAAATTGATTTCAAGTTGCATCAAATATTTGTATACATTTTAATTCGTAGAACGTCCCCTATTATAAACCCCTTCCATCAGTTTATTAGGGTCAAGTTCTGCCTGCAATTAGCTGGGTCAAAAAATTACCCATGACCAATGCCAAAACCCTTGAACTTTGACACAGTCCGAGGCGGCGAAAAACCCAAACATTCGGGGATGATGAGACCCCGTTTAGAGGGTTAATGCAGATTGATGATCTGTTTAATATTGCCGGGTTGCTCTGCATGTCAAACGGCTCACTTCACATCACATCGCTTGATTAGAAATTTGTTTTTCACTGACCACCAGAACTCGTTCATTGAGAATTTCCAGGGTCATAAAGGTGTGAATTTTTCAAAAAATCGCCTACCGATTCCCCGCCCAAAAAAAAAATATTTGGCAGGGAGTCTTTATCTCAATGACTTTTCATGAGTCACGGCGAAATTGAAATCAGCCAACCAAAATGAAAGGCCAAACCGAAAGCCAATGGACAACAAACAACTAACACACATCCAAAAAAAAATGATATACTCGTACATAAAGCGGACGGTGGGCTCGTTATCGGTAGAAATTTTTGATCAGCCTCTGAGGTTTTTTGTTTTATTTGTTTTTCGGTGGGAAGTTAGGATATCCAAACTGATCCATACACCCAAAATACAAGCACTAATAGTCATAGCCTTGATAACGCTGAATGCTAATGAGCGTGCCCACATTTCGATAGGCGTCAGGAAGGGGCATTGCCAGATGCGTATTGGATTCCAATCTGCGGCACTGCCAGATGCGTATTGGATTCAAATGCATTGTCAATAGTCGCGAATTCTTCTTATTGCCGCTTCTCAAGAACACGATTAACTGGCTTCTGTTTTTAGCATTGTTTACTTTCCTGGATTTCGTTTGTCATGTACGACCAGCTGTTTATGAGTCTGAAGATTTAGTGTAGAATTACGCGACAACCGAAGACTTGGGAATGCCAGGGATCTCTCGATTTTCATGCGTTTGTTATCATTTCAACTCTAGATGATGTTTAGAAAGAGCTACTCTTATTACAGCAAAAGTATACAACTATAATGATGATGAATTTTTCCCTTTAAATCTTCAACATTCTACAAAAGCTTATTAAAATATTTCTCAAATATATAGTGCTGAGAACACTTAATAATGTTGTAAAGTATTAATATTATAATTGTTTGATACTGGGGCTGCTTAAAGTTTGTAAATTATTTTAAAAATGTATTCATAATTTTGTAGGGATTTAATTAAAAGTATTAACAAGTATTTTAACAAAAGTGTTGTAACATTTTATGGGACTTTTTTCTTTGATTGGCTTTATGTATGTCATAGTTTTTTGATATGTACTTTCTGCATCTTAAAAGAATTTACAAACACTAGGTGTACAACACTTAAAGGGTAGACCTATTTGACAGTTGTGCTGACTTAATTTTACCCACCACTAAGAGCCATTTTTTCTTTCAATTTTTCTTTCGTACCCGTAGCTCTCAGTTGACCAAACTCTTTTTGGCAAAATGCTCGCCGCACAGCAACAGCAACAGCAGCACAACAGCAACAACAGCACGACAACGGAATCAGAGATGGAGCGTCAGCGGCGGGACTCCACCACCTCGGAATCGTCGCTGGAGCACCTCGACCTGGGTCGCACGCCCAAGAAACTGGTGGGCAGTGGTGGCCCTGGCTCCACACAGACCACATCAACGCCCCACGAATTGGCGATTGTCACATCGCGCAAGCGTAAACTCCGTCAATTGCAGCATCAGCATCAGCAATTGAATCATCTGCAGCAGGATCTGCTAACGGACGAGGAGGAGGAGGAGCACGAGCTCGAGCACGAGCACGAGGATGAGGATCAGGAGGAGGTGGTGCCGTCGCGAAGTCTGGGACGGCACAAGCAGCGACGCAGTGGCGCCACCCAGGCCTCCATTGTGGTGGACTACAGCAGTGGCGATGCCAGTTCGCTGCGCAAAAAGTTCCGTCTCAATCGCTCGGCGGGAAGTCTCTCGGAATCGGGTTTCGTGGATGCCAGCAGTACGGCCCACAGTAGTGGCTATTTGGGGAACAGCACTAGCAGTGCTGCCAACACCACTGCCAATCCCGCTACCGGAATGCCGCCCGCATCTGGGGCAACTGCCTCCAACTCCAACTCCAACTCGACCAGTAGCAACAACAACAGCAGCAGCAGCAGCAGCAGCAGTAGCAGTGGCGGATCGGGGGGCTCCTCGCCGCAGGGCCTGTGCCTCTCCAGCGGCGAGAGTGGCATTGGAGCGGGGGATGAGCACATGAAGTACGTCTGCCCCATCTGCGAGGTGGTCTCGGCCACGCCCCACGAGTTCACCAACCACATCCGGTGCCACAATTACGCCAACGGCGACACCGAGAACTTCACCTGCCGCATCTGCTCCAAGGTGAGTCATCCTGTCCATTTGGTGGGCTTAAGTCTATTTAGTTATTCAAATCATAATGTTATTCCTTAAACAATATATTTATTTGAAAAAGAAAACAGATATGGGAATCACTTAGTAAATAAAATAGTTTAATAGATCACATCTTAAAAAAAAAAATGCCTGGAATATCAAAAAGAAACAAGATTCAATTAAATTTTACCATACTCCAAAGTAATTTAAAAAATTTAAAATTGTAATTAATACAAGCAGAATAGCAAATAATAAATATTTGAATTTTTTTTCAAAAACAACAAATACTGGTTACAAGGGGTTCTTAAATTGATCTTAAACAGGTTGTTTTCATATTCTTACAAAAATGTATAGGTAAAAACAAATAAAAATAATGCAGATGCTATGAATATTTTGATAAATAAATAAATATTAAGTTTACATTAATTATAACAATATTGTTCATACATCATGGCTACCAATTATGACTTGAGCTGAAACATAATTTTAAACCAGTATGATGTTGGGCAATAAATGGTTAATCCAAATATTGTTTAATATCAGATAAGTTCTTGTTAAGTTAAGGGAGTTAAATTAAATAATTTTTTTTTATAAATATGGTTTCATATCAGATTGTTTTTTTTTCAATGTGTATTCAAGGGAGTTCTTGTTGGGCTAACTAAGATGTCAGTGGGTATGTGAGTGTTGTAACTGAGGAATATAATAGACAGCTGCTCTGGGGTATTTAATGGCTATACCTTATTAACCCCCGTTTACTCACCTGTTTCTCCGTTTCTCCCGCCCTTTTTGCCCTCTCCACGAACAGGTGCTATCCTCCGCATCATCTTTGGACCGACACGTGCTGGTCCACACGGGCGAACGACCCTTCAACTGTCGCTACTGCCACCTGACCTTCACCACCAATGGCAACATGCACCGTCACATGCGCACCCACAAGCAGCATCAAGTTGCGCAGACGCATCAGCAGCAGCAACAGTCGCAGCAGTCGCAACAGCAGTCGCAGCAGCAGCAGCAACAGCGACGCCAGCAGCAACAGAATCCCGCCAAGCAACAGCAGCAACAGCAGCAGCAGCAGCAACAGCCACTGGGGGCCACCACGTTATCGGGACGAGCGGAGAGCTACGAGAGTGATGCCAGCTGTTCCACTGATGTGTCCAGTGGTCATAGTCATGCCAGCAGTACCCTCAATAACAACAACAACAACAACAACAACTCGCACAAGGCTAACAACAATCTCAAGGAGGAGCAGCAGGAGCAGCAGGAGGAGCAGGAGGACCAGGAGCCGGAGCATTTGGAGAAGCGTCGCCCCAGAATCACCATAAACAACAACATTATAGATAGGGAGGAGATTGAGGAGGACGCGGAAGAGGATGAGGATGAGGCGGATGTGGCCATGCTGACCAGCACACCGGATGTGGCCACGCTTTTAGCCGGAGCCAGTGCCTCTGGGGCCGCCTCCAGGACACCCTCGCCATCGCCCTCCCTCGAGGACGGACCCAACGCCGGCCTGCTGCTCAGCTGTCCCGCCTGCGGAGCCTCCGACTTCGAGACCCTGCCCTCGCTGTGCGCCCACTTGGATCAGCGCCACTCGGACATTCCGGCCAAGTGCCGCGATTGCGAGGTGATCTTTGCCAGCCATCGCCAGTTGCAGGCACACCGCTGCAGAGGCATCTCCGGTGGATTGCCACCGCTGCTGGGGGCCAGTAGCTCGCCATTGCATCGACAGGATGTGGACCAGTTGGAGCAGCAGGAGCAGCAGGATCAGGAGCACGCGCAGCAGGATCATGATGATTATGATGATGATGAGGAGCAGCTGGAACGCAAGGAGAGGATTCGCCAACAAAGCGAGGACTTCTTCCATCATCTGTACCTCAAGCAGAAGGTGGCCAGTGGCTGCACTGCCATCTCGCATCCGCCATCGCCCATTAAACACGAACCGGCGGACAGCAAGGATCTGGCCGACATCCAGAGCATCCTGAACATGACCAGCTCGAGTTCCAGTTTCCTGCGCAACTTCGAGCAGTCGGTGAATACGCCCAGCTCCAGCCAGTACAGTCTGGATGGTCGCGACCAGGAGGAGGAGGCCCAGGATGCCTTCACCTCGGAGTTTCGGCGCATGAAACTGCGCGGCGAGTTCCCCTGCAAACTCTGCTCGGCCGTGTTCCCCAATCTGCGTGCCCTCAAGGGCCACAATCGGGTGCACCTGGGTGCAGTGGGTCCGGCCGGACCCTTCCGCTGCAACATGTGCCCCTATGCGGTGTGCGACAAGGCCGCCCTGGTGCGTCACATGCGCACCCACAACGGCGATCGTCCGTACGAGTGCGCCGTCTGCAACTATGCCTTCACCACCAAGGCCAACTGTGAGCGGCATCTGAGGAATCGCCATGGCAAGACCAGTCGCGAGGAGGTCAAACGGGCCATCGTCTATCATCCGGCCGAGGATGCCAATGGCTGTGACGACGGTGCCAAGTCGCTGCGTTGCGGCGATGACCTGGCCGATCTGAGTTTCCGTTCGATAAGTCCAACGCCGCCACCAAATCCAATTGCCGTCGCTCCATCGTTAACCGAGCAACGCAGTCCCAGTTCCAGTTCCAGTTGCCAGCTAAAGCACATGCTAATGGCAGGTGACAGCAGCCATTTGGTGGCTACGCCGGTGCTCGGCCAGCAGCAGCAGCAGCAGCAGCCGCCCTCGAAGATTCAGGTCAAGAGTCTGGACCAGCTGGTGGACAAGAAACCGTCGGCCATTGTGCCGGAGGAGAAGGGTCTGGACTTTAGCATGGATGTGCTGGATTTGAGCAAGAAACCGGAGCCACTGATCACGTCGTCGCCGCTGCCGATGCCGTCGCTGCCGCCGCCGCCGCCGCCATCATTGGCCATGCCCAACGTGGTGGCCGCTCCATCAGTGGCGCCGGTGGCCACTGTGACGCCCGGAACAGCCGATCTGAGCGCCGCCCTGGAGCAGCAGCAATTGCTGCTTGCCCAGCAGCAACTATTCGGCGCTGGCGGAGATGCCGCCTCCCAGTACATGCAGCAATTGTTCCGCAGCCTAATGTTCCAGTCGCAGTCGCCGGGTTTCCCCTTCTTTCCCTTCATGGCGCCACCTCCACCGCCGCAACAGCAGCAGCAGCAGCAGTCGATCCAGCAGTCACATCCGGAGAAGCCATCGCTGGTGAGTCCACCACCACATCAGCGACTCAATCCGATGGCCGTGGGCGTGCCAGTTCCACCCGGTGGCCCCGTCAAAATGGTCATCAAGAATGGCGTGCTGATGCCCAAGCAGAAGCAGCGACGCTATCGCACCGAGCGACCCTTCGCCTGCGAACACTGCTCGGCCAGGTTCACGCTGCGCTCCAACATGGAGCGCCATGTGAAGCAACAGCATCCGCAGTTCTATGCCCAGCGGCAGCGCAGTGGCCATCATGTGATGAGGGGCAGGGGGGCATCCAGTGCTGCCGCCGCCGCTGCCGCTGCTGCTGCTGCAGCCGCCGCCGCCGCTGTGATGGGATCCTCCGGCTCGGGAGGAGCCAGTAGCTCCGCTAGCAATCATCATCATCATGGCCATAGTCCCATTTCGGAGCAGGTCAAGTACGCCATACTGGCGCAGCAGCTCAAGAACACCGGTCTGCTCCAGCAGGCCCTCTCGCATGGCTCCAGCAGTGTGGCTGGGAATCCCCTGCTGCACTTTGCCAATCCGCTGGCCAATCGGAGTCCCCAGCCGCCCAGCCAAACCATTGCCATGGATGATGATGAGCCCAAGCTGGTCATCGATGAGGATGAGAATGGGAATGAGAATGACCATGAGAATGAGCACGAGCATGAGACAGTGGAGGAAGTGGATGACTTTGAGGAGGAGGAGGAGGACGACGAAGAGGAGGATCTGGAGCTGGAGGAGGAGATGAACCAGGAGCAGGAGGAGCAGCAACAGGCGGTTGAGGAGCACGACGACGAGGAGGAGGAGCAGGTGGCGGCGGCTGAGAAGAAGATGGAGCTGAAGCTGAAACTGGAGCAGCCAGCCAGTCATGAGGCACCAGTGCCCAGTGCCATGGCCAATCCTGCACAGAAAACCGAGAGCATCATGCAGGAGCCACCGGCTGGGAATGCCAGCAGCCTGAAGACCATGATTGCCCAGGCAGAGTCCGTGGGTAAATCGCTGAAAGAAGTGGCCAGTTCGCCGTTCAAGGATGAGTCACAAGACCTGGTGCCGGTGGCCAAACTGGTGGACAATGCCACCAGTCAGAACATGAGCTTCAACAGCTACTTCCGGCCCAGCGATGTGGCCAATCACATGGAGCAGAGCGACGAGGAGGGCCTGGTCGCATCCGGCAGCGCCAGCGAGAGCAACAACAGCGGCACCGAGGACGTGACCAGCAGCAGCTCCGGATCGGAACCGAAGAAGAAGTCCGCCTACAGCCTGGCCCCCAATCGGGTGTCCTGCCCCTACTGCCAGCGCATGTTCCCCTGGAGCAGCTCCCTGCGGCGCCACATCCTCACCCACACCGGGCAGAAGCCCTTCAAGTGCTCCCACTGTCCCCTGCTCTTCACCACCAAGAGCAACTGCGATCGGCATCTGCTGCGCAAGCATGGCAATGTCGAGTCCGCCATGTCCGTCTATGTGCCCACCGAGGATGTCAGCGAGCCCATACCGGTGCCCAAGTCGGTGGAGGAGATCGAACTGGAGGAGCAACGTCGTCGCCAGGAGAAGGAGCGCGAAAGGGAGCTGGAACTGGAGCTGGAACGTGAGCGGGAGCGCGAGCGGGCAAGGGAACTGGAACTGGAGCAGGAGCTGGAGAGGAAGAGGAAGCGAGAGCGTGAGCTGGAGCTGGAGCGGGCAAAGGAGCAGGAGCAGCAACTGGAGAAGGAGAAGGAGCGAGAGCGAGAGCGGGAACAGCAACAGCAACTCATCCAGAAGCTGGCGGCCCAAATGAATGCCGCCGCCGTGGTGGTGGCCAGTGGAGCCAGCGATGCCCTGGCTGGCGGGGATTTGCCCTACAAGTGTCACCTCTGCGAGGGCTCCTTTGCGGAGCGAGTGCAGTGCCTGGAGCACATCAAGTTGGCCCATGCCCATGAGTTTGCCTTGCTGCTGGCCAAGGGCGCCATCGAGAACGAGAGCCTGGAGGCTTCGGCTCAGTCTGCCCATCCTGCCCACTCCGTCCATCCCGCCCAGCTGTCCGATGATGAGGGTGTGACCTCCAATGGCGGCAGCAGCCGGGGCAAATACCCCGACTACAGCAACCGTAAGGTGGTCTGTGCCTTTTGCGTGCGTCGCTTCTGGTCCACGGAGGATCTGCGTCGTCACATGCGCACGCATTCGGGCGAACGGCCCTTCCAGTGCGACATCTGCTTGCGCAAATTTACGCTAAAGCACAGCATGTTGCGCCACATGAAGAAGCACAGTGGTCGTGCCCACAATGGCGACAATCCCGGCCTGTCCGATTGCTCCGATGATGAGCAGGTGGCCAGTCCGCCCAGCACTCCCGCACCGGTGCAGTCCAGTGCCCAGTCCAACAACAACCAAAATAGCTGTCACAACAACAACAACAACAACAACAACAGCAACAATGGTGGCTCAAAATTGGGACTGAAGTTGCCCAAACTGCATGAGCTGCTCGATAAGGCCAGTGAGTGGCGGGCCAGTCGTTTGGGCGAGCACAAGGAGAATATGGGCGAGGCGACGCCCTCGCAGGTAGGCGGAGGGGGCGTGGCTGGATCAGATCTGATTGGCAATCTGCTGGGCATCAGCGATCAGGGCATCCTTAACAAACTGCTCTCATCCGCCGACGAGGCCGCCAAATTGCTGGGCGTGGACAACAAGTGAAGTGTCTAAGATGAGCCATAAATTCTGGAGTACCGCCTTACCAAACATACCAAAGCTTATATAGTTTTCATTAATGGTAGTCTACTTTAAAAGGAAAAACAAAAAACAAAAAAACCTAAAACTATAACAAAAACTAAAACAAAAACTTAAAAAAAAGGTTAACAAGCTAGCTGCTCATTTATATTTTCTCTAGATGGAAAAGCCACAGGCTTTTATTTTATAGAAAATGGAAAACAATAGGGAGCTTTATGCCACCCATATAAATATTTTTTTTTTATAGACCCCTATTTTTTTTTGCCAACTCCTATTTTAAGCGGTTCAACCAAACAAAAAGCAACAAACAAGCTAATCAAAATCTTTGCAGACAAGCATTAATTATTTTTTTTTTATAAATATTTTTTTCCTAGCTATATATTTAACTTAATTTTACATATTTTACAATTAGCCTTAAGTAGCGGCAATGACAACAAAACAACGAACATTTTAGCATGACAAAAAAAAAAGACTTGACACAAAACCGACAAATATACAAGAACACACACAACTTAAGTAAATAAATAATAATATATAGAATATAAAATTAATGATAAAAATGTAATGTACATTGAAAGAGGCCTTGAGAAACCGCAGCGTGGCTTAAAAACGTAGTAATTTAAGGTGGCAAAAGCAGACGAAAAATCGTTTAGTCATGTAGTATTTGTAAGCCTAGGCTTAGAAACACTTTTTTTTTTAAGGATCCTATTTAACGAAACTCATTTATTGCTGTAGCCTATAAACAAAATACACACACACACTTAAAACATATTAAATATATATAAATAGCTATTTAAATATACGAAAAGCATGATTCTTATATAATTAAATTAGTGGACTCTTACAGCAATAACCAAAGCATTTCGCGTTTGTAGCGTTGTTTAAGCTAAACAAAAATAAACGAAATTAAATTTACCCAATGCATGCCTATATATATATATAAATATATATATATGAAGCACACAACTACATTATATCAAATATATCGGTTATATTTAATGTGGATGGATGCAGCAGCAACAAACTACTGAACAAATTAAACTATGTACTTAGCGATTATAAATGTACTTAAAACTGTAAAAGTGTACTTAATTGTAAACTCTGAAAGACACACGTATCGAGAATGGATTACAAATTGAATTCAAATAAAATAATGACAAAAGAACAAATAATCATTGATGGTTTTATTTATTGGGACTTTGTTTTGTCTTGGATTTCCCTATTATTCGAGGGAATCTGGTGATTTTTTTTCAGATATATATCCTATATAAGCTACACCATTTCAAGTTAAATTGGGAATCTGGTGAAAACGATTAAGATTTTAAATTTGGCGGCATACTGTGTGACCGTTTATTGAAAAATCACATATCCACAATATTTAAAATATATGAGCATGGCCACACTCCAAAGGCAATTTGAATCGGGCGTCCTTTTTTTATATTTTTCTAATTACAACATTGTCAAATCCGTGATGGTATTTTTATTTGATTAAAAAAACGTTACAAATTTAGTTAAATGCTGGTTTTCCTAATATTAACATAGATATTTATGTTTTTAGTTAACGAGTGACTGTGTAACCCAAAGAAACTGTAACATTTCCTATTAACTAAACCAACCTGATTAAAAGGTTTAACAATTTGAAACGATTAGGAGTTACGCAAAATAAAAAGCCTTGCAATGGCAAAAAAAAATGAAACTGGTGGGTTGTGTACTTTGGGTGTCCTTTGAATTGATTTGTGGCATTTTTATATCCATCTTCGCTAGATGATTGTCCTACTGTGATTCAGTGAAAGCTGTCCATTGGCCACGCGATTTTGAAGGCGCTGATGGGTTATAAAATTGTATTAATTATAAATTATTCAGATATTAGGAGGCAAGATGGACACCCACCTTATTGAAGACATCTCGCATCAGACGATTGCAGCGACGCCTTCGTTCCTCCTGCTCGCGATTTTGAGCGGCCAACACTTCTGGCAAACTCTGACATCGCTTGGTGGTCATCGCCTTCATTTCCCTGGTGGAGAATATCCTTAAGCGAGCTGAAACGAGCAATTAATACAAAATAAAATGGAATGAAGTTTGCTTTCAATTTTCCAATATAATAAATTTAATAATTAAAATTGTAATAAAAATTCCCAATTATCTTTACGCTAGCTACTTTTTAAAAACTAATCATTTACCTAACTACAAAATTGTAGCTCTATGATCTTTTTCTAAAAAAAGTTATATGGGTATATATACTTTTTCGAAAAAAAGGAAAACATAAAATTCAATAAAATAAAATACAAAAAATGCAAATAATCAAAGAATATTTTTAAGGATTAGAGTTTATTTTAACTTGAACTTTATTTTAAGATGTCTCGAAATCAAGCTGCTAATTATTAGCAGGGCTTGTTAATCGAAATATATGTTAAAGACAAGAAAAATTGTAATTTAAGTGCCAACAATAGTAAGAAATAGCAGGGTACATTAACTCGAAACGTTTTTGACAAACATCCGAGTAAAAACACATTTCCAGTGATTGAAAAACATTTTCCAATCAAAATGTTTCATGTTTTTAACGCAGTCTGTTTTTCTTTTTTTTTTTGGCATGTTTGAAATAATTCTCAAACGAACTAGTTAAAATTGTAGGCGAAAAGTATGTTTTGTGTACTATACAACTTACAAATGGCCGGAGGCGGCAGCTGCAGCAGTCGCCTGTCCAGCGTCTCCAAGCTGATGTTCTCGCCCAGCAGATGGTCCATCTCACGTCGCCGCACATTGCGGATCATCTGCATCTGGTTGAGGATGGCCTTGCGCTGCTTGGACTTGGCACAGAACTCGGGTCGCGCCAGCTGCAGTTGGTCCTGCAGGGAGCGCGTTTCGGGCAGGACCTCACCGTCGCCGGTGGCCGTGAACTGGATGACATAGGCGATGCCACGTGGATGCACTTGGAGCGTCTGTCGCTGCATGCCGATGCCCTCGGCCGAATTGCAATGTCGATGGCGATGGCGATGCCTCGCCGGCTTGGATTGCCTCTCCGTTGCCCGCCGACAGGCCACATCGTCGTACTGATGGGTGGTGGTCGTCGTTGTCGTCGTCTCGCACGTATTCACCATGCCCATGGGTATGGACATCTCCGAACTGATGCACATCATCGAGGCCGACGAACTGGTCGTGGTGGTGACTCCCTCGTTGCTTGTGGCCACCATGGCCGCCTGCACGTAGCTGGCCGCTCCATCCTGCGAATTGACCACCTGGTAGTAGATGCTCCTTGCCTGCTCCTTGTCCGCACAACTGTAGCCCGCACTGCCGCTCAGGCAATGCGGCAACGTGGCATACGCACCACTGCCCGCCGCCTGCGCGTACTGCATCTGCATGTAGTGCTCCTGTTCCTGTTCTTGTTCCTCCTGCTGATCCTGCTGCTGATCCTGCTCTTGCGCTTCGTGTTGCTGCAGATGTTGCTGTTGGGTTTGCTGCGAATGTTTCCGCTGACATTGCTGCGAAAAAGAAAGAGATGGCTTGAGTATAAGGACATTGGACTATATCCTTTGTATACCCTTGCAGGTGGTCACCCCATAAAGTATATATATTCTTGATCAGAGCATCGGAAGGAGGGTCGATTTAGCCATGTCCCCCTTTTTTTTTTGTTTTTACGCAAACTTGTCTCACCGTTCTTAAGATATCTGAACAAAACTTTCCCAAAACAAAAGGGCATAGAAAATATTTGAAATAGTAAATAAAATACAATTCTAAATTGAATAAATTAAATATTTGATTTTATACGAATATTCTACGAGTGAAGAGTTACTATTTTATAAAAAAACGGATATGAACAATATAATTTACCTAGCTCACATTGGAACAATTGGAAAAATAAATAAAATAAAATAAAATTCGACCTAGCTTCAGTGTTTTTAAAACTAAGCATGTTTTAATCGAAATACAGTCGTTTTAAAGAGTTTTAAACTTTTATATTAGCTGCAACGGTAAATAAACTTTGCTTTCTTTCTTGTATTTTACCTGAAATTGTTGGTGATGAACGTAAGATCCTTGCTGCTGCTGCTTCTGCTGCATCTGCTGGCAAAGATGCTGCTGTTGCTGTTGCTGCTGGTAAAGTTGCTGCTGCTGCTGCTGCTGTTGCTGTTGCTGCTGGTAAAGTTGCTGCTGCTTGAGCAAGAGCAACTGCTGCTGCTGCTGCTGGTTGTGGTAGTGCTCGCGGAACTGTCGCTGCCTCTGCTGGACAAAGGAGCAGACGCTTTCGCTGCGACCACCGCCGCTGGAGGAGGAACTGTTCGAAATGAGCACAGGAGTGGCCATCTTTTTGCGGTGCTGTGCTTTCTGCTGGTCAAGATGTGGTGGCAATGGTGGTGGTGGTGGTGGTGGTGGCGCTGACGGTGGCTTTGCCACTGTTGGAACCGAGGTGCTAAGTGAGGAAGCCGAGGGAGTAGGAGGCAGTTCCCTGCGCGGCACACCAGCTGATTCGACTCTCACTGGCGGACGAGGAGTGCCTGGTGTTGCTGCCTTTTGCAACTCAACTTGTGGCCGCTCCCGATTACCACTGCGTCGCTCCAAACTTGGCAACTCCAATTTATCGCTGGCCAAGACCGGGCCCTTGTCCACCGATGGACGTGGCATTGGGGCACCGGCACTGGCCAACAGCTGTTGCAATGCCTGCAGCCGACGAATCTCCGAGTCAATCCAGTTGAGTTGATTCTGGCGCTCCGAATCGATGCCTCCTTTCAAACGCCGCTCGTACTCGATTTCGCTTTGGGTCATGGGATTGAGCCATTCCTGCAGATCCGAGGGTTCGGCATCGGCGTCCGTGGAGGCCGCCTCCCGCACATTGGTCTTCTGGGTGATGACATCGTGGGAGGCACTGGTCGTCGAGCTGCTGGCCGAGAAACTGGCGGCCAGTGGCGAAGGTGTGCCGCCTGTTCCGAGCTTCCGGGGAGCGGGCACTGGCATGGTGACGGACGAGCTTCTCGAGGTATTGGTGGCCACATCTTGCCGCTGCAGCGGAGTCGGCACTGCAATGGTAACAGGGTAAGTGATGATTACGTTTTTGCCAACCATTTGCTTACCTTTAGCTTGATTGCTTCGCAGGGAGCGCAAACTGCTGCCGGATTCGGCCAAATCCAGACTGGATATGCGCCTGGCTATGTCCCTGACCAGTTTCTTTCGCTGACCCTGGCTGAGACTGCGCGTTTTCACCAGCGAGCAGAGCAAATCGATGCCCAGATCCAGGTCTCCTTGCGGCCCACCTGCCGATCCCATTCCCACCGAAGAGGAGGATGTGGAGGGAATGGCTTCTGGTTGCCGATTCTCCTTGTTCTCGTGCCGTCGACTGCCCAGGATCTTCTCGAATTGGGCCGCCGTGAACTGACGCTCCTGTTCGCGCTCCCTTTCCCGCAGCTCAGCTTTTCTCTGATCCTTTCCGAGCTGCTGAATCCTCCGTTGATCTTTGTTTGCCTGTTGTGGCTTCTCCAGCGGCTCCTTCTGTTGCTCTGAATCCCTTGCCTGCTGATCGTTCTGTTCCTGAGCCCCTGCTTTCTGCTGAATTTTCTTGACATGCTTGGGTGGCTCCTTTTCCAGCTGTTTCTTATCCAGCTGGTCCGGCTGCTCAGGCTTGTCCATGCCCTGCTCCTGACCCATGTAGATGTGGTAATCAAAGCTGCTGGCCGCCGAACTGCCATATAGTGAGGTGGCTTGCGACTCCCGCCGCGAAATGGATCGGGATTCGCCCAGCCTTGAGCTGATTTGTGATCCCATTCTGGAGCTGCTCTGCGAGTTGAGCCTCGAGTCATCTCTTTTGTAACTGCCCAGAGATTCCCTGCGCATGCTACTAAGCGATTCTCGGCGGGAACTGTTCTGCTGATCTTGCAGATCTCGGGAGCTAAGCCCTATATCATCTTTATTGGAGCTGTTTAGAGAGTCTTCCATTTTGGAAAGATGACTTAGGGATCCCACTTTTCTGGAGCTGTGTTGGGAAGCTTGGTCTTTTCTGTAACTGCATTGGGTAGCTTCATCTTTGCTAGAGATGTCTTTTCTGAAACTGCTTTGGGTAGCTTCATCTTTTCTGGAGCAGTCCTTTTGGTTAGCTTCTTTTCTTAAACTGCTTTGAGTAGCTTCATCTTTTCTAGAGCTGTTTTTTTGGCTAGTTTCTTTTCTCAAGCTGCCATGGCTAACCTCTTTTCTGGATTGGCAATGGCTATCTTTGTGTTTTGAGCTGTTTTGCGCATCTTCTTTTCTGAAACTGCTGCGTGCGGAGGACTGCTCCTTCCCTGAAATGCTGCCAGAAACCTTCTGTCTAGAGCTGCAGCCAGAATCATCCTGCCTTTCGCTGCTCTGGCTAACCTCCGGCGAATCCTCCTTCCTGGAGCCCAGGGAACTGCCCAATGAGCCCTTACTGAGGGGCTTGCCGCGATCGCTGCGATTGACAAAAGTGCTGGAGGCCAGTGGCGGTGGCGTGGGCTTGTCCTGCCCCGGCAATGCCTCCTCCTGCTGCAGTCTGTCCAGGTCCGTCTCGGATCGCTGCTGTAGAAGGCTGGGCTGCCGCCAGCCGCACTCCTCCAAAACAGATCGCTCCAGGGTGCTGATGTTGCTGGTCGAGACCGCCCGCTTGTAGTAGCCCACATCGGCGGCAGGATCCCATTCCAGGCGCTTGTGGCACTTCAAGGCGGACTCGGGCGTCTGCGTCTTCTTCGCATGCATCTCTTTGGTGGGTGTCCTCAGGTTCTCCACGGATAATGATATGGTTTGATGAGGGACCTGCTTGTTGTCGTCCAGTACAATGGGTATAATGGTGTATTCACTGGTTTTGGGCTGGATTTCTATGGAAGCAGCGGGCTTGCAGAGTGGCGGTGATGTAGGCAGGTTCAGAAGTTGCTCATCCGATGATCCCTTTGCCAGTGGACACTCCCTGCTCCTCAGGCGACGCCTGTGACACGATTCTGGCCGAGATCCATGCTCCCGGGCGGCGGTGGAGACGACACCTGGCTGCAGGATCACTCCCAATGCACAACTGTGGGTGCTGCCACTGGCTCCACTACTTGTCGTCGACGAGAAGGCCATGAATCGCTCCAATTCGCGATCCTCAGCCAATTCGGTGATATATTCTTTGGCCTGCGGCGGAACGCGCGATGATTTAGCCGTCTTGCGATGCTTGGAACTGGACATTGTGGATGGATTTGGATGCGGGCCACCACCACTCACTCGAATGTCAAGGATTAACCCGTTTATTTCTTTGTTTTATGTCGGTTTCTTAGTCAGCAAGCCGCGCTTTGGGGAATTGTTTTCAAATTTCGTTTTTCCAGCATTTGTGACAGTGTTGGATAATGCAAACAGCTTTGTAGTTGGGGATGACACTAGAAGCGATAGTTGGAGACTTGACTTTTAACGGTTTTTCTATGTTTAACAATATTACAAACCGGTTTTTTTTATAATAAAATATATATATATATGAGTAAAATTTATCATATTTTTTTTAGTAAAATTTATCATATTTTCCTAGAAAGAGAAAAGACTTGAAATTTAGTCTTTCGTTAAATCCATATGACTCTAACCGAACATAATAAACACACAGGTTTTAACATTATAATTATATTGGCACCACGCTATTAATTAATGTTACCTTTTTTTAGTTATAAGTAGCTTCTGCATAATTCCTTTTTGTTTTTATTTTAGTGCTAGCTTCCGTAGTTTTATTATCTATATATGTTTATTAAACATAATTTATAAGTTTTTTCAGTAGAAATAAAATGGCTCTACGCATTAAATACCAATAATCATATTTTTCCTTATTTAAAAAGAAATGTTGTTCAAAGAAAAGTAATTTTTCTGCAAACTGTAAACTATAACATTATGTAAGCAGCAAGTATCGATAACGAGTTGTTTCATTCCTAGTTGAACCGGTTTGCGACCAATGTTGGTTAACAGCACAACCGGTTCCAGCTGAAGGATTTTCAAAATGGCATTTTCTTTCGCCCTTCGTTGTTTATAATTGCTGCTCGCTGAAATCGAAGCGATTTAGTCCTTTCCAAAGGAAGTTAATAAGCTAATAAGGATAAACAGAGTGATTGGATACCAAAGGGACCATGTTGGAGACCAAGAGCATTGCTGAATTGGCCTTTATAGATCGAGAGACGCCGCGCAAGCGCAAAAGGGAGACCGCGCCCCCGCCCCTTCCCTTGACACTGGAAAAGGACGCTCGACAGGATGCAGCTGTCCAAGTGACGTCATCGAAATCCGAATCCTGCTTCACCAATGCCGCCTTTAGTTCCACACCCAAGAAGCTAATCGGCCGACGTCGTTTGGCCAAGGAGAATAGCAATCCATTTCCAGGTTTCGAGGTGAAGTCCATTGCCGATCTTGCCCAAAAAAAGCAGCAACCAAAACAACAACAACAGCAACAACCATTGTCCACAAATCCTTTCGAGGTCCTACGAGATCAGCCATCCAAGAAGAAGAAGCGCGAACACGCCTGCTTCGAGAATCCTGGCCTGAATTTGGAACTACCCGAAAAGCAATTCAATCCATATGAGGTAAGTTCGATAGTAGAAGGTATAGTTTTGGTACAGTATATGCTCAACTTATTTAGTCGTTCACTGATCATAAATAAACGGCTATTTAAACTATGCATATTATTTTCCGAATAAGCATATTTATCAGTTCAAAATAATAATATTAAGTTACTTCCTTAGCTAAGATTTAGTTTAGGTACAGTAAATACTTAACTTATTTATTATTTCAACATTTAAGATAATTGAACTTCACACTTATTTTAATTTGTACAATTTGTTTCCGATTTTAATTTGAATTATGTTTTCGTTTTGTTAACGTATTTCTTTTTCTCGACACCTTTATTTAAGAACTAAATAAGTCATGTTTAAGTGACTTAATAAATATTTCAAACTTTATTACTCTTACATTTTTATCAGCGGAAATAAAATTTAATAATTTATAAAATATTTGTTAAGCGCTAATAAAGCTTCTGGTGTTATGTGATAAATACTTAAATTAACAAATTAAAATTGACAAACTGTTTGTATGCTTCCAGGTCATCCGCTTGGCAGCCACGCCGGCCAAGGGATTCGTAAATCCCGGCCTGAATTTGCGTGGCAGCGATGCCCCGGCCTCACTGAATCCCTTCGAGATCCATCGCCCCAGTGAGGCATCCGAGGCGGCCTGCAATCCCGCGGGTGTGGCCAATCCGGCCCTGGCCGATCGGGATGCCGATGCCGAGGAACCGCTGCCCACCAGCCTGAAGATCGGTCTGCCGTTCACCCCGACCCTCGGCTGTCGCATCGACTTCCACGGCATGTCGTTGGCCCAGTTGACGCCCAGCAAGCTGCTGGCCGAGAAGCTCGTGTTCTCGCCAGTTCCGGCTCCAAAGCGCTCACTGGGTGCCATCAGCGAGGAGTCCTCCTCGATGGACATTGGCAGGGAGCTGGATCGCTATCAGCTGGAGCTGGAGAACAGCATCAACGAGGCCAAGCTGAGGAAGAATGGCGTGGAGTTGGAGCCACCTAAAAATGCCAAAATTTCGGTGTTCATGGAAACGGATGCGCAGGAATCGATGATGCAGGAAGTGCAGGTCAGGGGTGACCCAACCAACCAAGTGGAAAGGCGTCTGGTTTGCACCAGGAGACGCACCCTCACCGAAATAACCGAGGATCCCGAAGTGGAGGAGACCAAAGAGCAGGATCTGGAGCAGGAGGCGCTGCTCGAGCAGGAGAGATTGCTGGAGCGGGAAAAACTCCTCGAAAGGGAAAGGCATTTGGCGCGAGAGCAGCAACTGGAGCGGGAGAAACTGCTGGAGAGGGAGAAGCATTTGGAGCGGGAGAAGCTGCAGGAGCAGTTGCACGAGCAGCTCAGGGAGAAGCTGCAGGAAAGGGTTAAGCAGCTGGCGAAGGAGAAGCAGCAGGAGGATGAGGAGCAGCTCCTCCTGGAACAGCAGCAGCAGCAGAAGGATGGGGAGGGGGAAGATGTGGCCTATGCCTCCGAGTCCGAGGAAGAGCCCGACGATGACCTAGACTTCAAGGCTCCGGCACGCTTCGTTCGCGCCTATCGACCAGCCGCCTTGCCCACCAAAGCCACCAGCAAGGAGTCGCTCCACTCCATCGCCTCCAGCAAGTCCTCGAAATCGGTTGATACCAAACCCACTGGCGGAATGAAGAGTATGATAAGAAAGTCCATCCGAAGACTTATGCATCCCACCCACTCTTCACCCGAGAAAACCGAGGATAAGGAGGCACCCACTAACAATCATCAGCATCATCATCATAACTTGCTGAACAGCATTCGGCACAGTCTGCGGAGGCGGCCCCAAAAGTCCACCGATGTGGAGCACCCGATGGAGCCCACTTCCGCCGACATATCCATTGTCGACAGCAGTGAGCGGACCATGAAACTCCGCTCGAGCGTCCCCCAAACCGAGTACATGACCATCGACCAGTTGACCAACGAGAAGAAGCACACGCTGAGGAACAGCATTCGGCGGTCCACGCGGGACGTGCTGCGCCATGTGTTCCACAAGAGCCACGATGCCTACGCCACCGCCAAGTGAGGGGGCATGTTCCTCATCCCGCTTAGGAATGAGTCGACTTTGGGGCATTTAAATTGTCAAAAAATTATAGAGGCAGCCAAGTAATCTATGGTCAGTTTTTGGGGATTCCTAAGTTATTGCAAAAGAATTTAAACTATCAAAACAAAATTAATATATGATCAGCTTATGGGAATTCTACTTGATAAGAAGATTCCTAAATTACCTTGTTGTTACAAAAATATTTTAATTGTTTAAAAATCACAAATTGAAAATTTATCTATAGGCAGCTAAAGGAAATCATATTTTATAAGGAGTTTCCCAAAAAAGCTTATTGAAAAATAATTTAAATTGTCAAAAAATCACGCTTTTCAAAGGTAATCTTAATTTATAAGGAAGTGTCATAGAAAACTCCAAAGTTCTTAAGTTCATTTTCAACGAACAATTCAAAGACATCCTTAGTTTACTGACCTCTATTTATATTTTTTTACCCATTCAAAGTCCACCCATTCCAGCAAGGTATTAACTTCATTGAACACTATTTTTAGCACCTAGTTAAGTTTTTAAATGCACCCAAAGATTGTCACACAAAACCAGCAAATACCGAAAGGAAACCTATTTCATCTTGAAACCAAATCCATATTTTAATTTTTATAAATGGAGAGTTTTCAACTAGTTTTATCAATATTTTTTTTTTGAATGTATTCAAGGGAACTCCCTAAAAAATTTGCAAATGTATTCACACAATGTTTATAGTATTAAGTACTTGATGTTTGCACGTTTATTCATATATGTAATGTTTGTCAATGTCCTTTTATATATGCTTTTTAATATATATAACATTTGTTTTTTACATCAACTTTTTGTATGCATTGTGATTTTCTACTTATATAAGGGAAACGATAACAAATAAAGGCCGAAATGGGATAGCATTATGAACCGAGAAGTTCTATAAAAACGGGGATTATCGTAGGAACACCTTGAGCATTAATTATACCTATTTTTGGACCAATGGTTTTGGGGGCTTACTATATAAATATATTTTCTTTTAACAAGCATGGAATAATTTTCCATAACAAGGCAATTTTGAATACAGTTACTTATTTTAGACTGTTAACTTTGAAAATCTATTTCAATTTCCAAATTTTAAAATCTTACATCTTATTTGAATATTTATTTATTTTTGTATATTTATTTTAAGTAATAATATATTTAAATGCTCGGTAAGAAGTTAATTGAACTTAGGAGTCAATAACTTTGACAAGTTCTGTCTTACGAAAAACACTTTGTATTGTATTAAAACAACATCTTTATTTTTTC
This sequence comes from Drosophila elegans, assembly GCF_018152505.1. Taxonomy (NCBI): domain Eukaryota; kingdom Metazoa; phylum Arthropoda; class Insecta; order Diptera; family Drosophilidae; genus Drosophila; species Drosophila elegans. Next base: position 11,019,907 of record NW_024545513.1, on the reverse strand, counting down.
TACAAAACATTTTAATTTGTTATTAAGCTTTTAAGATTATCTTTTTTTCCTTCCCCTTTTATTAAAAATATTCTCTTTAACGGACAACTCTTCTTAAGAATATGCAATATGCAATATATCTTAAACGGACAACTCTGTTGGCGGACAAAAAATGCTGGACAAGGATAAGTTATTTATTTTAAACGAACAACTTTATTCGCGGACAAAAAATAATATAAAATAAAAGAGGGAAAAATGTTATAGGAATATATTATACACAAGTAAAATTCCTTTTTTTACTGACACAAAATATAAATAGTTCTCTTGAACAGACAACAAAGTGTGTTATTTCTGCAATGGCTTCCAAATGGGTTTGGGTTATGCATTGATCTACTTATATACGGTTTGGAGGAGAGGTCGCCGCCGCTGATCCAGTGGCTTGTAGGCGTGCTGATAGACGCTGGCCAATCGCCAGTGCTCCGGATAGCCGCCCTGTCCGGCACCGCCGGCCTGACTTTGGAACGGCGGCACGAGCGTCTCAATGTCGTAGTTCTTTTTGGCGTATGGCTGCCGGGGGCGTGGCACCACCAGCACCCGCCCCCCGCCGCCGCCACCACCACATCCCGGCTCAATGCCCACAAAGTCGCCGGATGCATTGTGCTTGGGCACTCCGGCTCGAAAGGCCGCCTTGCTGGTGAGGCAATGGCCATGTCCGTGGCCTCCGAAGGCGGGTGCTGGACAGCAGCGTGGAGCCGGTGCCACCTTGTGGCAGAGTCGACGAGCTGGTCGCCTCAGCAGGACATCGCGCTTGCACGGAGGTCCACCCGTGGGCCGGCAATCCATGGGCTGGCACGAATCTTGTCCCGCATCTGGACCCAAGTACTTTTCCCTCAGCGCCTGATAGGCCTTGTCGCCGAGCAGGGGCGACGATTGATACTGCTTGGCCAGACGATCGGGCATTCCGCGTCCGGGCAGCTCTGCCAGATTGCCGAAGCTCACACCGCCATTTGGTCCTCCGATGCCGGATCCTCGCCGGCGACACTGCGAGGCACTCGAGTCCCGGGACACGCTGCGTGCCCGCTGTCTCGCCGGCGGCGAGTAGTCGCATCCACACGGATCCTCGCGGTCCAGGCGGGCTCCTCCGAAGTCCGTTCTCTTTCGCAGTATGTCCTTGTCGAAGAAATCCGCCTCGCCCAAAGTGCTGGTGAACACACCCGCCGAGCGACCCAAATCAGAGGATTGCTCTTCGCGCGGCGTCTTCACACAGGTGAAGACAGCCGGTCCGGCCGAGTCATTGGAGCCATCGATGTGCCTGGCCAGGCGCGGCTCGTCGCCGGGATTGGCCGGCTTGAAGTCCCAGCAAATGGCCAGGTCCATGGGACCCATCTTCTTGGCCGGTGCCGAGCCCACGCCCCGCAATGGATCGCCATGGCCCAGGGCTCGGGGCACAATGCCGCCGCCGGTCTTGGGCCGGAACACCTTCATCTTGGTGCAGTGCGTCGGCCCCGCATTGTGGGTCTTCACACCCACGCCCGTGGCAATGGGGTCTATGTCCAGGGCCAGTCCGGCATGACCACCCGAGATTTGTGCCCTGCGAAAGGCCAGATCCGCCACACAATCGGGCAGCGGCTGGTGGTCCAGATTGTCCTGGTGCATCCGCTTGGCCAGCTCAAAATTGGCATATGCCGGCACCACCGGCGAGGGACAACGCTCGTTCGGCTTCTCCGTGATCGAGTGCAGCGGCATTTTCTTGATCAGATCGGGATCCGGGTCGCACGTACGTGTGGCAACCGTGGGCAGTGAGATTAGGTCCTTGCCGTTGTCCAATACGGAGAAGTTTAGCTCACTGCCGCGCTCCAAATGATCCGTATAGCGATTTTGGGCAGCCGCCAGAGCGGGAAACTCCCGATACTTGATGGGCTGTGTGTCCCTCGTGTCCAAAGTGAGGCGATCCAGTGGCAGACCGTCGTGGTTATCCCTCAACTTCTGATCGAGGAGCTGCTGGTGCGAGGGTAACCGGAACTGTGGCTCCGTCAAATCGCCTGGCGTGTATCCGAGTTCCGGGAGGGCTGTTTGCGACATGGTTGGTGGATGGATGGATGGTCAGAGGTTCGCTTTCAGGTTCACTTTTTACGTTTAGGTGCATGGGAGTGGAGATGAGATGAAATGAGATGAGTTGATGATGAAGATGGGTTATGTACACACAGATGGGTTAACATGAGGTTAGTGCATCTAATTAGAGGTTACAGAGTCATATTAATATTTTGAGGAAAAAAAGGGTATTACGTGCCAAGACCCTACAGAGAAAACGAAAATATTAATGGGTAAAATAAAACAAAAAATTGTTGCGAAATTTAAACTCCAGTTAAATAAGTACTGCTTATCTTCCATTTACAATACCTCAGCGTCGTACTGTATGTTAAGTTCTACAATTTTAACCTTCACATTAAAATTTAAAAGACTATCAGTATCAAGATAAGGCTTTATTATTTGGTACCTGGTAAAAAGCTAATTCAATCAAAAATGCAATCTTACAAAAATGCTAAATTACATTTTTAAAAAGTGTTACGAATGATATGGAAGATGAGTATGATAATAAAAATAGTAATTATTTTATTGGTATATAAGAGCTAGATAAAGCTAAAAAATCGAAGTGCGCTTGTGTACGTCACTATCGATAAATACTAACATTAAATAACAAAAAATAGAATGTGATTTAATAATTTATTTGTCGTTCGGTTTTCCAAAATATTATAGACTCCAAATAAGTTGGCCCTTAGATTCCTTGCTTTTCCTTATCTTCTATTTGCCTTTGCCTTTGTCCTTGCTCTTGCCCTTGCCCTTATCTTTATCTTTATCCCTATCCTTTCCCGTGTCCTTAACCTTTTTCTTGTCCTTAGTCGTTGGCTCAGGAGGTGGATTCGGCTTGTGGCGATTTTCATATGAGGCCGCGGATTCATTGGCATATATAGCAGGTCGTGTTTTCGAAAAAGCGGTGACAGTGCGTCTTCGACGTTTTTTTCCGGACGCCGCACAGGCTGCTAAGAAAGCCTTGGGTGGCATCTTTACGGTCTTCTCGGGCTAAGAAATGGGTGCGGGTGCAGGTGAAAGAGACAGTGAAAGCTTGGGGTGAACTAAAAACTACTAAAATATGGTGTACATTTTTTTTAACTTTCTGACTTATAAACGAGAAACCTTTTAAAATATAGCGTTTAATTATGTGTCGTAATTATATTTATTTTTTTATATATCGACATTTTTTATACCGCCAAAAATAGTTATAAAAATCGACACAACAACGAAAAAGTATTTTATAATATATTGAAAATTTCTACATATCTAATATCGCTAAATATCGTTTTAAAATCGATGAAATTGATACAACATTGAACAACTATTAACTTTATTTTGTCTTAACTGTAAAGAAAATTTCTCTACTTTAAAGAAAACATTTTTATTTAAAATATTACAATAAAACAAGAAATCAGTAAAACAAATATATTTAATTAAGTTTTAATTAATACAAAAAAAAAAGTTTATGTTTTCTACCTTAAAGAAAACATTTTGATTTAATAAAATTATTTATTTAATATTAATTTTTTGGGAATGAAGTGTCTAAATGAAAAACGGTGTGGGTGGTGACCCACATGGTGACCCCTACTTACCACCAGTTGGCACTTGGTGCGCTTGTAGCGCTGGCTACGGTCGAGCACGTCCTGAATTTGCCGGAGGGCCTCGCACTTGGTCTGGCAATTGGGGCGCATCCAACGGGGATCGCCCTCCTGGCCCAAGGTCATCCGCTGGTCGCAGGCCAGCGCCCTCCGGTTCTCCCGCTGGCAGCTGCAAAGGTCGCGCGGAAAGGCCGCGAACTTGTACCGCCCACTCAGACAGGCATCGTAGTGGGCGCAAAAGCTGCGCGTTATGCGCAGCGGAAGGGCAAAGGTCCCACGATATTGCCCAAAGGAGTTGCCCTCCCTGGGGATTTATTTACCAGTAATAATTAATATTAAATATTGGGACATTCAAATCCTTCGCAATAAATAATGCCTTTGACAATCAATAGACAAAAAACTTATAATTAATATTCAAATCCTTCTCAATATAAAACGCCTTTGAGAATTAAAAGAGGTTTAATTTAAAGGAAGAAATCCAAAAAATTATTTATAAAAATTATATAATAAAACAAAATTTTTAAATAAATTAAAAAAAAAAACCTAAAGGATTTTATTCTTTTGAAAACTTACTTTTATCACAAGATCTTATATACATACATTTTTACAGATATAAAAATATTAAGGTTTTGTATAAATAAGTTTTATGTTTTTATAGGCTTTCAAAACAAAATTTGATTTAATATCTTTGGAAAGTATAATTTACAGTAGATATAAGATGTTTTCAAAAAGAGCTTAAGCTTTATTACATCACACAAATTTAAGATGTTCACAATCACATTAAAAAATTTAAAATTGAATAATATTTCCAGTTTAAAAAAATGTAATATAGATATACAAAATGATTTGATGGGATTAATTAAAAAAAGTTTAATCAAAAACATTGAAAAAAGTAATACCTTTGAATATCTACTATTTATTCACATATTATTTGAAATACTCAAAAATATATAAGATTATACTACAAATTTTCTATAAATAAATGTTAAGTTGTTAGAATTCTTCAAAACAAGATTCGATTTACTATGGAATAGTTTTGAAAAGCATAAGCTACAGTTCATATGGGATATCTGTATCACTTAAACCACATAACAGAACTATAAATAATACATTTCCCAAATCTGTATATATATTTTCTATATTTTAGTTGGTATCTTCCCCAAATACGTACTTTTTAACTCCGGGCAGTAAATGTCCGTTTTTGGCCGCCAGCACCTTGGCGTTTTTCTGTAGTCCTCGTGGGCGGGGTGGGGAAAATCGCGGATACTCCCAATTGTTGAGACGCTTCGACTCAAATCGGTTCTCGAACTGCAATAAACAGACGGATATCGAAAGTTATAAGGATGGAAACAGGGGCTTTGCCAGAAGTCGAAAGACACCTGTTAGGAAATCGGTCTCTCGCCTCGAGTAATTCCCTTATTTATGGTCCCCGGGCAAACAAGCCAATTGATAAAAAAGCCCACCCCATATCATCCGAATCGAAAACCGGAACCAACCCCGGAACAAAGGGTCTAGGACTCCAGAAATCCAGAAATCCAGGAGGTGGGACCAATTACACGGCGTAATCTCTACGCCGGAACATGTGTAGAAAGGCATTTGTCTAATGCCACTTAATGCCTTGTTTGTGTTTGAGTTTGAGTTTGAGTTTGTGTTTGCCTTTCGAAAGTTTGGAAGCAGTCGCGTTAAAAAACAGAGGCTCTGATCCTTAAGCCAGGGTCATTTATCAGAGGGATTACCCATAAACAGGTATAGGATACGAGAAATATAAAAAATCAAATGTAACAATATGTCCGCAATTTATGAAAATTGTTTGTCATCATAAAAATAATATTACAGAACTGAATAGACATTCGAACAAATAAAATATATATAAACAACAAAGAATGAGAAACCTAATTGGAATGCAAGTTATCATATAAACATGATTTGTTATTATAAAAGAAGAATAATTATTAAAAATAATTCAATTTTAAGAACTAATGTAATTGAAAAGTAAGGCCTTAGACTTAATAGATTTAAACGAAATATATTTTATATATTAAAGTTATTTGTGTTATATTTCCGAGAAAATCATGATGTAAGGCCAAAGTTTGAAACTCTTTGCTTCCCAGAAAGTACGGATGTGACCTAGTTAAAGGAAGTTTTAGTGGTTTTACAACTTTGTTAAAGGGACCTTCAGGTCTGAGAAGCTGAGAAGTCTTCCCACGCGGACGGATTTCAATTAAGGAATGCAAATGGCCAACCGCTGGTAACTCGATACTCGGGAAACTGGGTTGTCAACACTTGATTGAGGCCTTGATCGATGGGTGGAGTGGGCGGAGTGGGTGGTGTACAGTAGTGGGTGGTACAGTGGGTGCCACAATGGGCGATTTGGGGGAGTGACAGGGCACACACGTTCGCAGCGTTCGCAGCGCGTGCCTGGTCACCACAATGGATGTTGGCACTGTAATTAAATTTGCACGGCAATTACACAATACACCACTTCCTTTTGCTCTTGCTCTCGAGCAAATTCCAGCGTGAAAAATACAAATTGATTTTAAACTCAATTAGCAACAAAGGAGCTACAATAGAGATTACAACACTTGGTCCAGATGGATGGCATTGGATGGGATTGAATGGGATTGAATGGGTATGCCATAGAATAGATAGTTTGCACCCCTTGGGTTGAGATGTGTAGAGGTCACCCCTCCACAAAGCGATGATTTTTATGGCAACCCTCTGGGGTGCAATTTATCACATGGTGTCCTTGCATTCGCATCCTCATCCTCATCCGCATCCGCATACGCAGGATTAGACAGTCAAAAAGCTAGTTGATAAACACGTGCAAGGATGGATGGATGGGATGGGTATGAGATGGGATAAGTTGTGTTCGGATACCCCATGGCTATGAGGTGCTTTTTGTATCGTTTATATATATATCCTGCTGCACTTGTAGCCAAGGACTTACGGGTGGCACAAGTCCTGGTCGAGGCGACAAAACCACTTAAGCTAATTTCACGCTCTGTCGATGACTGTCCTTTGGTCCAAAGTTCCGTGTCCTCCGGTTTTTGGTAACTCCTACTCCTCCTTCTTCTCCACTTCCTCCTCCTTTTATTCCTTCAAATCAATTTCCCGAACAGCTGTCGACTTGGCCAATTGGAAAACCATTAAATGAAACCATCACCAGAATATTTTCTTTGCACTTTTTAAGAAATATGTATATATTTTTTGGTGAAATTCCTTCAGTTTCTCGTCAGTTAACCGATTCCGTTGCGATTGTGTGTGTATATGGGGAAATAATTCGAATCGAAGGGGGCCCAAAGGCAAAAAGCGAAAAGGCCTGGTCCAAAGTTACCGTTACCAAGTAAATAAACTTTAACTGTCGCTATTTGCAAATGTGCAAGGGGCGAAAGGCAAGGGAAAATGCGTACGTCACTCAAAAACAAAAGCCCAAAAAACAGGCGACACACTTTTCATTTTTATAATGCTTACATTTTAAAATCTTTGAATTTTTATGAATGAAATAATAATCTGTTTTTAATATAAAAATGCAATTAAATCCAACTGCTTAGCAAATATCACGACAAAATGTTGTCAAGCAGGTCAGATAGTCAGAATTATACGTAAATTAAGCAGAAAAAGTTTACCTATTTGACTGTAAAAAATAAATTAGCAACTCTGAAAGCATATAGTATTTATTCTAGTCAAAATATTGTAAACTAATTAATGACAGGATCTAAAAAAAATATTGGTTTACAAGCACAACAAAACAAATTTACAAAAAAACTTAAAAAACAAAAACGGATAGTAAAAATATGTAGGGCTTTGAAGTTAGAAAATTTAACTGCTCGGACTTAAGCTTTAATTCCAGCCAACCATTTTGTCGCCTGGCCATTGTTTTTGTTTATAGACGTCTGTACACCCACACCCACAAAAATAGCAGACTGTCGGAATGCAAGCTCCTTGTTTCCAGGATGGAAAAGGATAGCAAATTGGTTGCCATTGCCACGTTGTTGTTATTTTTGTTATTTTCGTTGCGAAAATGATTACATGCACATTTATATATATATAGATAAATGGATGTATTTATACCGTTACCCGTACCAACCAAATTAGGCCGTTATTTATAGAAAGCTGGCAACTCTGGCAGACAGCCTCCCAATAAAAGAAAGAAATACAGGGTGTTTGAAGCTCACCTGCTGCGCGCTAAAATTCAGGGCCATTTTTGAATTTTTTCAATATTCCTTTTCCTAAATTTTGAATTACAAAACAATTTTTGCGGCAAGGCTTTGACTATTTGTTAAAATACAGACCCAGTCTGACAGCTGAGACACAGGTGGCCCTGTTTTTTCCCAAGAGGGCGGGGCTTTTCACACAGGACACGCCCGTTTTTGGGGGGTTTGGGGGGCGGTTAGCATCTGGTTTTGCCAAGCAAAACGTCCAAACAAATGGAAAATCCAGCCACACCAGCTGAGGTCCGAAATTCAGGGGGAATTTTCACTCCAAGAGATTGAGGAATATCGTAAAAGTCCACAAAAATAACTCATAAAGCACGTTTATGTTCTGTTTATATGTATGCATATTAATATATTATATTTGTTAGTTGTCTGGCTTACATACACACCCATGCACAGTTTAGTTAGAGTATAAACAAATATCACGACTTAATTTCTAGACAAAAAAATGTAATTAGTACTAGTTTATGTATGTCAATGGTTTAAGATTACTTGGGCTTAACATATAGCTTAGGATTTTTTCTGTAAACTATATATTTATATTATACATCAAATCTGTAGAGTTATAAGATATTGCATTTCGTATTATAGTGTAAGGCGCAGTAAGCATTCGATAAGTTTATATTAACATTGGAAATTTTACACTTTAACCTAGTTTAATAGAATTTCAAAATTACAAATCGGGTGAATAAAATTAACTTATTATTATCATTTTACCATCTTACGTTTAAGAATTTATATTCAAAAACAAAAATGGGAAAACTTTCTTTAATTTTAACGCATTAAGTATTTTAACCTTTGGTTAAACGTTGTAATCATAATTTAGCAGGTCATAGGGACATTCATTTTTATTCAAAAAATAGTAAACAAAAGACTTGATTTATGTGCAGTTTGTTTTTCAACTAGTCTAGAGAAACCAGGCGTTCCTGGTGCTAACCATCCAGTAGTTAAATAAATTAAACTTAGGTTCAGTTCCGCTTAAATAGTGTAAGGTTCAAATACAGTTCTTACTTGGTGTCCTTTTATCAGTTGTAAGGGAACTTTTAGTTTTTCTTTGAGGTTTCTGGTTAGACAACTATTGGTTATATATTGTAACCGTAGGTTAACAAGCAAACTCCATTCATTGTTTCGGTTTGTTTAGCTTGTCGTAGACACTTTCCCTGACTTTCTTGTTTACTAACTTGTGGCTAAATATTTTAACCGTAGGTTAGCAAGCCAGTTAATATTATTATATTATGTTCGGTTGCGACACCCTGCTTATTGGGCTAGCGACAGGCCAAGTTATCCGTTTATCTGATACAGGATAACCGCATAGGCCACGCCCCTTGCCGCCCCCCCACCTCCTACGGGGGAGCGAAGAAATTTTCCTCGTTGAAGAGGCAACTGGTGGCGAAGCTGGAGGCGCCGGCGCTGTCTCAGGGGGTCTCCAGCACATGGTTGAGGTAGGCAATGTAGCAGATGGCCAGCTTGAGGATCTCGATCTTGGAGAGCTTCTTGTCCGGCGGCAAAGTGGGCAACAGCTTGCGCAGCTCGGCAAAGGAGACATTGAAGGCCTCGACCCGAATGCGTTCCCTGGTGGCATGTGCCGTCCGGTACTTCAGAGTGGCCCTCCTCCTTCGACGACGCTCCTCCCGCGACAGACCTACCAGTTCCGAGGGATCCAGGTGGGCAATGGGCGTGGTCCGGCGACGAGGGGCCGGCGTGGGCGGCGGAGGCGGGGCCGGCTGGGCGGCCGTTTCACAGGCCATTCGCGCCTGGAAACGCTTGTCGATGTCCAACGTCGTACTGGCCGCATAATCCTCGTTCACCAGGTGCGGATTATTCGCACCCACCATCTCATCCTCATCGGGCAAATAGTAGCGACTCAGCGAAATACTCTGGGGCGGACCCGCCGCCATGTGGGTCATGTCGTAGACCATTTTGGAGCTCCTTGTTTTTTCAACCTTGAGGGGGAACTCGGTTTCAAGCTGCTCTGCCTGCTCCCAAAAGCTGAAAAGGGATTAAATCGGGGATTAAGGTATTATATACATATATATATACAATTAAATTATATAAATGATATTATAAAGACCATCACTTAACCAATATAAAGCCGATTTCAAAGTGGCATTACCTTAAAATCAAGTTATGATGTACTGAGGATAAAAAATCTACTTAACAAAACATATTTGGCTTTAATTTTTTGTTCAAAGCAAAAGGGAAATAGTATCGAATTAATTTTTAATTCATACAATGTTAGATATTGCGGAATCATTCACCCCAATATCTGCAAGCCCTCAAATCAAAGAGGTTACCACTTGCATTATTTATGGTTCATTTGTGGACATTTATGATGAAGGGTGAAAACACACCCCTTTCGCCGCATTCTGTTTGCGTTTGCTATTATTTTCATTTATTTTTATTGTACTTATTGTGTTTATTGTTTATTCGCAGCATATTTTCACACCTACACAAATAGCCGAACAATCGGCACGATTATTCGCCCGCGGGAGTTGGTAAACCTCAAAAATCGTAACCCCTCAATTGGTAAATTTGGAAATTCGGTTTACGTATGATTTTATATATATGTACATTATTGATTTAATGGGTTTCTCTGAAAAGTCGCACAAATTGCATTAGGTCAAATACGTGCCCATTGCTCTCTTGGGTTTTCTCAGCAAAAAAGAGAAGGAATCTGATCTAATTTTAAGAAGTTTCAGGGATTCGTAAATCCCCAGAGGCTCTAAAACCACAGTATCTAAGTAAAATAGTGCACATGGTGACGAACGTTAAATACGTCACCCAAACACTTTTGGTATTACTTTTGAGATTTCCGGATTTTTATAAATTATATTTGAATTTATATATATAACATACATTTTCAGTTTAAAAAAATGAATTGTACCAAACCTTATACCAAAGCAACTATTATATATATTTGTGACGGGAAATCATAAAACTATCAATTGGCAACGATTTTATATGTCACTTTTTAGGTATTTAATATTTATATTATTATTTAACTAGATTTTATAAGCCATTTGCTATAGTTTTTTGCATACATTTGTTAACTTTCCAGCACTTTAAAACGTTGTTTGGCAGTTATTAATGTTGTACTATTTAATGCAGTATAAATTTAATTGTCATCCCAATTTATTTATTTAGAACGACTTTAAAATTAAATTATTATGTACTTCATATTTGTTTATATATTTGTACATTTTTTAATGGGATTTTTGTTAGTTTTTCACCTATGTACATCCACTTTAAAAACTTTAACTTACAGCAGTCACAGGTGCAGAATATTCCTAGATTGAAGATATCTTTGTTATCCACTGGTCTTTTGCTGCTCGCCTTAGGGACACGTAAAAACGAACTGACTTCCGGTCAGTAGACTACAGCTTCCTTTATAGCAAAAAGCCAAACAACCCCATTTTCTGGCAAATCCACCAATGCCAAATAATCCACCCTCACTGACAAGAGCCAATTGTAGCTAACAAGATGGCGATGATTTTGCCAAAAGACCGCCCCTTTTTCGCCAGAGAAACCACCCCCTTGGATGCTGTTCGAGATTTTAAGTTCAAATGCGCGCCCAACTTTTGTGCCTAACAGCACTGTTTAAGTGACGTTTACAGCAACCGGTTACCGGAGGGCGGTTAAACTTTCTGTTTTTTTTTTTTAACAATTTAACAAACGTGTGTTTGTGGAAATAATATAAGAACAAATCATAAACATTTTCTGCCTTTTAAATTTTTTTTATTATTTCATAAGTATTTATTGGCTTAACTGAAAAAACCATTTGCTGATAAAGAAAAAAATGAGTAGTACAAATAACCATCCCTGAAAATTTCACAACTAAAAAAAAATTATATAAATATCTTGGGATTTCTCTTCAATTTAGCGAAATAATTTAACAGCACCCCAAACGGTTAACATTTTTGCGCATAACAGGACTGTTGCCTATCGATAACAATCGATACACTTCTTGTTATTGTATTTCATAACTACCTCACCTTGCTGTTTTCCTTGCATTTTCCGGTAAATAACAAAATTAATTAATCAAAATGAACATTGGAAAACTGATCACCCCACTGAGGAGCAGCACGTGGTCGGTGCGGAGCTACGGAAAGCACAACAAGAAGTTTCTCTACAAAAATGGCCAGAAATTCGAGGGTATTACCTACTATCCCAGGTAATAGATTTGAAAAAGAAACCTAATAAAGTGTTTTAATGGATTACTTTGCCTTTGCTCAGGACCCCGGATCACCAGGATCCCGCCGTGGAGCCGTCGAAACTGTTTCGGGTGCAGCGCATCAAGCCGGTCAAGGGTAATCCCTATTGGGAGAAGCGAATCCTCAAGGATCTTGGGCTGGATGGCAAGCAGAGCGACTTCACGGTGGTCAAGAACATCCCGGAGAATAATGCGCGCCTGTGGAAGATCAAGCACCTGGTGAAGGTCACCCCGGTGACGTTTCCCTATGGAGAGCCCACTGCCCAGGATGTCCGGCACACGATACTGAAGGAGAACGGCGAGTGCCTGGTTACAAAGGACCTGGGACCCATTGAGATCCGGCTGGAAGCTCGCCAGGATTACGATGAGCAGCCCAAGAGACTGGACACCGACCTGCTGCGCAAAGATGCCCGCCTCAAGTGGCTAAATCCCTGGTAGTTACAATGCCCTCTTAAACTTTATTCTTTAAAATATTCTCAAAAAATACAATACGAAATGTGAAAGAGGCTCTAGCATGCATCACTAATTGACTACCCTTCTAGTTGATGGCCATGGCCACCTTCTTCTCGAGCGTTTTGCAGCCGGAAATGGCGAACAGGCCATGCGTGCGATCATAGCTAATGGATGAACTCAAGATATCACCGATTATCTGTTTATCGGGCTGGCGATGCCAACGGCGGAACTCGGCCTCCAGGCACTGCACCACATGGACCTTCTCCATGGGCAGGAACGGAATGTAGTGGTCGATGACATGCGCATCGATCAGGGTGGTCCTCTTCAGTCCGCCATCCAGATTGTAGGCGGCCTTCTTCAGCAGCGCCTCAAAGTCGCTCAGACGGGTGTCCTCCCGCAGTGTACCATGCTTCATCAAGTTGCCCAGTTGATCGGCTATATGACTGCCTGCCGTGTTGGAGAGGAATATGAAGATGGCCTTCGTATTGTCCGTGCCATCGGCGAAGGCATTGTAGTCCACCAGCGAGGCGAGCGTGTCGAACACGCCACTGGGCATCTTGTCCACCTCGTCGAAGATGAACAGGGATCGTGGGCAGCTGCGCAGGTGGGCACGCACCTCGCGATTGATCCGCGCCTTGTAGAGGCCCACATTCTCCGCCTGGGGGAAATCGGCCTGGCCCAGATACTTGGCCACATAGCCAGACTTGGAGCCCTCCAAGTACAGAGCCTGGGCAATCTGCTCCGCCACAAAATTCTTGCCCGTTCCCGGCTGGCCGTGAAAGCTGAAGACCAGCGGCTTCCTCGATTTGCTGCTCTTGCTGAAATGGGCCATCAGGGCCGGCACAACATGCTGGGCCACAATGTGCTGGCCAAACAATGTCCTCTTCAGCGATGCATTCAACTCTGCCGGGGAATCACCACTTTAAAACGTAGGCACATACATACATGCATATATTTAGTAGCCCTATATAATTACCATTTATGTCGCCCGGAATGCTGCGATCGTCGCAGCACTCGGTAAATCGGCAGTACGTATACTCCTTGAAGTAAGCACCTATTCCCAGGGCCCCGAATCCTATGGCGCTCATTGTGATGGGTTCCAGGGATTCGAGGGGCCGCGGCTGGATCACCAGGAGCCCAAGGCACAACGTTAACAAGGTTAGAAAGCTCATCTTGGATTCACTTTGTTTGCGCTCATTCAGTCCGATAACGATAAATAAATAACAGCCGGCGCAAAAAAACAACAATAAACAGTTTCAAGAACAACCGCTAATATATATATATACTCTTTGAAAAATACTGTCTGTTTCGCAGTGAGACCTTGACTCAGTATTTTTCCGATTCTCCGCTCTGGTCACACCCCGGCGAATTTGTTTAGATTTACCGAGTTTTTTTTTTGTTTGATTTGGATTCCCCGGGCTTGGAATCGAAATTGGAATCCACCTGCAAGATGCGCCTGTGTCCGCTGGCCGTGCTGCTCGGCATCTTCCACCTGCTGCTGGCCTGCAACCACTGGGTCCTCCGCGAGGAGCAGATTGTGCCCAAACTGGACTCGCCCTTTCACATGCGTGAGCCCCAGAATCTGGCGGCATTTCTCCAGCAGATCAGGTACAGTGAGTACGTGGAGCGGTCCTATCTGGACTTGCTGCGCAAGCGGGAGCAGATAGTGGAGCACCTGCGGTTCTCGATGAGATTCGGGGAGGACCTGGCGGAGCAGGCCAAATGCGCCATGGACTACTACATGCTGGAGAAGCGGATGTCCTACCTGAAGATCACGCCCGAACAGCTGAAAAGGATCAATCTGCCGGACCAGCGACAGCTGCATGCCCAGAAAAGTGCCTCCGCGATGGGAATGGAGCCGATTTGCAGCGATTATCATCGCCTGAGTGTGGGACCTGCCACCTACGATCATCTGGATAGTTTTCGACCCGAGGTCCTGGCTGCAGCGTTCTTGGAACGCGAGCACGACACCAATGTGGGCATGGCCACGGTGGAGCTGACACGTCGATTTGCCGTCGACGGACTGCAGCATCATCCGGCCTCGTGGAAATTCCACACCCTGAGCTCCTACTACTGGCGAATGCGGGGAAACGCGCGGGAAGCACTGCCCTGTGCCCGATTAGCTGCCCTTCTGGCTCCACCGATCTTCAAGGACATTCCCCTGCTCAGTTTGGGCACTATTCTGTTCCGAATGGGCCGGCTAGCCGATGCCGACTTGATACTAACCGCTGCCGTGGAGCACGCCCCACATGTGGCCGAAAACCATGTGGTCTTGGCCTCCGCTCTGGCCATGAAGCACGATTTCAATCGCTCGCTGCAGCATTTCGATGAGGCCGAGCGTCTGGACCCCAGCACATTGCCACGCACTCAGCAGGTGCGAAATTTCATCAGCTGCCTGGAGAATCTCACCAAGAAAACCTCCAAGATGTATAGCTATGTGAAGTACATGAAGAACGAGGTGAAGGAGTTCAAGAAGCTGAAACATCACATCTCCCAGAACCACGAACGCTTGATCCAGCAGCAATTGCCGCTGGGAGCGAGACGATTGCTTCTCGGCCTGGATGCCCAAACCAACAATGATGATCTCCATCGCAGGGGACAGTATTGCAGCACCAGGACACCGAATGGCTCCGATGAACCAGTGCTCTTTTGTGACTTCTATTCGGACATGCAGATGCGACTGGAGAGCAAGGATGTGGATATAGACGTCCTGGAGCGTGATCTCAAGGCCAACACGGATGCGGTCATTCGACAGGTGTCCACCGAGATACGTAAGCAGTTCAATCTGGAGCAACTGAAGGCAGCCAAGGCACAAATGCCCGCCAAAGCAACCAAGGCCACATAGTAAATGGTCAGTAAATGGTCACCACACAACTGGCACACATTCCCCAAAAACTTCGGGTCACAAACTAGCTTTTACTTTTAATCTGTTCATATAGTATTAGGTCGTGTGTGTGTGTGTACATAAGTTAACCGAGATACTGGTTAAGTCTGCAGGAATAGTTTAATCGGACTAGGCATATAAGCAGGCAATGTTCGAGCGGAGGTTTTGGGTAGCACTATAACCAGCTTGAATAGCTAGATAAATAAATAGCGTATTTAATGTATTCCCCAAGTCTTAGGTTCTTAGAGAAGTAGATTATCTGTTTGTTTTAAATATTGAAGCATTTTATCAATTGTAAACTCGTTAAACATTCTGTAAACGCATGCAATTATGGATTTCACTTTCTTTGGTTGATTTAAAACATTTGTGTTAATTTTTGGTTATGTTTTAAAGAACAGATTTATAAAACCCACTTTTTTCGTTAAAATCAAGTATTTATTTAATCAATTCTTTTAGTCTACTTCTTTGACATTAAAGCTTAGCTTTAATTAAGGCCAAGAATTCTAAAGACATCTCTAAATATTATTAATATGTGACACGTTCGATAGGAATTAAGTTGTCATTTTAGTCTTTTAGGAAAGTGCCGATACCATTTATTTTTAATAATAATCAACAACATGAAGGACCAGGACCTCCCCTCGAATGTCCCAACAAAGTTTGGATAATCGCGACTAGGCTATTGCGTATTTATATTTAACACTAGTTTAAACCCATTTACTATACAACACCCCGTTCTGTTTGTTAATCCTTAAGAAATTTACAAAAATAACAACAGCCATGAGCTAATCGATGAAAACAGAGTTCCTGAGTTCAAGTTTCTTTGGTGGATCACCATTGGATCTGCTGGGTGTTCAAGGCCTCCAAAAGATGGGATAAAGTGGCAAAGGAGTGGTGGTGGCCATCAGTACCGCCATTCACCAGCAATCCGCTCCAGCCGCAATTCCGTGCACCCTCGTAGTCCAAGTCCGGTTTGTTGCCGATGTGAAGAGCCTGATCCGCTGTGATCTGCAATCTTTCCAAGGGGATTTCAAAGATCCCCGGATGTGGCTTCATGACACCCGCCTCGTACGAAGTCAGGATGAAATCGAACTTGCCGGCGAAGTCCATCGAATCGAGAACTTTCGGAAGTGAGGGGTCAAAGTTGGAGATGATGCCCACACATTTGCCGGCATCGCGGACGCACTGCACCAGTTCCTGGGCGCCATCGACATGATTCCATCCGGCTTTGGTCCGGTAATGGGCAATTAGTTGGCGGCCAATCCTATCGAGCTTCTCAGCTGGCAGCCCCTGGTCCACGCAGCCAAAGGTTTGGGTCACCAGTCGGAGCCACCACTGCTGCCACTCCAATCCCGGCGAAAAACGGCCAAAGTTTGGATGCTCCCGGCTCATCGACTTGAATTGCTGGCGGAAACATTGCTCCAACCGACGGCGATCCACTCCGGTGACCCCGAACTCCTCCGCCGTTCGATGGTAGCGAAGGAGCGGATCCTCCAGGCGGAGCAGCGTGTCCGTTACGTCGAAGGTCACCAGGCGAAAGCGTTTCAAATTTGCAACGAATTGCGAAGTCAACGACATTTTGGCACGGCCAGTGTGGCCAGCTGTCACGCTTTTTGCCATTGGGTACTACGTTTACGCAACTTTTATTTTGAATAATATGACTTATAAAAAAATGATTCCAAATATTTTTTTCCTATATATTAATCTTAAAAAATATTAAAAATTGATTTGATCTTTCTTTCATATTGTTTATTTATGTTTGGTTAACATTTAGTTTATTCAGTTTTATTTATCTAGTAATCTTATCTTATAATTTGCTGCCAAATTATTATTTTTATTAAGATACTCTACCAAAATTTAGAGAAGCTAATTTTAACTCTTTTTAAAAGCTTCCAAGCCGATGCTTAATAATATATTTATAACTTGCAAACTGTTTAGAAAGCTTTTAATTGACTGTTTTTAATTTATATCCTTGACATTGAATCTACAATTTTGAATTTAATATTTAAAGCAACTAGTACTGTAAGCTTTTTCTCATAAAAATACTACATTTGGTATTTTCGCGTTGCCCAACACCTGCTTATGTGTATTTGTCGGCATTTATTCGCTGCCCGCCGGCGGGCACACTAAACGAAAATAATTTTGTTAACAAAAAAAAAACACAACAAATTGTGTTGTTAAATGGCCGTGCGAGCACAATACAAGAATCCGGCGAAGCGCTCGACTCCAAACCAAGTGCGAAACCAAGTCCTAATCCTCGTGGCAGTCGGCAGTTAGTAATAGAGCAGATCGGCCATCGGCTATAGATATACATATATACCATTCAACCAGGATCTGAGCTTATAGAGGGGATCCCGGGAAGATCCAGGGTTACGTGATTGGGATTGCGATTGGGACATCCAATGCCACGATGAATGTGCGAAAGCGGCCACGTCTGGAAATGGAACTCGGTTCCACCTCAACGTCATCATGCTCCACCTCCACATCCACATCCACCTCCAATAATCTGGCTACCCATCCTCCAGGCGGCCACCTTATAGCGAATATTCCCAGTCATTCGGCTGACCTATCGGAGGCCCTGGTCGGCCATCAAAGCCTAATCCTCACCAGCGCAACGGGAAATGCGCTGATGAGCAGCCAGGGTGCCCAGATATTCCTCACCATTTGCGGCGATGAGAACTCGGACGACTCGCAGGAGTACTATGCCATTAAGCAGGAACCCGGCTCCGATTTGGATGTCCACTCGCTGCTGCCCACCAATTTGCAGCTGCCCACTGGCTGTGAGATATATCTGGTCAAGGATACCGCCAGTTTGGTGGCCCAGCAGCAGCCCGCGAAGGCGGCCATCAAATTGGAACTGGAAACGCTGAGTGGAGAAAAGCGTAGGGCTACTCCTGCTGCTGCTGCTGCCTGTAAGCCCGCAGTGAACCCAACTCCTTCGGGCAGCACCACCACCAGTGTCCTCTATGGCTGCCACGCCCAGGCGCAGCGATCCCAGCCAGAAACGACGACGACTAGCCAAACGCCCACCAGCAAACTGGAGGCGTACAAGAAGCGCGATGACAAGCGACGTGCCACCCACAACGAGGTGGAACGCCGGCGTCGTGACAAGATCAACAGCTGGATCTTCAAGCTCAAGGAGATGCTGCCCAGCCTGAGCTCCACCAGCTCCTCCAGTTTCTGTGAGGCCAGCACGAGTCCCAGCACCAGTGGGAGTACGAGCACGACCAGCACCAGCACGTCCAGCAGCAGCAGCAGCTCCAATCCTAAGATTGGCTCCAATCCCAGCAGTTCCAGTGGACGCACGCCGCCCAACGACTCCAAGTCGCAGATTCTGATCAAGGCGTGCGAGTACATCAAGAGCATGCAGGGCGAGATTGACACGTAAGTGGTATATTTTGTATATATATATTTTACAAAAGGATACAATGGGCCATTCTTCATTTTTTTTTTGGGATTTTATAATTTAGGAAAAATCCTATAAAATGTTAAATATTCTGATAGACTTCACCAGATGAATTATCCGATTGTCCGTCCATCTGCTTTTCAAGTACGTTAAGATTTTGAGTTTAAAAATGTTATATTATTGCAAAATAATAGCAATAATGACATACCTTCTTTGATTTTCAACATATGTATAACTGAAGGTAACAATGTTTTTTCTGATTTTAAAATCACATTTTTGTTTTTATAAAAATCAACTATAGTTCATACGACAAATTTATTGGGAAATCGAAATTACTTAATTGTTTTTAAGCATTTACAATATGTTAATGAACGTTAAATTTTTTTACCTGCAAGGATATGTACATAAGGTATACATTTATAAAACTCTTGAATCGTCAAACGTTTAGTTAAGCATTTGTAATTTTGAGGTGTTAGTACAGAACACAGGAGTTTCTTGTTTTTCAGGGGCTTTTAAACTTGAATTTGTTTACAATATGTATCAGATGTATTGGGGGGGTAAACATACGAAGAGACACACCAATTATTCATCTTTAATTTCAAGTGCTGAACACGATAGCAGGGGAAAAAACCCACAAAGCGGTTATTTTTTACATTTATCTTATGTAAAATGAGCTGGACTCTCGAATGTCTCAATGATTCAAGCCTCGAACATGAGATTAGCCGGTTTTCGCCCTAAAACAAACAAGAACTGCCCAATGTGATCCACCAGAAAATAAACAAATTACTCCAATTCTGTCTGTTCCCACCCAAAAAAAAAAAAGGCTGCGTGACTGTCTGAGGGAAGCGGATGGCCTGAAGGCGAGCAACCAGGCGCTGCGGGAGGAACTGGACCGCCTGAAACGGCAGCAGCAGCTCCAGGAGCGATTCCACACGGCCAGCGGCAGATCGACCTTCAATGTGACCCTCAACTCGCTGAACAGCTCGGCGACCAGCGATCTTTTCGAGGGAATCGATACGACGCCCAATCTGTCCGCCGTTTCATCGCTGGGATTCGGCAAGCGCGGTCTGCTCATCAGCGATTACGATGAGTAAGGACTCTGTGGTTTGGTCCAAATCCAAGTCCAAGTCGAAGTCCAAGTCCAACCTGGTTTTGGGCTTGCGTAAAATGGATAGAACATTACGGAGGCGGATGGACAAGCGCTGGCGCCTCCATAAACATACGCCCATCCACCAAAGAATGACGTGCAACGTACACGCAACGCAACACACGCAGTACAATAAACGGACATGACGAGTGATTTCTTGTTATCGCCGCTCTGTTATATATGTTATATAAGAAAGAAGCATATACATACATATATGCATATATATGTGCAGTCGAACTTGGGTGACTCAAAAAGCTGTTCTCAATTGGGTTTAATTAACATGCTATAACCACACAGCTGCTTTTGTATGCTATATCTGGTATTGGTATTATTCCTGCCCTCCCCTCCAAATAACGAGCCCTCCCCGCAAAAAAACACGAAATCATAACGAATTTGTACAAGGGAATATGATTTCCATATCACATTCATTTTCATATTTAGGGCTCGGATATTAAAACACAAAGAGAAATAATGTTGATAAGAAGCTTTAAAGCAATATTTTTGTTTGTTTTTTTTTTTGTAATGTATTTTCATTACGACTATTATGTTAAGTATGTATTTGTTTCTATTTGCACAGCGAACATACATATGATTAAGCCACGTTTTAAACTATTTCTCTGTGTTCATGTAAGATATCATTTTGGTTGTTATTTTCACAACAGTGAAATTTTGTATTTAATTTTCAACCAATGAAAGTTTCAATATTACAAAAAACTATGGAATTTCTAGCTGAAAGTGAAAGTCACAAATTAAATATGTATGTATGTATACACATATAGTTTACGATTTAGATTTAAGTTTGAGAAATGCGAGAGTAATGTGAGTAACTAAAGTTCGATTGTATAGTTGTCAGGTTTTTGTTCTTTTTTGTAATGGAGAGCACTCAGATCCTCATGCAGTTTGCCATCATTATATACCTACATATTACCTAAAAATACAAAACTAAACCTAAAAGCGTTAACGATACCTACCTACTTGCATATATACCTTGAACTAATTCATATTTAAAGCATGTTTGTGCTTGATTTTTCGATTTTATTGTACTGTTTCTCGCACTAATTACCTACAAAATAATGTAACGAAATTATATTATATCTAGTTATATCGTATATATATTATATATATATATATATATAAAGACAAGTGTACATACGTAGTGCAATCGATAAACAGTGGGAAATCGAGGGAGATGGGGCTATGTAATGCCGCACTCTTCATCGGGGGCGTGTGCACCGGTACATATAATGCTATTGTTGATAAAGAATAATAATATATTTGAGCATAAAAATTGTTGTGAATGTTATATCACTGTTTTCGATATACGCTGTTTCAGAAGTATACAGAACAAAATGTTTTAAATACGAATAACTTTTAATACCTAACAAAAATGCCAAAAAAAAAACAACAAAAAACAACAAAAAAACCAAAACAAGTTTGGGATTGTGAGAGGGTATTGCGTTGAACTGCATTGTTTGGCCCATATAACGCCGGCGATAGCCGAAATATATGGGATCTTGTGTTACTTGTTGCTATCTATATACAGTACATACAATAATATCACATTTCTGTCATTTGACAGCTAATAATTCTATTCAATTTCAATAAACGAACTCAGTAATGGTTAACACACAATCAATTTCTCGTTCAATGGATTTGGTAGAATGCGGGCCCCAAATCATTTGGAATATGGTGGCTTATTTTCACAGCTGCCAGTCGGGTATGATTAAATACCATTGAGTCACGCTTTTCAGCCTGGAAAACAAAGACCACATTCTTATCAAATCGAAAAATAGAGCTGTTTCGTTCAAACCATAAATACTTCTGTTCGGCTACAAAGCCAGTCCTCTTTTTAGTTCCTGCGATTAATGATTTTAAGGTTTTTCAAAAATAACAAATATTTTTTACCATCATATTTGTACAGCCATTAAAAATTAATATTTATAATATTTGTAAAACATTTATTTATAATAACACAGTTTATATAAAATGAAGTAATTGATTTTATAGTTTAGGGTATATTCTGGTCTAGAAATTTTGAAAAAATCTTTTTTTTTTACCTATACATTAAAAAATGCCTAAAATTCAGGTTTCTAGACTAGAATACTCCCTTAGGTAACACAGTTGTATGTATATATTTTAGCAAGTTTTCGAGCTTTTAAAGTTATGTTGTAATGCAGCATCTTATATTTTTTGTATACATTTTTATATAATATAGCTGAATGGAGTATTAGTTAGTGTAAAAATATATAAAGGAGATTTAGACAGTTATACATTTGGCGTAATCACCCACATGAAGCAATCCATGCTCCAGGGATGCGATGTGCAGATTGGACCCACTCATGTAGTCCACATTCACGTGGGTATTCTGGAGCTCTGAGATCAAAGTGGAACAAGCGGCTGCCGGATCTCCACTGCCGGTCAGGCTTCCCTGTAGGCAAAATTCGATTAACAATCATATAGCTTTGTAAAAAATATATAAATATATATTCTATAATTTTGGACCGCATTTTATCTGTCGTTAATTGTAATATTTTAATTTTGTTAGCTTAAAAACAAAATAAATTTAAAATATTTAAATAAGCGGGTTTCATACAGGGGGGCTCTTCATAGTACACAAGGTATTTATTTCCATTGGTTACAAAAATATCCAACCAATATTTATTAATTTGGAAAAAAAAAAATTTTTTTTACTATCTACCGGCTTTGAACCCGGATGCAATATAACTATCACTTACCGCCCAAAATTCGTTGCCGGGAAGGGCATTTCCATCCCAGGCATAGGTGACCACTAGCAGCATGTCCTCCGGCAGTTTATCGGCGGGATTACGTTTCGAACTGCGGATGCGAATGCCACCTTGCGGATGTTTGTCCACGGGAAACAGGGCACCATCGTACAGGCTGCCCACTCTGGTCAAATGCATCCAGGAGAAGTCCACCACACCGATGTGACTGAGTCGTTCGCCCAGTGCGTGCAATTGTTCCTCAAAGGCTTCGAAGAAGGTTTGCCTCTGCCGCTCGGTGGCCCTCCAAACACCCAACCCGATGCCCACCACATGGATATAGGCGGGCTTGCCAATCCTCTCGGCTCGCGACTGTGCCTCCAGGAGGAGGGTACCGAAACTGATGCCAAATCGCTTGCGCATCACCTGATGATCGAACCTACCTTTCGGAACCTTCTCAAAGCGATCGTCGTTTTCGGGTGTTTCGCCATAGATGAAATCCCTGGGTTCTCCGTAGAATTCCCTCCACACTCTACGGAGATCTGCGGCTGGCGTGGCTGTATCAGTCGAGGAGGAGTTGCGCAAACCATATCCCCTGGCATGGGTGTTTTGGGTCTTTGTAATCATAATGTCCTGGTATTCCATTACATCGGCTCGCTGGAAACGGGCTCCAATTAGCCCAACTATCACACCCTCGCGTTCGATGGTATCCTTATTCTGGGTCACCTCGCCGGCATTTTCCCTGCGACCCGTGTTGATGAACTCCGAGTGGCTGGAAACGTAGAGCAGGGCGGACAACTTGATCTCGTCGTAGCTGAGCACGGAGGTTAGCTTCAGCGGGTGTTTTTCTGCGGGCGTGCCCACATCCTCGAAGCCCCCGCTTCCGGTTTCCCCATCCATGGTGTGGTAGTAGTCTCCGCCGCCCAAGAACCACACACATCTCTTTGCCAGAAGGCGCTGCACAAAGTCCACCAGAGTCATGTTCGTATAAAGGCTCTTCTCCTGATCGCTGCCTGCGAAATTTTGGGATATAACTTCATTACTTTGTTGCTGAGTAGGATTTCAAGAAAAGGTGACCCCAAACTCGCTCTTGAGATTTCGAATCTGTACAAAAAAAAAGTTTAACCACGTCAGTACTTTTCAAGAAAAAAAAAAAAAATAAGTTTCAAGAAAAAGGTGACCCCAAACTGCTTTAAGGTTAATGACTAATTTGATTGTTCAGATTCCAAATCGGGGCACAAAATTGTTTAGCCACGTGAGCGTTATAAAAAAAAAAGTGTTAAAGAGAAAGGTGACCCCAAACTGGTCTCATAAAATAGGGCAATTGCCTTCCCAATTTAAATTAATTATTTAGGTTCCGAATCGGGACATACAAATGTTTAACCATGTCAGCGTTTTCAGTAAACTGACCACATACTTGAAAAATTGAAGATTTTTAAAACTCAAAAACAGGTTTTTGAAATTCTTAAAGAAACTATTTTTTTTTTTTTTTGGCATTTCAGTATGCATGTGTGTACCCACCGAAATTAAGCTTGTGCTCCAGGAAATTGGCGTATAACAGTAGTGTCCGTTCGTGAATCACCGGATAGGCGGAGGCGATCTGCTTCCGGATTTGCTCACTGCGATCCGCCGGTTGCGCCTTAACCCGACATGTATCGATGCCAAACTGAAATTGGGGATTATAGGGATTATCTGGGATTATCTAGGAAGTCGCAGTGAATAATACTTTGGCGGGAAACCTCTCAGATAACGCTTGAAATGCGTTCAAATCCAATGTAGCATTGGGTTTTTCCACTTGGCGACATTGTTGCAATAACCGAGAACTGGGGCCACAATCGGTAGATTTCACAAACATATCACCCATTATGCGACTTATTGTAACCAGATGAACAAAGGATCTCAGAAAATTTCCCCGAACTTTAAGTTTCAGCATTGAAAACGAAAAAGTGTACAAGCGATCTTTTACCTGCGCAGAGAACAGTGCTGCAAAACGATTACTCTGATTATATTATATACCTTTTCCACAGGGTTGCGTCGAAAGCTGCGTTAAGTCTGCAATTATTAAATATTTTAAAATAATAATATTGTATTTTCCAGCATAAAGTTTTATGGATTTTATTAGAGCATACTTCTATCTTTGACTTTGTACTGATTTTCCATATTATATTAAAAAATTCCGATCGAAAGTCCAATGAAAATAAATATGTAGTGCATCGATAAGAAGAATTTAAGTTTTTTTATAAGTTACTGTCGACATTCAAGCAACAAATGCTTTAACTTGTTGCACAAACTTAATCCCTTTATTGAGGTCCCAGTTTTTTAACACTTACTTTGAGATTAGTTCCTAAACGTGTAATTATCCTTTTGTTTTCGTAGCCAATAACAAATTACATTTATTATTAAAAATCAAAATGATTTTTTTAATATTTAATTAAAACATACACAAAGTGGCATTTCCCCCATTGAATGTGTGTCTGAAAATATTTTTTGTCATTTCATTTCGAAATGTCTTAACTTTTGGTCATTTGGAAAAAAACATTTTTTTTCAATGATTTTTGTAATAGATGCCGTTGAAATCCCTGTTGTTAATGTATTCGAACCGGAATCAAGACAGATTCAAATATTTTCAGCCATTAGTTACTTTTTACAAGGTATTTTATTTTAATTACAAAAGGATGTTAATCGTTTAAATTAAATCTGAGACTGCAACACACATTGCGCACACATATCCCCCGGGCTCAATACGCTGCTCCTTTGCTCCCTCCATCCTGGTTGTCTGGTCGCAATAGGGATTACACGACGCGCTTGACCTCAAAGAATCGCTTCAGGTAGTAGACCTGGCCAACAGTCATGAGGACCAGGACCAGGGCCTCGAAAGTGGACCACAGCACGACGCGGGCATTAGTGCTCTCGTTCACCGAACGATGGATCTTGTCGCGCACCTGAAAAATTCGATAGATTGTAGATGGTTCGATTAGCATAGTCGTGGATTAATTATAAAAAATTATCGAACAACTACTTATACTTTATATGGACTTTTCGTAGGTCTTTAAGTAAAGCACCAAATCGTAAAATAGCTAGAAGGTATAATTATGAGTTTTCATGCCTAATGGTTTTTAAATATTCTTTTCTACTTATGCGTATAGTTCGGTTTGTAAACATAATGTTCATGTAATTTGGTCTAGAAATATGTTATGATACTGCTAGGAAAAAATCCTTCAAACCTTATGTTTCGTGGCTGTCTTACTAATGATATTTAACTGAGGGTTCTAACTCCCAAGTCTTCTTTATCCGTTTAATTTGATACAGCCAATCAATCCTACATTAATGTTTATATGGAATTCCCTTGATTTGGTATAGAAAGTGGACTACTAAATCTATGAAGACAATGGCCTAAAATCTCTCATTTCTCATTGCTGTTTATGTGAGAGTT
This sequence comes from Drosophila elegans, assembly GCF_018152505.1. Classification (NCBI taxonomy): domain Eukaryota; kingdom Metazoa; phylum Arthropoda; class Insecta; order Diptera; family Drosophilidae; genus Drosophila; species Drosophila elegans. The sequence goes on along the minus strand of NW_024545513.1, from coordinate 10,993,793 downwards.
AATAGTTCTAATTACTTGGTTTCAGCCACCCTTGACGATGGTTTTAAAATAAAGGAATAGAACTGGGCAAAATTAAGTGTATTGGGTCTGCTTGAAAGGCGTCTCAGCTCCTAATAAGAGGCTAGTGATGACCCATTCCTGTTCATGTGGCAACTAACGACCCTATTTTCCTAAGGATTAGATATAACACTAGATATATCTTGAAATCTATAGGCAGTAGAAACCATTTGACAATGCTCTAAATATAAAAGTTAAATGCAAGTAAAATGGGTCTTGGTGACATGCTAAATAGATGCTTCAACTACGATGCAACATTCCTGTTCATGTGGCAACCAGAGACCCTATTTTCCCTTAGCATGAGGTATATGTCTGCACAACTATAGGTGTTTATGGCCACCACTCACATGCATGTACTCCTGCTCGTGCTTGACGCTGGTCAGCGTGCCCGAGAGCTCCCGGATCATGTCCTCCAGCTTGGTGTGGCCCACCTCCTCCTCGCCGGGAGCGCCGGGGGCACGTTGTGGTGCTTCGCCCACGTCGATGGAGAACATGACCAGCTTGGGCGTCATGCTGCTGCGCTCGTTGTTGAAGCAGACGGTGTAGGTTCCCTTGGCCGGTGCCACAAAGGTGTACTTGCCGGAGGACTCCTTCTCGCTTTCGTGCATCACATGGTTCTCGGGGCCGCTGATCTTGATGTCCACGTCCAGGAAGCCGCCGTCAATCACCTCGAAGGTGACGCCTGCCAAAGGAATCATGATTTTATCAGCTAAATCCCCTGTTAAATCCCACAAAGTCTTCGTACCGAATTTGGTGCCGCCTTCGACATTCTCGAAGAAACACTCCTCGTTGTGGGCGTCCACGCTGACGATGAAGGCGTGGCTGAATCGGCACAGGATCAGCAGACTGCCCACAAGGAGCAGCACCTTGGCGAGCGTCCCTTCCATTGTTGATTCGGGTTTAAATGGCCTGGTTTTAGTTACTTTTAATCGAGCAGCAGCCACGTAGTTGTCGAGTTGTTCGAGGACCAGGTGAGACCAGATAACTGTGCTGCTGAAATCCCAAACCTGAAAGACCATTGGTCACACTGAAAAGGGGCTGTTTGTACAAATGTTCTCAAGTTCTACATATTTTGTACAAGGTTTATGAAAGAATGATCCCAACCTCATTGCAGATCTTTGTTAGGCAAAATAGTACTATTTATTCTCTTTCAAAAACTGTACTTTATTTTCGTACCCAGCTTTAAATATATTTTTTTTACATTTCATTTCTTGTATATATTTTTGTAATGCAATTTTGTGTGTGTTTGACTAAATGAAGGGAGGGAGGGGTCTGAAATCGAGAAAAAGCGGATTACTTTAACACACTACTTACTTACTATTTATTTATACTTATAAGCCGTCCCTTACTTCTGTACGTACCTATGTACAAACACACAGTTAAGGGACTAGAATAGTACCTAATATTCAATACGGGAACACTTCGCTATGGTATTTTTTGTATTTTACTTCATTCAGTATATTGGGGAATGCCTATCGATAGTGGCTCACCACTAATTCTGAAAGCTAAAAATGCAAAGTTCGACCAAATTTTCGGCAAACCTGTAGTGCTCCTCCGGTAAAGTTCATCCGCTGCGTGGCAGGACGAACAGGATCACCTGATCCTCTCGAGGATTAGATATAGCATATATACAGAGGAGGGTTCCATAGCGAAGGTTTCACAGTTGAAGCGTCAATCAAAACTGCCAACTCCCACACACAAACAAAAAAGAAAAAAAACGCGAAAAAGGTCAAGTTGTCAATTGGTAATCCGGATTCCAAGAGGGATTGCTGTGGAAAATGCAACAGAACACGGCCAGCAATCCGTTTGCCATGTCCACGTACGTGGAGCGACCCCAAATGGGATTGGATGTGGAATTCGGAGCGGATCCTGCGAGTGGAGCTGCGTTTTTCCAGTCCGACGGTCGAAAACACGATGATCTCAAGCAGATGTTGGACAGCAACAAGGACGGGCTCAAGCTGGAGGCCATGAAGAGGATCATCGGGATGATTGCCCGCGGTCGGGATGCCAGTGACCTGTTTCCCGCTGTGGTCAAGAATGTGGTGTCCAAGAATATCGAGGTGAAGAAACTGGTCTATGTCTACCTGGTGCGCTATGCCGAGGAGCAGCAGGACCTGGCCCTGCTCTCCATATCCACGTTCCAGCGGGCCCTCAAGGATCCCAATCAACTGATCCGGGCATCGGCCCTGCGGGTTCTCTCCTCCATAAGGGTCAGCATGATCGTACCCATTGTGATGCTGGCCATAAGGGACAGTGCCGCCGACTTGAGTCCGTATGTGAGGAAGACGGCGGCCCATGCCATCCCCAAGCTGTATTCGTTGGATGCCGACCAGAAGGACGAACTGGTCATGGTCATAGAGAAGCTCCTCTCCGATCGCACTACTTTGGTGGTGGGCTCGGCAGTGATGGCCTTCGACGAGGTGACTTTATAGCTAGGAAATCTATTATCCCCCATATTAATGAATCATAAATATGCTTAGGTCTGCCCGGAACGCGTGGATTTGATCCACAAGAACTATCGAAAGCTGTGCAATCTTCTGGTGGACGTGGATGAGTGGGGTCAGGTGATCATCATCAATATGCTGACCCGCTATGCACGCACCCAGTTCGTGGATCCCAATGCCGATGACGATGATCTGGCCGATGGTCTGGCCGAAACGCCCGTAAACGAACGTTTCTACGACGAATCCTCGCACTCCTCTTCCCACAGCGAAGACGCAAATAGTAGCGCTGATGATGAGGATGACAAGACCAAGGCCCGAACCAATAATAACAACAACAATAATAATAATGGCAGCAGGACGCCCAGTTCGCCAAGCAACAGCTACCACATCGATGTGGACCATCGCCTGTTGTTGAGGCAAACGAAACCACTGCTCCAGTCGCGAAACGCATCCGTTGTGATGGCGGTGGCGCAGCTGTACCATCATGTGGCGCCCAAGAACGAGGTGCAACTGATAGCCAAGGCGCTGATACGACTGCTGCGCTCGCACAAGGAAGTCCAGAGTGTGGTGCTCAACTGCATTGCCTCCATGGCCACCAAGCGAAAGGGCATCTTTGAGCCGCACCTCAAGTCGTTCTTTGTGCGCACCAGTGATCCCACTCATCTTAAGCTCCTCAAGCTGGACATTCTCACCAATTTGGCCTCGGCCGGTAGTATTTCGCTCATCCTACGCGAATTCCAAACCTACATCTCCAGCAGCGATCGTTCGTTTGTGGCGGCCACCATACAGGCAATTGGACGATGTGCGTCCAGCATCAAGGAGGTCACCGAGACCTGTTTGAGTGGCCTGGTCCATCTGCTGTCCAATCATGATGGTGGGTTCCTCTGTTTGCCAATAGGTTGTTAGCCAGAAATCTCATTCTTTTTTTTAATAATTTTTCACAACCATTTAGAGCACGTGGTGGCCGAGAGCGTGGTGGTGATTAAGCGACTACTGCAGACAAAGGCAGCCGAGCACTTCGAGATCATCACCCAGATGGCCAAACTGATTGACTACATCAATGTGCCGGCAGCACGGGCGGCCATCATCTGGTTGATTGGCGAGTACAATGAGAAGGTGCCACTGATTGCACCCGATGTGCTGCGCAAAATGGCCAAGTCGTTTGTGGACGAGCAGGATGTGGTCAAGCTGCAGGTGCTGAATCTGGGCGTTAAGCTCTACCTAACCAATCCGGAGCAAACGTCGCTGCTCTGCCAGTACGTGTTCACGCTGGCCCGCTACGATCCCAACTACGATGTGCGCGATCGTGCCCGTTTCCTGCGCCAGATCATCTTCCCGGCCAGCGGTTCGAGCTCGGTGCTCAGCCAGCATGCCCGCCAAGTGTTCCTGGCCAGCAAGCCGGCCCCGTTGCCCGAGAGCAAGTACCGCGATGGAAACACCTACCAGCTGGGCTCGCTGTCCCATTACTTAAACATGCCGGCGGCTGGCTACAAGGAACTGCCCGACTTTCCGGTCATTCCGCCGGACTCGTCGGTGCGCAACATAGCTGGTTTCATGCAGGACAAGCTGCCCGGCGAGGATTCCCCCTCGGGGCGAACTACGAAGGCGGCTGCCGGTGGCAGTGGCGGTGGCAAGCAGAAGGGTTCAAGGGCGGCTGGCGAAAAGGGTTTCCTCTCCGAATCGGAGGACAAGTCGTCGGCGTACTCGGAGTCGGGCAGCAGCAGCAGTGGCAGCAGCAGCAGCAGTGGCAGCAGCACCAGCGACAGTGACTCCGATGGCAGCGGCAGCAGCGGCGAGGAGGAGGAGCATCGAAAGGAGCTGCCCGCAAAGGTTTCCTCCACAAAGCAGGAGCAGCTCATCGATCAAATGCCCACATTGCCGGCGAAAGCCATCACGAACAATAACAACAATGCGGCTGCTTTCTCGGGCACCTCGGACAGCGAGGATTCCTCGGCGTACAGTGGCAGTGGCAGTGGCACCGACGACAGCGACTCCAATAGCGACTCCAAGGAGCAGCAGCCAAAAATGGAGAAGGTAAAGGCAAAAGAGGAGAAGCAGAAGCAGCAGCCGAAGCAGCCAGAGCAAACGCCCTCGAAGAGCAATCTGGAACTGCTGCTCGATCTGGATGACATTCCGCCCATTGGTCCGGTGATGACGCCCTCGCTGGGAGGATTCCTAACGCCTGGTGAGAGCCAGCATGCTCCTTGAAACGATATATGTATATATAGATAACGACAAAACTAATCCCCAACAGGCACTCCACTGATGGCCGGCCAGGCGGCACCATTGCAGCCGCAGCATGCCCGGAACAGGGTGGAACTGGTGGGTCCCTCGCACATCGAGTTCAAGCACAAGGAGCTGCTCAACAAGGTCAGTGGCCATGGGCTGCAGTTGGCCTACCGCTTCACCCGCTCGCCGCATCTCTACTCCTCGAGCATGTGCTCCATTGAGCTGCAGTTTCAGAATCGTGGCGAGCATGAGATCACGGCGATTCGTCTGGGAGCCACGACATTGCCAGCCGGCATGCAGTTGAATGAGTTTGCGCCCGTCACCGTTCTGCAGCCGCAACAGACGGCCAGCGGAGTGCTGGGCGTGGATTTCAATGACTCTACGCATGCGCTGGACTTGGAGCTAATCTCCAGTGCGGGCACGTCGCGATTGCAACTGAAACCGCCGGTGGGTGAGCTGGTGAGATCCGTCCAGATCGGCGAGAGCTGTCACCGCGAGGAGCGGTCCAAGTTGAGGGGCATGAACGAGCACCAGTGCGAGTTGCGCGGCTTGCGAAGGGATCTGATCGATGTCAGTGCTCTGCGGCAAAAGGTTTTCGAGTGCATCAATGTGGCGCATACGCACAGCTCGCCAGGCGGCCAGCTGCACTGCTTTGCCGGCCAAACGCTGAGCTCCAAGAGTCTCGTCCTGCTCACCCTCCACTGGCAAACGGAGGAGTCGCTCGCGCTGCTGGTCAACTGCGAAAAGATGGTCATCGGATCCATGGTGCTCAACGAACTGCGCAATGCCCTGCAGCTCAGCTTCGCCATGTGAGCAACGGAGGACACGAATGCGAACGAGATGGCAGATGATCAGGGGAATCCCCCGGGAATAGGGCTACTCAAAGGGAGAACAAAGCAAAGCCGCCTCACTACGTAAACCTAAGCTTTCCACATCTGGAATATACACTGTAAAGGGCGGGACGAAAGTAATTCTCTTCAAAATGTCTGAAGATTCCACTTTCGCAACATTTTCCTCGAAATTTAACTCAATGTGCAATGTAACGATCGATCGAAAATGTGATTCGGAAGTGGAACTAAGAATGCCAATCTATAGATTAACGATTGATGGGAGTTTGCAAAGTGGAATTCAAACGTAATTTATTCATTTTAATTGTGTTTGTAAATTAGAAAGTCAATGAAAAGTGATGGAATCAACATACTAAAAACTATATTTCTACTTTGCAAATTCCATGTCTCACAGTGCATTATATTTTACTACAGTTTACTGTTCAAAACGGAGACTAGCTACATAAATATTTTCTTATACATTTTTATTCGCTTACAATGAGATAATTTGCATTCAAGAGTCACCATTTATTTTTGTAAATGGATGAACTCAGCTTGAGATTATTATAGTTTCCGGATTGAACTTTGAATGCTTCACAAGGATTACTTAACGCCCCGCTCCTTTATACATGAATCACGATTCTATCGCTTTTACTATTCCTATATACAAACTGCAACCACAAATTCCAGACGCAACGAGTGTGTAATTGTTTAAACTCGAATTGTTGCCAATCATAAATGCAAATCCAAATCTAAATCCAATCCATCCTAGTTAGCTAGGCGTGTGTGTAATGTGTGCATGACTTATCGAAACGTATTTGTAAAGTGTTTGATGTTGTAAATCTGTTGCGTTCGTGCTCTATGCGGCCTTCTTCAAATCGTAGCAAAGACAAACGAATATCGAATCTATATATTATATATTATATTCATACAATATACAGCGCAAAAACTGGCAAACTAAAAAGAAAAAATGAATGAACGTAATAATAAAATAAAACTACAACATTGTTAATCTGCCTGAAATCGCAATGAGTCGCCACTCCGCATTAAAAGCTGAAATAAAGCTTAAATTTTAAATTTGAAAAAAAAGAAATTCTTACCTTTTGTCCATAATCCAACGTTGTTTACGTGTGTTCTGATAACATTTCTTAAGTAAAAACGCTTTTTTATGTAGTTTTCAATTATTTTGATGTTTATTCACGCTTGTTCTTGTTACTTTCTCCACTCACCAAACAGAATATAAGAAGTCAGCAGCAGCAGGTTTCAATTGCAAGTTATACTTTTCGATGAACTCAACGAATTTTAAGAAATCAATATTGTTAAAACGTAATTTTCTTAAACAATTAGAAACTATTTTTAATTTCTAAAATGTTGTAATTACTTTAAACACAATCATCGAAATCAAGTTCTTTTAAAAAGAACATAAAAAAACTGATTGATTTTTCGATAAAATGATACACAATAGTTGTACACCTTTAGTTTCCTCAAAAAACGATAAATGTTTTCGATTTCTACAGAGTTGTATTCATTTTAAATACATTTATCGATAACAAGTTTTAAAAAACATTAAATTTCGAAAAGTTCGAGTGAAATCGATTGACACTGTACAACTGTACCGGCTGTTGCTGTCGCTTGAAAGTTGTGGACCTCAAAATTAACTAACTAACTATGGGTCGTCATAGAAGGGGACATACTGTATAGTACAGGGTTAATGAACATACATAACTCATTCCTCAAATCCTACGCGTTCTCTCTCCGTTTTTCCATCAGTGTCTAGGTGTGGGTGTTTCGTGTTCTAATTTGGGTTCAATCTGCACAATTAAAAAGCTCAATTTCATGCTTATAATATAAACGAGTTAGTTTAGATCGCTAGGTTAGTAATGTTAAGTTTCGTTTAGTTTAGGATTCGCTGCTGCACTTAAAGATCTCAAGTAGTAGTTGTAGTAGTTTGAAGTTTTCTTCGGTTAGGCTAGGCTTTAAGATCAACGGCTTGAAAGTTCCGAGTGACAAGTGAAGAAATGTGGGTGTGATAGATGTATATGTAAATAATGATATACAATGAGTAGGCTTTTCCGGGGGATAGATAGTGTTACTTTATATGTGGGTAGTATGGTATTATGGCATGGGGCATATATATGTTTGTATCTACTATGCAATAATGGGGAGTGAGTAGTGCTTGATAGGCATATAGAGCGTTTGTATATATAGTAGTGTCCTGGGGTAGTATCGTTCTCTCCTCTCTGTCGCTATCCTGTATAATCGTTATATAATATGCCACGGCCTTTTCGTTTGCTTAACTTCATATAAAACTAGTTTTTTTTCTGTTTTTTTCTGTTTTTCTCTTTTTGTTTTCTTTAAATGTATATGCAAGATGTATGTATATATCGATTTATGCAGTATGTGTGTATGCCTAAGGATGATTTTCAATCACTTATTGTTACGTACGGTGTTTGGTATAACATGCTTCATCGCTTGGACTAGCTCTCCCGTTTTGTCTACCTCTCCAGATCGATGGACCCATTGGATCCATTGGACCCAAAGGATACCTCATCCCTACCTCTTCCACTTCAATAACATATAAAGCATTTGGTTTTTCTTAGTTTCTTTGGGTGTCTTTTTTTAAACGAGCAACGAAATATGTATGCATCGCTGCCAAGGGAAGCTTTTGTTGAGAGGGCCTAAAACGGACGGATTGCTAACCGTTCGATGCCAGTTGTTAGTGCATTTAAGTCGATACTTTTTGTGATCACACACCATTTACCTTTTCCATTACCCTCCTTTCGTTTAGTTATCGCTATATGCATAAGTTCTTTTTTTTTTTTTTTTTTTTTTTTAGCCTGAGGTGCTCCGAATCGAGATCAGTTGTGAGGTCTAGAGCATTTAACTATTTTGGTATTTTTTGGGGTGTTTGTATCCTAGTTATTCGTTAGAAATCAGGGCTTTCACGTTTTCAACCTTCTTCTTTTTTCACCGATCTTTCACTCTCTTGTGATTTTCTCTGTGTGTATATTTTTTTTTTTTTTGATTACGCCATTATTATGCAGTTATATATGCAATATATATAGAGAGGGAGCAATGCACCCAGTCAGGAATACCTGTAGTAAATACACATATTCCTTTGCCATTATTTGTTCTTAGCTTCTTAGCTTCTTTGCTTCATTGCTTGTTGCGTGTGTGTTGTGTGTGTGTGTGTGAGACGTGACTATATGGCCATATATATGTATAATAGATATAGTCCAATAGCACCGGGTGTTTATAGACTTTGCTTAGTGGGTTAAACTGCAGCTCCGTCTAAGGCCGCGTGCTTAGAGCTTCTTGTACCAGTACAGATAGTGCTCCCCGTCCTCGACCATTAGCTCGTCCACACCTGCAAGAGTTCCCATCTGAATTATCACCTGTTCGTTGTGGTCCAAACTTCTCTGACTTTAATTAGCCATGAATATTTGATCATAAGTTAAGTGTCTTTAAACATAAGCCTTATGTAACACAATTTAAATGGGTTAACGGTTAAACAAAAAAGTTTATGGGTGGTGCTACAAAATCACTATTTTTTTTAAAATTACTTTAAAATCTGTCTAAAAGTATGCAACATACAATTAACAGATTATTTTCAGTCCGAAGGATGTATTTCGTTGCATACTTTTCAACACCTTTATGAACCATTTTAAAAAGTGTTTGATATCTGTAGCTTTAATCAAAACCCCTGAAAGTAATCTCTTTACCAATCTACTATTTCGAGTTAGAGAAGTTTCACTACAATCTTGAATCGGAAACGAACTTACCAACAGGCGCAATAAGCTGATTCCCGGGCGTATTATTGGGATCGGGCAGCTCTGGCAATCGATAAAGCAGCCAGTAGTGATACCTGAAACATTGATTAAATGTATGCCAGTATTATCTGGGAATATATTATATCAGTTCTGGGTGACTCACCCTCGGGGCTCCTCTTTTTTGCCGTACAGGGTGTGCACATAATGGCCATTGGGCCACTCCCGCGCCTCGAAAATAAATCTGTACGGTTATAGGTATTATTAAGTAATTAAAGGACAACTTTCGATCATTTCTGTTGACTCACCTGGGATCCATTTCGGCCGCTTGGGTCATGGCTTTGAAAAAGCTAGTGTTTTTGGGCGACACGAGGGACAGGGAGAAGGCCTCGGTCACATTGGATCCCACCCACAGTGTGTACGTATACGAGATGTTCTTCGCATCCGACTCCTCGGCGGAGGAACTCAATCCGAAGGGAACCGCCAGCTTCGGCTCTCCGTTCTCTGTGGGCAAGTCAAGTCAAGAAATAGTCAAAACCTTGGTTATGATAATGATTGATTAAATATTATATAACTTTAAAGATTGGTGACCCCGATCCATGTTTTCTTTAACTCAGTCCAAAAGGTATAAGTTTTATGATTGAGCTTTATTTAGCCGTCGTCAGTTATTCATATTGAGATTGATAACCCCAATCTATATTTCTTTTTGGTAAAGTTCAAGAGATATAACCATTTATGTTTTAAATGTATCAAGTCAAGTTGTGAATAGCTTGGATAGGGACTGGTGACCACGATCTATACTCATTTTTGGCATAGCCTATATATTTCAATTTATTTAGTTATGGTGTGAATTGAAGTTTGACATTTTTTGCAGAAATTGGTTAATTTTCAACATTTTGAACTGTGAATGCCATTCGGTTGGAAATTTTATAACGAATTCAACGGTATATGTGACCGCGATTTATTTACTTTTGTTGCCCTAGCCCAAGAGATATAACATGCTGTGACTTAGAGATTGGTGACCCCGTTCTATATAATTGTTGGCTTGTAATCAGTTGGCAAAAACTCACCCGTGGGATCGCTGCTCTCGCGTATCACATGGTCGCACTGCAGTGCCCGCACCGCACCCAATCCCTTCCAGCCCAGGGCCAGGATGATGTCCGCGGTGAGGCCCACTCCGATGTCGGGCTCCTGGCCATCCTGCAGCGGCTCCTCGCTCCAGCCGCCATCCGCCCGCTGGCGACTGAGGATGTAGCGCGAGGCGGCCGTGCGGTTCCAGTGTCCGGCCGGGTCGTACTCCAGATCCTGCAGAGCCTGCATGGCCAATGCCGTGCTGCGCAGCGATCCGAAGCTGCCCCGCTGATCCTGCAGACTGGCCAGCCCCCGTGCCGGTCGACGGACGAAGTGCTGCAGGTGGCGATGGCGGTGGTCGGTGACGATGCACCGCAACGCCAGGATGACCATGGCAATGGCATCGACGCTCTGGTCGGTCACTCCGCTGGCAATGTCCAGCAGTCGCCGGATCTGACGTTTCCTCACATGGGCCGCCGAACTGCAGGCCGACAGTGTGGTCAGGGCGAACTCGATGTCCTGCGCCGGCTCGTGGTGCTGCAGTGTGGCCACCAGATCGTGGCCATGGAAGTGCTTCGGGTCCTTGCACAGGGAGCCCAGGGCGAGGACATACCGGGCCAGTTTGTCCAGATCGAGCGGCTTGGGCAACGTGTGATGGCGATCCAGCATGGCCAGTATCTCGATTTCCATCTCCTTGACGGACAGCGTGTCCTCCAGCTCCTGAATGACCAAAACATGGGCATCGACACTGTCATTGGGATCCCGGCCGCCCGACAGCTCCTTGGCCAGGATGACCACATGGGTGTCGTTGCCCCAGCCGTAGTCCGAGGCCCTCTTCTCCTTTAGCCAGTCCAAGGCTCGCAGGATCGCCTCCTGCTCCCCCTTTGTGGGCGGTGCCTGGCCAATGGTCTGATGCTCGGCCGACCCACTGCTGCCGTTCAAGTGAGCGGTGGGCGTGGCCAGGATGAGGGCATCATGCTCCCGTTCCCGTTCCCTATCCCGATCACCGCCAGAATTGGCGGCCGTCGTTGTGCTCGATGTGGATATTGAAGTGAAATTCCTGTTGGCATCGAGATTGCTTATGTTGCTGTTGCTGCTGCTGATGATGTTGCTACTGCTGCTGCTGCTGCTGCTGGGCATACTGATGTTGCTGCTGCTGGGATTGCTAATGTGGCTGTTGGAACTGCCAGTGGTTTGCTCATCGCTGGCTTCGTTGTTTGCACTTGGGCTACTGATGACTGTTTGATTCTCCAGTTCGAGGGAAATGGGCGGTGCAGCCGGCGAGACCGTACTGAAACTCACGGAAATTGGCGAGGACGATGGTAACGTCGCCAGTGTCACGTTCTCCGTGAAGGAAACCACCGTTGCCGAGCCATTGGCAAAGAAGAAAAGGACGAGGAGCAGCAGCCACGGCGGCGACGACAGCGACAACATCCTGTACAGAATTCTGAAAGTAAAACAAAGCAGCCACATTGGGGGAAAAATATTTATTTAATTATTATTATCCAAAAAAATAAAAAGATAATTTTCAAAATAATTATAGCCAAAATTCTGGGAAGCGAATCACTTCAAAGAATTTTACACTTGAATTCTTATTTCGAATGTAAAAATTGATTTCATCGAAACAATCGATATGCAATTATAGATGTTGTTATAGAAAATAGTTTTAAGACCTTAAAGATTCACAAACCAATTAAGAATCTCATAAGCGTTTACAAGAAATATACAATTTAATTGCCATTTTAAAAAGGAATAATTAAATGTATCGAAAACATCGAATAAGCTTATTTAGTTATCGGTTCCTTAAATTGCAATCATATATGTTTTTGATACATGTAATTAAAGTGATGAACAATTAAGAAATGTATAATTTAATTTCCATTTACAAAGGAACGGTTTTATGTATCGAAAATATCGATTAGGCTGGTTCAAGTTATCGGTTGTGCAAATGCAATCATAGACGTTGTTATTAAATTAGCGAAAAGGGGTGGCAAAATGGGGGATGGGGGCGGCGAAGCAAGAGCACAAAGCGGAGACACAGGACTCGAGGCGTTGCCTTGAACTGAATTTTGCAGCGCACACGTCATACGACTTATCGATAATTGGCAACCTAGCGATCGATATCGCCTCGTTGTCCTTTCATTTACAACAAAAAAAAAAAACAAAAACCGACAAAAAAAAACCGAAACACACAACACTTAGTCATCAAATCAAATAAGTGCAACAGCAACAACTTGGCTTTTTTAGACAAAGGTCCTTCGTGTCCTGCGTGTGCGCTTGTGTTTTCCTTTTTTGTGAGGGTGGAAAGTGGGCGCGCTGGGCGATGGATGGACGAAAAGGGGGCATGGGGGCGTGGGCCTGGGCCTGGGCCTTTCAATTGCCTTTGACAATAAAGAGTTTATTGCGACAACAAAAACAACACACACACACACACACTCACAACACTCCAAAAAAGCTTACATAATAATTCAATAACAACAAAAGAACGAAGCCGCCAAGGATAACGGGTAAATGGAGTCCCGGAATCAAGCTATATACAAGCTATATATATATATATCTATATATATAGAGTCCAAAATCCGTAATCCGACTTTTCTCCTTTGTTCGATTTTGTCACAACTGAAAGTCCTGGATTTTTGTCCGTTTTTTCCTTTCGGTAAAAGGGATTTCTTTTTCTTATTTTTCTCGTTTCCGTTTCGGGGTCTTAAATTGCGAATTTCCGTTTTTTTTTTGTTGCGGGCGGGGCGAGGGTCGTTTACTTTTCGCCTTTCTCTATTTTCTGCGATTTTTTGATTTTCAATGTTTCAATGCTCTCAGACCGTTCGTTGCAGTATTGCCAGCTTAACTAATCTTAAAATGTCCTAAAAAATGTTACCCTTGAAAAGGACATTTATCGGATTTACCGATAGGAAATCGATACTCGCTTTTCTATTTGGGTTTGTGTATAAATTAAAATTCGGAATTGGGTTTCCAGCCCGACTAGTTTGTAGTGCCAGCTGATATCCGCTAGATGGCGTTCTCAGCGGTTTTGGGTTAAAGACAGGGTCGTTATTTTAAGAATATTCGGAAATTACGCGCGCATCGTTTAAATATAAATTTAACATTTTGGCATTTTCTGTAAAGGAGATATTATGCGGAAATTAAATAAAAGTGCAATTTTTAGGCAGTGTATTCCAATCGTTGGGAAATTTAATGGAGATTTTAACAATCTATTGCATTCATAGCTTTTGGATTCTTCCCCAAGGTTTTGATACAAAATACAAGTGTTTTGTGGGTTTTTGTAGGTTTGGCAAAAACAGGGTTAAAAATTTTATGAATTTAACTTGAGAACTTTTGACCATTCTAATAGCCCAGAGTTTTGATCTTTTGATTTTTTGTTTTCTGCTAAAAATCAATTTTTTTAAAGTTATATATAGCGAAATATTGATTTAAGTCTTAATTTTAAAAACAATTTTCTTATAAAAATATGTAAATACTAAATCATTTCAAACAAAAATAAGATGAAACTTTCTTTGTTTTTTTGTTACTTGTATTTATGATTACATTTTTTTACATTAGTCATCATCAAATTTATATATTTTTTTTCTAATTACTTCAATTCTATTTGTTAAGGTTTATGCTAAGCCAATTACATAAATGTCTATATTATGACTGATAATTTTTCATAAATATTAAGATCGAAATAATATAATATAATATATTTTATAATTCATGTTTCTTGCAAATGAGGTTGAGTTGATGGTTCTAAATAGAAAGGCAACTAGTGGATCTTCTTTTTCCAGTCCAGATTCTGGTATTTCGGTACTTCGGAACGAAAGTGACACTTTGTCCTTGTCCGCTTTGTAGTCCATCAGTCAGTTTTGTTCGATCGAATGGACTAGCTGGGATGTGTAATCCGATATAGTTTTGTGCCGGCCGCAAAAGCCGACAATCAAAATGCCGCCGACCGCCAACAGTCGACGCCAAATGGACGCCGCTGCCCCCGTCATCCTGCCATCCTGATTTCTGATTCCTGATCCGATTCAGATTCAGATTCAGCTTCGGATTCAGATTCAGATTCAGACGATGATGATTGCCTATCGTTTTCGCCCCAGCAATTAAAAGAACAAGCATCCGTATCGGTTACCTTCGTTGAGCGGAATGAAATCTATATGGGGAATTCGAAACAAAGGAAGGAAGTCCTGCGAGTTCTGTGAGTCCTGCGATTTCGCGTCCCTCATTCCCATTGTGCAGTTATGACAGGCGTCCCCCTTTTGCCGGCATTTTTAGCCACAGCCCAGAGATCCTGGCAAATCAAACGCACACGCCCAAGGGGAAATGTTTGAACTTCGAAAGCGAGCTAATTCTCTAGAGAATGCCAACGGTTACGGTCGTTGAGCTGCAGGAAATACTCGAAGTTAAGAGATGTTTCCGTACAATTATTAAATGTTTTTAAATACCTCGTTTATAGTTAAGTAATTTCATTCATTCATAACTCTAAAGTTATAAAACAAAGTAGTAAATCGAAACATTTTGTACTCAATTTGAATATTTTTCGCTTTAAGTTTCATTCATTGCAATTTTTAATTAATTTGAAGATGAAACTATAAAATAAACTTTATATTTGACTTTTTTTGGAATTGATTTTAATATCTGAAAATTTAATGTTAATGTAAACTATATTTAACTTAAATAATATGTCATTTAATATACATTGTTTTAAATATTATGATTTAATATTAAATTTTTTTGTATACTGATTTTCTGCATTTTTGGCTTTGTATGAAGATAAATTGAGTAGTTCTGACTAATAATTCTCGTTGGGTGTGTGCTGTTTCCAGAGGATCGTCGGCCACTTCAAAGCCTGGGCCCCGAACTTTTGTGAAAAATTCTCGGACGGCTCTCGTGCCTCCATCCCCGCGAATCCAAACGAAATATTAAGCGGGATCCTTTCGTTCGGCGACTTTCTGAATGAGCGACAGCTGGCGCAACACCTTGTTTTTGGTCACAAAAAAAAAAAAAAAAAAAAACAAAAACTAAACTAAAAATGTAAAACCCACGCACAATTTGACAGATCCTTGGGATTTGAATGTAATCCTTAAACACGGGGACAACTCTTTCGTATCTCGGCATCTGTAAACCGATCTATCTAAAAGCGGCGATCGCAGCTACTTAGCTTCTCGGCTTAGGTTCTCGTAGATCCTCTAGCCTCTACTTTACTTGCCAAATGCGGAGGATCCTTTCTTACGTCTCCCTCAAGCCAAAGGACAATTGTCTGCTTCCGCCAACTCAGAAAAGAGGATGCACCTTCGTGTTTATCAACGTCTCAAGATCTCCGGCGAAATAAAGAAATATATTCGGATATATAGGTGGGGGAGAGATGGGGAAATCATTGGGAATCGGGATGGCCTGCGTAATATTTGGCAACCCAATTACTTTGTTTGCTTAGCCGACAAACGGTTTGTGTGTGTGCCGAGGATTGAGAGTTTTCTGACGGCAACAATAGGGGCACACAGCCTTGAGCTATTATCCTGCAGGATCGCTAACGAAATTCACGTTTTGCGCAATCGAAACAATTGTTTTCTCTCAGGGGCGCGAGTGCAGTTTGAAAATCTCAATGCAGACAGGCAGATGAGCGCTGATAAAAAAATACAGACACACACACACACACAAAAACAAAACGAAAACAAAACAATACTGAAGATGGGTAACCGAAACAAAAATAAAGGATATCAAAATCCTCGGAGTGCACCGAACTGCGTCCGGATTTCGTTGATTCGAGACCGATTCGCTTGATTTGAATGGATTGCACCCTGCGCTCTCCTTTGTGTTTTTATATTTTTTTTTTTGTATTTTATAGTTTGTATTTCGAATACCATGTGCCACGAACATATCAGCAATTTGGGTTAATTCCCAGGGGGGCGAAAAAAAAAGAACCGTGTCAAAAGTGAACGTAGCTCGGGGAATTTTGAACTTATTATATATAAGCCTATATGAAGTGCGCCATTTTGGAATGTAACATTTTTAATTGGCTTCGCTTTTCATATTTAAATTATTTTTGAAAGAATTGTAAGACTTATTAAAGTGGCATACAGTAAAATATAATTATCTGTTTAGATAAAATGTATATAATAAATTTACAAAAAATCGCACTTATTGTGCTTGAATTTATTACTATTTATATGTAAAATTGATAAAAGAAAAGTAAAAATGGTTTAAGGATCTTTGGCATATTATTTTTTAGTATTCTAATTATATCTTAAAGCTTAAGCAATCAAAGTTTACAACATAATTTTATTTTCGGTTTTTGTAGCTCATTATACACAATTTGTAATGAGCTTTAGTCAATAATGAGTTCTTAAAAGTCTGCTTACTTATTTGATTTGTTATTCATATTTTTCCAAAAAGAATTATTTGTCAAGTGAGTAAATAACTTATAAACAATGGCTTTCAAATTTGTTGAATTCAGTGCCACAATTTTTATATTTTGCCATGCTACTTTTGTTTGTTCCATTATTTTTTAATATAATTATTATTAATTCAATAAAAGCACATTGAGAATGGGTTTTTCCAAACCCCGCCCCAGCTGTTATTGTTATTTACATAAAAGAAACCATATTTAATGCAGAAAAATCCACCTAATTAAGAGGGGAAATGCCTTTGTTCAGCTGACCGAAGAACTGTGGTATGTACTTTCAATTGTTCGCACTCCAAGTGAATTCCCCCAGAGATTTCAAGTGCCGTTTTTCGCCGGAAAATTCGCGTCACCATGGTAAACTTTTCCAATCCAGGGGGACTCCCCATCTTCTGCTCCTTCTTTTTCACCTGACTGACGACGACGTGTATGGAAAATCTCATTAAACGAAATCCGATGACCCACCAATATAGACCGCCGCATCAACTTTATTTACGTCCTTTTCAGTTCAAAGGGAAAACCCCACCGAAACATAAAAAAAGAAAAGAAAAAACCCGGGAAAAGCCAAGCCGTTTCCATTGCTCTTATATCTTTTTTGTCCGATTTTCCACCGCGTTTTTCTTTTCTTTTTTTGGTTGTTTTTTTTTTTTTGGGAAGAAGGGCAGGAGATTTTCCTGGGCAGTGGGAAATGGAAAATGGGAAATGGGGGGAAAAGTCAGGAGGCCTTTTTGGGTTGTCATAGCAACGCAGCTAACGCGTCACTTTACGTGTCGAATTCGGGTGTTGGCAGCCATATTTGCTCTTATAGCGCTTTACTTTGCCTCGCTTTTTGCGGACCGGAACGGAACGGAGCGTAACCCTCCCTTGTATATGATTTATATATATATATATTTATATATACCAACCCTCTGCACACACACAGAGGGCTGTAAATGCTGGCTTTGCCGGTCCAACATACATACATATAAACGCGCCCTGTGTCTGGGGTGGCCAAGGACCACCCCTTCCCGGTCCCATTCCGCTCCTGCAGTCCACGCCCCTGCTTCATTGGGCCCGCTTTTTGGCCACCACGGCCATGGAGGCCATGGAATTCGAAACACTGCGGAAGTGGCTCCTGAATTTCCAAAAAATTCAAAATATCTTCGGACTGCAGATCTATAAATTGATTACATTCCCAGATCGTAAATTGGACAGGTTTCATAAAAATTCCCTGTTTAAAGTTTTTTCTATAATTAATATAACCTATACAATCATGATTTAACAATCGATATAGGTATAAATATTTACAGGTACCAAACCTTTAGATTTATTACTTTCAAATCTTAGAATGGCTTTTATATTGAAACTGAAACTATTCAAGTTATATTAAAAATTCAAACACAGCTTTATAAACCTAAAATAAATTTTTAAAAAAGAAATACAGCTTCTATTTTAGAATCAATTAGATAAATGGATTGCAAATAAACTTAAATTTACTTCACATTTTCTAATTAAGCTTTATACTTTCAAAATATAATATTATAAAAATCGAATATTCCAATATATTTTTGCCCGATTCTATGGTTACTCCAGTTAATAATTAAAAGCTGTTGGGAATTTCAGTTATTTGTAGTAGATCAAAATATTATATCTACAATAAATTAAGAAAATAATAAACCTCAATTGGCTATAATTTTAAGTTTTTGTATTGCATTGATATACGTTTTGAAAATATAATCGATTGTAAATTTAATAGTTAAAATATTATTATTACACTAAAATGTTATGTTACGTTTGATAAATATACATTTGTAAATTAAAATGAAATGTTATTTTGGTATTTTAGTATTTTTTTTAAATCATTATCTTTAATTTGCGAATTTGAAGAGTTTTTGTTGGCTACTATATTTTGCATAGAATATTCTGCCTGTGCACGTGGGCTCCGTCGGTAAGTCGCTCTTTTTTCGTTGTCCTGTCATCTGGTGTCCTTCCACATCGTCCTGCGTCTGTTGCTCCTGCTGCTCCACCGCCGGGATACTTCAGGTGTTGTTGTGTTCACCTGTCTGCTCCCCTTGTGAAGCATATTTTTTTTGCCGGACTTGTACATAGGATGGGCCTTATGTACGGCTGCTGGATGCTTTTGGGGTGGTGGCAATGGGATCCTGGCTGGATGCTGGATGTCCTTGCTGTCCTTGCTGTCCTTGCTGTCCTGCATGTCCTCGCAGAGATGGCAGTTGTCCTGGAACAACGACAGGCGAATACGCACACCCGCCCCCACATATTTCGCTTTCTATCTATTTTTGTTTGCCCTTGCCCGCTCCATTTTCTGTTTGCTCGCTGGTTTCCTTTTTTATTTTCCTCGGGGTTTCGGTTCCAGATAGCATTTTTTTTTTTTTTTGATAAACCAAACTTGGGACTATTTCCGCAGCGGGAAAACCGTCCAACTAAGCGGTAAATTCGGTTTTTTTCGGGAACTGAGATAATCTTTAAAGGACATCTGAGAGAACAAGCTTTTTCATTTCTATGTTGTTATTTTTGGTTTGGAAATTATCTGCAAAGTAATGTTAACAATGGTTAGGCTACATTTTATTACATTAAATTAAATAAAGTAAATATTTCGAAAAATATAGTTTACATTTGCTCACAATAAATAAGTAATGCAATAAATCCTTAAATGATATTTTCCATTTATTGATAATTCATTTCACATTCACACTAAGTTAGAGATTTGTTTTTTTTTTTGTAATTTTGAAAAATATCTTCTTTATACTTTTTTTAAGTAAAGAAAACTAATCTTTAGTAAGAGAAAATGAAAAAAATATCATTATATGGAAAGATTTAAAAAAAATGTTTACATCAATTTAAAATTTAAAATGATAGTAAATTTGTTTCATTACTTTTAGTGTATACAATTATATATATATATACAATTATATATATATATATAAAATTCTTATGTTCTTTTATAAGGTTTAAACGTTTCTTTCTGGTCAAGAAATTTAACGCATTATTGTATTATTGATTTTCTTATATTGAAAAAGTTAAGAATTGTCACCTTTATTTTCACTCTACGTTTTCGATTGTCCTGTGTCGCCAAGCCCGAATTGCAATTTTCTAGTGATTCTTAATCATGCTTTTGATCCCTCTTCCGTTGGCCATTAAACAGTTTCCGTTGGGGACGCCACATCAAGCGCCAATTTGCACAGCTTGTCAGCCGCAAGGACAAATGTGGCCAAGAGTCCACCATTAACCACCCATGCACCCACCACCCACCACAAGGCTAATCAGCATTGCATTTGACTTTTCCGCTTCGTTGATGTGGTTTTAATAAAGTGCAAAATGTCATTCGGGGCTGGATAGAAAATAAAAAAAAGACCGCAATGTCGAGATGATAAGGTGCAGCAAGTAGAAATCTTTTGTTTTGGCTGCCACTCGAGGAAATGAGACCGTCGAGGTCGAGGATTGCCAAAGGGGATGGGGAGAGGGAGGGGGCGTTTTCAAGGGGATCAGAAGGGGCCACAAACACCCATTCCATGCCATTCCATTCCATTCCATCCACCCAACAAACATCAATGGCACTCACACATTTCTAGTGACTAAACCGCACTCTCAGTCCTGTTTTTATTTCTTTCTTTCTTTGTTTTTTTTTTTTTTTTTTTTGCATACCTCTGAGAAAATTTCTGAAAGTAAGTATAGGTGGTCTTATAGCTAACTATAACCAATTTATAAGTCTATAGAACGAAAAATAAATTAAGCAAAACGCTACTTAGCCTGAAAAATTAAATTTTAAAGAAGAATTCTGAAACAATTTTGGAAAGAAATTTACAAACCTTTTAATATTTGAGACTCCACAGAATGATTTTAGGCAAAAATTTATTTATTTATTTTCTAAGCTATATATATAACTTTAAACCAATTTTGGTAAGCTAAAAATCATTATATACCTAAGGTGTAAATTTAACGATCCATAGTGACAAACATTTCCGTTGGTTTTGTTAAAAATTAGACAAAAAAAATAATAAATATAAATCAAAACTTTTAAGAAAGACGATGGTAAGGCTAGTGTTTGGAGGAATATTTTTATTTCTTAAAATTAATGAAGTGTTTAATGTTTAGAAAATAAACCTTTTGCTCCAGGGCATTAAAAGTGTCTTCTATCACTGAAAGTGTGTACATTTCTTGACTGCTTGGTGCCGGTGCCCCTCTATTTTAGCATTCCCCGTTCCTTTTTTGTGTGCAGCCAACCGCAATTCGTCATATTGGCACATGTCCTTTGAAAGGATAACCCCTGGCACCATGCCCCCTCCGCCCACTTACACTTGTGGGTGGTGCTCTTGTTGTTGCTGTAATTATGTGGCTTGACTGCACCAGCAAAAGCTAAAGAATATGTGCAAAAAAAAAGGACCGTATGGGCAGGCCACGCCCCCCAGAACATATCCTAACGCCCCCTATTCATACACGTACATACATCAACTTGACAGTTATTAAGCTAACGACGTTGAAAGGCTTTTTGTCACAGAGCATCCGCATGCAAAAGGATGATGATGATGATGATGATAGTACACTCGAACATAAATTGGTGATACCAACCTAAAACCATAAGAAAGATATTCCTTTAAACCTACAAAAAATAAATATATTTTTAAGAACTAAAACTCCTTTCTTTAAGATCGGAAAACAAGTTCTAAGCATAAAATAAACTTCCTCAGCAAGGCTGCATTTGATTATTGAACAAGTTTTGTTTATTTTTTTCCATTAGATCCTTAAAGAAAGATAAGAGTTCAAATATAATATGACGAGCTAGTTTTCTTAAGAATCTAAAGACACCTATCAAAAAGTTAAGATTTTACTTTGAAATTAAATTAAATTGAATATCTTTTATTCAATTTTATAAATGCCCTTCAAGAAACAATATAATTTACTCTCTTTACAATTATTTGAATAGGTTACTAATCCTATATGACAATTGTTTACTCAAATCTTAAATGTTACTTATAATTTCTGTTTTCTTAAAGTAACGTTAAAAATATGATGAGTTCTATTTTTAAATTGTTAAACAATATAACACATTTTATATATATTTTCATATAACTTCAAAGACGTTACATTCTGTTCTCTATTTCTAATTATGCATATTGCTACAAAAGTGCCTCGGCCACGCCCTTCTTAAGCCAAAACCCCCCACAGTCGCCGTATAGAAAGCCAAAAAGAGAAATAAAAAAAAAGGAGAAAACCTACCATCGGCACTCGAGTCGTGCAAATCCAAACGGAAATATGCGCAAATTAAGCCGTTTGTTATTTACGGAAATTATAAAACGCGTCAAGTGCGCCAAAGCCAAAGCCAAAGCTAAAGCTAAAGCCAAGTCAACCCCACCTGAATCAGATGCTCATACATCTCGTACCCCCAATTTCCAGAGTTTCCTATGCCATGGCAAAAGCACCAATACCCCCACCTTCATTTTTGGCTCATTACAAATCTGAGGCAGCAACCCTTGGTAGACGGCTAAAAAGGCAAATGGCGGTTCCAACAACAAAACAACAACAGCAACAACAACAACGACAACAACTGATGATGATGACGACAACAAATAAATAAAACAGCCGACAAAACCATGCCCCCTTTTACCCACCGCCCCCATGAATATAAGGCAACTGGTGGCCCAGTCAATGCAAGAAAATGTCATGAATGCGATTTGTTGACAGACCTAAAAAGGGGGTAAAATATGGCTCATAGATGGGTGAATTCGGGGGTGGGGGTGAAAGAGCGATGGTGAATGGGGAGTATAAAAAGGGGGATAAGAAGGGTATTGCAAATGGGAGGCAGAAAAGACCCACTTGAAAGCATGTGAATGACTGGGGGAGGCCTCTATAGAGTGACTCCCGGCTAAGATGGCTGCCGTTCACCATGGGCGGGGGGGCAAAGGGGGCATGAAGGAATGGAGGGGCACTGGGGGCGTAAGCACTCAGCGCTCGTCACTACGCCACTCGTACTTGAGCGGCAATGCAGCGCCATGCAACTTTTACAAGCTTCAATACCTAGACGAGGCCATCATAAACATCCCAACATCCCAACATCCAAACATCCCCCACAATCCCATCAAATTCAAGCACCGTGTCCCAAAATGATCTTAGATGAATAATCTTTAGGTATTATAGGTTTTATGAGCAGCACAGAAATATAAAGGCATTTTCTTCTTTATAATAAATAACATAATTAATAATTCGTACCATGTTGATAAGTAATATCTTAGTTTAAAATATTTAAGTCTTCAGATTGTTTAAATTTGTAAAATCATTAAATAGATAATTATCTCACCACTAATTATGTTGAATACTTAGTTAAATTTGTAATTTTTAGTTTTATACAAGCCTTTTTAATTCAGTGCTGCCTGTGCCTACGCCTACATACAGTGGGCGCGAAAAAAATTACGTACATTTTATATAAAATTTCAGTGTAAGGTATACTTAAACTGCTTTCACTCACCGTATGTATGCTCTCATAGCCCATTTGTTTGTGTAAGCAAAGCTTTTGAAGCCAACAGCATACATAATTACACAAACAATTTTACACTTTCTTCTTTACACAAAAAATTCGCTACTGATAAGAAAACGAGCAAGCCAAAAACAGTTTCATTCATAAGTTCATGTGATTCTCTTTAATGGTAATTAACTAGATTAGTGCACACACTGCCATGTTGTTAACTCTCCACAAAAAATATTCACACTGCAATATCTCCAATCGATAATCTCTCTCTTTACAGTTGTTAAACTGATTTCCAAAGAAGAACTACAAGCTTGAGGAATACTTATGGCAAACTTAAGCGAGTGAGAAGATCTATACGAAATTATAACGGAATGTGAATCATGTTTTCCTGGAGTTATTGGCTTTAAAAAACTACAAGAAATCTTTAAAGGAATAGGATAAAATGGAGCCAAAAAGGTAAGTCCATTGCACGCTTTATTTTTTTTGTATAATTGAGTGTTTGCATTTATTATAATGAGTGATTTTCAAAGAACACCTTTACAACAAAGATAACTAAGTGAAGGGCAAATCAATATTCATGTGTGCATCCATATCATTATTTTGCCAAGTTGCTTATGTTTTTCGGGAGCTATTATCGTTTGAAAAATTACAACAAAATATTAGTGACTAAAAGTCTTGGAAAGTCTTTCTGTTGCATAACTAAATACTAGTTTTTATATTTTCCAATAAGTTTTTGATGTTTTCATGCCAGTGTGCGTATTTCAGTTGGGCTTGGGCCCCCAGACCCCTTCGCAGCCCCCCTCACCGACCCATTAGGAGCACCCTTGGCAGTCTCTTCTTGACTTGTGTTTGACTTGCATTTAGCGCAGACTACCATCCGATTGCTATGCCGATTCAAACAGCCTGGCATTTCATCATATTTGCAGATTGACTCCCCCCTTTCCCTTTAACTTTCCCTTTCCCTTCCCCTTCGCTGCTACTCCTTTGCGCCTTCTGGAGGTCCTGTATCCTGTGTCCTGTATCCTGTATCTTTGGCGGTGCATGCAAATGCCATGTTGATTTGATTTTGCCAATAAAGTAAGCTGTCACAGTCAGCACTTTTGCAGACCCGCAGTCGAGGCCCATGCCCAAGCCAACTGGCATTGGCTTTTGTTGTTTCGGATCCTGGAACCAGGATCAAGACCAGGTCCCTTGGTCCTCGCCAGGCTTATTGTTGACTTCAGGCTCGTCGTCGTTTTCCGTCAGATCTTCCCCGCCCCCCCCGTCTTCATTCCCGCCCCCCCCCGTCCCGATTTTCCCCATTTGCGGCTGATTATGGCGCAATTTTCTAAGTGCTGCGGCGCAAAAATCTCCAACGGCAAAGGATAGAATGAGTGGGGTCAGGATAAGGACATTCTGCTCAATAGCCAAACAGCAATATTCTGTGCGCATGCACTGTTGTAGAAAACTCTAAAATATAAACAATAAATAAAGATAAAACTATTATTATTTTGTTTAGAAAATACTAATAGTTACGAAAAATAAGATGTTAAAATCTTCACATTTCTAACAATAAATTTTGAGAACCTATTAATCATTAGAATCTCTTTAAAAAATGTGAGATCCTTGGAATTATGTAAACATTTAAAACGTTTAATTTATATTAATATAATTAATTATAAATATATTAAATTCCTGTTGTGTCTTTGTAAATATAAGATGAAGATTGGCAAGCTCCTTAAAAACGAATTCTTAAGTCGGCAAGCCAAGTCAAGCAATTAGAAATGATGGTATAATTTTTGTTATAATATATATAAGTGGGAGTTTTGTTGCTAGTTTTTTTTTTATGTAAACATTTAAAACGTTTAATTTATATTAATATAATTAATTATAAATATATTAAATTCCTGTTGTGTCTTTGTAAATATAAGATGAAGATTGGCAAGCTCCTTAAAAACGAATTCTTAAGTCGGCAAGCCAAGTCAAGCAATTAGAAATGATGGTATAATTTTTGTTATAATATATATAAGTGGGAGTTTTGTTGCTATTTTTCTTCAGTGTATCCTTGCTTTTGCTGCTGTTCCTGCTATTTGAGCGTCACTAATTGGGCGCTGGCTAAAGTTGCAAATAGTTTGTCCCTGTCTCGATTGCGGTCCATGATCCTGCACCACCCACGCCCCTTTTTGCACCACCCACGCCCCCTTTTGCCCCCATTGTACAGCATCAACTGGACAATGGGCAGCTCATTAGGGGCAAAACTGGAGACATTCGAGACGCTCGGGAGTCGTTTTTAGTGGGCAAACAAGCCCGGAGATTTGGTCTCAGGATACAGATGGATAAAGGGAGTGGATTGCCAAAGGAAAATGGGGGTTAAGTTCTGCGATGACCGGACACAAAATAAAATGCAACTCGAGTACCAATTATATCGTAGATATCGATGCAATGCACAATATTTTGTATACAAATTCTAGTAATTTTTTTCGTTTCTACTTGGGCTTGAAACTCAGTCTGTGTTGCTCTATTAACATTAAATAGTATCGGAATATACACATATTCTTTGGATTGAGCCATTTGTGCAGCCTTTATGTTATGTGCCAAATTCCAAAATACTTCAGAATACCCCAACTAGTCGAGCAAAGTCCATTTTACCAAATGCAGATTAAAATATTCATTTCATAGGGAGTAAGAATTACTTTTCAATAATTTCCTGTGTTTATCTTATAATTAATGGGCAAAAGCATAAGCAAATCGATTTGCAGCATTGATAGAATAAAACAAAACTTAAAATGAGTTGCAATATCTGTTTCATACATACTTAAATTGTAATAACTTAGTTTTATCATAACAAAATCACCAAAATAAAATTAAGTTTATGTTGACTAGCGATTAAGACTTTTAATTTGATGAACTCCATTTGTTAATTTGTATAGATAATTTTTTGCCATTTTATAAATGTTATTATTGTAAGAAAATCTCTTTCTTTTTAACTTTTAGTTTAACAAACTCACTTTAAGCTATGCCTATTTCGTTAAGGCTATGAAAAGGTATTTATTATCTTAATATTTAAACACCGCTTGACTTTTATCTATTCTTTTTATGCCATTAAAATAAAATATAGCTTTTAGCTTGCTAAGAAACCTTCAAATTAAATTCCAATGCCATTGCCAACTGAGAGCTAAAGGTTAAAGGCATAAATTTCATTTGAATTAACAGACGCACGGCAGCGAGGCGATTATGACATGTATAAATAAGGCGTTGCCCACTTCACCGCCCACTTTCTGCCCCCTTTGTGGGGCCAAACAACCCACACTCCCAAGGACATCGCATCCTGTTAGAAAGCCAGTCGGAGTTTGCCAGTCGAGTCAGCCAGGAAGTGGCATCAAATATTGATGGCGCCTCTTTTAAAATTTGTCTTAAGCACCGGAAATACAAATGCTTCTCCGCCCTTCGTCGCTTCGTCCTATGCCCTCCGCCGGAATATTGTGGGTCCGGTTCCTGTCCGGCGGAATATATACATTCAATATGCATGAGCCGAGAGAGTGCGGACTGTACTACACGCAGGTACAGTCAGCACCCTCTTTTCGAAATTACCCAACTGTCACTTGCATGTCTTCAGGTTCCGCCATCCGGAATCCCAAATCCATTCCCATCCCATTCCAATTCCCCGTGTAAAACCCAAAAACCCATCCCACCAAATCCCACTTTCAAGCCCAAAGTATATCCCAATTTTCGAGACCAAATCATCGCTTTGTGTGAATGTAAATGAAACGTCTCATTTCCGTTATGGCCACCCAATCCACCACCCATAATTCACCCACACCCACCCATTTGAACCACCCAAACACCCGAATACCCGAACACCCTCTTTCTGCTGTTGTGCAAACAACCACCGCCAACAACACCAGCGGGAAAAACGGGAAACAAACAAAAACCTTCAAGTTTTCCGACTTTGTGATACCCGGTACTTGACTTTCGTTGCAATAACCAAAAGTTACAACGATAAAGGGTTTATTTGAAGTGGCAAAATTGAACCACAATATGAACATATAAATTAGCATAGGTATTGGCTAAAAATGTAAAAAAAAGTAATCAAGGAAACGAAAATTCATGAAAATAATAATTATTTTAATATAGAAAATGTTCTCTTGCTTATTTGTTATATCTTAAGAATGTAGCCCATTTTTATATGGTTTTTTTAAGCTAAACAGGTGCTGATTTTACTTATATTGTAATCTACCATTACAATATGTTTTAATTTTATAAAAAACCAATAAGACATATTATCTTATTTAATGGAATATATTTTACAAAATATAATAATAAAAAAATAAAGTAATTATTAAATATATAAGTATTTTTATGGTACCTGATTTTATTTCCTTCTCACAACGAGAAATATAATATAATATGTATATCTAGTTTTTATCTACAAATATATTTAAGTATTACAAAATTCCTTGAACATAAAAATGGCAAAATTGTGATATTCTTTGCAATGATAAATGGGCAATGTTTTTTTTTCAATATATTTTTTATTTAGCTCACTCAATTAATTATATTTTTTTTTAGATGGTAATCAGGGAAGGGACCTTAGGGCTTTCTTAACCAACATAACATACCCTTGATTTTGGTAATTCAGGGGTGCCAAAAGCAGGCCTTGGTGCTTGGTCCTTATGTCCTTATCCCGAATCCGTGTCCGTGTTTACGTCCGTGTCAACCATTCGTCGGGCGCTTTGGAGTCCTTCAGTGGTTGTTGTACCAACATCTTATTGTTCACATGCCATATATCTGCGAGTGTACTCTATAGTGTATGTATACCATACACATTCAGTTGCCTGACGAGCCGGATTCTTCATCATCAGCATGAACATGAACATGAACATCATCACCGCCTCCGGATGTGAGTTATTAAATTGAAGAATTTGCACCCCGCATTCCCATTGTGCGATTGAGGGTGTCTCTGGCCCCCGAAGTTCCCCTTCCGCTTCCTCATACCAGAATCCAGAACCCAGAATCCCACTTTGTGTGGGCTGAGTGGTGCTTGCGTCAATCTGCGTGAATTTTTGCTCTCTAATTAGAACGCCTCTCCAACAAATATATACATAAATACGCTTTGCTACAGATTTGTCTTTATATACATATAGCAATATACATATATATATATATACATACATATATAGACTTATATAAAGTGGATACCGGGGTGAGTGTCATGGCAATATGGTGGCAAGAGGGTTCGTCAGTTGTCCATGGAAATGGTAATCAACTTTCCTCTTTTTCAGGGCAGCGAATTCCTAGGATTGCGAAACAATTTCGAAGAAACCTATCTGGAATGAGATGAAATAACTTTTAATTGATGGTTCGACACATGGGAAAGAAAGTATAGTTTATTATGACATCCTTCAGGAACATCTAAAGGTGTTGTTGGTTTTAAAATCCACTATTTTTCATGTAACTTCACCCAAAAATGAATGGTCATAGGAACTAACCTATTGTTAAATGATTTTTAAACTATTTGATATGACATATGTATAAAAATAAAACTTATATCGCTTAAAAAGAAGTCCTTAGACACACTTCTTAAAACGTAACTTTTTGGGTTATTATATTTCTTTCACACTTATATACTTTTTAATTTCAACACCTTTCTTGTAAAGTTTACAAAGTCTGGAAAAATCATTAAAGAATTTGTTGAATACTTGTGATATACAGTTTTGATAAAAGAAAGATACTGATTTAAATTTATTAAATTCAAATGTTTAAATCTGTAATCAGGTACTTTTTTAATATTTTAAATATTTAATAATAGTTATTTGCTTGCTAAACTTGTGGTAATGGTATGTTGATTGCAAATCGATGAGACTATTCTTAGTTTCTACATGGCATGCCCCAAAGGGTCTTCCCCATTATTTGCCTCATTTGGCTACCATTTTGAATTTCTTCGTTTTTTTGTTACTACTCCTGGGGACTCCACTCATTTTCAAAATGGCGGCATTACAACAAAACAATCTTTTCAGCAAACACCAAACAAAGGGCCCCAATCTCTACCGCCCCCTCATTTTGTCACCCTCCTTTTACTTTTTTTCTTCATTCTTTCCACCCACGAAGCTTTGACAAACACCCCTCCACCTATTTAAAAAAAAAAAAAGGAAAATAAGAAAAAATATTAAAAAGGCCAAAAGAAAGAAATGGGGAAAAAATGCTTTGCTGGTGATTTTTTGTAACTCCCATTTTTCTGATTCTTTTATCTTGGGCCTAGAAAAAAAAGAGATAGAGAGAGTCAGGGAAAGAGACAGCAGCGGGGAGTGGGAAAGAGACGGGGAGAGAGAGCAACTAGCAGTTAATTAAAAAAGCTCGTTTGGAGCCGCCGAAGAAGAAACGGCGAAATATCTTTGAGAAATGACAAAAACCTTTATGCAACTCCTTCCTTTTTTTTTTTATTTTTTTTGTATCCATATGTTTTTGATGGCTGGAAATTGGGGGCGTTGGGGTTGCAAATTCAGAAGGCGGGGCAGCAGACGTGCTCAAGCAGCAAAAGACGGAAATTTGTTTTCCTCTGCTGAAAATTAGAGTTTAGGATTAGATCTCCCTGGTTAGAGTACTTTCAGTTATCTAAAAAACTTGATTTTTATATTTATAATAAGGATAAGCTTTTAATTTTCCTATCTTAAACTACAAAATGAAATTAAAAAACCTTTAATATATATTTGCTGACTCATGAAGTGGGACATATAAATCAGACAGAATAAAATTAAGGATATAATTTTAAATTTAAGAACACAGGTCCTTTTAATTGTTTATCTTTTAAAAAACATGAATTTTATACGATTACGATTGCGTTACATAATTGTGAAATCAATTGTTTTATGTTTGGATTTGTTAAGCACTAATCATACTTGTCTAACAATATTTACTAAGTAAAGTCACGTTTTTTTAAAGAATTTTCGCATTAAGCAGACTTCGAATATTAAATACGCCCAGAGTTTATTACTTCGATCTTTTCCCCATTTTTAAAACGAATTTCGAGCCGGCGCATAGTTTTGCTGCCACTTTGCCACTCTAGTTTCCGCGAAGCTTCTCAAATAGCCATTTTATCCACTTTCATCACACCTTCGTCGATGTGCTGATGGAATACCCTCGATTGGCATCGTATCCCATCATCAAACGGCAGGATCCATCTGAAATCCAGGACCATCCGGGCTCCTAATCCGCACTTCAGGCCCTAAACACACGCTCCTCTGGAAAGTTGGCTCATTAGGGCCAAAAACAATGCCAAAAGCAGCGAGCACACACGAAAATGGTGCAAATGGTTGGTGGGGAATGGAGGAGGGGTTGGGGGCTATAATGGTTGGAAAATGCGAAAAATCGGGGCGAGTCGTGTGAATGGCCATTGACTGAGTCGGGACTAATTAACAGCATAAATTATGCTCAAGTGCATTACGGCAACACCCGGCAAACGCAAACGCAAACGGCAACGGCAATGGCAAACGGCACCAGTTTACGGGATCCGTCCGGCACACATTCTCCGCCGGATGCAGTTTGCCGTAAAGTCGGAAAGTCGGAAAACAAGGAGTCGGAGTTTGGGGCACACAAATCGACACTTGAACGCGAACAAAGGGCCGAAACAAAGGCAAAACGTTCATCGGGAAGCCCACTCGACTGTGCACTTAGAGAAAAGGTTCCGCTTTTATAGTACCTGCCATAAGACACTGCTCTTTTGATCTTTTGACTGCCTAAAAGTTGGGAATTAAAAAGTTTGCACCTTATTAAAAAGTGATAATTATTAATCTTTACTTTCTAGAAGAAGTTGAGAATTTCAAAGATACATTTTTTAGCAAAGCTTAACCTTTAAGTTATTTGTTCAAATATTATTTGATTCTAAGTCCATAAAACCTTAAGTGGCAAATATAAAATCTCTTACTTGAGTTTTTCTTAATAAAAATAAAAGAAAGAGCTCAGGTAACGATTAAGCTAATTGTTGGGGTTAACTAAAAAGATTATCTAAGATTTTTTATCAAGAGCAATGCTCTAAAAATGCTTCGTACTTTGTTTTCTAAATTCTTACAAAAATAATTTCAAAATAATATTGTATACAAGTTAAATCTCTGTTGGTTTTTATTAGGGATAGGGCTTATAATACTACGATTAATAGAATGCCGAAAATATAATAGACTAATTGACTATGATGTAAAGTCAAGCCTCTATAAATTAAACAATTTATTTGATTATTATCTATAAGATAGATAAAACGATCGCTAAAACCTAATATTTGGAATATTGTGTGATCCTTTTTCCGCTTAGAATATGGTTTCCCAACAGTTCCTAGTTTTTTTTTTTTTTTTTTAAACTAGATCATTTTTTTGGCAGTGCAAATGCGGGTGCACCACCCCTGTGGATGCTAGTGGTGCATATTCATTTCATTAAAAGTCAAAACGTCCGCAGGGGGGTGGGAAAGGGATGGCGTTTTGTGTGGTGCGGGTGGCTACACGTGTCGCGCTTTCATCTCTACTCAACTCGACTCAACTCATATCATCTCATCTCATTTCGTTTCGTTTTCATTTTCATTTTCGTTTCGGCTTTCGTTTTCCCGCTATATTCCGCCTTTTTGTTTTTGTTTAGGCGCCTGCCAGAGTTGCCACAGCACCGCCCTTCGAAATGATTGGCATAATGGCGGCCGCCCTGGCACTTCACTTCACTTGGCCTCTCCAGCTGTCGCTTTTTGTGAATACGTAGTACAGAGGTACAGACTACAGACTACAGACTACAGAATATGGTATGCGGAATACCCGCAGTTTGGTATAGTGATTCAGATTCAACCCCGAAAGCGTTGAAAGTCGAAAGCCGAAAGCTTCCCCTGGGCAATCTATATGCGATGGTATGGTATGGTATGGTATGGTATGGATATGGTATGGTATGGATATGGCATATCGTACCATCTGAATCAGCAACCCTGTGTAACATGGTGGTGCTGCCGATGGTGGTGACGATGGTGGTGCAGATTCGGACGCGGCGACACAGCGAACGTGTTATTTACCAAACACTCGACAGCGGCACGGCACATAACACATAGTCCTTCGACTCGAGGACTCCATGGGGGGGTAAGAGGGTTGGGGGAGGGGTGGAGGGTGTTTCGGGGAAATCTAAAGGTCCTGGATCCTGGATGGGGCAACACACACTGCCTCGAACAAACTGGGACAAGAAAAAGTCGTTCTGCTCCTGCCATTCAAGCTCTCAATTTTCGTTCCACTGTGGAAACTTAGATTATGTACAACTTAATAGTAAAAAATTAAGTTTTATTTATTATAATTAAATTATTAACTATAATATACTATCAGAAAGTACTTGCTTAGGTCTTACTGATTTTCTAAGAGAAGATGTTTTCAGATGTTTTCTTTAAGCTTTTAGAACTTCTTCATTCGTTTTTCTCATAAACAAAATTTTGTTCTGATACCATTATTAACACAATATTGTATAATTGTCATAGCCATTCACACCTACTTAGCTCGGTGATGTAAGCTATAATACAATTGTTAAATAAGCATATTATTATATTGTATCAAAACAGAGTCGTTTATTTTGCCATCCTGGCTTTTGAATATAAAAATATTGATTTAATGGTCTTGCTCTTCTAACTTTTGTGATCCTGACTTTATTGTTTTCAAGAATCCAATTTCCCTTGGTATGCAGTTGCATAAGAAGGAAGTAGAGCAGTCAATGAAATAAAATTATATATTTTTCACACAGTTAGGTAAATTTGCATAAATAGAGAATACCTTTCGATCCTTTGTAATACCTGGGTATTACCGCATATATGCTGTATTTATATATACATGTATACGTGTTGTTTGTACAACAACAAGAAGAGCACAACAACTGCCTCGGGAAAAGAAATGAAATGCGAATAAAGGACAAGCAAGGTAAACTCGAAAAGATAATGGGTACGGGATTGGTAGCATCGGTGTAGTACAGACAGTTGTTGTTGTTTTTATCTTTCTTTTCAAAGTGGAGCCGCCCGTGATGTTTTTGCCCCCAGAAAGAGATGGCAAACAGATGGTCAGACAGAGAGGGAAAAAGGGGGAGGAAAGAGGAAAGCACACAATAACACATGGGTGTACATCCATTTCGCTT
Organism: Drosophila elegans; assembly: GCF_018152505.1. Taxonomy (NCBI): domain Eukaryota; kingdom Metazoa; phylum Arthropoda; class Insecta; order Diptera; family Drosophilidae; genus Drosophila; species Drosophila elegans. The sequence continues at coordinate 10,960,434 of NW_024545513.1, read as the reverse complement.
TTTTATTTGCCCACACACCCAGTGTGCCACCCACTGTTCTATCGCCTCCTCCACTCAAAATTTGCCCAAAGGGGCGCTATGAAAGTGGGCGTGGGAGGTGGGAGGCGGGAGGCAGTGGCAGTGGGAGGCGTGGCAGGGGCAAGAATTTGGCGAGTGCGCGTCAACTGTGTCGCCAACACCAGAAAAGCAGGAGCACTATACACAAGACACGACACTGGGCGAAAAAAGAGTGAATAGAAATCAGGAATATCAAAAACTAAAAAGGAAATAAATGGAAATACATACTTAATTTTTGTATAATTTAATAAACTTTTATAATTTGATCATAAACGTTATTTTTGGGTATCAAAAAAAAAAAAAAAAATTACTTGAAAAACAACAAACATATTTTAATGATTCTCCTTTGAGTTTTTTTAAAGTTAACTGCTTAATAATAAAATTTTGTTTCGTAACTACATACATTTGCTATTGAAATCTTTATCTTAATTTAATTTCAAAATTTGTCCATACAAAGTATGATCCATGTAACATGTTGAAAAAGCATAAATGCTGTAAATTTACGATTTTTATTAATCGTAGTTTATTTAATGTTTAACCAAACAAATAAACATAAAACATGTTATTATGTGCGATATTTTATGTCCAGTGTTATTCAGGCTCTGGTCCTTGGTCCTTGGTCCTTCGTCCTTCGCTCGTGCCAGTGCCTGGAATGCATGCACAAAGGATTTGCATGAAATGTCGCCTCATCATGACAATCCATCCAGCAGGAGCTGAACATACACACCCAAATCCACATCCACATTCACATCCACATCTGAGTTCCAGTTCCAGGACTTGCTGTTGGTAATGCTCCATCATTCGTCCGTCCATCTGGATGTCCTTGTTCCGTTGCTCTTGAAAAACACAAAACGATGGGATGCGATGCGATGAGTTCAGATGGGAGGCACTGCAAAATACATAGGAGTCTGAGTCTGAGTCTGAGTCTGAATCCGAGTCGGAAGCATCCTTTTGTGTAAATAGATTACAAACGACAAAACATTTTACGTGACTCCACTCCTGCTCCTTGGCAGGATTCGAATTCGGACTCGGATTTGGATCCGAATCTTGCTGCTTTCATCACAACACAGACAGCTACAAAGTGGGGCTTTTTTTCGAGGGGAGTGGGACAAAATGGGGCCTTCAGTTGGGGATCGAAGGTTAAAATCGAGTGGTCGATGTGACAGATGGCTTAGGAAGGGATTGCCAACAATGTGTCCATCTATTTGAGCCAATTTCAAAAGAGAAATGTGTTATGTGAGTCATAAACATTATCTTATACAAGCTGAGACTTTTTTAAAGTTCCTTGAAACTATATTTCCTTTTATTTATTTTCTGTGAATGCAATTTAACTTTTTTATGTTAAGTTTATTTTGATTTATTTCTTCTGAAATAAAAACTAGGTAAACAACATGTTTTAAAGTTTTTGCATACATTTGCTTTGATTTGACAAATACATTTAAAGAACACAAATTTTGGCAAAAATTATGCCATATTATTTTAAACCGATCTTAATAACAATAATACTTTAATAATAGCAAATATTTTTCTCGGCCAAATGTCTTTTAAATTGTATCATGCTAAGAAAAATATTTGTTTGTCAGTAAAACAAAATAATACAAATAAAATGTAGCTAGGATATGCATACTGGCTTAAAAAAATGTAGTAAATTCTACTTTCATTTGTTTTTCAGTACAGATATTTATTTTTACTATAACATTTTCTTATTAGTGTAGGTCCCTAAGATATCTTATATCCCCCGAGATTTTTAGCTATATTATTATTATATTTTTAAGGTAATTAATACATACTTTCTGAAATAATTAAAAATGAAATATGTAAGGTAGTTCCCTTAAACCTCTTTTATAGCTTATTGAACTCCTTATTTCTGTGTGAAGGTTTTCGACACCCTTACTCCTTATTTCTCCCCAAAACCTTTAGCCCAATATTCAACATTCTCGAGGGCGCGGCAAGCTTTAGCGGGGATCTGAAGAGTGTTTACTTCCTTGAGGCCTATTGAGAACTTCCGCTGACGGTTGTGTTGGCTTGAGTTGCGACGAGAACGAGTGTCCCGATTTCATTTCCGAGCCCTTCGAATCCTGGGTGCTGGGTTCTGCTGAGTTTTGCTGGGTTTCGCTGTGTTTCGCTGTGTTTCGCTGGGCAGGATGCTGGCTGGCTTCCCTTCGGGGTGGTTGGTGGTTGGCTCGCTTATCCCGGCTTAGCCATATATTGCACATATAGAGGAGGGGACGGGAGGGCAGGACTTCCCCAACCCCAACCGACCTTATATCGATTTCAAGGACCGTCGACGACGACGACGTCATCATTATCCACGAATGTTTTCATTATTTTTCCACTTGGCTCAACTCCTTGTCTGTTCGAATGCCCATCAAAAGGTGGTTGGGTGGTGCAGATATCGGGGTGCTGAGTGGTTCAACTAGTAGCAGTGGTGATGGTCATGGTGATGCTGATGGTGGTGGTGGTGGCCATTTTGATCTGGCTCCCGGGAATTGTCGCAAGTTGTTTGATTTGATGAAATGCCCCATAATCCATCGTATACACACACACACACATACACTCGGGCCATATAACATATTAGTATATGCATGGCACATGGACAGGCAATTACACCCTCTGGCTTCCCCTTTTTTATTTGACATGTGCCAGCATTTGATTAAAAGCGCTGCGAAATTAATTTCAGCATCTTTTGGGTTCATGCTAATGCGGATGTGGGTGCGGATATCAGAATTTATGCAGTGTGCGGATAAGGACTTTAGCGATGCGCGGATGTGAGGCGTTTGAAATATATTGTCGCCGGCCCTTGAGATTCAAGCACTTGAGCGCTAAATGGCGGCCTTTGTCCTCAAAGAGGGTTTAGTTTTTCGAAGGGGATAGGGCGAGATGTGTATTAATTAGGGCGACAGTTGAAACACCACCACCACCCGAACCACCCGAACCACCCATAAAAAGCATCGGCCATTTTGGCATTTGTTGGGCTGCCTCACACAGCGAAATTGGAATCCCTTCTCTTGGAATTGCGGCATTGGGAGAATTTCATTTGCCAGAGTGGCATTTATTGCCTTTCATTTCGCAAAAAAGAACTCCAGCCGTACTTAATTAAAAAATACTACAAAATACAAAAAAAAAAAAAAAAAATAAATAAATAAAACACACACACACAAAAGTTGCGAAAAAATAAAAAAAAAAGAAATGCAGAGATGAAGAAGGGACAAAAAACGAATCGAGGGCGACACTTTGAAGCCGGGAACCTCGGAACTTGGAAAACGGAATCAAAACCCTTGGCTCCCCCATCGAACCACTTTGGGCACTTGTGCAATTTTGTGTATTTTAATTAATGACCAGCCACAGCAGTGGGTGCTCTCGGTGGTTTCGATGCTTTCGATGGTCTTGATGGTTTTGGGGGCGACTCACTTGACTCTCGGCGGCTAACCGATTCTGAAGTGACCCGACCCATTCAGGAATATTGTCGCACATCTCGTTCAGGAACCTCAGAAATACACTGAACAATTAGCGTTATGACTTGTAAAAGCTCATCATATTTGTAGCTTGTTAATAATAGCATTTTGTGCTTTAGCAGATTTTAATTTTCCTTTACTTTAAAGTGGGTAAAGTAATCATTTTGGGGAGCCATCATTTTTAAATTTAACTAAAATAAAATATATTTATTTTGGTCTCTAATAATAGAAATAAATAGATTTTGATTTCTTTTTTATCTTAATTGCGTCAATTTTAGTTTTGTAAATATTTTTGATCCATTTTAAGTTAAATAATTAATGACCAATTTAAATATATGTCATATTGTTTTTTAAAAATGTATACAAGAAAAAGGTTATAAAAACAAACGACAAAACAAATAAAAACAAATAGGGAATGGGTTTAGGAATTATATTAAATACAAGTAAATAATCAAGATTTATTAAAAAAAAAAACAAAATTGTTTGGGAAATTAAAATTTCAAGAAGTTTATCTATAAAAACTATAAAAGCAAAGCACTTTTAAAATTGCTTCACAAGTTTTCTTAATATTTGTTTGAAAAAATATATAATTACTCAACATTTAAATTTATGAATAGTAAAATTAAATAACTTCATTTTTTTGACGTGTAAAAAAAAAGTGGAATGGAAGTTCTCATTAGATGGCTGGGCGGTGCTCATAATTTGAAATCGAGTGGCTCTCGAGTCTGAGCCCGCACTACATTTATTTACAACATGGCAATGGCAGGCACTTGTCGCAGCTGCACCACCCACTTTACAGGACCACAGGACCACCTCCCCCAACCCCACTGGCACCACTGGCACCACTTGCACCACTTTTGCACCACTTTTGCACCACCCCCCGCTTCGGGCTTCATTTATGCCAATTTTTCAAACTAATTGGTGCTGTTGACATCTTTCTTTTTTGTGCAGAAGTTTCCACTCGGCTTTTTCATTCGCCCGGTGGATTGGTTGGTGGATTGGTGGCTTGGGTTTTGGGTTTGGGTTTGAGTTTGGGTTTGCTGGCAGATTTTAGGGGGGTGGTGCTGCCATGCTGTCCCCACTAAAAGCACTCAGCAATGAAATTAGTGCACATTGCTGCACTTCGGCTGCCATTTCAGCTCAACTTTTTTACCCCATCCGCTTCAGCATTTGGGGACAGCAATTGCCGATGGTGGTGCTGCAAATTCAAGGGGTTCTTTTCGGGGCAGTGGGGTGGTGCAGCAGGTGCACTGTGTACACAAATTTATTCAAGTGATTGACGGCCGCTTTAATCGCTGGATCGACAGGCCCAAGTACCGAAATTAGACCAGTGTTTATCCAAGTTACGCAAGAGCAGCAATAATTATCGGGAAATTTCAGGTTTTTTCATGGTCAAATTTGGATTCAAATACTGAAAAAACGAGTTAACAACTTTCCATTTCAGCTTCATTTGAACGGCAGGAAGTTAGATTATTAATTTGTTCCATTAATTTGTGTAACAAAAAAGGTCTTCTAATATTTAAAAATAGTTTGATTGAGAATAATATACTGTAGAGCAAACAAAAAAGTTTTTTTTTATTAGATTTTCTACGAACTGGAAAAGTAAAACGTCTTGAAATTTAATTTTCTAAATGCCCATGTTGATTTTCATATAAATTATTATTCGGTAGTCTTTCCTAGTTAATCTAATTATTTTTACCTATAAAGATCCGCTCAAATCCGGTTTGAAGCCAACTGGAAACCCGCTCAAAGGTTTTTAATTTTCCAAACGAATTGATGAATTTATTTATCGCTGGTTCTAAATTGAAAATAGAAATATGGGTTGCCGGATATGAAAATGCTGTTTGGGCCAAAAAAAAAAATACGTAACATATACCGCCAATCTGTGGGTGAATGAAATTCTGGACAATGCCCATATGTAAACAATATTTCAAATTTGAACAGCAACAATGCACCAGTGTGTGTGTGTCAGTGTGTGTGTGTCAGTATGTGTTAGTGTGTGTGTGTGTGTGTGTGTGTGTGTGTGTGTGTGTGTGTGCGAAAGTTGAAGGTGCAAAAGTTGCACGGTCCGTTGCGCAATCAATTTTTGATGGACGTGCGAAATTTATGGTGAAAAATATTTGACTATGCACAAAGAACTCGAACTCGGACCCATTCCCTCACAGGATCTCCATCTCCCGTTTCCGCAATTTTCACGAGTGTTGAAGGAATAGCCGATGGAAAACAGTTGGGGGAATGGGAATGATGCTTGCTGGATGGTAACACGGACGAAGGGCTCGGGAAATCGGAGGCAAAAGGATAACGGCAGGGAGCATGTAAACAAATCTCGATTGGGGCCACCGACCAATGCGGCTAGCCAGCCTTCTCTGGATTTATTGCAACTCCAATTCCCTCAAAACAGACGCAAAAAGAATTATAATTTAGAGATTTATCATTGAGGCTCAAAACTTATTTTATTTAAGTGCTATTTGGCTGAGATTTTACAAAAATTCGAACTTAAAAATGCTAATAAATAGGTTTTCATTAAAAGATTAATTGACAGAAAACTTCGCAAAGTCTGATATTATATATATTTTTTTTTTAAATTTGTAATAGTATATTATGATTTTCTGGCAGTGTATGGCTACACAAAATATTGCTATATTCGCCCACACAGACACACACAAGCATACATGAATTTGTTATATTTTTGTTTAATTTTTACGTTTGTTGCGTATTTATGACGCTGGAGGGCGCTGCTGTGCGGTGCAACTTTTCTCGGCCAAAGTTCGCATCCTGTAACCGTCGGGATTTCCCTTTCGAGGGTCCTTTGGAGCACTTGCAGTAAATTCAGGCTGCTGCAAATATATACATAAATTAATGTATAAAAAATATAATAAATAGCAGCTGCATCAAAATGGAAATATTTTTGACATAAAAATTATCCTTTTTATACTTTTGAAAATAGAATATGATGAATTAAATAAGTATACGTGTCTTAAAATATGAAATCGATTACTATGACCACTTTTATAAGTATTTCCGTATATATATGATATTTTGTCTTATACATATAGGTTGATTTATTTACTATGACTTGACTTTACTATGTTTCGCTTGGGTTTTCTGACTCTAGTTGTCTTGTTTTATTAAATTTTATAGAGACAAAGACTTTTTTTTATTTAAACAGGGTATCGTCTCAATGGACCCCTTTTATTGGTTTCTTCCGTGCGGATATTTGAAAATGTTGCACTTGTTGTGAGCGCTCTATGGAGCGTTCAAAGCGCTTCCAGGCAATTTGCCGATGAACAATCAGCGCGAAATACAACATAAAATATTTAGGTGGTCGCACCCCTCCTCCGTGGGCGCACCCTACGCCCATGGTAGCCCCCGATGGAGCCCCCTTTGATACCCCCATGGATGGTCAAAACCCTTGGTCAGCGAGGCGCTGGTGTTGCTGCCGCTTCGTTACCTCGTGCGGCGCGTTTGATTTGATTTATTTTGAATTTGCATATTTGGCGCCACCCCTCAACGCCACGCCCACTTTGCAGACTCCAATTTGCCAAACCCCCCTCCCTCCCACACTCCCCCACACACACACATACACACACACACACCCACACCCACACACACACGCCTTTTGCATTTTTAAACATGTTGCATACTTTCGAACGCCTCTGCATACGTGAGTGAACGAGATTTGAATTTTGAATTCGATTTTTGATTAGCTTCATGCTCGACTGCACCGGGAATGCCGACATTTTAGCCACCAGCCCCAACTTCTCTATTTCGTCAACATTATTCCTAATGGAAAAGCAATCACAATATGTATTTAAACTAGCTTGTTAAAGTTTTAAGATTGTTTTTATTCTTTAGATGTTGCACTGAATTGTATAGGGTTTTTATTTATCCTTAACTTACTTTTAAATAATTATCCAAATTAAAAAGAAATGTTTGTTGTTCTTTGTTGAACCATATTTTTAAGGATTTATTTATATATTTTTAGAGAAGTAGAAATAGAAGCTTACACTTTTTTTTAATAACTTTACTTCAAAGAAACTACTCTTCAAATATAGTTTAACATTTTCCATTTGAACTTAAAATCCTGCTGCATTTCTCTCTTTTGACTTCAAATAAATTGAGATGAACATAAAACCAACTGGCTAAGAACATTTGCCTTCAATTTCACAAATTCCCATTCCCACACTTTCATTCACATTTCTAAATGGTCTTTTTTGAATCGAAGGCTTTAGGATATTTATCACTTCAAAACCATTAAAAGGGACTTCGGTTGTGTCAACAGACTAAACTCAATTTGCGATAGTTTAACAGTTTAACTGTCAAACTACCAAAATGTGAAACATAATCTTAAACGCCGGACCATGAAATAAAACAAGTTATAAAATATTTTCACTCCGCATGGCAATTTTCTCTTGGGGGCTTGAAAAGGGGGTCGAACTTTTGGCCAGCAGCTGGCCATGCAAATTGCATATGACCCCGGATTTGGTTATTAGAATTGCATTGGATTGGATTTGAAATTGAAATATTTAACACATTTTCCGGGGCACCAGATGGGTCAAAAACATTGGCCCAATTCCTGCCATTTCCCCAGCGGGTTATTCATTTCCATATTGCCCGTGAGATTGCGCCCCAATTTTGTTTTTTTTTTTTTTTTTTTCTGTTTTAGTTTCGGATAGCGATCCTCTACCTGATGATTAGGATGATGTGGATAGGGCTGATGATTACAGATGAGTGGGCAGGAATTGCGCAATCAGGCGCAAACAACGAAAACAGAAACGATTCGAATCCAAAACCAAACCAAACCAAACCGAACCAAACTAAACTAAACGAAATAAAATAAAAGCAGCCGAAATGAAATGAAATGAAAGAAAAGGAAAGCAAAGGAAGCCAAATCAGGACAGCAGCAGCCCTTAGATCATATCGATGTTAGTCCCTCGAGGCAGGATAAACGGACAGGGACCAAGGATGAGCCCAAGACAACAGCCACTAATGCACGGGGAGAAAAAGTAGAGCATATTGTCAAACATTTAAAACAAACACTTTGCAAATTGAATGACTGATTTAAATCTAAGATTGAGACATCAAAATGAGATCCTTCAATTAAAAATATAATGTTTTTATGTTAGTTTATTAAATAATAGTCAAGTTTTTAATAATCCAATATTTGTACACTATCTCTTATGAATAAATTTCATGTATTTATGCCAAAATATGTAAGATAATAATTTCCTACTGATTATTGAGAGCCTTTTAAAATTATCATAAAATTGGTTTTGATAATTTGTTTGTCTTTTAGTAAGAAACCAATGAAATTGAAAATGAACTTAAGATTAGGAGACCTTTTTTCTCTCTGTGCACAACTAGAACAACAACAACTGCTGATAAAAGTATTTCAATTAGTGATGGCAAATGGTCGCATATAAGTACCTATCTCCCCTGTTGTTCACCATGTTGTTCTTGTTGCCGGGGCAAATCAATATACATAAATGATGACATCTTAAATAATTTGTAAATTGCCGGCTGCCGCAAATGTACACAAAAACAACAACAACACGATCCATTTAAGGTATATATATATTATATATATATATATATTTATATATATATATATATATATATGTGGGTGATGTGGAGTATAAGATAGATGTTGAATGTGTCTCTCACTTGAATGCCTTATTTTCACCCTCGGGGCGACAACGCCAACGCCAAAGCCAGCTTAACAACAACAATGTCAGGACAATAACAGGACAAGCTTTTCGCAAAATACAAAAAAAAAAAACCAAAAACAACAACAACAATACGAAGAGGAAAATTACCAACAACAATGACGTCTAGGGATGACGACGGTTGACACGAAGGACCGCCTCGCCCAAGCTCAAATTGGAAATAACCAAAGAGTCCTTATGAATGGGGGCACCCATGAAAGAAGGGTCCCAGAAAAATAGAACTGAAAAAATCATGGATGGACCATGTCCGCAAAACAAGAAGTCAGACCGGTAGTTTTATAAGACAACTGGAAGTTACTTATGTGCTATGACAAAAAATTAGAAAACTTTTTAGATCTGTTACCAAATGTACTTTTGTAGATGCTCAATATAAATATGAATATAGCATTTTTAAAGTTACTTTTAACTAAACCTATAAAATTATAGGCCAAAGATAATATATCTTTCTTTTAAACGTTTTGTTTTTGAAAACCCGTCAGTTATTGAAAACTTAATAAAATTTTTCCTCCATATAAAGTTTTGTATTATAAATCTATAACTATTTTATGAACAAATTGTACAAATAATCCAAAAAGTAATATTTATATTAGCTTATCCTTTTGTTTTTGACAATTAGAGAATATAAAATGACAAAAATTGTAATTAGTACATCGACTAAATAGATATTTTTATGGTACTTAGACAATGGGTGCCTTTTAAGGAAAGAATTTTTAAGAATAAAGAATTTTGTAATGAATATTTTAACTTCAATTAACTTTAAATGAAATGTTGTAAAACTTAATTTATAGTTGTAGTACAACTGTACTTTAATGAGAGACGCGACTATTAATTTTTATATCAAAACAAATGATTAGAAGGGGCACCCTAAAAAACCAACAACACCAAAACGCAATCAGTATCTTCCTCGTCATATAAAGTTTTGTATTTTTTTTTTTTGGATGCGGTGGGTTTGATTTTCGAGGCGACTGTAAGGGGAGGATTCGAAGGGAGGAGGGTCCTTGCTTTTTTTTTGGCCTAGGCGCTGCCATTTTATTAGAAAACGCCATGTAGAAAGACGGCGATAGCAAATTCACCATTTTGTCACACACGCAGGACATCAGACACACACACACGCACACACACACATAGGGAAAGGCAGAGGCAGGCGACTTTTATAAACATCCAGTCGGCGAGGTTGGCAAGCAAAAATAGCAAAAACAAGGACTCCCCCTTTGTTCTTTTTTCACCCTGTTAGCGTTTTTTTTTTCTTTTACAACAAGAAATCCTCCCCTTTGGCGGTGGTGACAAATCTGAAAAGGACGAAGTCCTCGACTAAGTGAAACTCACCACGACAGCGACGCCGGCAGAAAACCACCCTTAGTCCTTGCTCCTCTTTACACTCACTCTCTCTGGCTCTGTCTGGCTCTCTCTCTCTCTCATTCTCTCTCTCTTTGGCTCTCTTTTCGCTCTCGAGTGTGTCTTGGTTGTCCTTTGAGAAGCACTTGGCCAATGGTGACACATGACCACCGGGACTACCCGCACACCATCACCTTTTATTATCCTCTCACTCACACATACTCACACACACCCACACGCATGAGCCGTTAATTTTCCCGGTTTTTTTCCGTGGGTTTTCTTCTCAGTTTTCCTTTTTGTATTTTATTTTGTTTGGGGCCTGAGTGCAAAACTATCCGGAATTGGGGCAACAAGTGGTTGGAGGATCGTTGAGGATGATTTGGGAGGTTCTATTATACATCCCGCCGTTAATTTCATTAAAATATTTGTAATTACATTGGCTCAGAAGTTTGTTAACAACTCATTATTAAATAGTGAGCAATGTGGAATTTTGGAGGGTATGCGCCAAAACTGAAATTGGATTGTGGAAAGAAAACCAGACAAACAAATTCCTGTGAGGTTAACAGAGTAACATTGTATTAATATCTGTTCCGCCTCATCTATATTTTAGATTTAAGATTTTTAATTTTGTCATTTACTTTCAAATCGTAATTGATTTTAAATACAAAATTGAGCCAAAATTATTTTCCATTTTTCTATAACCAGAAAATATTTTGTATAAAATGGGAAGTTTATAATTTAAAACTGAATTGAATTTTGCCCTTCAGTGATCTTGAATACCCTACACTGTGCAAACTTTTTCGCAACCGAAAGTCGCCCGCGAATAACACATAACAACCCTGTCTTATTTCGGAGTGCAAAGAATCCACCCCCAAGGCAAACTCGCTGAAGACGAAGCCTGTTTTCTTGTTTTTTTTTTGTTTTGTTTTGCCACCACAGCGAAAGAAACCCAAGTAGAGTGTCGTCACCGTCCCACAGATGGCGCCACCTGATGCGTTGATGCGTTGGCGGCCAGATGGCGGTAGTGTGCGCAAATAGGGGAGTTTTTTTTGAACAATTCTTAAATTACTTTTGAAATTATCTAAATTTATTAAAAATTCTAATGGTAGTAATACAAAATTATTAAGTTTGCTACTAATTACCTACACCACTATTTTTATGTATAGGATAAAAAGAGGAATGAGATATTCAAGGGCTAAAAGCTGTCCAGTGAGGGCATAAAAAAAAGGATAAATTACTTAACGAACTTTGACAAGAGGAGTAAAAAAGTGGGGAAATAAACCGAGGAATCAAGGAGGTGGTCCGGCAGTGCATAAATTTCCGACCCATCACCATATGTGTGTGGGTGCATGGGGTTGGGATAAAGTTCGTGGGTGTGTGGGTTCGTAGAGAACAACAAACAGCTGGCGGTCATATTTTCCAGTCAACAAGGCAGCAACAAACATTACCGGGCTGTCGGATCTGCCTACTGCATCCATCCCAGAATTCTGCCAGTTTTTCGCCCAGTTTTCCTTGGATTTTTCGGGCAGCTGCTGTTGGCTTTTAAGCAGAAGCTCACACATATGTATATGTATGTTATGAAACGCGGGGGATTGAGGGGGATTCCCGAATCCCGGCACGGGCTCTTTATTAGAGTGACCCCAAAATGGAGCTCGCAAGTCGGTGGTCCCTGAAATTCTCGTCATTCCACATGGAGCCCCCCGGATTTTTGGCCTTGTGAGCCAGACACTGGGCTTTCGAGCGCCTATTGCATTCCACTTGACTCGGAAAACTCTTCACGGTATGTCAAGTATTCATTTTGCAGTTGTTTTTTATTACAGTTTGAAATTAAATTATATCGAAAATAATGCCGTAGCCACGGGCTATATGGGGGTCATAATTGAAATTAAAAAAATCATTTTTATACAGTGGACCATAGAAGAACAATTTTTTCTTGTTTCATTTTAAACTCTTTCGCATTGAGCATTTTTGTACTTTTATTTTAAGTGTTTTATATACTCATATTATTGAGTATTTTTATTTTTCTACTTTGTCTACATTATTGATTTAATTACTGTTCTAAGGCATTTATGTACATATGTACATACATTAAAGCGGTGTTTGTACAAATACCGAATACTTTAAGAGATATAATAACAATTTTGAATTAAACTATATTGTTCGAGAGTGACTAACAACTTCTTATAATTTACAACACAGTTAAACGAAGTTATATTAGGATTTTTAAAAAACTTATACTTAAAATGAACATAAGAAAACCAAAGTATGGAAAGAAATACCAAAAATAAGATTTATAACACCGTTTTCGAGCAAATTATCGCTGACTGTTATGGCCAATTTCCCGTTTTTGCCATATTCGACGTTACCATTTTCGCCACGTATTTTTTTCGGCCCTCTCCTGGGGTCGAACCAAAATGGCTGCCTCTGCTGCCCATCCATTTTCATCCAGCCAGGCTGGGGCAGCCCCAATTTTCCCGTTCTCATTTCCATTTCCATTTCACTACCCATCCTGGACACACTCAATTTTCACAGGCGAGTGTGCGGGTGTGTGTGTGTGTGTGTGTGTCCAGTCCATAGCCAAAAGTTATGGATTCAACTTTTGGCCAATTTAATTTTCTCGCCTGAAACGGCTACAGAGCAACGTCAGCAGCAGCATTCACAATCACCCCACTTGACCAGACCACCACCACCACCCACTGGAAAGGCCACCCAATCACCCACTCACCCACACACATGTGCGTAGTGCGTGTGCATTGTGAGGACGTGGTCGACTGTGCTGTTGGCCATGGCTGATGAGGCTGATGATGCCCACGATGCCCACGATGCCCGTGATGCTGGCCAAAACCCCACTGAAACCCACCCAAAACAACTGGACCCAACTGAACCGTACCGAACGATAGACCGAAGAAGCCTACACTGCCAGAAATAAGGGAAGCATTTGGATTTAGCGAACAATCTATAGCCCACAATTCAAAAAGCCGTTAGCTTATACATATTTCATTTTCACAAGTAGTAGCACTTTTACAACGAAATACAAGAAATTAGTTCAAATGATATGTATGCACAGCTGTGGACAAAGTAATATTAGTCTTTAAGTTTATGGAAAATGCGTATTTGAATACAAATTAATAGACTAATTGTCTTATGCCTTTAAATTGTCCCATTTATATTATTGCGACCGCAACTGTATATGTATGTCGGGAACCGATACAAACTTGTACAGGTAATTTAATGTATGTATGTATTCTTGTTTTAATTTCGTCAGCATCGCTGAGAACTGCAATCTAAACAACTGTAAATCTCTTTGGAGAGATTTTGTATGTATACTAGGGCAATTTGAGGAGATATGGAGAGATAAGACGAGACAAGAGCACCTTATCTCTTCGATCTGCGCAGTCAGTCGCTCGTTATCGTTTTTGTGTGCAAACGTCGATGCAAATAAACGATTTTAAATTAAATTAAACTTCGGTTTCGGCACCATTTTGGCCACGCTCATTTTATAAATCAACTAAGTGAACTTATAGTAATTGTTCACCCAATTTTAAGAAAGAAATCTACACATAAATGGAAAGTGATGGAAGTCAGTAATCAATCTATGGAAAATTTGGAATCGCAAATGACATAAAAATAACGGATTTTGAAGGTAATATCGTATTAGTAACTCTTTAAAAGTCTGCTGGATTTTTAAAGTAAACCATGGAAAAGCGAAACAGCCAACTTCATAAGGTTATAACACGTAAATACATTTATTACAATTAAAATATACTTTTTCAAAGTCAGCTACAATCATTCCTAAATGAATATGAGGAATTTAATTTAAGACGCTTAATTTGAAATTAAAAGTACTGGTATAACTAGGACTTCAAACCTATTAAATTTTCTTACAATCATATCGCACTTATCTTACATTGCTTTTAGTTGCGGTGGCTGAAGATTATTGATGAAGATAAGCTCTCTTTTCGAAAAATAGAATAAAAGAGAATGTGATGAGAGTTTCGTTAAGAAAGAGAGAAAAGAGCTGAATCAGCATAGATTGTATAGTATTGTATTAAACTAATAGCAGTGCTTAAAAAACAAAGAAGTTCTTTAATCATAAAATTTAAAGTGATTTTATTTCTGATAATGCAACTTATTTGAAGAAATAGGTAGAGATTAGTGGCTTAACATATATGGAAAGCTTAAAGAGAACGTTTACTGTTTTAGCAATTTTCTTTTTAAAGTTGCTTTCTCATTTAAAGTATTTATTTTATTTTACCAACATTTTCTGACAGTGTTGTTAACTGAACCGAGACTCTCGTGCTGAGGCCCGCATTTACAGATGATTTAGCTCATGTTTAAGGCCAGGACTCTTTGCTCTCGACCCGAGGCGGTGCGTCTGTGTGTGTCTGTTCGTGTGTGTGTGTGTGGACACATTGTGCCCCATTAGTTTCTGGCCCAACAGCAACAACAACAAGAACAACAACAACAGCAGCCAAAGCAAAGGAGTCAAAAGGAGCAGCCAAATTTGCATCGAAGCTCCTTTTCCATGTGTGTACAGAATTTGTGGAATTTTGCTGCTCTGTGAATGTGTCCCAAGCTCCAAAGTGGTTGTTGTTCCAGTTGTTGTTGTTCTTGTTTATTTTGTTGTATTTATTGTTGTAATAAGCAATGTTTTATGCACGCACTCTCCACAGGATGGATGGATATGGATATAGGAGGCATAGATGGATGTATGATATTCCACCCCCGAAAATTTCCTTGGGCACACGAGTGAGTGACCAGTTTTCCAGTCCATTTAATTTTGTAGCTAGCCCGCAGTTTTGCTTTTTCGTTTCGTTTTCAGGCAGGACTGCCTGCAATTTGTCCGGCTTTTTGATGATGGCTTAATAAAATTAGTTAATGCCTTTTCGACATGTGTGTGTCTGCGTGTGTGTGTGTGTGTGTGTGTGTGTGTGTGTTTTCTTGTAGTGTTTTTCCCGACTGCATTTGACACTCTAAAATTTCCCTGCGGAGATCAGGAAAATCGTGTGTACGTAAATAGATTGCAGCAGCTATCAGAACTATATATTTATGCATTTTAATTCTATTTATTAGCCGTCACCGACAAGTTTGCCCCTCATAAACATCACACAAATGCCCAAAGGATGAACCTTATTGGGTTCCATTTATTGAGCTAAAATGAAACATAAATTGTATATTTTGGCAAAAAAAAATTAAACAAAAATTAAGATACATATATGGCAAAGGGATCAAGGAAAGAAATGACTTTTGTGAGTTCAAGTGAGATGGGATTAAGGCATTGAATTGGTTTTAGTTACTTTAACTTTATAGAAAAAAAATGTATGATGGCTGCTATTTCAAAAGCTTAAGAAAATAACGAGCACATCTTATTCTTTTAGAAATAAAACTTGTTTGTAAATATTAGTATTGAAATTGGAGGTTTTCAAAGAAACTAACACTAAACTATATCTTAAAAAAGGTTTATTGACTAAATACTGAAAATTTATCAATTGCTCTTTGAGTTCACAATATAATAAAGTTTTATATTGTTCATGGTTATAAGTAGAATCAATCGATCGATTGACGCCCTGCTTACACAATACCAGTTATAGGGTGACCTTTGGCAAGGGAAAATGCTGTTTTTATCATCCCAAAGCCCACACATTTTCGCTGCCTGATTTCAAAAATTTGCTCGGCCCCCAGGAATGTCGTCTTGGTGCTTTCCTTTCGTCCTGCGGGCTGAGGAGTCGGCAAAGTTGCGCTGAAAAAAAAGGCAACCAAGTACAGCTACTTTCAAGTTGAACTTTCACCCACACACATACATACACACACTCGCATCCATACACACACGCACACATGTTTAACCAAGCGAGTCTTGAGTGTATGAGTTGAAGTGGAGCAACTTCATCTGACGCTCCTGCAACTTGGGGCTAACTTTTCAGGGATATCAGGGAGGATACGCTTTGAAAGAATGCCGACAAGACTGTCCCCACCACTGGCGTAGCTCAAAAGGGGAATTTTTAAAAACTTATCAAAGGGTTTTATAAAACATTTTCAGAAGCGTTTTGCCTATCTAACTTACAAAATTGAAAGAGCTTGGAACAAAATACTATAATTTAGGTAAAGCCAATAATATTTTAAATCAATTAGTGAGATAGTTATATTTTTTCCACAATTTTATGTCAGCCTAAAAGATATATAGTGTCTTTACTTTGAATGCTTGAATTTAAGAATCCATAGTGAAAATTTATACGCTAAAATTTCACATCAAGAGGTATCAGCAAAATGCTAAAATTTTCTAGTGACACAAATAATTAACTATATTTTTAAGAACAATCAAAATTACAAAAATTGCAAACTTATTAATTTTTTTCTGGGAAGACACATCTAATACGTAATCTTATTTACAGAAAAGCATTTTCGGTCATTACAAAATTATGAATTATATCAAATTCATCTAGATTTTGTAACCCCTTTAATTTAACCCTATGATGGACCTTTTTAGCAAGCCCCCCTTCACAGAACCCCTGTCATTCTGCCCGTTGTTTGGTTTTGTTTAGCTTAATTTGTGCACTTGCTTTGATGTGTCGACTCACTCACCGACTTGGTCTTGTGGCCCCCTTGAAAATGGGGACTGGCATTTTATATATCATTTTCTTGAGGATGCTCTTCTTGGGCCGTTTTGCGATTATCTGACGAGTGGCACTCCTGGTGCCTCCGCTCCAGTTAGTTCTTCCCGTGAATTCCGTTGAGGATGTGGCTGGCAATTGGATTGAGCTGGGTGTACTTGTATATAGTACATATACATTCACCTGCCGGGGTCCGCAGGTGTGAATCGCACATATAAACATATGAGAGTTAAGAACTGGAGAGCTGGAGTGCCGTACTTTGGCCTTTAAATGCCAAAGAAAGCTATTCAGGATGTCCTCAAGTTCCACGCTGCTTCCAGCTCTTCCGCGTCCTTGTTATTTTTTTTCTTTTGAAAAAGAAGGGGTCTCAATTAAGTGGCGTCTGACGTCATTTGAGGAAATGTTCCTAGCCTTGAGAAGGAACCTAAATTATAAATATAACATTATTAGTAGAATTTAAAGAGTCTTTTGGTATTATTCGTGAAATTTGGATTGTGAAGTTAGTTTAATAAGACAAAATTTTATTTAAATCTAAACCAAATAGTTTTATTATCATGCATAAACTATAAATAATTTTCTATTTAGACCAAATGGTAGTAATTTTCTGACTTTAATTTTATCAATATTGATTTCTAAAGAAAACTTTAATTTGTAAATGTTTTATAAACAGTAAAAAATATTTTAAACTTATGCGAAGGGTTTTATATAATACGTAACTTGTTATAGTCACTCGACTAGTATTATATATTTAATTGGTGTTACTATTTCTGTTGTGTTTATAATGAGCAAGAAAACCATACGATTTATGAAATAGTAACCCAGAAAACCAGATGAAATATTGAATGGTGGCCAAACCCATTTCCCAGTTGGGCTATTAATTCTCGGAAGCTCAGTCTTCGGTAAAATCTTGCCTCATTGTTCTCGGGCAATCAAGTGCACTTGTCACGATCTCCCCCCAACTACTGAAAATGTTTTATTTTCTGGTTTCTAGGTGTGTGCCGAGTGTCGAGAGCGGCGTCACCGAACCGAGATAAGATCGCTTCCAATCCAATTCGAAATCCCAAAAACCCAAAAGACTACAATCCAAAATCCAAGACACACAGTCCATAGCCCCAAACCCTTAAGCCAATCCCGAATCCATTCATAAAAATTTCAGCTGCTTAATATGCAAGCTTCGTCTGCGTTTTTCAACCTCTTCAGCCGATGGGTAATTTCTGCTGTAATTTTCTTTGACTGGCCAATTGCTTTTCCTTTTATGAAGTGTCACATGAAATTTTGTAATTTTCGTATCCATCACAGGTGGAATAAAGCCAGGTAGACGGGCGTTTAAAGTGTCAGGCGACACTCGTTGGGAAATTTGTCAGGGTTTGGCAGCCGACTGCTCGCGGTCAGTGTAGTTTTGGCCATTATGGAAATTGCCAGAATGTAATGCAGGCCAAAAAACCCATTCCCTTTCCCCACTTTGACCCACTGCACAGGAGAAAAATAGAATGACACCTAAAAGTATGAAAGCCTTGAGGTAAAAGCAACATTATAATATTGCAATTACAATTTTAATAACTTTATGATAATCATGAAAGATTGGCCTGGCCAAATTAAAATAAAAAATATTTAAACTTACTGTCGCATTTTAATTATATACCCATTTTTCGCCCCGTGTGGTATTGCTCTCTTGGCAATTTATGCCGCCGCACACTTGTGGGCCAACTTATGGCGCATAAATTGTCGACCAACAACATAATTAATTTCAATTGACTCCGAAACTAACAGCAAACTGCAAACTGCAAGGGGTTTGGGTTCCGAAACTTCGGCTCGGTTTGGTTTGGTTTTGGTTTGGATAATGTTGTTTAGACAATATGTTCAATAAAACTTTCCTGCCTGCCTTGAAACACCACCGCCAAATTGAAAACCCCCTTTGAAATCCCCGCCAACAGATGCCCCCGAATATGCAAAGCTGGTCAAAAGTTTACGGCTCTGCCATGGCTGTCAGTGTTGTCAAAATAAATGTTTTGTAGCCACCAACTTACCTTATCTAGACATCTTGGCGTATAACTTGAACAATTAGAAAATTGTGTCAAAGAAGACTGCCCCTGAAAATATTTAATATTAATGATGGTGAATTTTTGGTATGGTTTTTACTTCTTTTGAAAGCTTCCAGAAAGGTGACACATATTTGACACATTTCTTCTGGTATTTCTCGGTTTCCAAATTTTCAGAAGCCATAAGTCGAGTTTTTAAAAATCGATTTAAAGCTCTACTAGTTTGTGCTGTTGTTATCCTTAATATGAATTCGAATTGTTTAGCTCTCTTATTTTTACTCAGAAGGATTTACATCTAGCTATTAAAATGTAGCTTTTAACTGCTTGTCACATAGAGATGGCAACTCTGGCGGCTGCAGGGAAGCTGAAGGCGAAACAGGGTAACTGGGAAGGAGGCGTGGGGGCGGGGCGGCTACAACAACTGACCCGCCAACATTGTGTAAGCGAAGATTTATGAGAGTTTGCCCAAAAACTTGCCACATACTCACTGATACACACACACACACACACAAACATATAGAAAACGGGCAGCCAAATGCAACACTGCGTCCGCTTTTCGTGACTGTACTTCCGGTGCGGTGACTGTACTTTTGCGCCATGTGGAGGGGGATGTGGAATGTGGGATGTGTGTGAGTGTGATTTTGTATGCGCCCTGCAATTTGCATAGAAAGTGTCACCACAAATTTCGGCCGGAGGCTGCTGTGCTGTGTCCAACCTTTTCTTAATTTGCTGTGAAACTATTGTCAACAAAGCGTGGCAAAGCGTGCACCAAAACGACCCGGAGCTGAAAACTGAAAGCTGCATACTGGGAAACTGGTAACTGAAAACCGGAGCTTGGCTGGCCAAGTTAAATAGCCTGAAATTGTTCGACTTCCGGCGGTGGCTGTGGCCGGTCCTGTGGATCCGCCTCGGGTCGTTTGTCAGCGGCGCTTTTTCTGCATTTAGCCACTAACTTCAAGCGGAAGGAGCTGTACTGTACTAAAAAGTGTGTGAGAGAGAGACATATAAATTGGACCCGTAGCAGCTTGTCCTCATCTCCAAGTGGGCGAGAGAAAAGGAAACGAATGGGAAGCTGAAGAATTAACCATAAACTTTATGAGCGGTACAGTTGC
The DNA here is from genome assembly GCF_018152505.1 of Drosophila elegans. Taxonomy (NCBI): domain Eukaryota; kingdom Metazoa; phylum Arthropoda; class Insecta; order Diptera; family Drosophilidae; genus Drosophila; species Drosophila elegans. The sequence continues at coordinate 10,940,102 of NW_024545513.1, read as the reverse complement.
CTCACACTCACCATAAACTCTAAGTGCTGAAAACTTAACCTCAAAGTGTTGGTCCTAGTAGTGTTGAAAAACTGTAAACTGTTTGAGTAAACGAAGCACCCAAGTTTTGAGAGCAACTTTCATGGCTCTCTAATTTTTTGAATATTTTAAATTATGGAATATGTTCTCTGGTTAAGTGATAAGCCACTTGAGTTAAATCCACTAAATGTGCAATTTTCAAGTGAAAAACTATTAATTTACGATGAATTAAACCAAGTTATAGGTGCAATTAAAATTATATAGATCCCCTAATTTGCATACCTCTTAAATCGCTGCCATTTTGTGACTGACATAACTCGACAAATCCCCCAGAAATGTGGTGCCGTCTTTCGTGCCTGGCAAAAGGGCAAAACTTAAACACTTAATCTTTTCATTTAATGTTAATTTGTTTGTTTTTATCGACATATTTTTGCCCAACTATCTGTTTGTTTGTTGTTGTTTTTTTGCTTTATTTTTGTGGGGATTGTGAGGGAGTTGGTTGGGATTGTTGGTTGGTGGTTTTTTAAGCTTGTTACGACAACAAACTCATTTCACGTTATGACAAATTGCTGCCAATCAACATAATTCTGCGGCCAGGCCCCCTATTACCCCAATCCCTCCTAAAAGAAAAGTGGAAAAGAGCGAAAAGTTTTGCCACAGCCCCTCTGATTAAAAGGGGGTGTGCGGTGGGGATATTGCTAGATATAGATATAGTTGCGATGGCAGGGGGGCTTTCCCCAAATACGTTATGCCTCGATGGCGCTGCTCACTTTAACGCTCATTGCTATTGCCACGCCCACTCATCAGTGTCACTAAATAAGCGCGAGAGCCTCCGTCACCGAACGTCTTCCCTGGTAAAGCCACTCCATCCACAAAACCATCGAAAATCACCCAACGACCACCCCAAATCCTCGTTGTTGCTGTTGTTCTTGTTGTTGTTGTTGTGGTTGTCGTTGTTAGGCTATGACCTCGAAAACAGTTGACAGTTTGAGTTGTTTTCGAAACGGGACGTGGTGGTAGGAGATCCGATGGTTTTGAAAATTTACACAAGAAAAAATTGTAAATAATACATTAGTCTATGACAGAGATAGGATATCTTAAATAGTTATAATAACATTTTTGAAAATTAATTAACAAGATCAGTTGTTATTAAAAGGAAAACAGATTACGCAATTAAAAACCAAACATTCGTTTATTCTACAGGTCGAATATATTTTGAAGACATAAACTAAATTTTCATGCTACCAGTTCAATTTCTGTGGTACAAACATTCTCTACAACATTTTTACTTTTACTCACATTGATCTAAGATTTTTAATAACATAAAATATATTCAGAATATAACAATTGATATTTTAGTTTTTTTCGAGTTCTCTGATTATAGGAATATATACAAAGTAGTTAAATAAAAACTATCTTTATTTATTAAATTTGAAATCAAAGTTAGTGTTAGGTAAAGTTATCTCGTAAAGCTCCTCTCTAAGTTACCAAGCTACCTTAGGATATTATAATTTCTGTTTGTGTACAAAATATTATGGTGGTATATGGCTGCGAGGAAACCAACTTGAAACTGCCTGAAATTTCAGGACTCTTTTTTGTGATAATTGCGGCGCATGAATTACAATTAATTCGCAAGGATTCGTGCCGCTGGCTTTGGCTGCCTTTCCGCTCTGTCCGCGTGTCGTTAGCAGCGCCTGTTTATTATTCCGTTAATTTTTTCAGCTCACCCACACTCAAAACCACTGAGCCACCTCCCAAATACCCCAGCACCCAACCACCAACAACTAACTCTTTCGCTTTGGTGGTGCTGTCTCCTTGGGGCGAACTCACCTTTTGTGGACCTGCGACATGCAAAGCGGCGGTGACATCGCCGAAAAGGATCCCTCGAAACAGAAAAAGATATATATATATTTATGAAATGTATGTATATACGGTGGAACCGGAACCAAGCACGCAGCAAACGGTTGGAGATGTTGGTGGTGGTGACCCCGATCCTTGGGTGGTGTCAACACTCGGCTATGGCAACCATTAGGGCCCAGCTTAAGCTGATTAATACTGATGGGGTGATGAGAGCTCTTGGCTTGAAAAGAAGGGTTAAAGATAGAAAATTACGATTTATAGATCCCTTGCTGACCCACCAAAGATATGTTTTTGCAATTGGATAAAATATGCATTAAAATAAAACTTGCCTCTTTCTTTTGTTAGGTACTCTAGTCACAAATACGTTTAATTTATTTCTTTCCAAATTATAAGCTTAAATTTTTATTTCTAATTTACAAAATATTGTATCATTGAAATATAAAAAGCTATTAGGTAGACCAACATTACTAGATCTTCTAATCAGCTAATAAGTATACAAACTAGTAGATAGAGTAAAGAAAAAATCATTATTTGAGGACTCTAACTATTTCTTACTATGCCATTCAAAAAGAAGTGTGAGTTCCTCATGATTATAAGATCATCTATTGGAAAACCATCACCCACTGACTTTTCTCTACACTGTACCTTATTTTCCCAACCAATTAGTTAGTAACCTTAACTCATAGAGCCACAAAGTGAACTCTTTATTTGACAGTTTGCACCACCGAAACATAGGGCGAAAAATAGGTTGGGCACTGGCAGTGCAAGGGCAGGAGCCACCAATTTTTATTGCTGTTGTCATCGTTTTGCACAACTCTCTGGAGCTCGAGGTCCGGAATCCGTTTTGGTTTTTTTTTTTATTTTTTCGGTTTCCCCGATCGCGCCAGACGCCAACCCGCTGTGATTTTATGAGCCGCAATTGCACAAAACATTTCTATTGAGTCAGCGTAAAAAATAAACAGCAACAACGAGTCGGTGGGGTGCTCTACCCAAGTAACCCCTCACCTTCTAGCCGAAACCCAACCCCATCCCCTGTCACCCAACCCCTGGCTTATGATTACTGTGATTATGCCGCCGCCGAAGTGCGTTATGAATTCCGCTGAGAAACTCGGACGTATGCACAATACAAATTTCTGTTATATGTTCTTAAATTAACAACAAATATCTAATAATTCAAAATAAGGTTGATTGCTTTTCAATAACTCGAAAGAATAAATCAGAATCGTAGTTCATTTGCCTCTGGTGTTCAAAAAAAGAGTTTTACACCCGTGGGTGTACAAAAAGTATAATAAAGACTTCACTGATAGCAGTAGATTTTGCCAATGGATGATTAAAACTTAAAACTTAAACTCTGCGGGCCATGTCTACAAAAAAAGAAAATTAAAAAAATGTTTTTTTTTTATATCATGAACAAAAATAATATTTAAGTTTCAGACTAAAAAAAAGTGTTTGCTTACGCTTTATTGAATGTTATATATAGTAACTCTCTAATTCATATTTGAAGCAAGTTATTTTTTCTCAGTGCAGTGGAAGGGGTCACCGGATCTGTCCGTATCGCTTACGCTTAGCAATAATAACAACTGATTTTCGGATGTATTATTACATTTCCCGCGGCGACAGCCGCTGCACCCAAATTATCACAGCCACCCTCCGAAAAAAGAACCGGGAGCTGTCATGGGTGGCGAACAGAAGGGGGTTGTGGGTTGTGGATCGAAGGCATTTCTCTGCGGTTGAGACGCAACAGAAACCACGGGATAATTTTTTTTTCGTGCGGTCGGACAGCTTCCTGGATTTGGGACTTGGCTTTACTTGGACTTGGACTTAACGAAGTTACGGGACAAAGGCGAACTGATTGTGGAGCGGAGGTGGAGCGATTATGCCAGCAATTACCATCGTCTTTTGTCACCCCGAGAAATCACCTGCTGGGCCCAATGTGGCGGCACATTGCACTTTTGTCTGACTTCCAAAAAAAGAGGCATTGAAAAAGTGCCCTCATAGGCATCATCAACTAGCATTGAGTCTCGTTGAGACAACACTTTAGTCCATTTTTTGGGTGTTATCATATATTTACTGTGATTTTGCACACTTTATGCTTAAATTGAAGCACTTGTGCGTTGAGTGGGTAAATATTTCCTGCTTGAAATAAGTGTATTAATTAAATTTACATTATTTTAACTGCAGCAAGCAAGTCCACATTATAACTTTTGTATAGAAAAGGTCACACTTATCTTCCAGTTGGCGCAGTGTGACCTTGCTACTTAATATAAATGTATATTATAGTGAAATACCTTATTTTGAGTGGGTTTTAAAAAAAGGTTTTAAAATAAAATCAGAAATATTTTTCAAATGGAATACTTTAATTGTAATCAGTCAACAACTAAGCAATATTATTTTGGTCGCAATATTGTGATGGGTCAACATGTCGCTTGAAACGGAGATGTCAAAACTATAAATAATGCATACAGAACTGCTATGCACAGCGGACTAAGCGCTGTACACAGCATTTCTGCCCCGAACCTCCACATTTGCATGGGGCACATACTATACTACTATACTATATAACTTCATTTCGGCGGATCAAGGGGATTCAGAGAGCTCTCTGGTAGTCCGTTAGTTGAGGGGCACGTAAACCATTTGTTGTTTGTCCGCCCCTCTCTGCGGCTGCAGGACCTTTGAGTTCTATCATATCCCTACTCCGCAGCCTCCTTGCCCCTTGAGTGTGCAGTGGACACAACTCAATTGGCTAAAGTTGAATTGTAGGCAAGTCTGCGCGGACATATGTACACTCGCAAAAAAGTTAAATTTGAATTAGTTTATTTAGCTAATTAGATTTACTTACTTTACAAGTTACATTCCAATTTATCAAGGCCTCTAAATAACTAATTTATACATGTCTTACAGACTACAATTTTATTCTTTCTCCAATAAAATTGTGTTTATAAAATATTAAAATAAAATTGATTTGAAGTCATATTCTCATAATCAACTTAGTTTTGGTTTAATAAGGACGTTTAATGGACTAGACAGGATAAATTCTTGTTTGTGTAATTCTATTAGTCCCTGAACTTAATTTGGCTATACTGCACCACATAATTTCTCTGTGTGTTCTTCATTTGGTACCCCTTCTGCCACAACTTGTTTGGCTGTGTGTTAATGATGAGCCGCCATGGCGAGAGTTGACTTCGATGCTGCCAAATTGCACTGTGTCCTGGTCACTTATGGTCGGTTCAACTCAGTTCGCTTGGGTTCCGTTTCCGTTTCAGTTTCAGTGTCAGTTCCAGGACTCAGAGGCAGTCGTAGAACGATGGGCTTATGGGCATGGGAGTGGGTGTGACTGTGAGTGTGACTGTGAGTGTGACTGTGAGTGTGGTATGCCATTGGAGGAGTGGCCACATTTCCGCTGCAGTTCGGATGAGACATTCGCAGGACGGCCTGCAATTTGAGCGCTCGCATGGCATATTAATGGGGTCGCCAAGGGGGCGTGGCAGTGTCGGTGGCAAAAGGATACTGCTGCTGCTGCTGCTGCTGCTGCTGCTGCATCATTCGCATGCGTGTGGCACATCACATCACAGCACATCGGATCACATCCCGTCGCATCACGGAGCTACAAGAACTCAAGTTGACCGCTGTCGTCGTCGTCGTCGCCGTTTGCCGCCATTTAGTTCATTAGAGCAAGAGTGTTCTCCGGCTGCACGTACTTGTCAGTACACTGATAAAAAAAAAACACAAAATAGTTTAAATAAATATCTAAATTTCGTATAGAATATTTAAATTAAATATAAAAGCATTCAAGGCAATGCATTTTAAAGTACATGATTTTATATTATAATATTTTTCATAATGATAAAAGTATTTCATTTAAAATAGGTGTTAATTGTTTTTTATGCAATATATTTCAGTTTATTATGGTTTTAAATATAAAATAAATATTTCAAATATTAAAATCAATTCCCAAACTAATTAATTTAAAAATGAAAAAAAAATTAATATATCAAATATTGAAGCGAAATTTCTATATTATATAGTTCTTGGATTATTGTATTAGTGTAGTAGAAGGGAAAAAGGGGGAAAGGAGGCCAGGAGGTGGAAATATCCAGGGGCATACAGGGGAATATATATATATGGCAGAGTGCTCCACTACGCATTTACGTGATTAATCAGCTGGCCACGTGTGTGCATCGCTTTCAGGGGGGGCATATATCATATGCTTCCAAGTCATGCAAAGCCAAACATCCACGGCACATTCTAATTGCCCCAAGAGATGGGGCACTACCATACATACTATAGTACTATATCGGCGGGGGCACTTCAAGCCAGACATGGTTCCATGGAAGCGGATTAATCTTTAACCAGCGACAAAAAGGCCACAAGGCTCCACTGGTCAAACTTGCTGGGGGATTAGTTGCTTCAAATCCACGTCCATAAAAAAGTTCAAAACTCTTAATAGATACTAGATAGTACTATCAGAAATTGCATTTATATTTATTAAAAAATTGAACCAATCAAGATTTAATGAAATATGAAAGCACTTTAAACTTATCGCCGAATAAAATTAAATTATTTTACAATTTTGAAATAATTAAGTTATTGTTAGGGTAAGATATTCTATACACAAATTTGAAGAAAGCGAGAGAAATATTTCAATAAATATGTAACAATTGAGAACATTTTGGAGTAGGTGCTGCTTTCATCCGACCTTACTTGTCACCTGATTGATTTATCAACTGCTGATTTATCTGCTGCCCAGTGGCCACTTCATCGATCTAAAGAAAGTCCCACTCCCAATCTTCTGGCTGGATTCTGGAATGCACTTCCATGCTACTGAATAATATATATATATATATATATATACAAATAAAAAACACCTATATATATATATTTATTTAGGTGCTAACGCCAGAAGAGATCGGGCGGAACAGCTAACAGCGGGCATTGTTTGGGCGACCCAACCAACTTATCAAACTGACACCCAACAACTGCAAGAAATTCCAATTCCGATCGAATCGATTCAATTTCAATGGCATACTACATATTGAAGGGGTAAGGGTACCGCCGACATGGCCTTGTTATTTGCTGATTAAAACGCCCAAAACTCAAAGACTTTGACAGTTGAATACGCACGCATTCGCATTGTGGCACAAAAACCTTTCGTGCTAAAAATTACAGCCGTGCCAACTGGCATGAAACCGCAACGAAGGAGCACCACCAAGCGATATAAATGCGATATTCGATATAATAATGCCGCACTATCGTGTGAAAGATCCCAGGCAGAGCGTCAGGTGCGGTGGTCAGGATTGCTCACAATAGAATGACCTCGACTTGTGCATACAGACTTTGACCTCTGACACTGGGCACTAAATATGAAAATACGAATAAAAAGACAGCCCAGCGATGCATTTAACCAAACCACTTTTCCCATTAGGGCCAACACTTTGCCACTTCCACTGCCACTGCCACCGGCAACGGCAATCATCCATCCACCGATCGATCGTCTCCACCGATCCGGAATCGGAATACCTATGCCTATTCCTCTCCTGCGGTTGCCTGTTGTGTTTGCGCCTAATTGATCGGTTCCAAGTGGCCGATCGCACGTAACGGCAGCCACATATGTGCATATGGTTTGGTTAGGATCGGATCAGATCGGATAGGCTGAAAAAAAAGCTAGAATTTGCATAGCAAAAATATTTTTTTAACTGCAGCAGCTAATATGATATTTCAATATCCCTATTTCTTATTAATTTGGCCTATGAGAATCCCTAAAATTATATTTCTTCTTTAAGAAGCAAATACAACTTCACTTCACTTCAATAGTACTTGAATGTCTTATATAATAAAAATATATTAGAGAGATTTCAACAGATGTATATACAGATATATTTTCAACATTTTATTTCTTAATATAGAGTTTATTAGAAACTTTGTATACTGGTTACCTCTTAAAACATTTGCATTAGCAAGTCATTATTTGATGTTTAGGTTTTAGTTAATCTAATGAATCTCTATTTAATACAGTTTATAATATTTTGTTTTATTTATAATTTTGTAGCAATGTTATAATGGCCACAAAATAGCCATTTAAACAGCACTGACTTCTTCCTGGCGCGAAAAGTATAGACGAAGACGACATTCGGCTATGCGATCGTATCACGCGATAGGCCTTAAAGGGCACCAAAAGGCAGTTCCCGGCCAGATACCCCCTCCCTTGGATCTTTTTTATGAGATCCCTTGCCAAAGACCCCTCGTCGAACTCATTGAGGCGGCACATGTGGACCTGAGCCTACATTTTCGAGTGCGAGCTTGTGCCGAGTTGATCTTCGCCTTCGCTTTTTGATCTACATTGTTGCTGCTGACTTGGTTTTGATGGGTTTTTAGTTTTAGGTAGCCATCGCATCGGATGGACCTTTTCCCTAGATTAGCTTTGATCAATTTGCGATCCCTTGCGATCGAGTGAACATTTGGCGAGCAAAGCGATGAGGTCTTGGAAATAGGCATCAAATAGATGAGCAATTAAATGATATAAATTGGTTGGGACGAATGGGTTGCCTTTGACTTATTTTTTATCAATTTTCTTAAATTTGGTTGACAGTTAAGAAACTTAAGGGCCATGGATTTAAGAGGCTTAGTTTCTTGACTACCAAATTATACTAGTAAGTTCAGTTTTGGATGGAGTTAAGATCAACACTATATAAAAAAGCTGAACGGGAAACATTTACAATTCATTTGTAATAAAATTCTATAAAAGGAAAATATTGTTTTACTCAAAAGTAATGACACAAGTTGAAATGAAAACATTTTCTTAAATCTGCAGTAAAATTACTTTATTTATCAAAGGGTTAAGTAATTTAAGCATGTAACTTTATAAACAAACTTTTCCATTTGATCTTCTGTCAATTTCAGGCATATTCAACCCAATGACAGCCAACTCAGTCCCTTCTCCATTGTCCAAGCCAAGGTTCATTAGAAAATTGCTCGGCTAGTATTGAAAACGCATTATCCTGATGGCTTAATACCCACGATGCGTTCAACCCTCTTGTGACGCTGCCCATCTGGCTTTCGCCTTTTGGCAAATCGTTGTAATTCACGAAATTGACACTCGAAAGATTCCCAAATTCCGGGGGCAGGTCTCGAGTCAACCCCAGCAATTAAGTTGTGCGGGCCCATATGGAACGGTTCAGGAAGAGAAGGGCAATCGCAATCGCAATCGCAATCCCACTCCCATCGACGGGGTCACTTTTGGTGGCTGGACGACAATTTGTCACAGGGCAGCGTAAAAAGTGCCAATTGCAGGTCCGTTTTGCTGCGGGGTCAGATGGCCAGGCGTAAATTAAATCAACTCTAATGTCTTTAATTTGTTTGAGTTGTCCCACCCCAGGCCACTGTTTATATATATTTATATATATGTGTATAACCCACCTCCCATTCCGATCTCCCCCCGATTTTCGGGCAGTCAAGTGTGCAGCGATGCGTCCGCCAAGTCAGTCAGTTAGTCAGTCGGTTCCAAAACTTCTCAAATGCTGAATTCTTCACACGGAGAAAAAATAGGGCTATCATTTGTTTATGTTTCACGAAAAACTGTTAAAGCATTTCGATTGATAAACAACATTAAATTCTATTATATTAATAGCTTTAACCAATGAAATGTACGCTTGAAACTAAGGTCACACTGCACCTTAGCATGCAATAAGCTCGTTTAGTGTGGCCTGTTTTCGACACAAGGCATGGTGTGGCCTTGCTCTTCACAGTCGTACTCAAACTTCTTTTTAAAGCTTATAAATTAATGAAGCTCTACGAAAAATTGTAAAATTAGTTATTATTTTAGAATGTTTAAATACCTTAAGGAAACTTAAATTATGCAATTCCTATGTAATTGTCTTAGTTTTTTTACTGATTTTTTTTGCAAGTGCAGCTCGCAATCTCCCAATCGAAGTCGCATGTCGTCGCTGACGCTTGGCCATAAATTTCGTATTAAATTGAGTGTTAAATGCTGGACGCAGCAGCAGCAGCAGCCGTTAAGCCCCCTCTTCACCCCTCATTTCCACCCCCTGTGCAACCGTGCGCGTATTTTCCTCTGCTTCTTCTTCTTCGTCTGCGTTTAACCCCCCTTTGCCCCCTTGGTGCTTTTTTTCTCTGCTCTTTTTTTTTTTTTTGGGCCTCTGTCTGCCCACAATCCGTCAGTTGTAGCCAATTTATTATGCCCGATTCTTTGGGCCAATTTTTGTTGCCTCCGTCGTCGATTTCTTTATTGCCGAAACACTGTTTGCGGTTGTTCTTAATGTTGTCGTTGCGATGCCCTTATTGTTCTGCGATTTTTTCAAGAATTTGCAAGTGACTAGTTATATCAATACCTTTGTTGTCCATAAATATATGCACATTTGAAAAAATACAGTGAAAAAATATGAACAACAAAAGGAGTCTTAAACAGTCTCTATAGGCGTTCCACATTTTCAGAAACATTGCAATCTCCATGACCACATAAACTATGCAGCTGATAAATATAACAGAAATACATTTTTGTGTTTTTACAAACTGTAACCCAATGAATGCCCTTGAGATATTTTCAATGTCTTAATTAAAAATCCATAACATTTTACAGGCTGAAATGAAAATATTTAATAAACATACAGCTCTTTTTTTCCCAGTGCACATCTTCAATATGTGGCCATTGCATTTTGACCGTAATAATAGCAAAGGGGACTTAATTTCAAGCACAATAAGAGACCGAACAATGGCTCATTCTGATTGTTGGCTTAAGCCAATCAATTAGACAATAACCGTGTGCGATTACAGTAGAATAGAAAGCGTTGTAAAATTAAGTCCTAAATAATTTGTTTGGTATAGCACAGCAATGAAGATGGCTTAAATGCATTAATTTTAGTATATTTATTATGAAACAATAAGTGACCACCTGTTATTATTTATGGCCTGACTGCAATTATAATTGCCATTGGCTTTTATTCTACATTTATGTATCGTACGTATGATTATCTAGGTGAATTGTTGCTGATTCTAATAAAAAATAACATAACAATAATTATATTATCTAAAAAATCTTTAAAACCTGTCGCACTTATGCAAAGTATTTCCCAGTACTCAATTTGGTCAATTTCGCTTTGATCACTTAAAGCGTAGTAAAAATACTAGCACCAATTTTAGTGCGAATTTTCGTAGAATTTAGCCATCAAGCTGATGGAATGTGTGAATGCAGTTTGCAGCTGGGGAAGACATTCCCCGCCCTGCGGATTTTCCTAGACGGAGACGGAGATGGAGATGTTTGGATGTCCAAGTCCCTGCAATCTCAATTCGAGGCCGCCAAATGTAGATGCAGTCGGGGATTGGATTTTATGGAGGATGAAATGAAATTGAGCTGCGGAGTTGGCAGCACCAATTGCCAATTGGCAATTGCCATCGCCGATTGCTGACGACACCCAATAAACAGGCGGCCAATTACTCGGGGGCAGTTATGCTATACCTACGTAGTTATATCGGAACAATCGGCGACGGATGCAAAGTCTGCACGTAATTTCCCACAAAAGTATTTGAATGTCGTGTAAAGTGTTAAATTGTTTTACATTTTTTCGTCGCTGGAGTTGCGAGAGTTCACATAAATCGCTGCGACGATGCGATAATTTGCATAAAATATGCACAAACACACTCGACTCGAGGGTTCTGGGCTCTGGATTCTGGCCATATAGAATCGCAGATCCGCGGATCTGCAGTCGCTTGAACTTTGCCGCATACGGGTGTCGATTGGAATTTTAAACGGAGCATTGACAATAAAGTTCTCGGCAGGATTTCGCCCCTCAATTTCGGGGAGCCCATCATCTCCCTTCTCATTCACTTTATTGACAATCTCTCTCTGCCGGCAGTTAACCCTTTTCCCCTCGTCTGCACTCATTCCTATTGTTCCGATTCGGTTCGGTCTTTGTCTGGCATTTTGACTGGATTTCAGCGGTTTTTCGGTCAGTGACAAAGTTTTTGGTCTCGCAATCGAGTATAATCGATTACTTGATTAAGATTCAAAGACTTCCCGAGTGCAACTACTAAAGGCTGGCAATCATTTATTGCGTTTTTTTTGGGTGCTGCTTTGTGACTTTGTCATGTTTACTATATCTTGCACCACAACTTTGTATTACTTCTTTTAATATTTTAAACTGATCAACTTGGGTTCTGTCTTCCAATCAAATTTTTAAAAATTTGTAAATCAAGAGCAAAGTTTGTGATTTTCTAAAAATCTACTTTTTTGACAAAAAGTGAATGCAAAAATCAGTCCTGACTTCAAGAAGATGTCGCATTTCTTGTTAAACTATAGCAAGTGTGCCACAAGACTTAATCCAGCGAAAACACCCAGCGATCGATGGAACCCCCTTCCACCCCTGGCCATCATCCAATGCCCCAACCCCGCAAAAACATTCGCAATCGACACGAAAATCGCAGCACAAAAAGTCAAATCAATCAAAGTGACGACAACGGCGCAGACGAAATTGCTATGCAAGTGGAACACTGGCTCAGTTGAGATAGGGTAGGGGAGTGTGGGGTTTTGGGTTATATATCCCATATTAAGGGGTGGACAGGGGAGGGGAGGAGCCATGGGCCATGGGTGGCAGCGGCGGGGGTGGCTATTGTAGCTGCCGCAAAATGTCAACTGGCTTTGCATATGGAAATTGGATAATGGCAGCGTCAGTCAGCCAGTTTGGTCAGCCAGTCCACGCGAATGTCCACCGTTCACTCATTTCGATGGCTCGTTCTGAAAGATGCACCGTAAGAAATAACTGAAACTGTATATATTAAATAAATAAACAAAAAAAAAATATATAAAATTAAAAATATCTTCAGATTGGATAAGATCTTTTTAATATCAATCAAAGATTACATTAAAAGCACAAAGCGTAAAAGTGTAAAATTTTAAATATTTTTCATCCTAATGTACTATTACACTTTCCTGAAAAATGCTAAGAACTAAGCAAAACAAAATAAACTGTTGACACATCAAAGTTGATTGATTGATTGTTAAAATTGTAAAGTCAATTTCTTTGGCCTTTTGTCCTATATAGATGGTTTCCCATCCCTGTTTTAGGTGAATTTCATATATATTTTTAAAATTAATTATTAATATTTATTATTAATATTTATTATTAATATTTATTTTCCGTGTGATTTAGAGGAGATGTCAATCGAGGGGTCGGCAATCTACCGCAAATAGAGTTCCACCGGACTGCAGGCTCAGATATCGGGCACATCCCATCATCTTGTCATCTTTTGGCAGCCACTGACCGAATGTGGAAAATGTTTTTCGTTAATAAGTAAATGGATCGATGGCTACCAGTGTGGGGTGTGGTGTGTGATGTGTGCGTTGGAATGGGTGATTTTCGGATTGCTTTGTGTAGATGAGAGTGCCACAATGCCACACCAAGCGGCACCGCATTATTTTCGGCTCTTTTGCGGCTGGCCAACAAATTGGCCGTTAACTGATTTTCAAATTTGCGACCCAGCCGCGAAAAAAAAAACAAACACACACACACAAAAGGCAACTCCCTTTCATTATGCTGCGAGGGCCGCACCTACGTCACAGATCAGTGGAGAGGGATATACCTCTATCGGGTATCGACTCGATGGTATATATGGTATCTGATATATCTCTCACTCTGGTGTTCCATGGGCTTTCTGAGTTTTTCGGTAACTCAACTTCCGTTTGGCTGCCAAACAAAAGCAATTTAATCGAGCATGACTTTTGGTTAAACTTGTAGAGCAACGCCTACGCAGCAGCAGTTGCCGGGGCATGGGAGGGGGGTTTTTCTTTCTTTTTTTTTTATTTTTTTTTCATTTGTATTTTTGATGGGGGGCACCTTTCCCGGATGTAGGGAATTTTAATTTGTCGCGTCGTTTAAACGCGAGCAGAGCGACCAAATCGATGGCAACCCTTTAACGCCGCAGCCATTGAAGCGTCACCCAAAAATGCCCCCCTTCCCAACCACCTTCCCCCTCTGCCACGCCCACTTCGATTTTGGGTTTTGTCTCGGTTTTATAGGTATTTTGTTTTTTTGTATTTTTTTTTTTTTTAAATCGTTTGGGTGGTTTTTATTAGGCCGCTTGTCTCCGTCTGTGCACATTATTTATGGTCGCGCATTTGCATTTTGATGGTTGCACAAATACACAAACATATAAAGGTATATAGTACAGGGATATAGCCAGCCGATCCCCCTTAAACCTTTTTCGACTTCCCTGTCAACCCTTTTTCGAGCACAGGTGTGTGCGTGTGTGTGTGTGCGTGAGCTCTTTTTATGACCGCTGCAACCGAAAAAATTGAAATCAAATTTCCACGTATTGATAGGCAGAGTTGCCCCCCTATTTGTTTTTTTTTTTTGCAAAAAAAAAAGCCTGTTTCGCATGAGAGGATAATCGTAAAAGAGGGAAATTGTGCTTATAAAATGATCAGAAGATACGCCAATATGTGATGTGTGTGCTTGGATATTGGATGTCCCCCCGCTTTCCTGATTAGTCCGTGTCCATTAATCGAGGTGCTGACTGTGGCAGCTTTTTGTGGCCTTGAAGCACCGCCCACGGGGATAATGGATACAGTGGGTAATGCTGCTGCTCCACGTCAGAGTTGCCATTCCATATTTAAGCACCTCAAACGAGGCATATGCAAATTTCCCTTACAATGTTGCAAGTTACTTAAAAATACCTGCTCCTAGATGGATGATAAATTACACTTACTAGGTTTCTTTATCCCCTGATGATAAATGTTGGCTGGTCCTTGTTTAAACTACACGTTGCATATTAAACTTATAGCTTAAGAAATATAAGTATGAACAGCCAAGATCGCTTAGAGCTAAATAATGAAGCATGTGTAAATTTCCCTTACAGTGTTGCAAAATATTTTAATAAAATATACTTAATTGTGATCTTTTGTCTATTAGTTGCTAGTGCACAAATTGATTTAAAAATAAACCTATTCCCATGTTATAACAAATATGTATACACAGGATAACATAATTAACCACAAAGTATCGCAAAAAGTATCTTATTTTATATATACTTTATATACATTGATTTATACAAGAACATGCATTCATAAGTGAAAAGATTTTTTTTAACTTAAAAAATGGGCTTTTTACCGACAAAGCATAGAAATTCTTTGATTGCTAATGAATCGATGGAGAGTCAGTAAAAAGTGTGCAGCTTCCCAAGTCATGTCCCCGCTGTTGGGAACATCCCATTTGGCTGAATCATCGCCACCAAACAGCCAACTGAATCATCATCACCATGTCATCATCGTCATGTTGTCAACAGTCCTTCGACTCTTGTTGTCCACAAATCAAAGCCGTTTTGCGAAAAAAAAAGGGGTCTGAGGTGGAGATTGGGGGATGGAATTGGAATGCGTTGTTGACAAGTTGAGCATTTTAATTGCTGCCGTGCGGCCGCTTACGTACAACAACAGCTCCGCCCATCGACGACCAGAAAAAGGGGGTTTCGGGGGACGGGGGTCGGGGGTCGGGGGTGCTCTCAACCCCTTCGCCGTGCGGCACGCAAAGAGTCAACTTCCTGTGCGTATCCACAAAATGCGCTAACTAATCAAATATGCATAACAAACTTGGGCCACCCACCCACCAACCCGCCGAAGGCCACCCCTTTTTAAGCCAACTCACGCAACATCTACGCACCGTCAAGGGGTTAAAATCAGTGATGACAAAGGTACTGCAGGCCACTTTAAGCCTTTCGTTTACTTTACCAAACAGTACCAAAAAATTGGAAAACAACGTTGTTATTTTGAAGGAAATTAACATCTTTGACTTTATAAAATTGTAACAACAAGTTGAATAAAAACATTGCTCTTTTTACTAATATGTTTCTTAAAATACAATAAATTAAATCATCTATAGTTGTATTTAAAGAATTAAGCAATTTAATGTTTAAGCTTATATACATAGCTTTAGATACTATAGATAGTACCTACTGAAATGAAGAAGGTATAACATATTATGATCTTACTATTTATAGTCAAGTTGGGCTTGCAATATGATTTCAATTTGTATTGTTTTGTGGATAGGGCAAATATGACCTAATTTATTGAATAGGTACTGAGAATGGAAACAACCATCACTGTTAGACAAGAAAGGACACAAGGCATTTCGTCGATTTAACCCAATGTCGATTTGCTGCTAAATTATGGCCGCTCGTTGTCGCCGTCGCTGCGACTGTGACTTCTCTAACCCGTAAAACTATTATTATGATCATTATGGCAGGGGGCCGCCCCTTTGAAAGCCAAGCGAAGGGTATTCGAATACCCAGTAACTTTTCGACACGCACTTTGACGCATTTCGAGCCCACCTTTCGACCCCTCCACACTCTACACTCTACACTCCACACTCTACACTTTGACTTTCCACACTCCTCATTCCTTAACAAAACTCCTCGCTGTTGTCTGTCGCTCATAAATGTTTTGGCAATAAAACGCAAGTTATGATAATGCCAATTCATGTTTAGTGGCGGAGATATCTAAATATTTATACCGGCGAGTGTTTGCATGTTCGACCCAATGACGTGCAGAAAGTTTCGGCTGATGGATGGCTGTCATCGGGGATCAGCAGGTGGCACACCATATCAGATCTTAAAATGGAATATATCATCCAGCCACAATGTTTACATTTTCCATTTACCTACACTTAAATCTTTATTGTGGTATACCCCTCTACAAATGTCTAATTTATTTTAATGTTACTTTAATTTGTTCCTATAAAGCACATAAATTGGTAATTGGTTTTGTAATACAATTATTTTTTAAATATGTGTACTTCATCGATCTAAAATTGAAAGCCATAGCTTTTTTTAACAGATGATAGTGCCAAACTTTTTATTGTCAAGTTATTATGTTTAATAATTAGCAATGCATGATTTTAAATACTATTAATATATCGCATTGATTGAAAATCGAACTTTGAAGACGATAATTATTTGTAAAGATACTTTGTAGTAATAAATCCTTTAGCGAAAGACTATATATTTCCAACTTTGTTTACTTTCACAAGTTAGATCTGTAACTAGCAAGGGAAATGACTCAAGTGCGTGGGATGAGGTGGGGGGTTGGATATGGATATGGATGTGGAAGTGGTTGTGGATGTGGATGTGGATATGCAGAGGCGGAAAAGTTATTGTTGTCAACATCGATATAACCCCTTTTGCTGTCGAACATTTGGTTGAGTCGACGGTTTTTTTTTTTTTTGGTGGTGACATTGGTGACACTGGCGACAGCGGCGGCGGCAATTAATAATACGTAATTTATGTTCGGCATTCAATTCTATTTGACTTTTGGCCCAAAACACACTCAGACAGTGCGTGGGCAAAAATAAAAGGGGGAAAAGGGTTAACCAAATTGAAACGGGGGAATGGGAAGTTCCTGCAACTTTTACGGCCGCACTTAAAACTCTTTGCGCCTTTTGCTAGTGAAGCGTTACAATTTACAATCGCCGGCAGTCGGGCGTAACCAACGATTCCCAGACTGTAACTACACTACATACTACATGCTATACGTGTATATACACTTTTCCCGCATGCGGGCATTCAATTACGGATCCGAAAATACAAATACGCCGTAATCCGACGTTATCTCGTCGAGTTGGAAGCACATTCGTGCCAAATTCTATTAGCCCAGGTGCTTAACGCTTGGCTTAGCCACGCCGTCGATAATCGCCGCTTGGCTAATCCAAAACTGCCTGCCAGACTGCCACTGCGACTGTAGCCACAGGCAAAGTTTTTATTAAATTAAATGTTACACCTTCGACATCCGGCCGTCGAGTTGGCCCAAGTGCTTAAGTCTATCATCGTCAGTCCATTAGAAACAGGGGAAAAAAGCCAAAAACTTTTAAAATTTGGGGGTGTAGATAACCGACAGTTTCCGAAATATCAATAAGGAATATTATGCTTCGAAATGTCGCTGTCTCCAATTGACTTTTAAATTAATTTCAAGTTCACTCATTTCACAAGGTTCATAATACAGAATAATAATAAAAAGGTCTAGTACTCATAATTTCATTAATAGCATTGAATTTTTAATTTTGTATGATATTGTTTATTAAAATCTAAACGCTTTAAACTTTTGTAATCCTACATTTTTACGTTTTTAACATAACAAACTTTTATTGAGGCAGGTACCATTTTTATACCTGGTTAACATCTTCATTAAGTAATTTAAAGTTTGGGAAGTCCATGGAAAAACCATATGCAATTTTTATTTTTATTCAATTTAGGGGCTAAAATTCCGTCCTAGATTTATCTCAATCATCAGCGATTGCAACGATTTTGTCGTCATACTTACGTTATTGCCAGCATTTTCACGATCAATGCAATTTGCAGGAGCAAATTCCATGGGGGACAGTAGAGTGTTCAAATCCTGACCAGTAAAACCCCCAGCTTTGCCATCGCCTGGCAACCCTGGCCGACTGACCATCAGCAGACAATTGGCGGGAAGTATAGGTCAGTTAATTATGACACGCACTGTTTGCCAGTCGCTGCTATTTATTTATTCATTTTATTTATTATTCCCGCTGGCGCTGTTCATTTCGGGGAAGGATGTGTGCGGGGAAAAAATCCAGCCACCAGACAACAAACAATAAACCCAAATAAACGAAAAAAAAGAGATTCAAACAAATAAATGGGCAAAACTAATGAAACACGGACCGATTTTGGTTGCATGCTGTTGTTTCAGTTTGTACCAATAATATTTGTTTGAAAATGCAGTGTTTGCTCGTTGGTTTTTTTTTTTTTAGTAATAATTTTTATTTAATTTCCTTTGTTTTGTTGTTGTTTAATTAATTTTATATATAATTGCAGTGACATGAGGTGTTGTTGCTTCTTCATTAATTTTATCCATATACATATATATATTTAAATATATATCCTTTCGTACATAATTTGTTCTTGTTGCTGTTGCTGTTGATGTTGCTGTTTTTGTTCTTGTTTCGGGTTGTTTGCGTTTGTTTTAAATTTAATTAACTATAATTAATATTGCTTTTGCGTATAATTCATTTTCAAAAAACAGCTAACCAACAGAAAAAAAATCAATTTTCTTCCATCAATAATGATGATGCCAGGTGATGATAATGATGATAATGATGATAATAATGATAATGATAATGATGATGATAATGATGTTGTTGATGTGATTTTGCATTATTATTGGGTTACAAGGAAAACAAATCGCTACAGAAATTTATTTTAATATTTTTTTTGTGATTTTTTTTACTTAGTTTTTCTCGTTATTTGTGTAAGTGTATCGTGGGTGTCTATGTGTCTTGGTGTGCGAGTGTGTGTGTGTGTGAGAGAGGGTGGTGTGTGGGTGTATGTTAGCTGCGTCTTTGTCGCTCTCTCTTAAATTATGCGAGGAACATGCGTTGAATTCAACTCTTTTCTTTATCTTTTTTCAATCCATTTTACACAAAAAAAAGTGTACTTTACTAATAAAAAAAATTATATTTTTTATTCATACATTTATAGTATATATGCATATATATTTACGATATAAACACACACAGAACTCGTGCCCTAAATTAGCATCTCAAGGAGGTTCCGAAAATTAAAATAAAAATACGAAAAAAAAAATTGATTACTTTCTTCTTTGGTTTTTAGAACTTAAAAGTACAAAAAAAAAATATGGACAAAAAAAAATATTATAGTTAAATTAGGAAAACTCAAGCTCTCATAGTTTATATAGTTTTTGTTTCGATAAGCATTTTCCATCGTCTACGAAGAAAACTCGTCACTGGTGTGTGTGTGTGTGTGTGAGTGAGTGTGTGATTGTGAGGTGGTGCTGCATGTGTCTGTGTGTTTGTTGAGTGTTTACGGTATCTTGGTACTTAAGAGCTACATAAATTATTCATGTATATATATTTCTATGTATATAGGTTTTATTTACGTTTACTAAAAAAAAAATTCATCCACCTAAGACTAAGAAAAAAAATTGCATTTATTTTGTTTTTTTTTTGTGGTATTTTTTTGTGGGTTTTTCCTTTCATTTTTTATTTTTGTTTGTTTTACTAAGGTTACAATCTGTATATATATCAGCTTCTATATATACTATATATATATTTTGTTTTATATATATATGTGTTCTAGATGTATATAAAGAGGCGCCATCTTTGATGTTGCTATTTCCAATCCAATCAATATACATATATGGGTGATACATATCTTATATATGCCTTTATAAATTTGTATGAGGGAATCTCTTTTTGCCCCTTACTTCTGTTTTTTTTTTTTTTTTGTATTTAGTTTTTGCCTTTGTTTATTCGATCTTGAAGGGTTTGAGTTGGCCCTTCAAGGCGCTAAAAGTTTCGTCCATTCTTGCCACTTGTCCCCTTTTTTTTTTTTTTTTTGTTATTTTTTTGCTTCTCTCGCAGGGCTCCCCCGTCAATCATTCTGCCTGCGAATCGCCAGCGATTTCTAGGGGCTAGGCTTTGCTTAGAAACGAGACAGAAAAAAAATGTACTTATGGCTGGCGATTTGAAGCGGACTGATTGACTGGAAAAGGGGGGGCTCTCCTACCTCTGTCTGCTTGTGTGTCTGTCTGTAATGCTATATGCTACAAATGCCTACATGCTAGGGTCACATCGCTGATCGCTGATCGCTATATGTACAACACACTCGACTCGACTCAACTCTACTCGACTCGATTCGGCGGCACACTAAACCACAAGAACGGTGGTGCTGGTGGTGCTGGTGATGGTGGTGTTGGTGGCCATGAATTTCGGGGGCTAGAGCCTGCTACGTATGTCCGTTCGCGGTCAGACGTCGACATCTAGATCGAGATCGATCACCGAGCTGCGATCCTCGTCCTCATTGTGCTCATCCCCATCATCCTGCTCCTCGACATCCTCCTCCAGCTCCAGCTCGAGCTCCAGTTCCAGGCCGGCATCCTCGCAATCGGAGCGGCCGTCCAGTAATTGTCACTGATCCGCACTCGCTCCATGATGCGATTGCGATTGCGAATGGAGGTGCGTCTGGTGGTGGTGGTGTGACTGCTGCTGCTGCTGCTGGTGGTGCGACTGCTGCTGCTGCTGCTGCTGATGGTGCGAGTGCGAATGCGAATGCGCATGCACTGAGTGGTGCTCCTGGGTGGTGTGATGGTGGTGCTGAGCAGCCTCCTCGGCCAGTTGAAGTGCTGCTGCCGCCGCCGCCGCACTACCATTGTGCTGCACCTCCAGCCCATTGACCATCTTCTCCATGCTCTTGAGTTCCGAAGGGGAGTGCTGGGATTGGGACACCCCACCGCCACCGCCACCGCCACCGCCGCCGCCACCGCCAGCGCCACGCTTCATCAGCGAAGGTGGTGTGGTGGGTGACATGGAGATGGGTCGCGTGGGCGGCGAGTGGGAGGCGGGCCGAGGTCGCGGACTGGAGCTCAAGCTCCGGGGGCCATTCTCCACGGCTGGCATTCCGGGCGGGTCACCCGAGCGATTGGCATTCGAGCCGGGCGTGACTGCATCAAAGGCGGAGCCCAGGCTGCCCGGCAAGCTGTACGGCGAGAAGCGGTGGCTCTTCAAGCCCTGCAGCGGCGAGACCGGCGTGTGTCCCGCCGCCGCGTAGGCGTGGCCAAACAGGGCCGGATGCTGGGCGGCCAGCGCCAGCTGGGCATTGAAGAGCAGGCCGGGATTGAGGCCGGCCGGACTCATGGCCGCTGCCGCTGCGGGATTGTGGAGCAGGCCCAGGTGCGGCGGCGGATAGAGGCCGTGGGGATAGAGGTAAGGCAACAGGTGCGGCGACGGGTGGATCGGCGGACCCACCGATATATTCGGCGATGGGTAGCTGCCGCCGCCACCGCCGCCGGCATTGAGGGCAGCCGCTGCGGCAGCCGCGCCCACCACCGCCTCCTTGGGACTGCCCGTCGAGGTGGGCCTAAAGGCACCGCCGGTGCTCCCGCCGACGCTCTCCGAGCAGCTCGAGTCGCTGCCATCGCGCTCCGCGTCCGCATCCGCCTGCAGGCGGCGACGCAGTGCATCCTCCGCACTGGCATTGGCGGCCGCCGCTGCGGCGTGCTCCGAGGCGCCGGCTCCCGCTCCGGCCAGGTGATTGAACCAGGCGGCCAAGGCTGTTCGGTGGGAGAAACAAGGTTAAGGGGTCATTAGAAGGGTTTTAAAGACAATGGATAGAAATCAGGTATTGTTAGATGGAGAACAGTGATGGGATGTATTCAAATACATAAAACCAAACCTGACTTATTTGAATTCTTTTCAATTCTTATCAACAAATAACCTATTTTTGATACATATCAAATTATATGAATTTTACCATTGCAACTACCTATTATTGTTGGCAAACTCTGATTCTGTATTTAATTTTGTATTAATGTAATGTTTTCCACTATGAAGGCCGACTAGGGTTTAAAGATCTGAGCAAAAAGAGTGTATGATTTTTTGTTCAAGTTATGATACTGAAGTACTTTTACTAACTCATAAAGATTTTAAAAACTAATAGTTTCTTCATAATAATTTCCTATACTCATTCAAAAAATTCGTTTAAGACTTTCGACTATTTCTTTTACTTATTTAAATTATTGTTCTTTAATATGATGGCAATCTCAAATTAAATATATATATGTGTATCTATCTTATCTTATCTATTTTCTTTATCTTAACAATTTTATATATATATTATTCCCGGACATACTCTTTGTTATCGTACCAAAAACATTATATATTTTATTTTTGTTTTTAAAAAGCACCGTTTTATATTTTGCTTACTTCTTTTGTGATGAGCCTTCAAAAATCTGAGAGTGAACTAGTTTTCCATATTGATCTTACTCTGTACCCATCACCAAAGAGCAATTAAGTATATTAAATGGTTAGTTACTCACCGGAGTGCTGGTGGGCGTGCATCTGCTGCAGCGAGTGGCTGAGCGGCAGGAGCGGACTCTGCGGCGGACCCACGACGTCCAGGAGCTTGTCGTCGTCGTCCTGCTGGTTGTCCAGCAATCCGGCATGGGGATGCAGATGGGGCGGACGACCGGCGTGGCCCAGGTGGAGCGGTGCCCGCGAGCTGCTCACATGCGTGGGGTTTAGCTTGTCCGAATCGGACCCTCGGTTCGACATCAACGCCTGCCTGTAACAACAGTTGTACGAGAGACGGGGGCCACAAATTAGAACATCCAATGGTCAGGTGGAAAAGGATACCCCATAATTAAGGATAATTGGCACTTTTGAGTGGGTTAACAAAATATGTTTTTATATTGCAATCTATGACAAATGATAGACCAAAATGTATGAAACCTAAACCATCTATAAATGTTGATATGATTTGAAAATCAAATACAAAAGGTACCTTAACACTGTTTGGATTCGATGTTGATATATATTAATATTAAAGTGTTAATGAATATATATATATAGCCAGTTTCGCTACCCATTCTTGCCATAAATTGTAAAACCTTTTAGCCGCATTTATCGGTTGATTTTCCAGCGGAATTTTCGTTTGGGATCAGAGGACCAAGCTTTGATAATATTGTTGGTAACTGAAATATCTGCTAAATGATAAACCAGCGCTGGCGGCGGTTTGATCCCTTTTCCCTGTTCCACACACATACACACACACACACACACACACACACACACACACACACACACACATACACACACACACACACACACACACCGTTCGAGCCCCGAAAATTGGCTACCTTCAGTCAGTTGGGTGACGTGTGCCCCACATTGGCACCCCACCCACCCACAAAAACCACCGCCCATATTCCCCCACTGCACCTTAATTGAAATGTAACAATGCGAGGCGGAAACAGGCCGAAGCTCTCTCCGTCCGTCCGTTTTATACGTCCGTAGTCTGTAGTCTGTCCGCAAGCCTGTCCGTACGTCTATCCGTGTGTCTGCGGCTGACAATGAAATTGAAAAATAATTCAAAACACGTTAGTGTAATTTAGTGTCTGTTCTGGCCAATCTTCCACCACTCCCCCCACATTTCCACATTTCAATTTTCCTTATTTTTCCGCACCGCTGTTGTTCACACATCAAAGCCGAGCTGCCTCACAAATTGGGCAATTTTAGCCAGCCAACACACATGCGAATGGTGTGTGTGTGTGTGTGTGTGCGGGTGTGTGTATCATTATCACAGCAACCACACCCAGTGGAAACCACCCAAACCACCCAAGCCACCACCCACTTTTGCATTGCTGGCATTGCGCCAAGGGCGTCTTCTTTTACACTTAACTGTTTTTCCACCTACCTGTGTGTGTGTGTGTGCGGTGTGTGTGCGAGAGCCTAATTTAATAGCAAATCAATTTGTGTTAATCCAGGCAACGTATCTGACCCACCCACTTAACTACAAAGGCCAAGACGGCCAACTTTCCACAGGGGGTTCGTCAGGAACGGCAAAACCAATTTTCATTTGAGGCCTCATTTTTGGGGCCCTTAAGTGACCAAAGCAACACAAGATAACTATCCAAACTGTTAATTATATGGTATCACAAAGATTTCTTATAGATATTATAATATCAAAGTGGAATAAAATGAATGGCAATGTTATAAAAGAAATTAATCTTTAGTCTTTAGTTAAATTCAAAGCATTTTTGCGCACCATTTAGGGGTAATTTTCCAGTTAATCCGCCCCTGTATTATCTCATGCAGTGGGCCCATCAAATTGGGCCCAAAACCCAAAGACGTTTATCTATTGCCCTTTTGTCTCCCATTGTTGTTGTTGTTGTCTGTGGCGGCGAAGTAAACGCCCCCGAAATAAAAGGGAGTTGCTATTTTGCCATGGGTGTGGTGCTTTCCAGAAGGTCCAAAGAAATTGCGCTGTTTTGTGTGCCCTGTAATTTTTGAATTACGTCTAAATTTGCGGCTTTAACAGCCCACGCACGCCCACAAAAACCCCCTCTTTTAGATAGATATATATATATAAATATATATATAAATATAAATATCCAGAGACCGAGACCTATTGTCAACTAACGCCTCGGGTAAGCAAAAATTCCAAAAAAAAAAAAAAAAAAAAAAAAAAAAATGTTTGAATGGGGTGAGAGGTTTTGCGAAAAAATCCCAGAGCAACAGGAACAACAAAAGGCGCCGAGAAAAGCGAATTTCAATTGCTGCTGTTAAAACGTTTTCACTTTGGATTTCCGGTTCTCGTTGCGCCGCGGGCAGTGGCAGGGGTTTTTAAAAAGGTGGTTCTCGAAAGGGGGTTAAAGAAGTCCCGCAAAAGGGTTTTTTTTTTCCATGCAGTTGAATATCATTCCGGCGGAAGTTGCGCACTAGATTGCCACCAATTAGCATCTCTTGCTGTGAAGGACTCAACATTGGAATGCCATCATCATCATCATCATCATCATTTAACAGCAGCACCCAGGATATATTTCCCTTTTTTTGTTGTTGTTGCCATGGCAGGGGCGTGGCAGTTATTAGAAGGGGGTAGCTCACAAAAAAAAAAGAGTTGACTAAGTCGTCACTAATTGCCAAGGATTTTTGGCAGCTCTCCCAGGACTTCTTTTAACTTCTTTGCGCCTTTTTCTCTGCGGAATTGTAAGCGGTTTAGTGGTTTTGTTTTTGACCCCTTTTTCGGGCTGCCTCAGTTCCCAGCATTTAATTAACAATTGGGTAGAGTGGAGCAAAGTGGACGACCAACTGACTAACTGACTGCCTGACAACTGGCTGTCACATCAATGACCAGGCAAATTCTCAGATTTTTTTTTTCCGGCTCGGCCTCAAACTTTGGCGGTGGAAAGTTGAGCTTAGGCTTTGGACAGACACGCTAATGCCAATCAAGCCAGAAGTAATCAGTTCTCTCGGTTCTAACACAAAAAGCCAAACTCGACTTGAGTAAATTGTTTGTGTCAAGTCAAATGTGAGTGGTGGATGTTCTCCCAGGGTGGCTGGGACTGAAAATTGATTTGTAACGTTTAGGCATGGACATTTCGACAGTCCGCTTTGGCTATTAAATGTCATTCATCATTATGCTAAGTCACCACCACCCACAGGAAACCGGAACCACTCGAAAAGGGGGATCTCAGGACCCACCGCCGAATGAGCAAGCTCCCAATGAAAAACCACCCAACGGGTGGCATACAGAAATTGCAAAATCTGTGTGCTAAAAACTCAAAGCTTTTCCTGCGCTTCGGTTTTTCATCCCCCCCCCCACAACAGGAAATTGCAATCAATCCATCAATATGGATTACATGTTCTAGCAGCCATCAGAGGTGCCAGTCATCAGCAGTATTACCAACGAAAAATCGAAAAATCAAAAAACAGAAGCCAAATCGCCATGAGCATCATCATTGTTGGTTGGCTCTGCCACGCCCACAAAGTCCTTCCTCCCCTTTGTATGACTTGCAATTTGACAAGCTGTAGGGCTAATTAGTTCCGCATAGATTTGACAAAAATTAATGTCCCTCTCTCTATCTGTATCTGTATCTGTATCTATTTCTGTTTTTGTATCTGCATCGCATCTGTATCTGTTTTTGTATCTGTAGCTTTAGCCTGTTAATCAAGCCACAAAGCAGTGAAAAAATTGGGGGAAGAAGATACATAGATGGATGGCTGGCCTGATTGAGATGGAGATGTCGATGCAGATGGTAGATGGTAGATGGTAAATTGTAGATAGGCCAGACCGGGGAGACAAATGAGTTCTCGACTAAGGGAGCTGCAAAGTTTTGATTGTCTGAACAGCCACAAAAGGCCAACCGAGTTTTCCCCTTTTTCCCATTAGCCGTGTCCTGATTAGTTTGCTTTTGATAATGATTTTTCCGGGGCAATAGAAGGGATTAGAAGAAGACACAGATTTCAGTGAAAGGCAACCGCCTTGTAAGCCTTTTAAAATATACGTTGAGCTCCTAAAATGCTATGTATTTGTACTAAAAATCATTGTTTTTATTTATATTTTTATAAAATTTTGTAGGAATTATTCAATTGTTCGCAATTTTCAGCTAGTATAGATTGTATTAACAGACAAATTAATTTACTGCTGAATTCTTTCTAAATTCGTGCTATAACTATTTGTTAATATAGTTTTTACTTTCTGTACTTAATATTTGATCTCACTCCAAAAAAGTGCATTATCCAATCGAAAATATGTACTTTGAGCTCATATTCACTAGTGATACTCACTTCTTTTCCCGCTTTCCAGCACCAGTATCACGAAAGCCCTTTGCGAAGGGATTGTTATCGATTTTCAATTGAGTTATCTGCGGGGAATAAATATCAATTAATAGGCAATGACAATGACTGGTCATTCAGCACTCAGCACTCGGCACTCACCTTCTCATTTTGATATGCAGTGACGGCGATGAACTCGGTCTCCTTGAAGACGTACGTGCGAAACGTGGAGTACGGCAGCTTCAGGATGTCATTGGCTCGCACCAGGTGGAAACGCGGCTGGTACTTGTGCATCGAGTTCAGGATCGTCTGCGGGCGGGGAAAATAAAAATAGATGCAAATGGGGGGATTAGTGGAGTATTGTAAGGCGGCCATGGTTAGTTCGTTTCGACCAACCGGGGGAAAACAAAAACGAGAGACCAAGGAACGGCGCAAAGAATTCACAAAACTCTGAACGACAGAAAGCTTCACACAGCACAGGCACACTGAGAAAAATATAGGCACACAAACACACCTAAATATAGGGACTTTTCACATGGAAAATAAACAATTGTTTTTACAGAGCAATATTCCCTGAAAATACCAAATTAAAAAAAAGAAAAACACAAAAGAGAAACACCCAACTAAATAGTCAAATATATAAAAAATCTAAAATATATCTTTATTTAGATTATGATCTATATCAAATTAAGAATTAGGATTATTTGTTTATTTTTAACGATCATTTTGATTATTGATGATGAACAATGTTGGCTTTGCCATGAAAAACATATTTTGTTTAGCTTTGTACTTCCTTTTGAATTATAATATAGCCTTTAAATTTACAATGTTTCTCTCCGAAAACATCAAGCTTTTCTCACTGTGCAGTTACCGTAAATTCGCCTAGGTGAGGGACCCCAAAATATACGGCGACATTGCTGACGATTTGCTGGCGTCGTCGTCGCCGTTCACTTTACACGCCAGCAACATTGGCGACGACGGCGGCAACATTTGCAACATTTGTGCAAAACAGCCAGCCAAACGACCACCCACCAAAAGGCACGAGAAAATCGAGGAGTATATATATGTATGAGGAACATACATACTATAATACTATGGACGGTATAGAATGGAAGCAAAGAACTTCGTTCTGCGAGGGAGCCCTTCTTGCCAATACAAAGTTGATGTCATAAAATATGAATTTGTCGGCGGCGGAAAAAAGGCTGACAGGGATAGAGAGAGAGAGAGAGCGAGAGAGAGAAAAAGAGAGAAAGAGAGAGAGAGAAAGACCCCCCAAGCAAGCTGCAATATCCCTCTGTATAAATTGCCCAATCCATTTCGATACGTTTCGATCCGTTGTTGCAGAAAGGAACACCTTTTTAATTACCATAACTCGTCGGCTCGACTTCGATTAAGCGACAAACAGGCCTAGTAAAACCTGGACAAGTTGCTGCTGTGTCTGTTGTTGTTGTTGCTGTGTTGCTGCTGCGTGTAGAGACCCCACAAGCAGCACCCGTCGCCATTTTGTTCGTGTAATTTGGAATGAAAAAAAAAAACAACGAAAAAAAAAAGAAGAAAAAAAACTTTTGGTTGTTGCTACAACGAACGAGCGAGGCAAGGAGACAAAGAGAGCAAACAAAGCGAGACAGCCCACAATGTGTATCTCATAGTACGAGTATCTCGTATCTTGTATCTGCGCCGGATTCGCACGCCTCTCGCCAAAAGCCAGAGTCAGAGCCAAAGTCAGAGCCAAAACCAAACCAAAACCACCAGACTATCAGACCACCAATGGCGACTCGGGCCCAAAGAAACGAAGGTGTGACTAATGCGATGGGGAGGCGGTTCAAAGATGAATCAGTATCAGTGCCCGATGGGACTGCATCGATGTACGGAAAGTTGGGATATGACTTCATTTTGCACCACGACAGTGGGCACTGAATATCAACATTTTGTACAAAAGTTTAATGAATTGTTGAACGCAATGATGAGTACATAGTAAATACCAGCTATGAGTAAGCGGAAAAATAAGATATCACCTATTTGGAACAGAGACTACATGAATGAGTCCTTTGGAAATACTAAACATAGCTAACCAAATAACACTTTTATGTGATCAAATCTCTGAATTTTAGATTAACATTGAAGTAATAATTGTTCTTAATAACGAATAAGTACCAAACGAATATTTAATTCGACAAACAGTCTTTTATAAATTTTTAATTACTCAATAGAAAATATAATTAAGAGGTTCACGATATTGAAAATATGAGTACCTTTGTAGATATATGAATATAATTATACCACAAAATATCAATAATAGTATTTAGAAAATAAAGTTTAAAGTCAATAATTTGAAAAATATATTAATTAATACATTAATATATATATATATTTTTTTTTTTTTTCTAATGAGTGTCGTATGTGTTTCAAAGCACTCATTTTAAATTGATTGTAACTGAGAGTACCATATACAATATTAGTTTATTGGAAAAAATAAAAATGAAAATCATGAAAATCAAAAATTGATGGTATTTCCCAGTCGATCCAATCGAATCAGATATGAGCCCCCTCCATGGGCATTGAAAAACGGCGCATTCAATCGAACACTTCACTTCAGAGCCGAAAAAGACCGAAAAAACGAAGGCACAAAAGGCCAAACAAAATGCCAACAAAGAGCTGATTAATTGCCCCGCCATTTTGAACTAAACGCTTTTGCTCCACCCGCTTTTATTTTTGAGCCCCCGGAAAATCGCCAATCAGCCAAGCTGGAAAGCCTTTTAAAGGCAAACACTTTATGGCCGGGCGATCATCCATCAAACTCGAACCGAAAGTCGAAATAAACAGAAAAAAACAAACAAAAAAAGAGTAAAGAGGCAACACAAGTCCATAAATCGCGGGCAAAACGCGTCGTCGTCGTCTACTTAAAACGTCATTTGCTAATTTGCTTTAAATTTATTGACACATAAATTCATTTCAGCAATCATCATAATTACGCCGCTAGTGTAGATGTTTGCATATGTGTGTGTGTGTGTGTGTGTCTAGAATTTATTGATAAAACAATTTGCATTATTACGTTAATTTTTCATTGGCCTGCCATGCACGGTGCACAAGGCGCAAAATTGTCATTTAAAATGTCATTTTGGTCACTGAGTTTTGTGCGCCGAGCTTGAATTGCGATTTAAATGAAAATAACCGTGAAGATAGCCATAAAAATATAAGCATGCGATGCAGTTTGTTCTCTGCTCTGCACTTTTTTCTTTTTTTTTTTATTCCAAATGGGCATAAACAAGTCTAATTAGACATGAAGTGCGATTGTCGTCACTCAAACAGGCAGCAACCAGATTGCTGATGTTGCTGCTGGGCTTTCTGCTGCTGCTGCTAGTGCTGTTGTCGTGATTGTATTTGCTGATTGAATTGATTGGCGAACAAAAACCCAAGGCAATTATGCATCAAATATTGTCTAGATTTTTAGCACATATATGATTGCACTTGCGCATTGCATCACGTAGATATTGCATGTTGCATGTTGCTGGTGGTGCTGCTGTTGCTTGCAGTTTGCAGTGTCAAGTTTTGTATTGACAAAGTACAATCCAATCCGTGAAGCAGTTAATCACTCTATATATCGCCCGGGTGACAAACTGATTGAGCCGCCGGCGGTCAATACCAAAAATGGTGCGACAATTTCATGTTGCCTTTGGTGTTGCTGCTGTTGCTGCCGTGTTGCTGTTGCTACGTGTTGCTGCTCGCTGGTTGCTCGTTGCTTGCTGCTCGTTGCTGGCTGCATCTGCACCCAGCTTGAGCTTCTGTTGTTGCTGCTGCTGTGTGCCTCGATGTTGCTCCTTCCCCCGCCAGCAACACGTTTGTTTTGGGCTTTTGCGTGTTGATTGCTTAAAGGTAAAATCACTGTTGCTGCCGGCTGATTGCTGTTGTTGCTGTTACTGCTGTTGCTGCTGCTGCTGCTGTTGCTGTTGCACACTCATTGTTGGCATATTATCACATAATTTAACTGATGATGGCACTGCTGTCGTTGTTGCCTTGTGTGATTGCTGTCGCCGAGTTGTTGCAGTTGTTGCTGTTGCTTTTTCTGTTGTTGCTGCTGCAGCTTGTGTTGCTGGTGTTGCTGGCGTGCTGGGTTAATTGAATGATCATTCACACTTTGATTCCATTTGGCATGTAACCAGCGAGTTAACGGTGATCGCCAGTTAGATTGAATTGACTCTCCAACTCAGTGGAAAGTTCAGAAAAGCTAGCAAAAATAGCAAAATAAAAATAGCAAAAAAATAGCAAAAATAGAGGAACTCAGGCAAAAGGTGATCGTGAGTGAATGTCAGCAACTCTGCAAGTAAGTTTCTTTTGGCAAACAAAAAATACTGAGAGATCGTGTGAAGAAGATCGATGCCAAATTGAAATTGGCATCAAGTGATCAAGAAAATGTTTTATTTTTTTCGTTTGTTTTTTTTTTTGTTTTTGCTTAGCGTTTGAACAACTGATGGCTTGATTGGTTGATCGGATGATCGGATGATCGCTTGATCCCACTGATCATTGGTTCAATGATCTCGCACGATCGCGAGTTCTAAGGCACCGGCTTTCGGGGCCAAATGACAATGATAAACTCTCTCAATGATCATCTCCGGACTCAATTAGGCAACACAACCATTTTCGGCTACCTGTTGACCAATTATGGGCATAATTGAAGCGCCTCTGATGATGACTAAGCCAAAGAGCCCGAGTCGAGTCGAGTTGAGTCGTTTATTTTATTAAGCTGTATTAAGTATTAAAGCGATATGCATATTGAGCGATCTATACCATAAATATCAACACGAAACTCTGATCCAAAGCCGGAGAGCCCCATGTCTTAATTAAGCCCGCGGATCAGGTAGACCAAGAAAAAAAAAAGAGTAGAGTAGAGTAGAGATCCCCCGACGGGGGCCCACCATGCTGCCACATATTAATCTGTAAATTATGCATAATTTTAATGCCCCCAAAAGAGAAACAAAAAAAAAACAACGACAACGAAGGAGCTAAACAAACAGCCACCCAAGTCTAAAATCTCTTTTGCCATGGACATGTCAAAACTCTCACGATGCAGCTGCCAATCGAATCGAATTGAATTCGAATCCGAATACGAATACGAATCCGAAATACGGTGACCAAGTCAAAATTTATTTAAAATTTATAACAATTCTTTTTGGGCTGCCTTATCGGCCGGTGGTCGTTCGTTTGTTTTTTTTTTTTTTTTTTCCCTGGGGAGGGGGAAAAATGTTAATTAAACGGATTTACATTTTAATGACAACACGAAGCGAAGGCCACAAGAGCCCCCCGAAATGAAACCGATTGAGATACAGAAAGACAGCAAGAGCTGTATGTGGTTGGAGGGGTCCACTTGAAAAGCTCCAGCAAACTGCAGCCAATTGCAAATTTGCTAAGCAAAATGGGCGGCGTTTGGGGGCCAGACAAAACCAAGAAAATAAAAACGAAAAAAGCAACCCAACATTCGATATTCAATGAAATCGCAGCAGCAGCTGCCTAATGATGCCTTTGCCTGTCCACTGCGGTGGTTTTTCTTTTTCTTTTTTTCTTTTTTTTTTGTATGCAAATCGATCGTGCCTGGTCCTCTAGAAAATATCCACCCCCTCTCCAAAAAAAAAAAAAAAAAAAAAACAACAGTCACAGTCGATTGGCCGGGAGCTGAAAGCAAATGCCCAGCTTAAAAGCCAACTCGGAACATGAGTTCTGGCACCCAGTGGCTGCGGTTGGATGCGGCCCATTGATCCCCACCAGTCTCGATAGCCACGGGTTATCGATAGACGACGGTCGTGGTCGAATCGCGAAGTCAAGCAGAAAGTCGAGGTGGCCTAACATCATTTCATTATTAAGATTACGCGAAAATGGGTTTACCGTGATACAAAGTAACTTACTTTAAAAAGAGATATAATTTTGATTATTTCGATAAGTCTGATAACCGATTATAAGAAAAATTATTGAAGTATGCACACCTACCATAATTTCAACTTTATTTTAAAGATGTATAAAGTCGATAAAGTCGGCTAGAATAAAAATGAAGCATGTTTATTTTAAAGCCTTTAAATGAAATATGAAGTATTGATCTCAAACGTAGGAATTTAAAGCCAAAAATATTAAATAAGTTCAAATTATAGGTTTTCGAAATGAAATATAAAATATTGATGCCGAGCGTAGGAAATAAAATCAATTGTAAGACATATTATACAACTCTAAATTATTTTTATTATAATGGTGTTTATAACAGATCAATAAAGTCTAACTAGATACTATTAGTTCTAGAAGTAGTCAGTTCAAAGAAACTTCCACGCCTAATTAATCCCGAAACAAAGCTGAAAAGCCATAACTTATCGTTAAGTAATCGATTTGCAAAACCTGCACTTGGCCAATAACCAATTCAAGCAGTTTAGATCATAAAAAACACTCCCTCAATGGACGTTAATCGCTTTGTAATACCCTGTGGACGGTCGTGTGCTTAATTAATAATCGTTTTGTACACCCGCCACCCACATAAAGCGCAAACACCTAGGCCAACTATCGATGATTATTTATCGCTTTTGCATTTTCCATTGCAACCACACCCCACCCCCTCTCGATGGTCGGGAAGTCTAGTCTTCTAGGCGGGCCATAAATTTGCAACTGGTCACAGAGGCTTTCCATGTGAAGTCCGCCGCCACTGCCTGTTTTATAAATGAGCCCAGTTATGGAGAGCTCGGCGGGCCATAGATAAAAACTAAAGCAAGAGGATCGGATCGGTTCGGATCGGTTGGTATGGGAACCGTATTGAAAGAGCTACCGATCCCGATCCTGAACTAAACCGAACCGAACCCCCCCTTTCGACTAGACTATCAGCGAATGACAAATATTTCAAATGATTTCAACACTTTGCCGATGCCGCTCGATGATTTGCGTTTTATTGCAGCTAATAAATTGAATGGCGACCCACCACTGTGAAAGATCGGGGGATTCAGGGGCATGGGGGGATCGGAGTGCCAGAGGATCGGGGAAACTATTTTGCGGCGATAAGAAGGAGTAGCAACAACAGTAGTGTTGCATGCAACATGCAACTGGCCATTCGGCGCATGCGTGTGTGCATTTCAATGCAACACTGATAAAGGTGTTCAACGCTCGATGACATTAGCACCATCCAAAATGCCGCAGAAACCCCTCTTTATAAATGTATATATATATATATATATACATATATATATATATATATTGGTAGTAGTGGACTACCTTTAAAAACCCCCACCCTCCCCGCTATCTCCCTACCTTTCCACTTTTTAGACCCGCATCGCTCTTTTGCCATATTTGTCGGCGCCTTTTGTTCTTCTTTATTAAAAAGGCGAATAATCATAATAAAGAACCAACAACTCGCGACGTTGTCGTTGTCGTTGTCGTTCAAGTTGTTGTCGTCCATTTAGCCACTGAGTTTTGGCTGAGCAGCCGCTTTGGGAAGCGGGTTTTTCAGTCGCATCTTCTTTCGATTTGGGTTTCGTCGGGTTTTGGGACTCTCTGGCCCTGGAGTTCTGTATTCTGTGCCTCTGTACTCTGTAGTCGGTAGACTGTAGTCTGTAGTCTGTATTTGTGGGTTTTGGGTTCCAGTTCAGCCGCTCGTTCGGTAGCCGCTAGACTTGGACATTAATCGATAACACTTGAGTATTTTTTCATGTTCCGCAGGCGAGCCATTAAGCGATTGTCCACCAAAGTTGTTCGCTTAGGCAAATAACCTGTGTGTGTTGGTGTTGCGATTGGTGTTGCTGTTTACCTTAAGTAGTTCAGCTGCTCTTCGAAGATCGCCGATCTACCTGGATTACTATCTGAAGTATAGGAAAAGAGGAGTCGGGGGTATTTCAGGAGTTGGGAATTGGGAATCCATCAATGGGAATTTTGGGGGCCACTCTTGTTTAATTTAAGAGTAAAATCACTTTGCTATACCACTTTGAATTATTTTGTTCATTTTTGTAGTACCCATTGCAGATGTTTCTTTAATATAAAAAGTTTATCGCAATTGATTACTTTTGAATTTTGAATTTTGTTTTGTGGATTATAATTAATATTTTTTGTATCCTTTTCTGATAAGGTTCGCTTGTTATCTAAAATTACTAAAAACCTTTAAATTAATTTTTTATTCTTATCATTAATGGTTTACTGTTCCTTTATTTTAATATAAATCAATTTAATTTATCAAAAAAGTTTCTGGTAACAAAATAATTTTGCTTTAATGTTTAACTTTATTTTGCCATGTGTTTGTACTTTTTTTTCGATTTTTTCAGTTGTGTTCAAAAAATGTCATCTATCTGACTGCAGCACATTGTTTTGACTGATCATTTCTTTTTTAGAGGTTCCAAGAATTTAAAATTACCAATACTTTATATATTTCGATTGTAACCAAAGCTCTTCTGGCGTTCTCCCTGTTGTCCTTCCCTTCTGTCAGCTGGCTTAATGAAATTCAACTGGAAGCGTTAATGAATATACCAGGTTGGGACACCAGTCCCTATCCCATATCCTCGACTGGGATCTGATCTCACTTCCCTCCTTCCGAAAACTCGGCAATTACTAAAAGACAAATTTATTTGCACGCATGCAGAAGAGTTGTGTGCGATGCGATGCGATGCGGTGCGATGCGATGCGGGCTTGGCTTTTGGATCTTGGGATTGGTCATTCAGAGTGGGTACTGGTGGGGATTGGGATGCGGACTGAGAGTCAGGCTACTGTTCGACAAGTGTTAAGCATAATGCAGACACACACTCTGATGGCGGCGAATATGGATGGGGAATATAGAGATGGAGATGGAGACGGAGTTGGAGAGGATCTGGACTTTAATTGAAGTGCGGACCGACTCGCATCATTGACATTAAGTGTCGATAAATTAAGCATACGCAATGTTCGCCTCGCGTTTTTATGAATGGGAAGCCGAAGCGGGAGAAGCTGAGAAAAAAATGTGAAAGGTTCCTCCACACAGACTCTCGACCGCCCCGACTGCGGCATAAATTGCCGATAATTTACTGTATATAAAAATCAACACAAAACATTTTATGTTAATGAAAATAAAAGCGCAGACGAGCGGTTGAAGGGAGGTGAAAGCCAGGGGAGCAGAACTAAAGCCCAAACTGGAACTGCGACTGAAACAGAAACAGAAACATAAACTGGGACTGGAACTGGAACTAAGCGGAGATGGCAAATACAGTAGCCGGGTCAGATAGCCCAGATATCTAGGCAATTAATGGGCTGCGCAGGTCCGACTAATGAGCCGCATTTATACCCCGAGTGTTTGAATTTATACCAAGTCCGTAGTGGGAGCTCAGTTTTTGGGTTCCTAATTTGCCAATCGATATTCGTGTTTTTTTTTTTTTTTTTGTTTTTGGCCACGCCATCGAAAGTGTCGACTGACTGGCTGACTGACTGACTGACCCAGAGATGATCCAAAGATCGAACGAACCATTGAACCAAGCGATCTTTTGATGACAGCCGCTATCTTATCAGAGCCCAACAGTGAGGCAGCGGAGCATTAAAATTGTTTTATAACTTAATTACTGGCAGCCGGACATCAGTCAGTCATCTTAGCTATGCCCTCTCCCCCTCTTTTACAAATCGTCACTTGTTTGATATTCAAAAACCCAAATTGTGGCGTTGTGTATTCTTTTGTTTTAATGAATGAAAAACAAATAGAAACAAAACAAAAAAGAAAAAAAACGGAATGGAAATGAGCCTGATAATGGATCAGCGCAGCGTGTGTGTGGGCAGGGTTTTCATTTAGAGTTTTCAGAGTGTTTTCAGTGGGTATTCAGTGTGTGTTCTCGAAATCCCACAGTGCCACACGCTGTGAGACCTGCTTTTATGGCCTCACACGCTACCCGAAAACTCATTGGCGGAGTTGGCTAGTTCAGAACAGAACTGAAAAGATCACAGACACCACTGGCTGCTATTTGAGTTTCTTGCTTAATTAAGAAAAAGGAAAAGACCAAGACAAGCGTGTCGAAGAAGAGCGGGATATAAAAATTAATTAGCAGACCCGAAATCAAATGCATGAAACTTTAAGAAAAAACAAAACAAAAAGAGAACAAGTCGTTCACTGTTAAATCGAGAAAATTCTGAAACTGATTTATTTGACATATTTTAAAATTGCATACCTTGATATCCCGTTCACTGGTATAACTTTAACAATTAAGCCGCCTTCCCCAATTACAAATTCATTGAACATTTATTGCTGAGAAAGGTAGCACACGGAAATATTATTAAACTGATAGATTAGATATTTTACACTCCATAGCAGAAGCGTTTCCTCGCCTTCAAAGGGCCCCAAAACGGAATATGTATTTTTAATTAACGCTTTTTTAGAGGTCATAAACGTTTTCAGAAGGCAAGGTGCGCTATACAATCACCCCGAAAATGGGTCCAATAAAAACCAATTCCTTCTCAGCGTTTATTTGTCGCTTCTTGGGGCTAATCGAGAAATTAAGTGTAAAATTATGTTAATCAGCGCACACACCGCGCCCCTCTGCGTTGATTGAGGAAATTGTTCATTCCCATTGGTCTCCCCGCACCAATTTGGCAGCTAATCAGTTGCAACGGAAATGGAAATCCCCCCGAAAATCGACAAGAAACGGCAAACGGCAAAGTGGAGAAAATGAATACGAGGTATGGTCGTTTAAGGTAGTAGGTCGACGTCTACTGACTACTGCCCACAATTTCCGTGCTCCCACAGCAGCGACCTATGCTAATGAGGGTGGTCATAGTTGATTCCCTGGGCAAAAGAAAGTCAACCGATCGAGGCAACAAAATCAAAACTTAGAAATTAATTTCAATTTTATAAGCGAAGAGGTGAGCGTGGCGATGGTGATGATGGTGGTGGTGGTGGAAAAAAAGGTAGAGCATCCTCATGAAGGCCATAAAAATGTGCGTTAATAACATTGCCGCCAAAGTGAAGTTGGCAATAAAATGGCAGATTCATGTGACGATGGCGATGACGATGACGATACCGATGAGAGGACGCTTCACGACGACGATGATGATGATGATGATGACGATGACGATGATGGCAATGGCGCTGCTACCGACGCGTTTCGGTGGGAAATACGATGGCCTATGCCAAGTACATATCGATCCCAGGCCGGGGCATAAAAATTTACGTCCCATAAATATCCACACAAGGCTGCTGATGCTGCTACTTTTGCTGCCTCGGATGTTGCAGATTCGCATTTATGCGTTTAATGATAAAGAAGAATGGGGAATGGACATCGGCTGGCTGGGGAAATTGTGTGGCAATCGGAGCGCCTGCGTAGCGAGCTGCCAGCGGTAGCCACCTTAAGTGCCACATTGCGTTTTTGCTTGGGCCACACAGCCACAGCCGATCTCGTCCTCTCTCTTTCCCGCTTGCGGCGATTCGCGACCGGTGGTCCACGACAGCCGCCACAAAACGGCAAACGAGCCGCGATAAGGCGCCCAAAGTGCGGGCCACCGCTGGGGCCAAAGCCAGCGAGTATACGGAATATCCATTGTTGTACACGCTGGTACTGTCTAAGTGGCGCCCAACGTGGGGCCTTCAAGTGACACAAATTAGGACTGCAATTGCAAACATGAGTGTGGCCTAAACAGTTGAGTTCGCTTGCGTGAAAGACTTAAGACAAATACAAAATTGTTCAATTAGGCGGCAGGTTGGATTTTAAAATAAACTAAATCCCACTGCACTTAGGAAATCACTTAGTTGCACAAAATAAATCAAAGCACTAAAGTTATGCCAATAAAGCCCAAAACTTATTTAATTTGCCAGCATATTGGGCTCGAACTTTTGTCTCTATAGCTTATACTGTTTAAAAGAAATCGTTCATACGTTTATAATACTCGTAAATCTGCACCTAGTCCACCAAAGCACAAAAGTGGCGCCCAACGTGGCAATTAAATTCAATTTTTGTAAATAAGTAATTACTGTTTATATTAAGAAATTAATTAAGAAATTACTGTTTTAATTACTATTAAAAGTCCGATTTTTATATTCCTGACATCAGTATTTTCTTAAAGTACTCTATGCCCTACAATTATAAGCTAGGTCATAAGTATTTCAACATTTTCGGAAAATACCTTCAAATTAGAAGTTAAACTACCTTAACCTATCAAATACCCCTTTTCGGTAGCTTTAGGAATTGGGTTAGCTTGTGCGTGCGCCTTCTTGAAGCTGCAACATCCAAACCCGTTAGCTGAAAATCCGCAGTGAGAACGACCTTGTCACGTTTTTTTTTTTCTTTTTTCTGCAGTCGGTACGTTTGTGCCTAATTAACAAGTTGGCATTTGGCGTCAGTCAGCAGGCAGCACGCCCAACAACCACAGCGTCTTAGCATCCAGCATTCAACATCCTCATGCAAAGCAGGAAGGAAGGGGTCGGCAGGCAGACAGGCAGGAAGGCACAACAGAACTATACTCTACCGATGTGATGTGATGTTGCCCCCGAAAGCTTGTTACAGGACGGCGGCTTGGCCGGCGCCTGTTTTGCCGCCGTCGCGTCGCCTCGTCCCAAGATGAATGTGTGTCGTTGTCAGGCCTTGTATTTTGTATGTAATTGGCTTGGTTTGGCTGGGCTCTTGCCTCTTAAATAGATGGCTGGCTGGCGTCACCTGTCGCCCACTGTCCAGCGTCCACTGTACAGTGTACAGTGTTCAGTGCCGGTGCCCGATGCCCGATGCCCAATGCCCAATGCTCAATGCCACTGCCCCCTTGCATTCGGCAACCAAAAAGCCAAAGACATTTGCAAATCTTTTGTTTCCCATGTCCGATCATTTCTCATATAGGCGAGCGGTCTCTCGAGCCGACGACAAGCGAAAACGACGACGACAAAGGAATACCGCAGGCGCCAGCCAGCCCAAAAACAAAAAAAAAAAAAAACAAGAAAAGTAAAACCAAAAAACGTAGCAAATAAAATAAAAGAGGACCAGACAACGATGCAGACGACGACGTTGAGGCCACCAGCGGCCAGTCAAAGTCGGGGATTCAAAAGAGGAGGGGGGCTGAATCTTCAGTTTTTCAGCTGAGCACGAGCTTTTGTGAGCTGAGCGCCACAGGACGACCGACGAACGACAACCGAAGACCGACGACAACAACTTTGGGGCATTGTCTTCGTGGCGGAGGAGGAGCGACATTCAAATCTTAACTCGAAATCAACGGCGACCAGGCCGCCTCTGGACTCTGGGATGCCCGATTCTTGGGCTACTTCAGGCTACTTCTGGCTTCTTCTGGCTTCTTCAGGCTCCTCCAGGCCAAAACAAATTCGAACTGCCAAAATAATAAGCCGCTGGTCCGCTGCATTTTTATGGCGTAGAGACAAATGCGTGGCTCTCTGTCTTCTGAAGGTCGCCACGTTTGCTAACGCCAGTGTTTTTTTTTTCTTTTTTTCTTTTTTTTTTATTTGTTATTTTTTACTTTTTATTCTGCGCTGGTGCTGCCATAAAATTTTTGAAACCAGCTCGGCTCTCTTTCGGAAAGAGATAAGAAATTTTTGCTGAAAACTCGTGCGCCAAAGGAAGCGACAACCGACCGACCAACCGACCGGTTTATATATATATATCGCAGCGAATATATATTGTTGTGGGGGAGGGGGCGGGGGGTACCTTGCTTTGCTGACTGCATAAAATTTGTTTGTGCCTAGGGTCTGGGGGCATACAAATTGGCTTAGGCAGCGTCTTTGACTTTAAGTTGCTGCTTCGGTAGCAGAGCGCAGTTTAGATGGCTATCAGTAAATAGAACACAAATGAAATTCATCGATAGAAATCGAAATCGCATCGGGGGCGGTTAGCCAAATCAAAAAAGGGAAAAGAAAATAAAACCAAAGCAAAGCAAAGGAAGGGCCCCTGTGTTCTTGGGTCTTAACGTTGTCGTGGCGACCATGTGATGGGGTACACATGTTGCTGGCACGACAAAAACAGCAGCAGCAGCAGCAGCAGCCTGAGTTCTGACCTTTTGCCAGCCACCAGACGACAAACTACAAGCCTCGCAACACTTATGTATGAGAAAGGAAGGTGGCTTTTAGGTGGTGTTTTTTTTTCCCAGCTTTTCACGGGGTGGCCTATCAGCGAGCGAGTTGTGGGCGTCGTGAGCAGCGGGTGGCCGCCCCAAATGGCCGCCAGTCAAGAAGAGACAGACAGATAGATAAGTTCAACCGGGGGATGGTGGCCAAGCCGAAGGGCCTGGAGCACATCCAGAAGTTGCCACCAGATGTTGTGGTAGCGGTGTGTTGGCGCCCACACAACAACGCTGGCCAAGAAAATCCCCAATCAGAGTTCAGAGTGAAAGGTTCCATGATCGCAGCTAGAATAGGGAAAACTTGAATAAGGGCTTGAGGGTAACCATTCAGAGCTGTGTGCTATTAGCCAGTACTCTTTGTAGAATATTGGAAGCAATGCTACGTTTCATTAAACAAAACTTGATTTACTGTTCTACATAAGAAAAAAATAAATAAATAATCAAAAAATATTTGTACATCAAAAAGTTGGTAATGTAAAAATAAAAGCTATACAAAGTATTTGAGATCAATATATATATTACACTTTTTCTAAATTTCTGAAATCAAATATTTGTTTAATATGATTTTGTACTCTTCCATAGAAATCATTTACGTTTTTTTTTGTAATAAATGAATGAATGAATGAATGAATGAATGAATGAATGAATTACAGTCCTGTTCAAATTATCCAGTTAACCAGACCTAAAAATCCTGCTTTTGTTTTCAGTCATGATAAACAAATGTATTGGTGTATATTTTCGAAAATCATTTAATTAATTGGCCCAGAGATTCAGATATCATTACGGGTTCTCCTCCATTAAGGGGATTGTGTGTGGCGTTCAAGTAGCAGTGCGCATTAATCCCCAGACACGACTTTAGTCAATTAATCAATAGGGAAGACAGCAGAAGTAGCATCACAACAATAGAAAGCCACTTGAAGCCTTTGGCGACACCACTCGAGCAAACACACTCACACACACGACAACACAAAGCCGCATCTACAAAACAGGGGCAACAAATACAGATGCAGATACATTTACAGATATGTACATCTACAGATACAAATTCAGATCCAGATGAGTGTATAATCTGGCTCTAATGATGTCGAGATGCTAAGATGCCGAGATGCTGAGATGCTAAGATGCTGAGCTGCTGAGCTGCTGCTTCTGCTGATGATGATGATGACAAAAAGCCAAACAAGCCAGCAGCCCGGGGGTCTCACATTTGGGCACCCTACTGTCGACAGCTCCGGAGGGATAAGAGGTCCAAAAGGGGTTAAGTCTTGGCCCGAACCCCGAACACCGAACGCCAAGCGCCGAACCTAAAACTCAGCCTGTCCGCAGCTCATTCTCACATCATTAATTACAAAATTATTGGGTCTCTCTGTGTGCGTTTCGCTTGGGCTTGGGCTTGGGTCAGGTAATATTCGAAATACACACAGGTGGATTGGTTTGGTTTGCTTTGGTTTGGATTCGATTGGATTTTAGCCGCAGGAACTGTAACAGCAAACCAAAACTTGGCCCAAGAGCTAAGCCAAATGTTAATTTTCAAATCTCCGTGGGAACTGGAAATTAGTCGTTAGCACAGATACAGATACTACTACTATATGGATATATACATGTGAAGTGGCTTTGGCTTTGGCTTTGGCTTTGACCTGCGGGCGGCCTACACATATTAGCATTGTTGATTTTGAAATGCTCAGCGAGGTGCTCCAAAGGGCACAACAGATCTCCCGGTAGTTATTGATAAACGAAAATTGGCCACCAGACAGAGTTCGAGATCATCAGAACCACCCGACCATACACACGAAGAAAAACGTCCCATGAAAACATACATTTCAAATAAATCTCGAATGTTTAATAAATGTTGATATACTTTCACAAAACAAAGCCTTAAATTCTGTATAAATAAATAATTTTAAAATTATAAATGTCAGAAGCCATCGATTTGAAAACGTTTAACTTTATTCAAGTCTAACTTAATGTATAATAAATTTTTTCTCTGTAATATTTTAATTACTGAGGCCCCTGCAGACCCGAGCAATTTGCTATACCAGATATTCCCCAATATGTATAATTTTTCCCCGTGCATATCATATATCTTTTGCATCTACCCTACCCTGTCTATCAGCCATAATTGGGCCCTAACTGACTCACTGCCAGCCAAACCATGATTGGCTTAGTCCGAGAACCCTCAAGACTCAAGACTCAAGTCTGATGTCTGAAAACTGAAGTCTGGGCCTCTGAGTTTGTGGCAATTAAACGATTTCGTTTCGTGTGCTGTCTTCAGCTGTCTGGGCCTGCTGATGCTGCATGATTAATATGTTTTTGAGTAGTTCTTAGCCAAGGGCCACCATCGGCTAAACAAGCCACGATTTGTATTTTGTTTTCGGGGGCCAAAAAAGAAAAAAAACAAAAAAAAAAAAAAATGAGGCAGGAAAAGCCAAGTCAGTTAGTCGGTTGACAAATCGTTTGTAAATGGCTGCCAGACAAAAGTGGAACACACGCACTCTACATGGGTCGAAATTTGGGGGACCCACCGCTCCATCGACAGAACTCAAGAACTGACCATCGAAATTATAGGGTTCAAAAGTGTGCCTGGTCAGCAATCAAAAGTTCATCAAATATGTATGGTATTTTGGGGAATTGTTTGGGGGTTGGCATTCTGTTGAATTTCGAAAGATTTTAAAATCATGTTTTTAATTTTAAGGGATAGAGATATTCAAGCTTTTTATTATATAAATTATCGAGAATTTTGTCCTTTATGATCGTATTTAATTGATAAAATTAACGTAAGTCTCTATTTTAATTGATTCGCCCCACTACTTGTTGCAAGCCCCAATCGTCTTTTCCATCCACAAATCGAGCTCAGTCAGCAAACAATCGACTGAACACGGCTAATCCCTCAGTCCAATGTCGAATTGCCAACACCTGCCACTCATTGCAATCATCCGGGTTACCCATTTATCCGGTTGGCCACTTGAACAACTCGATTGGGAAAATGGTATGGTAAATCGGCAAATGCAAAATCACAAATCGCATTCGGTCACAAATGGCAATCCCATTAAGTCAAGGCGCAGCTTTAAGAAATCCAATTAAATGGCAAATAGAACAAAAATATTGAAAAAAGGAGGGCGGTGACAATAAGGAGCTCAAGCTGGATACTGGATCCTGGATGCTGGATGCAAAA
Source organism: Drosophila elegans (assembly GCF_018152505.1). NCBI lineage: Eukaryota > Metazoa > Arthropoda > Insecta > Diptera > Drosophilidae > Drosophila > Drosophila elegans. The sequence continues at coordinate 10,895,960 of NW_024545513.1, read as the reverse complement.
AACCCCACATTGAATGTCTGCATAATAATGCCTAAATAATGAGTGAGTGAGTGAGTGAGTGAAGAGTGCGAAGCACTCCAAAGACATTAGCGCACTTGAACCAGGGAGCAAAATGCGAGGATATTATGGCCTGCCACTCGGCTGGCGGAAATGTTTTTCATTTTTTCCCTAATGAGCGCCAAAAAAAAAAAAAACGAAATGTATAGGCAGTTGAGAAAGAGACAGCCAAAGTTGGAAAGGGAGAAAGAGGGAGAGAATGCTTTTGGGTGTTTGTCAAGTACAGGCAGTACTCCACTGGATCCACATAGACCCACCCACTCTCCCAAGAACCTCTCTTTTTTCCGGGTGTCAGGTTAAGTGTGCGAGCGAAATAGCATTGGCTGTTGGCAATTTGCATCCAGTGCAGCTAACAAATGAGCAGAATAAATTAAGACAAAGCGGGCACAAGCAAAATGTACACTTAAAAAAAAGTAGACATAGCTAATTTAAGTTCCTATCTTCAGAACCAATTTATCTTTGTAAAGAGGTTATTCTTATTAGCTTAAAATAAATCTTAAAGACTTTAAATATGTATTTACCTGGTATTAAATATTGTTCTCTTTTTGTAATATTTATTTTATTGACTTACATTTAAAATTGACATAAAAAAAATTATTTTATGAAATCTTTTTTAATCTAATCCCTATATAAAAAAACTATATAAAGTAGATACTTAATTTATTTAAAAGAAGACCTTTTTCGAAATAAACTTTCTTTGTTTTTAAAAACAGTAAAAAAAATTAAAAAAAAAAAACAAAAAACCAGGAATAATTTTTAAAAGATGGGAAAAAGAAGAAAAAGCAAAGATGCATTCCAAGGATCTGTAGAGTGGGCAGTGAAATGCAGCTCGAAAGCAGGAGAATCCATGGCCGCTTGACAAAAGACACTTGAGGCCAAACAAAATCAACAAAAAAAATTAAAATAAAAACCAAAAGGAAAAGAAAAAGAAAAGGAAAGATGACGAAGCTGGTGAGAAAGAGAAGGAGAACGAAAGCGAAAGCAAAAGCCCAAAGGTGCAAAAGGGGCCAGAAAGAGAGCGAGCGAATGCAATGGCTTTGCCACAATGGCGGAAATGTGTGAATGAGAGGTGGCCACTTGAGCCAACGAAAGAGAGGGGCGTATGCCGAGGGAAAGAGACGAGGAGTGCGACTATAATTAGCACGCAAAAACGCACTCGCCAGCAACAGCCCGGGCAATTAAACTAGGTACACACTCCATACTCCACACTCCACACTCCGCTTCCCTTCGCAATTTGTCATCGCCTTGAGTGCATTTTAATCGCCATCAAAATCGTAAACGTAATAATAAAAAAAAAAAAAAACGAATATTTATATATAAATAATAAATAGCCAGAGGGCGCCCAAGGGTTAATTGCTAACCCACTTGGTCGATCGTCGCCCGCTTAATTACTGGAAAGCGCCCACTGCTGCACCACTCAACTGCTAAACTACTCAACCACCTCGGCCAGTGGGTCAGAAATTGTTGACTTGCACAAATTGCTTTATAATCGTCATCAATAAATGAAGCCGGTCATTAGGGGGTCTGAACCACCCCACCACCCCACCACCACACTGCCACCCCCAAAAACAGTAACCATCAACCAGCTACAGCCCCATCTTCAATCCAATCCAATCCACGATAAACCAAATTGTTAGACAAATATAATTATTCAAGTTCCAAAACAGAAGAGGTTATTGAGGATGTTCATGGGGTGTTGGAAATACCTATGGGATATATTTATATCGCATTTGAGGAAACTACTTTATCACCTTATTTACAGTCTAAAATGAAGCATAATTATTAATGATGACATCTACCTATGATTCCCATATCTATACCCAAAATTAACTGATGCCAAAAAGTAAATACTTATTTATTATTATTGAAGTAGCTTAGAAGCAAATTGATTGTTTTTACTTTAATAATGATAAGGACACCTAAAAAATTATGCTTGATATTAACAAGCCTTTAAGAAATAACCAAAAAAAAAATGCCTAGAAACGATTTCCGAGTGTATGTCAAAAGGAGATCTTTCATCCATGAATGCGAGCCGTTCACATCCAGTTCGATATATTAAAAACACATATTAATGATTCAACCTTGAATAATTTCTGATTGCAATTTCGTCGAGGTTGTTGTGTGGTGGTGGGGATTGTATTTATTTACGTATTTTTAGCAGTGATCGCATCGCCAGCAAAAGTGATCAGACAATCCCGAGGATGGCGTGACTCAGGTTCAGAATCAAATCAAATCGAATCGAATCGAAAACGGGGCGCCGTCGGGAATGAATCGGAATCAGAATCGAAATCAGAATCAGAATCAAAATTAAAAACACTAAAGTCGAAACCTCCTCCTTTTCTCTTTTTTCGTTCGATGATTTCAGTGGAAGCAACAAGCAAGCAGGCTACGTGTCACAAATTATTAATAATCTATAATAAAAAGTATAATTTCATTTAATAATGAGACGCGTGTAGAAATCGTCAGGATCCTCTTGTATTCGAATTTTTCATTTAATAAATCATCGAAAAATGAAGTTGCCGCCGCAGACGCATACTAATTTTTCCTTCTTCTCTTGAGTTTAAGTATTTACTTGTATTACTTTTTTCGGTGGTTGACCACGTTGCGCCCATTTTGTGGCGCCAGGGTCGGCGTTGCATGTGCCTCCACCGCCTTTTTCATTTTTCCATTTTTATTTTTTTTTTTGTTTTTTTTTTCTCGGCGTTCCTCATCGCTGGCAGTTAAATTTTTGTTGGTTTTCCAACGTGACGCCTGTCAGCTGGCATTTTTCAGTTGGCGGGAGTGAGAGGGCCTCTATAAATTGGTAAGAGCGCTGTGGCCGAGACAATTAAATGCCTAATTTTGTGTTGAACCCCCGCTCACCCGTGGCGTTTGTTTTTCCAAATAATTCATTAATATTTTTCTGTTTCTGTTTCGTTTTTTTTTTGTATGTGTTTTTGGGTAATTATGACCTGAGTTGCATGTGCAATGCATTTCGTTTTTGTTGGGCGTTTTGGGTGCCAATTTCATGCGCTTTTCTCGTTAAAAGCGATAATTTATCAACAAGCTGGAAATGTGGCTGCCCGAGGGAAGTTGGAAAAGTGGACAAAAAAAAACATATACTCCCAAGTCAGGCAAAAGTTCAAATGTTTGCACAAATCTCTTTTTTTTCGTGAAGCTTTGATTTCTGTATTTTACAGTCGGGTGTGGTGATTATTGATTTGCTTTTCTCAAGTATATTGATTACTGTTTATACATACTATGATTACGAGATTTTTTATTTAGATAGCCAAACATTTGAATTTAATTTCTCTACTTAATTGAATTCCTTTCGAATGTTTTACTTATTAAATGTATTATCATTTGTTTTCTTTTCAGTTTTTAGTGGGCATTTTCACTCGAGCGGAGAAACTGAGCCACAAGACAAAACGAGGCCATTATCTCTCCACTGTGCAGCTGCCACGCCCAGTGTGTAACGCCCTAGTCCGGGCATACATATATAGTCATTCATCTATTTTCCACCAGCTGGTCAGGTAAACACTACACTACACATGAAGAATGCGTATGCATACAATTTTCTATTTTATATTTCATTATTAATTACAAACTAAGTAGAAAGTGTTTTGTGAATTTCAAAGTTTTTGCGGTTTTAAATAACATGTAAATATTTTTTTTCTGTGCATAGATCAGGGTCCGGTTCGCTTCAGTTTGGACTCTCATCATCTGGCTGAGGTGCAACGATAACAATAATTGCCCAACATTATCTAGGTTATTATTTCGTTATATCTGCCTGATGATGTTGTTGTTATTGCCACTGACCCGTGTGTGTGTGTGTGTAAATTATCGGGGAGTATATGGTGAAATATAGTGGAAAATGTATAAGAATAGGCTTCGCTCCATTTGCCAGCGGCATCGCATCGATTGATTCAATTAATTATCCCACTAATAGTCCATTTTTTCCCCCTCACTTGTTTTTCTTTTTGTTATTTGTGCATGTGTGTGTACTGTGCTGTGCACCTTGGCTAATCAAGTTTTCTCTATATTTTCTCTATATATTTTATTACACAGATATCGGTATGCGCTTCCTTTATGCAAATAAACACACAGTTCGTCATACATTTTGAAAATTGTTTTCCCAGTGATTGACGCTTTGACAGAGACAACTTAGTTGTCAACACGCAAGAATCATGTCCACAGCGGAGTTGTGATATACCACACATACTATAAATGGCATTCATATGTGGGGATACCTATACCTTTATAATATTCCGCCACAGCAACTATCAATCTATGACAGCCCCCTGAGTTTTTTTTTTTTTTTGTCACAGGCGCCCCTTTTCGTTTTTAATGAGAGACAACACAGAATTTGCGTGCAACATCAAAGTTGTTCTCGTTGTTGTCTGGATATTAGATGTTGTTAAAGTTGTTGCCATAATTGTTGTCATACTGTCTCTAACTATATGGTTAATGGCATGGCGACGATAAGTCAGGCCAATAATCGAATCAAATATAGGAAGTGAAACCATAAGAGTGTCAACCTAGATTATAATGAACAGCAAAAACTAGAACTAGTTATTTATTCTGTGCAACATCAAAGTGTTTTAGGTTTTTTTATGGGCCATTGAACTGTTGCCTTTCAGGGTTTTCTAAATGATTGCCAAGAGTAAAGGGAGATAAAAGCCATATTTTCAACAGGTGACATTCTGGTGGCCAATGACTTTCACTTGGCCAGAAAAAGCAAAAAAGAATCTCCCAAAACAAAGACAGATAAGCGATGGCAAACAGAGAGAAAAGAATGAATGGTTTTATTTTTGGGGAGCTGCAGTTGGGATCTCGGCAAACATTTTTGACTAAGTAAAGATCAACAAGGGGATCAAAGGTTGCCAGAATTTTCGGTATCTTCATATATGCCAGTGGCGCCAACAAAAGATAAATCTACAAAATGTAGGGGAAAATAACTTTAGAAGAAAATTGGGAACACTAAGATAAAAGATCAAAGCCGGCGACATAAAGAAAGTTTAGATTTAAATTTAAATATGGAATATTAACGAAAAATACAATTACTCCATTCCTATTGTTTTATTATTGTTTTTCATAAATGTTAAACAAATAAACACATGTAATCTAGCAAACTGAAGACTGTAACTGCATCAAAAGAAAAACACTGTATACACAAAAATATGAATAAGACAAAGGCCTGATATCTGGTGACCTCCGAGATTATAGAGATTAGTTTGAGGCGCCAGCGGAGGCAGCTTCCGTTTGTCCCACTCAAGTGTTGCAAGCTGTCTGAAAACGCTATCTCTTCTGAATCTGAATTTGAATCTCAATCTGAACCTGAATCCGAGTCCAAATCCGCATCTCTCTTGAGAGACTTGCAGACAAGTCAAACAAATATCTTAAATTCAAATGGAAACAAAGGCAAACAAACAGACAAACAGACAAACAAACGAATAGACGAACAGACGAAAGATGCCTGAGTTGGGGACAAACATTTGAATACCAATAGAGATTTACACAATGTGGTAGCATGTTTGAGGTGTTTAACTGTCACCTCAGACTTAGGCACTCTGCAGATAACATTCCGTATAACATAACGATCCTATTCCAAGTGATCTGATGGCGCTTGCTCAGTCACAGTAAAGATCTACACTTGGCAAAATAAAAAACAATATAAAAAGAAAGTGTAGGTTAATGTTTTTAATGAGTATATCATAACTATAACTCGTTATTGTCATACATTCCTCTGTATTCTATTCTCTTTATGCCACTAAATATTATAATTTTGTAATTTATTTAATTTAAGAGCATTCCTATTCAAGTTGACATACACAAGTGATATTTTCTCCCTCTGCAAGGGGCACACTTTATGGCAAAGTGCGTCTGTGCGTAGATAGTCGCGTTGAGAAATCTATTTGCCTGACAAATATTGCACTTCCTGTGCCCCATCCCCATCCCCTTTGGAAATCCAAGTCAAGCTTGCCTATTTGCGTTGGCCTAATGGAAAACCCCCCCCGAAAACATTTCCTGTGATCTCCTTTTTGGCAACAATGGCCAAACAATGGGCTTTTCCTCGCCAGCTGGGACTGCTCACTTGGATTTGTTGTTATATCTGTTTGTTATGTATGCGACTGGATGACAAGGTACCAAGATGTGTTTTTTTTTTTTTTTGTGTGTGGGGGTAAGGGGTCCTAATCGCTCTGCACGCACACTTGCCGCACAATGGAATGTTGGGTATCCTGGGGATCCTGGGCCGCAGCATGTGTGCATTGTCCTCTGGCATCATAAACTCGTCTTCAGCTGTCGTCGCGCGCCCTTAATTTCTAAGCATTTGTTTAGACATTTAGACATGCACCGCAGAGCGCAAGGAGACAATAAAGAAATCCCGAGTAGCATAATAGTAATCAAAAAAGAAAAAAAAACGTAGAGAAAGACCAGAAGATTGCGGTGGCTGCACTGCGGGAGACGCGGCGTATGAGCAATCTCCGAATCCGAAAACCTCAAGAAAAAAAAAAGAAGTATGCACACGAAAAGAAATAAAAGAGGAACAAAAGTGGGCGTGGGCCTGGTTAATTATGTTGTTAGACAACGATCGGATGCCAAGGCACAAGATGCGTCTTTTCACTACCTTTTTCCCTAAGGATATTAGGATAGGATAATCTTGTTGCTGCGGCTCGCACAATCCTGCCATTCAGAAAACATCCATTCGATCCGATCCGATCCGATACGATACGATCCCATCAACAGAATCGAATCGAAACCTAAGCCGAAACCGAAACCGAAACCGAAGCGAAAGAATTCAGGGGCGGGCAGCAACTAATCATCAAGGGGATTAACTGCCATTGAGAGGACCATTCCTGACTTCTCTCCTTTGTGGCCCGATGTTAATGAGGGATTGGAAAAGTAGTCGTAGCAGAAGGTATCATAGGAAAACCCCTTGAAATTATCCCACATAATTGGGTGCAGTTATAGCCATCGTAGATTATAGGTTCAATTTTTTTACGTTAAAGGAGATATTGGTAGTTTTTATTAGTTCATTGCATTTTAAATGCTTATAAATCTATTATATTAATATTAAATTAATACAAGCATATCATATTTTTGTGACTCAAACCAATTACTCCAAAAACTTTTCAAGATCACATCCACTTAATTAAATCTCCTCCAAACCGTGAATTTTTTCCAAAATTTTCCTGTCTCTTATCTAAGCCAAGTGTTTTCCTCAAATGCGGACAAGCAGATGTAGATAGTGTCCAGAAATGCCAGGCCAAATCGAAATCTCACTCTGGCCAAGCCCATCCCGGTTAGGGGTTAAGGGTTAAGGGGATTGAGAGGGATTGAGAGGGGTTAAGGGGGTCTTCTGTAGGACCCCCCCTGGGGCATTAGCATATTACTCTTGGATCCGGGGATCTATAGGCTAAGGCTAACGTGACCAGCGGCACTTAAAGTCCTCCATTTTTCTTCTGCCTTCCCATTTTTTTTTTTGGGTGTTTTGTCACAAATTTTGGAACATTTAGTTTAGGTTTCTGCGGTCGCCGGGCGTTGAAACTAATTAACATATTTAATGTTTTTGGCACGTTTGAGTCCGTGGGTTTGGCCCTGCGAAAGAGTCCTGGCGCCAGGCCTAGTTAAAATCTAATAAAAACCTGAGCATGCCTCATAAATTTCACTCCCACAACACCCCCTCTATGCATATATATATATTTTTTTGTTTTTTTTATTTTATTTTAGTTTCGAGAGGGGTTGGTTGAGCGCCTAATGGCGAACGCGCTTTTATGTTAAATTAAACCCGAGATCCGTCCACATTCAGTTTTTTTTTATTTTTGTTTTTTGGGGTGGCACTTCCCAAATGCCAAAATGCTGAATGTTGAAAACGAGGTGGCAAGTACGTTGTCGCTGAGGTGCGACAAAATATCACAAATAAAAATTCCATTTTGTGTTTTGGAATTTTTTAATATTCAAATGAAGTCGCGCAAGGGTGAAGCGAAATTTGCCTTTGAAGAGTTTGCCGGGGTAAGTTTTGTTTTTTTTTGTTTTTTTTTTTTTTGTATTTTTCATTCCAATTCAAGGGCCTTAAAGTCAGCACTTTAAGTGGAAAGGGCCTGAAAAAAGCAAAAGTTTTCAAAAGCTATGGGATTTTACAAGGACATTTTCGTTCGATTTAATGAAACGATGAACAGAAAGAGTGATTCAGCATTTTACATTTTTACACCATTTTCAACGAAGCTAAAATATCTTTTAAGCTACTCTAGAGATTAAAATTCATTGGATTTTTTTTTTTTTGTGCTGCAAACAAAGCCACTTGTGGTAAGTTGAAAATAAAGCACTTCCTCAACTGGAAAAATGTGAATTATGAAAGATTCACTTAAAAAGAAGCTATAAAATCTAACCAAAGCTCCATAAAAATGATTTTCCAATCACAAGCGCCAACTTAATCTACGTCATACCCCCCGGTTTCACCTGGTTTGATTCCCAATCCCAATCCCATTTACCATGCTCCAAACCGAGTTACGCCCTCCGGCAAATTGCGTGTGGCTTCCATCAGTTGAATGATTGATGGATGGCCCAGACCAGTTTCTCTGGAGAAAAATAAAAAAATAAAAAAAAAGAGAGGGGTACGCAGAGACGTCAGACGAAATAGCCAGCTGTTGCGAAAAAATGATATTGCTCCTTTCACTTGGCCAAACGGAGGAGAACAGCAGGCCTAATCTAGCACTGATCGCCAGTGATAACCAGCCATTGATACCCTTTTGCTCTCCGTCCGGAACTCGGGACTCGAGACTCGGGACTTTTGGGCACCGCATGATATGATATGTCTGCAGATAGCGGTGGCATTAGGCATTAGATAAGAAATCAGGCATTTATACATATGAAAATATATGTATATATATATATATGTATATGGGTACAAAAGGCGCACGGGGGACGGTTATTTGTGGTTGCAACAGCAGCAACATCATCATCATAATCATCAACCGTAGGTAGGAAGCATCCTCAATTTATGGCTTAGTATTTCAAGGGTTGCCCTTCCAGGGGTTGCACCACCAGATCCCAACTGCTCACCATTCATGTCGAGGGTAAGCAGGCGAAAGAGAGTAGCCTACCGATCGAAAATCGATGCCAAACGAATTAACTACTAGACTTTGTAACAAACTATTCTTTACGAACAAAAGAAAAACTAATAAACTATGTACATACAAATATGCTGCAACTCTAGAACTCTATTTATAATAAGCTATTTATTATATGTTCGGTTTTCCTCATCAGCTTAAAAAATATTTTACAAATTACATAAAACTGCGCTTAAACTTGGTCTTCCCATATATTATGAGTCCAGTAGTTAGAGTACACATTCTTTGGTGTACTTAAGGACCTTCAAAATAGCTGAAAATACTTTTGCTTTTCCTATCGAGTATAAGACTGTTTGGCTGACATTTAAGATACACTTCTTTAATTTCTTTATTACACTTAATAATCAGAAAATGCTCTCAAGACTTGGAATAGGAATAGCTAAATCGATTCGCAGTTAAGTGATCAAGGTGGTTGGCAAGGCAGCCAGGACCTTTGTCCAGGGCTAATTGGTGGCACAATGAGCACTCGCACTCGCACTGGCTCTCGCATTCCATCCACTCGAATCCACTTCAATTCAGAGCCCCCACTCTTTCAATGTCTTCTTCGTTCAGAGACCACGAGCCAAGGATCTGAATGCGAGGCTGTCAACTTCAAAAGAGTCTTTCAAATTGTATAGTGGGCAACACCTAACTACCTGATGGACCGGGATGGCCTTTAAAGAGCGCGTCTATAGCAGACAAATTGGCCATATCCCATATCCTAAAACCCATGTCCCATATCCCCGAATATACACACACACACACACACACACACACACGTGCAGTTGCTGCCGGCCGCCTTTGATTTTCTAAGCGAATTGTTTCAAGAAAACCACCAGAGGACGCTGCACGAGATTGAGGTTGAGCCACGTAGGTATATGGTCTATATGGCTTATTTTATCCAAAGGACTAAAGGACTCGTGTGTGTGTGTGTGAGAGTGTGTGTTCCTTGCGCCTCAATTAATTTGATTTGCGTCCGTGTTCGTGTCCGGAAATGGAACTCCACTTGAGTTTAGTTTTGTCAACCCGTTCCGTTCAGTTCAGTTCCACTCCTCGGACACAAATTTTTTTCTTTCCTTTTTTTTTTTGTATTTGTATTTTTCGCTTCGTCTGCTAAGGATTGGGATTGGGAATCTGTTGGCTGGGATGATGCTCGAGACCACTTGGATATGGTTGAATGGGCACAGAAGATGGCCAACTATGCTTTGAACTATCGGGGAAACTAATGGCAGCAGACATACATTTGCCCCACCTCCCGACTTCACATCTTTTCCTCCTTTGACTGGCTACAGCTTAGCACACATTAAAAAAAATATTTATAAAGTATTGTAACTTGGCAATAAATCTGCTCTTCAATGTATTATATTATATATATTTTATTTTAGTTTTCTGCTTATTATTTAGATTATTATTGCTATTTGAAAAAATTAAATCTTTGTTTAAAACCAAATTTGTATTTTAAATTCGTACAAATTTTTTTAAATGAAAGTAAAAGTCTTGTACATATTTTAACTTTCTTATTTGTTTTTTTTTTTTTTTTATTTAAAAATGGTTTTCAAATTGTTAATATAAATTTATTCGCTCAGCCAGGATGCTATTTTTATTTAGATATTTCTTTTAAAAAATATATTCCAATGAAAGGGGATTGGACTCATGCCTTATTCCAAAAAAAAATGTAAAATAGTCCATCAAATTTTGTCTGTCCCTTTGTAGGAATTTTTTTTCAGCACTTACAAAAGGAGTTGGGATTGCTAATTGGAGTAGAGAGTGTCCCAACTTGAGCTGCAACAATTAAACGCATTAGGCGACACCTTCCTGCCGCCTGCAACCCACCCTCCACCCTGCGAACCACCCCCTTTTCTTCCCCCTTTTAGCGGTTCATTATGCCTTATTAGGGTGGCTCTTTGCGGCAACATGGCCGACTAACGCGCACACACTCTCATCTGAAACACACACACACACACAAATGCATAATATGCAATATCAAATACCGAGTGCAAAGGGCGTTTAAAAACGCGCGCGTTTTCTGCCGCCCGCTAAGTGCATTTCAATGTATGAAAAGCCGCTTCCGTTTCCGCAACGCTTTGGAGCTCTGCCCTTCCTTCCCCAATTTATATATATAAATAAATGTACATATATATATATATTTATAAAGATGGTAGAACAAAGGTGGGCCACAATTACGGAATTGCGGGTTTGAAGGCCTGCGACGACGACTTTCCGTAGTTGTTGTTTTGACACGCAGCCAGCGAGAAGTAGAAACAGAAAATCACCCATGAAACCCATAAAACCCAACGCCCACTGACCCCACTGACCCCACCGACCGACCGCAAAAAGTGTTAAATTATAGACTTTAATAGCGCTCGGGTCCCCGGTATATCCCATATATGATTATATGATTATAACGCTTTTGAGAGCGTCAACAGCTGGCGACACTCAAGGGTGGATGTTGCTATTGCTGTTGTGTTGTGTTGTTGGTTGTGTCCAGAAACTATCAAAGTTAAACAGCATAATCTCCGATATTTGAGTAAATAACATATTGATTTATTTACTGGATAGGGTAGTTGTGTCTTATCCTAAGGGTTTCCAAGAAAAGGAAATTCGCTCTTGTGGCTGAGTGGCCAGTAAATAAATTTCATAAAACTTTATTATTCCTAAATATCAATGGTTTAACAAAATAACAAGAAGCCTTGAGTTGGAACTATCGTTTACTTAGTTAAAAACCAAACATAAATTACCTCTACTATTATATAATAAAAAGTATACTTCTTAAAATAGATGTAGATATTAAAAACTTCTGGGTAAATAAAATATACTTGTATGTATTTAACATTTTTAGTCTGAACAAATAAAATACGTTCTTAATACATTTACCATTTCGATTTTATTATGCCAAACTTAATAACCCCAATTTTAATATGTTAGGCTCTCGACTATATTTCATTGAAATATGTATTAAAGAACCACTCGATTAAATAAATAGCCACCGATTGGGACACCGATCTCGAGCCGATCCGATCCGAACCGATCCGGAATCGCTGGCCACACCACACGCAGCGTCGGCATTTTGGCGTTTGAACTAAGCGAAATTAATGGCCAACACAGGCTACTTAGGCGGAGGCCCACGCACACGGGACACGGAGGATTGTCCAATTGTCCGGGGATCGGAGGAGGAGGCATATACATATCTGGAGGAGGAGGAGCCCTTATCCGCCGCTTGTTCGCTGTGCGATTTATGACTCGGCATGCAAAACGAGCCGAGATATAAAACACACAAAAAACAACAAAAAACGGAAAATACAAAAAAATACAAAAAAGGAGGGGCGGAGACATGACACAAAACTGCAGAACCACATGGCGCCCGCCCAAGATCATAATGATCATCGTGGTGATCCGCTGGTGAAAGAGGGAGAAAAGGCGAATTTATATAGTCACAACGGGTGGGCCCGAGCCCACCGTTCGATCAATAAAAATGAAAATTTGCCCAGCAGTTGATGAAATTTACGCGATCGGCGTCGGCACAACTACAAAGTCAAAAGAAAGAAAGAAGCGCGCGCGCGCACTTTAGCGGCCTTCAAATGAAAAGTCCACCGACAATTTGCCTGGCGCCCCTTCTTTTCCATCCAGAATCACTGATACCCGCGATTCTCTGAATCCCCGATCCCTGAATCCCCGATCCCCAAGCTTATCCCATCCGCTTCATGCGTGTGAGAAGTTTTAGATAAGCCCGAATAAGGAGTACCATATACACTTCAAAGTGCAAAACCGAGAAAAGCGAATGAAGAGCAGCCGTCGGATGCCATGCAAATTCGCATTGATAAGCGAGAGCAAAAAAAAAAAAAAAAAAACAAAAAGAGACAGTAGATGGGGTTACTGGCGGAGATGGTATTTGAAGTGCAGAGTGTTAGGCGCAGGCTCTTTGATATGGGGCCTAGATAAAGTTCGCTTTGATGTTGAATCGTGGTGTTTCTTTTCTTTCTGCTTTCAAGCTTCATTGGCAAATAAGTTAATTACTTTATTTTAAACCGGAACTCCTATCATTGAGCAATTTACAAATACTAACACACAACCAAAAATGAAATTAAAAATTTACACTGATCACAACCCTACGATATGTCCCTGCGTTGGGCGCCATTTTCCCTACTCATTCACTCTAAACTTTAACCAAGAAAAGTTATTCAAATTTATATTATACGACTTCCGAAGAACTTGTTTAAACGCCTTGGTATCGTTGAGTTTTGTTTGTTTTTTTTTTTTTTTTTGAGGGTGTGGTGTAGCTTAAATAACTAATGCGGTAAACAAAGAAGACGTACAGTACTTACAAATCCATGTTTATCACTAATATTGTTGGTCAATTTTAATTTGTGAAATGAAACAACTTTCTGCATCCATTGCTCACCCGTTGTGGGCGAATCTGGATGGATATACATGCGTTTTGGCATCTCGGGGTCCGCTTTCCCAGCCACCATCCAGCGACTGTAATTACGGTTGTATAAATATGGATTGAACCCTCTTTTCTTGTGTGTTTTCTTTTTAAACTCACCTATTATGAAATTTATAACGATAATCGTCCGCCGCCACGATGTCCAGTAGCAAGATGTATTTAGCCTTGGCATCCAGTCCCGAAACACGAAATTTCATTTGCGGAAACATTTGTCTGAAACGAGGGAAGAGATGAGCGAAATGAGGAATTAGAGATGGGTGTGCTACGGTTGGGATAGAGGGGTGTATGGTCATTTTCCCGGGCTAATCAAATAAAACATTAATCAGCGAGGCCTAAGACGACCACGTTCTGGTTCTCAGGGGCCCACCTTCGGGGCTGAGATCCGTCGAAGATCATCGCTGCTGCTGCCATGCGAATGCCAGCTAAACCACAGCCGCAGTCGTAGTCGCACTCGCAGTCGCACAATCATCATCATCATCATTATCAGATTCGGACTGCGACGAGTTGGCCAAAAGCAAACAAAACCAAACCAAACCAAACCAAACCCCAGACCAGACCAGTCGGGCTATCAAGTGGCGCCAAGCCACAAATTGTTTCGGCTCGACTCCCCGAACTCCGACTCGGATTCAAATTGGCCTAAAAAGAGAGGCAAAGGCATAGCCAGAGCCAGAGCCAGAGCCTGAGTTGGCCAGGTTGATTAGCCATGTTGGTGGCAATGTGCAAACTCGAAAATTACATGGCCCGGCCAAAAGGGGGAACACACACAGGCGATTCCTCCGATGCTGCGCTGCGCTCCGCTGCGATGTCGTTGTCCCTCGGAACCGAAGCCCAACATCGCACCATCCGAACAGCCCAGCCCAGCCCAGCCATCCACATCTACATCCACCCAAAAAGGAGTCCGGAGATGGACGCAGAGGCAGAGGCGTCCACTTTGGCCAGAGGAGATCTCGCCCTGCACACACACGGGCATAAATATGAAAATTATAACTTTAAGTAGCAATCACTCAATCGCTGTTCGGGTTCAGGTTCACCATGGACACACTGAGAAAAAACAAGCTAGTTTTAAACTCAATTAATTTACCATTTCGTTCGATTCCCGAACTAATATGTATAGCTATAATCCCTATAAATCCCAACTAGTTTTTTGCGTAGCTTACAGAATTCTTTAAACGCATTATATTATGCCAGGCTAGTATATACAGCTATTTACAGTATAACCATATAATTCCCAACTGCTTTTTTGGCTAGCTTAAAAAGCTTGGGTAAGGCTTGCTTAGTAAAGTAATTTGTTAATTGATAATTATGATTTTAAAAACTTTAGACTTGAATAAATGATATGATAAAATCGATTTTACAAAAAGCTGCCTGATCGTAAATCTGTGAAGATTATATATGGTTAATTGTAGACCCAAAAACTGTGTGAATTCTCAATGCCAAATCTTTTTCGCAGTGTCTATCTGAGGCTACAGATTCAGGTTGAGGTTTGGACTCTCGGAGCGAGAGCGCCTCATGAATCAAATTTAACGAACGTCTTGTTCATGTTCACAGATCATCATCAGCTGCGACTGCATTTTGATAAAAACCAACAAACATTGGGGGATACTTTGGGGGGATATATGCAGCGTGGAGGAGGAGGGCTAACAAGCTGACTGATGTCTGACTGACTGGACGGGACTGGAGGAACCCCGAATCCGAGGATGTTTCTATTTGGAGGAGCACCCCCTTTTCATGAGAGTGTGTGGGGGGATGGGGGGAGGGTCTGCCTGCCTTTTTTGACTGCAAATTATTTTTTATTTGCCAGGAACGAAGAAGGCACGTCTGTCTGCCTTTCCTTGCCTTGCCTTGCTTTTGGTTTGGACTCCTTTACTTTTTTTTGTTTTTTGTTTTTTTTTTTTTCTCGCTGCCCGGGCTTTTGTTTTTGGCGAGAGAAGAGTCTTAGTGTATGTGTGTGTGTGTGTTGTCTTAACTGAATAGCTCGTTAACATTATTGAGCACTTGGCGCCAGTTGTTGGCAGCTTGTTATGGCCAGAGACCAGAGACATGGCCCCAAGCGAGGCCGACTTTGGAGCCAGTTTCCTGGGCCCACACGCCGTATTTCTCTGCGCTTTTTTCTTTCTTTTTCTTTTTTTTCCTTCGATTTTTTCCTTTTTTCTTCTTATTTTCCTGGCTCTTGCTCGACAACAAAACGATTTGCTCTCGTTTGTGTTGGTTCCACAGACTTGTGGCCAAAAAGACCAAGACCGAGACCGATACCCCGAGATTCAGGTTCGTGCAAATCGTTACGTGTAAAACTTGCACCTTTTGACCAGAGCGCACCCAGCGTTCGCTGTTTGTTTTTGCCACACACATTTTGAACAGCAAGGAGAGCCACATCCACATCCACATCCACGTCCACGTTCACATCCAGATCCATAGCCACCAGCAGCACGGCTAATTCAATTTCCCCCGGCCAAAAGTGTTGAAGGCAGTTGGCAAAACGAGGAAAACGACGAACCAAGGCAAAGGAGTCCATGAGCCCATAATTAAGCTTAATTAAGGCTCAGTGCGTTTTCTGTATTTTTTTTTTGCCTTCTTGTTATTTTTGAGTGTGTTAAGGTGTCGCTCAGTTGTCCTTAGCCCCGTCAGGCCCACATAGGGGTTAATGGCTAATCAATTAGCCCGGACCGAAAATAAAATACTCAACGATTGAGTTGTAATTGGGTTGGGCTCGGCGCACAAAAAAATAAACAGTGTTAAGACCTTAATAAAGGAGAAGTAGGGGAAATAATGATAAAATGGGGAAACAAAATAGGGTCACCCAAACATTCAAACCTTAGGAGTTAAAAAAAATACCTATATAAATAGGAAACGTATACTCTATATATTTAATAGAATAGAATAGATGCAATTGAAAATTTTAACATTTATCATAGTCAGAAAGTCTATAAAAACAAATCTGGAATATATACACTTTGACAATGTGTATTCATTGATAATCACATTGTAGAAAATGAACTACTAGCTGAGTGTATGTATACATTAAAAAAAAAAACCATAAAAATGTACACAAAAAACATACACACTAATGTGTTTATTAACACTCAAATAAAGCTTTTTCATAAATAAATTATTCCGCTGTTAATTTCTCACTTAACACTTAAACAATCAAACAAAAAACCTATTCTTTTTTTTTAAGAATCTTGTTATTGCAGAACAAAATAAATTAAAAAGAAACGAAAATTATAAAATAAAAATAGGTACAAAAAAATTAATTTATAAAAAACAATGAATACATTGTTTATAGGTAGAAACCACCCAGTTGCAAGTCACTCATGGTGAATTTGTTAGGTATTTCATTTTACAAAATCGATCCTTCGTCGGCACTTATCTAAATCTTGGCTGCTTGCGGTGGCCATGTAATCGATTAATCGATCCCATCAGCGGATCCGCAGGTGACATCTGTGTACCCTGTGTGTCCCGAGACATACCCTCCTGCCAAGGACTAAACGGCGTCTATTAACGCACCTGTGCCGATTTCGAGAGGACAGGTGAGTGGTGAGTGCTGAGAGGTGAGGGGCCGACCTGCCTTAGAAGCGTCAATGCATTATCTGATAGTCAATCAAACAGCAGCCCAAAACCCAAAACCAAAAAAAAAAAAAAAAACCCAGAGAAAAGAGGCTGCAAATGTCAATGATGATGGAGGGGGACAAACAGAAGGAGGAACCGCCAGACGCCGCCAGATAAAAAAATAAACACAAAAAATAACCAACACTGATGAAAAATTGAGCAGTAAAAAGAAATATATGAATTCAACATTTTTTATTTCATATTTAAATTAAATATGCAAAATTACAATATACAAATATTTAAATTAATATGGAAAGCTTATAAATGCATTGTTTTAAATTCAATGAAGCATTTATTAAAAATGTAAATTTCAAAAATAAAAATGAATTCCAAAATGAGTCAAATGAAAAATTAAAAAATAAATAAAATTGCAATAAATGAAAATCAAAGCGAAAAATATTTTAATTGATTATGGAAAAACCTGGTCGTAATAAGTATTTTTACCAGTGTACAGAGTTTGGCTTGCAAAACGCATTCGTGGGTATTTTTCTCCTTTTTTTTTTGCTGTTCTCCTTTTGTCAACAAGGCGCGGGGATTAAAGTAGCACCTGCAGTTGGCCCAAAGGGAACCGAAAATTGGTCGTAGTGCGGGGAAACCCTCAAGATATAGGGGCTGGCTGTGGGGATCCGTTGACAGTTTGGCTTTGTGACAACAAAATTGCTGTCGTTTTTTTCCGTAATCTTTGTCAACACATTGCCAATGGATTTCCGATAACTCCGAACCCCAACCCAAAAAAAAGAAAGGGTGCATATTCTCTACATCATCTTACATCATTTGCCTAGAGAACATCTGTCTTTTTCGTCCGGTTGATTTATTTATTTGGCCACTTTTTGCATTGCATTTAATTTGAATTTTATTGAATGACAATGCATGCAAATTGCTTGAGAAAAAGGGAACGTTTTTTTCGTTTTTCGTTTTTCGTTTTTTTTTTCATTTTACAGATGTACATCGTTTGGATATTTGACAAATTTGTGAGCCCATCATCGGCAAAACTGTGGCCAGAAACAGGGAGACAGAAACAAGAAGGACCAAAAGGCAGCTGCATCATAAACGTTAATTACCCACACGAAGGATCGGGGCAAATTAGTTAAACCAATAAACTGACAGGCGAAGGAGACTGACTGACCAAGTGGCTGGCCGGCCATATATCAGGTCTATATAATAATAAAACAATTTATGAAGGCATAACCACGGCCCCAAGTCGTCGTAAACACGCTGCCCGTTTGTTTTAGCCTGTCAGTTAGTGGAAACGCCCACTCCCGTCGTCTCGTTTTGGCCCGAAATGGATGGCCATGTCATTAAGATCGGAGGCCCCGAAATCGCCGAAACAGGATCACGGGCTCCGACCAGTCGACTTATCGTATTGGCGGGGATAAATTCTACAACATACAACATATATATACATATACGGGAATGTGGCTCAAGAAGCACAAAGAAAACTATCTTATCGATGAGTGCCCGACCCTGAGCAGCATAAATCTGACGCAATGAATAAATCAAATGTGGGAAATCGGGTGTAATTACAATTTGATCGCTTCATTTTGGGAGAGCGTGAAACGAGCGATGCTAATGGTAATGTGGAACCAAAACTAAACGAATTTGAGATGCCCTTAAAAGGGAAAAACTATGTAATGATCTTGACATTGAGAGCAATTGGTGCTCATTGAAAACTTGATTTGGTTAAAGGATTGTCTTACATTTATTTTTAATACAAATTTGTAAACATAAATAATTTTATAACCAAAAATGTGAAAAATACATCTTTTAAATAATTACTACCCAAAAAAAAACGTTGTTCTAAGGTTAAGAGCTACCATTATTTAAATGTTTTTCAATTGACAAATTTACATATTATAAACTTTTAAGTTATAGTACCCCCAAAAAAGGGTATAGCAACCAAATATAGAACTCGCATCCTTATCAAGTCTAGCGATTAGATTTGTGACGCTGTCATCGCGGCCACTTTTCTAAACTGATAAGATGTCCCCTTAAATATCGCCCTCCCATATACACCCAATATATGTGTATATATTTTTTTGGGGGAAATCGAAAAAAACATGGCTGAACCCGTTAACCTTGTGGACGATTAGAATTGTCGCAGTTGCCGCCCCTTCAGTCTTGATTTACCCCCAGATTTTCGCTGTTCACAGTTTCCTCGCCTGTTGTTCAACTTAATTGTTATGAATTGAAATGCAGTTGTCACGCAGATAAGCGAAGAGACAAGGGTTCAGGGGTCGCGGGGTCAGGTTTTGAAAACTCGGATTCCGGCGACTCTGCGACTTTGGGTGTTGATTTATGTTGTTTGCGGATGGGGCACATAAAACATAAAAAACAACTAACAAGTGGCGTTTTGACAAGTGCAGCAAAAATAACACTTTAAAAGTCGGATTGGGGTTAAAAAGACCTTAATTTTTTTATTATATTTATTACAATTAAAAATATTAAAAGGAAATTAATTCAATTTTACTGATTAACTATATTACCCACTTTTGTGTAATGCGTATTCAAATTAAATATTTATAATTTAGTTTGTTTTGTTTTTGAAAGCATAGCAAGTTGTCGTTTTTATAGAAAAAAAAGTTATTGCTTCACTTATAATTAGCATTTATTTTATTACTTATTTACTGTCTTTTTAAAGTGTGCTGTTAATTTGTATTTTGAGCGGACATCGCCAATATGGATAATTATATGTCTGTATGTCAGTATATATAAACAAGGTCCACCCCTTTGCTTTGGTTTTTTTCATTTTTTATTGTCACCGCTTTTGTTTGCCTGCCTTTGTATTGTTGCTTTGTTTTTTATTTATGTTTTTTTGTCATAATTGCTCATAATTGCGGCTGCTGTCACACACACACTCACACGTAAATTTTCGCCATTTTTGCTGAAACATTATTTTTTTTTTTGGTCGCCATCATTTTCGGTCAATTGACACAGACAAACAAAATACCCACACACTCACACATCACCTTTCTTATTTTATTTTATTTGCGAGTTCTAACCTTGCAAATGCAGCCCCTTTTTTTTCTTTTGCAGCCACCCCTCTCTTTCCCCCAGCCATATGCCCCTCTCCCTCTTTTTTCACCTGCTCTGCTTTTGGGCTGTTGCTGTCCCATTCTCTCCTGATGTGCGCCTTGCACTGGTGCAAAAGAGATGGCGCGACGCCCCCGCATTTATTTTTCTTTTTCGCTTTGTTTTTTTTTTTTTATAATTTTTCATGTGTGTGCTTTTGGTTTGTTAATTTTGCTTGGCTTGCTTTATTTTTTTATATTTTTTTCTGGATTGCCGGTCAGTTTTTTTTTGCCACTCGGTCCGCCCATCGCCCCATCTCTTTTGCTCTCCAACTCATTTGCATGCAAGATATGTTCTTTACCCTTTTTTTAATTTTGCTTTTGATTTGTCGTTATATGTGTGTTTTTATGTGACCCTGCATATTTGCATTCATTTATTAATAATTTTCAGTTTCCTCTGGCTTCTTGCCTGCTTAATATGCAAGCCGGCGGCTTCGTCAGTTGTGTGACTTTTCGCACAATAATCAAAGGCAGCAGCAACAACAATTGGCATAGCAATTTAGCGGCAATTTTTATTTCATTTTCATTTGTCGCACATGCAACGCAGGCAAAGCGATTGAATAAAATATGATGAATCTGATTTGCATTTCAGTAAAAAGCGTTTACTTGAATTATATGACGAAAATAATTGATTTAGATTATAAAGTAATATAATACCTACATGGCAACATTAAAAAGTCGATTGATTTTTTATATAACGCTTATTTGGTTGATAATTTATATAAGTTTTAGTGGCAGAAATATTATTCTCGTTGTTGAAATAAAAATGATTTTTTTATAAACATTTAGATATTTTTATTAATCCCTTCAAACGGAAAGTTGGAAAAACCCAACGGTAAACTCAAGAATTCAAATCCATAACCCACTCTCAATTCGGGCTAAAAATTGTGTTGCATTTTTTAATGGCAAACTATATTTGCATACCCACTTTGCTTGGGCTCTCTTAAGGGCAAAGATCCCCGACGACCCGCCACTAATTGGTTCAACCTCAATTGGGTTCCTGGGCCGAGACTCAAGTTTGCTTTTGGCCAAGATGCAATATTCCCCAAGTGGTGGAAGCAATGACATTTACGGGAAAATGGGGGAGAGTATCTCATAGATAGACAGACGACCCCAAAGTTAGGTGCTAAATTATTTATGGCCAAGTTTTAAATACATTCTGTCATGGGGCAGGCGAGAGTTTGTCTTGTTTTTAATTAAATTGTGCGTCAAATGTTTTGCAGCTCGTTGGCCAAGTTGGGTGGTTCAGTGGGTGGCTTCGTGGGTGGTTCGGTGGGCGGTCCAGTGGGTGGTTCAGTGGGCGAGGCACCCATCTCTGGCCTCACTTTATTTTTTCCCTGTCAATGTTTGCCCGCCAAAGTGTAAGTAATTTATGCGCATTTAGTGCTCAAGTGAGCTCAAAGCGAGCAGATAAAGAAAGATGAGCTCAAGATGCTCTACAATTTGAGCTGTGGTATGGATTTTGGATCTTGGGGGCGGGGATATCACAAGGACCATCGGATTAAAAGCTGACTGAGCTCATTTCCATACAAATTGTCGCAGTGGAAGGCCATTAAAGTAGCAGAAAAATAAATTATAAGTAGGGATGCTGCATACGATTATTTTTTGCCTTGCGAGTAGGTTTTTTTTACTTCCCAATGGATTTATAGTAGTAGCAATTAATTTTATTACTCTAGCTGTAATTAACTCTCGGAATAACTATTTTACCAACAGTAAAAAATTGTAGTTAATCAATAGCGTTAGTTTTGGGATTTACATATGCAATACAACAGTAATTTATTATATTTTAAGCAGTTAAATAATTTATAAATACTTTAAAATACACTCCCAGGTTTCGTAGTATTCAATCAGAATGTTGTTCAGAGAAAATATTTATTTCTTTGCCCCCTTCGAATCGCCACAAGGTGCATCTCGTCCCTCGACTTCATATGATGTACAGTGAGTAATCGCTAAAACAAACAATCCCGATAGCTGCCACGCCCCCAGCGCCCACGTTTAATGTCTAAATTATGGTGGTAGGCGCCATTAACGCGTTTCTGTTTGTTTGTTTGCATTGCTTTTTTTTTTTTTTTTTTTTTTTTTGGTTCAGCTTAATGCCGAAGCTGAAGATCCTTCTTGAGTGGCTGAGATCACGATCACGACCAAGAAGATGACGATGATGATGATGATTCAGGAGGGCTTTCGGGGAGCGGGCAAACTGATGGCCATGTCGATGCACACATCCGCACATCCGTTTAAAGAGCTCTGAAAACTGGGAAATGTGGAGGTTGCCTGGGATTGTTCGCTGCACTGCAACAAAATATCAGTCTAATACTCTGATTTCCATGATTTGTCCATAGTTTTTCATAGTTTTTTTTTATAGATCAAAGTACATCATTCTTTGATTCTATTTATTTGGAAAGAACACCAAAAAGCAAATATTCCCAGAATATACCAATTTTACAAAATTACCCTCTTATTTTCCTCAATAATAAAAATAAATGCAATTTAGTGGTTGCTTTCGCTCAGTGTTGAATGTTTTGTTGGCAAGTTGTTGCTTGAAGTGTTGTAGTCTTGGTTTGAGGACGCGGACGCAGCTAATAACAGTCATCACACACGTCAGACACTCATAAATCCTCAAAGTCAACAAGGCGGAGGGCACGTAACGAGCCTAGAATCGAGGTACGAGATTCGACGGTCGCGAGTCGAAAGTCGAGAGTCGAGAGTCGAGGTTCCAGGTTCCAGGTTCCCGGGCTTCAGGCTACAATGCTCCGGGTATTCAGTACCCTGTTCCCAGTTCCAGTTTCTCAATGGAGAAGATTCAGATTCTAAACGAGCTGCGTTTAAATGTTGTTAACATAACCGACAGGCGGTTGAGAGACAGGACAGCCCAAGGACCGGATTCTAATGTGTCCCACACACGGCGAACTGCAAGCCTCTTCGTCATCATCATTATGATCATCATGATGAAGACAGACTGAACATACTGCAACTTGTTTCAGCCCACAGAAGAGACCAAAAAAAGAAAAATATAAGAAAAAACTCAAAAAGAGGGCCCCATTCATGGGTGGTGTGCACTGAGGTCCCAAACGCATGTTTATATAATTCTTATTTATGATCGAACAGCGATAAATTCGCATTCCCTCTCGTTTGCTTGTGTTCGCGTTTTGTTTTGTTGGTTTTAAATAAATCAAATCAACACGATTCGGAGAAACCTCCTTCCAATGCTCCTCTGAAGAGCTGATAAGCACCCAAAAAAAAAAAAAAAGCTAAAATATGAAGAACCCCGGGGGAAGAATCTCGCCAGAGAGATCTACTGTTCACCTGTTCAATTCTGTTGGGTTACTCCTCGAATCTGTTCGATTCTTTTTGGTTTCAGCATGGTCTTCTGTAGATTCTCCTGCTGCTTGCAGCTTGTTCTTTTTCTAAAGAGATTTGGTAGCAAGTTGCATGGAAGACAGCTGCTTTTGCCACAAAACCATATTCGCTGAAAGAACTTTTAAGGATGCTTCCTTTTTGTTCTGAAGGCTTATTGATGATTTTGGTTTATTTAGAGTTCCTCAAGAATATGATCTTACAATTTATTCCCCCAAAAGCCGATCTTGATCTAATGTTTCTTCTCACAAAATTCTTCCACCTCTTCGTGACTTTCATCCAGTTTTGAGACGCCTTGAAGTGCCTTTTGTGAGATATCGATCTTGATCCAGAATGGGAATTCTTTTGCTTTTTGATGGCTGTTGGCTGGTGGCGCTCCCGAGGACATTGCGTGTTCTTCCACTGATGTGTGTGTCAGTTGTGCTCAAGGACTCGAGACCCTGATGACCGATGCCTGTCATAAGGCCAAAAAAGGGACGAATTGGCCATACGCATATTTTTGCGGTCATATGAGGAACGTACGAGAAGAAGAACAAACAGAAACTTACAACTGCTGCCGTTTTTCTTTTTTTTTTTTTTTTTTTTAATTTCTTCTCCTCTTCTCCAGAGTTTCTTCGGGTCCCCTTTTCTTCTCCTCGAAGACGAGAAGAAGGGGGGATTCTTTGCTGTCTTGCCCGCAGCCAGAGTCTACAAAAGGTGTTGACCAAACAACAACGGCAGCAACTGGCCAAAACACGAGGGGCAAACTGGGTACACGCGTCTTAACAAGAACAACAACACCATCATGCTTCTGAAGTCCAAGAAGGCCAACTGAAGACTGTAGACCGAGGACTGAAGAGAGTGAGGAAGACGAAGAGGAAGAGAGCAAGTGGTTGCTGGCCCGGCTGCAGAAAAGCTGTTGAGCGCATAAAAAACGTTATAAATAACACGCTCAAGCATTTAACGCGCCAAACATGTGTTCCACTGTCCAATTTGTGGTCTGTTTACCTTTTGCCAATGTGCCTCCGTTCATCGAGAAGCCAAAAGATGTGTTATGGTGGAGAGGGGAAGGGTTTTTAAGAGATAGCCAGATAGGTTACTCCCCCGGAAAACTTTCCAAAAAGGGAAACTAAAGCTCGATATCAACAGCTGATCCAGCTGAATGATAAGGCGGAAAAAGACTACGAATTCTGTAAAAGTTTCAATTCGATTCATATGACTTGTTGATCTATAAAAACGAAACTAGATTATAATTAAATTTGATCAATACTAAGTCTAAGCTATGCAAATATTGTAATCAAAAGAATTAAATGTCTATTATATTAAACCAGCTTTAAATGCCGCATAGGAAACTTGAACTTAGTAAACAAAAAAAAAAAAAATTAAAAATAAATAAATAACTCATTGACATACAACAAATAAATCTAAGAAGCAAGGTTAGGAAACTCATTTTTTGTAGCATACTTTTTCAACACAAGATTTTGCTATTATTGTTCACCCAAATGGGGAAAATTGAACCTACAAATTTATTTCCAAATAACAGTCAAGTGGTAAACATATTATCAATCAAGCTTTTTTTTTAAAAACCCCTGCTGACTATTTCGACCAAGACACAAAACTTCTATAGAAACCAATATACTACTAAGTGAATACTCTTAGAAAGGGCAACCCTACTACTATAGATAAAGGGCCGAAAAAACCAGGGTCGTCAAGGGGGCAAAAGAAAGACAAGGAAGCCAATAAGCCCAGCGGCCTTTAATGATAATAAAATGCAGATACAAACGACACTGGACAAGTGGCCATATGAAGAACATGGGAAGGCGAAGGAAGAGGGGAGAACCCAAAGGCGACCGAAAGAGACCGAAAAACAAACAAAGCTAAACGAGGAGGAGAAGAAGAGAGATCAGGATGAAGACGGAATACGGAGGACAGAGGACAGAGGATGTGGCTTACCTGGCGCTATAAGGACGGATCAAACAAAGAAGGACAAAAACAAACCTCCCCGAGGGTTGCGATCGGATCCCTTCAGGCAGCAGCTGACCTTCTCTTCCGCCGCCCCTTTGTCTTTCTTTTCATTTTTGTGTGCGATTTTGCTCGCAAAAATCGCTCAAGCGCCGGCGCAGGGGAACGGCGGGAACAGGTTGAGCGAGAGGGATTTGACCAGCGGACCGAGAAAAAGAGCGAAGAGAACCGGAAGAGGGAGGAGAAAATAGGGGAGGGGACTGGGGTTTTGCTAAACGGGGATTACCTTCTATTGTGCACGTTCGAGTCGACCATCCAGTTATCTCAATTATGCTAATTAACCAAGCACTTTGAAGACAAATAACGAGTGCGGATTTTTTAAAGAATCATTAACTTTGCCTTAAACTTACGAATCCGTCAAATATAAATAAAAAACAATTTAATGTAATAAATCTGTGACCAAGTCATTCTAGACGGGTTTCTTCAAAACTAACAAGTAGCAGGTAAAGATACATTAAAAAAAATATACATTTCGGTGATTATTTCTTCTTATAATGTTGAATTAATTTAATTAATTTATTTAAATTTTTAAAATATTGCCAACTAAAGGGTAAAAAAAAGGGTAATAATAAAGGGTAATAATAATGAATAATTTAATCAATAGAGAAATTCGCCAAACTATTAAGAAATGATATGATTAAAGCTCGCTAACAATGGAATCTATACTTCAACAACAACGAGTGACGAGTAGCGAGAAGCGAGTAATGGAATTCCCTAGGCGATGTGAATTCCCGCAATT
The DNA here is from genome assembly GCF_018152505.1 of Drosophila elegans. Lineage (NCBI taxonomy): Eukaryota > Metazoa > Arthropoda > Insecta > Diptera > Drosophilidae > Drosophila > Drosophila elegans. The sequence continues at coordinate 10,869,602 of NW_024545513.1, read as the reverse complement.
GACGGTTGTCAATCACAGTACGGATCTGGCCAAGTTGTTTCTGCCTGTCGCCTAACTTGTTCCACTTTCTGTTTTCCCTCCTCTCTTCCTTCTTTCTCTTTCTCGTTCTCTCTCTCTCTCTCTCTCTCCTTTCCTCCTCTCCACACACGATTGCACACTTACACTTCCGTTGCATTGGTTTTCGCTGTTGTTGTTGCTGGGGCCCGATTGCAATTGTTGTTGACTGCTGACGACTGCCTGGCAATTGGCAGTGCAACAAAATAGCTATTGACAAATTATGACCAACTAAAAGTAATTACACGCGACGAGAGGGAGACAGCAGATAACGAGTTCTGCTGACAACGCGTTAATAGTACAAATAATCAACGAGTGCAGCAGCAAGCAACAACAATAACAGCAACAGCGTCAAGAGCCGCACTAAACATACACTTAATATTAATTGTTTTTTATTAACACGATCCGGCTGCTGTATACTGCTTTGCTTTTACGATGCTCTTCCTCTGCTGCACTTTTTCATACCCTATATTTGGAGATGGGAATCTCCGAATCTCGGTAACTAAATCTAGCATAGGCATACCTTATATTTTTGACGACCAAAGCATGCTTTTGAAGCACAATATCTATGTGACTTTTTTGGTTGAATTTTTTTAAAGTTATATTTCATCTTTAAATATCAAGTACATTTTTAAGATCTTTTAATTTGTTTGATTTAACACAATGCTATTACGAGTTTTGTATATAAGACGCAAAAAGCATGCTTTTTAACCGAATGAAAGGCATAGGGTATTGTTTAGTTGGTAAGTTGAGACTTCTTTGTTCTTGCTGGCTTTTCTGCTGTTTTATTGCGACCGTTGCTGAGATTCATTAATAATTCAAAAAATTGCACATGGCCGGCGGCGATGACAGCGACGTCGGCAGCGACGCCGACAGAGGCAGAGCGTGTAATCGAGTTGTTAACTCAAAGTGACAACGAACGCGAGCAGCGACGCTGGCGTCGTCGTCAGAAGCATGTGCACAACAACAATTAAATGCAGTCAACACACGATCACAAAAAAAAGGAAAAAATATATTTTTATATTAACCAGAGCGGCCAGAGCGGCCAGAGCGGCCAAAACGGCAGAAAGAGACGGGGAGTGTGACTTTGACTTTGTTGCTGCAATTGCTTTTAATGCTTTTAATGAAATCAACACTTTTTACTGCCACTTGCACGCAATCTACTGCTTCTTATATTTCTTTTTTTGTCTCGCTTTTTTTTCTTACGTTTTTTGCCCGTGTTTTTTGTTTTTGGGCTGGTAGCTTAATTAAAAGCCAAAACAGCTAAAACATATTTCGCGCCTTTGTTGCTTAACAATTAAAATCAACAACAACAACAGAAGCCCAACTTCACACTCAATTAACGCGATGCAGGCAGACAAACAACAAAAAGTAAAACAACAAACAAAAAATATAACAGCAAAACAACAGCATACATATGTAAAGCATAAAGCGAAAAAGTTTTGCTGTGGCGTTGGAAATATTTATATGTAGGTATATATATATTTTTTTTTTCGTCACCCACTAGAAGAAGTGGGTGGAAAAGTGAGTGTGAGTTTTGCAAAACGCAGCACAGACTGCAAAACTTTTGTTTGCCGTTAATTGACTGCACACACAAAATAACGGTAGGAGGTGAGAAAAGGCCAGAGAGATAGGAAGAACCAGGTAGAGAGAGCAGCATGCAAAAAGGGCAGCTTCATAAAGCCTCGTTGGTGTAATTGTTGGTGTATTCTTTTTATATATTCCTTTTGGTTGTTTGGTGTAAAAAGTCCTAACAATTTGTCATATTTGTTAAAAAATGAATTTCTAACTACTGTTAACATTGTTGGTGTAGTTGTGGACTTTATTGTTAAAATTGTTATAAATGTTGGTGCATTTTCTTAGTCGGATATTTTTTAAAATTTTAATTGTTTAATTGTAGCTTTAATGTCTTGATATCTTGATACAATTATTCGTGCAGGTTGGTTACTTATTGGTGTAATTCTTGACAATTATTTGGAAAATCTTGTTGCTCTGTTTTTATACTCAGTTCATACTGCAGTTGTTTACCACTGCTCTGGTGAAAAGACTTGGGCATGAATGCAAACGGATAGCACACGTCATTGACACCTAAAAGCAACAACCACAACAGTTCAGTGCCACTACAGTGAACTCTCGACACAAAACATTAAAGTGAACGTTAAGGCATGTTGTTAAACTAATGTGGAATATAAAATGTATAAAAATGATTTATGTTTGCATTATGATTTGATCAATTAAAGGTTTTTGTCAACCCAAAATTTCCAACATTCATAGATCAACCTGCGAGTCTCCACTGTATCCTGAGTGGGCACAGTGGACCCTCCCTCAACCTCCCTCCATCCACTCTATAGATGTGCGTGCGTAATTGCCTTTTGGCTTCGTGTTAATTTCCCTCGTGGAAAACCCTCGACAGGAAAAACTGAAGTGGGGGAGACCATGGTGTAGGTGCTACATAAATTTGATTTTTATTTTCCCAGAAAGCCCAAGCCGAAATAAGAAGAATTTTTATTCATAAAAATCAAGTGGCAACATAAATTCGTGTGTGTTACCAAAAACGTAACCGGCTGGCCGCCTGTATTTTGTGCTGAAGCTTGTTCTTTTTGGTTTCTGATTCTGTTTTTGTTTGGCAGTTTAATCAGGCAAACAGAACACGCAGAGCAGTTAAAACTCACCAAATGCCCCATACAATTTGTATAATTTTTCAGACCAGAAAATATTAAATAAATATGCACACACAGACACATGTGCATACCAGCAATAATAATAATAAAGAAAAAATAAAACCAAAGCAACTCGTCAATTTTTGCCACTTAAAATTCATAAAGCATCGCCTCGGTCTCAGCTCAGCAAACTCCGGCGCAGCAGAATATATAGGAGCAAAAATCGGGGAATCTGGGGGAATGGGGAAAAAGAAGAGGCTACCAGAAGGATTGCATTAAGTTTAAACTCCTGAATATGACATCTAAACAACTAAACATTAGCAAGGTAAATAAAACGAATTACGACATTTATAACTTTTAAGGGTAAAAAAGTTTCATAAACTTTCGGAAAATGTAATGTCTGTAGGTTTATTGTAAAAAATATGTTGACGGCTGTGGTATAAAAACCCTTTCCAATAAGTGTTTAAAGCCAACCTGAATGAAATGTCCACATTCGTTGCTCTTTTGAAAACGATACTTCTAATTCTGGAAAATTTAAATACCATCAAACCGCTCCCCATCACTTAAAGATAAGATCGGGTTCAGGTATATCGCATAGATCAAAAGGATCAGGGGACCATCTTAAGTGCCTGCCACATTTCCGCGAAAATTTCCCAGCTCAGTGAGCGTCCTTTTTTTGCCATCATGTTCCTCTGTGAGTGTATGTTTTTTTTTTTGGCCAATTAGCGTTCTAATCAAGTGTAAACTAATGCTACAAGCCAAGCCAAGTTTGCTTCGAACGCGTGAATTTGCCACGAGGACAAAAAACAAGGCGAAAAAGGTAAACCAAATAGGTAAAAAAAAAGGTTAACCAAAGGAAGTAACGAAAAAAAATTGAGAAAAAAATTATTAACGATTGAAAACTAAAGATTAAAATAACGATGAAGACTGCCGTTATTAAACAAAAAAACCTGTAATATATAATAAAAACCAAAGTAGTAATGAATAAAAAATTAGTTATAAAGGAAAAATCGGTAAAGGGAAAAAAGTAGTAAAGAATTAAAAGGAACCAATTAAAATACAAAAAAAAAGGTGAGACAAAATAAAAAAAAAATTTAGGATACCAGATCACAGGATGCTTTCGTTTGCTTTATTTTTTTTGCTTTGTGTGAAAGAGAGAGCTAATTTGACTAATTTGCTCGGTGTGTGTGAGCTGGATGGCGAGAGATTGTCGTTGACTTTGTTGCTGCTGCCGCTTTTGCCGGCGATTTTCCTTTGATCTGCCATCGTACATCTAGGAAATGTTTGTCAAATTCATTCGACCGTTCTCATTGTTTTTGACATTTCTTTTAGTCTTTGCTGTTGCTTGTGCTGTTGTTGCTGATGCTGAAGTGATGCTGCTTCTTCATCTTCTTTATGTTTGTCGTCTGCTCGATCACTTTCTCTGCTCTTGAGAGAGGCTTTTTCTTGTTTTTTTTTTTTTAGATTTTTTTTTTTTGCTCAGTGAGCCCCAATGCCAAACACATGTCCAGCTAACAACTTGAATGCATTGTTCTCTGTCCCACACAAAGCCCACTGGCGAAAATACAGCAGCGGTCAAAATAAAAGCTTCAAGGATAACTATCATTAATTATGAATTTTTGTTTTTAATAACAGCACTAGAAAGAAAACCTCTAACAACATCTCATTTAAGTTATGTTTCTGATCTATGTAGTTTCAGTGGGTAAGAATTCAGGAAAAAGTCAATTACTTTATTTCTAAAAATCAAATGTTTTCAGTTTCTGATTCAAGCCTCAGGAAGCATTATAATTTGGCTTAAAATGTTTCCCAAGTCCTATATTTTTGACCTTGACTGTACTCGATCCCCTCCCCTTTTTGCCGACCCGATTTTTGAGCAGACTCCAGCACTCCACGCACATTCGTCAGGCATTGTCGTTATTTTTCTGGCGCCAAAAAGACGCCGTCTTCGTCTTCGTCCTCGCCTAGCTCTGTCTCTTTCTCGCCTCGCAGGTCCTCTCACTCGCACTCTCCTTGTTAAGTTCGCCTGGCATTCAGTTTTTTTGGTTTTTTTTTATATGCTGCTCCATTCTTTGTGCGATTTTTTTTGTTTTTGTTCGCTGTCTCTCCTTTTTCTGTTCGATTTTGTGTTTTTTTGTATTTCTTTCTTATTTTCTTTTCTTCTTTTTTGGGTTCTTCTGAACTCATGTTGTTCATTATAAAGGACGTCATCATCGTCATCGTTTTGGGTTGTTGCTGTCGTTGTTGGTTGTCATATTTTGCGTTGTTTGCTTTATGCATTTCCAAGTTGTCCGAGGAGCAAAAGAGGAATATAAGAAAAAAAAAAAAAAAAAAAAAAATGAAAGCCAGCAAATGCGTTTAAATATTCCATTCCATGCAATTCAAGGCGGCCTGTTTCGAATTCCAGGCGTTACTAGTGGTTGTCAAGCCTTTTTGGCGATCGCAATGTGTGTGTCAATTCCACTGTTTCTGCGCGACAAGAAACACATATTCTTTACGAATTGAAAGGGTTTCAGCATTTATTGGCATTTCATTCCATTATACCGCGTTTCATTTCACATTTCCTCTTGGGTTCCCTCAACGAATTTTCATTAAAAGTGATTATCACTCACCCATTAGGCTTATCAGTAACCCACCAAAACTGACGTCTCATTAGCCAAGCGGAGCGTGTAAACAGCGGAATTCTCTCGATTAATACCGAAACCATTTAGCGGCATTTTGTTACCATCAATTTTCGGCTAGTTGCGGTTCTCTGACCAAAAACTGAGACGTCATTAAGCCAAGTTAAAAGCACCGCTAGCCGCGCTTCAATTTCCAACTTCCAACTTGCAACTTCCGCTGCGTGGGCGCTTTATTTTTCTTTTTTTTGGGAGGAGCGGGGTTTGGATTTCTACCGGCGACGGAAGCACTCACTTAATTAGCCGAACCGAAAACAAAAAAAAAGCAGAAAACTGAAATTTTGGTGTTCGTCAAATTAATTTCCATTTAATTCCAAGTGGGCGTAAATGCAATTTAAATTAACAGCCACCAAAATGCGCCACTTAAATGTCTCTCTGCCTCTCTTTTTCCTCAAACGCTTGTCGCTTTTTAATTTGTTCAAATTTTTTATGACATTTTTATTGTAATTTAACAGCGTCGGATTCGGATTTGGATTTTGGTTTTCGGTTTTTGGGTGGTGCGGATTGTAGTTTGATCAAAACGGGTTTGTTTTTTTTATACATACTTTATAGGCGCAAATAGGGAGAGGCATTCGTTTTGGAGGGTTAGGATAGAGGGTTGTCAGTCAGTCGGCCATGATCGAAATGGCTGTGTCTTGTACAGATCACATAGAAAACTAAAGGCATTTTCACTCGGGGATTATGAAAATAGAAGCCATGATAATGATGGGTTTACTGTTGCGAAATTAATGGGTATTTAATTAATATAAAAGTGGTTGCAAATTTGGACCTTTCTAAATTTTAAATAAAAGATCAGAAAAAAACAATTGCAATCTAAGGATTACAAATATATTTTAGGAAACCATGTTATATTATATACCAGCCACATAAAAGTAGCAAATTGCCCACTAACAATTTTTGTAAACAATTACCGGTTGCAACGATTTTCCATAAGCTCTATCCTGCCAAGCCGGCGAAATCAATTTGAAATCAAATTACGCGCAAATTATCCAACGGACTCATGAATATTCCAAGATGTAATGCGATTCCCCAAGGATATACACAACTGTCCAAGTATATTCCATGTGAAGAGAGACTATCTATTGCTATGCCAATTATTATGCATTTTTCATCAAACTGAAAATTGTCAAGCGAATTTGGTTGGTGTGAGCTACACCAGAAGGGGTTACAGAAAAAAAAGAAGGAAAATTGCAACGCAGAGCCGAAGAAATTTCCAAGTTACTAAGCAAATTAAGTGTAATTTAGAAGGGGGCTTTCCATTTTTTTTTTTATTTTGAACCCCCCTTCTCACCTTTTGCGTATTTGTCAACTTAGCACATCGATAATTTTACCAGCCCCTTTGCAGGACGACAATTTTAACACAATTATGAAAAACGTTTTCAAGATGGTGGAGCAGGGAAAATCGGTGAATGGGCGAACGGTGGGTGGGGGTGTTCTTTCAAGGGTTGTACACTATAACAAAATTTCGCCCTCAACCCCCAATTGACCTCTTTACCCCCGCCCGCTAATGACTTTGTAGAGGAAAACTTGGAAAAACGAAAAAAAAAAAAAAAAAAAAAAAAAACAAAAAAATAGTAGGCAGACACGCCCATTTAATTGAGCCTACGGCTTGGAGGAGGTGGGCGTAAGGGGGCGGACCAGGCCAGTGCACTTTGATTGCGTTTTGTCGCCGTCAGCTGAGTTTTTACCCAAAACGAAAATGCAAAGGAGAACAAATACAACAACAAAAACAATAAATAAATATGGAGGAAACGGAAAATTTTTATTTATGAAAATTAAACAAGTGAACTTTGACAGGCGGTTGCCCAGGGGTTGACCCCAGGAAAAAAAATTCAATGCCGGGGGAAAAGTGGCATAGTGTGTGTCCTTTGTCGTGTCATTAAATATTTTTGTCTGTCACATTATCGCATGCCTGGCACAAAGTCTGACATCAATTAGAAATTTAGAGGGGGGCATGACAAATACACAGTAAAAAAACTGCAAGTAGAATTTTATTTAATATCTCTTATACTCTACCCAATTTAAATTGAGTTGCCATACATTCAGTTTATGAAAGGGGCTTCAATCCTATAAATTGCCACTTTCAATTAGCTAGAAACTTGCGAAATCAAAGCAATCTCGCACCATCTTTCTTTATGGGCTATATTTATTGCTTTTCTCTATCTTCCTCTTACTTCGGGGTCAACACTTGATAATTTTTGACATTTTTTCTATAGATTTTTTCATTGGTTTACTGTGGTCTATATTCTGGGGTTTTTTTTTGTTGTTGTTCTTGATTTCAAATCTTATTTGCCTGACTTTCGCACTGAAAGTGTCTCGCCAAGTGTTCAGGGGTGTGGAAAAAGCGGGGACGAAACTTTATTTATTTGCGCTTAGACAGCAATTTCAATTAATTGATAAGTCAGAGCAACAAGCTGCAAAACGCAGAAAGATTTCACGCTATTTGCTTCAGCGATTTAATTGCCAGCGACAAATTGTGAAAGAGGGAGACGAATTTTCGAATTCAATGGGGAGAACGAGAAGCCTTCTAAGTATAATTTAAATTCAGTGTTTATATAATTAAAGTAAGACAATTTCAAATATACAGTTTTCTTTATGTATCTTGGTTTTATTCGCCTTAATAGAAATAAAGAAAAATCTAAATTTTAAATGATTTTGTCAGGTTATCCTAGTTTTTAACCAAATTTTTGTGAATAAAAAACTAAAAGCAGAAACCCCAAATCATTGCATCAATGAATCGAAACAGAATTCGCGGAAAAAAAAACACACACGCACACACAAAATAGGAAGCACAAAAAAGCGATTGAATCGAGCCAAGTGAATGCAAATCCACTCGCTAAACATTCAAGTGGCACTCACATGGAGAGGCGAAATAGAGGGGCGGTGGTGTTTTCCAAGGGGGCGGCAGGAAAAACAATAATTTTGACATTGATGATGATGGGGCAGCGGCAACAGAAGCGGCAACAATAATTCTGTTTGCTGTTTTGCCATTTGGTTGTTGCCTGTTTTATTTTTTTTTTTCGCACGTCTCGCAAGCATGCAACAGCAACAACAGCAACAACAACAGCAACAACAACGACAGCAACTACAACAACTGAGTGTGTGGCGTGCAAAAAAGTTGCAACTTACACATAGCCATAATCTCCATATGTGTGCTAGGTACAAGTACTTAAAACTTTTACAAGCCACTCGGGGGTTCCCCTTTTTTCTCCCCTCCTCTCCCCTCACTTCTCTCACTCTCTCTCGCTCTTGCTCTCCATCTTTCTTGCTCCCATTCCTCATCTACAACAATTGCATGCCACACTTTGGGGCAACCCCCCAGCCACTCCCCCTTTTTCCCTCGCCCCTTTTTGCAGGGTCATGAACTCGAAAGAACAGAGAAAAATTGCATTACCATATCCATGCATCTAATGTAATATATTTTATAACCATTCATATTAAAAGATATAAAACTTATATTTACTAAATATTTTTATAAGAGAAAACCATCTGGATTTTTTAAAAAAACAATACACAAAAGTCTTTAAAAAAGAAGTCTTTAAATATTCAAAATTAATTGATACAGAAGTTGGTTTTTTTAGTGTATCAGTTGCTACTTTTTACCAACTTGCTAAGTTAAAAAGCAAGGCTGGGCTTTTTTTTTAAGTGAGCGGATTGTAGAGTTGTTTTTGTATGCCCATGGCTTGGCCACTTGGTTTAGTTTCACACTTCAAGTCGCCAAACTGCTAATGAGCTTAAGGATATGGCTAGGAACCCCCCTCTTATCCAAAAGCTTGAAAAATATATTTTTCATCAACTTTTTTTGTGTGTGTTTTGTTGTTTTTGCGGTTGAAGTTTTCATGTTTTGGTTTTTTGTTTTTTGTTTTGTGTTTTGTATTTTTTTTGCGTGTGTATTTCGCCAAGTGCGAACAACCAACAACAACAACAACAGCAACAACGAAATGCAACTACTTGCATAAAGATGGGGGCGTAAGCGTGGCCAGTTGGCGGCGCGGGTCGTGGGGGCGTGGCCAAGAGCCCCTAGACACCTGGCCAGACGTATTCGCAACTTTCAGCACACAAAACTATTTGCAAATATTTTATTTTTGCGCTTATTTGCACTTTCTATTGGTGTTGCTGCCACGCCCATGCCGCCAGACTGGCATTGAAACTATATGGATAAATATATACATGAATATATACATATATAGGAAAAGGGGCGGCAAAGGCGTTGGCCAAAGAAGCTTAGTCGAGGCGTCAGGCAATTTGTAGCTTAAAAAAGCAACAACAGAAGCTAATTGAATTTGGCATGCTGGCCAATGAATAAACGTAAAAATGAAAGAAAAATTAAAGGGAATATAACAGAGAATTACGGGAATTTCTGTGTATTATTTATTATAATGAATACTACGCAATTCTTGGGACCTTTTATTTGGTACGCAGCTTCTACTCATAAAGAAATTTAATAGTTCATTTTTGAAGTTGTCGGTATAAGTAATATTATTGTTGCTGTTGTTGTTGTTATAATTGTTGTTGTTGGAACTGAAGTTGTTATAGTCAATAGTTAATTTCCTTAAATTTTTATTTAAGAATCAATGCATTTTATTATTAAGAAACGAAAACCCTGAATTAAAGCAACTAAAATGTTGCATATTTATAAGGTTAGAAAATAATGCTCAGTTATTTTCCTATATTCCGTAATAGATTAATAACTGTATTCTTGGCATTCCACATTTAACTAAAGTATGTGCATTCCTTTTTAATTACATAATTATGAAAGTATTCAATTGTTTAGTTGATATTTAAGATTCCCTTTTTTTTAGATTTCAATCAACAATTGAACGGCATAAAAACTTGTCAGATTTAGGGATTCCCTTTTGTCCATTATTTAATTAATATTTAAACTATATTAAACTTATTCTTATCTAAAATTTGGCACACAAATAAAATTCTGTACAGTTCTTATCAATAAAACAAATACTAGAATTTTAGGAAAGATGTTACTAGTTTTTCTACGTTGTTCCTGCATTGTAAAAAGAATACTAGTAAAAATAAAAATTTTAAATTATGTCCATTTCTATAAGAATCTTTTTGGATTCCCTTTAAAATCCCCGCCTTAAAGCACTGCATTTTTGCCAAGTGTGTGGGGGGCACTATCTTGGACTTTTTTGAGTGCACTCGCATTCACAGTCACATTCACAGCTGCCACATCTTGCACTCACTTGACACTCACTCCACACTCACTCCACACTCACTTTGAGTATGTGTGCGTATCCGTGAATACTTTCTCAAGTAGGTGTGAAGCTCAAAACGCATTTTCACGCGCCAACGCAGCTTGAATGTCAACGTTGTCGTCGTCATATAATCATCATTGTATCATCATCATCTTCTCGAGGGAGAGATTCTCAGATTTTAAGGCTGATGACATGCTGGAAAAATGGAAAAATAATATACAAAAAAAAAAAAAAGGAAGAACAGGGGCGTCTGCTGTTCACCTACTTTCAGCTCAACTGGGCGTGGAATCTGGGAGCGGTTTTTAACGGCTAAATGGAAGCTTGAGACGTCGCCACACGTGCTCAAGTGGCCAAAGGTTGTGACCTGACCTTCGGCCCGGGAACGCCTCGATTGCCAAAGGCTCGAGAATAAACCCACATTTATTTGCCAATATGGCAGCCGGAGCATACAAAATATTACTCCTATTAAACGAAGAAATTGTTTTGCCACGGGCTAGCTAACCATTTTAATGCTCTAAAAGTCAATCAAAAATCGGGTTGCTTTCAAAATATTTTTCGAAACAGGTTCTAAGCTTTTATTCCATTTAGCGCGTATATTTTTTTTTACAAATATTCATAAAATAAAAATAATTTTCGAATGCGACGCATATCAATGGAAATATTTTTTCCCAGGTATTCAAACAAAAATCGTAAGCCTTAAATCACTTTCTACAAATTGTAAAAACTAAATTTATGCAGCAGCATTTAAAATATATGTATCATGTTTTAAAAATATAAAATAGTATATTACATACATAAAAAATTATACACGATTGAAATTTATATCCTTTTTTCTTTGGCACTTCTTTCGAACAACATTCACATCGATTTGGGTTCTTTAAATTTGAACCATATTTTAGGCACGTTTTACTGAATGAGTTTTATTTATCCTATATACTAGTTCATACTTGGATCATTAGGCACTCTATGTTGAAAACTTTCGAAATGTGAACATATCTATAAAATGTCGTGAATTTTGATCATAACCCATTAAACCGAAAACCCTATTGAGATACCATTTAGGGAACTTGGGACCATATTATTACTTGTTCTTAAACCCTAAATTTGTACTATTTTGCACATAATATTCGGATTTCTAAAGACTCTGTTGTGTTACCATTAAGGAAACTTTACCAAGGGAATCAAAAAAAAAAAAGTTCTTTGGGAATCATTAGGGAATATGGACTGTGGAACTCACCTGCCGCTCTTGGTGATGACCATTTCGGTGCCCAGCTTGTGGAACTTCTCCCACAGGTCCTTGCCCTCCAGCGTGACCTTGGGATCGTCGACGACCCCGTCGTCCTCGGGCTGCAGGGCCCGCAGCGGTCGCATCGCCGGATGCAGCTGGTGGGCGACGGCCGAGGCAAGGACGACGTCCTCGGCGGTGGTGTAGGCGCTGCCCAGATGGTGGGCGTGTGGGTGGGCACCGGGGTGGTGGGGCGGAAAGCGTAGGCCACCGCCGGGATAGAGGCCCGGATGCGGTCCGGCCGGACTGCCAGCTAGAGCGGCCAGTGCCGCAGCGGGAAAGTAGGGCGGTGGTGGTGGTGGTGCCTGCTGCTGGTGCTGCTGTTGTTGCTGGAGGTGGTGCGGCGGTGTGGGTGGCGGTAGACCCGTTACGCCAGTGGGTGGTGCAGCGGCACCCGTATTTGGTGAGTGATGAGCCTCCCTGGCTGCAGCTGTTGTTGTTGGGTGGTGCGACGGATGGGCAGCTGTGTTGTTGTTGCTGCTGCTGTTGTTGGGCGGTGGTATTGACGGTACACCAACAATTGTGGGCGGTGGTGGTGGTGTCCCAGCTGGCGATGTTGTTTCTTCGGTGGTGCTCAAGTGGTGTCCTTGTTTTTGATTCGTGTTATTATTATTATTTGTATGGTTGTTGTTATTATTATTATTATTGTTGTTGTTATTATTATTATTGTTGTTGTTGGAACTAGAGTTGTTGGTGTTGCTGGTGGTGGTGGTGTTGCTGCTGCTGTGGTTGCTCTGCGGCGATAACTGCGCACCACCACCCGTTGGTGAAACGGCCACAAGATTGTTGGTGTTACTATTGGTGTTGTTGGAATTGTTGTTCGAGTTGGTGTTTCCACTGCTGTTGTTGTTACTATTATTACTATTATTAGTATTACTACCCGCCGTCAACAGCGAGGATACGCTGAAGTCAGTGGGTCGTTGCGTTAGCTGCAGAAATGGATGATATGCCATCCCATTGGCAAATCTAGCGAATGGATCCTCAGCAGACTGATGAAGTAGCAGCTCCTGGACGTCGTATCTCATCACATAACCGTTTCAAACAACCGAGTGCGTCATGCAGAATTGATTTCCCACGGCGATCTCTGTGTTAGGGATCTCTCGAGAATGTCCTTAGATGGTTTTCTTTACTTTTGTTCGACAGGTACTTGTTTGTATATTTGATTTTGTTATTTTTTTTTTTTTTTTTGTTTTGGGGAGGGGGTTGACTTGTTCACTAGCACTCTCTTATCCTTCTTCTTCTTGTTGTTGTTTTCAAAAAATTCTTTAATAGCTATAAAATAACGTAAATATAATCTTTAATTGGTTTTGTCGCTTGGGATTTTCGTTAGTTTTACTTAAGATTTTGAATCGGCTTTTTGTTGTTTCATTCTTATATTTTAAAGTTCGCTTATTATTTGTTTATATATTTTGAAAGGTTTTGATGACTTTTAAAGCGTTTGCTGCCTAAACTTTGGAATTTTATAAAAATAGTATTTGGGTTGCCCTGTTTTTTAGGGTTGAAACTATAGTTTTTCTAACTTAATCGTTTAGCCTTTGTTGCCTGATCTTTGGATCCATTTGCCATTATCTGATGTTTTAAAATTATGTCCTCGATTTGAGGTATTATTAAACCCTATTAGGGATAAATATCAGCTATTTATAGAGATTAAGATTTTAACATTTTATATTTAAAAGCCAAAATTTAAAAAATAAAATCCTTATTTTTCGAAAATCAAATGTATTCCATAAATGTAGCATTAAAAAAAACAACAAGACTTGTCTGAAAACTTTACAGATTTCTCATTGTTTGTTTTGAAACCTTAAGCTTTTATATATAACTAAAAATTGTGACTAAGAAAATTTGACTTGAATTTCAAATTTGTTAAGCTCCTTTTTATATTCTTCTTAGGTTTTTTCATTCATTTTTGTGGCCTACTTTCATGTTTTGTTTTCAATTTGTGCTTGCCTTTTTTGTTTTGGCGACGGCAAAACGTTGAAAATATATGAACATTTGTTTTTGTTTCTCTTTTGTTTTTCTTCGTAATTTCACTAGGCAATTTTAAGTTTTATCATATTGCAGTTGTTTGTTTGTTGTTTTGTTTTGTTTGTTGGTATTTTCTTGTTGTTTATTTGTTGTTTACCAAAAAGGAGAACGCAAAAAAAAGAGCACAAAAGGGAATCCGGTGAATTAGGAGGTGAAAGAGAGAGCCGAAACACGACGAACGAGGGGGGAAAGCAACAAACGACGAATAAAGCGGCAGACGACAAACGACAAAACGGTAAACGACGGCGACAAACGACAAAAGCGACAAAGGCGACAGAGCGGCGATGACGACACGAACTACACGCCGGTCGCATTCAAACTGGAAACTGGAAATGGAATGGAAATACACACACGCCGAAAACAAGCGACGTCGACTGCGCTGCCGCCGCTCGCGCTCTCTCGCTCTCTCCTTTGTCCCCCTTATGGGCGTGAGAACGAGATGGCCGTATAGGGGGTGCTTGCGGCTAGTGACAGGGTGCGAGCGAGAGAGCGAGAGAGTGTTGAGTTTCTTTGGACAGAGGGCGTGTGCAAGTGCGAGAGAGAGGTGGGAAAGGAGTGAGTGAGAGGGCGAGAGAGAGAGAGGGAGTTCCAATAAGAAAAGCAAAAACTCGAACCAAAAGTGTTGAGTTGACGCCTGTGTGTAGGTGTGTTTGTTTGATAGTGTCAGGGTGTGAGTGTGAATGAAAGTGTATCTGTGTGAGTGGTTCTTGGCGGCGTGTGTATGTGTAATGGGAAATGGCACCAACCAACGAAATAACGAAAGCAGCGACGTCGCTTCAAAAGCAGAAAAAGCGTGTTAGAAGTAACAAGCCAGCTGACACCACTACAAGAAGAGGAAGAAAAAGAAGATGTTGTGGAGGGGGGGAGGATAAAAAGAGGGGGAAAATAAGCAGAAGGGAGAAAAATCAGACGGAAGATAATATATCAAATAAATAGTTAAATAAAACTAAAACTAACAAATAAAGGACAACATAATGAAAATTGAATAGAATTCAAGAAGTAACAGAGGAAACAATATTTAGCTTAAAAAAACAAATGCTCAAAATAAGAATAATAAATAAATAAGGTAAAAAAAAAAAAATAAAGAAAAAAAAAAATTTAGGGATAAAAAAACAATTTGAAAGCCAGAACTCAAAAAGTTCACGTTAACTATTAGAAAGAAAAAAAAAGATAGTGAATTCTTTAGGATTTAAATAAATAAAACAATATTAAGAAATGTCGATACAACAAGAAACTAAAGCTGCCTTTGGACCCATGTAAATTGTCAACGGACCTTTGGACAACATTTGAATGTCAATAAAAGAAGACAACAAAATAATATACAAATAAAGGCAGGAAGAAAAAATTTGATTGAACAATGAAGATACTCAATAAAGTAATGTTTTAAAAAATAAAATAAAAATAAATGTAATATAAAACAAAAATGGTCAGAAAATAGAACCGACAGTAAAACAGAATCCAAAGGCAAATGAAAAAGGACAGTAAATCACAACCTTCAAAAGGGGATGAGACAAAAAAAATGGGCGTAACACGGAGGGCGGCAGAATGGCAACGAAGGAAAAAATGAAAAAAAAAAAACGGCCAAGTTGACAAATGACGCGCAAGCGAAAAATGCGCTTCAATGGTCAAATGTTTGTCATGGGGGGAGGGGGGAGAAGGGTGGGGGTATTTGGTGGGATAAATGCGACGGGGGGAGGTGGGTGGCTAAGGGGGTGTGGTGAGATAAATACGGCGGGCCGAAAGAGGGTGGCATTTCCCGGCCAGAGATGAAATAAAGCGGCTGCGAGAAGCACTTTAAGGCACAAAAGTTGACCTACAATGACCTCCAGACAATCAAAGACACTGCTCGTAAAATATATACACATCAAATCTCTTGAGTAAAATAGGTAGAGTTTGTTTTTTGACTTAAAAAAATATTTTTTATAGTTAAAACAAATACAATTTATATAAAAAAACAAAAAATTAACTTGTTTGTAAACAAAATTGTAAAAAAAATTGTGTTGATCCTTTTTGACAAACCTTATAAACAATAAAAGCTCCTAAAAGATTCCATCAAGTAATGTAATAAAGTTTAGTTGAAAAACGGAGTTAAATATGAAGAAGTATATAATGTTTCAGCTGATTTTACAATCCATAAAACCCCCAAGCGAGTTTTGGTTCTAAAAGAACCTAAAAATGGCATATTCCTATACAGAGGAATCTACCCACTCGATAACAAAAAAAATGGTTAAAGTTATATAGGGTATTTGGGGTTCTGTTGTGATAGACTCTGACTTTTATCACATTTATATAAGAACACTATAGATATGTATAAACCAATCTTAGACCCTCCCTCTTTAAATTTTAACCCTCCTGAGTACATTTTGATCCAACCATCGCTACATTTAGAACCCCCTCTATTCAATCCTCACTATTCTTATCCCCCCTCCATGGTCACCTTAACACGCCAAAAACTAAACGCTTGTTAGCCGCTTTGGCAGCTTTTATGCGTTCCTAAAATGTAAATGAAATGATTTGGGATTTGCAAAAGAAAATGGGGTGGGGGCTAAAACGTAGAAACGAGAAATTCGCAAGTGCGAAAAAGCAGAAGAGCAGTGACGAACGCTGACGTTCACCTCTGTCTCGGCTGACGTCGCTGCCTCGGCCGACGCCTCTGCCGGAGTCGCAGTCAACGTCGACGTGTGACAAAAGTTGTCGCCAAAAGTAAGGCTAAAGCGCAAACATAGCGAGTGCGAGGGAGATGGCAAAAGGCGTGCAAATGAAAAGGCAACCGGCTCAAGTCACCAACACCAAGAAGCCAAATGTATTTTGTCACACGTACAAGCACACACACATCCGCACGCACACATAGAAACAGGAGACAAAGAGCGAGCTGGCAATATGGCGGCTTTACCGTGTGCAAGAAAAAGACGGCAAGCGTCTTGTGTGACAAGTTTAACCACAAACACACACACACACACTTGCAGAGAGGAGAGCACAATCAAAATGGAACCTCTAATTCGCTCTCCTGCGCAAAAGGGATGCAAGATGAGGTGACAACATTTGTATCTGTGTGTGCGCGTGGTGTGAAAAATTACAGCAAAAGTAGCGACGATTTTTTGTTTCTTCGCTTTTGGTTGGTTTTTTGGGCTCTCTTTTTTCAGGTTTTCCTTCGGCGTGGGTGCGAAGAAAGAACAGAGGCGGAAAGGGAAAAAGGACGAAGAGGAAATGCAGGTTTAATTGGTCTACAGAATTCTCTCTCCAAACATTTAAAAATCTACAAAGAAAAAGCTTTTTTATTTTGTATTTTCAGAGATTTTAAACTGGAAAAGTAATTGATTTTTACACATTTTTAATTTTTAAGATGATTTCTTTACTTAAGCAATAACAATTGAAATAACTTAAATTTATATATTTTAATGATTAACAGATTTTAATAAAATTAAAAAACATTATTTTTATTATATTTTAATCAATTTTGTAAATTTAATTTGAACTATAAATGTTTTGAATTTGTATTCACCAAAATTTTTAAAAATCAAATAAGTATTAACTCTTTTGTTAATTTGTGGCAACTTTTGTTTGAATGCCACACAAAATTACACATCCAATTGCTGTGAAAAGCCGGCGAAAGTCAAATGTGGAAAGGTGTTAATAAACAACCAACCAAAATGACGAAACGCCTATAGAAAATCTCAAGTTTTTCGGCGTTTTTCAAAGGGCCTTTGAGCTCTACCTCTCTCGCTCTCTCCTACTCTCTAGGAATTGATTTAGTGTGTGTGTGTGAGGTGTGTTGTAAAAAGCTTACTCTTACACTTACACAGCATCCCTCTCTACATTTCGCTCTCTTTTTAAGTGATTTTTTAAAGTTTTTTCGTAGCTAATTAAAATTTGTGAGTGTGCGTGTTTGAAAAAAAATGAGTAAAAGAGCTCGTAATTATCGTAGGAAAACTGTCTTTTTCAGCTATCTTGCCTCTCTTTTAACCATTTCTCTTCCCTTCTCTTTCCCACCCTTGCGTTTATTTGCTTAACATGGTTTAGTTGTGTCTGTGTTTGCTTTTCGTCTGTGTAGGTGGATATCTTTCTCTCTGTCTGTGTGCTCGTGTGTGAGTCCCTTTCTCCCTTTATCAGTGGCTGTGTGTGTGTGTGTGTGTTTGTGGAAATTTACGAGCGGCGCGCGTTAAATTATCTAAATATGTTTGGGGCAAAAAGGTGACGACGAATGGGTTAACACTTTGAAAAGCTGCTGTTTGCGTTGGTGTGGGTGTCTGTATGTGGGTGCTCGTTATGTAAGTGTGTGGGAATATCCTTTATGTTCCTTATATTCAAGCGGTCTACACGGAAATACAAAGTTACAGATCAAAAATAAGAGCATCTTTAAAAAAATATATTGAATATCTTTATGTTTATATTTTTCAACGAACTCAAATTTATAAATAGGCATCCCAGTATATTAATAATTAGATTGGCCCATATTGTTAAACCTTTTTATTATAAGTCAATCTTAAAACTTGATATGTATCCACTTAAGTAGAAGCAAAATCTTGAGATTAAATCTCATTATTTGATAAATAATTAAAATCTATTGTCAAATCAAATGTAGAATTTGTTTTAAGATCATTTATATACAATTCTTTTTTAATATGTATTTGTAATTTAAGACTGGTTTTTTCCAAGAAGAATATATACATTTTAAAATTTTAACTTTAAAATTCGATGATTAAATTTGTTTTATCCATACTGATAAGAAAAACACCCGAAACCGAGATGTAACTCAGTAATTAATTGTATTAGATGGTATGCTATGAGTATGTTACTCCCACTTTCGACACTGATTTGCAATAGCTTCAGGCGAAGATTCGGAATATTACATATTTTGCGCTTGTTTTTCTTCGTTCAACGGTTGAGGCAATCGATAAAATTAGCATAAAATTAAATGTTATATATGGCAAAGGAAAACAATGGCTGGACTGGCAGCCACCCAAAAAATGGGGGAGGAAAAATCAGATATCGGGTGGAAGGAGATAGAGAGCATCGGAAAATGGGGGTATAGCAAATGTCTAGCCTTATGTAAACAGTATATATATATATATGAATATACTTGAATATGCTAGCTAACATGTGTGTGTGGGTGTGCCGCATAAGTTCCTTTGGTTGTGCCTCCATTTCCGTGGAAATTGAAGCCACCAGCGTTCGTTTATCTCAGATATTTATGTCCACCCACGGATGTATATATGTACATATATGTATGTATAGAGCCAATTTATGGCTAAAACCCCCGCTTTTTACTGAAGCGCTGTTTTTTTTGCTTTTTTTTGTTTTGCACTAATCCAATTAAAGGTGGCTTAAATGTGGGAGCTGAGCTTGTATAATAAGCTGGGCAACACTTTATTTTTGAAAAACAAAGGACTTTATTTGATGTATCTTTACTACTATTAATTATATTTAGCATGTCATTTGAGAACAAAAAGCTAATAAATCCCTAGTTAAGAATTTGTGAATGTAGCTCAAAAAGAGTATGTAATCTTAAAGACCCAAGTCAGCGTATTTATTTCGCTTGTCAATAGGGAAACATGTAATATTTTTTTACCCAATTAGTTAAACTTGGCTCTTTTTATATTTAACTGCAGCCAAGTGCATCTGTTCTGAGTTTGGTTTGGAAGACATGCACTTTGAATCTCGTAGGATGGCAACCTTTTTTCAATCAACATCAAGTTTTAGTTCCTTCCTCTTTTGCCCTTTTTTTTGAAACACTTTCCCTCTGAACTTTTCTGCAACTTTTTCGTTGAGATCTCCTGCAAGAAAAAAGGAAACTAAATTTTCATTTGTGCTGAAACCTCTCTATTTTCCCATGAACAGAAGTTACAGCATCCCTTTCAAACACCATTTTGCTACACAACCAAAAAAAAAAGTGCACTTAATACGAATTTTATCATGAAATCAAAGTATAATGATAAGATTTAAGAAACTATGTTTCCATGTATAGAAAATGTTGCATTTACACTTATTGTATTTAAAATTAATAATTTTGGGTGAAACAATATGAACATAAAGTTTTCAAATTTTATTTTGAAAATTAAGACTTCATCAAAGGGCTTGTAAATGTTATATAAAAATTATATATTATTATATTAAAATTCCAGATGTTAAAATCGAATCAAAGGGATTTTCTTTTTGTATTACACCCCCTATTTTTGCGACCGCTTTTACCACCATTTTCATCGCCGCCCCCCCTTTTGCGTTCGTCTGATGAGTGTTGCCTACTTTGGAGCGTCAAGTGAATTGCCAGTCATTGTGGGCGGTTGGGCGGCAGGATGGGTGTGGGCGTGGTCGGTGGGTGGTGAGTGGGTGGCCAGTGCAATTGCTCAATTACAGTGCAACAGACAATGCACACACATGCAAACGTGTGTGTATGTGTGTTTGAGTGTGTTATGTTGTGTTGAATTTCACGCCAGCCTGCCAAGTGTATTCCGTAGTTTTTCGCCATTTTTAACGCGTCTGCGTGTGTATGTGTGTGTGTGTCTGTCGGTCTGCCTGTGTGTGTGTATTTATTGTTTAATTAACTTTACGCCTGTCTATCACACACACACACACACACACGCTAGCCAGACTTTCGATGTTGTTTGTTCGGCTTTTGTCTGCTGTCTGTGTGTGTCTGGCTCTCCCTGCGTGTGTGTGTGTGTGCTTTTGCACAAGTATATGTGTGCATTCTGTGCATATAGTCCTTGCATCCTGGCTGCTTGTTGTTGTTATTTCAGCTCAACACAAAAGTTAATCAGTTAGGGCAATGTGTGAAAAACAAAGTGCATTTCCCTCGCGAACCCATCTCCCCATCTCCCTCCCTCACTTTTCTTCTTCACTTTCTTTTACTGCTTATCGCTGATAAGTGGAATAAGGATTGGGTTTCCAAAGAGGATTACCAAGAAGTTATCTTGTAAGCTTTACAAGATTATTTAATTTCTCTCATGAGATTTATCAATTATGAAGGTCAAGTGTTTATTCATCGAAATCCGATTAATTGATTAATTTCCAATCGATTATTTCTATACATTTGTTTTCTGTAGTTTATAGTCGAGATAAAACAAAAGCATAAAATATATTGAAAGAAATATATAAATTTCTTAGTTTCCAAATCTTCGCTTAAAGGTACTCAAAAACTTGCCTATCCCTGTTTCTTTTATTTGGGCATAAACTTCTTGTTTGGCTTGTAGGCTAAGACAAAATGAAATTAGTGAAGTTTCGAGTATGGCAAAGTGTTAAATGTATTTTGTTTTAATTTTGTTTGCTAATTCAAACAATGCGGAAATTTAGTAACGTGATGATTATGGCCTAAGTTGTTTATGTACAATAAAAACTTTGACTTACAATGCTGGCATTTGTGAGTTTGAATTCTATTTTATTTCATAACAACTTTTCATAGCGATTATCCTAAACTATTTGATTGACATTGTGTTATATGTTTAGTAAAATTTGTTATTTCTTTCTGTTGATAAATTAAACTATTAATGTTTTGTGTTAAAAATGTTGCAATTATGTCTTATTTTTTCTGTTTCTGTTTATGAAAATTTGCCTTAAATTTTGGGAGTTTTTTTTCAATATTGTTATTTTTTCTATGCTATGGCCCTTTTTCGCCTGAAATATATTTTTTATTCTTTCTTTATCGTTTTAATTACTCACTAAACTTATTACTCCTTTTATGGATTTGTACATCTTCCTCTTACTCTCATATTTTAATAAGAATTCCTTTTTTTTATTTTAATCACTTGTTTGCTTTTTTTTTTATAAAGATCCACCTTCCCTATTTTCCATTTTTCCCGCCGACGTTTTCCATCATCCGGCTCATGGCGATTTCCCGGGTCCGGTGTTTCTTTCTGCCTTTCTGCACTGCTTTTGTTTTGTTTCTCGACTCTCCTTTTTGGATCTTTCTCCTCCCCTTTCTTTTCGCTGTTTGGCAGTTTCCATTGAAAAGCGCTCTTCACAAGCAATTAAACACACAAAAGCGTTTTGCACGCCGCGCCGTAAGCGAAACGTACAGCTCACAGGGGGAGGGGGGTGGTGAGGGGGAATCGGGAGGGTGTTTGAGGGGGTGGTGCTTCTGGGAGGGGGGGTGTATTCGAGTTGGTAGCACCAACAATGTGGCCAAGATAAATGGATGGCAAACTCCGGAGCTCAGCTGCAAAACTGCAATATGAATAATCGCCCGCCTAAAAGGGGAATACACTACAAAAAATAGTGTAGCAAATTTTGAATATATTATTTTAGATTTTATAAAATAATTTATAAGAACCTGGTTTCTTACTGCTAGAGATAATTGGCTATGCCTTAAAAATCTTTAGAGATTTGAAACCACTTTAGGAATGACATAAAAGTAGGCTATAAAAAAGAACCATCTCTTTTTCCTTAAAAAATATATTGTAGCATACTTTGAAATACATTTTTAAGTGATTTGAAATCTTGGCGATTTCTAAATGGCAAATAAGACTTTCTTGAACGAAGTTTAACATTTAAATTTAAGTGTAAAAAGGTTGTTGTGAGGGGAGGTAGAGGGGCAGGGGAAGGGGAAGGGTGGGGAGCTGGAAAAGTGAGGGTGTATGGTGTGTGCAGCCAACACTTTTTGTGTGAAAAGCTCTGAGGGCGTAGGGAATGTCTGGGCTTCGAGTGTTTACACAAGCGATTGGCCAAGACACGGAGGCCCTGTCCGTGGTGTGTGCGAGCGAGATGGAGTGGCCCGGAGCGAAAGAGAGAGAGGATGAAAAACAGGGGGGAATATGGGAAAAACCAGGAGCAGGGAAGGGGGCGACACGGGGGACACCATCTCCTCGATGGCGAAGGAGTGGCCAAAGTACACAAAATTCACACCAACACCAACACTTGACAATTTCTCACTCAGTGGGAAAATGGAAATGTTTGTATGTCTTCACCGAGAGGCGAGACAGTGAGTGCGACAGAGAGGGCAGTAGCCGGTCAGAGCGAGACGGGGCGATGGCTTGCCAATGGGCAAACGGCAAAGTTGTCTTCGTTTTCTAAGCCAAAAGCCACCTACGACATGTGAGATACAAGGCAAACACCCACACACATGCAAGGACACCCACAAGTCCAAGTGTGGGCTAAAGTGTGTGTGTGTGTGGGTGTGTGTTTTTGGGTGGGTGCGTGCGTGTGTGGCATCTGCGGATGTGTCAAGGATGCCAAAGCGGCATCTGATCCCCGGCAAAAGTGGCTATATCCATCCATAAAAAAAAACGTAAAGCACTCCAAGATACAAGCCAAGATGACGAATATTTCGATACAGTAAACCCTCTCCGATGCAAATTCATTATTCTTAAAGATTTTGGTAGCTGTTTTTTTAATAATTGTATTGTGTTTTTTTGTTGTTGTTTTTTAAAAGAAAAATTAAAAGTATTATATTTTAAAATGTTTCTTATTAAGTTATTAATTATTAACAATTTAGTTTTTGTTGTATAAATTCATTGAAAAAGAGAACAAGATAATATATTTGTTGTCTTCATGAAAATATAGTTCTCAAAAGGGAACGAAAGATGTGTTGAGAAAATATTTTTGCAACTCTCCTAAATCAATTATCTATATTTTTGTATATTTGTTTTCGTATTTACAAAATTAGGTAACAAATTTAACATAAAATAATATTGCTAATATTGCAAAGACAATATTGGCCATCTTTTCTTTTTCTAAACTCCGTCCGTTAAAAACTCTTTTCTAATCTGCTTCACATTTCTACAAACCTACTATGAAACTTATTTTCTAATAAACTCAAAGCTAAAAGAAATTGTCGATTATAAACGCAAATACCTTGAAACCAACATCTAAATCGGACTTTAATTTGCTTGCACTTTATTTGATCGATAAATAAACCAAGAGGAATATTTGAAAGCAATTTCCAGCAAGTTCTGTTAATTAAACGAGTATTTTCCACTTTCGATTTGAGTGCAGGGCAATTAAGGAAAATCAATTCTCGAGGCCCCACCCGAAGTTGGCTAAACAGATGAGGAAATCTCATCGTTGGTCAAGGGAAATTAGTAAAACCCATTTGAAATTAATTATAAATCATATGAAAATTTTGTCAATCGATTTTCGTACTGAATATGGAAGTGGGGAACTCTGGAAAAGACGAGCACTTGGTATTTCTTCTATGCTTTCCCTTCCAGCTTTTTCCGGTGAAACATTTTGAAAACTTTTATTCACATATTTATTTATTCATTTCCTCGAATGCGAATGCGAGTGTGTGTGTGTGTGCGAGAATGCGTGTGTGTTTGCTTTTCAAGTGTCTGACTCGTGTCAAGTCTTTCAAAAGCCAACTACGATTCCATTAACAACGGCAACACAAACAGCCGCACAAAACTCTCTATGACGCTCATAAAACTCGGCAGCAGCGGGCACCCCATGCAGTGCATCTGGAAAAGCGGAAAAACAGGGAAAGCCGGGGGAAAATCAGGGGGCCAAAAGCGGGAGAGCAAAGTGTAAATGAAAACATGACACCTGGCAGAACTTTTATGATGCGCTAAAAAGCAAACTTTCCGTTTATTATGCAAAGAGCATAGCTGCAGACGAATTTACGCAAAAAAAAAATAGAGGAAGAATAACTAACGAGATTGCACTAGTGCTGTTTTCCAACCATACGATACCCGGTAATTGGGCTCGCGAAACTTTGAAATTAAGGTTTAAGTTTAATAAGAAACTTGATAAAATCTTTTGAGCTCTAGGTCTTGGATACAAAAAAAGCCGGATAATGATAATTTGGCGATAATATAAATTCTTTTTCAAAGTATCACTTACTATCGATGTTTCTAACATTTGTTCTTGCACTTTTGTTAGTCTTGGCTTAAAAAAATTGGCTATCGCTAGTATAATTATCTTAAGATATTAATTTTGGAATCCATCTTGATCATTGAGTTCTTGAAGTGTTATTCTAGTCATTAGTTAAAAATGTTTGTTGAACTTATAGTGAATTACAATTTAAGAAATTTCTATTTATCGGAAATATCGATACTTTTTCCAAAATATCAGTTAAAATCTATGTCCTTATATTTTCAAGAACATATAATTATATTAAGCTTTTTTTAATCCAAGTTTGACCATTAATCTTTGGGCTCAAAAGAGTTCAAACATAAGTGTTTTGAAAACAATAAAGCTATCGACTTTGCTATCGAGGCTGTGCCAGCTCTAGATCGTCTATTTAGAGGGTAGCACTTCTGAATGCAACCCAACATAACTGAGTGCAACCTGAAGAGTGCTATGCACTGACCAGCGGAAAAAGGAAAAGCTGTAAAAGCTGAGGCAGGAGCTCATTACAGGACCTGCGGCTGTGTGCGTGTGTGCCGAAGTTTGTTTGCCAGCCGGATTGGATTTGTATGGGCGTATGAGTTTGCGAGTGCGAGTGCGAGTGTGTGTGTGTGTATGTGTATGTGTGTGTATGTGTGTGGGGTGTTGGCCAAAGGGGCGTTGCAATAAAAAAGGCGCCAGCCTGACGACGCGTTCAGCAATTATGCCACACAATGGCTAAAATGGACGGGAGAGCATGTGAATGTGCCGCAAGAATAAGCGCAAGAAAATGCCAAAGTTTCCAAAGAGAAGGGTCAACACACCCTCCGGACTTTGCTGCCCCGCCCCGCCCCTCACCGCCCCTCCCTTTCCCCAATTCTGGGTCTTTTATAGGTGCGATGGGTAAACAACAACATTGCACTGGACTCCTTGGAGTTGAAATCGGAGTGAGACGGGGCCTCCAAGTCGAGGGATTTGCGTGCTGACTAATGGAACGCCGCTTGAGTAGTCGTAATTGTCGATTCTTTTGCCTTATGTATCTTTCTCTTGATATACGAAATCAAGATATTCTAGAGATTTATGAAACGTAGAGAAGAAATCAGGCACAAGTGTGCATATCGAAATGTATCGTTTTTATCCTTTAATTATCGATTCTATCAGCAACATGGTAAATTTTGAAACTTGAAGTAAGGAAATATGTCGCTGCTTTTGTTAATATAACGATCAAACTTTAATTTTATTGTTAAATTATCGATTTTCTATCAATTAGATGCTAAAATTTGAAGCGTATCGAAATTTAATGTAGCGAAATTGATCGGTAAAATATCGATGTTAAAATATTTATTAAGTGTTACTTATGGATACAAAATGTCATATAAATATTTATTTGTTCAACATCGAATACGCATTTTTTTATCGAAAGCATCTTTTGGTTGAATATTTTATTTAATAATGTATTTCTTAGCCAAGAAGTATTTATAACAAAAAGTTAATTTCTTTCATTGTGTGCTTCAATTTGTGGCAGTATCTTTGGAGCCATTGTGTGTTTGTTGGATGCTGTTGTTGCACAGTCCCTCTATTTTTTATTTTTTTTTTGTACCACCCCTCTGACCAATCAGCTAAATGAATCTGACCAAATGGACGCGCCAGCGGGCACATCAAATGAAATCGAGCGTTGTCCGAGGGCCCGAAAATAAAGAAACCAACAGAAATATCCAGTGAAATGTCAAGCCAAAGGGCAGTGGGTGGAAAATATTGGAGGGGTTTTCGGGGGAATTTTCATTGGGGACTACCAGGGCGTTACAACAAAGCTCATGGGGCGAACAAAGAACGCCAAAGAATGGCTGAGGAGAAGAAAAGAACACTTATAAATAAAAACATGCTCATTAATGTAAAAGTCAGTGACAGACAGGGATGGCAACAGCGTGGGTGTGGGTGCTGCTGTGGGTGTGAGCGAGAGCGAGAGGGCTAGACAATGGCAAAAATCGAGGCGTCGACGCTGGAATAGAAATACACTTTAGTTACACTCAACCTCCCAATTTTTTTTTTCTTTTTTCTTCTTTATATTTTCCTAAGCTCCTTTTGGCCATTATGATATTGTATTGAAAGTGCCAAGTGATGCTGTCATAAAAAGTTGCGCTCGGTTTGAGCTTTCCCCCCCCGTCAAAAGAAAATGAGAAAAACTCCGAGAAAAATCCGAGACCGAAAATAAAAATTAAATGGAAGGAAAGAAATATCATTGAATTGATTTGGCTTTCGATATCTTGCAAATGAAAAACTTACAGCAGCTGAATCCCTTAAAGTGTTGAAACTAAAGTTCGGTAACCTAAGAAATTGGAAGCTGTAGTTTATGATATAAATTGTTTTTTTTTAACATGAAAAGTAATTGGTTATTGATAACTTAAGTTTTATTCCATTATAAGTTGTAGTCTTTTTCTTGAAATGAAATTAGCAAATCAAAAACAAACCTGCTTAATTGGAACCCACATAAACCGCTTAAGAAATCACCCAGAAAAGTTTTCGCGTTCAGGTCTCAGGTCTTTTCATTAAAATCCCCAGCAAGGCGTAACTTTAGTTTGCGCACAATGAAACCAAGGATGCTGAATCCTTTTGAATAAGCTTTTATCCTTCGCAGTTTGTCCGCCAACAATTTGCATAGCAATTAAAGCAAAAGGAAACTGTCAAGTGTTTTTTTTTTTTCTAATTTTTTGTTTTATTTTTCTCAACCCTCCAGAACAACAAACAAACAAATAAAGAAGGGAAATCGCGTGAAAATGCGCCAAATTGTTAGACAAAAATTTGCTGTATACATTATGCACAGCCACTCAAAAAAAAAAAAAAAAAAAAAATGTGGGGGGCGGAGGAGGTTTGTTTCAGCTGCCAAGACGTTCAACTTTCATTTTTATGTCGGCGGCCAAATCATTTCAGCAATGTTTCCAACTTGAAGGGAACAGAACAAAAAACGTGAAATACAAGGAGTATTAAAAGGAATTTTAGTTCTGGCATTGTCAGACAGTGGGTGGAAAATCGGGAAATCTTTGAGAAAATTTAGGGGGGGTAGAAGGAGGAGGAGGAGGGGGAGGAGGAGGAGGGGGAGGAGGGGGTGACGAATGCACTTGACAGCTGCGAGCTCAAAACTTTTTGGACGCCATCAAAAGGCTCGATGAAGTGCTTCAAGTTTCTCGAGAGGAGTCGTCGTTCCCCAAATCTCCATCGAAATCGATTTGGTCCTATAACAAGTAGCATCTCTTTCTAGGAAATTTGTACCCACCTGCAGGCAAAAACGCACCCTTGTCAGAAAATGAGAACTTCTCTTCGTCTCTTGAATTTCCTACCGAGCTTTGCTTATAAATTAAATTCGTAATTGATTCCTGAATCCGCAATCCTGCAAATGGGATTACAACACGTTGGAAAATCGCCCGAATGAGAACTGAACCACCCCCAAAAAGCAATCATCAGGGGGTTTGGGTATGCGTTTGCGTTTGAGTTTGCGTTTGAGTTTGGGTTTGGACTTGGACTGGGTTTATATAGATGGAAAATTGCGTGTGCTGTAACTGAAGTCTGAACCTGAAACTGAAACTGAAACTGAGGCAAAAGGAAGTTGGCTGGGCTGGCTGATGTCAGTCAGTTTTGCCGAAGAGACAGCGAGGACCTTCCATCTCCACCTCAATCTACTCGATTTTCCCCTGCCAAGTCAGCTGGCGTGTTAGTCAGTCAATAGATAGGCCAGGATACTCCACGATACTCCACAATACTCCAGGATACGATATCCAGGGCGGCCACAAAGGATCTGAGCACACACTATATGCGTATTTATCGGTTAAGTGTGTTCACTGTGCGTTCAACCCCCAATGAAAATAAAGGATAAGTGCCGCATCCAGGCCATTCCCAAAAATCCAAAAAATACAATCCCCTCTTCCGCTTTCTTCCGCCGGCAATAACAACAACAATGGAGCTGGCATTTTATATGTAGTAGCGTTTGCCTAAATACTCAAGCCAAGCGTATACCGGAATCATAGCCCATATCAATGTCGTAAGTCCGTTAGCAGCTTACCATCGAACAATCCGGAGTGGAAACCTCTTCAATTAATTGAAAAGTCAGTATGATTCAAAGAAATTGCTGATATTGCTCATAGGTATTTATTGGTAGTTATTTTCATACTTTCTTGGTATATCTTATCTCTTACTTCCTAAACTACTAAGTTTTTGATATTGCTTTCTTGAAGTGCTTTTAATGATATATAACCAAAATGTATTTATATTTTTATTTCTTTTATATTTATTTTATATTTATTTTTGTAATTTGAGTTCTTTTTTGAAGTGAAATACTTTTGTATTAGAAAATGTCTTACAAGTCTGAGTATCATATCTTTTAAAAACCATTATTTGTAGACCCAATAAACTTCAGAAATAAATATCAGGGTAGGAAACAACAACAGGCTTAAAGGGAGTTTTCTTAGTCCCAAACATATCAAGTAATCCCTATTAAACAGGCATCAAACATGTAATGGAGGTTGCCTCAGAAACAAGAAGAAAACATTCCCTGATAAGGATTCAAATTAGTTAAGGGTTGTTACATCCTTTGAAAAGGGTTAAGTACCATGTCTCTAAACAGTCATAAAAGTCACTTAGCGCTAATAACTATGATAATAAGTTCTAGAAAGGGAAAACTCTTAATGCTGCACTTTCTGGAGCTAAGAAATATTTTTGAAGGCAACTGTGAGGCTTTTGTAAAACAATCAATTTTAGAGACTTCAATCAAAATCTAAATGTATGTGTTTAGTTTTAGGTGTATAAATACCTTCTAAATAACTTTTGTAAATTACTTTCTGTTTAGTTCTAAAAGTAAAATAACTCATTCTTCGCCCATATTGATCGAATGCTGGCCAACTCTTCGTGGGTTCATGGCTCAGTTCAGTTCGTTTGGCAAAGTCAAGTCAAGCCGATAAATCCAGTTCTGGATACAAGTTTGTATCGACGGTCCTAGGTGGCTCCGATCTCCACCGCATTTCCCCTCTCTTCTCGCCCACAAGAAGACAAAACCTCATACAAAACCGGCCTGAATTGCAGACGTCGCCGACTTGAGATATTATGTTTTCCGCAGCTGTCAAATTTGATTTGACAAATGTAAATAATACGGACAGACAAAGGGATTGTTGACATAATGGAAGGCGAGCTGATTTACACTTTTAGCTGCGTGTCGAGATGCGATCGTGATCTCTCTCGTCTCTTGAAGCCCCAACCCAACTCCCCAGTATGGAATGTTTTTTTTTTTTTTTTTTTTTTTTGTGTGTCATGCCTGAACAACCCGCAAATCTACCGACTGTTTGAGTGACTGCCTCCGGCTAATAGCTACAAATTGTCACATCAGTTAAGTAGCGAAAAAAGTATGAGAAAAACAATTGGCGAGGCGATAAACCGATGATACGGGTTCGGAAAGAGTTAGCTAATTGGATAATGACCCCGATTTCGATGCGCATCAGTGGTTCGGGGGAGGATTCGCCCTGGGGGTTGGCTAAATCTTAATACCATCCTTGGCGTCGAGGAGTAATTATCATAATTGCCAGCCTGATGATCTGATAACAGAACCCACTGTTTCCATTTGTCTGAAATCAATTTAAAGTATAGTCCTGTAATAAAATTATCCACCAACGTAAAATTAAAGTCCTAAAAATTCGAATTATCTCAACACATAAACTATTTTAATGTCCCATTAAATTTTTCAATATTTTTAAAATAAGGAAATTGGCAGGTGGTTAAGAAATTTTACTAATGAGTAGTAAGATTATAAAGTTCTCCAAAAGTATCTTTCTTAAAGGGGTGAAATTCATACTCATTAGAATTGCATAGAAAGTAAGGAGGCTCAAATTTGTTTAAAATATATAATTTTGATTTTGACATATTTAAAGAAAACGGTGTTCAAGATATCCCAAGTTTTAAACATGAGATACATTGGTCTCTGGGTTTTTATTTCCTAAAATCACAGTTATAAAAGTTTTTAAATCTAATCCTATGATTTTAAAGGCAGCATATTTACAATTTAATAATTACAATTTTTCAAACGGCAGAGAATTTTTTATAACATTTATAAAAGACTTTATTCATTGTCTTTTAGGGGTATTTATAATGAATTATACCTATATCAAAGCATATTAGGTATAGGAATTTAAACGGATTTTGGAAAATCTCAAGCGAAACCAGTAAAGGTTATTATTTTCTTTAGACCTCCCACCTTTTTTTTTTTTTTTGCTATTTTAATAGTTTAATACTTTACACTGTATGCACTTTTTAAGCACTATTTCTTATTTTTGATTTGTCAGGTTTTCAAAAATGCTGGTCTGCACAAAAAACAAAACAAAACAGAATATTCAAGGTGATGTTTTTCATATTTGTTTTCTCTTTTTCGCTTTCGTTAGCGGTAACGAAACGGTAAGCGGTTAACGGTTAACGACGAACCGTATCGGTTAAGGTCAGTGTTTTTGTGTTCGGCAAAAAAAAAAGGGGGAATCACACGTAAACACGGCGAGACATTTGATTTTTGGTTTCGCTGGCGACGCGACGGCAAAAAGCGTTTGACGTGAGCGTGTGACAGGCGGCGACTGCTGGCCGAGAACGATCCAAAAAGCCGAAAAGCCCGAAATCCAAATACAAAAAACGAAAAAAAAAAAAAACCGGGCCAAGACGCCGACGAGCGCCAAAGTGCAAAAGGCGCCGACTGCGACGCGGGCAGAGGCGTCGACAGAGTGCGAAAGTGGGGAATCCCCCCTTTTAAGAGGGGTGGTGGGACAGGTTATGTTGTTCACCACGGAGGCAAAAAGGCTTTGGCCAGCTTAGCATAGGTTTTCCCCATCCGAATGACAAGCATTTTGACACCCAAGTCGTAGGTAGAGTCCGTCTTGTGTCACCTTAACTGTGTGGTACTAATTTATTTTTTTTTTTCCAAATGCATTTCGCTCAGGTCTTTATTCTAAGCACCTTAACTGTTTTGTTTTTGTTTTCGTTGTCCACCTTCTTAGCTTTATAATCCGCCCTTATGTCACCTAATCTCTAGACTATCCATATGTAAACCTACTCACTAACTACATCCCCCCTCGCGCTTTTCTAAAACCCACCTCCACCCCTGGACTTTCCGCTGTGATCTCCGCTCTTCGTTTCATATGAAGTGTCGACGTTTACTAACAGAATTCCCAGTTTGAATGACGGTATTCGCCACTTTGTTTAACGCTCTGCCCGCTGCCTTCAAAACTCACCATGGCAGCGCGGTCGACGTCGACGGTGGCAGAGGCAGAGACACGAATTCGCCTCGTTTCGCTTCGTTTTGAGTGAGTACTTTTGAGTAACTGAGTATTTGAGTAATTCACTCACAACCGGTTTTTATAATTTCATCCCATATTATTTTTTTTTTTTTTTGTTTTGAACCAGGATAACAACACGCAGGATAACTCACGCATGATTCGAATCGCATCTTTTGCTGGCAACAAAAATCTAGTAATAAGGACGTGCGGTGGCCATTTTGGGAAGACTGTAGACTACGAAAAACTGGAGCACAGATTAAGTCCCTGCCAAGCAAAAATAAACAAATTTACTAATATAATGCGTGAAACCAATTTCGAGGAAAATGACATTGTTTATGGCTTTCGGTATCCGAAAAGGGAATCAGAAGCCAGCTTTTAGATACTTAAATAAATGGGAAACATATGTTTGCAAAGAAAAAATATTTGGTTAAACAAAAGAAAAACAAAAAAATGGGTTTTATGAAATTATACATTTAATAACTTGCTTTCAAGTTAAAAAAATAATTAAGAAATTATGTTGAAATATTTTCATTTTAAGAGTAAAATACCATTTATTGAACATCAGATTTAATAAGAACTTCTTAAAAAAAAAGATGGGATGCGAAAATCTAACACATTTCCAATATAAATGAGTTAACGATGCTTGAAATAAATAGTACAAAGTTTGGTATTTAAAATTTAATGATGAGAAACTATAAAATATTAACAAAATACACAAATTTAGGAACAATACATTATTTTAACATATATAATTTCACAGATATTGCAAAGCTTTTACTAAAAAACCCTTTTTTCAAATAAAAACACAAATGATGCAGGTTTATTATATTAATAGAAACTTAGAGAACGTTTAGATATTTAAGAATCACTAAATCATTTTAAAAAGTAATTTTTACATAATAGGACTATATTTATTTATGAAGCATATATTGTTTTAAATATTGAAACCTTAAGAGAAATCACAATATAGCTTAAAAAATATTAAAAGGTTTTAACAAACTATAAAATAAATTCTTTAATTTAGTATTTTGAAGGCATTATTCTTAATCCTGTAAATTCGTAGAGCTAATGAACATAATTGATTGGTTCAAACGTAATAACATCATGTTAAAGTTTGAGGTGTTGCTTTGTTGTTTTTAATGTCTAGATAAGGAAAATTGAGACACAAAATGGTGTCATTGGCGATAAAATACGAGATAAAGTCAAATATAGATGGAAAGCAAAAAAGAAAGAAAGAGAGGGCAGAGGCTGCGTTGGAAAAGGAGGCAAGATGTTCCATAACCGTAGTCCGAATGCCTTATGACACTTTCCTTCGCGTTTTCGCTTTGCTGTTTCATCCGCCGAAGCGCCAGAAGGTAATGAATAAAATATGCAATAAGCGTAAAGCAGCAGAAATATGCAAATTCGTTTACAGCGTTTCTACTCTCTTTCCCCCCTCCCCCCACTCACCATCTCACTCACTCTCTCCAATTGACACGAATGGGCGCGAGCAAGACGGATATAGAGTAACGCCCCCTGCAAGTCGACCATTTTACTCTGCAGCATGCGAGAGCAAGCGAGAGGGCAACTATTTGCCCAAATGCGCTTGCGCCATGAGAGGGAGAGAGAAAGAAAGAGAGTTGAGCGCTTTTCACCCAACTGTGGTGAATTTTTTTTCGCCACCTCACGATCGCTTTGTGGGCGGAGTCTCGCCTTTCAGTGTATGTGTGTGTGCGAGTGAAATGGAGCAACTTGGGAGTGAAGGAATAACACACACACACACATAAGAAGGCAGCGATTTTGTCACACAACCAGAATGTCCTTTTGCTTGCCCTCTCTTTTTCCTATTCCCCTCTCCCCACAATATTTTCCATTTTCCACTCCACCTCTTTAGTTTCATTCACTTGGCTTTTTGGCGCGAAATTTTGGGATCAATTTGAGAAAAGGATGTACAGGGCTAATGTAATGCCATTGTAAAAGGATGCTATTATTACAATTGTTTTTCAACTGCTTAAATATAAGATATAATAAAACGTGCCTTATTATAGATATTTAAAATTTTTTCTTTAAATTTAATATTTGAAACCATTTAATTAATGCAAATCTGTAAGGATAATGCTTCGTTTTCAGAGCTTTGATTTCTAACTTGTCCAAGTTTTTAACCTTAAGACATGAAATTTTCCCTTAATTTAATAGTTTTACTTGGACCTTGATGATCATAAACAACCATGAATATATGTGTTCTTATTTAATCGAATATTTTCAAAATGGTTTCTAGCAAGTATAATATATATCACCTATATATTTGTTATCCCGAACCCCTAAGAATATCCGATTCTACCCCAACAGAAAAAGGGAAAAATTCCCCGACTGCAGCTGCTGTAAAATATGGCGCAATGTGCAATTGTTGATAATGGGGCATATAGCGGGCATATCCTCCCAATTTGCGATTCACAACTCCCGATTCCTATAGCTCGGCTGTATTTTATTTTTTTGTTTTTTATTTTTTTCTTACCCAGCTCTGGCGCCTGCGCCTCGCCTGCTAATTAGTCGAGGCTCCCGATCCCGAGGGATATATATTATAGGATGACGGCCATCACGGGGGGAGAGATGTGCTCCTTGTATTTGCTAAACTTTCCATTAAATTTTGGCGCTGCACAGGCTGTGGCAATTAATTTGGAGGCGCAACAAGCGTTGAAAGCGTCGAAATGAAGTGTGACGAGCAACGCAGAGGAGCTGCCACAGTTTGCCACAGATGTGTTTTCTTATCCTTGGGGATGGGATTGCACTGACAAATACTAGGCCAAATATATATTCAATTTTTCTAAATTTTAGCTTTTATTTTAATTTATGTTCTTGTTTGTTGGAGTAAGCTTGACAACTAAGCCTGAATTTCTTCTTTTTTTTTCAAATAGACATTTAGCCTTCTCAGTTTTCAATTGTGTAATGAAAAAAAAAACGTGACCTCAAACAACTTTCTAAAGGGAAAATCTAAAATGTTTACTGCCGATTGGAAATGATTATATATGATATTTTAAAAAGGTCAATTTCTATCTTCAGCTAATGATTGCAGATAAAAAATGTATCTTGTGACATTTTCTATAGTTATAAATTAAGTAATTATAGCCTGTTTTCTTTCAACGGCAAATCTAGAGATAATTAAAACGCTTTATAATACTGAAGTTTATATTTTTAGTTTGGTTTTTTCAAGAGCCACAAAATGTGTTTGCTTTATGGACTTATATTTGATATTTTTAGACCATTTTCTCCCTTTTTTTTTTGCCCAGTGTAGTGAAGGGGTGCTGCAGGCCTTCCCACCTTTCCTTTGGCTGCCTTATACCGTGTCATCTTTTTCGGTTTCTCCAGGCGATGTCAATGTGCGTGACTTTTGCTGCTGCTGTTTTCTGCCTTTTCCAGTTGCATCATTCAACCATGACAACAATCATCTCCTCGGCTTCTTTTTGCTCTTCGTTGTTGTTGTTACTGTTGTTGTTTCAGAGCATTGTTGTTTTTGTTGTCAAACACTAGACAACAAATTGTTGTAATTATGTTCAGGTTGCGTTTCGCTTGTCGCTTCCCGATGTCATAATGCTGCTACCCGCAATTATGGTAAAAGTCGCATGAAACAAAACAAAACAGCAGCAATAATAGTAGTATGTAGTATGTGGTAGGTAGTAGTAGCAATAATAATGGTAACAAACAAACAAACACAAGCCCAGCGGAAAACGTTTCATTTTTAGTTATAAATTGACAACAGTCTGTTTTTTTTCCCCTCTTTTTTTTTGTCTTCTGTTCATTGTTTGATTTTTGTGAAAAGAGCGGGGAAACTGTGGAAAATCGCCAGGGAATTCAAAGATGGTAGAGTTCCCTTTTGGAAAAATGTTATTCCTATGGCAAAGGAACAGAAAAACCAAAGGGTATTTTCTATTTTAAACATCTACAGGTTTTCATCTAATATTGAACATTTTTTTAGCACTATTTTAAAAACCAAATGATTTGAAAATATGTGTTTTTCTTTATATTTACGTTCTTCTAAAAATTGGCATTTGTCTGCCATTCAATCAATTTTTAATTTAGTTTTCCTAAATACTTTAAAATAGAAAAATACTTTGACAATGAATTTAATCGCACACTTTTTTTCAAAAATATACCACTTGGACATCGCGTAAGGTTAAGTTGATTAGACAATTTTTCGCAAATTTTAAAAGGTTAGTAAAATAGTTGGCATACTTCAAATTAACTGAGTGCAAATAAATCTGTAATTTTAATTTCCATAAAAAAAAAAACTAATAATCGTTTAAGTGCAAGCCGTTCATATATGTTTTTGTTTTAGCTGAAAATAATAATTTTTTAATAGCTTAATTAGAGTGATTGTAAAGATCAGGTATGCTTTGAAGTCGGAAAAGTCGTACAAGTCGTACAAGTAGTCTAGCAGTTTCCTGTTAGCATTCACAATCGACATTATTGTGAAGCCCCAATCAACTAAATATTCTGAAATATATTCTGCAACCCAGAAAGTTAAGTGTCGAACAAATGGCCGTGGGATACACGTTTTCAATGGAGGATTTTCCAGTTCCGGATGATTTTACCACCGCCTTAGGCTATGTGGTGGCATTCCTTTCTGCCTGGTGCGTCATCCTCCATGTGACCCGCTCCCTGATGTCGATTTTTTGGCCAATGATGATTGTGATTTCCGGACTCTTTGTCTATCGGATCCTTTGCACCTTCGACCCAATGGATTTTTTGGATATGTTTGTCAAGGCTTTGGAGCTCACCTATGAATTGTGCTTCGAACTCTATCAGCGTTTTGTCGGAAGCTGCCCATCAGACGAATAAATGATGCTCAACAAAGGCAAAACCAAGAGCATAAATAATATTATTTTAAGAAAGCTTAAAATTCATTTAATTTTGTCCAAAAAATAAACAATTTAAATGAACATTAAAGGGGTTGTTTGATTTTCATTTACACACTTGTTATATATTCTATTATATATATTATATATTATATATACATGAAATCAGACTTGATATAAATTTAAAATAATTTTGGAAATATTTCTATTTTTAAAGGGTTTTGGGTTAAATATTATTATAAATGAAATCGGATTAAGCTATAAAGGGTGTTAGTTTCGAACACAAGCTACTCAATACTTATACATTTACAATAAATGAAATAGTTTCCTAATATTATTAAAATGTGATTTAACTTATGGAGGTTAAATCAAAAGTTTTTATTAATTAAATTTTGCCAAAGGTTTATAGGTCGTGTGTTTTACAATAATTTTTCAAATTGCTTCATGTATACCCAGAATTAAGTATTTGCTAATTAAATTCGACATAAAATAAGCTAATTATTTATAAAGGTTTCTTTTATATGCTAGATAATTCAGCCAGACTAAGATTGTAACTTTTGACTTGTAAATATTTGTATTTTCCCCAATCCATTTATTTATAGGTCAGGAGTGGCAGGACCTGTAGTTTCTTGAGTCAAAGGTTCGCCCCTTGGCCATCTGACACTAATGATTTCTCAGTTCCCAGTGCTCAGTTCCCGGAGATGGCGTGTTTGGTCGACTTATGAAAACCGGACACGGACATCGTCACGGACACGGAAAACGCAGGGGGTTTGGACAAGGGGATAGGATAGGACACATGGATGGGATGGAAAACTTTTCACATGTGGCACCGCAGCCGCAGCCACATGCAACAAGCTGAAAAATACTGAAAAAGGCTGAAAAAGGCTAAAAAAGATCGGGTGGTGGCGGTGCAGAAGTCACCCCTCGGTGGCTATTTTGATGATTATTAAACTGTCTCCGTGGCTCTTCAAAACGGCAGCGAAGCGAGGAGATAATTATGAGATGCGCGTTGAGCTGTTTTGACCTGGCCCAAAATAGGTTGCGTGCCGCCGTCGACGCTTCACTGTAGCTAATGGTGCACCGAAAAATACATCTTTTGCAAAAATTTCCTTCACGTATACTGAGAAAGGAAATATCTCAATTTAAATCAATTAAACTTAAAGTAATATAAAAAATGGCATCCTTTTGAAAGCTTACTGGCATTGTTTAAGGCACTTGGCTTGAATATGTATTTAAACACCAAAGAAAAAATATTTTAAGCTTACAGAAAAACAATTTTTCCACTAGCCAAAATCGATTTAACAATAATTTACCGAACATTTTCGAACAGTGTATATGTAAGTACGGTCGGCTATTTGCTTTTTTCCCCGGCACGCACACACAAGTGAAATGCAATTTAGCGTAAGTGCCTCTAGACGCGACAATTGTCGTCCTGGTCTTCTGAATCCCCATCCCCATCCCCATCCCCATCGCCATCGCCATCCCCATCCCAACCCCCATTATAAAGCCCATCCCCACCAGAATCCAAGGGTTGGACCCAAAAATTGCCGCTGGCTTTTGCTTACATATGCAAGTTCCGTTCGACGCTTCCGCTCCGCCTCGCAAATATCACACACACTGGGCCAAATATAGTACAGGTTAGATATTGCAAATATTTCAATCTTTAAGTCCAACTGGATTTTCGGAAAATATTCATTACACTTTAAATGCAGGAACCAAAAACCGATATTTTCCGAATATGCTACATAATGCAAAATAACTAAAATCGAAGGAAAAAAAGTGTATCCTGCGATATTAGAGGTGTTTTTTGATTATCTAAAATAGAAGCCATCAGGAAATATCTTTCCGCCTATTTTCAAAGAATTATTTAAATAGTAAAAGTTTTTGAACGCAACGCTGCGGTCGAAGAAATAGTTGTGAAAAAATTTAAAGTTCTCTAAAACTAGCCAATAATCAAAATGAGATTCAAAAACCCATTAATATTGTATTAGTTTTCAAGGAAATTGAAATCTTTAAATATTTTCTTAAAATTTACGTATATATATACCCTAAATGATTTTTAAACAAATTAAGCAAATAACTCTACATTGGAATATAAATGTTTTCCATATCTCTCCTATTTTTTAAATCAAAAATTTAAAAACACACTTTTTTGTATCAATTTTGTTTGTAATTACTTTAAAGTATTATACCAATAATGGATGTGGATTTTATGTTTGTAGTATAGGCTTTACAAGAATATACACAAACCAGTTGTTTATAAACAAACTATTATTGATTGATATTTCCATTAGGTTAAAAACTACTATTATTTTGAGTGTGGCAACACAAAAAAAAAATATACTTATTAACCAGCACAGGAATATTGTTGCTTCTTTTATCTTACATAGAGATATTGTTTCATGCCTTAAAAATTATTTTTCGCCTTTAGTTTTTTCTCGAAAACCATTTGTATTTAAGGATCCCATTTTTTTTCGCAGTGACGGAGTGGGTTCCGGGGTCAGGGGTCATGGGTCGGAGGCTCGAATCCGGACTTAGGCGAGTGTCGAGTGTGTGGCTGGAGTGGCTGGCTCGGCACTTGGCTGCGAGTCGGCCGGCCTGCTAATGTGCCAATAATAATCATGGCACAGAACACAGAGGCAGAGCAACTGAAACAGAAACAGAAGCAGAAGCAGTAGCAGTAGCTGAAACAGCCACACAGAGCTCGACATCAAATGGCATGTTAAATTCTACAGCCTCCGCAGGCTTGCACCCGGAAATATTTTCCACTTTCGGACCCAACCGGGCCATTATTAGCTCTCATTTAGGTAAATCCCATTAAAGAAAGAAGGGAAGAAAACGTAACGTAGCGTCGACAACGACAACGACAACAACAACGACAACAACAACGAACAAAAAACCAAAAAAAAAAAAAATAATACAGCAAAATTAGCGAGTGCGAGAGAGGAGAAAAGTAGCCTCGTTTGACATTTGGTTGGCTGCATTTGGGGTGTTTGGGTGGTGTTAATGCAAAGCCTTTTACGACGCCACCACCCAACCACTAGAACCACCCAACCACCTAAGCCATCGAGCCCATAATGAGCACCATTCAGATTTGCCCAAAAGCCAATTCAAGTTGCCACTAAAAGTCGGCTGAAAATTAGCTTACTTGCTGGGATTGGAAATTCCAAATGATTTTATGGGCAGACTTAAAGCTGGCAAATATGACTTCGTAATTTATAACTTCAATACCTTTATATAAAATTATTGCTGAGAATGAGAAATAATGTTTTGTCCTAACCATTTTATATTTTAATGCATTTTTGCTGGTTGGTTATAAAATTTATAGACAATTTAGTATAAACACATTTTTTGCTACAAACTATTTGGTATTATTGTTATAATCATAGTTTTAATATTTGTTAGCCAATAATATTTCAGTTTAAGGAATCAAAATATAAAATCTTCACAACACATTTTCAACAGTATTTGCTTTGCTAAGCAAATAATTAATTGACAATTTATTTATAATTATAATTAAAACAAAACATGAATATAATACAATTTGTAGTCCCCACATAAACCTCCATTATGATGTGCGTATATAAAACATATATAAATATACATGTGTGCATTATGCAAGTCTGATTCCACTTTGAGGAAAGTCTCGCCCCTTATGGGGCTTCGGCGAAAGGGGGCGTGGCATGCGGTAAAACAAAATTGCACATTAGATTCTTGTGACAAGACCGTCTGCCACTCCCCCAAATCGCATTTTCCCGCCGCTTTTCCAGCGGAAAACTCCTGGCAGGAGGGCGCAGAAAGCGTTGCAAGCGTCTAGGGGGTGTGGCAAATCATGTGCGGCGCGGGCTTCAAAAGGGGGGAGGGGTTGGGAGGAACGGGGGGTTGCCAGCAAAATTGTGCAGTTGCAGCCATAATTATTTTTACGGCACATTGCGTCGGTGCCGCCAGAGAAGATGGAGACCCCGAACTGTGGGCTAAATAACGGAGAGTGTTTTCTAATTTTCATTTACTGCCTACATCAACATGGCAATCGTAGTATCTAAACGTGATATATTTAATTACATTCTTATAATGACATTTAAAGATTTTCAAATAACCTTTAAAGGAACGATAATCTGATTGATTCAACATTCCTATTTCTTGAATTTTTTAGACCCAAAACCTGATTTTTTATTATCAAAAATATATTTTTCCTAAATAGAATTTGAGCAAATTTGTATTTTTATATTTCCAAAAATTTTTTTTATTTTTTTGAAAATAAAAGTGTAAACTTTCTTTAAATTTGCATGGACCAAGCTATATCCACATTTCTATGTAGCTACTTAAAATAAAAGCACTTAAAAAAATCACGACCATTTTCTAGATGTAAACGGTTTGATAATATGAATATCATTTAAGCTATTTATTTGAAATTAATTTTTTTTTGGGTTGAAATTGTAGCTGCATTTTCTTAATATCTGACTACTGTTTGGCCCACTGTTTGTTGTTTTGTAGGCGCTGAAGTTGCAATCTGTGCCCAAATGGGGTTGATCAGAGGCGGCGGCTAAGGGGGGGAACTTCGGAGGCGGTACGGGAACGGTGGGCGGGGTTACAGGGTCCAAGCATAGAGAATAATAATAAAAATAATTATGCATGTGCCACCCTAGGGTCGCAGAGCCTCCGGTGTTCTTCGAATCGCTGCGCCTCTTTAACCTCTCTTTAGACCCCCGTTTAACCCGCCTCCCCCAGCCTTAACCCCTCCTGAAAAGTCCCCTTCACCCCCTACAGCCCCCGTACCATCCCGCTGCTAATTTAGATGAGCATGCTCGACAGTAATTTGCATGCCAGTTTCAGTTCCATTCGCAGTTTGTGGGAGGATGTGGATGGTAGATGGTGGGGATTGGGTGGTGACCCCGACTGAGAGCCACTTGTCTCCGCTTGTGCCCCCCTTTTAACCCCCACCCCCCTTGCACCCCCCTTTCACCCGTGTGACAGTTTGCAGCGTTGACAATGCCGCCTCCATGTGTCGTTGTTGCCGAAGCTTTTGTGCATATGTCGTTTGCTGTCTTCCATGTCATTCACACACGCCGAGTGTGCGACTCTCTCGTCTAAAATGGCACACACTTCTGCCTCGAATGGCAAGTTCCCAATCCC
This sequence comes from Drosophila elegans, assembly GCF_018152505.1. Classification (NCBI taxonomy): domain Eukaryota; kingdom Metazoa; phylum Arthropoda; class Insecta; order Diptera; family Drosophilidae; genus Drosophila; species Drosophila elegans. The sequence continues at coordinate 10,827,675 of NW_024545513.1, read as the reverse complement.
AGAACGAGCCTACCCCTTCTCCTACCCCTACCCCTACCTCCATCCAAATCCCCATCCGTAACCCCTTTCTTTCTTTGCCCCCCTTTTCAGCGCGCTTGCGCTTGTGGAGTGCCACTAATTGAGGCACCCATCTGCACCGCCAGCGATGGCAACTGTACCCCGCAAAAGCACAACCTCTGACCTCTTAATTCCATACTCACCTCCCGCCACGCCGCCCGTTCCCCCAAAAAAAACCTGGCTTAGCTACTGGTCCAGTTCCATATGACATCTTCTTATCAAAATCTTAACGCAGTTCCAAAAGTCCAGATTTTAAAAATGAATTATTACCATATTTTCAATAGAGAATAATATAGATTTTCAAAAGTGTATAGTCTAACAGCCGTATCCATATATAGTTATTAAACCATTTTAAAGTACGAATTTCCTACTTTGTAATTCGTTCCTTGTTTAATTTGTAATTATGTTCAACAGTAAGTTTTAAATTTTCATAGACTCGGAAAGTTTAAAATTGGCCAAAGGACAACGAAATTGTGAATTCGGTAATTTCGCATTTACTGCAAGGATGAATTGGCAGGTTCACCTTGGCTACCAAGACCATTTGAGCTTTTGGTCCTGAATTCCGCTCCTGTTTTTGGAATCTCAGTGCCGAAAAGCTGCTCATTTCTTTTGTTGTCGGCTTGGTTGGGTCCAGAAAATGATGTTCCATATTTTCCAATGGTTGTTTGTCCCTACATTCGATTGTTTTCCTTTGTTGTGTCTGCCAAGGAATGCGAATGGCCGGTGAAAAATGGTTATGGATGCCAATAATGACAAGGGGCATCCAACTGAGTGACTGCGGCGAAGGATTTTTCAGGAGATTTGCCAAATGCACAGAGAAAAAACTCCAGCTTAATTCAACTAAAGCCACTGAAGCTGAGCCAATGAAAAAGTATGCTGTTTCGATTTAAGCAAATATTTATTGATATTCTAATAATTAATCTGTGAAAACCAATTTAATATTAACATTTTAATATTACATTTTGGCTCCTAAAAATATTTTTTAAAAAATGAAATGCAAGTTTACTTCAAAAAGTTATTTTTCTCATAAATATTTTCTTTGTGTTTTAATGTGTGCTCAATCGAATCTCATTGCAGATCTTTGTTGATGTTTTTTGATGTAAGGAATACCTTTTATACACCATTTTCCCCCTGTGTGCAAAAGAAGGAGACTGGAGGAAAGCCCAAGTGGATGTGGAGCCACTAAATGATCCACTGTGTGGGGCAACAACGACAACACCTTCCAACGGAAAACAGCAACAAAAAAAGGGAGGAGGCAAAAGAAAAGAAAATTCAACAAATCATGGCAGTGGCAGTGGCAACGTCAGCCCAAAACGGAAGCCATGCCAAAAAGCCGGCAAAAAACTGAGGCAAATGGGGGAAAAACCACACCTGCATTTTCCTCAAGGTGAGAGGGGTGGTGGGTGGCGGGGGGCGGCGGCATCGGGGTTCGGTTAAATCAAACCGTAAACTATGGAGGCCGCCATTGCTGTGTGTCGAGCGCATTTTTGCCGCCCAAAGTGCGACGACTAACGCCAAAGACCACAAAAAACTGCAGACTCTGTTGAAACACTGAACAAAAGAATCTTTGATAGTCTAAGTTAAGTTTTATTTTGAATTAAATTATTGTTTAGTTTAAAAAAAAAATCGCTGAAGACTAATATATTTTTGCCTTATAAGCAAGCTTGTTTCGATTGTTTTTAATGTATCTTTTGATATTTATTATATTTGATTTATATATACATATATTCTTGGGACAATCTAAACTGGAAGCTTAACTCTATGATGTTTATAGAAGATCACAGCATTTAGATTTCCATCTTTTGAAATTGTATTTATATGAAGTTATGAAAAGAATAATCAAAATTAAGTTTACTAGTTGTCAAAAATCTTTCCACAGGAAGGAAAAATCACAAAAAAACCCTCTTAAGATCACTAATTTAGGGGTATATGTTTATTTCCTCAGTGATCCGAAGAGGAGACGTTGGAATATGTGTTACCCTGGTTCTGTTAGGCTTCGGCGACAGAGTTTTTATGGCACTCAGTCGCCTCATTGTTTCGTAGTTTGTTTCCATCTCCACCTCCAGTCACCTCAAAAACCCCCTTTCCACACTGGTAACCACTTTTTTTTTTAGCCATTTTTATTTTTATTTTTTTTTTCTGTCCACGTTTTTACTTTACTTTGTTCGGTTTTGCGTTGAAAGCGCTACAATGGCGTGAAATAATATGCAAAATACTCTGGCGCGCGCACACACATGCATATGATGTGATGTGGTGTATAAGTGCTATGCAAACAGAGTGTGTGTGTGTGTGTGTGTAAAGGTGGGCGTTGGGTATTGGGTAGTGGGGTCAAAGGGCGTGCAGGAGGTACAAGGATGTTGATGGCTGGTGACGAGTGGTGTTGATCGCCGCACGGCTGCTAATTAGGCCACTTAGAGCTCCGTTCGAGGCACTTTCTGCAGGAAATCACAAGAACCAGACATTCGAACATTCGACAATGGGGTGGAATTCTCAGACGGGCACATATATATATATATATATCCATACACACATATGCATATATATGTTTGTATGCCATATAGCCTCTTGTATATGGCGAAATCCCTATGGGGGAACCCTGTTTGCCATTCGGTCCGGCCATTATTGCCTAGTGCCATATAAGTGTGTGTTATACGCCCTTCTCCTCACCTTTTCACCGGCTCCTTCTCCTTTCTCCTCTCCCCTCCTGCTTTCTCCCCATCCTTGCGTGTGAAGAAGGTCAATGCATTCACTCATGGAAAGTGGGAGGAGCAATCCCTTCAAGAAATTAAAGACCAATATCAACCACCATGAACTAAAAAAAACAAAGCTGATTAAAATGTATGTAAATTTATAATTAATAAAAGTTGTAAAGAAGAATCGTTTATAATACTAATCTTTTATAACCAAATCACAAGTAGAATGTGTAGATTGAGTTATGATAAGATTAAAACATTATTTGACAGTTTTAAATGTGCTTTTCATTTGTGATTTGAAATATAGTTCTTTAGCCTAGAGTTAAAATGTGTAAAATTTATAAAAATAATTATATATGAAAGAAACAATTAAATAATAATTGAGAAGAGTTTTTTTTTGGGTAAATAGCTGAAGTTGAAGTTCCCAGAGTAGTTTAAATAAATGTAAGCTTCGGCTTTGTTTTGTTACATTTTATAAGGGCTAATGATCAGTTAATCAGCGTGAATTTGCCGTATAATATGCGGATGCTCTTTGACTCCTCGGTTGAACGACCCAGTCATTATTGTGGGTTATCCTGCCGCACACACACCTACACACACACACACGCAAATACACATCCTCGCATATCCTTTTTGGGTTGAGGCATCGTCATCTCGAATTACCATAAGTTGGTTCGTCGGCAGCGGGTTTTTTTGATCTTTTCCTGAATGTCTAAGTTTTCGAGGCAGCTCCGCCCACGTCCCCTCATCCCCCCTCCCCGTACTTACTGTCCACAAATCGCGGATCAAAGGAGCCGCATATCCTGTGCTTGAGTTTCATTCATTGAGCCAGTGTAGCCCGAGTGTAAGCTTATATGGGGTCCGATCCTCCAGCGGTCCTTGCTCGAGGTCCTCCTCTTCCCTCCTCCCTCCTCCCTCCGCCCGAAGATCTTCCCTTTCCACGATGCTAATTCCTAATTGGGTAAGCGCAGAGGCCTAATTAAGCTGTGTGGCCATTGTCGACAGGGATTTAATTCCCCGCTCCCCCCACAAGGATGAGGATCCTGGTCCCGAAAGTCTAGGCTAGATTCCAGGTGCCATCAGATCGAAACAAAGACATCTGCCGCAGTTGTTCCGCAAGCTTGAAGGGATTTGTTGCAGGGGTTTCCCCAGCCAAAACAATAAATTACAGGGTATACGTAGGTATTTTCTTTAAACGTCTGTACTTAAACTCAAAACTTGGTTCGCTTACAAGAAAATTTCAAAAGAATTATACGATTATAAATTACATTTTAAATTAATAAAAACATTTCATTTTTAGGATTATTTAGCAAAAACTATGTAGTTTTTTGTAATGTTTTTTCTAAGTCTTTTCAGAACTCGAATCAGTAATTTTTAATTTAAATTTCAGATTTTTTAAAGTAGTTTGTACTTTTTTTTTTCTTTAACAAAACAATTTAAAAGTTACATTTAAGAAACCATTTAGGACAATGGCGTATTTAAATATTATTAATTAAAGCTTTTTAAATAAATTTTAACCTTGATTCGCAATTTTAGAAAACATTTTTAGCCTGAATAAAGACTAAAGTACATATATCATGAATTAATTCAAAAAATATATATTTCAAGCCTAGTAAGTATTTGAAATTGCAAAACCACAATTTTCAATTTGAATGCCAACACACAAAAATATGTTACTGCGATTTTACTTCATTTTCATTGGTCAGATATTTGTCAGCAATATTTCTGTATTTTTCGGCAATCCAAAATCAACTAATAATACGATTCGCAAACAGTATTTTGGTCATGTGGACTTTCCCTGTTTGTTTGAGGTGTGAGTTTGTCGTCTGTCTGCCCGGCGGCCATCATTAATGACGCAGGCGTCGGGTCAAAGGTGCAAATATTGATGGACAGCCCATACACATGACATTCGTGCTACCCCAAATTGGGCTAAACCGTGATTTTGCAAACAATTTTGTGAATTTTGCGGCAGAGGCAGAAAGTCCTGTCTGCAACTTGTTGACCACATTGAAGATAACTTTAGGCTCCAGCTCCATTCTTGATATGATTTGGCTTTGAGTTATCTTGGCTGAATAATTAGTTGAGTGAATCACAAATAAGTTGAGTAAATATAAATAAACTAATATATAATAATATGTTTGTTAAATAAAAAAATATTATTTCTGCATTCTTTGGCTTGTTATTTGTAACTTATAAATTTATATATATTTTATATATTTTATTGTTAGATTTCTTTTGAGTTACAACCCTGTAGCGATTGTTTTTTTTTATTTTATAACAAATGTTCTACTGTTTTTAAGAGTAATGTTTTAACAGCTATTTAATTTTATATTTAGTACATTTTGTTAAAAATAATATATATTTTTTATTTAATTTATAGTATACTCTCGGATAAAATAAAGAATGGTTCTAATGATGTTTGCCCCTCGTTTGAACCCATTTGTGATTGACTTGTTGCAAATGACCCGAGTGCACAGTTTGACAGCCACTGGACCCATCCTCTGGGCATTCATCGCATCATAATAAACCTGTTGATTTGTGCTTGTTAGGGCGCGGCAATGGCCCAGAACGACCCTTCTCAGGAGGCCCAAGTCGCAAGACCCAAAAAATACAAAAAAAAAAAAATGAAAAAAGAACAGAGCCCCAAAATATCCCAAAAGCCCAGTCATAATCGAGGGAAAAGAGCAGTCATAAGCGCAGCCAGCTTAACTTTGTGTGGATCTGCGCAGAGACTGGGCCTGAAAACTGAACACTGGAGTCTTGAGCGCTGTGTCCGAAGAATCGGGCCTGAAGACCGAAGACCGAAGACACTGTAGACACTGTAGACACCGTAGACACCGTAGACACCGACCGAAGATCACCAGCTCGCTGTGTGGCTGTTGTTGTGGTTGTCGTTAAAGTCGTTATTATTATTTGTGGCTCTTTAAGTGGCTCATTCGCTAACTGCACGACGATGGCGATATTCGTGTGCCTCCCAAGTCCCCCAGCGAGCAGGGGGAAGGGGGCGTGCCAGGGGGGGCGGAAGAGGGGCCCCCGAAGACTGGAGACTGGAGACTGAAGACTGAAAACTGAAGACTGGCGACTGGCGTCGCCGCTGACAGCGACGGTGGTCCACTTGGCGCTCTCGTGAATTGATTCATAAAATATTATATCATTTTTCTGAGACCCCCCCACAGCTCCTCTGCTGCTGCTTTTTCTTCCTCCTCCTTGCTCGGTTTTGTTTTTTTTTATTATTTTTTTTTTTGGCTGCTCGTTTGAGGGTTTTGTAATTAGCGTGCATGTTTACCCGAATAATTTCACTTCATGGGGCTCGTTGAAGAAGTTATTATCAGAGCCCCTGCCTCCTCGTTTTCTCTCCGTTTTTTTCCCCTTTTTTTTTTTGGGTATATATCGCCCAAAGCGAGCAACGTCCGCCAATTAGTTGGCCAATGTCCGAGAAAATACTTTTTTGGGCAACTGTAACGGAAGGAAGTCGCCGTCTCTTTCTTGATCTCTAACCCAAAGCCGTGGGCGATGCTTTACACGGTAAAAAAAAATGGCTGAGACTTAAAGTTGTCAGTTTCGGAGGGTATTTATTGATGCTGTTTAAATATATATAAAATTCTTTCCATGTGAAGATTTTCAAATACTTTTAAAAATGTACCCAAATAAATAATACGTTTGAATGCTTAAAAGACATTGAAAAGTTATTAGTCTTATGAAATATCCTGTCTAAGCAGAGGGCTTAAGAAAGTATAAATAAATCTATATATAGTTCAAATAATTTTTGCTGTGTATAGGCAATTGCATAAATCAGCGGCGGCGAACCGCTGGCTCTTAATTGACATACATAGACCACCGTGACTTCGGCCGACTTTCCGCCGAACTCACTCAACTCTCGACTGATCCGCACTGAACCCATTCCAAAGCCATCCCATCCCATACCATTGCCATCCCATCTCGAGTCGTCTGATTCCGGGCGATCCAATTTATGGAGGCACTGCGGACAAAGGGTCACGTCATTGCCTTTGCCCTGCGCTTGACAGCAGCTCGTAACTCTGGCTAAACTCGGAATTGGGATCCTGAAGGATCGAAAATGGACGAAAATGCGGGGTTTTGGGAGCGGGCATCGGGGATCGGGCATCGAGGATCGGCAGATTGAGAGATGTCACCGGCGGCTGTGGCTGGAGTTATGATCGTTCTGATCTGGGCAGGTGATCTTTAATGGATCGCAGCCAAGCCGAAGGCATCGATGCCTCGCCAATCGAAGTTCATTGATTGCCGTCTCAAAACATCGCTTCAAATGGCCTTCAGTGGCAGACCTTCAGAAAAGGCATACAACATAATGACCAAATCGAAACTAATAACATTGTTTATTGCCCATAAAAATATGTTTTCTTAATTTAATGAACAAAGGAAACTTGTTACGATTCAAATAATATGCAACAGATAACTCTAAATATTTAATAAACAACAAAAACACAGGACAACTGTCTGATCTTAGCAGGCAATTTTCATCAAGCTTAGATGATCAACGAGTTATCAATTGGTATCCTATTTTGGGATAGAAATCTTAACCTTTTAAATTTTTTTTAAATAATAAAATTGGGTAGAGAAGAAAGAGAATAATCGGGAAACTCTTGTTTTGGCCAATCAAGGCAGCAGCTTATGTTAATTATAACGTTTTCGGTTAAGCGATTATACAAATCAAACCGTTAGGTGTTACAAATGACTAAACACGCAAGATTCATGGAGAAATGTAGAAGAAATGCTGGAGAAATGGAAGAAGAAAAGGGAAACGAAATTTGTAGATGAAACGGAGAAAGAGAGCTACCACACTGTTGAAAAACTTAGCTTAATAAATCTTATTTTTTATTATTTTTGAAATAAATTTAACTATCTGAAAATGTAATTTAAAATTGAAACTATATTCATTTGAAATATAATGTTTTTCAATTAAGTTAAGTATATTAATTTAGTTTATTTTACATTAAATCAAATATTTATATATTTTATAAAGCATTATTATAAGAATTGTGTTTAATATTATGATTTTATATTCAATTTAAATATAAAATATAACGCTTTGGGTTTAAGAGCCAGGTATTTAATTTTACTATTTCATTTTTTTTTTAACAGTGAAGGGATAAATCAGTGTGTGCGGTGGGCATTTTTTTTAGGGGCTCCCAGATGCGATCAAAGTTGATTAGATGACTGCGGATGCTGTATAGCCAAGCCCCCCTCCCATCAAACCCCTTAAAACTCGCCCCTTTCCACCGATTCCGCCATATCTTCTTGGGTGTCGGACGTGCGTGCGTGCATTTTATTACGCGCGGATGTGATGAGTCTATCGATGGGGCCTCCGCCACTCGAGTGGCTTGTTAAAAATCGCTGAATGGGAGCATTTTATGACCCGCTTTGATGGCCAATCCAATCCATATAGTCGGCGGGGGATTTAATTAGGGGGAAATCAAAGACGGCCGGGAATACATACTCGTGCATATACTATAGTATGTGTATCTCAATGGGCCTCCATCTGGTGATGGCAGATTTTCATTCTTGGGCATGATTTTGCAGCTCAGTTTTAATATCCGTTGACGATTTTTTATGTGTATTTTTTGGTACTGGAAAATCTACTACAATAATCCGCATATATTTTGGCAAATTTCAAAATTAATAAAGATAATGCTTGCTGTGGGCATAGAACTGCCAAATAATTAAATTTTAACTTCTAATGTCTTTGAATTGAAAAAATAATCTTTATTTATATTTAAAATATTTCAATTACAACGTTTAGCATTAAATAAAAATATTTTTTTTATATAATATGTGTATAGTTTTGATAATCAAAATATAGGTAATCTAAAATTTTTGTTTTAAAAAACAAATTTATACAAAATGCGGTCTAAATGTGGTTTCCCAATTTTCGGTAGAACAGTTAGCCAATCACCTCGCCAAATTTCTTCAACTAACTGGAGGGACCACCCAAAATCGAGCCAAAAAAGTTGTCAACATTTTCATGTTGCTGTTGTGTCTGTTGCAGATGTTGTTGTTGCCTGTGTTGCTGCTGCTGCAGTAGTTGTTGCCTCGAATTTGTGCAATGTCCAGTGGCCGGCGGAAAATTGGAAAAGTGGAAAAGCGGCATGCTGCAATCGCAGCCTGAGCTTTTGGTCTAGTGAAGGGGCCACCCACGCTGTCCGTCCCTCCCCCCTAAAAAATAAGGGGAAGGGGAGTTTCCAATGTGGATTTTCAGATGGGGTTTTCAGATGTCAGAGGAGCGAAGGCACTTGAACAAACGGCCATTGTTGCTGTTGTCTTTCAACATTTTTGACTTGTTTTGATTATGACGGGGGACGTCGTTGTTTGTTTGTTCGTTGATTTCATAATCTCTTCTGTTGCTCTTGCACAGAGAAAAATTATTTAGTAGGTTAGGAAAATATTTAGTTAGTTAGTTAGTTTCTTCAGACTTTAAACTTTTAGAACCATGCACAATGTAAATTGGATATTTTAAAATCAAATCAGAAGTGACTTTGTTTCGGAAACATTTTTGAAACAATAAAGTTATTTTCCAAGAATAATTGAGCCTTTTAATTTCTAAGAATTTTTCAGCTATTTTAACAAATTATGAGATGACAATATAAAACCGATATAATTAATGTTGGGTTTTTGTGTATGTTGTTGCTGCTGTCATGATTGTTGTAGATTTGTGGGTGACCGCGCACTCTCTAAAAACGTCAATCACTCAATTAAACTTAATTATAATTGCGAAGCGATGATGGCGGGCGGACTACAACAACAAGAACAATTTCCAGAAAACAAGACAACAAACAGTGAAAAAAATTAAAAATGGAAGAAAAAAGAAAAAAGAATGGAAAACCCGACGAGTGGGTGTGGAAAAAGGGGGGAGGGGGCGGGTTTGTTCAGATTTCAAGAAATTTCGCAGAAAATTGTAAATGCACGATGCTGCTTCAACTTTTGCCTCGCCTGATGAAGATGAAGCTGAAGATGATGATGGCGACGCGTCGCCTCCACTTTGGTCTCAAATTTAGCTGGTCGTTGTCCCTCTTCGTGTTCTTCCCCCAGCTGCTCACATTTTGATTGCTAGCCTGAGAAAATGAACGACCACAGAGCGAGTGGAGAGTCTTGAGGGCACTGAAAAAAACAGATTAATGTTTAACTCAAAATAAAAGGAGGAGAGCTCTAAACCTCAGATGGAAGCCCAGAATTTGTATTTAAATATTCCTTAAGAAATTTTGTTTTCCTCTCTAACCATAAAAATCCCGACTTTAAGACTACATTGCTTTGAATAAATATATAAGGCCTTTATGGACTTATACACATGGGCACATATTTATCCTTAAAATTGTAAAAACTTGTTAGGTTTCTTAAGATTTACTTACAGTCTAAGATTTATAGATTATAATTATTTGTTTTAGATTTTTCCTTAACTTTTTCTTAGGAAGAAAAGTTAATATATATTAGTTTGCAATCTAATAGCTCTTAACAAATATATAACATAATTTTTCCAAGTGTAATGCCTTGCATGCTGATGTCGCGTTATGCAAAATGTCTTCTCCCGCGCTCCCACTCCTTCCTGCTCTATCTCCATCCCACTCTCTATGCCCATCCCTCTCTCTCGTTCATCGGCTAAGGTGGCCACGCAATTTGGGCGATCGAGAAGAATCGCCCACCCAGAAGACGAGTCTTAAAGTCAGGCCCCGAAAGAGGAAACTCAATTGAAGTGCCAGGAACTCTCTAGGCGGAGTAATCATTTAATAAAACTGCCGCTTTTATTATATCAAATTAAGAACTTTTAAGATCAAGATTATAATCACGAGCAAAGAGCATTTCTCATTATACTTCTTACAATAAAGAATAACATTTGCACAGGAAACTCAACTCTTTAAGCCAACTCTTTTGGTTTCCAACATTAAAATGGTTATTTTTATTATCACCCAATAATACCATATTAATTATTTGTTGCCAATAACTGATGATAAGAAATGGCTTTATTTTAAGTTCTCCAACAATTTGCCTTTGAACGAAAAAACCATTTTTCATTATATTTGTGTGGTAAAGAATAGAATTTGCAAAGAAAACACAACTCTGTATATGAGCTAGATCTTTTGGTATTCCAACATTTAAGATTTTCTTATTAAAGTAATTTAATAGTCATATTTCCCATGGCCAAAATATTTCTTATTATATTATGATGGTAATCCAACATTTAAGATGTTTCTATCATTAAAAGATACCTTTTAAATTAGTTTTTTTTTCCAATCACAGTTGATAAAAAAATGCCTTATTTCAAAATATCTACTATTTCTAATTTTTGCTTGGCAAGTAGGTACTGGCCAAGGTGATCTGGGGTTCAAGTGGGTCTTAATCGCTGTCCAACTGAAGAGTCTCGACGGGTACTTTCACCTAGAGCGCAGTCGGAGCGTAACTCCCGATCTCTGGGATTGTGATTGTGACTGTGACTGGAAATTATTGCGGCTATTTTTAAAGGGGGGTTTTTGAGCCTCCTCGTTCGCAGTCCAACTTGCACAACAATTACATTGTTCGCAGTGTTCGCATGGGAGTTCCTCCGATTTGCCCCTATCCCTGCTCCATATCCATTATGTAAAGAGGCGACGCAACGTGTGGGCGTGAACTGGAGCGGCCAGTGGAGCGGTCAGCAATAATGACTACACTGAAAGAAAGAAAGAAACTTAATTGTTGAATATTAAGTTGGGTAAATGACTTTGATTCAAGTATATAATATATAAAATTGAAATTAATCTTTGAAAAACATCTTGATGCGAAAGCAATATAAATTAAATCAAAATTTCCTTATTAAGCAAAAGGATTTTGATTTGGAAACAAAAAGGATCTGAAACAAAATATCGAAATATTAAACATAATGTCGTTTTAATAGTTTTCATAATAGGATGGCTTATGAGCTGATTAAGGGCATCTTGATGCTGTCACTATATAGTTGAATATAATCTGCTTTTTCGCTCAGTGCAGTTTATAACGAGCTGTGACCATTGGAGCGCTGCTCGGGCGTTGTCACATATTTTTACGCTTTTGCGATTTGCGGCATAATGTGGGGATGGTGGGAGCCTGTAATTAGGGGCGGTATTTTTATTGTCGGTCGGTTGACAAAATGTTGGGCAACTGGGCAATTGGGAAAGACAAGAGATCGGATCGGCCAAGGGGTCCTAAGTATATCTGTATATATATATATTTCACAGCTTGGTAAGAACTTGGAACTAAGCAGCTCTAGATATATACCAAAATAAATATGCATAATATTTAATTACTCTATGAAATCCGTGATTTATTTAATCTAATCCCTCGAATCGATCCATATTAGATTACCTATGGTACAGTCAGCGAAATATGGTATATATTTGGGGGTGAGAAGAGCGCCACCTGCCCAGCTATCGATTACATGTGTAAATAGAACAATTGGCATCTGCGAAAGGAATCCGAACTGGAAATTGCGAGGGAGTGAGAGAAAATGGCCCGAAGACAAGGAAATTAAGTGATCCTAAATCCGGGGAGTGAGAGGAGATTTCCAGGTAGCCGGAATTCTTTCTAATGGCCTTAACTTAAACGATTTGGGCCATTCCATTGTTGCACTGCACCTTTTGTTGTTGCCCGAATCCCGCCTTTTGTTGCTTTTGTTGTCTGCAGCTTGTGTGTGTGTTTATTGTAATCGATATTTGGGCAATGCAATGCAGCAATTGAAATCAATGAAATCGAGAACATTTGCACTAACAAAAAAGGAAAAAAAAAGTAAATGCAGCTAAGCATCGATTGAGTTCGAGGGTTAGCGGCAATTAAATTTACTTGACTGCATCCCCAGTCCCGGAAAAAAAAAATCCCACATACACCCCCATATCTCGAAAACAAAGTGGAATTTTAGCAGAGATCACAGAATTTATCAGCAGCTGTGGGCACAAGTTTTCAGAATTAATTTTAAAATCACAGAGAAGCTCTGCGGGTTTGTATATTTAAAACCAAAAAGTAAATCAAAACAATAAGCCCCATAATAAAATCAGTTTATAGAAAACAAGATTAACATTTGACCAAGTTGATATTGTTATTTGTTTCTTAATTAATTATAGTAAGGATAAAGCTTAAATTGAAATAAAAATCCATTCAAAAAATGGTACATTTTGAATGTATACGTTAATATATTTAATATTTAACTTAAATTATATATTCTTCGAACTGTGTTGATATTAAAATAACTTAAAACTTAAAAAGTTCGAATTGTTTTGGAGTATTAACCTTTTTTGTTTTTCCTTACTAATCATTGTGAATGTTTTGTTAGTTATCCATTATTTGGAAATACCTATCCTCCCAGTTGTTTGGGCACTTTACGCGTAATTGACGAACATCTTCATTTCGTCTGCAATGCCATTGCCAATTCATTTGAGTTGTCATTGCGGCCATTCATCAAAGAGCATCGATTGTGGCAGTACCCATTCAGCATTCAGCACCCGGTAAAAGTAATGTAAAGTCCACGTCCACGTCCACGTCCACATCCACCCACCGCCTCATTCGGATGAGACCTATTATTTGTAGGTCATAAATTTTATTGCTCAACTGGCGTTTGTGCAATTAAATCTCAATGGCTTGACGGCGGCCGCCGTCTTTGTTATTTTAGCCCTGCGACGCGTGTGCACTTGAAAGAGTCACCGAGGGTATGGGTTATATATGATGGCCTGGTCCTGGGCCATCTAACTATCTCCCAATCGCTCAGATAGCCATCGACCTACACCAACCATCCAACCATCCAGCCATCCAACCATCCAACAATCCAACCACTCACCCAACTCGCAAATATTGTGACAATGCCACGTCTAATGACCAAATGCCTCCGTTTCTGGGGAGGCACGATCCCATCTGATAATATCTCTTTCTTTCGGGATATCGACATCCCGCCATCCCGCCATTAACCACAAATGTCGCATCCATCTATCACCAATCTGGCGATCTAATCTCTGGTGTCGCTGGCTAACTCCCAAGCTTACTGGTTTCCATCGGCCCATCCACTTAAACCTACCTACCTACTCTTTGTCTAGAGATTCATTAGGATACTTTTAATAACTCAAAGAAATATATCAATTACAATGTTTAATCCTAAGGGTTAAATACTAGTTACTTTAACTTTTGGTTTCTAATCAAATATAGAGATTTATTCGCCATGAAAATATAAATTTGTATTAAAAAAAAAAAACTAAAACTAAAATAAAATAACCAATTGAAAAATCAACTGGATCTCAAAGTTTTTCCTTTGAAAGGAAGGCACATAGGAAGCACACACATAATGATTAGACTTTCTTTGGAAATGCTGCCATAGAGAACATTTGCAAGATTTTCTTAAGCGGAGATTTCGCCATATTGCTGGCATTTTTTTCAATTCGCAGCTTACAGCATTTGACATTCACGTCTTTTCAGAGCCACTCACTTGGTATTCATTTACTCATAATTCACATGTCGCCTTATTAGCAACTCTTGGCTCCACTTGGCTTCTGTTTCTCTGTTTCTGCCATTCACTTGCTGGCATTTCGCGCAGATTGGTCAAAGGGCATCAGCCAGCGAGATCTCGGGTCTTAAGACATAAACGTGGACATAAACCTGATGGAACTGCAGCTGTAAAGGAGTGGGAGTTTGAACGTGAGCCATGAGCCACACCCTTTCTGCGGGTACACGGTGAAACAAGAGGTGCTACTTCAAATGCAAAGACAAATTACAAAGATTTTATTATATGTAGTTTAATCGGTCGGCCTTTGCCATGAATATTTCTCAAAACTAAAACGTTTGTTTCTAAATTTCCTAAAACGTTTATTTTTTTTTATCAAAACCCTTGGTAAAAATGTTTAATATTTTGAGTAGCTTACCTTGTTGAACTTGTCATAAGATTTTTAATTGATTGGCTTTTACAGCTTAAACGGACGTTTTTCGCATAAAAATCTCTTATACAAAATATAAAAATTGGCGAAATCATTTTTTTTTTTCGAAAAGAAAATTAGAAAATAAATTGTTTTGTACTGAAATGTTATATTTCAGACACATCAAATCCCAAAAAAAAATATATTTTGAAAAGTAAATGTAAGTTAATTGTTAATAAAGTGAATAGAAGCTTGTAATTTTCTGAGTGCAGCTATGTGAAAGAGTTTCGCGGGCTGGATGACATTTTCCCACAGGCGCCGTCATCAGGCGCTTCCATAAACGAGCTACGTGTCGCCATCAGGTGGCGTTGTTCCGCCCCCTCAGCACCCCCCTGTGCAGCAACCCCCTTTCCCTCATCTTCAGAATCGGCAGCCTTGCAGACATCCTCCATTCAGCATCCTCTGATGGAAATTAAAGAAAGGCGGCTGGAGCAGGCGCTTAGACAAAGTCAACCCTTTGATAAAGTTGGCCAAAGGCAAGGGGGCGGGGAAAGGGGGGGGAAAGAAGGGAAGGAGGAGGGGTGATGGCTGTGATTCTATTAGCAATTTCCGCGGAAATCGAGGCATCTCTAGAACCGTTAGCATCAAAGGGCAGCGCCACTTGCCCGTCGTTCCGAGCCGTCAGCGAGCGAAGCGCTTGAGCGAAAACAGTAGCGCCGTACCCACCGGTACCGCCCCCCTCCCCGCTAGCTACACAGAAAAAATTTTTAATAATTGTCACATTTGTTTCAAACATTTTTGAGAATTTATATATAAATTTGTCACTCCAGTTTAATATACAAATGTTTATTAAAGAAGGTTTTCACATTTCAATTTATATAAAATATATTTAAAATAGTAAATCATTATTTTATTTAGCTCTGGAAATTTGAAAACAGCAAACATATTTAAAGACACCTTTTACTTATATAATTTCCCATTACATCTATCATTTCAAAAGATTAAAACGATTAAAATATAAACTATTTTGTATTTTACATAGTCTTGACTCACTCACTTATATTTCTTTGATCTTATTTCTCTCTGTGCAGCTACCCATCGACCCAGTTCCAGTGGCTGCAAAAACAAATGCTCGAGTTCAAAGCCTAATGCGAAAAATTCGCAGAAATCTGTCATCGCCTTGTCAACGCTTCGTCATCGTCAGTGGCAGCACAGGAAGAAGCCAGCGGATCCACCGGAGCCGCCAGAACGATTCATGGATTCATGGATTCATGGAGCCACTGAGCCCGAAAAACTAACCCCCTGTTAGCCCCCCTCAACTCCGCCGCTCCTGGCAAAGTGTGGCTCCAATTGGCGCTTGACATGCCCCCGACGACACAAAATCACAAAAATAAACGGACGGACAAACGGACAGGCTGGCGGAAAGATGGACAAACGGACGGACAAGAAAAAAATATTGTTCCATCAAAAATCTCAGCAACGCTTGAGCTCTACACTCACAAAAATACTACTCTAGTAAAAATAAATATCTATCAGATCTGAATCAATAAAGACATTTAAGTATCTAAAAGTATATAATTTACTTTAAAGTAAAAACAATATATAAAAACTAAACTTAAGTTTAATAAAGTACAGCTCTTAAATATTTATATAACAATTCCAACTTAAATAAATAATGATATTTAAAACGTTTATCTCTCAATCGTATAAATACAGAACAAAATCTTTTTCGAAATATGCCTTGGTTTGTATTGATACTTAAGAGAATTTACTAACATAAATAAATGATTTAACATAATAAGAAAATATACAAGTAAAGAATTGATTTAAGCTCGAATTGAAATATTGTCTATCAATATATGTCCAAAAAAATTTGACAATGAAAATAACCGGTATGTATTTTACTAAAACAAAAGATACATTCAAATATTGAATAACATTTTATTTTTTTTCGTGTAGATGTTGCTTCTGCTGCTGTTTTGCCGTTGTCATTGTCGGCGATCATATCAAAGCGGCGCAAATTTCCTGCCGGCATTCAGATAAGCAAAAGTGTAGGAGTTCGGGAACCAACCAGCAAAAAAAAGGACCATCAAATGGGGACAAGGGGAGCTTGGCGACAGTGGAAGACAGAAGGTCCAGATCCTGACCAATCTCCGGCGACATCAACTGGCGTCTATCAAATTGCCGGCTGCATACCCTTAATCAAATGGGTATCTCCAGAAGTTTGGTTTAGTTTAAACAGTATGGTAATCTATAAATAAAGTTATGACTAAAATAGTCCGTATATAAAAAAATATATTAAATATCTTGTAATACTCTTGAAACCAAACATTAATACATTTAAAATAAATGTTAAATTTGTTATTTAAGCTTAAGATCTTATTCTGCAAATCAGATATTTATAAAATTCACTTTCTGGTATTCTTAAACATAAAACAAATTGTTCAGAGTATTCAAAATTCGATAAATAACTCTAGGAAATCACTCATCAAACTGCTGTTGACATGCTGTCAGAACGGCGACGTTCTTTTAGTTTTTTGTGTTTTTTCCGCCTGTTGCATGTCATTTGGATCTCGACCGATCTGCGATCTGCGATCCCCGAGTCCCTGAGTCCCCGAATCCCAGACCCCGTATCCACCGGCCATTATCTATATAGTCGCAGGATCCGAACCGATCGGCGCTATTTAACTTCAAAGAGTGAACGCAACTGGGCGCAGAGCATTTAGCGCCGAATTCCGGACAACAAAAGGCAGGTAGCTGATTGTGCGCAGCCTCCACTATTTTTTGGCAGCCCCCCCTCCCCCTGCTCACCACTTCCCCCAATTTATTTCATTCCGATCCCCATGTAAGCATAGCCGCATGCCGCGAATACTTGTCGTTAGATTTTTGTGCACTTAATTGCCGCAATTAGCGTGGGGCGCTTTGTAGTGATGCCACGCTGCAAGTGAAATGGGCCGGCAAATGCTTTTTTCTCCCCGTCGTCGGACTGTCCCTGTTTTTGTTGTGTTTGTGTTTTTTTTTTTTGATTCTTTGCCCAACCCAAAAAGTGCCTTGGAAAAGCCAAGTCGACTCTCTTCGCTGGCTTTTCGGCAATTTGACAAACGGAATGAAAGGAAACTGAAGCTGAAAACAAATGGGAACGACAGTGATAATAGTCTTAATCAATTATAAATATGAGTATGTTAAATAAATAACAGGCATTACTATTTTCCCTTCTAAATTAAAGGTGTTTTAATTGCACTCACTACAACTTGTTTATTAAAAAAAACCTATAGAAAAAAATGTACATTTTGTATAAAATATGTATATAGAGCCACTGAAATTGTATAAATTTGTTCTCTGTTGTTTTTCAAAACTTAAAAGTAAATATTTTGATTTGGCTCCGTATCGAGAGGATTTTGATTGTAATATTCAAGACATTTGCTCTGAAATTAAATAAACATTTTCAGTTGTTAAGAAAAAAGTTATCAAAAGGCTTATAAATAAATGAATAGCTGAGAATCTGAGAAATCTGCATGTCAATGAATTTTTAAATAAACTATAATTTGTTACAGTATTTGATCCTTCTTTAGAAATAAAGATAGCTTAGCGAAGAATATTAAAAAGCAACTTAGCAATAAAGTTTAAAATAATAAACTTGAATTCTCTGCAGTATTTAAAATATTTTAATAATTTTCATGTTATTTTGGGCATATTCACTTTATTCACAAGTAATTTTAATCACATTTTTTTCTTTTTGAGTACACTCATTGAGCGCTTATTCACACGAGTGCCAAATGATCCGCTGATCAGCGGTTCAGTGGCTCTGATTTTCGATTCCCGATTTTCGATGCCCGATCCTCGGCTGCCAACAGGCGCTGTCAATAAAATTTGCGTCTGGAGGGGGTTTTTGGGAGGGGCAAAAGGGATCCGAGGGGATCCGAGGGGATCCGATCTACCCAGAGGAACTGAGAGGGAAAGGCGCCGACGAGCGACCGAATGGCGCGCCTGTCGTGGCCGATCAAAATCAATGCGACCCATGGAATTGCGAATCAATTGCCGGAGCCCGAAAATCTTCGCCAAACCAACTTTAGTTTCAGGTTGAGCTTTGCAGGCTCTCAGCTTCTCAGCTTCTCAGATGCAGATTGCAGATCCGAGGGATACCAAGATACAGCGATTCAACGCTACAACGGTATCGCCCCGAAGACGACAGCTTCAAAATCAACTCACTGGAGTTTGAACAGTCGTTTCGTCGCTCAGTCGTTCAGTCGCTCAGTTGCACAGTCGATCAAAGACAAAGTCCCGATGATCCGCTGTTTTCCAGTTCACAGCATCGGGAATCCCTGCTCCCGATCCCGATCCCTGTTCCATATCCCTGCTATATATATTCCCGATTCCGATTCCACAGCCGAGACAATGAGCCTTACGATGAAGACGACGCTTTGGCCCTGCTCTTTTTTTGGCGACAGCAACAGCGACACTGACAGGTCAACAAGGGGCTACACTGAGAAAAAAATTAAGTAAAACTTCGTAAAAATAAAGATAAATAGTTTAGGATTTAGTGAATTTTGCATTCCCTAAACTAACACCCCAAAAACTTACTTAGCTTGAATTTAAATTTATAAAATACATTATGGGATAATTAATTTTAAAAAAATTCCAAATATATTTGGTATATAAAACAAAAAATATTATATTAAATATATATAATAATAATAGTTATATTAGTTTCCTTATATGGACATACATACAACCAGAAAAAGCTGTAAGTAAAACTTAATAAAAATATCATTACATACATATAGAAGATTCCGATTTTTGAAATCTTTCCTTGCCAAAAATAACAACCTTTTAAATTTCTTAACTTGACCTTTAAGTCATGATCTATTACACACATTAAGGGATAATAAATTTAGAAAAAATCCTGAATGATATAATGTAAATTATTGTATTTTACGTAATTTTAATTATTAGCTTAAACTGCAAATCTTTTGCTGAGTGCAGAGATCCCAACACAAATAGGACTGCGAATGCGAGTGCGAGTGCGAGTTCGGGAGTATTCAAATGGAGTCAGAGCCAAGATCTCAGCCAGGCGATTGTTGTTCCTTTTCTTATTTGCTTTTCTTATTTTGCCAAGCTGTTTTATTTTTTTTTTTTTTTGTGTCTGAACCCGCAGCTTCTGGTTCCTCACGTTTCGCCTTTCTCGTCGTGGCGCTTGCAACTTGATCGATGAATGGCCATTCGGCTGGTTTCCTCTGCTCTGCTCTGCTCTGGTCTGGTCCACCTCTTGAGTAGGATCATCCCGATCCTCCCGATCCTCTCGATCCCCTCTCGAGACGACTTCTTAGCGATTTCAGCGCCAAGTTGCGAATCCAAGCGCCGCTTTTGAGCCTGGCCAAACACAATCGCAATCACAATGGTGAAACAAACCCAGTCGGTGTCAGTCTCGCTTTTGGCCTGGCTTTTCGTTTCAGTTTTGGTTTTGGCTTTGGGGCCCTCAAGCCTTTTGCTTAGCCCCATTCTCGATCTTGTTTTTGCCTTATTTTCGGAAGCGATTAGGTCGATCAGCACTCACCGCTTAAAGGCGCTACAAAAACTAACCATTACGAACTAGAATGTTTGTTACATTTCCACATGAAACTTTACCAAATGTGTCTTTAAATTGTTTCATAAAGATATCTTAAAGTGACCCCTTAAAATAACTACACATTTATTTCTCTTTGAAAATAGTAACTGATGGCGTAAGAACATAAATAAATAAAATGTTAGTGTTTGTGTTTATATACTCACAAAAAGGGGATACCATTCGAAGTGCATGATTTTTGTCCCCTTAGATGTCCTGAAATGCATCCTTCTTAAACAATTAATTCAGAGTTCTAAGCACCTGAAATCCTCCACATAAATCATATGCTAACCCTTCGCTGAGCACAGCTGCCTTCTGCTCAACTGTTCAAGATCCCCTAGTTTTTGGGTGGGTGATTAGTCCTCATTAACCTGTTTCGAGATCGCCTCGCCGCAGGGTATTTGGTCTGGTGTCAGACTGAAACCCCTTTTGCGCCAAATTCGGTGCAAAGGAGGGGGGAGGTGCTGGTCATGTCCACTTTGTTTGCCTCCAAATGACAGCTGATTGCCTTTCAGCCTTTCGGGATCCGTTCCCTTAGATGGGATCGCTTCAGTTCGGTTCGGTTGGACTCCTCCCGTTCCTTCAGTTCCTTCAGTTCCTTCAGTTCCTTCAGTCCCAGTTCGATCGACCGTTCTCAGGTTCTGTGTAAGCCGGCGCCTTTAATTGGCATTTGAATGATGTGCACACACGCTGCCCGCTCCTTTTGCACTGCGCAAAATTCTTGAAGGAGTTTCGTTTATTTCAAGAAAGCATTAAACGTTTTTGACTGCAATTACGCAAGTTAACAATATTTGTAAAATATAAAATAATTGCTTACAAACTAATAACAAATAAAGAAAATAAAAGCTTTAAGATAATAAGTTAGTAAGTTAGTAAGTAACAACCAAAACGTTGAAAAATATATTTTATTCTTTTGTTAAAAATCTAAAAACAAAAAAAAAACCTACCATATACTTGTGAAAAATGCGAAAATTGCCAAAAAAAAATATGCTTTTCAAAATTAGCCGGCAGTCAATTGGTTTAGTTAATAATCTGCAGAGAAAAGTCAGCTAGTCAGTCAACAAAATGTTTTGCTAAAAAATTACGATTGAAAAAAGCGATAAGAAAGGCATGACTAACGAAGTACCTTAGGAAACTTTTCTTAATTTTATTAATTTATACAATAACTTTCCGATTTTTTCACAAACGTTTTTTTCTGAGCATTTTGGTAAATGTCCATTTCATTGAATTTCGCTGAGTGTATCGCCTTATAGCCGTCTCTCTCTCTTATCAGGCAGCGCCTTATCAAACTTGTCGATCGCCTCTGGCTGGCGCTTATCTGATGCTCGTTTTGGATAAACGCATCATTATTACTGTCGCCGCCACAGCGACGACGTTCTCAAAAAAAACACACACACACACACACAAAGCAAACGGAGTACAGAAAGCAAACCAAACCGAACCGTACCGAACCGAAAGTGAAGGAGCGGGGCAGCAAAGGGTTAAGACCGGGGCGGGGCGGAACCACTGAAAACCATTCGGAACAGTCGGTGGTTGTGGTTCGTGTGCTCTTGTGTTGTTGTATTGTTGTGTTGTTGTGTTGTCATTATCGAGCGATCTCAATCGCTGCTAATTAATTTCTAGGGTATTTAAGTTAATTTACATACGGACAACAAGCACCCGCGTACAGCTGCCGCGAGCCACTAAAAATGCAAGAATTAAAAACCGAAATATACATTTATTATGAGCCCCAGAGAGAGAGAGAGAGAGAGATGGCCTTATGTCCGGCGAAAGAGACGGCCTGAGTGAGAACTTATGCCACGCACTGTGGAACTTTTGTGCGTAGGCGTCTGTCGCTTAATTTTCGTTAATTAAAACAAATGCCCGAACATTCCCTTCCCACGAAAAACAGAGACGGGTAGCTAAGGGTGCGAGTGAGAAGGTTAGAGACTGTGGAAAACGCTCGACGATTTTCATTTCCGTGCCATTAAACCAGGCCGTTAAACGGCACCCGCGATCGCAGCACTTTGGAAATTAGGAAAAACTACTACTCAATTGCATTGCGTAGGATGGGTGGGCATTCAAGAAAAAAACAAAAGAATTTCTTAGTTTAAAAATTATTTAACCTTTTTTTACAGTTTCAGAACGTAATATAAAATAATTCTAAAGCGAAAATAATTAGGAATAATATTTCTTAGCATAAAAATTAGCCAACCTTTGGTGGGTAAATAATTACTATTCTATTTAGTTCTTAAAGTGTTTTTTGCACATATTTATGCTCAAGAATTAAATTGAGGTTAAAGGTAGCCCCTTTGCGTGGTTGTCCTTGAATCGGGACACTCGAAGTGGCCAAAACACATTACTGATTCGATCAAATCAAATCAACAACAACTAGTTAATAGCCAACCCCCTTTTGAAATAACCAAATGTGTTTTTTTTTCTCGAGAATTGTTCTCCATTGCGCGACGTTTGCGATAAAAACTTAATAAATAAATTGACTTTATGGTTATGGGGCGCATACAGATAGAGCCACAGATGCAGCTCGGAGTCGGGGGTGGAATGGAAGATATATCCACAGATATCCAGGGTTACAAACATATGACACTCCGGCGTACAATGTCCTCGATGTCTCATGCTCATCCTCATCCTCATCCTCATACTCATCCTCGTTGTTATCCTCGTTTCTAGAAGTCGAGTCGTCGAGTCCTCGATTTGAGGCTCGTGGCAGGCCTTTGTGATGCCGCAAATAAAACCATAAATAAAACGCAAACGGCTGTCCGCTCCCCTCGAACGACGCACCCCCTCCGAATCAAAATCCCCGCCCCTTTCGACTGTCGAGCGTTCACTTTTATCAGGCGCAAAACGTATTCATGAGTAATTGTCACGCGGGGCGAATGGAAAGGGAAACGCTGGCACACGGACAGAAAAAATCAGTAAAAATTCCCTTCATTTAATTGCTTACTTAATAAATGCTGTAAGGGAATTATAAAACAAATTCCTATCTGCTATCTGAAAGAGAAGTGATTATTCCAGCGACAAATCGCATATTTATTTTATAGCATTCAAGCATAGCTACATATTTATCACATTTTTATATAAGTTAATTACTAAATTATATTACTTTCATTAACTATAATATTTAACCTTGTTATCCAGCTTTATATATATATCTATATATATATATACTTTAACATAATGATTTCTAAGTTCATATTTTATAATTATCTTTATCATTTCGCTTAAACATTTTTTAAGGACTTAGTCTAATTTAAAACTAAATAAATGAAATTAACACACACATAATCTTATATCATAATTTACATATTTTATTTTTCTTTCGGTGTTTTCCAGCGGACAAACGCTTAGATGAAGAGCTGGTCAAACCAAACGGAAGGCTGAAAGGATGACTGGGGAATTGGATTGCGACTTTGACTCCATCTCCATCTCCGCCTCGACTCCTCCCCTCCTCCACCGATTGTTGTTGTTGGGAGCGGACGGAAGCTATCGGCCGGGCGGAAGTGAACGGCCGCCGCTAGCGTTTTGGCCACGTGATCGGAAGGAAGCGCAACTTGCGAATTGAAACATCCGATGCAGACGACAAGGACGACATCTCGCCGATGTCTCGACGTCTCGATGTCAGCGACATCCTCGAAAAAGTCCTCGGGCAAAGTGACACCAAATTGTCGGCTAATCTGTCGATGACTTTTCACTGGTTTTCACCCCCGAAAACCCAAAGAACGCAACCCCTCGGACTATAAGTTGGGAAATTTAATTTGTCGAAAACACCCAACACCTAACAGCAATGTTGCTAAACTTCTCTGTATTCAAATAAATGCCACACAGCTTTTTTTAAATAATATGTAAACAGAATAAGGGTAAAGCTTGTGATCAACAATAAATTCATGGCTTTGGTTTTGTGATGCCTAATTAAAAATATATATTTATATTTTCTCTACTTTGATGCCCTTTTGTAGTTATAGTTTTTTACAAATAGGTTTTGGTAACTTTTTATTTTATAAGTAGTAGCCATCATTTTTAGATTGAGTTTTACGGCAGTTTAAGAGGAACTTTTTCTGCTTGATTTTTTTAATCTAATTTATCAAAGCACAAGGAAGAAAAACATTGATTAATTTGGTAGTATTCTATTATTTTAAATTTCACAAATATTGTTGGATTGTTTGTCAAAACCATAATTCTTGTTTTAATATTGGGAGAGTTTGAGAGCCACTGATATCTGGTCAGTACTTTTTTTTTGACCCTTTTCCTTTTCCTGAGTGCCAGTGTGTGTATGAAGCGCCATTCGTTGTTGGCTTGAAGGCCCAAAAAGTTGTTGTATTTATTGTTGTTGTGACTTACTTGCAGCATTTTGTTGCTGTTGTTGTTGTTGTTCTTGCACAAAAAAATGTTTGACTGGCGCCACTTGAATAACTTTGCCGAAGATGTCGCTGGACGCAAGAAGAGGATGGTTCACAAAAGCAGAAGGGGCAGCTTTTGCCGGCGTCGTTGTCTCAAAATAAAGACGATCCAATCCGAAAAAAAAAAATCGAGCGACTGCACACTTAAATGCAAAAAGGACATGAAAAGAGCACAACTTAAGGATTGCTTAAGATTTTTAAAGCTGCGAGCTCCTCAAGAAACGCGTGCAATGCCTCCTCTAAACTATTTTCAAATCTTCCTAAGATCCTTTGGTGTTATCATTTGGAAAATGTCCATGAAAGCCTCATCTGAAAGTATATTTATTAGATATTTGATATGAAGCTTACTTATGAAACATAAGAACTGTTCAAAACTACCAAGAAACCATAGGAAGAAAAACTTTTTAAATATATATTTTTAAAAAGATACTGGCATTTAATTGAAATGAAAATTCAATTCAAAACTCTTTTAACATAAAATGATCCTAGGAAATTAGATTTGTTGTTCTAAAATCGAAATGGAATTGTAAACCTCTTTATAGTTATCTATTTATCATAGTAAATTTTCTTTCTGTGTGAAAACCACCTCAAACTCCACGTGAAAACCCCTCTGAAGACCCCCTTTTTAATGTAGTTTGCTGGCTGCCAACGCGCTTTTGTTTTAAAGCTCTGGAACTGGCTGGATGTTGCTGTTGTTGCAGATGTTGTACCGATGTTGTTGCTGGGCATTGAAGACGTTGCTTTAAAACGTTTGATCAGAAGCCGATGCCGCCGCCTCAACGAAGTTATGCGCTCCACAGTCCTTTTGGCTGATTTTTTTTCTTTTCATTTTTCTTTTTGCTTTTTTGTTTTTTTTTGTTCGTAGCCGGCTACTTGAGGCGCCACCAAGCTTCTGGCCGGCTAAAAATGCCATGTTTCCCCCAATGTGTCGCCCCGTCTCTTTCGCAGCCGCACAGGCCGTCTCTTTCGCTTTCCTTCTCTCCTTCTGGCCTTCCTGTGTGTGTTGGCCGAAGCGCCTTTCGTTGGCGCTAAGCAACGCAGGCCAATTGGCGTCATCCTTCATGCCAGTGCCACAGTGCCAGTGGGGATATATTTACTTCAACCATATATCTGGGCTATTTGTAAGAGTGTGTGCTTGTGTGTGTGTGGCGGCACTTGCCGCCTTCATCCTCATTTTGTTGAAAAGCGCACTGCAAAAAAAAGGAGCTGCAACTGACCCACCTATGTACACAAAATGATAATGAAAGCAAAAAACTAATTTTAAAACATGTGTAGAAGTCAAATGGGAAATCTTAATAACATGTAGATCATTATATAAATTTACTCTGCTAAATACGAAACAAACTAGCCAGCAATATCTTTGTGTGATATGAAAAAAAGGTGTTCTATACAAAATGATTGAACATTTCAGCTTTTTCGTTTTATTTAAAAATGATCATTTATAAATCCGAAACCATTTTGTTCTGTGTGGTCGCACTGGCAACCTCAGTAAATCATAAAGCCGCCACAGCAGCATTATGAACAGGGGCGGTGGGCGAGGGGGGGTCCAAAAACCTAGGCGGTGGTCCCTGGGATCCTACGCTTGGGGTCTGCATACCTTCACAAAAAACGAAAGCAAAAAACTGTCGGCATATTTCTTGTTTTCATTATGCCACATTTCATTTTTTTTGAGACCCCCGCGTCTCCTGCGCTTCTTGGCAATTTATTATATTTTTCGAGCAACGCGGTTATTATTATTATTATTATTGTGAGTAGTTCAGTGCAGCCTCAACTATTGGCGGATTTCTCACGAGATCAAGACTTGATTAATGCTTGTAAAACTGTTAAAATATAAAGCTGTTTAAAATTGTGACTGATTTTTATTTTATAAATCTTATAAGGACAAAATATAAAATAAACATGAAAAATAAATTGTAGCTTGGCTTTAAACAATTTAAGCTCAATTGAGTTTAAATATTGGTAGGAAAAATTCAAGAAAGGTAAGCTAATTTTTCTGAATAAATTTATTCTTGAAGTAATTTCTTAAAACTGTCACCTTACTCTTGGATTAATTTATATATAATTGTAATATTTGTCGAAATACTCTTCTTAATTTATATTCAATAGTTTTGTTTTTGTAATTTTTATACTCTATAACTTTTTCATTTCATGCAGTTGACTTTAAAACTGACTTCTTATCTTTGTTTGTTAAACAGTTTATGGCATCTGCACTGGTAGCAAACGAAGTGGAAAATATTTTGAGAGCCTCAGCTCGAATGTGTGACACAATCAGGTGCACTTCCAAGTGGGCGGGGCTCTCAAGGGGCGGTTGTTAAGGTGGTTCGGGATTTTGGGGTGCTGGGGTGCTGGGGGCTTTAAAGGCTTGGGGATACTCTCCCGGCAATTGCCAGGCAATTAGCTTTGTGCCACACGTATTCATAGCTCGTAGTCGAAAAAAAAAAAAAAAAGAACCAGGTCAAGTGCTGCTCCACGAAGAAGAAGCACAAGATGTCACCAACACCCCTCCCAGCCACCCCCCTTTGCAAAACCCACTTAAACCCCCCTTTAAAACCCCCTAAAAACCCCCTGCCAATTCGGACAAGTGCGCCCATTAGGCAGCGACACAGAATTTTGAGGGGGAGCAAACAGCAGCAGTGAAAATCAAGTGGAGCACACAACAGGACGAAGGGTAAAAGGATGCAGGATGATCAGGGGACGGTGTGCAAAAAGGTGGAGTCACGGCAACATGACAAACATGACATGGCTGAAAGTTTGACAGGCGCTCTGCTCTAATGGGCTATACAATATGCACAGCAAGGAACCACCATCGCAGGCCGCCCGCTAGATGGCGCTGCCCTCGAGGACCTTCTGGACATCCTGGACACTGCACCACACTGGACCAGATCCCTTTTTGGCCACCGGCCGGCACATGTTTGCCTTCAATTAGAAGTTTTTCGGGCAAGCCAATGCCTTGGGCCTCTTTGTTTTGTCAGCTTCGAAAAATGGAGCATCAGCAGATGCACTGAATGAGCAATGAATTTTATTGGAACAATCTCCGAAAACCCACAAAATCATTTTTCAAAAATCGTTTCTGTATAAAAAACACGCTTAAGGGTGGTGAGGAGAGGTTGTCAGCTGTTCAAAACAGTCACTCTTATGACTATGCGTCTAATTTTGGACAAGTTACAACAAAAGGATTGTTTAGGACTTTGTTTTTTTTACAAGTCTCAAAAAACCCCAAAAAAACACGCAAAAAGATCAGTTTTTTAATCACAACCCTGGGAAGTAATGGTCAAAGGATGGAATGTCATACACCGGCGAATTCGTCATTAAATTTCCAATCAAATGGCATTTACAGTTTAAAATTTTTCAAATTTTCGAATTTTCAAAAAAATTGATGATGTACCCCCTTATCAAAAATGCCAAAATTGGCCAAAAATCAATTTTTCGAAATATTGATTTTTAAAAATCGGTTTTTGCATCAAATCAAAAATAATTTTTCTAAGCCGATTGGGGATGGGTAGAATAGGTCGCCAGCTGTTCAAAACAGTCACTCTTATGACTATGCGTCTAATTTTGGCCAAGTTACAACAAAAGGATTGTTTAGGACTTTGTTTTTTTTACAAGTCTCAAAAAACCCCAAAAAAACACGCAAAAAAATCAGTTTTTTAATCACAACCCTGGGAAGTAATGGTCATAGGATGGAATGTCATACACCGGCGAATTCGTCATTAAATTTCCAATCAAATGGCATTTACAGTTTAAAATTTTTCAAATTTTCGAATTTTCAAAAAAATTGATGATGTACCCCCTTATCAAAAATGCAAAAATTGGCCAAAAATCAATTTTTCGAAATATTGATTTTTAAAAATCGGTTTTTGCATCAAATCAAAAATAATTTTTCTAAGCCGATTGGGGATGGGTAGAATAGGTCGCCAGCTGTTCAAAACAGTCACTCTTATGACTATGCGTCTAATTTTGGCCAAGTTACAACAAAAGGATTGTTTAGGACTTTGTTTTTTTTACAAGTCTCAAAAAACCCCAAAAAAACACGCAAAAAAATCAGTTTTTTAATCACAACCCTGGGAAGTAATGGTCATAGGATGGAATGTCATACACCGGCGAATTCGTCATTAAATTTCCAATCAAATGGCATTTACAGTTTAAAATTTTTCAAATTTTCGAATTTTCAAAAAAATTGATGATGTACCCCCTTATCAAAAATGCAAAAATTGGTCAAAAATCAATTTTTCGAAATATTGATTTTTAAAAATCGGTTTTTGCATCAAATCAAAAATAATTTTTCTAAGCCGATTGGGGATGGGTAGAATAGGTCGCCAGCTGTTCAAAGCAGTCACTCTTATGACTATGCGTCTAATTTTGGCCAAGTTACAACAAAAGGATTGTTTAGGACTTTGTTTTTTTTACAAGTCTCAAAAAACCCCAAAAAAACACGCAAAAAAATCAGTTTTTTAATCACAACCCTGGGAAGTAATGGTCATAGGATGGAATGTCATACACCGGCGAATTCGTCATTAAATTTCCAATCAAATGGCATTTACAGTTTAAAATTTTTCAAATTTCGAATTTTCAAAAAAATTGATGATGTACCCCCTTATCAAAAATGCAAAAATTGGCCAAAAATCAATTTTTCGAAATATTGATTTTTAAAAATCGGTTTTTGCATCAAATCAAAAATAATTTTTCTAAACCGATTGGGGATGGGTAGTATAGGTCGCCAGCTGTTCAAAACAGTCACTCTTATGACTATGCGTCTACTTTTGGCCAAGTTACAACAAAAGGACTAATTAAGACTTTGTTTTTTTTACAAGTCTCAAAAAACCCCAAAAAAACACGCAAAAAAATCAGTTTTTTAATCACAACCCTGGGAAGTAATGGTCATAGGATGGAATGTCATACACCGGCGAATTCGTCATTAAATTTCCAATCAAATGGCATTTACAGTTTAAAATTTTTCAAATTTTCGAATTTTCAAAAAAATTGATGATGTACCCCCTTATCAAAAATGCAAAAATTGGCCAAAAATCAATTTTTCGAAATATTGATTTTTAAAAATCGGTTTTTGCATCAAATCAAAAATAATTTTTCTAAGCCGATTGGGGATGGGTAGAATAGGTCGCCAGCTGTTCAAAACAGTCACTCTTATGACTATGCGTCTAATTTTGGCCAAGTTACAACAAAAGGATTGTTTAGGACTTTGTTTTTTTACAAGTCTCAAAAAACCCCAAAAAAACACGCAAAAAAATCAGTTTTTTAATCACAACCCTGGGAAGTAATGGTCATAGGATGGAATGTCATACACCGGCGAATTCGTCATTAAATTTCCAATCAAATGGCATTTACAGTTTAAAATTTTTCAAATTTTCGAATTTTCAAAAAAATTGATGATGTACCCCCTTATCAAAAATGCAAAAATTGGCCAAAAATCAATTTTTCGAAATATTGATTTTTAAAAATCGGTTTTTGCATCAAATCAAAAATAATTTTTCTAAGCCGATTGGGGATGGGTAGAATAGGTCGCCAGCTGTTCAAAACAGTCACTCTTATGACTATGCGTCTAATTTTGGCCAAGTTACAACAAAAGGATTGTTTAGGACTTTGTTTTTTTTACAAGTCTCAAAAAACCCCAAAAAAACACGCAAAAAAATCAGTTTTTTAATCACAACCCTGGGAAGTAATGGTCATAGGATGGAATGTCATACACCGGCGAATTCGTCATTAAATTTCCAATCAAATGGCATTTACAGTTTAAAATTTTTCAAATTTTCGAATTTTCAAAAAAATTGATGATGTACCCCCTTATCAAAAATGCAAAAATTGGCCAAAAATCAATTTTTCGAAATATTGATTTTTAAAAATCGGTTTTTGCATCAAATCAAAAATAATTTTTCTAAGCCGATTGGGGATGGGTAGAATAGGTCGCCAGCTGTTCAAAACAGTCACTCTTATGACTATGCGTCTAATTTTGGCCAAGTTACAACAAAAGGATTGTTTAGGACTTTGTTTTTTTTACAAGTCTCAAAAAACCCCAAAAAACACGCAAAAAAATCAGTTTTTTAATCACAACCCTGGGAAGTAATGGTCATAGGATGGAATGTCATACACCGGCGAATTCGTCATTAAATTTCCAATCAAATGGCATTTACAGTTTAAAATTTTTCAAATTTTCGAATTTTCAAAAAAATTGATGATGTACCCCCTTATCAAAAATGCAAAAATTGGCCAAAAATCAATTTTTCGAAATATTGATTTTTAAAAATCGGTTTTTGCATCAAATCAAAAATAATTTTTCTAAGCCGGTTGGGGATGGGTAGAATAGGTCGCCAGCTGTTCAAAACAGTCACTCTTATGACTATGCGTCTAATTTTGGCCAAGTTACAACAAAAGGATTGTTTAGGACTTGGTTTTTTTTACAAGTCTCAAAAAACCCCAAAAAAACACGCAAAAAAATCAGTTTTTTAATCACAACCCTGGGAAGTAATGGTCATAGGATGGAATGTCATACACCGGCGAATTCGTCATTAAATTTCCAATCAAATGGCACTTACAGTTTAAAATTTTTCAAATTTTCGAATTTTCAAAAAAATTGATGATGTACCCCCTTATCAAAAATGCAAAAATTGGCCAAAAATCAATTTTTCGAAATATTGATTTTTAAAAATCGGTTTTTGCATCAAATCAAAAATAATTTTTCTAAACCGATTGGGGATGGGTAGTATAAGTCGCCAGCTGTTCAAAACAGTCACTCTTATGACTATGCGTCTAATTTTGGCCAAGTTACAACAAAAGGATTGTTTAGGACTTTGTTTTTTTTACAAGTCTCAAAAAACCCCAAAAAAACACGCAAAAAAATCAGTTTTTTAATCACAACCCTGGGAAATAATGGTCATAGGATGGAATGTCATACACCGGCGAATTCGTCATTAAATTTCCAATCAAATGGCATTTACAGTTTAAAATTTTTCAAATTTTCGAATTTTCAAAAAAATTGATGATGTACCCCCCTTATCAAAAATGCAAAAATTGGCCAAAAATCAATTTTTCGAAATATTGATTTTTAAAAATCGGTTTTTGCATCAAATCAAAAATAATTTTTCTAAACCGATTGGGGATGGGTAGTATAAGTCGCCAGCTGTTCAAAACAGTCACTCTTATGACTATGCGTCTAATTTTGGCCAAGTTACAACAAAAGGATTGTTTAGGACTTTGTTTTTTTTACAAGTCTCAAAAAACCCCAAAAAAACACGCAAAAAAATCAGTTTTTTAATCACAACCCTGGGAAGTAATGGTCATAGGATGGAATGTCATACACCGGCGAATTCGTCATTAAATTTCCAATCAAATGGCATTTACAGTTTAAAATTTTTCAAATTTTCGAATTTTCAAAAAAATTGATGATGTACCCCCTTATCAAAAATGCCAAAATTGGCCAAAAATCAATTTTTCGAAATATTGATTTTTAAAAATCGGTTTTTGCATCAAATCAAAAATAATTTTTCTAAACCGATTGGGGATGGGTAGTATAAGTCGCCAGCTGTTCAAAACAGTCACTCTTATGACTATGCGTCTAATTTTGGCCAAGTTACAACAAAAGGATTGTTTAGGACTTTGTTTTTTTTACAAGTCTCAAAAAACCCCAAAAAAACACGCAAAAAAATCAGTTTTTTAATCACAACCCTGGGAAGTAATGGTCATAGGATGGAATGTCATACACCGGCGAATTCGTCATTAAATTTCCAATCAAATGGCATTTACAGTTTAAAATTTTTCAAATTTTCGAATTTTCAAAAAAATTGATGATGTACCCCCTTATCAAAAATGCAAAAATTGGCCAAAAATCAATTTTTCGAAATATTGATTTTTAAAAATCGGTTTTTGCATCAAATCAAAAATAATTTTTCTAAGCCGATTGGGGATAGGTAGTATAGGTCGCCAGCTGTTCAAAACAGTCACTCTTATGACTATGCGTCTAATTTTGGCTAAGTTACAACAAAATAAATCTTTAGGACTTTGTTTTTTTACAAGTGGTGTGCGTATTGTTTTGACGAAGTTACAACAGAAAAGAATGTGAAGAATTCATTTATGTATTGTAGTAAAATGTTTTATTTTTTTTCCTAGAAATCTCCTCATCAAAAGATTGAGAAGAATCGGAAACAAGAGCACCAAAGACGGCAGGTGGCACTGCAGGTGGGTGGGCCGGCGCAGTTTATTGAACCTTCCACTGGCCAATTGAGATATTAGTGGCTCTGCCATCGGTGATTCGGAGCACCACCCCCTGGGCCCCCCACCTGCCCCTTAACACCCTGGAGCCCCCTAAGCCTATAGGCGCCCACCCATTAACCCTTAACTGGTCGGCTGGCAAGCCAAGTTGCAATTTGGCCAACACTCATTCATTATGTCTCACAGTTATTTGGACCGGCTCGTTTGCAATTGGATTCAATTTAGTTACGAGTCCGCTGATGGGATCGGCCCCACCCCCTTCGCCTGCCACTCCCCCTTTTGTAGTGGTAGCTTGGGGAAAGGGAAAGGGGCCAAAACGTCCGAGACACGAACCACGCCAAAATCGATATGACTCGATTAACGTGCTTGGATCGTCTTCGTCTTCGTCGTCGTCGTCGTCATCGTCGTCGGTGGTGCTATTGATGCCGGTGGTTTGGAGCTGCAGCCTGAACTTGTGCGATTTGGAGCCGATCTGCAGCCGCCGCCCCAAGCTGCTGCTGGATGTTGGTGGCGCCACACCAAGGCCGATCGAGAAGTTCCCGAAACTGTATAGAAACTTCCATTGCTCAACCAGCGCCAAATTGAACCTAGCTCACTATAATATATGTAATTAATATAATACAAACATTATTTATAAGTATGAAGAAATAAACTGTAGATAAACTACACACACAAAAACCTTGTTTAAGAACGTTAATTCCAAATTTAATGGTCTTAAACAAATTCACTTGAAGTGCAAATAAAAATAACCAGAACGTTTAAAAATTAAAGACATCCTAAGATAGTAAGTTTCGGTTAAATAAAATGTATTTAAATCAAATAAGAACTGTTTTAAATTTAATATTTTCAAAATTTATTAAAGTATTTAATACTAAATCGTGCAATTTAATACGCATTGTATTTAAAATTATGATTTAATATTTAATTGAAATATTAGGTATACAATTTACTATTCCATTTTTTGTATCAGTGAACCTGTTATAGCCGAGTCCAAAAATTAAATTGATTTATTCTTTTGTTTAGGAATATCCACCAAATTAATGACAGACTTAGGTAACCGATAAAATCGTTACGAATATTCTTGAATTTTGCATAGGATGTCAAGGCAGGTGCTCAATTCGAACTCATGGATCCCCCCTCGAGATCGTATAGTCTGGAGCCAGACTCCCAGATCGGGCAGCTACTTCTACTTTGCGTGGTCGCGTTCATCATTTTGGTGTCTTGTTTTGTGGGTTTCATTGCTCTCGAGGCCCCCAAAACGATCGAAACCAAACCAAACCAAACCAAGCCAAACCGAGCCGAGCCGAGCCAAGCCGATCCGATCCTCCGTTGTTAAATAGCTGGGCGGAACTTGATGAGATGATGGGCAATTATCTGCGGGAGGTCCCGCACACACAACACACAGGGGCGTAGGAGGGCGTGCAGGGGGGCTGGCAACAAACTATGTCTTACAACGTTGTGTTTTTTGTTGCCTTTATATTTTCTTTTGTTTTTGTTTTTTTTTTTTTTTTTTTTTTTTTTTTTTTTTTTTTTTTTTTTTTGGCCTCGGCAATTGCGATTTTGTGGTTGCGTTGCGCATGCGCGCCAGCTTCAGCGCCATCGCCATCAACGCCTCACGATTTCAATGAGTGCGAGCGGGAGGGCTAGAAGAGCGAGGGAGATGGCAAGACGGGGGGAGGAGGGACTGGGCCCCCCAGTCGGTGCGAAAGAGAGGGGCACACACACGCTGACTGCTTTTTAGAGGGAGAAAGACACGCGTGCGCACTAACAAGCGACGACAGCTGAGATCAGTGTATGTTTGGGGAGGTGGGGGGTGGTTTCGCCTTATAAGGGGGCTCCGGGGGGAGAGAGGTGGTGCATCAGGGGAGGTGGTGCTGGCATCTGGGCAGCAGCGGCAGCCAATCATTGCCTCAAGGCCAATTTGGGGCAACGAAAGAGTTGCAGTTGCGTAGATCCATTTAGTCAGCCAGAGATGACAAGGATCCATTTGGAAAACAGCAAACAGGGATCCAGATAGCCAGCCACAATAATAACTTACAGCCGCTGTTTCTAAAACAATCATCTGCAAGTATATAGCAAAACAAACATATAACAGATCAAGTATGTATTTAATTTAAATGAAATAAAAATAATTGACATTCTAAATATTTTATTCGTTTTCAGAAATACACTTTTCTCCACTTTTTGAGACATTTACTTTTCTTTAAATTAAATAAACTAAATAAATCCTTTTTAAATATTCTAAACATATTATGTTGTTATTAAAAATGTTGAAATTAAATTAAATAGTAAATTTAATTTTTTTAAATTGTAATTTTTAAAATAATATAAATCAAATCACAAATATTCTTCATACTTTTTAACACACATTGATGTTAGAAAAATCTTTGGTATAACATTATTCGTTTATTATATTTTAATCTAATCTTAGTTTCTGGATACAAAACATGAACAAGAAAAAAAATGGTGTTGTGGCCCCAATGTTTCTAAAAACATATTAAAACATATTAAGAAAAGTCCAAAAAGTTAATACTATTGCTTATTATTTAATCTTATCAATAACTTTTTCTTTGGGAATGTGTAATATTTGTTTATTTTTCTACGAGTGTATAAGTTAAAGACTTTTTCAAAAACCTAATGTAGATCTCTGCTTTAAAAGGGCCAAATGGTCATCACTATGGGCTGGAGGGACCACCATCGTGTGGTGGTGGTGCTATTGGTGGTGGTGCCTATGCCGGCGTCCCTGCGGTGGCGGCTCTGACGGCTCTGGCGGCCAAACAAACACGATGAGGCGTTGTTGGCGTCAGGGAAACTGAAAATACTGAATACTGAAACTGCAGACGGGCCGAAAGTCCCGCTTCTGCCAACCGGCGACGCCCTGGCGACTCGAAAGCGGTAGAATCTCCGAAGACGGCTCATCTAGAGTGGCACGAAGGAGATGTGGGGAACTGAAGAATCGGAAAATCGGAGGAATCGGGGTGACCGGGAATTGGGAATCGGGAATGGAGAATGGGGAGTCGAGGCTGACACGCTGGCATTCGATAATTGCCTTGGAAAGTATGCGCCTCTCTCGATTGCAGTCGCTGTCTTCTGGCACAGTCTTCTGGCGCATTCTTCTGGCACAGTCCTCTGGCCCAGTCTTTCGCTTGATTCTTCTGTCTTTCAGTCTCGCACTCGCTTCGATTGGCTGTCCGTTTGGAGAATCACTCAACCGGGGTATTGAGTTGAGGGGGGTTTGGTGCACAAAAGGGGGGGCAAATTACTCTCCACCGAATCCATTGGCAATTAATTACTTTTGCCCAGCACACAGCAATAGCTGTGAGAAATGATTTCATTTTGCGGCAGCCGCTAATTGGTCACAAAAGTCGCGAGTCTCGAGTCGCGAGTCTGAAGTCGAGAGTTGGAGATGAAAAAAACAAAAAAAATGGGGAGAATAGAGTGATCTTCATTGCAGATCTTAACCGTTCCTGTAGCAAATATCGATCACTAATGGTTGAGCTTCATGAGATGATTTTAATGAGTAGCTCAGATAAGAGGCAAAAGTCGATGAGGGTAACAACTATAAAACTATCCGTGCTTAAACTATAATTCTGAAATATTTCTAAGCCTCGATTTTGGGCAAACAAAACAAATTGGCATTATATTAAAAACATTTTAGTAACATTTATAATAAGCGTCTTAACTATTCAAAAACATTTTTTTTCAGTAACATGTCATTCTTCAAAAATGTTTTACCGAGCCGCTTTGATCATTATTGCCTCTATTTGGAATAGATATGAACTTAATAATAGACTTAATAATTAAATAATAATAATAATTTAAGGGCCAACAAACACGTATATTTTTTTCATTTAATAATGTTTGATTTTAAAAATTAGTTAATTTCACAGAAACAAACATTACTGCTTATCAATTTTTTTTCTACACCTAGAAATTTTTAAATTAAAATATTGTAACCAAGCAATTACCATGAGATCACAATTATTGAGATGTCGATCCGTGTAACAGTAATTACCAAACTTTGATGCTGCGATCTGAAAATGTCAATCCAATTGCCCCGATAGATGTTAAAAAAGGCACAAAAGATCGAGGGGTTCGACCCGGCCACATCCTTTCAGTCCTTGAGGATTATCCCTAACCACCGTGGCCGTATCCTGATCCCTTATCCTGGCTTATCGGGGATCTGCTGTGCAGATTCAACTTAATTAGTGCCCGCCAAGCCACTGGGCCACTCCAGGATGTCAACCCTAACTACTTTGCCTTGCCCCGCCTCACTTTACTTTTCTTTTTCGCTATTAAGCTGGAGTTGGAGATGAAGATGGAGATGGAGCTGGAGCTGGAGATTCGGGAGCTAAAGAAATGGCTTGCCATTTCAATAAGAGGAATGATGAATGACAGTCGCAGATTCGCTGATTCGTTGATTCGCTGATTCTGGTTACCCCGAAAGCCGGAAGCCAAGGCAGTTGGCCGTGTGACGGCTAGTGATGCATGCATCCCACTCCGAAGGCATCGCCATCGAAATTGCAGAAAGGACAGCCAGGACATGTACACTGGGCAAAATTGGGGCACAAAATATTTGGATGGTCTCCTTTAAAAGACAGTTACATACTAAAAATAATTATTTATCATTTCCAACGACATATATTTTCAATCAAAAATAAATTGGTTTTGAAAAAATGATTTCTTAGGGCTCTTCTCAATTTTATCAAAATCTATTTGTTTTATAAAAATGATTGTAATCAAGAATATGTTAAAATAAATAAATAAAAAAATATTTATTTACGAAAAATTTCTTTGCTGTAACATATGCTCAATATAATAATTATCTTATTCAGGGCTCCTATCCTTTTTAATGAAATCTATTTGTTCTGAACCGAAACAAATATTCTTACACCGAATTTACACTTAATCAAAAAACAACGTTAAGTTTTTTAAATTCTAAATTAAATTTATACACTTTTAAGGAGTTTTTACTTATTTTTTTTAAGGAAAAGGCTATGCCGTAAAATATTTTTCTGTGCATTCTCATCCATTTCGGGCTGCCTCGAGTGCGTGATTGCTATCAACAGCTTGATTTTAATTTCACCTCTCTTTCGCTTTCGGTAAACAAAGGCCTGTCCTTGTGTTTGTTTTTGTTGTTCGGCTTGCTGTGTTTTTCCAACTGTTTTGCCAGCGATTTGAGTCCTGCGTCCTGTATTCTGTGATCTGTGTCCTGTGCTATGTGCTCTGTGTTCTGTGTTCTGTATTTCGCATTCTGCATTCTGCATTCGGCGTCCTGCAAGGCACTTCCTTCTGGCGGCGTTCAGCGGAGCGGATGAGCCGCATAGTTGGCCAGCAAGGTGGAAAAATCAGAGCGCCAGGACACAAGGACTGAGGACTGACGACTGAGGACTAAGGACTTAGGACTAAAGACTTAGGATGCAGGATATAGGATATGCGGACGGGACTAAGGCAATCTGTGCCGCATAGTTGCTGCACAATGAGCTAGCCGAGGCTCAGCCCAAGGATAATTACTTTTGTGCAATTATGCGATTAGTTTATAGGCCAATAAGTTTGTAAGAATCCTGCCTGCCCGGCATAATTGATGCGCTTAGAAGCGGTTAACAATACTGGCAAAACGGAAGTGCCACACGGAAAAAAAAAACATTTCTAGACATTACCTTTGACATTTTCAACCTTATTTATCGAGGAAATCTAAGAACTGTTTAACTGTTGTTGGACTACACATTAAGTTTTTCTACTGTTTATATTTTTCCATTTTTTTTTTTTTGCAAATTGTCCCTAAAGCAGCGCAACATGTCTAAACATTTATCTTTGAATTAAGCTACATATTTAAAAAGGATTTGTATCAATGAATTATAAGTTATTTGATCAATGCACAATATTATAATATTTTAGACGCTAGCTATTCTGTTTTGTGTAAATTTAGCTTATTGGGTTCACATATATTTCATAAGTAATTTGTTCATACCTAAATAATTATTTATTTCAAACACTAGTTCTCTATTTGGTTCATGGTTCATTTTAGCAGTACATTTAAGTTTTTTACTGCAGATCTTATGACTCATGCAGATATAGTCTTGGCCATCGATCTCATCCTCATCCTCATCCACATCAACATCTGCACTGATTTAATCAGCAAACTCGAGCGAGACTAAAGCACAAGTCGTCCATCGCTCAACCATCAATAAACCGCTATCAAAATTGGCTTAAGTGGTGCATGTGGATGTGGGTGGTGCGGTGGGTGGTGGGATGTGTATGGTGCAGCCACCTGCGTGGAACCCTGCATTCCCAATCCCGATCCCGAGCCCATGGGGTGGTTGCCATTGGCGAGTGATATATTTTTCACGCTCATAAAATAAATGTCAACCATAAACCGTGACTAAGTCGGGAGACAAACAAATTACTAAATAAACGCACATCACAAAACCGATGGGGGAGTGGCCTTGATGATCTAAACTCATATGCGGCGGACAGGGGCGTCCCTTAGAGGGGTTTAAAAATAAGTACATTTTTAAAAGGATAAACAATATTTGATGTAGGGAATTTAAAGACAAGAATACAAATATTTTTATAAGAGTTTCACAGAATTAAAAAGCAATACAAATAATATAAAATATATATATGAAATACAACGCTTATGAGTTGCTTTAGTGATATGAAAAATGTATAGACTAAAGCCATATACATATTTTAAGGGAATTTCTGATTTGTCTCGTTAAATCAATGATTTATAAGTAGAATACAAATTAAATGGTACAAGGTACAATATGAATACAATTAGTCAAAAAATGCATGTTCCACTTAACTGGCAGTGTAAGTAACTACATGGAATAAGTAGTTAAAAATTATATTGTATAACTATCTAGGAGTATCTAGTCTATTCCTGATAACTTCAGAGAAATTACAAAAAAAAATGTGACTATTTGATATTCATAAATTCTATCAGCCAGTGAACGGACATATCTAAAGAATATAAAACCCCCTTAACCTTTTGAATACACCGCTCCTGCCCTCGACAAGTGTCCACCACCGATTAGATGGCCACTATCTAGTATCCAGATGCCACCATCCCAGCGAAAAAAAAAAATAACACCCACATGTGAATCGAAATTTAGGCCTCATGCCCGCCGCATCCGCATCCGCATCCAAAATGTAAATATTTAATTTCGAAACAGTGTAACTAAAGGGATTTGAAACGCGCGTGGCTGGCACACTGGATTATTTTTGGGGGTGAGGTGGAAATCAACGGAACCCGCAGGATTCGACATGGTCCAATTTCTTGTGGGTTGGGAAATTGCCCTCGTTGTGACATGTGAAATGTTGCAGTTTTCCTTGCCCTTCGGAGTGGGATTGGTTTTGATTTGGCCGGAGGATTCGGTTTCAGCCGAAGGACGGGTGCTGAATCCTTAAGATTTTGGGAGCAGGGCATCACGGGGTCGGCTTTCTTGCGGTGTTGCTATATTTTGCATGCTCTTTCTACACTCTGGGAAAAAAAAGAAATAATTAAATTAATAAATGGGCTTAAAGTCTGCGATTAACAAGGAACTGTTTTTTGTCTATAAACATTTCTTATATGCCAACAATCTTTTAAACCTTAATTCTTCATAACTAATGCTTTAGGTTTAAAACAATTTTCTTAAAAATTTGTAAAACAATATTGTGATAAATCTTTAACGGATAAACTAAAATCTTAAATTTAAATCATCATATTTTGTTTGAACATACTTAAAGTTTAATTATTTATCTGTTAATAAAACAAGCAAATAATTTGTTGGTACATTTTCTCTTACCACTTAGAAGTTCAACGATTTTCCGCCGAGTGTTGTCCACTCCCTCAGTTAAACTGGCCACATAACAAATGACATGTGTCAGTGTCCTTTTTTTATGGCCAAATAATATCGAGATAAGCGGCGCATTAGACAAAAGCCAGCCAGGCGACTTCCTTCAGTTGGCTGCGGGTCCCTGGGGCGTCCTTCCAGCAGGACCTCGACCTGGACACCATAGGTGGGCCATCATCCTTTTCATCCTGCTCCTGTTACTGCTCCTCCCCCTTTTTATTTTTCTCAACGCCTTTCCAGACTCAAAAGTTTTTGCCCTTTGCCCTTTTTTAATCGATTGATTGCTGCGTGTTTAGTTTTTTATGCGGGACCTGGCTTAAATCCCCGTATCCTGGGTGTCCGCCTGCCTCCGGATAAGATCTAATTGCAAATTGACTTGGGCAAAATGGAAAATTGTAAGTTTAAAATCCCGGGCTTTTACTTTGGCAGCTGACCATTAAATTTAAGTTGT
The DNA here is from genome assembly GCF_018152505.1 of Drosophila elegans. Lineage (NCBI taxonomy): Eukaryota > Metazoa > Arthropoda > Insecta > Diptera > Drosophilidae > Drosophila > Drosophila elegans. The sequence goes on along the minus strand of NW_024545513.1, from coordinate 10,786,550 downwards.
CCCATCAAAAGAAAATTCATTTTGCGAATTAATTTTTTGTCTGAAAGAAAAGATTTAAAATAAATTTTATAAATCTTTAAAAGGTAAAGAACTGTTTTTTGTCTATACAAATTTCTTATATGGCAACAATCTCTTAAACCCTAATGCTTTATAACTAATGCTTTAGGTCAAACATAATTTAGGAAATGCCTATGGCTATTATAACAAAATGTTATTTAAAATAAATGTATATAACCAAATGGTGTTTTATTTTATAATGGCTTGTTATGTTATTTGATTTCATTTTCTGAATCCACTAAATGTAACTACAATTTGGCTCAAACTTTTTTAAGACTTTGCCGCAAGTCTTAAAGTTTTGCTGGATCACCTACATTTTTTTTGGGACGCTTGGCTTTTGTTTAAAATAAACATTTATTTACGGCCCTCGGCTCTGAACTTTATGGATATGTGGCACTCCTCCCGGGCAATCAAAAAGGTCTCCTGGCCCACCCATTCTCGCGTCCTGGGATTCCCCCTTCGGGATTATTCTGACGGCAATCAAATGTTTTGCTAAATGCTAAAGACCACAGACCCAGCGGGTGATATGGCGGCTATAACAATAACATCGGTGGCTGGGCTAGTGGGTGGCTGCCTGTGTGGTTGGTGGGGTTAGACGGGTTGGAGGGGTTGGAGGGGTTAGAGGTCACACCTCTTGGCTGGCTATGCAAATCCGGCTGCTCTGGTTAATTTTGTATGCGCTGACAACAATTTAATTTCCAAAAGCCATAAAAATGAAATAAAATGTTCAATTGTAGCTGTTGGGCGTGGATTTGCCCTTGCTTTTTTTTTTTCTGTTTTTCCTGTTTTTATCTTTTTAGATACTTTTTGTGGGGAGCGGGTGTTTTGGGGTGACTCTGATTTGGTTATTGAAATTTGGATTCGGTTCTGGTGGCTGCACTTGGCAGTGCGCAAAGTGACGCCGTCGACGCTGCCAATGACACTGTAATCGCAACCCTCCGTCGTCGGCTCATCCTTGTCCTCCTCTGGCAGCGAACCACCCACTGAACCACCCACCCCCCTCTCCATCGCTTCGTCCTTGGCATCCTGTTGACGCCTGCGACCGGCTGACTGGCTCAGACTCAGCTTCCTCTGCTCGGCTGCCTTTTTGACTGCCGCTTCTATTCCACTTGCACGGCCATGTGAGCTCGCGTTTTTGACTATCCATCGACCCCACTTTGCACCCACTTTCCACCCACTCGCCTTTGGCGGTGCAACCCTCTCAGGCATAAATCACAGTGACAATCTCGTCGCATGCAAAGGCGCGGAAAGCGAAGCGTGCCTTGTCACGGTGGTGTGGGTGGTGTGGCTGATGTGGGTGGTGCGGGTGGTGCGGATGGTGTCGCGGAAACGGAGGTGGACCACTTTGGTGGCTACAGTGTCCTACAAGATAAAGAAAATTTTGCTTAGAATTATTAAAACATTTTTAAAAGCTTTCTAAAGGTTTTTCAATATGACTATGCGTTCAGTATGATGTGTTTCTTTTTTAGTTTTTCGAAATTTAAAACAAATCAACAACAAAATTATAAGTAACAATTACACCAGCTACTTATTTTAATAATCACAATCAAGTGAATAATTATTAAATATTATTATATTATTTTTATTAATCAAGTTTTAATATATTTAGTTTAATTGAATTATTAAATTAATTCATTTATTTATTTAATTTATATAGCGTCTGCATAAGTAAACATTTTTTTTCGAACTTCAGTACATAAACTAACAGCTGAAAACCTCAAAGGAATTAATAAATGTACAAAGTTTTTACATTTTCCCCCAACAAGTTTCCCAGCATTTGAAGCACAGTAGCCGGGGACACCGCGTAGTGAGATGTTTTCCATGGAAAGTGGCTTGACTTTGCCACCCGAGATGGTATGAACCAATCCGAGACCGAGTTGCCACCCGCGCATTCAAATGCAATTTGGGCCATAAACAAATTAGGACTTATGGAGATGGGTGGCTGGGCAATCAAAGGCTTAGGCACGGTCACTAATAACTTCTTTGGGACGTGCCCGGCACTCGAAAGTTGTAATCCCAGTCCCGAATCCCGAGAATATGGAATACAGAATACAGAATCCCAAAACTCCCAATCCCGGACCACTTCTATTGACAGACAATCAACATCAACCACTTGAGCGACGGCAAACAGAAGGGAAAAATCAAAGCCGAACCGCAAGATATCACAGATTTTCATTATGAAGCATTTAAGCTCGTCCAAAAACCACCCACTGGTCGTCCCGAGGGTTGACTTTTCCACTTCTTTTTCACTTTTTCACTTTTCCACTCCTCCACTTTGCCACACCCCCGACTTCTGTTTCGGTTTTTGGTTTTTGGCTCTGGTAAATTAAATTAGACGCTTAATATGCAGCGAACGTTTCATTTGTTTTGCGGCTAGAAAATCAACGTGGAAAATTAGGCAAACAAAGGCCCTCTTGCCCGACGAAATCCGTACGAAATCCGGACAAAATCCGGATGGCCGAAGGCGGCGGAAAACCACGGAGAGCCGGGAGCTTAACCTCTAATGAGGCGCATTACTTTCGGCCAGAGAGGATTTGAAATCATTATCCCATCGAACATAATCCGGCGGCTTTTTGGGCTTCTGGGCTCCGGCATTTCGGCATTTCGGCATTTGTTAATTTTCTGCAAACATCGGCTAACCAATCCTCCAGCTCCTGACCCCCACTGCATCCTTCACATGGGCAAATATTGGACCAGTGGACAGTAGCACGTGCTCCGAAATGAGTTGGGATTTGGGTAGAGATTTCTAAGAAAGGAAATTGGGAGTTCATTTGTTAAGTTTTTAAGTTAAAATGTCTCCAATCATAGATTTTAATTAAACAATTCTTTTAGTTATTATTTAGAAAATAATTTGTAAGCAAAAATTTAACTAAATTTGGAAAGAATATAATTATTAAATTGGGCTAATAACTAATATGTTGCTCACATATAAACTAGTAATTATTAAGCAATTCATTTGGAAAAAAGGAGCAGGGATACAATTGGGAGTTCATATTTGAAATTTCACTTAAAATGTAACCAATAATACATTTCATTTCAACAATTCTTTTAGTAAATATATGGAAAATAGTTCACAACATACCAACATTTTAATAACTATTTCCAGACTCCAACAATGCGAAGTAATTTTGGCTCCTTCATTAGATAACTTTAAAGTTTTCCACTGATCCAAGTCACATTCTCGGGTCTAAAAAAGTAGAAGTGCGATTTTATAAATTTAGTTGTTGAGTTCCTGGAATTGTTGAGTTCCTGGAATTATTACTGCACTTGAAGATTTGGGAGCCATCCCTTTGCTCTCTAGTTACTCCACGAAAAGCATCTCTCTTCTGTTGTTTTCTAGTTGAAATGTCCGCAAATTCATATTAAAGTTAAATGCTTTTGTGCACAAACTTAATTTTGATTTTGGAATTTCAACGCTTGCCAGTGTTGGAGGTTGGCCTGTTGCTATCAGCTAACAATTTATCGATATTTGTGCGACTGTACTGCCAGCGAACACTTAACCTCAAATCAGATCAGTCCACGTGGCAATTCCAGGAGCTCTAGGTTCACCGATAGGCAAGCCAAGCGATTCTTTTAGGAGTTGCCAACTTTCATAAGCTGTGACACCAAAAAGGGAACACCCTTGATGAACTTTTTGATATATTCCTCTGTTTTATAACGATTAATTTTCATTTGTGGGTCTTTTTTAATTATGAACTTATCTAATTAAGGGGGTTTTTTGGTCTAGGAGCATAAATTTTGGACATTTTTTAAAGTAAGGTACAAAAAAATCGAATAAAATTTTTAATACACATTTTTTTATATGTTTTTTATTAACATTTTGAGACTAAAGTTCGGCGAATCGGTGCGTCCTGGCTGACATGATTTCAGCCTTTGGTAAGATTGAAAAAAAAATCAATCAAATTATTCATTTAAATAATAACAAAATAACATCGACTTGAAAACAAAAATGTTGTTTACCCAATTTTTTGTACCTTTTTAAATATTTAAAATATATTTATAATCACATTTTTTAAAATCCGAGGCAGATGCGATAGAAAGTTGTATAAACCGGATATATACCAAATTTTAAAATAAATATCATGTCAACCACCTCAAAAAAATTAGTTTTGGGAAAAACGCGTTTAAAGTTTAGGAAAAATTTATAATGTTTGTATTTCATTTAATTTCGCGTGTCAATTTCACTTAAAGTTGTAGGTTTTTTTATTTTTTTTTAATTCTGTGATTTTTATTTACATCTGTGGTAATCGATATTTAAATGACAACTCTACGCAGTAAAATAATGATGCCCTTGATCTATTGCCTGCATCCAGCCATCTTGAATTCCAGAAGTCTCCTCTCTAATTCTTTTTGGATTGGCTTTCGTCGGAAAAAGACGTGTCTTCCCGGACTGCCAAAGTTAAAATTAAAAAAAAGTGAGTATTTGTTTTTTAATACAGTACTATACAAAATAATTAAAGAAAACATATACAAATCAATCAAAATGCTGAACAGTTGAGAGGTCCTGCAAAAAGCTTTAAATTTTGGCGAGCTGCGCCTGCGCATTTGTCCCCTTTTTTTCACTGCATTACGCAAACGCACGCTAGTTTTGGCAAACGATTTATCAGAATTTGATTGATTTGCCAAAAAAAATCAGTTTTTCCGCTATGTATGTATGTGCATACATAAATGTATAGTCATCTCGATGAAGGCTCCAGTCTTCAGAGTCGTCCAGTTTGCTGTTTGCAGACCACAAATTGACCCTAGAATTGCGACGACGACGACGGCGGCGGCGACTGAAAATCGAAATCAGATTCTGAATCAGAATGGCTTGGGATGGGACATTTGTATGCAAATTCAGTGATTGCTCTCCGCAGAAACCACAGCAGGCAAAAGACGGTAGGAGCGACCGACCGACCACACAATAAATGGGCATAAATTACACGACCCGAAGGAGGAGCCATCACCAGACATTGGGTATTTGGTTTTTTTTTTTTTTTTTTTTTTTTTTTTTTTTTTTGGTGCCACGAGGAGGGGCGTCGTCGTCGTCTCAAAATTGATCATTTCTGGCTGGGATTGGGGATGGGGATGTGGATGTGGATGGGTAGATGGTAGGCAGATGCGGATGACGAAGAGCTGGCTAGCTGGCGCCATTGGAGTGCGGCGTTGCCACTTGAATTTTTGATTTAACAAATGCTCATTTGTAAAACGACCCGACCAGAGCTACTCCTGCTCCTCCTGCTCTGCAAAAATTCAAATGGGCCAAAAGCAAAAGGCAAAGCCAAAGCCAGGGCCAAAACCAAAACCCAAACCAAATCCAAAGAGCAGTCTCAGATGGGAGAGCCAAACTTTTGCCCAACTGCCTGGCAACAATAATAATGTCACGTTTATCGTGTGCAGCTAATTACTAACAAAAAGATAGTTTGTAATCCTACACAGCCATGGAGACTGGAGAATGGAGAACTTGGCCAGAAGAGTTAGCCAAGCGTGGCCGAAAGTGCCTCCAGGACAGAAAGTTAATGGAGGGTGGGTAAAGGGGAATGGCACAACAGACCACCGGTAGCCTGTATTCTGTATTCTGTATTTTTGGGGAAGCAAACTTTGCTAGCAAAGCAAAGCAAAACAAAAGCAAAGCAAAGCATAAGCCAGTCAGCCAGTCGAAACTTGGCCAAAACATGTGCTGCAATCTTGGGCACTGAGTTTTCGGGCATTAGCACACGCCCAACTGAATGTCTTAGCCAAAAAGCCAGCGAAAACCCAAACGCAACAAACCCCGAGCGCCGAACAGCTGCTCCAACTTTTTTCCAGCTCTCGGGGGGGATCAACATCTTATGGAAGCTTTTGTAAACAGTAAATATATTTCTATAAATGTATATAGTACAATAGGATTTATAATATGCTGTATGTGTGTGTGTGTGTTGTATGTGGCTTATACATTTTACACACCATATAATTTACAAAGTCAATTGTCTGGGTTAGTAAAAAAAAACAAAAAAAAAATTACTCAAAACTGTCTCAAAAACTTTTCCTAATATTTTGCTTATATAAATTTTTATTAATCCCTTTTTAATTGGTACTCCAATTAGTTGCAAAGCCAGCTTTGAGCAAAAATTTTAACAATTCTTGTGCCGTTTTTTCTTTCTTGTAACAATGTGCAAAACATTCTTCAATTATTCCAATATCACGGATGTTTCTTAGATATATAGAACGGACATAGAACCGCATTTTGTAGCTTATTGTATTTGTTTAATTGACACAACAAAACCGAAACTCTCAAGAGAACAATATATAAATGGCGATTTTCTTGGATTTTTATAAATACCAATTCGATGTTTTTTTTAAGCTTTTAATTAAATTTTGTAAAAACTGAAATCGACAAAGAAAAACCAAGAAAATCCTGTTTATCTAATCTAGTGATTGAGCAAGCTAAAAGTTTTCTTACTCATAACAATATCTCACCAAATTTTAACTTTTTTTTAATAACCAGTACAAAACATCATTTTTCTTATGAATGTGGAACACGAAATCAAGTGTTATTTTGTTAAATTTTAAGGGTCAGTATTTAAGCTAACAAAACTCTTCCAAAAGAAAATTGTTTCATATAAAATTTGGTATGGATTTTTGGTAGCTTAAATTCTGGATCTTCTCTAAAAGTAATGTTGTTGACTGATAAACTGATTTTAATGCCTCATAATGGATAAAGGAAATTAGATTTGATAATGATTGCCTTCGGTTGTGCTATCAACCATATTTGCCCCTCTAATATTCGCTCGACTCGCTAACGTACTAAACCGAATAATATCGCTTTGCTTTTGAGACTCTCGAGTGTTAACTAGAAATCTTTGCTTGGCACAGCCTTGTGGCAGATGACGTTGGTCAGGAGCGCAGGAACGGTAAGGGGAACGGTAAGGGAAAGGGGAAGGGGAAGAGTAACCCTTAAAGGTCCTCCGTTGGCGTTCCGGTGCCGGTGACTTTGGTCAAGTGAGCGCCAAATGAGAGGAGATCGGCCTGATCCGGCTTGTCGCGAGTGGCATGATAGGCTTCGCGTTCGCGATCCGGGAACTTGGTGGGCAGGTTGGGCGAATGCAGATTGACCTTGGCCTCGAACCGCACGCCAGCCACCTCCACCTCATAGTGGCCGGACAGCACGTACTCATTGGTCACCGCCAGTTCGCGTCCCTCATCATCGAAGTTGCGCACGAAGCCGAGACAGACCTGCTTCTCGAACGTATAGCCATAGCCGGTGGTGGTGGTCATGCCCACATAGACGCCGTCGCGATAGATGGGCTCCCCGCCCCAGCACCACATGTCCACCTCGTGGTCATGGTCGTTCAGCAGCAGCTGTACATACATCCGCTTAACGCCCTCCTCGCGCTGTTTCAGCAACGCATTGCGGCCAATAAAGTCGATGGGTTTCTGCAGATGGAATTGCATTTCTCGATTATTTGATATTGCTATTATTATTATTTAGGGCCTGCTTACATTGAACTTGACGCGCCAACTGCGTCCGCACTCCAGCGGCGTGGTAAAGGTGTCCAAATCCTGGCCCCAAAACGCATAGAACTTCTCAATGCGCAGGGCTCGGGTAGCGTAGTAGCCTTAAATGGGCAACGATTGTCTTGATTCCCAATTCGGTTTGGAAGAGTTATTGTTATTATCTCACCCGCATGCTGTATGTTGAACTTGTGGCCAGCCTGATAGAGTCGCGAGTACACATGCAGAGCATATTCGTTGGGAATATAGAGGACATAGCCCAGCTCACCCGTATGGGTGATGTTCAGCACTCGGATGCCGTCGGCCAAGCCCACGTCCAGTTCCTAGAAAGGATTCATAAACAATAAACCATCAATTAACAGATTCAAGCTTAAGCTTTTTAAAACCACTGTCAATGGGCAGCCGGTTTAGTGCTGAATCATATGTATACTATATTAAAAATGAATAATTAAACAAATCGATTTTAAAAAAGGAGAGAATGTTTTAGAATAAATGTTTAAGAATGAGGGTAGGCTTAAACTTGAATCATCATTCAAATCAATTAAAAACGAAATGATGGATAGATGCTTAATATTGATAATGGATTCACTCTTTAGGAACTAGGCTAAAACTTAATCTATAAACTAATACCATTCGAAACGGAAACGTTTTGCAACGTAAAATCTTGAGCCAAACTTATTTCTCAAACAAGTGCTTAATAAAGATATGTTCCTCATTCCTTGGGAACTAAACTGAAACGTAGTATTTAAGCAAAGGTGCAAAGCGTTAGATGAAAAAGCATTCTTGAACCAAAGAAGGATAATTCCTAACTTAATCCTCATACAAATACAAATCAAATATAAAATGAATAGGGTTTCAAATGAGTAATGCTTATTGATAATGTTTTCTGATTCATTTCCAAGGAACTAAATCCAGAATCCCTCACCTTATACGTAAAGAAGGGGAAGCTCTTTGGCGTGAGATCGGTGTCGGTGAGCTCGGAGAGCAGGATGCGCGAATAGGGTCCCAGGATGCAGATGGCCGTGTACATGGAGGTCACATCCGCCACGTTCACCTTGGCCCTCAAATGATCCGGCATATGTTTTCGTATCCAGCACATGGAGCGCGTTTGCTGGATGGTTGGTGCAATCATCATGTAACTGAAAGTTTTTACTCATTGATTACTAAATTTTAAAACAGGAAACAGAAAATAATATATGTATATACTTACTGTCGCTCGGAGAGGCGTGCCAAGGAGCAGTCGTTCTCGTAGCCACCATTGGGATTCTGCATGCCCGTGTGGATGATGGAGCCCACGGCCACATCGACGTCATTTGAGCAGAGGTACTGCAGTAGGTCCACCACCTCGTTGCCCTTCGACCAGAAGTCGTACTTCGTGAAGGAGCTGTAGTCGGCGATCCCAATGCGCTCCCTGCACGCCCGATACTCGGATGCCACGTGATCGAACCACGGCGGCTTGCCAAAGGTCCGCGTTTGGGCAATCCGGAAGCGCGGCAGTCCAAACTCATCTGGCATAAAGGAACGCAATGGAGCAGGATTAGTAATTCAGCGAGGGTATGTTTATCTATTTTAGATTATTTATTATTTAAATTTAAAGCAAGTGGCTTAAAGGCTATTTTCAGAAATTGTTTTGTTTTAATAGAATTGGTTGTGATTGGAATCACTATTGTTCTCAATGTCAATACATTTAAAAACATATAGCTTTACATTAACATTTTGATGTCTATTTTAAAGAGTGTTGTTGAAAATCATTCATGTCTTGGGAAGCATTGTCATTAGATTGTTTTTTTTTTTTTTATCATTCTTTTGATAATGCTTTCCAAAACAAGATTGCATTACTTCTGCAAATATGTATACATCGACATACATACATACATATTACAAAAAATATATAATAAAGTGAATAGATATAAAAACAAGTGAATTTTCAAGTTCTCTTTTAACATTTTGTTGACTATGCACTCCTTTTTAAAATCAACTTGTTCGCATTGTCTGTACTTGCATAATTTAGATGAGTTTTACAATAATTTTGAGAATTGAAACTAGTTAACTGAATTCTTGAATATTTCAGTAATGTTTTTCAACTCACTAAAACAATGGTAACATCATCTTCTTAGGTGTTATGCTCAATGTTCTCTAGTTAACTAATTTGCAAAGATTTAATTTGAAATACCATAAAAATTTAGGCACCAATATAAAAACATATTACGTTACATATGGTATTTAATTGTTTAATATCACTTTTAAACATTTAGTTTATAGGTTTATTCGCGTCGTCTGTATATAAATCTGCCTTAAATCGACTATGTGTGTTCCAATGATTTCGTCTTTTGAAGCATATGAACTGTATCTTTCAATATTTCAGTAATGTGTATCAAAAGACGCGATCAATGGTAATATTATCTTCCTAAATGTTTTGAGAAGCCGTTTTATAGTCAGTTTATAGTAACATACCATTATATGTTGGTTATAAATAGTAAGGCAACAGATTCTCTCTGAAATGGTTAACATATTTTATCTAGGGTGAAATTTGATATGTGTGTGATTATGATTCGGCAAAGCGAGTTTTTTTCACTGTAGTTTTGAAATATTCAATGAAAAGCTTCCTTTGCCCAATGATTTGTGACATGTTTTCTACGTAACAGTGGGTGCCGTAAGGTTGTGCACACAGCCCTTTATCGTACCCACCCTGTTTGTCCTGCTGATCGAAGTAGTTGGGCCGCTCGTAGCCCATCGACTGGCCAAAGACGGCGCCCGCCGCCTTGAGCTGCGGATAGATGGGCGACATGCGCAGGTTCCTGCCCGTCTGGAACTCCTCGAATGGGTAGTTGATCTCGAAGTGCTTGCCCGGCGCCTCCTTGCAGCGGTCGCGCAGGAACTTGCGATTGTTGTGCAGCCCCAGGAAGCGACTGATGTCCAGGATGTGCAGGTCCAAGTAGGTGGAGCCCTTGGTGATCAGATCGGTGAGCACGCGGCCAATGCCGCCGGATGCCGAAACGCCCATGGTCTTGTTGCCAGCGGCCACATAGTAGTTCTGGATTTCGGGTGCCTCGCCGAGTATCCATTTGCAGTCGGGTGAGAAGACCTGCAGCGAGTTGGTCAGCCGGTCCAAGGTGGCCTCCCGGAAGGCGGGCACCCTCAGCAGCAGGGCGTCCAGCAGCTCATGGAAGTGATCCCAGTCCGGCGGATGCTGGCGGGCTGTCTGCGAGAGCGGTATCACTCCATCCTCGTAGACCATCTTGGCCTCACGTTCGAAGCCACCGGCCAGGATGTGGCCCTCGCACTCCCGAAAGAAGATCCTGCCGTCGAAGTCCCTCACAAAGGGCGTATCCGGACTGAGGCCCTCGATGGGTCTGGTGTGCAGATAGTGATGTTCCACCGCCTTCAAGGGCACCTTGACCACCGGCTTGGACAGAGTGCCCACCTCGCGTGCCCAGAAGCCGGTGCAGTTGACAAAGTACTCGCATTCCACATCGCCAGCGGTGGTCGCCACACCCCGCACCTTGCCGTGCTCGCTGTGGATCTTCTTGATGGCACAATGCTCCACGATGCGCACACCCAGCCGCTCCGCCTCGGTCATGTAGGCCTGGCACACGAGCTGGGGATCACAGACACCGTCTTCGGGTATCCACAGGCCACCCTGGATGCCGTCCAGCGACAGCAGCTCACAGTGCTGGCCACACTGTTCAGGGGAGAGGATTTCGCAGCGCATGCCCCAGGCCAAAGCCTGCGATTTCATGCGATTGAAGGCGGTCATGCGGTCCCAGCTGCGGGCCAAGTTGAGACTGCCCACTGGCCGCCAGCCGGTGGGCAGACCGCTCTCCGTCAGTCGCTTGATCAGATCGATGGAGTACTCGGCCAGCTTGAGTTCCGTGTAGCTGGGCTCAAAGCGGCCGGCCAGTCCGCAGGCGGTCCACGGCAGCTCGCCGCCGACGCGATCCTGTTCCACGAGCAGGGTTTCGCCGCCCCAGCCACTCAGGCCCAGGTGATAGGCCACCGAGGCGCCGGTTATGCCACCGCCACAGATCACCACCCGCGATTTGGTGGGCAGCTGGCCGGCCAACTCCTCGCTGAGATCGGCCGCCTTTTGCGGCTGGAACTTTCGCTTGCGCAGCACTTGCTCATCGGCGGGATCGGCGGTGGACACCTGACCCGAGCCAACGCACCTGAGATGCACTGCATCCAGGTTGTGAGTGGCGGGGGAAATGCGCCTCGCAACTGCATTTCCCGTGCATTGCAGCAGTTTCCACATCTTGTCCACTCGGGAAATCCAATTAAATCACGCACAATCCTTGTACATATATCACAAGCACCTCATGGAGCACATCTCCTCATCCTCGGCCAAAATCACCAGAATCGTGTTTAGCTATATATTAGATTATATATATATAGCAATTAAGTAAATCGCTGCTATTCTGCCACAATAACAAAAACAACGTCAAGCGAATTAGGGATGGTACGCGTTTAGCTTTACGCTGTTAGAGGTGGGTGAAAACATAATCGATTGAAAAAGAGCAAATCATCGAGTGGAACTTAGCGGTGACACAAACCTTGGCGCCAGACTTAAACGTATGTACGTATTAAAACACCAGGCTAACATAAAACAAAACATTCATTACTAGTTACTGGAGGTCAAGAGTTTGTTTTTTGTATATATAACAATCTTTCGATTTTGGTAAGTAGTTCAGACTGCTGTCTTCTTATCATAAATTGTTTCGTTTTAATAAAATTATTTGGTTATTGTGATTGGAATCATAGTTGCTGTGAATATTTATACAACACTATTGTTCTCAATTGAAATGTCAATACATTTAAAAATATATAGCTTTACATTAACATTTTGATGTGTATTTTAAAGAGTGTTGTTGAAAATCATTCATGTCTTGGGAAGCATTTTCATTAGATTGTTTTTTTTACCATTCTTTTGATAATGCTTTCCAAAACAAGATTGCATTACTTCTGCAAATATGTATACATCTACATACATACAGTTTAAAAGAAATATATGTATAATTAAGTGAATGTATATAAAATCAATCGTGTGCTGAAGTGAATTTACAACTTGTCTTTTAATATTTTTTTTGATTAATTAATTGATAATAATAAATAAATAATAATTAATAAATACTTTAAATATTATATATTAATATATTTCCAAATCCATCCAACAAAAACACAAACAGCGCTTTTCATTTGAAGATTTATTTCCAATAACCACCAAAACATCCAGTAACTTCTTAGTTTTTATATATTTTGTTTTTTTTTTTACAATTTCAGACGGAACCCAAATAATTTTCGTTTTGAGTTTTATTTAATGTCTATCAACTAGTATGTTTATGCTCCTCTGCTCGTTCCATAAAGTCAACAAACACATTCAGATCGAAATTATAGCAATGGAGAGTCCAAATCCGTTTAACCGTATCTGTATGTATATATTGGGTATATAATGCATAGTGTGTGATGCTTCTCTAACATTTATGGTTTTCTTCTCGTATCGTTTATCTCTGTTTAACATCCTTGCGAAAGTTCGCTGTTTCTTAACACTTGGTAGGATCCATTACAAACTAAACTAATTTTTACAGGGGCCGAATTGTCATCGTGCGTGGGGGTTCAGAAATTCAAATATAGCACATTTCTCGGGGACGCGGTGATATGAGGCTAAAACTTAATCCATAAAATAATTGCCCTTATAGAGGGAGCTTAGTGCTGGCCACAAATAATGGCCAACAAACAATTAAGAGTGTGGTGGTGATACATAAATGAAAACAAATAGCAAACAAATGGTAAATCTCTAGAATCGCTTTGGAATAGAATTTATTGCAATTGAAGTTACTCACTCGCCAATCGTAGTTATAATCATAATAAGGATAATAATGGTAATCATAATAGTTTAATATATAGTTTATAGTATATAATCATAAGTTCATACGCAGCATTTTAAATATAAGTTAATTTCATCGACCTCAGCTCGCGACCTTCTTTAAACTATAGTTATAATAATTATGTTCTTGTAATCATATCTATGCAGACGTCGCTAATTTCTCTGCTCACAAACATAATCAATAAATACGTAGGTAGTAGATACATTTTCGAGTCATCTCGCTACTGGCTATCGCTATTCATAATCTGGGGTTTTTTTTGGTTTGCTCTCACAGAAGTACAAACTAGATCAATGTTGCCCCGAATTAATGGGTTACATAATCGTTCATATCGTAAACGTTTCGCTCTAGCGCTTCTTAATAGACTATAACTTATTTAGATTAAAAAAAAAAACAAACAACAAACAAATACAAAAAAAAATTGACACATTTTTCTAAGTGTAGACAAATCCAGGTAATTGGCTGGGTAAAACCACTTCTTTTTTTTACTGATTGGATTATTTAACGAAAATTTGCAGAGGTTTTTATTTAAATAACAACAAAACTTCTAAAAAAAAAAAACAATTAAAAAATAAAACTCTTTTTTAATGTAACACTTTTTACATTGAATTTTAAAGAAATTATAAAGACCCCAAACAAATCCACTTTAAAACCCTTTTTAAACCCATTTAGTGGTTAAATTTTATACAAAAGCCAGTCCTGGTTTCAGATATTCTAAATTCGGAAGGTTCTCGAACCTTTCCCCGGAAAAGTTTTTACCCACGCCAATATTGCCTGGAATTGTTAAGTTTTTTTAGGGTTTTTGGGTGTGCCAGAATTCAGGGCTTTTCGACTAAGAGGCTAGGCCTCTATCTAATGTATACATTACACATACATGCGAATAAATAAATTAGTTGCGATTTTTAGTTAGACGTAGTTAATTTCACTTTCATCTTCTGTTTTTGGTTATCATTGGGATTGGCACATTATATTACATATCATACAAAGCTTCGCACTCATTTTTCTTCTTTAATCTTCAACATTCGTGCCCTCAGGGAACAAAAAAAATTAGTGTTGAATAAGGCGAAAGTATTGGGGGTGAAAATAGTTGGGATTGGCTTTTCTTTGCTTTCGTGTAATAAAATGTAACCGCTTATCACATTCAAAAACTTGATTAATTCTCTAAATACATAGTCGTAGGCGTAGGTTAAATATAGTTCATAATTTAGTAAAGTTACCTTGTATGAGTTAACTAAATGTTTTCGTTTCGTTAATAGCACAGTGTAAACTTTTCTCCGTCATCGATCTTTAGGGCACATATTCAAGTTTAAATTCAATTCAAAATTCAAGGGAAATTAAATTTATGTGTGGATATTTTTCTCTTTGCCTTTTTTTTTATATAATTTTCTAGAGTTTTTTAATGGTTTTTTTTTGGTATTTTTGCAACAACTACAATACATGCAAACAGCAAATTTTGAGTGCAACATAAACGGTCTTGACAATGCAAACAGAATCCATCTTAAGTTCTTGTTTGTTTCATTTACTTTGGTATATTATATTCACTAGATCTATGCATGTTTTCATGTTTTTGTTTTGTGTGTATATATGCATATATATATTTTTTTTGGCTACTTTTTGTGGTTGTAAAATTCGCAAAATCTTTATCTCGTTTTTGGTTTAAAACTACAAATTAGATCAAACTAATACGGAGCGGATAAAAATTCACATTTCATGTAAAGTTAGTTAAACCATTTTCGATTCGGCGTTCTCAGCCCAAAATGATGTGTGGTGTGTGTATTGTATATATAACTGCCGGTAGGGGTGTTTCATTGTTTGAATTACACATTTAATACTTAGGTTTTATAACATTTACTTTACAAACTATTCTGCATCGTTTCTTCGTTCATGACTGTGAGTGCTGTTGTTTTAGGTTTTTTTTTTATTAATAGTATTCTTTTTTCGAGCAGTTGAGGGTTTATTTTCCGTTAGTTTTTTGCAAAATAAATGCTTTTGAAAAAAAAAGTTCTACAACTTCTATGTTTATATATCATGAAATACATAGATCTGACTGATTTTTGGGTGTTAATTGTGGGCTCCTTGGATTGCTTTACTGGTTAATGGTTTTCGGCTTACTGGTTAAGTTAGTTAGTTGGCTAAGCTATTAGGTGGAGAATCGGAAACTCATGTAAGTAGTTCACTTGAAACGTACGATTATTTTGGGAGTAGGGGTGTGTATGTCTGGTGTTGTGTGTATATGCATGTGTACAGTGTGTTCCACCGCTTAGGGGAGTACAAAGTAGTTCCTTTAACCCTGAAACGCACTGTATGTGGTCTAAACTTATCGGTGTACCCTTGTTATCGTGTTATTAGCACAAAATACCATTCAATATTTTTGGTATTCATTTTTTTTCTTTAATTTTTTTTTTGTTTCTGGTTTTTCAAAATAAATTACAATGGATTCGAGTGGGGGGGGAATTCCCCGTAAACGACACATTTTTATGTGTGGCCTCTTCATTTCTCTTTTTATCTTCTTCATTAAGAATCTTAAATAAATATAAAGCACAAAGTGTTGACTTTCCAGTTTTGAATTCTAGTTGATAAGCATAATATGCCTATGCTTCTTGCATACAACACACATGTAAATATTTAAGTAAAGTTATCCCTTTCTAGATGTAGGCGAGTGTGTGTTTGTGTTTTGCATGAGTGTGTAACTACAGTATATAAAGAAGAATATATGTTAGCATCTTCATCTTGATCAGCAGCGTTCTTTTTTAGTGTTTTTCAACATTTTTTTAGTTTATAGTTTTGGTATCGCAGTGCTCTCCTTTTTTTTCACCTTTGACCTGGTATGATCTTAGGCATAAAACTCCGTTTTTCCTTGCGTCTTATAGGCCTCCTCCTCGATTTTGTACATGTCCATAAGCTTTTTTTTTTTTTTGAAGCGGCAGTTGGGTTTTTTGGATGACAGGCGGCAGCGTGTGAGACAGCAAATACAAAACATTTCGCAAAAGTAAACAAATTGTGTGGTTTTTTTTTCGTGGTTTAAATGGCACAGAAAGAGACAGAGCATGGGCATGTGTACGTGTGTTGGAAAGAGGGAGAGAGAGAGAGAGAGAAAGAAAGAGCGAGAAAATATATAGAATTTTATTTAGTTTTATCTCAGTTATTTTGGCATTTATGCTATAGGGCGACACAGCAAACGATAAATGACAAGGCGTTAGGTGGGCGTGGCAGGTTGGGTTCTAGACAGAGACAGTTGTAGAGAGTGAAAGAGAGAGAGAGACAGAGAGAGAGCGAGATATATATATATATGATATAATTTATATATATATAATATATGATATAATTTATATATATATAATATATGATATATATATATATATGTAAAATAATATATATATAAAATAATATAAACATATATATATATATATATATTCTATAAAGTAGTTCGATAGTAGAGCTGCGAGCTTAGGATCTAGGGAGTTATAGGATTCGAGCCAAGAACTTATTTACACAACACATATACAAATTGGAAAGGGGACAGTCAGAGACATAGGTTAGGGATACAGTGAGTTGGACACACAGCACACAAAAAAATATAATTTAAAAAGCACAGAAAAGCATATACAATAAAACATATAAAGCCAACCAAGAAATAATATGAATGCCAAAGTGCAAGATATTCCAAGTGGAATGTATTTGGCCATAAAACAAATTCAACAAAAGCTCCTATACAATACAGGAAACAGGTTTTATAACAGAGAACAATACAATAAATATTTAAAACATAATCCTAATATCCTTACATTGTTTTCACATTAGTTACTCTTGCCTTTTTATTAAACCTTAAGAAAGAGCATTCAAAAACTTAAAATTCTGTTTTTGTTTTTTTTTTTATGGCGATACTCCTCGTAAACAGTATTATTATTTGTATTATTTTGTTTGGTACTTTTTTTAATAGGAACTATTTTCTTTATATTAAAAAAAAAACCTCTTAACCAAACAATATAATTATATTAAGACTGCTTTACAATCAGACTCTTCACGTTGAAGTGCATACCAAAAAATGCAAGCAAAATGAAGGAGCTACCCTATCCTGTATAAGATCGCAAAAACAGTGCTTGAAATCATCGAAACAAGTCGATTACAAGAAAGAAAGTTGAGCACACGATGAATTAATAAAATGAACATGTACCAATAAATATATAATACATATATAGGAAAAAGTAGATAATTACATCTTAGCAGTTAGTGTGAAAGATTAGCAGCTACTGACTGATCGATTACTTTTCAGGTTAGTACGGATGGGTTCGTTTAGGTTGGGTTTTTTGTTCGTGATCGGTTATTGTTTATCGATTATCGGAAGATGCATCCCCAGTCGATACTCTCTACATCTATCTCTCTCACTCTCTCTCTCTCAATTTCTCTAGCGATAAGAATGGGATACAGCAACAGCGATCGTATCTGGGATGCATATCTTCACTGTGGTTTCAGTATTGGTTATATTTTTTCTTGTTTGCTTTTGTTTCATTTCACGTTTCAGTTATCGGTTATATCGTTTGTCGTTTATCGTTTACGGTTTATCGCTCTCTAGCTATACAGGTGTGGTTGTCTAAAGTACAGTCTCAATACTGGTTATAGTGTCGGTCTGCGGCCGAGTTTCGTTCAGTACCTTTTGCACGTCGGTACTGAATTCCTCGACCTGCTTGGAGTGCGCCAGCTTCAGTTTTTCCATGGCACGACCCTGCTTAACGCCGATTTGCTGTGAAAGAGCGGATGTATATTTTGTTTAGATTCGCTTGGTTATTTTGGGATAGGATAGGATAGGATGGGGATGGGATAAGCGACTCGAACCTTCTTCTCCTCCATGAAGCGCTTGACATTGTTCTGGCGCTTTTCACGCAGCCTACGATCCTTTTCGTTCTTGGTCTTAAGCGTCTTGTCGTTCTGCACCTCCTTGGCGGTATCCGCGGACATCTTTGCCTGCTTGGCATTCAGATCCTTGATGTCCCTGTGAGAAAAAAAAATACAATTCAGATGAGTTGCAAATCAATATTAGGGATACAAAAAATGGAATTATTAAAAAAAAAAAAAAAAATTATTAAGCAGCAAACGCACCTGGCATGGCGATCCTCCAGCTGCTTGATCTGCGCCGCCTGAACGGTGAGCATCAGCGCCTTCATGGCGTCCTGCGAGTCCTGGACATGCTGGCGCAGCATGTCCCACTCCTCCTTGCGATGGCGGGCGATCATGTCGGTCCACTGCTTGGTCTGGTCGTTGATCGAGTTCTTGATGTTGGCATCGTTGCGAATGTCGTCTTTGCTCTTGCCCTTGATCAGCTTGTCGATGGCCGCGTTCTGGGTCTTCTGCACGGAGGTGCGCTCCTTGGCGTGCTTCTTGCGCAGCGTGTCCAGCTCCTTGATCTGCTTCTTGCCCACCTTCTGGAAGCCCTTCTCCTGGCGCAGCGATTCGAGGGTGACGGGCTCAAACACCAGCGGTGGCTCCTTCTTCTCCTCCTCTTTGGCCTTGCCGGCATCTCGGGCGGCACCGCCGCTCTGCTCCTCAATGCCCAGCGCCTTCATTTGCTCGTTCTGCTGCTTGGCCGCCCCGGCGAATCCACGCGGATCCGACAGCATGGCCATGAAATCCTCAAAACCGTCAGGTACATAGATCTTTAGCTCGATATTCACAAACAACATGGGCAGGGACATGGGAAAGTTGGCCTCTGTGCGCAGCGAGACATGGCGATAGCCAGCCTGCAGGCCGTCCAGCGGCAGGATTCGCTGTCCCAGGATCTTTCCGCTCTCCTCATAAACGCCAAAACGCAGCACAGCCAAGTCGGGCAACACCACTTTGCGGAACACGAAGGGATCCTCGTTGTACACCGGATTCAGACCATTGTTGGCCACCAAACGGGTGCGAAACTCCTTCTTCACCGTATCGGAGGGCAGTCCGAACATGTCCACCTCCACATAGGTGCCCACTTTCTTGTCGGACAAGAACTGACCGGCTATCACCTTGACGGAACACTGGGCCGCAATCACACCGTCCACTGGCGCATCGGCAAACGGATCGAAATCCTTGTCCGCACGTCGCATAAAATCGGGCTTCAATAGATAGCCACAGCCGCCGTTGTACTCGAACTTGCCCTGATTCAATTGCATCGGCAGATCGGAGCTCTGGAAATTCAGCGAGACCATCTGACAGCCGGCATTCCAGAACACCTGCGGCATATAGTTCGAGGAGTCCGCCCGCGTGCCCTTCGGATAAATTCGCGACATCTGGCGCTTGTTGTAATTGACAAAGTCGATGGAGCTCTGCTTCAGGTAGTTCATGCCCGCCGATTCCGCGAACGAGGACATGTTGTGGGCAATGTTCTTTTCTGTATGAGGGGTAACAGAAAAAAATGCACAATCAATAAGTGTACATATATAATCAATAAGGAAATGTAGTATATATGCCTACATTTCACACAGTTGTCTAACATTTTCTATTATTTTTTATCTACTGTGCAACAAGTTTCTGCATTTCTCATAGTCCACTGCATTGGTTGCCTATTAAATGTTGACCTTAAAACGAATATAATTTCTGATAAATATTTTCTTAAGTAATTGCCCCATCAAAATTATGAGTTTACTAACTGGAGATTTAAACTAAACCAACTTTAAAATATATAAAATGCGAATCAAAATATGAATTTAAATTAAAGGCTTTTTGTCTTACCGATTGCCTTGTCGAAGCCCTGGAACTTGATGGGCTGGGCGTAATTGACCATGGATGAGAGCCACGGGTGCACGTTGGTGGTGGAGCCGCTGTAGTTGGCGGCGGCTGCTTCGGCCTCCGCTCCCCCGCCTCCTTCGGCGGCACCCTCTGCGGCGGCGGCTGCTTCCGGGGCGGGAGCTGGGGCGGCGGCGGCCTCCGGCGGCTTGCCCGCACTGGCGTCCTCCTCCGGATCGTCGTCCGTCTTCAGCTCGCCCTTGAGCCACAGCTCCAGTTCGACCTTCTCCACCTCGGGCTTCATTCGCTTGTTCTTGATGAGGATCTTGCGCTTCAGCTTGCAGGGCGGCGGTAGCGGTAGTCCCGGATCCAGCTAAAAAAGTGGGTGTGTTCAGGAATAACGATAGACTACAAATCGGTGGAGCTATGCCCACTACTCACCGGGTGATCCGAGAGCGGCTCCTTCAGCAGCAGGTCACCGAAGAAGTCATCACAGTATTTGGCCAACTTGTATTGCTGGGCACGATTGCAGTGGTTCTCGAAGGAGAGGATGACCGGGTACTCCGAGGATACAAAGGCGCAGTCCGCAATCGCCTGGATGCAGTCCTGCGAAATCAATAAAGAAATACATTCATTTTATTTGGCTGGAGTTTTCTTTTGATTGGTAACCACTCTATTGAATATACAAAGTTAACACAAGTTGGATAAATCAAGTCAATTATATAGTTCAATAAGTATTCACTTTCATTACACACTGCCCTAAACACCAATGTTATGAAAGGGATATTTCTGCTCAATTAAACCACAATTAACCTATACATATAACCTAAGCATTAAGCGGGGAGGAGAATAAAATTTTAATTGGTAAACGAAACCAGTTCACATCTAGTTACAATCTAAATTAGTGCAGTCGAAAACATTGCTATTATCAAAATTGAAATTAAATTAGCTCAGTCAAAAACTTTAGCTTCATCTATTTAACTACGCTTTACTTATTTTTCAAACATTTTATTTAACATAGCCAACATTATTTTCAACTTTTAATGACTTATTTTGACAATTATGACTTTTAAATTTACAAACAAAAAGTTGTATGTTTTAATAAACAGCTTTTTTTCATCAATTACGAACTTTTATGTATAAAATA
Source organism: Drosophila elegans (assembly GCF_018152505.1). NCBI lineage: Eukaryota > Metazoa > Arthropoda > Insecta > Diptera > Drosophilidae > Drosophila > Drosophila elegans. The sequence continues at coordinate 10,765,298 of NW_024545513.1, read as the reverse complement.
TATTTAACTTTTGGCATGTTTGACCACAAGTAGGTTTAGAAACAAAAATGTTACCTAAATTAGAAAATGTTTATTAAATTTTAAATGTAGCTGCAAGTTCTGTAATAATGTAAATAATGAATACGAAAGTTATATGGTGCTAATTTACATTGCCTTTACAACTGTTTTTAACCAATTACTAAATCAGGTAAATAAGAATTTGTGTTATTTTAAATGTGCTAGATATTACTGCATATTTTAAATGTGATAAATATTACAGCAGGTATACTTCATTACTTATATTGCCAATAAGTTAACCTTGAACCTTCAATAGGCCAACCTTCTTAAAGGACTTCCCAAAGCACTTACCTTGAAGAGAATTTCCGTGCAGTAGGCGTGGCCGTGGGTGACGATCGGCTCCTCATCTTCCCCCTTTCCATTCCAGCAGTCCAACTCCACACAGCGGCATCCTGCCAAAAGAGTCTGGCGGTACATCTCCACGGAACTTTTTCCGCCGATTTGGCGACCCGACAGATAGGTATTATGCGAGCTGTTTATATAGTAATGGGCCAGTGGCTGATCCATCTCCATGTAGAAATCAAGTCGATCCAAAAACACCGGAGCATTCTCGTCAGACATCAGATAGCGCTTAAATCCATCCAGCGATAGTTGAACTAAGTGTAGGGGGAAAAGGAATAAAACAAATATATTATTATAAATTCCCAGAACACATTGGTACATTGAATCCCCCAAAATGCTTTAGCATGTGTGCTTTTTATAAACATTTTTAATTACGCAAAAAGTTGTAGTCATTTTAGTAGATTTTCCAATTAGTTTATGAACAAATAGAGAGTTTATAACTAATAATTAAAGTCAGACTTTCTGCCTTTACTAGTTATTACATTGTTAAAGTAATACATTTCTTCTAGTTCATTAAAGGTAATCAAAAAAATATTATAATATAATTGTTTTATATTAATATCCTTAGAATAACTCTGTAAACAACTTTCATATATGTTTCTCGCAACTTTTAAGTTTTAAAGGTGTTTTAAAGTATCTTAAAAGTGTGAGGAATCTAACCTAAAATATTTAGCCTAATATAAGGAAATCAATGGAAAAATTCTCTACGTTATACATATTTTGTATTATTTTATTATCTTCTCACCATTCTTCTTTTTTTCCTCCTCCAGTTCGTAATCGTTGATGATCTCCGTGCAGCGTTTTTCCTCGTAGAGAGGATACAGGATCTCGTTCATTCGGGGATCACGCTGTTTGTCGTTCATGAACTGAATAAACTGTTCCAGACTGATAAAGTCCTGCTTGCCCTTGGTACTGCAATCAGATATACCATTAAAATACCATTAAATGTAGTTATATATGAATAAATTTCACTTACATGGAGGTGAACAGCTCCTCGATATCGTTACGGGGACAGACCTTGTGGTACAAGGCGTAAAACTTGTCGAAGGTGAACTGCTCCTTGGTCATCGTGGCGTTCTTGTCATCCGGCAAACCGGCATCCTTGATGCACGTGTACACCAGCTTCTCCGTTTTGCCGGAGGCGAAGGTCTTTGCCAGAGTTTTCACCGGAATTTTTCCGCTCTTTTCCACGCAGTAACTCAATCGCATCCAACTATTTTTTTTGGGTTAAGAGAAAGAAGGCAGAGAGTAATTAATTGCACATTTTTCCCGGTACGAAACAAGGACGTTTTGGGGTGTGTTCAGTAAATGCAATTTAATAGACAAAAGCAAAACCAAGTTTTCGTAGAATTATTAACATTCAACAAGCCGAAAAGTACTTATACATACCTGGAAGTGGTACGGAAAATTTAATCTTAGTTTAACTACAGTTTATGAATTTAAGTGTTAACTTGTAAAAACTCACACAGGTTTATATAATGAGTATTTAGTTAAATAATATTAATATATTGAAAGAAGGCTAAACAAAAGATAAATTAACTTCATTAATTTATGAAAGTTACAAATATGAAGGAAATATTGTTATTCATAATGGGTTGTTATGTATAAAATAAAATAAAAGGTTAATAAAAAAAATTGAAGCTAGCAATATTAAAATTTCTCTTTCTTGGAATTAGTTAAAAGTTTATTGAAATTGTAATTTAAATTGAAATTTCTATTCCCCCATAAGCAAAACAACGTGTCCATGAAATTTCAGCCATGTCAAATACCTATTTTGCAAATTGAACACCATTTCACTCTCCTTTAGCGACTGTTTAGTGAACACTAAGCTGACTGGTAATCGAATCAAATATTGATTAGCAATCAAGTCCAGGCGATCCATTACGCAGATGATTAACGACCTGACCTGTTCCGAAAACGGAACTCATAACTAATTGAATCGAGGACCGCTCGCACTTGTGTGTCCAATTTGCATGCATCCATCCGTGGGAATTATCGCATCCTTCGGTTTTGTTTTCGATTTCGGTTTAGGTTTAGGTTTCGGTTTCGGTTTAAGTAAATTGCCGGTCCGCCGCCGAATGACGCTTAAATAATGCAATCACAAACTAATTGCAAACTAGGACAACTAATTTACAACCCAAACATGCAACTGCTACCCAGTCACGCCCACCCACCCCCGTTCCAACACCGATTTTACCGCCTTCCGTTTGGCCAAAGGTGTTGGCATCATCGGTGGGTAACACGGTTGCTCGTTGAATGCACTTTGCAACTTTTTACCACCCAACCATAGCACCACTCAAAACTGCGACACTGAATGAAAATATTACTAAGAAATTGGATTTAAAGATTGTTAAATAGTTGGCTGAATAATAAATTCGAAAAAAAAACATAAGCAACGAGTTCATAAGCATTATAACTAACCTAAATACTTTTACCAACAATTACAAATTCAGAAATATATACAAATAAATATTAATATGCAAGTTCTCTTTTCAATAATGGCCAGCAAAACAAGCGATTGTAGACTTCTGATAGCTAAAGTTTAAATTTTTGTAATATCTTCTTCAAAATAAAAGGGTTTAATTTTTCAATAAAATCGTCTCCTTAGTTTTAAAAAAACTCATAAATTTAGCATCGTTAGATTTCAGTGTATCTTTGCAGGTGTGTGATACCGGATGCATAGCACTCGACTGCGCAGAGAGTTCACCGCAAGGCAACGCATATCTAATGAACCGGACTTCAGTGGCCGCCTTTCAACTGCCCCCTGGAAATCGACCATTCGACCATCAACCATCGACCATTGGCCATTGAATGCATTCGTTTCACCTGCCTTTCAGGCGAGAATCAAACTAAACTTTGGGCTGTTCAACCAATTTCGGATGACGAGGCTGCCATTTTCATTAAAGCACTCAATTTTATTTGGAATACAATTTGAAGATGGAAAAGGAACAGGAAACTAAAACGAATTCAACTTTTAAGTGGTGGAAATGATTCAACTTTAATAGTTAATTAAACTTCAACTTGGCTATATATTTATTTACACACAATTTTTTGATATGAATGGCTTTATGAATAAAGATTTATGTTATGACATTTCTTTATTTTTCAAAATGAGCTTTGCCAAAAGTATGGAAAGCCCTTTGACCAGACACACAACACACACTACACCACCGCACCCACTTATGAAATTCTCACGATGGCTTCGGTGGGAAAAAGAACAGCAGACCTGCAGAACGACCTTCCCCCTTTACTCTTATATTTTTCTTTGCCCATTTTGTGTGGGACAGGAAATGCAAATAAAATGAATTTATTTTGTGCTAAAATTGAAAGGAAGCCATGAACGGACGCCATGGAACAGGAAAATCAACAACTATGGGAAACTAGAGTCCCTTGGCCACGGATCGAATTGCAACTAGATTCCAAGGGATCCGCCGGAGTTGGAATTTTCGGAATTGCGTAATCAGCAATCAGGAAATTAATAACGACAGAGCGCGAGTAATTGACCCGAAAATTCCAGAAGTCGATGAAATTTCCGGGAAATAAGTTTAACGGATGGAATTTCAGTTTTTGTGGAATAGTAGCAACGGGGATTCCAATTAGTCAGTTTTTGCCTTTTTTTTCGGAGGGGCACAGTATAAATTCTCTAGCGACTTTAAAGTGCTAGAATTTTGGTGTTTATATATACGTTATTAATAATTTGCTATCAACTATTTACGAAGGACACAAACTTACTTACCGGATTCAGGAAATATTCTCTCTCTTTAGTTTAAACCTCCAAACAAGCATTTCTACTTATGACTGTGTGACACCAGCTTTGAATTGTTTTAGCTTGATTTTGAATACTATCTTTATATTAGCTATTTCCTAAGTTACATTTAAGGAGCCTAAATTGGTTGACTAATTATTGTTAAAAATATCAATGAATAAATTATAGATATATTTTTTTTCTTAGCGTAAAATAGAGAATATTTAATTGTTTAGTCTTATACAAGGTATTTTAAAACATTTTAAAGGTTTTTTCATTTTCTTTTTCCTCGTTTGAATAGTTTTTCTTACTTTTAAAATGCTGCTTAAAGCATCACTTTAGAAAATGATTCATTTTATCGCTTAGTGTCATTCAAGCACAATGTTTTATTTCTTTGTTTAGTGTGACCTTACTTACTGCTTCATCAGGTTGACGCGCGGACACACATTCGTGGCGCGATTGTTATGCGTGATGAGACGCAAGTTCTTCTGCCAGCTCTGTGCGAGTGAGACAGTTGTGTATATATATAAAGAGAGACCAGACAATCGTAAAGGATAACGACAACAACAATAACGAGAAGAAGAAAAAGAACAGCATGCAGAACAGAGAGAACGGAACAATCGATGCAATTATGTACACAGTGTAATCGAGTGAGGTGCAGCAAGTGGAATTAATGTGGCAAGGCGAAAAGACTTGGGACATGGGACTTGGGACATGAGACATAGGACAAGGGACATAGGACATGGGACACAGTGGATAGTGGACCGAGGACTAAGGACAAAGAAAGGAAAACGTAGGGTAAGGGGTGAGGTAAGTAGTGAACACGCCCACTTACTGTTTCCGCAGACACATCATGGGGCAGATATTGTTCGCTTTGACATTATGGGTTATTTTTCGTATGCCATCTAGCCAGATCTAAAAGAAGAGAGAGTCGATAGAAGGATTGTGTGTTTCGGTGAGTGATTTCAGTTTCAGTGCATTTCTGCATTTGGGTGGACCTCCTAAAGCTATTAGCTAATTTTTTAAAATTATAGTTCGATTAATCAAAAAATATGTAATCAACATAATTAAAAATTCATAACCAACTTATCAATGACAACCTTGCGTTTGTGTAATATTTCCATAAATATTGAAATACATTTATAATTAATTTGTATAATTATTGGTAAAAAAAATTTGTATACTTTTATTTGGATATGTGTTTTATGCTTTTTTAAATTATATAGATTTAAAAAAAACCTCAAAATGTAAATCATGCAGATCGAGAACATTGCGAATGAGTTATATAGTGTTAAACTTATTCACAACGAAATGCTTTTAAAAGCACAAAAAACTATCAATAAATAAAGTTTTTGGATTGAATCATCTATTAATTCTAACAAATGGTCGGGTATATGCCCTCGAGGTCCACTCTACAGTTATTAATATTGTATGCCAGAAAAATGAAATGCAGGACTCAGTTGCGAAAGGGATGTGTAAATTACAGATGTGAGCAGGAATTTTTGCTCCTAATTGATCGCTGCCATTGTCACCTTGGATCACTTTTACTCCATAACCGTAACTCACCTTAGCGGTGGCCGCATCTGGACAAATAACATGGTGATATGTTATATTGATATAGTCCGTATTCGAGCAGATCGTCAGGGATCGCTTATCCAGTTCCGGTATATTGGTTCCATTCTTCTTCGTCACCTTATCAAGTATCTTCGGATCCTGCAGGGCAAACCCAAAAAAGAAAAAGAAATAATATTTATTAGCCTAAGCTTTAGAAAATCCAACTAGCTATATCCGCACACATTGCGCATACGCCCCGTTGTCCGCCATTTGACTGCAATTTGGCGCATTCAGTAGTATCTGAATCAGCATCGCAGAACATTAATCTCCAGTCGCATCATTAATCAAGGCTTGCGCAGAACATTTATCAACATTTGTGCAGCATTCGCGGAGCCAAACAAATATATTTTCATTCTATTTTCCGTTTTTGCCGTCAGCAACAATTAAATGCTGTGTACTTTTCCCACCAACCTTACCCTCATTCAATTTTGGCCAGCATTTCAATTTAATTGCTGCCGCGTCCAATAAAATGCAATTACGCAAGTTTCTGAGCTCGAAAAAGTATGCTACGGTTAATTCCATTCGCCCAAAAGCAAGACACAAATTGAATACAAAAATGGATAAATAAACTGGGCAAAATGAAACATAGGCCAGAAGTAATAAAAACTGGGAATCTTTTAGTAGTAAACAATTTAGTTAGCGAGAATTGTTTTTTTTTTTTTAATCTATATACTACACATTAAAATGATGCTACAAAACTATATATACATAGTTAAGAAACTTTAAATTATCTTGCTGTTTGCTATCCATTATTGTATATAAAAATGAATTCCTCATATTCTGATCTTCCCAATTTTCCTTCAGTGTCATAACCAAAAAACCACTTAAAACGTGCAGTTTTACAAAAGAATCTTGCTGCTTACCGCCCTAAATGCTGTTTCTAAGTCATCCACTTAAACAGTGAATTTCTTGAAGGAAATTGAATTATGCAGAGACCCCATTGAAGGTTTTTTTTCTCACCTTCAAAATACACACACACACACACACACACACACACACACACACACACACACACACACACACACACACACACAGGCACACAATAGCTCAATCAGTTCAAGTGCAATTTGTGAGGAAAGTCGGGGAAGAAAAAGAAAGAAAGCAGCAGACTTTCGAGTGCTAAATAAGTCAGCCCGTCCCGATTTTATCCCCCTGTCGCTGCTTTGAACCAAATAAAGTGAAAGCAAATGTTATAAAAGTTTCGTTCCCTTATTCTTTCTTTCATTCTATATATTTTTCTTCGTTTTTTTTGTGCCACTCGCTTTGTTACGTTTGCAGAGCTTCGTGCATTATTGAAAAGCGCCAGCAAACTAAAAGCCAGGAAAAGTCAGGGGCAATAACGAGAAAAAAAACTGCAACCAAGCTCAAATTTTTCGTTTTCAATATTTCTTTTCGGTTGTGTGTGTCACCCACTTCCCTCTTTTCTGCTCAGACTTTTTTCTGCGGTTTTTCTCTGCCAAAACGAAGCAACTTTTAATGGTTCATTGTGCAAGGCTTTTCGGTGTATTTTGTCTCTTTCAGGCTCACACACTTTCTCCTCTTTCTTTTTCTGTTCCTGAGTCATTTCTCTCTTTCATTTATTTGACTGTGGGTGTCGCTCATTGATGACCAAACATTTCAAGTGATGGCAGAGCACTAAACGCACACGAACACACGCATACAAATGAACTTTACACGCAGAATAAAATATTATAAAAAACAATTTTTCAATTCACGGTAATCAAATATTTTTCCTTTAATAAAATAATAATATAACATTTAATATTCTTGATTTAAATAAACCATATGTCAGTATGATTATGAATTACTTTTTATTAGGCTGGTCACACTTTAAGTAAACTTGTATAAATAAATATCGAAATCGAAATAAAGTTTTTAATGTTTACGTGATCGGAGATAAAAAAATATGTATTTTTTTGTTCTAAACTTGTTGAACAGTTTTCTCAGTGTTCGAAAATTTGTGTCCTTCTAAAAACTTTTTGCATTTTGTGTCTGTTGCTTGCTTTCAGCTGGCGCTTTTTTTTCGGCCATCTCATTTATGGTCAACTATTTTGGCACACACAATATGCGAATTTCTTGCAACTTCTGCTTTCTGGTGTTTATTTTGCATTTTAATTGAATTTCCCCGAGGGCAAATGTAGTGAAGAATAAAAGAAACACAAAACATGTTAGGATGGGTTGAGAGCCAGAGATGATGGCTTCAACTGACGCAAAACTGGCCAAGAGGTTCTCAGCTCAAGTTCTAAGCAAATAAATTTAGCATAGAGAAACAGTAGTGCAAAGTTTAAAGGTAAATGTTATATAAAACCATTTTAAAAATATATATTCACTACATTTATATAATTTTAAGGGCATCATTTGAATCCATTTGTTATGGCATTTTTACGGTTTCTGCTTTTCATAATATCCTGCCACTTACGGACTTATTTCTTTTTTTTCCCCTTTGGGTCAATTTCTTTTCCAATTTGTACAAATATTTCTCAGCTGCATTCTTTTTTAAGCTTAGGCCGCTTCCAGGGCAACATGTTCACAATTGAATGGAGTATTTCTGGGCTGGTACCTTTCCGCTTTCCCTTTCCCCTTCCCCTTCCCCAATGTCCAATTCCCTTTTCCCATTTTCCCTTTTTCTTTCACATTTTCCCTTAGATGCACCTGTAAGCCACATGTAGCATAGTCAAAGGGTTTGCCCGGGGCTAAAAAGCAAATGAAAATGGGGCGGATTTAAGTGGGGTATTTCCTGTGCTGTCGTCAATAGTAGCTAGCTCAAGCTTTTAAAAAAATCTATGATTTAAAATAAAAATTGTGTATTCTATTTCCCTTTTTATTTTGATGATTAAAATTTTAAATAGTTTTAGGGTATATAATTTATATATATAATATATTGTTCAAATAGTCTTAAAGTAAATAATTTCATCAAACTTTTTTTTTTTTTTAAATGCTAAGTACTATCAAAAATAGCATTTTATAAAATGAGCTATTAAATTTGGTATACAAATATGATATAATTAAACTATAGATTGTTTTTCCAGTGGCTCTCAAATCAAATTATATTTCACCAAAAACAACCAAGTAACTATTTTAAATGGTATGACAAAATTAACAACTTAAACTGTCAAAATTTAAATGATATATATAAAGGGAGCTATAGAGCTGAAAATAGGCTGAAAGGCCCCAAAAAAAAATGAGGATTAGTGAACATCACTGTTCGAGTCCTTTGCCAATGCAGTATGGATGAAGGAATGGGTTTGGATATATTGGCATGGGCACATAGGCAATGAGCTTGCCAGTTGGATGCACTCATCCGAGCCTCCGCTCCGTTTCAGTTTAAGTTTCACTTTCAGTATCCGTCCCTTCGGCAAAGTGTGTCAATGGAGGACAAGGGGAAAACTGGACAGCAAATTTAAATTAGTTCGACTCTCTGGGCAGCACCTGCATCTGCCATAAACATATATGTATATATACACATATATATATATATATATATATATATATAGGACTGCGACAACATATAGAACGGATTGGCCCAAATGGAGGTTCATTTCGGGCTGTTGCTGTTAGGTCATAAATTTCATTTAGGAGACGTCGACAGACAAACACATATATATATATCTATACATATATGTTTCTATATATATGTGTGTGTGCCATATGTCGGACTGGAGTAAATAAAGGGGGCGTGGCCGGTCGGTGACAATAAATCTAGCACATGGAACAAATGCGTTTCGAGTCGAAGACGGCGACTTTGATCCACAAATGGCGCTGGCTAAAAACAATTGAGAGCAAAAGTGACATATTGACACATTAACCGACGCACACAGACGTACACCCACACACCCATAACCACACACACACACATGCAGCCACAGGCGACAGTTTTATGGCTTTGTGATAGTTCATCCTGCCAGCAGAAAAAAAAAATAATAAAATAAAGGAAAGGAAAGAGCAACTGCACTCAGTCAAAACTCGGCATGAAAAGCCGGGAAAATACGTGGCGAGGGGAAAATGCGGAAAAGTAGGCAATGAAAAGTGCTAGACAGGTGTCACAGAAGAAAGCACACAACAAAAAAAAAATGCAAGGAACTACATTATTTTCCCTAAGACAAATTGCTCAATGCTCAATATAACTATAAAATTCTTAAATTGTATATATTACAAGCTAGACTTTTTTTGTCTGTTTATGTTGGTTAGGAAAAGGTTCCTTTTTATCGATGCTTGAGCTATTTAGTTTTCATTACAATAATCAAGTAATTTTTAATAATTCAATTCAATAACTTAACTCCCTCACTTATTATTTACAATAAATCGAAAAATTAATCAGCGCCAACAGTTCGCAAAAAAATAGCGATTTATAGTTATTTAAAATTAAATCAATCTCAACAAAAAATTACGCAAATATTTGCAACTAATTGGTTTTTGGACGAGCTTTTTTACATCCTTTAGTTAAATCCTTTATTTGGCTTCTACAAAGCTTTTTAAATATATCTACACTGTAACAATGAATTGATTTTTTTTGAATTGTAATGCATTTGGTAACAAAAAACTTAGTGTAAAGAAAAATTCGATTTTCTGATAATAAAGAAAGTGGGTTAAAAAAAAACCGAAAATATATTAAATTGGTATTAAATGCTTACCTTTGGCGTTCCCCCCGCACGGATGTCGCTCACTTGACACAGCTCAATGACATCGCCATCCTGTGGAGGAAATACATATTCAATCAGTTCGGAACACTCACAGTAAATTCTATATTTTTGCATCTTTTTTATGCTCTAGATTTTAAGGAAACAAAACCATAATTTTTCCTTTATATTATTCTTATTATTATTCTTCTATTTTCTGTAATTTATTATCTTTATTGTCAATGCTCATTTAATTATCTTCAGTATATAATTTTTAATAAATTTAATTCCATGTATTATTTAAAATTAATCTTTTATATGTTAATTTATAAATACGCATTTTTTTATATTTAGCAATGTCAAAACGTCTAACGTAAACTACAATTAGTTTATTTTATTAAAATTGTGTATTTATTTAAATGTTTTGTACTTCTCCAAAGTTAAGTTAAGTTAAGTTGAACAATAATTTGCAAAGGAAATTGTTCCTAAAATGTTTAAACGAATCTCTACGTTTGGAATGTATAAAATACTATATTTATATATATTTATATATATATATATATATATATATATATATTTATATATTTATATATATATATATATATATATATATATATATATATATATATATATATATATATATATATATATATAGTAGCTTACCCGGCCCTCGCTCTTCCAGTACAAAAAGAAGCCGTACTCGTCGACCTTGAAGAGGGCATCGCGCTCAAAGTCGTTCTCCTTAGTTTCCTTCTCGTTCTCGAACCAGCGATCGAACACACAGCCCGTGGTTAATTCCGGCGGAACCGGGATGATCCAATCGAACTCGTACTTCTTAGTCATTATTGCTCTGGTGACGCTACCTTAGCCACTTCCGTTTCCGCTTCCGTTGCTGTTTCCGTTTCCGTTGCCGTTTCCGTTGCCGCTAACGCTTCCGTTTCCGTTGGCTTGCACATGCGATATATAGTTAGTATATCTTGATCCAGATCTAGATCTGTCCCACACGACTCTCTCGCACTTTCTTTCGTTAATTTCCAGACATAGTAACCACTCGTTCCAAACGGATATATACAATTGCATTTATTGTAGATCACATGGTCCGTTTACGTTTCCGTTTCCGGCTTATTGAACTTGGCTCGGCTGCACTTGCTGCACTTCTGCCACAAATTCCAGGCCGTAGGTTCCCTTTTATCCAAAAAACCTCGACTCGCAACGATTCGACAACTCAGCTGCAAAACGGAAAAAAAAGATACAACCATTAGACATGACTGGATTGGGCTTGTGTTTGGGTTTGAGTTGGGGTTCGGGTTCGGGTACTCCTGCAATAATAATTGTGCGGCTTGCCACAAAGAAAATGAAGACATGGGCATGATGTACTGAGCGAAAATCAGTCGATTGAAATCGGAAGAGAAAAAAAAAATGGAAATGCTACAGAAAGCACATGGGTTTTTAATATACTGTTTAAATCTTAAACAAATTTTTAAGTAACTGTATGAAGAATTGTACATTCAATTTTGCATGGTCTATAAAAATACTCAATTAGCAAACTTGTTGAAAATATAACCTTCGTTATAAAGTTTACAAACCAATAAACAAATTTTTATAATTTAAGTTATTGAAAACTGTAAATATTCTCTTTATACGCCCTGTTCAAACGCTTTCTTGTCGAAATTTCTCAAATTAAGTACGATTTTTCCCAAAGTACTTGAAAAGCGAGTTCGGAGTGTGGCTCGATTAGTCAAGTTACAATAAGAAATTCAACAAAATGCATTTATTTTGTTCCCCAATGTCCATCAAGGCTTAGTTTCTAGTATTCGAGTGTGCATCCTGTAATTTACAATTTCGATTTGTGGTCAAAGTGTCTTCAAGAGTATGTGTTCTTTCATCAATTAAACAAGAAGTGCTTTTTTGGACATCCGTAACAAAAGACAGCAATTAAGTAGCCCTTGAAAATGAAATGATTTTCTAAAACTACGGAAGTAGTTTGAATTTTGACATGGTTTTAGAATAAACACATAAATTATCTTAAAGGCGTTATTTAAATAATTTAAAATGCAAATAGCATGTGCATAATCAACACACGAATCTATTGTATATCGCCTGCCAATTGCGAACAATTTTGGCATAAAGTTTAACGAGTTTTTCTCTTCCCGATTGAATTAGCATTCGAATTGAAATAATTTCGCACAGAACCGAATCCGCTTGCCAATTTGCAAGCTCAGCGCACTTTATGAACTTGACACAATTTAAAGAAACAAAAACAAAAAATGCAAAACAAAAATCCACTTTAAAGTTGAGCCTCTGACATGACAAAACATTACCCCAGATGGAGATTTATGCAAATTATTGAAACGGGACTCCTCGCAGGAGCTTTCACAGTGCTCACTTGTGATTTTTTTCTCAGGGAACAGTCACAGTCACGGGTCCGGCTGATAGCTGACAGACAACTGAACTAACACCGAATCGACGCAGCCGGAAGCCAAGAAACATCTGACAACTAAGACTAATGGAATTAGCGAGTGACGACATTGCCAGGGCCATGGCCACAGGTTCTTTTCACTGCGATTCGATTTGGGCGCACTTTGGGGACTTCTCGGCCAGCCACCACCCACCAAAGAGCACACCAAACCTCATGAACCTTATGAAAACCACCCAACCACCATGGCCATGGCCTCGTGCACCTGACTTTGTTCCGATTCGGGGACAAAACTCAAGTGTCTAGTATTCTCTACATTTTGTTTTTTTTTGTTGGCTACACGGAATAACTACAAATTAAGTTTTAAATTCACCAACAGCACGTTTTAGTGCTTAACTATGATAATTAGTAACTATTGTTAGCTATCAGTCTGTTTGTTTAAGATACATTTAAAGCAAAATGTGTATACCTCATACCTGTATACCTGGAACACATAGTAAATAAATATAAGTGTGAATAAATAAATAATTAATAATAATTTAAAAAAATGCCTTTAAAATGTAAGAGGAAAATATTGTAAAATATAAGCATACTGATGACAACCAGGGTTGCCATTCCTCCAAAATCTACAAATATTAATGCAGAAAAGAAGCACAAGACACAGAAGACTTTAAAGTGGAATCGCATTAACCGAGGTGATGATGATAAAATCAAAGGAAAAAAGGAAATTCAAACCAATCTGTTGAACTTAGAAAAAAAAAAAGTATTTTAAAGCGATTCTGCTATGTATAACTATTTTTATATATTTAGCTGACTGATTACTGGGGTCCCGTGATTTCTTCCGCTTTCCATTTTATTGATGGCGCTGTCGTGTTACACATGACTTCAAATTCAATGAGCTGCGAAATTTCGCTCATTGTTAAACTTGGAGAGCTCGTTAGCCAGACACACACACTCAAACACAAACACAAATACAAACAACCAAACAGTCAGGACTCTTAAAAAGCGTGAAAAAAAAGAAATACTTTCACGCCCGCTCCACGAATGTTTAATGAATTTACGCTCTTTGCGCTTTTGAACTTTCGGGCTGGCGAATCAGCGAACAAAGGAAGTGCCAAGGACGAAAGGGAAGATCCTCGAGGACAAACAAGGATGCGACATTCAATGCACTCCAGTTAAAATATAATTCGTCTAATGGGCGCCAGGATATAGGGCAACTCGGGAAGATATTTATTTTGGCCAGAAAGAACTGAAAAAAAGAAAAGTAGGAAAAAAATAAAAAAAAACTTTTATCGATTCACAATTTAAAAACTTTTATCCATAAACATTCATAGATATTACTTTCAGAGACTGCATATGACTTGTATCCCCGAAAATGAATGTCACATACTAAATTTCATTTCATTTATGCTTATGCTTATATAATCTTTATTTAAATTTTCTTTTATTTTATTCTCTTTCTTACATAGCATAAATAATAAATGATTTATTTATATATTTAAGACTTGAATTATTTATAGATTTATTATAGACTTTATAGAATTGCAATTTTTCATTTCACTCTTGAATAAAGGTCAATTTCAAGTAAGTTACTTTAATATAAAAAATCTATTTGATCTCGTTATTTGGTTTTTAATAAAATGGCTTCAATAAATCGCAAATTAAATCATGCCCTTTAAAGTGCTATACTACAACAGCAGCTTCACTTCACTTCCTCAAACCACTTGAACACAACACTTTTCGCGAAATCGAAGCACTTGAATTCATCTTTCACTGGCGACCATTAAATGCAGATATACCAAAGGAAAAACTTGAGCACGGAAAGTGGAAAAAGGAAAGGAAAACACGTTGGGGGATCGAAAGAACAACACGAAGGGAAATCAAATCGTCCTTCAATATGGAAACCCCCGCCTACACTAATAAAAATGGACTATTGAAAACAAAATTTATATTTTTCATATTTAAGTTGAATATAAAAACACAATATTGAACACAATGCATTCTTAATTGCATAATTTAATATTTAATAATAATGGTTTTACTTAAAATTAAATTTTCTGATAATAAAATCTATTCCGAAAATAGTTAAATTATATAATTAAAAAAAAGGGAATATTTTAATAAATAAAATAGCTAAATGCGAGTGCATTGGACTACTTGTATTCGCAAAATTTTTTCTGCCAGTGTAGTTTCCCATCGAACGTTGTGAAGGAGTGTATGACAACGGTCCTTATGCTTTTTTTTGTGTGGCTCCAAGTGCCACGCCTCAACACCTGCGCCCCGAATCGAGCGGAAATTCGGCTAGCAGTTCAAAGGTTCCCGGGGTGAATACAGGTTGCCGACTTTTCCGGGTTACAGAGTAAAAATAACTTGCATAAACTTTCCCTCAAAGGACACACACGTACGGCGAGAAGTGTGCTACAAATATGCTCATTACGTGCGCGCCAAGTGGCAGCCTCAGCCCCAAAGGACAGACGATCCCGCCCACCGTCCAACGCCCCATTTTTCCGCCCCCTCGTCCTTTTCAGCGACAATTGCTCAATTTATTATTGCATACTTTGCGGCCATAAAACTTGGCTGGCATCCTTGCCATCCTTTCGCGGCTTCTGTTGCATGTACTTATGGCTATCTATGGGGAATATACGTATATAAAGATATATATATTGTGTACATGTGTGTATGCAATGCAGGGTTACAGGTACTATACATATATCTTCAATTTAGGGGCTTTTCTGCATTTGATAGCTCTCTGGGACGCAAAATGTCAAGTGTTTAAACTAGAAATTTATAAACTATGTTCTCGAAAAGTAGTGGTAAAATTATTTCTTTCATGAACTTTGGAAATATTTGTATGAAATGAATTTCAGAAATTACACAGACTATTTGATATAGACCGCTAAAAGGCTTATTCGCAGATTTCTGTAGGATATCAAGCACTAAATATTATTTGCCAATTAATTTACTTATTGTGCTTCAAATAATAATAGATTAAAATCTAGTTATATAACTGTTGGATGACAATAAAACAAAAAATGTACTACATAAATTAATTTAGCGATTGGCGTATCAATTTAATTTATGCATTTCGCTATTCAGCTTATTGATGGTTAAAATTAAAACATTAAATAAACATATGGCCTTTTTGTTGTTCTCAAAGTTTTATTTTGTTGTTTGTTTTCCTTATCTGTTTGTCATATCTGCAATGATTTAAATATTTCGTCTGTTGCTCTATTTTATTATTATTATTATGTTGCTCGTTTTAATGCCTTACAAAGTTGTAGATATATTGCTATGGCTTGTTTTTTTTTTTTTTAATTGAAGTTTACTAAACGTTGTCATGGTCATTGTTATTGCTCTTATTGTTATGGATGTAAAAACAAATGTTGATACAGCTTTTATTGCTGTGTGGCATTTTATTCTTACTGTTTTTTTCATTGCAATATCTGGGTATCTGTAAACAATGTAGAAACTGCAGTTATTAAATTTGCTTTGTCGACGGCAAGGTTGCTCGATGCAATTTTTAGTGAGCCTTTTACGGCACTTTATTGAAAGACTTTTCATGTTGCGACTGCAGTTTTGATTTGAGCAGTAAATAATGCAAGCTTTTCACTTAAAAGTCTGTATTTCCTATTGTTACTTGTTTGAATGCAGTTTTCTTCTTTATTTGTTGTGTAGGTCTAAACTTGTTTTTTTTTTTTTATTTAAGTTAGGGTGTGCGACACAATAGGCTATTTTCATAAATAATGTACTTCTTATTTAGTTTTTGTTTTGTTTCATTTTCATTTTTTTTTTAATGTAAGAAAGATCTTGTGGCTGCTGATTTTTTCAACCAATGTTGGTGGCCATTACACTTACGAAATTGAATTTGCTGGCCATACAATATTTGTGAAATTGGCATTTAAATATTTGATGAGACAAGCAAAAGGGAAATCCGCAGCGAATCGCAGGTAGTAAAATATTTGAGTGTCTGCCTTTTTTGGGTGCTAGCCAACCAGCCAGAGAGCCAAGTCAAAAGGGAGAACTAAGGCAACCGATTCGAACAGTGAACACTGATTGCACAAATGAAATATTGAGGGGAATGTTGTGCTGTGCGAAGGGGTGTGAGGGGTTCAAGGGTCACACAATTTGACCTTGCTGGCGCCGGGCATCCATCAAAATTGATGGCAATGCACACGCTCTCGCCTCTCATGCAGTCAGTTGGTCAATCAATCAAGCGCCGCCCCGCTCAATTACATCAATCAAGCGGGAAAGGTAATCCAAAACCGAAAACCAAATGGGTTTTTTCTCAGCTTGACTTTGAGGGCCAAAAGTAATTACGTCTGATAAACAACAAGTCCTCTATTATTGTATGCACAAATTGAAATGGCATGTTTGTCAAGCGAAAGGGATGGCAAGAGTGCACGAGAAAGAGAGGGGTAGACCGTCGGAGAGTGAGAAGGAAAAAGATTTACTTAAAACGCATTTTCCAAATAGAGCCAATAATATGACAGGAAATTTGTCAAAATAAGAGCTCTGTATACAAATATGAGTTTTAATTTCCATCCCTTTCGCCCCCTTTTTTGATCCGTCTCTCTCTCTTTGGGAATATTTCAAACTTATGCATATTTTCCTGATGCCCACATGAACATATTTCATTTAATTAAAGCAAGAAAATCATTTAGATAGGAAAGCTTTACGATGTCCTGCGTTATAAAATACTTACAAAATAATAGTCAGGATTAAGTGTGCTTTCTGGCTACCGGATATGTGGAAATAATTTGCTTTGTTTTTGGCAGGAGCTGAAATATATTTTCTGAAGCAAAGCTTCTTATATACGCTGAACTACGCAGCATCCTTTTTGTATTCATTTTAGAATTTAGTAGGTGGAATGTAGGTTGTGAGAAAGTGCACACACTTAAATGCACTTGTTTTCAACTTCCTTTATATTCTTTTAGACGTTTTATTAGGTTGCACAGTTTGTTCATGTTTATATATACAAAACTTTTTACGACTTAAGCACTTAGTGCAAATGATTTTGATTGAATAAGAATCTTTAAAGATTTTTGTGGCAGATTTTTCATATTTCAAACCATCTTAAAAATGTAGTATTTAACTCTAAATATATATTAAATAATTGTTTCCTAGTATTGAAAATAAACCGTGGATACATAAATCTTTTACACCTTAAGAAAAATAGTTTTAATTGATTATAGACAAATAAAAGTCACCATTGACACTAAGCCACTTGTCTGCATCAAATATTATTTACCTCCCAATGGCTTACGCACACTCCCAAAATACACACATACCCACATACATGTATGTATATATTCACCCAGGTGACCCTGGCGTATACGTGATGTGTGGGAATATGCAAAGTCCTGGGACAAGAAACTCGCTTAGGCACGCACCATCCGTCAAAAAAAAAAAACAGCGAAGAAGACCCATGAAAGACCCAAAGGTGGAAGGCGTCAAAGGAGGCGTGGCAGTGCGAGGGAGGTTGGTTCAAAGGGCAATGGGCGTGGCACTGGCAAATCAAAACCGAATGATGGGCGGAACGACAGCACGGGCATCCTTCAAACAAAACTGTCAGCAACTGTCAGAAGAAGTTAAATGAAACCAACGCAAAAAAATAAGAAATAAAACAAAGGAAAGTGGGTGGTTCACCAGCAAAAGAGAGAGAGAGAGAGAGAAAAAAGGGAAAGACAACAACATTGACAGCAGATCGGGTCCAAAACCAAGAGGAAAAAAAAGAAAAAAGAAAATCAAGGGAAAAGTAGGCTTTGTCATATGGCTTACAGCTGTTGGCGGACTTTTGCGGCACGTAGCTCTCTCTTCTGGCGGTGGTTTTATTTTTAGCCCCACAGGCCGTGAAAAACTTCGAATTCGCCGGAATCAAAACAATACATCATCATGGGGCGGACGCAACTCGATAAACCAAATGCCCTTTCCCTGACCCTTTGGCAAAATTGTGCATATTAAATATGTGACAAGGAAAACAAAACAGGGCAGCCGGGTGAAAAATAAACTATTTCCTTGCACCAATAAGGCAAAATCATGAATGCTCTTTGAAAGGGTTCTTGCCACACATTATTATACTATTTTTAAAACCATTTTTGGCGCTTACTCTATATAATTATAAACTTTCTACTATCTGTTTTAAATTCCCAATAAAATGTTACAGAATTAAACTTCGAATGAAAAAAATTAGCAATAAAAAAATATTACAAATGAATACATATGATATATACGTATGTGTTGGTTTTTATAATCAAATTAATAAAAAGTATTTTCAGTCGTTTTAACCTTCTGAAAGTGTATGCAAATATGCAAAGAGGAGGACACAATTTGGGTGTTTTGATTTGACAAAGGTTTGCGGGATCCTTCGGCCCCTTCGTAAGATTGCAGGATGGGAAAATCCTCCCCGAATCCGAATCGTAGACCCAAAAAACTGGAAAAACCGACCCAAACCAAGATTCTTTCAGGTCCCCTTCGATGCAGAAAAACTCCTTCGTTTAGATGGATGGGTTCATGGGGGAATGGGGCGTAAAGCATTTATACTAATTTCACCGATAATTTCGTTGAGCTCGTAAAATGTTCGCTTATGTTTATGGAGACACACACAAAGTGGCCAGAAGAAGGAATGGCAATGCCAATTGGACATGGGAATTGAGCTGCCTGTGACTAAGTGAGCAGGTCTAATAGACATTTTATCGATTGCCATGCACAATTATATTTGATGAGCTTTTAATTGAATTGATTTACTTTCACTTAGTCGCATCATACATAGGCAGGCAGCGATGTCAAAGGAACCGCAGGACATGCGGTATGGCCTAGATAGCCGGATAGATAAGCCCTCGATAGCGAAAGTCGGGCTAATTTTTGAGGGACAGGAATAATGGAGCCAAGGCTACAAAAGAGCTGTCATTAAAAAGTGAATTACACTCTCAGTTAATCACGAAGAAACATTTAAATTTTAAATGGGTCAGAGGCCTGCATTTTCTAATTCAAGCGTATTTTTATAGTTCGATTTTGGCTATCAACTTTGCAAAAAGTTTGTTTTAAAAAAAATGTATTTCTATGCTTATGACTTAATTGTATAATTTTATTTTTATTAGTTTTAGCAAAAATAATGGAAAATGAGAGTTAAACTTATATGGCGGTATCGGGATAGAACAAAAGTGATATCAAGTTTCAAATTTTTGGAGCAGCCAAGTGGTAGGGCAATTGTCAGCGACAGAGACTAAAACTTTTGCGATGCCTTATCATATACTAAACTCGTCGTTTTCGTGTATCTCTGTTTTTAGCAGGAAGAGTTCATCTGATTTTGGGCTCCCGGCTGGCGACTCCTGGATGAATTTTCCATCCACCGAAAAACTCACGGCTGATGGAAAATGCCAACAGCAGCCGAGAAGTTTTCCATCAGAAAAGTTTCCATCGAAAAGTTGTAATTCTGTGCACGCCGCCTTTGGTTTCTCCAAAAAAAAAAAAAAAAAAAAAAAAAAAACTTTTCTCTAGCTGCCTGCGTTGATGACTGCATTGGAAAAACAAGTTTGTTTTCATTTTTCCCGTTTCGCATTTTTCCCTTCTTGTTTTCGTTACAGTTTTGTTCTTCATGTTTGATGGCCTTTGGCTTGTGCTTCCGTCTCTTTTCGAAGCCCCTCTTGTCTATCTCTTTTGCCCATCGTCATATTGTTCCATTTCCTGTCATATATACTTTTGTATTTATCCCACCCACGCTTCAGTTTTTCACCCTTTGTCCTGGCTGCAAGCTTTAGTTGTAAGCTGCGAGCATAATTTCATTTTAATTCTTTTTAAGCGCATTAATTACACATATACAAAAAAATTGTATGGGGGAGAGTAAAGGGATGAGTGAAGGAGAAAGAGACAGACAGAGAGACAGACAGTTGCATTGACATTGCACAACCCTCGTAACCCTTGCGTCCCTGTCTCTCAATTTAAGTGGATAATATGCGCGGTAATAACATCAAATGAATTGTGAGAACGCTCTCGGGAATTTGCCCTTTTTTTTCTCCCACCCATCACGCTTTCCTCTTTTCTGTGAGAATGCAAATAATATTTATGCATATACTTCTGTTTATTCAATTTGTAAGCTTCATTGTCAACGTCGTTAGTATTCGTTGCTCATTCATCCTCCGAAGCCCAGGCAAAAGGGACTTTTATTTACTACTTTTACTGCACATTACGTATTCGCCCCATATATAACTAGCTCATTGCGTTAGTGGAAATTTGTGATGAGAAGGCTATTTTCTAAACACTGGGTAGGGAACAAAAACCATTGTTTTAAATACATTTTTCTTTGGGGCTTAAAAATAGTCGAAGCTTAAAATTAATCGAGCGCTTAAAATTTTTAATGAAATATATCTAATTCCATTTAGTAAACTAAGGCATTTATTTTAATAAAACCAAACACTTTTAAGTTGTCTTTTATTGCATTCTACTTTTTTATTACACGGTCTTAAGTGCACTGCTTAAATTACTTTTTTGCTAGCGTGACATTGTAACCAATTTTCGAATGTCCAACTCTCTAGGTACAACAAGAAACCAATGACATTTTCTTTTAATCCAACCACCAACCAATTAATTCGCTTTTAACACTAACGTTATCAAAATGGGTTGGAAATCCCTGGAAAAAAATGCAGCTGTTGTTGGCTAAATCGAAACGTGTCAATGCCATAAATTTGGGCCAATCCATGAAGTGCAGCGTATTTACGACCAGCTACTCCAATTGCACTAATTAACTGAGTGCAAAAGTGGGGCAGAGGCGGGGTGGGGCGTGTGTGGGATGGGCGTTGTGTGGGCGGTGGGTGGTGCATCCCTTGCAGGCGACGGGCAGACAACCTTCACCTGAATGGACAAACAGTGACGCCATTGCGACATCCGACACCAGAACCATTTTGCAATCGAGAGTCTGCTACGTACCCTGCACTGAGAGAAAAATGCACTACTATATCGTTTGCCCTAAGGCATTAAGAGATTTTTATATTTATACCATCTAAAAAATAGTTTACTTTAGTTTGCATGTAATTAAATAAACAAATTATCCGAGCTCAAAAAAAATAAGCCATAGTTTCAATTTGATTAAAAACCTGAAAATAATGGACAACAGTTGAAATGTCCTCCATTGTTGAATTTGTTATAACATTTGCAGTCGATTGGCATTCTCTAGTTAATTTTCGCTAAAAATACCTTTGTGAAAAATGTGAAAACTGGCCAAAAACTAAACTTTTCAAAATCGATTAATAAGGTCGATTCCGATTTTCAATTGACAACAATTCAAATAATGGTATGCCATACCACGTTGAACTTGTTATAAAATTCCAAATCGATTGTCATTCAAAACTTAACATTTTGGTGAATTTTTTATTAAAAAAAAAAAAAAAAAAACTTTGAAATTGTTTTCCACTTACAGTGATTTTTCTTCTAGTGTTTCGACCAAAGCACTCCCTAAGCACACCCTCTTTGATTAGCCGTGTGTTGTTGAGTGCATCCACGTTGGTAAGAGGTGGTTGTATTGCATTACGTATACGTAATCAGCTTAGTTGCTGTCGCATAATCAAATAATCATTGCCAGAGTAGCTCCCTGCTCCCAAGTTCGACCATCGACCAGGGGAAACCGAACCGAGTGAAATCGAATCGAATCGAATCGAATCGAGTCACAACGAAACAAAATGAAACTTTCCATTTCCCGGTAATTACAAACAGTCGAGGGATCGATCACTCGGCAGTCCGGTGACAATTGAGCGATTAGTGGGAGTGTGTGCTGGATACCTGGATACTTGGATAACTGGAAAACTGGGAAATTAGAACCAATTAGGCAGGTGTGCTAAATACGTACAGTTACTGTTCGGATTGGATTAAGTCATTTAATATTAGTGGCAATGTCATTTGGTTTCAATTGCAAAGCACACTACCTTGAAATTTTCCATTTTGTTGGTTTCAAAGTACGATTTCTCCTAATAGCCTTCTTATTTTTCGAGGTAGTTTTTAAAAAGCAAGAGTGCTTTTCTAATATAATCAATGTTTCACAAAATTCAATCTCAGAGATCAAATAGTTTTCACAAAAATTCAAAATTTCTACATCAATTGCATATATAATATTTAAACTTCTTTCAAAATGA
Organism: Drosophila elegans; assembly: GCF_018152505.1. NCBI lineage: Eukaryota > Metazoa > Arthropoda > Insecta > Diptera > Drosophilidae > Drosophila > Drosophila elegans. The sequence goes on along the minus strand of NW_024545513.1, from coordinate 10,742,387 downwards.
GCAACGAAGACAGGATTTTTGAAAACGATTGGTTCGTTATTACAACTAGAGTTGGAAGATTGGTGAAGCAGTTCCTTAAGAAAATGGGATTCAGAAAAGACAGTAAAGCCAATGTTGATAAAGAAAATAACGAAAATACCGCAGAGGCCCAAATGGATCCGAAATTTCACAAACATCTTGTTCAAAAGGTGCAAGAAACGATCTTGGCAGAGAAGCAAAAGTATTCTGCGATGGAAGATGAAGTCCAAGAGTGTCGGAAACAATTGAACGCCTTTAAGGAACGGACCGAAAAGATCAGGGATAACTTAACATTTATCAAGTCCATGACCAATGAGGCTCACAAATGGATAGACAATTTACAAGCCCAAAAAGAAAACGCACCAAATCTTCAAATTAAATAAATTAATATTTGTGTTTTGACAAAACCGGAAATTAATTAAGTTTACGATTTAAATTTAGTAGTCCTTTTTATGTAATTTGTTGTCATGACATGTATGTATATATACATAGATCAAACAAAAACATTGCCCTATAGATATAAACAAACATAAATACACAAACATAAAATAACTTTGTATGCAACTTGCAAGTGGATATTGATGGCGTCATTGACATTCTGATTTATAAGGTTGGGATTTAAATAAATTAAATACCAATTTTAAAATGCTATGCCACTTTTAATTTTTAATTTGATGGTTCAAACATGAGCGTAAGCTTGTTTTTAATGAATGCCGTGCTTTGGACAATGCAACTTTGACATTTGCGTCAAATTTCAGCTTCTGACTCTTCTTTTCTCTCCCCTTTTAGAGATTTTTGCTGCTGGTCTTCTCCCCCAGAAATATTGTTCTGGGAATTCGATTGCAGTCACTTGTTTGTTTGAATGCCTATTTATAGTCTGTCATTTGAATGACATTCCAGGCGGGCGGTGGCCCACGCATCATTTAAAAGATATGGGGGGGAAAATGGGATGGGGTACACTCTATATGTATATTGGTATCGTAAACACATTTCCAGTTACACGTGCGGTCATTTTGTTTAGTTAGTCAATTTCTAGATGCGTGTATGTATATGTGCGCATCGTAATTACATAATAATTTATTTTCGCTTACAATTCGCTTGATTTTGTTTTTTTCCTGACTGGTTGTGGTATGGTGTGTGTGTGTCTGGATTTATTTACATTGGTTGCGAGGCATCACAGCATCATCACTGCATTCAGGAAAAAACAGATCTTAAATGATCAGAGATTTAAATTGGATTTATCGATATTTCAATGTCGTATCGATAGTTTTGATTTCGAAATATAGGAAATCCAAAATATCCAAATCTGTACAATATTATATCGATTTATTTGGCTACTTTGACGTTAATAACTTCATTTTTGATTTAGTATTGAAACACTTTATTTATCTTCGTATAACTTTTTCCACCAACATCCGCATTCTGCAAAATCGCATCTGGAAATCGATGCCCTCTCGATCCATCTTCACTCCAGTATTTGCACAGTATTTGCACGTTTTAGTGGAATCGAAATTAATTTGATTTATTTATTGGCTGTCTGTTATTTGTTTATAAACAATAAAAGCCAAAAGAATGCGCATTTGAGGTTTATGAACATTTTCGGAGCGCCCAAAGCCAAGCGAACGCAAAAAGCAATAATAACAACAATTATTTTTATGGCAAATATTTATCTAACAGCATTTTGGGGGCGATGGGTGGTTTTTTGGTTTTTCGTTGGGGCTGTCAAAGGCAAACAAAAGCATCGAAGGTTGTTAATGCTGAAATATTAATGTGCGTTAATTACCCGCAGACGGCAAAAAATGGGCGGGGGTGGGTGGAAAAGTTTTGTTTTGGGGGGTCAGAGGGCATCTGCATTTGCTCTTATGATTTCATCCACCCCTTCCCTGTTGCTTATTTTGTGTATTTAAAGTATTAGCACGATTAAAATCCTTAAAGGTTCTGTTTTATGTATTGAAAGCATATTGAAATATTAAATTTTTTAATTCCATTGAAGGCTTTGGACAAAATTATCCATTCCTTCAAGGAATAAATATCCCATAATTATTTAAAGATAGTCCCAGTTATTGGAATGCCATTTAAATTAAAAATGTCAAGCTTATCAAAAAAACAAGAAAGAAAGCAAACTTCGGCAAGCCGAAGTTCATATACCCTTGCAGCTATCGCAAGAATTAAATATTTTTGAAAACATTAAAATTATGATTTACTTGCGTATATGTTTAAAAACATTGAAGCTATGACGATTTGCAGCTTAATTTTTTGATTGTTCTTTTATATATTTTTATTATTTGTATGGGAGCTATATGCTATAGTCGTCCGATTTTGATGAAATTTTAACCATAATTCTGAAATATTTAACCATTGCTATATGTCAAAGAACTAAACAAAAAATTAAAAAACAGCAAAGTTATAATTTTTTTCAATTATTTTTCCGATTGTTCCTATGGGAGCTATATGCTATAGTCGTCCGATTTTGATGAAATTTAAACCATAATTCTGAAATATTTAACCATTGCTATATGTCGAAGAACTAAACAAAAAATTAAAAAACAGCAAAGTTATAATTTTTTTCAATTATTTTTCCGATTGTTCCTATGGGAGCTATATGCTATAGTCGTCCGATCCGGCTCGTTCCGACTTATATACTACCTGCAATAGAAAGACAACTTTTGGGAAAGTTTCATGCAGATAGCTTTAAAACTGAGAGACTAGTTTGCATATAAACGGACGGACAGACGGACAGACGGACGGACAGACGGACAGACGGACGGACAGACGGACATGGCTAGATCGACTCTACTAGTGATGCTGATCAAGAATATATATACTTTATAGGGTCGGAAACGTCTCCTTCACTGCGTTGCAAACTTCTGACTGAAATTATAATACCCTCTGCAAGGGTATAATAAAATCTTGCATATTTGAGTAGTCAAAGACATTTATAGCATCAAAGGATTAGTATTTCCTAAATTTCAATAGTTCAAGTTCAAGGTTGTCATTTACCAATGACATTAAACGGTGAAAACCGATCAATACTTAACAATATTGTCGGAATGCTATGGACAGTAGTATATGGGATACCAGACATCTGGTGGGAAAACTTATGGATTGGCATTGGTTTTTTACGATTGAACTTTAACTGTAGGGTAAAGTTTTAACTATTTGAGTGCGGGATTTGTGACATGTGAGTACAACTTTGTATTTCTATAAATATTTTGTGTTCTCCCAGTCATTCATTTGTCAGTTAATACTTTTGAAATCCACTTCTCAAGGTCGTAAATTCATTTGATTTTCTTTTATGAGAATACACAACTACGGAAGGTCAGAAATCCAAAATTTCAGATGGGAATATCAATCAAATTTGGCTGAAAGATTATTTGCTATAATGTAATCAAAAGGCTAAAGCCAAATACTGAAAACCAAAATCACTGCCATCGAATAGAAGCCAATTGAGCTAATAAAAATTTTAATTTAATTCGCCCGTTTATAGCCGATGTGGTGTATATAAATCGAAATAGAGATAGACGCACATGGTTCGATGGTACATACAAATCGCGTTTGAGTTCATTTGTTCATTTTGTTTATTGATTTGATGAAGTGATGGTGGTGCTATTGTTTCGCAGTCTGTTATTGTTAATTTATTTTTACCTATTCGCCAGCTTATTGGGTGGCCAATGAAACGATTGCCAAGGCGACTGTCCAAAAGGTTAAACGCATCGAATTACACTCGCATGGGTGAAAATATTGATGATCAAATTGCGTGAATTTAATTGCAAGTCATAGCATATACAAAAAGTTGAAAAATTTACAGGAGGAAAAATTATGTTTAAGACTTAAAGAAATAATATAAATAAAAACTTATTATTACTCCGCCTTTTATGTGTATATAGATACATTTTAAAGATGCTAACTAAATTTGACAGATGTCGAATGTAGTTTATATCATACAACAACTCAGATATTTGAGTAAACAAACCGACTTTAAAAATGTTCTCTACTTTGCTGCATAGTTTTCCTAGCTGAAAAATCTGGTGAAGGAAAAATAAAAGCGCGACGCCAGAAAATAGATAAATATGATGAATTTCGGAGTTAATGAGCGACCCGGAAACCATTTTCAGCTCCATCAACACTGAAAACCAAAACAAAACCATAACTGTAACATAAATTCAGGGGAAAATTGGAAGGGATTTCCAGACGACTTTTTTTTCCGTCATCTGATTTTTCCTTTCAGCAGGACAACGAACTTTCAGTGGGAATAGTCGGAAAATCCGCAAAGAGTGGGGAAAATTGAAAGGGGAGACCAACGGCAAACAATAAAAAAAAAGCTGAAAAAGCATCCAAATATTTTGGCTTGGTCAATATTGAGTTGAAAATGAATGCCAAGCCTCTCTGCCTCCCCCTTAATAGCTAGCACAATGGTGTTAGCTTTGTTCATTGGCAAAACAAAACAAAAATATAGGTATATACAAAAAACACAAAACACTGAGGGGAACAACAAAGTTAGCACAAAGCGTACAACAAAGCAATCATCAATTTGAAATGCTCAAATGACGAAGAACTTACTTCTGCCAAATTAATACATCGACATTCTCAGTTCAATGACCCTTTGCTCAATATATATATATATATATATGTGGATGAAATAGCAGCCGGAATCGATAGATTCGATTAAAAGATTTAAATAAATCCAATAGAATTATAAATTATATGTTAAAAATCGGAGTCCACCTGCTAAAACCCAATCCAAATAGCGCAAAGCTCTTAACCGATACGATAATTTGCTCCTCGAAACGACATTCAGTTGGGGATATGAAGAGACAACGAAACAAACTGGTGGGCAAAACCAATGACAAATAATTAATTGCGCACACTTTGACGGGACGGGACGGGACGGGACGGGACGGGAGGTCCTCGAAAGCCCAGTCTATATCCCTCTGTCTGTCTGTCTGTCTGTTTGTCCGTCCGTCTGTCTGTCTGTCTGTCTGTTTGTCTGTATGCCTGTCTGTCAGGGTCCTCGTGGAATCCTGTATCCATTTATAAACAGCACACAAATATGTCTGATGTGCGAGAGGCTTAGTGGAGATGGTGATGGCCCCGGCACCAATTAACTTGGGCGTATTGTGTAAATAATGTGCTAGACATGGTTACACATTCATGTGTCGGCCATAGACACATCGTTGGCATCGTCATCGTCATCCTCATCCTCATCTCCGGATCTTAAAGACTCACCACCCCGCTAGGTCCCTCGAATCCGCAGAAAACCCCGCCCAGCGATATGATTTTCGATTGCACTTGCTTCTTGATTCTCTAATTGAAGACCAAGGCAAAAGAGTAAAGAAGCCACGAGATGGGGCTGTTGACATTGATCCATTCCGATTAGACGTTGAATTCTAATGCCTTGTTCGTAATTGTCATCCAATCGAGGGATAAAAAAAGGAAAAAGTGAAAGGCTACAAATGCTCAAACACTGCGAAAAAGTATTCCATTAAACGACATTCTCGAAAAAACTCAAATTAAGCTGAAATTAAGAAATTGCACTAAAAACACTATAATCCCGTAAACGTAAATCTTTTAACATATAAATTATAGCCCTTTTTAGAAATAATTTTCATTATTATAAATAAAAACAAATTTCTTAAACATTTTTTTACACATTTTGTATGGAAGTAAAATATTGTTCTTACAAAACAAAAAAAAAAAAAAACATAGGTTGTTACATTTTCAAAGAGAAATAAAAAAATTTTTTAAGATAAAAATGAGAATTATAATTATATATCCATTTGATTAATCTTGATTAATTGAAAATCATGGGATTTTGTAAGGTTTAATTAATTTTATTATTATTAATATTGAGGGGTTTTTTTCAAGTGTAAAAGGAGAAGTGTCCTCCTGACTTGTGCGCCATGCATGTGACGGCAGCTCAGCAGGATATTTTGTAAATCATTAGTCAACAAAATGGTGGTGTTTGGGTGTGTGTGTGTGTGACTTTCCTGGCCAGGGTGTATGTGTGTGTTAGTGTGTCTGTGGAAGTGACGCCATTATTCTCTTCTTGTCCTCATTTCACCTCCTCCCAAAAAGGCCCGATCTCATGGGTTTTATATTCCACATTCCTGGTCTGATGAGATGCGCCGCCTGCGCAAGATTGCCCTAAGTTTCGCTATTTTGAGTGCAGTCTGCCACCAATGTCATCAGCATTACGAGTGGGTGGTTTTTGGGTGATTTCTGGACGGTGCTGGAGGTGCCGAAAGCCACACAGGTCCAGCCAACTAACCATTTGGCTAACAACCATCCATCCGCAATCAAAGCAAAATAAACTTCTTGGAACCTTTAAGTAAATCGGTTCGTCATCAAAATCCACATCATACATAACAAATTGTTGTTTCTAAAATTTCAAATTATTTTAAAATAATAATTTGAAATACATTATTATTTTCAAATAATTTGAAATACATTTTGAATAGTTTATACACATAGTTTTTATTTAGCTGTTTTTATCTTAGTAAGATTAAAATTAAAACAAGGCTAAAAGTACACCATCATTATTACTTTGTTGATTTCGAACACGAAGCTATTTAAGAGTATTCCTTAAAATTATTATCGACAAATCTTTAAATGTTAAGATATACCTTAAATTGTTTAGTGTATAATAATCAAAAGTTAAAACTATATCATCTAATTTTTATTTTATATTTCAAAGTAAAACCTATTGCTCAGTGCAAAATATAGACTGGCGAGAATTCAGTCACAAGGAAAGTCATGCTCAAGGCATAATAATGGTGAAAAGGAATGGGATGGAGGTGAAAGTGTGAGAGAGGGGTAGGTCAAGGGAAAGGGGGCGTTTTTGTTGGTGGCGCGGCTAATGACGCCAACATTAGGCGGACGTTTTTATGTATGTGCACGTACGTAGCCAGGTCCATTCCAAACACTATCTCGTTCTGTCCCTGTCTCTCTTTCTCTTAGTCTGTATTTCCTTCACTTTCTCCTGCTTTCCCTCAATCTCTTTCACTACGCACACACTTACGCACGCATGAAAGTCAAGGCAGACAACGTCAGATGCTCGAGCATTGCATTACATAAGCGACGCAAAACTGTATGCTACACTTTTTGATGGCCACCCATCCATCTGTCTGTGTGTGTGTGTTTGTGTGTGAGTGTGTTATTTCTGGCCATGGAAAACACTGAGAAAAATGGGTGGGGTGGAAAGGAATATGGTCGGAGGAGGGGAAAGGACAGCGGTTGAGGGTCGACAAGGATACGCACGGCACGCCACTCAAAAGCCATAAGCCCGGCAAATTAACATGCCCAAATTATGACAAAAGGAAAACGAGGCTAAAACAAAGGCCCAAAAACTAAGGCCGCAAAAGTGATGGGAAAAGTGGGGGAAGAGGGGGCACTTTTGCCATAGACCGAAAAAGGCCAAAGTAAGATTAGAAAACTTGTGCGCTAATATCATTTTCGAAATACTCTGCACAAGTCATTCTCTATTAATTGAGATGGCAAATCATCGATTGAAAATGTTAGATAAATTATACAAACAATTTGAGTAACTATATGTTATTTAAACCTCAATCATTAATACTGCACTCATAACAAAATCAACTGACAGAAAAAATTAACTGATTATATATATTTTTTACATTTTTAAAATTTTGAATGATTAAACCCTCTTTTAGAGAAATCCACAACTAATATTGTACTTATGCCCAGAAACTTCGAGAAATCACCAAAAATCATAGACCAACCCAATGAACTAACAACCGCAACCGAATCATTTACGCCATTTGCATTTTGGCGGGTCATTTAATTTGGTTTAACCTGTTTTTGCTGGTTTTCCTGAGGTTGAGGGAGCTTCAACTGCAGATTACTCATTCGCCCCGTAAACCGAAGCTGAAACTGACTCACCAAACCAGTCGCACGACATATAACTGTCATAATCAGGGATGCGGACTCGGTAGCCAACATCAACTGAAACATAATGGGTAAGTTTTGGTAGAACCAAGGGGATAAATTGTACAGATCCAGAACCCCAAAAAATAAAAATAAAAAAAAAGGTACAGGGGCACCGCAGTCGACGTAGTTCATAGTTTAATATCCATTTAACATGCTCGTGTTGTTGCTTCTGCTTTTCACTGAGAGGAATTTATTTTGAACCGGAAATCAATCCGTCAATAAAGTGTTTAACATCATGCTTTTGCAATAGGTAAATATTTATATTTGTTTATGTTTATTTCAACAAGCATTGGACCACGTTTGTTTGTTAAATGCAACATAAATATTCACAAATACCCCAGTTTTCAAATCCCTGCGGTTTAGCTTTGGTTATTTTCTAAATTTGGGTTTTTTATACTGCCAAAAAGGTAAGCAATCAAACATTATGCTATATACAAAATTATATATAAAAAAAATAGTGTCATTTAACAACAATACTTGAAATGTAACTTTGATATTATTAAATGCATAACAAATTTTGAAAAATTTGTATATATAAATTAAAATATATTTAAAAATATAGATTGACGAAAAAAATGAAATGGAAACATTTTTTTTATATATTTGCTTTGTTAAACAGTTGATAATATTCAAAACCCAAATAAAAAATGCACAAACTACCTTTTATATTTTTCTATTTAACAAACTGTGAATTTTGCACCGTGTTCTCTGTAAGTCGGGGGAAATTCCCAAAGTGATTATATTAATACAACATGAGCCACAAGTGTGTTGCATACATTGAGGCGTGCCGACTTGAATCCATGACAAAACTTTTGCCCCATTGTATTCGTGTGTATCCGTATCCATATTTGTGTGCGTGTGTGTTCCTGTGTTTTTGTGTATCTTTGTGTGTGCCAATGTGCGTGTGTGCCATTCATGGCATATGAAATATACATAAACCAACGGAGCCAACGAACCAACTCAAATAATAATAAAATAATAAAAACCAAAACAAACTTTTCACCAAGCTCAAAAGTTGTGGCGGGTTTTTTGCGAAAGAAAAGCAGCGACCAAGAAACTAAAAGAGTAGTAAGAATAACCTAACACTTTAAAAGTACGATTCCGATTGCCCGCCATAATCAATTCTTGAAAAACATTTAGAATTTTTGGCTGCAGGAAAACTATGGGGAAAAAAGTTTGTAAGAACATGCAGCAAATATAAGATTTAACACCTTTTTATCTTTGATTGATTGCCTTCTTTGAGTTTTTTACCTTAAATAATTTTTTTTTTTACTTTTAATTATTTTTATATTTACTAACTTGCTACTTAACTCAATCTTTATATATCCGAATGGGTTTTTTAAAGTTAAAAGTGTTTATAATAGTTTACTCTACTTAAAATTTACTTTAATTATAATAAAAGTAAAAAACTTACCGCTACATTGAGTTTAAAGTTAAGGTCGAAATTTATGCGAGAACTGCAAAGAGAAAATAAAGAAAATACATATATTAAAATGTGAATAGTTGACAGGATGCTTGTGTACACATTCGAATACAAACTAACCATGTGTTTCAAGTCCCTCAGCTGCTGCAGCTTTGGCCTTAATTTTCCAAATCAAACAAAATAAAATAAAAGAAAAGAAAAGACGAGCGACCAGAGCACCCACACGAGCGCCAGTGAAATGGTATTTGTGTGTGTAACTGAAGGTCATCCATGTTGCATCTCTAAATGTTGCCACCCACTTCCCACTAAGATCCTAGAAAAAAAAGGTACACTCACATAGACATGCAGCGCCGGTGCCTAATGAACTAAATTTCCATTTCTCGGCACAAGTTTGAAATAATATTCTGTCAGTTGCATACTCTTTTCATTTAAATATTAAAATATATTAAAAATTTATCTAATATATTAAAAATTAATCCTAAGATCATGCACTTCTAAGGCAAACAAATAAACCTGACAAAATGTATAATTTGATAACTTCACACTGCATAAAGATGATAAGTTTTAATAATATTATTTTACTGTATTTAGTCTAAAACGTTTTTTTTTATATATTAAAATAAAATAACTTTAGCTTTGTGAAATAATAATAATATAATTTATTTTATTTATTTATTTAGCATTAAACATAGTTTTTAAATTTTAAATATTTTCAATTTTATAAAAAAAATATAAGTTTATAAATTTGTTTCCTTTTCGGTTGCCAATTGCAATGTATTAATCTTGAGGCCATGTTTTTGCTATTGGTGTACGCTGTATGTTTTCTGCTCCAGCTGGCTGAACCAACCACCCCCTTTGCCACCCCCTAAAAACCACCCATTGCCTTGCCCTTGCCGTGGCAAATCCAAACAAGAAATAAAGAAGACGAAAAAAAGAAGCGGCTGAAACTCAGCTGGCATTCCCTGTTCGCTGTTTATCTCGCTCGCTGTGCACATTAACCTCTTTGTTAATCATTTACAAACAAATGCAAATAAAATAAAATACAGCAGCCCAGGTGAGGCGAAGGTAAAGGTAACGAAAAAGCAGTAGCAACAAACACCGATGACGACGACGGCTATGCAAATAAAAAAGCTGGCAAATGAGCAGCGAAATTGCAAAAAGGGCAGGAGGCCGTTATATAGAGGCAAATTCCGGGGGGGCTACGGCCTGGGATAAGCTCTCCAGCTTTACGGCATACACAAAAAAACGGGGACGGCAGGACAGGGTGAGGGCCACGCCCACACAGGATTTTTGGTTAAATACACAAAGAAAATTTAAAACTAACATTAATTACAAACAATGTTCGTAAAAAACAAAATATTTCTAACATGTTTAATTGTCAAATACTTTAAAAATAATAATAATACTTCTTATAATCTTTAAAATCTTTGCACCTTTGAATTTAATTTGTACAGATTTCTGTAGACATTAGGATACTTTATCTTAATTCTAGATTTATCACAAGAGTTAAACTTAATTAAATTAAAAACTAAAAATGTCTCAGTTTGTTTCACATTAATTTGAATGTTTTTAATATTTTAAACATTTGAAAATTAGTAAAAATATGAATTTATAAGGTTTTGTTGTGTGTACATATTGCCGGTTTATCTGGACATTCAAAAAATGTTTCCACAGTTGAAAAATTCATCTTGAATCGCTGAATAATTCAGGGAAACTTTTGTGACTCTTTTCACTGCAAATTGCATTTTGGTCTGGTCAAAAACCAGAGCTCCTGTGTTGACTTTTATGAAAACTTTTAATCAATGGTGAATAGAGGGCTGTGAGTTGGAGGAAAATGGGGTTTTCCACTGGCGTTCCAATTTCCCAACTGCTTTCATATGCAAAAGATACTTGACTTTATGCTGCTGCCGCTGCTGCTGCTGCTCGACTTGTTCATAATTAGTTTGGTGATGTTTGCAGTCAACCTACTTCCTCTTTCACTCCCTTTTTCTTTGCCCACCTTCTTTATTACTCACACATTTTTATCCACTCCCTTGGTTTTATGCTTACTGCGTTGCCAAGGCTCAAAAAACATTCATTCCGCTGGCCTAATGATATTTTAATTAAAACTATGCAAACTTTTCAGACATGCGAAGAAATACATTTACCAAAATACCTCTTGATTTACTTTATTTATATTGTAAATAAAATGATTTAAAAGTCACACCATTAGCTTACTTAGTTTTTAAGATAAAAAAAAATAAAAGTGAACGTTAGCTATCGCGCTTTAAAATTTTGTATTACTGCGATTTATTTTTGTGAAAATAAAATTATATCAAATAAGTTCCATAGATTTAACGGATTTAAACCACATATTGTTTAAATTTATTTCTTAAATTCAAATATATAATATGGTGCGTAGGCAAGTTAATAGTTACTAAAATGAAGTGGCCCTTTAAATAATATCTAAGGTACTTCGCTGGCCATTTCTCAGTAGGTCATTCAGACTTCCTGTCATTTCGTCAGTTGGTCAATCGAGTAAAAGCAGCGGAGTGGGGAAAACCTTTTGGCTTTTACGCAACACGGTTGCTTTAATAAAATTGTTCACGTTTTCCCAGCCTGTGTGTGTGTGTGTGTGTTTTGGGCCTGATTCGATTTTCGTTGATTTCCCAGAAAATTCCACATTTCCCCACCATCCACGATTTGCCGAGCTGGTGCCTTGGGGCTTGGGTTTGTTGAATTTATGTGCTAGCCTCCTTGTTGTGGCGGCAATCTTTGATCAAATCGAAAGCGAAAGATACATCTGGTTGGCTTTCGACTACCTAGAAACACTCTCGGTTCAAGTACTACTTGTATCTCTCGGATAAACACGGTGAGAAGTAATTACGATATGCACTTGAGTGTGTATCGAAGCCTGGATATATCAACAAGCTTAACATGAACTAAAAGCCTTAATTAGGGAAAGATATGCGAATTGGTTTAGAGCTACTAGAAATTTATTTAGCTTCATGGATTTTTAAACAACATAAAGCAAATAGGTCAACCAAAAAGACTCGAACAGATTTTTCAGGAAGTAAGTATAAGCGCAAAATATTTTAAAGCAATCCTGATTTTCATTTAGTTTATTCTCTTGAATTAAATCCTTTTAATTATCTTTGAATTCATTATAACAAATTTTACAAATTTATTGATCAAAAGTAAGTGAATTTGGTTCACAGTTTGCAGATGTCAGATACAAAATTCATCAATTTATGCACAAATACTTGTGATATTCCCCAGCCATCCTTGCAAAACCAACAAATGCTAAGTGCAGAACATTTGGTCTGACTCTGAGGTGGCGAGTGTCCCTGGGTCGTATCTAATCTCCTCTGCCATGGATCCGCCGCCGTTTGGATGCCAGGTAATTGCCCGTCCAAAAAAAAAAAAACATGTTACCCACTACATGTAACTATGTACATTCCCTGAGCATTTGCAGTCTGTACATACTTTTTGTGCCCCCCCCCCATTTCGCTGATCTCACACATTTATCAACACACCCAGAAAAATATTTGTCATATTATAATATTTTAATTAATATTAAAATTATCGTGGCACACAAAAAGGGAAAGATTTCAATTTTTAAATATTTGATTAAAATTAATATGTTTATTTACAGAACATAAAACATCTATTTTGGAACCCCAAAATTTGATTAAAACAAAATGAAGATTAATAATGTTCGCTTCAAAAGTATTTACTTAGGTTTGATTCTCCTTTTAAACTGTTAAATACTGTTTTTAAAACCGAAATCAAGCTTAAGATTTCGCGTTTTAAGATTGCTTCCATGGACAAGATTCTTAAATGTCAGTTTTAAAGAAAAGTTCTCAGAAAACCAAGCCAATTTATGGGTAATATTTTATTGCAGTGGAGCGTCAGGCATCGCGACGTCACTGCTGTCAACGCCATGCCTCCTTACAGTTTATTTGCAAAGCGTCCAAACTGTCAAAATGGCGTGCGGTGCGCGTAGGCAATAAAAAAGAAAGGAAAACCTAAACCAAAACCCCAAAACAGCAACAGAAACAGAAACAGAAACTGAACGAGCGGAGAAAACCAGGAACGACAACGTCGTCAGTGAGTCAATAATTTAATTTTCTCGTTTGATATTTCGACTATATAGACACAACGTGGTGGGGAAATAAATGAGGAAATGAGTTGAAGGCGGGCCATTAAATGAAGCCAAACGAGGTTAAAGGTCGCCATACAGATGCATTTACCCACCCCGATTACAGTACAAACTTCAATTTGGTGAAATTCTGGTATAATAACCATCTAATCTTGCTTTAATCAACCTTAAACGCAACCTTAAACTCAATTAAACAGAAATGTTAATTTCTGGATGGATTTGCAACATGTAATTTAGAAAGTGTATTAAATATTTCAAGTCTTTGAAGAATACTGTTTTTATTGTACCTTTTAAATGAGTTTTCAACAATACATAGTAGACTGCTGTGAGGGGGCTGTCAATCAGTGCCAATAACATGCACACACAGACATCAAAGTAAAGTCTAAATCAGTTCCAGATCAGCTCTCCACACAACACACCATATTTTGGTCATTTTTAGTCTTTAAAAGGCAATTAAACACTGCATTATTGCTAAGGAGCATATTGTTAAAATTGGATTTAGAGTAGGACACCATGTCGATACCTAAGGATCAAGAGCCGCAGGTTGGGCCGTTTGATTGTCGTGATATACCCAATCAGGGGATGAATTCTTCGTGGGGAATTGTGGAGCGTCAGTTGCAAGATGGTATTGGTGAGTCTTAGGGGATGAACATAACATCGATATCATACCGATATTTCAAACTTTCTTCAATATTAATATTGATATTTAATTTTGTATATATTTATTACTCACTTCTAATATACAATATATACTACATCGGTTATTTAGATATTTTGTTGAAAATAACTATTTTTTATGACTTTATCGAAACGATGTTTCGATCGACATGACATACATGTTAAACTTTTCTAATCAACAGGTGAGCTGCATCGCATCTTGGACCGATTGGGAGCGCCACCTTACCTCAAAAGAGATTCAGAGGTGGTCCCTCCCAGCAACATATCCAATCCTATGTCCTCCGGCTCGGATGAGAGACCACTTCCAGTGGCTAGGGGAACAAGTGACTGTATAAATAGTAACCATAGTCGTAGTCCCATCTTGAATCCCAATAGTGATAGTGATTCGGAAACCCAGGAGAACACCCAAATGGCAAATAAACTGGCAGATCTGGCCGTTCTGGAACAGCAAATGGATGCGGAAACCCGCCTACTAGCCACTAGGTTCTTCAATATAATGCTTGCGAGGCTATGGCGCCGACGAAAGGCTGAGGTTTGCGACCTTAACACTCTAGTTCGCACTTACCAGGAAGATGTGAGTTAAACAGAGTCCTTAAACCATTTAAATTTAAGTTAAGACTTTTTAAGTTTTTAACAATATTGCCAAAGTTCTTTGTTTTCCTTTTTGTTATTTTACGTAATTTGTAATTTCATTTTTCTGACACCCATTTATCCCCGTAGGCCGCTCGCACCCAAGCCGAGCTGTTCACCCGGAACCAGATGATTCGCTTCGAGCAGAGTCGTGGTCAACAGCTTAGCACTCGACTTGCGCGGGCTATCAATCGGGTTCGCGTAACTATGGAAAATTGCGCCGAATTGGAGAAGGAACTGAAAGAGTTGAGGAAGCGGGAAACGACTTTGCACAGTGACCTGGCATCCAAATCGCTGGAATGCGAATATTTTTCCGAAATGCTGGACACCTATCGAACCGAAATGTTCCGGGAAATGACAAATTATCGCGAAGGAGCCAAAGAATTGGCCAATCAACAGAGGCGATCACTCGAACTGGAGCGCAAGAATGCCCAATTGGAGGATGAGCTTCTAACTATCAAGGATTATTTCATGCTGCAGAATGACAAGATGTCGGTAGCGCTTGGCAAAAAACAGGAGCAACTGGACACCGCCTACGAAAGCCTGAAACTTTGCGAAGAGGAACTGGCCAAACTTGAAATGTAAGTTTGCCCATTAGTTTACTAAAGTTGGGGGCGGTACTATATTTAAATTGCTAATTTGAGGTCCCCGGTTCAATATTTTCCGCTTATCTCTAATATGAAGTACATTTTGGGTTTAAGATAAATATAGGGTATGTTGTTTAAAAAAAAAAAACAAAAGTAAAATAACGTTAAAAGTAGCGTTAATTTAAAGAAGAGTTTTTTTGGTGTTATTAATTTGTTTGTGAGAAATTTATATTTAGTACCTGGTTCTTATTGACATGCTCCCTTTTTTCATCTAGGAAATACAACGAGCAAGTGCGCCAAAGTCAGATCGATATGGCACTGCAGAACGAGTTGTTGGATCTGAAAAAGAATTTGGGCATGGCACGATATCTTATTTTCTACCTGAAAGCCTGCGGTTGGGGAACTTTCCAAGGATGCGTGTACCACATGGTTGCCGGGTCACTAGACTGTTTGGCACCTGCATTTTCCTCACCGCCGATGGCAGACAATTTGCTCCGAATAGCGATTTCCACCATTTTTCTTCTATTCGCAATGTATTAGTTTATCTTGAGAATACAATAAGCACAGTCAATGGAAAGTGGAGAGAGTTCGATGGTCGAGCATTTATGAGCTGGGATCTTGTGAACATTTCAGGACACCCAACCATCAATTTGTTGCAACGTATATATTAGAAATATTCTTGTTTTCCCTTTTGTCACAATATTTTTTGGGTCCGGGCATTACGTAATGGTAATAAATCTTGTCTTGAAAATCTCATAAATCAAAATGCATTTTTAATTTTTAATTTTCGTTTACAGATCTCTAAAGCTTAAGCAGTTTTTTATTTGTTATTTGATGATCCAGGCATGTGTGCATGAGCATATCCCATTTGTATTTTCCACCCCACTTGATTGCAATATCTGAATGTGACTGTCCAAATCCATTATTGTCGGTTTGCGGTCGACCGCGAAACAATTCATTCTAATTTTGAAATGGTGTTCAATCACGATTGACAGTTCGGTAGTGATTTATTTGGTAGAAATATCTGACTGTAGCGTTGAATTTTTATGTAAAGTCAAAAACGGGCTATTTATTTATAAATTCAAAATGCAACACTCTAAGTTCACCAATTAAATGTTTGGGTATAAAATAGGTTAATAGATAATTAGAAATTCAAAATTGTAAAGAAACCAAAGATTCAAACGTGCTTATGTATTATGTTTTACTATGTACCAATTCTTATACCAACGATTTAGTTCTGATTGTCGGTTAATGATTTTGGATTTTGTGTGTGACGCATAATTTATAGAATTTTTATATAGATATTTATAATTTCATTCATAAAAGATGGGCTTGTCGGCAAACGGTTTTTGATGATAGGTAATAAATTAATACATTTTAAAGTAACTACTCTAAAATTGGTAAGTTAGCGATGAAACGATTTTATTATGGACAGTTTCTTCGTTTTTACTTGTAACAAGAAAAAGTCCGGAAGAGCCTTAAACAAATTACGCATACGCCGCGTGTACAGTTCAACGATTGAAACTCATTGGATGGCCCAATGTCATCCGAATTACTGAATCGCTGATTCAAATCAAGTGAGGTGAACTGAGTCGGCAGCACAAAAGGCCTTAACTCGATAAATGCATAATACAATGTGAACCATAATTGTCGTAATGGGTGTGAAAATGCGAATTGGAATGGTTTTGTAAATCTATCCAATGGATATGGTAAATGGAGCTTCGAGTCAGTTCATCGAGGTTAAACCACTTTGATTAAGCAAAAAAATCTGTATTTTGGATATGTTATTCGATCGTTTTTTTAATTCGTAGGGCGAATAAAACTACGAGTATCAAACAAACACCTGTACTCTTCTATTCTTAGTTCTATATATAGAAATCCAAGCGAAGCGATGTTGTATATCCACGAAAATCGTGTTTTACCCTCCAACGTTTTATCTTCGAACGGGTAATCCTCAGCGATTTTTGATTATTTATGATAATTTAAGTTTATTTACTGCATACAACACCATCAATTGTTACCAAGCAATTTCCACATGAGAGATAACAATATTTCCGGAACTGGGCATACATTTATTATCTATTACTAAATGTGGCATGTGTTTGTGTCGCCTCTTTAAATTCCTTGTAATTCTTGGGATACTATTTGGAGTTATGGGATATTTAATAAAAAAAAAATTTAATAATTCACCCACTCGGGTATGAGTTGCCGAAAAAAAGTATGGTGGAATAATATGACTCTGGCCTTATGAATTAAAAATACCTCGGATTATGTCAGTGATAAAATGGAGAATTTAAAATTTAAATCTAAAGAATGTTTTTTGATAAATAGAGCACCTTTTAAAATTATTTTTGATCCTATTTACATACATACATCTTTAAGTGGATTATTTTTACCGTCTACCGATCACAGTTACTGGTGTTTGTTTGAATGTTTAACTTACGTATTTAATTAATTGGCAAAACCAAACGTTTTGTTTTTGTTACCTATTTTTGTTTATTAGTTCTGTTTATTTATATTTGTTTGTTTTTTCCCGCCTGGCAAATTCTGTGAAGATCATTGCGCGATTTACAGTTTGATCAGCAGTTTTCTCTTTTTCGTTTTTACCTTTCTCCCTCTCTTTCGCCGATTCTTTCAGCCGCTGTTTCTCACAACAGGTGACACCCGAATGTTTTTTGTTTTACTAAAAGTTACAGTGAATATTCGCACATAAAAAAAATTACGAAAACAGAAAAGAATATTGCAACCTGTGCGGCAAACGAAACTGAAATTAAAACCAAAACCGAAACCGAAAAACACGTTGCCTTCTCTCACTCTCTAATTTCACTCTCTGTTTTTTCCTGTTTATCGCGGATTTTATTATGGGAGCGGACTAACGGGAAAAGCTCCGGCGGACGGACACTGACCAACTGAGAACAGAGAGCCAAACGACGGAGAAATAAGTACTTGACATACGAAGAGAGCGACTTTATCTTAAGTACAGTGGGCCCTCCAAACAAAAAAGGACAAATTAGGAAATTAAAAAGTTAAGGTTTAAATTAGTTTCAGTTATAACCTTTTAACTCTTAACCTTTTAAAAAAGACACTCAAAGCACTGAAGAAAAATGTTGATCTGGTAGACTATTGTTTAACTTCTACTAATCAAAGAATCACTACATAAATACAATTAAATATTGTAATTATATTTATGCCATACATTATTATTTATTTTTGGTCAAGTCCTTTTCTTCTTGACCATTAACTACTATATCGGCGCTCTCTGATGCATATCCTCTCTCGCGCTCCCCATATCTCCTTCTCGCTCTTTCTCTTTGCGTGGGTGCTGATCGTGGGAGCGAGTGCAAATATGATTATTGTTTTTTCGCCCCCCTCTTTCACCCTTCCGTTTTCTCTCTCTAACCCACAGAATGTGCGTTTGTGTGGGTGCGATGAGTGTGCTATGGCGGTTGTTGTAACGATTTGTTTTTTATTTTTTTTGTTATTATAGCTTTATTGCACAATCCGATACCACCCACCGCCCATCGGGCCCGCCACCTTTCGGTCGGTTGCAGGGCAAACAAACAAAGGGAAGTGAGAGCAACAAATGCTTCTGATCGGCACACTCGCTACTAAAAGTACGACACTGCAGTAAAGTGAAGCCTCGTTAGTATGTGATTCATTTTAATATAAATTTTTATTTATCACAGCAACAAAAATACGAAACTGCTTTACGTAAACACCTCGAAACAACTGAAAGTTATGCGTAAATTTAAAAAAAAAACCTATGAAATGCATTTCTTTACATTCAGAAAACATGAAAGCTAATTTAATTTTTTTTTTACAATTAAACTGTTATCCAGTTTATACTTTAATTGTAAAACAAATAAATTCAACTTAACATGTTTCACCAAGGGGGACTTAAGAACTTTACTGAAACACAGCCCATGTGCACAGTCATATTTT
Source organism: Drosophila elegans (assembly GCF_018152505.1). Lineage (NCBI taxonomy): Eukaryota > Metazoa > Arthropoda > Insecta > Diptera > Drosophilidae > Drosophila > Drosophila elegans. The sequence continues at coordinate 10,723,021 of NW_024545513.1, read as the reverse complement.
GATACACACAAGAAACAATTTATGTATAATCATAATTTTAATAATAAAAACTTTTTAGAACCAAAAATTTGAAAAAAAAAAATTGTTCACATGAAATCGCAATTTTTTCAGTGCACTTTAGTATTGCCGACGTCGGCAGAGGTTAAAACAAGTGTCCGCTGTGGGTGCGAGCGAGACGGGTCGACCAGGTGGCAATAAGTGGGAACGAGAGGGCGTGCGAATTTTTGTTTGCTTTTGCGTGTGTAAATTTCAGTGCTTCAATTTTATGTGTGTTTCTCCTTACTTCCCCTCATCATTCTCCTTTTCCGTCTCCCCATTATCATCAGCCGCTTCTCATCCCCGGTGTGTTCGTGTTTTTGCGTCGGCGTGCGCGCAAGTAAATTTCTTCTAATTTAATATTTTGTTTACATTATTTATTCATTTACTTATGTATTTGCGTAGCTTCCTCTTCGCGCGTTTGTTTGTTTATGTATTTCACCTGGTCCTCCTGCTACCCTTCTCCTCTTTCTCTGCTTGCTCCCCCTATTCACTTGCTTTTCTCTCCCATCTTCATGGCCAAGTTTACGTTTTGGTTAATTATTTACAATTTAGACCACGATCGCTTTTCCCAAACCCCCTTTTCTAAATATCAATAATTATGAATTTTTATAGGAACACAGAAAACAATATTAATAAACATACTCGTGCAAAAATTTAAAAACAGCAGAGTTAGGGCCCACAAAAAAATAATTGTCTTATAAACCCTAATAAATAAAAAAATATATAAGAAAACTTCTCTAAAATTATGAAAAAGTTTAAAAATTTTAGATATCATCATTGTACGAACAAGTTTTTAATCAATATGGTATAAAATAAAAATCGAATAAAACTTAACATACATATATGATGTATTTTTGAGTTGGTTTAAATTTTAATGACTAATCAATGAAAATTAAAGAGTTTACTTATGCTATTGGTATGACTCACATAACAAAGACTTTTTGGTCACTTCAACAATTAGTTTTGCATTACTTTATATTTTGTATACGTTCACATGGATTCTACTCCTAATGTTCCACAATATTTATATTATTTACAATTGCCTTGAGTGAGACTAAAGTTCACTATATTGACTACCCACTGTAGTTTATTGGCATGATTTTGCCATCCTTGCAGGATGTAAGCTTAAATGAGGCTCCTAAAAGTGGGCTTTAAAAACTAATTTCGCATTTGCAACCCCTAAACACAAAACTTTTAAAATATGCAAATCCAAAAAAAAAAAAAAAAAACCCATTTTTCGCAGTCCTTTGCTTACCTTTGATTCTCTCCTCCTTTTCCCCTTTTTCCTTCCTTTATTCCTGTCTTTTTTGGAGCTTCTTCCGCGTCTGTCTGTCGGTGAATTTGTTTGACTTTGATTCCGTTTTGTTGATTTTTTGTTGCTGCTTTTTTGGTTTCTGTTTTTTTATCTACTGGTTTTGTTTTTTTTTTGCACTTAAAAAACTTACACCGCAAAAAAAGAGTTGTTTACCATCTTAAATTCTCGGGAAACCAAAATATAAGAAAAACAAGGGCGCAATGCAAAAAGGAGTGACAAAAAGCGCGTTGCGCTAATTTTTTGTTGGTTTCTGAAACGAAGGATTGACTTTGCGCTATTTGTTTTGATTTTTGCCTGTGATAGTTTTTTTGATTTACACCGTTTTTTGTTTTTTACCCGGAATTTTCGACGCTTTTTTATTTGTTTTTATTTTGTCTATTGTTGTTGGTTTCTGCAGCACAAATGAAAATTCGCGTCCGTTTCGCACGAGTATGAAGATTGGTGTGGCCAGTGCGGAATAGTGTGACCACAAGGCACCCAACAGAATCTGAAAAACGAGACCATTAAGCTTGGGCGCAATCCACTGTTTGAAACTAGAATAAATTATAGCAGGCACTCAAACCAATGTCTTGATTTCTTGCTTGTATTTTTAATTTATTTGTATTTTTAATTTGATTTAAATCATAAGAACTTAAATAAAATAATAATCTTATCTTGATTAATACGCAATAAAATTCTTATAGGGTTATTTGTTTTTCAGATATTTTAGTTTTCACATATTTACTTCATAATTCCAACGTGCATTCCTTCACACTCAAATATCTTTATATTAAATAGCAACCATTTTATATATAATGACTTTTGAATTTTTTATATTGTAATTTTTTAAGATTGACAATTGTTTATTAATAAGTTAATCTTGTTTGTCCAGGATAAAAAAGTCTAAAAGGCAATCATATTTTAAACCATTTGAAGTTAAAGAAACTTTTACCATTTTGTGAATTAAATTTTTTTGATACCGTACTATAGATTATAATTGAAATATAATATGAAATTGCTGTGACTGTTATTTATGAAAATACGCTCTGCAAGCTTTCAGTTACTGCAATTTGAAATATTTTAACATTTTTAATTTACACTGAAAACTAAATCACTTTTTGAGCTTTTGAGATTCAAAGTGCGCGCGAATTACAGTATCTGCTGATACTGGGGGGGGAATATCCCACTTCTGATACCAAAAGAAAAGAGGACTTGCTTCGTCTTCGGTCAAAATTATAATGATTCTTTATTGTTCTACAAACTCAGAAGTAACTTATGGGATACAGTGGAATATATGAGAATGGAATGGTGTGATCGGGAATTCGCATATCCAGCAGATTCGAGTGGGGTGAGAATCTGCCTAGTTGACATATCTGGTGTGTTGTTTGGTTGTGGTTTCGCGTAGCTGTTAAGTGTTGGTTCTGCTTACTTCCGTTGGTTCCCCAAACTCAGCGTTTGTATCCAGTGTTTGGGTTAATGACCATTTGGTTGAGTCGCTGAGGTTTGGGGGGCGGCGATGTGTCCGCAACAATGTGTGCGGTAACTCCTCCCCCCCTAGAGTGGAGAGAGGGCCATAGCGAAGGAATGGTCGGCTCCACCAAGGCAGTAACAGTCGGCGGGTGTGGGAGGAAGATGGTCTGTGGTTTATGACATAAACGGAGGATGACGATCAGGATAAGGATCAATGATATTGTTGAATATATGGCCGTGAATTTGTAGTGTGTAATATTATCCATGTTGATAATTTTTCCGGCTGTCGAAAGGGCTTCTAAGTGTAATTTTTCCAATGATAGTGCTTTGATCGTTTGATTTTTTGTTATCTTGACGACTGGTGGGAGTACAAAGGTGAAATGATCGTGTTCCACCAGTTCTTTGTCGCTGTATTCTATTCCATTTATCCATATGGTACAATTCTTATAGCGTACTATGAAAGAGCCATTTAAAAGTGTTTCGCCATTGCAGGTTGATTTAAGGGTGTTGTTTTTCCCGTTGAAAATGAAGATAAACCCTTTCTCTGGTTCAAAGATGTTCGTTTCGTGGCCTGTATCTATCATGTCACATTTTGTTTCTTTTTCGTTATTGACGATGTCTGCCAGGCATTTGTTGTTTTTTATCATCGGGTCAGCGTGAATTCCCTGACAGAAGAACTCCTGTTCTACCTTAAGGCAGCTTTCGCGAAACTGATGTAAAATATTGTTGTTGTGTGCCAAGAATTCAGGGGAAATGATGAAATGCGAATTATTTATCGGTAGGGGTATGATGTGGGTGAACTTATAAATTTTTGAATCGAAAATTGGTATCTTAACGCTAAACAATAGTTTGTTATTAAAAGTAAAGCAAGATGGCGTAAGTATATTATAGATGTGTTCATCTAGTTGTAGTGTAATATTTTGTGTGGTTAACATATTTCTTATAGTATTTATTTCTTGTTTATTAAATAAAAATTTTGGGATTAGGCCCAATTTGCTGGCCAGAAGGCTCTCAGCTATATTGTTAATATGTTCTTTCAAGGTGTCGATATGGAAATTTATTCGATTAACATATTGTAGTGTAAAAATGTTTTCTCTATCTTCCCTAAGTTCTTTGAAGATGGTATTCTGTGCTGTGTCTAAGAATTTTTGTATTTTAATTTGTTCGTTATTTATGTGATTCGTAATATTACTGAGTCTAATTATGACCTGTTTATTAAAATTTTCTTGTTTGTCTTGACCATTTTTTAATATGTGTGAGGTAACTTTTAAGGTGTTTAGTTCTGCGAGTATGTTTTGTCCGTCGTTGTTGTCTAAATTACCCGAAATTGACTTGAGAATAGTCCCTAGGCCGTTAATCAAACCTCTTTTTGTTCTAGCGTGAGGGAGTAAGGTGTCTATTCTGGCTTCTAGCTGTTGCAGTTTCCCTTTTATAATTCCTAGCGAAATGTTAAATGTTTCATCTAGTCTAAGGGCTTTTAATGTATCTTTTATTCCGGTAAGGCATTCTTTAAACTCTTGGACGTCAACGACATGGGTTAGGATTGTATGGCTTTGTGTTATACGAGCGTCTCCCAGATGAATGAAAGCGAGGGGTGAAGATCCGTTGAGTCTTTCTAAAGAGAAGGACTGCGTGGCGGAATGGGTGGTTCTGGAATGAAGTAGTTCATTGAGTGTTATTATTTTTCCTGATTATCTTTCTTATTTTCTGTTTGTGTAGTTTTTGTTGTCTGGTTGTTAGTAACGTGACTCCTTTGTCGGTCCTGACTTTGTGCATGGAAAATCTAGGTGTAAGCTTGTTTCTCCTATTTTCTTTTCTAAAGATGACATCGTCCGGTTCAACTTGGATTGGTGGTTCCCTATTTTCATTTAATTTGGTTAGTCTTTTTTCCGTTTGGTTGTCTAATTTTTCTTGGATTTTAGGGTATATTTCTTTCCTGAATTCATTCAGTTTTTCTAAATAGTCGTGATGGTTGTCGAATTTTACTGTTTTGTCAAACATGTGGGTTCTGCCATGAAAAAGTTCGAACGGTGTATGAGCAGTGCTAGAGTGTATTGCATTATTATATGTTGTCAATACCTCTGCAAATATCTCCGCGTGATCGGATTGGAGTTGAAGCTCCTTCCTGCGGTTATCAACTATTCTATAGAGCTCTGTGAATGTCGAGTGGAGTCTTTCGACGGGTGCGTTTCCCGTCGATTGTTGGAAAGAGGTGGTGTGAATTTCTATATTATACTGGGTCAGAAAATCGGTGAACAGATTTCCTGAAAATTCTGCACCTTGGTCGAAGACAATTTTCTTCGGTAGGCCGAAGGTACTGAAAAATGTTGATAGTGCTGCTATTACTTTAATTGAATTTCTATTGGTTAGTGGATACGCTTGTGCGAATTTCGAGAATTTATCAATGACGGTCAAGTTATTTGTATTGTTAATTACATAAATGTCAATATGGATAATGTCTAAGGGACCTGTTGGTGCTGGTGGGGTTTGGAAAAAGGGTCTGTGAGGTTGTCTATCGTATTTGAGTGTTAGGCAAATGTCACAGTCTTTAATTATTTGTGTAATAATTTCTTTCATACGTGGAAAATAAATGTCTCTTTTAAGGTGGTTAAGGGTCTCGTCGATACCTCTGTGGTTACTACTAAGATGGTATGACTGAACTTTTTGTTTCTGTTCTAGCGGATCAGAAAGGTCGGTTAGAATTGATGAGCAACGACAAATATTATACAGGTTATTTCCTGTAAAGTAGTTGTTGTATGCTTCTTCAATTATAAAGAAGACGTTGTCTGGTGCTAGTATAGCATGCGTTTTGTTTGGCCTTAAAATAGTCTGCAATATTTTTGTGATTGCGTCGAATGTGTATTCTGGTTCTGAAAATATGCGTCTTATCTTGTGAGGGAATGGGGTAATTAATTGTACCGGAATTGATGGACCGATTTGAAATATTGTTTGGATGTTAAAATAGTTTAGTGGTTTTTGATCGATTTTAATTCTTGTTGGATCTTCATTTACATTTAGGTTGGGTTCTATTCTGCTGAGTGCATCAGCGACGACGTTCTGTGATCCTTTTTTATAGACTACTTCGTAGTCATAGGCGGCTAGGGTGGTTTTCCACCGAAGTAATTTTGGGTTTTGGCCTTTAAGATTTTCTAGCCAGACTAACGGTTTGTGATCGGTCACTATTTTGAATCGGCGACCGAAAAGGTAGGGCCTAAAGTGTCCTACAGACCAAACAATCGCAAGCATTTCTTTTTCTATTGTTGAATATCTCACTTCAGTGTCAGATAGTGTTCTACTGGCAAATGAGATAGGCCTATCGTTGGTGTTCGGACCTTGAGATAATACTGCGCCTATGGCGTAATTACTTGCGTCCGTGGTCAGAGTGAACGGTTTCGAGAAATCAGGGTAAGCTAGGATCGGGTCATTACACAAGAGATTTTTGCAATAGGCTACTGCCTCTTTAAATTCTTCGTCTATCACTATTGATTTTTTTCCTTTCAATTGTCTGGTTAAAGGTTTGGTTATTCTGGCGAAGTCTCTTATGAACTTCCTGTAATAACCCAGTAGGCCTAAAAAGGACTTAATTTCCCTAACAGTTTTTGGGCAAGGGAAATTCTTAATTGCTTGAATTTTGTCGGGATTAGGTTTTACTCCTTCTTGTGTAACAATGTGTCCTAAAAAGTCAATTTCTTTTCTTAAGAAATTGCACTTTGCGGGTTGTATTTTCAGGTTTGCAATTTGTAATTTAGTGAATACAGATTTAATATCTGTTATGTGGCTTTGCAGTGAAGGGGAAAATATAATAATATCGTCGAGATACACGAGACAAATTTTTCCTATCAGATCCCCCAGGACGTTGTCCATAACGCGCTGGAATGTCGCAGGTGCGTTCTTGAGACCGAAAGGCATTCTCGTGAACTCGTAATGTCCATTTTCGACAGTGAACGCCGTTTTGTTAGCATCACGTGGATTCATCTCAATCTGATGAAAACCGCTAGCCAGATCGATTGTTGTAAAATATTTAGTTTTCCCTATACTGTCCAATATGTCTGCTATATTAGGAATCGGATATCTATCTGAAATCGTTTTTTCGTTTAATTTACGGAAATCAATTACCAATCGCCACTTTTTCTGACCTGACGAATCGGTTTTCTTAGGTACGACCCATACAGGTGCGCTCCAAGGGGAATGGCTATTTCTGATAATATTTTGTTGAAGCATTTTTGAAATTTGTTTACGAACTTCTTCTTTGTGTATAAAAGGGTATCTGTATGATTTTGTATGTATGGGGACGTCGTCCACTGTGGGAATCGAATGTTTGACAACGTTTGAAAACGTAAGTTGATTATTCTCGTTGTAGAATAGTTTTTTAAATTGTTTGCAAAGTTTAATTAAATTTTGTGTTTCTTCGTCGTTTAAGTGTCCCGTTTGAATTTCCAATTTGGTCTGTAAGTCTGTGGATTGTGGGGTTTCCCCCGCGGACATGCAGTTCAAATAATCATAGTCTCGTATATGAGACGTTTCGGTTTGTAACGGTTCTTCTAGGAATAGTGTTTGGTCATAGTCAGATGTGTTGCAGACTTCGAAGTGTGCGAAGCCATCCAGTGCAGTATATAGTCCCCCTGTGATAGATAAGTCATTGTTTAGGGTTGTAGTTTCGAATAAGAAATCTCCCTCCATTATGTTTACGGGGAGTGACAATCTGATCTTCGTATTTAGTGGTACGGTATGTGTAGTGTCTACCGGGTTTGTGCTTGTTAGGATCGGCAAAGAGGCCTTTTTTATTTCTAAAACAGAGTCCGCTATGTTTATTTTTGCATCCAAGCTACTTAAAAAGTCCATACCCAAGAGACCGTTAAAATGTGGGTGGAAATCAAATAAGAAGAATTTTGGTTCTTTTGCTGAATTGAATTGTTCAAAAATAATAGAGTCTGTATATTCTTGGATTTGGAATTTATTGAGAACGGTATGAATGTCAATAGGAGCGTTTATTTCCTTAATGTGGTCTTTTGAAATTAAGGCTGGTTTTATAAAAGAATAAGTTGATCCAGTATCTATGAGAAATTTATGTGGATTAGTTGTAAAAAATTTTGAAGATAAAAGGACATAAGGTAAAGAGTTCCCATGGGACTTTTTGTTTAAGAATCCGACTGGTTTTCCGAGGCTTCTTGTGAAAAATTTGCACCATCATTGATGTTGCAGGAAGCAGTAGGAGTTTTGTCATTTGGTCTTGAATTACCCCGGAATGGGTTTTGGTTTCTAGTTGAGTGGCTTTCTTGACGGTTTTGGGATGTCTGTCGTGAGTCGTTCTTTTTAGTGTTATTATTGTCCGATTGTTTTTGGTTCTGTTCATAACGTTGATATGGGCGGTTTCGTTCGCCCGAATTTCCGCGGTGTCTATTATTTTGTTGATCATTAAAATTGTCGCGGTAACGATTATTGTTGTTACCGGTAGAGCTAGAATTTTGGTGATAAAAATTCTGTTCCGACTGAGCTAACTCGTAAGCCTTTTCTAAAGATTCTGGATTTCGGGATCTAATTATTGTTTTTAATGGGCCGTTTAATCCGACAAAGAATGCATTAAGACAGATGTCGGCGTATAGGGCGTGTTTCTCTGTGATACTTTGAGCGTCTCGGTTCGAATTTTTAGCCAATGATACCAGTTGGCCCCTCAACTTTGCTATTGAGAAAAATAGTTTATTAATAGAGAGTCCGCTTGGTAAGGTTTGAATTTCTCGGATTAATATAGCTTCCGTCTTCTTGCAAGTGTAAAGTCGTTTAAGGTTTGCTTTAATTTCGTCCCAGATAAGTGGTGTATTACAAAGGTTCAATGCCTCGTGTGCCCTGCCTCTAATTCTATGTCGTATAGACATGAGGATCATTTGCCCGTACGTCGACTGATCTATAGATCGAATGAGCATTAGTAAGTCCTCAACACTAGTAATAAAAGTTTCCAGGTTATCATTGGGGCCTTCGTAAGTTGGTAAATGTTGTACGAATGCTAATATATCTTTCGCGTTCAAAGTTGTGTTGATGATAGTCGTTGAGTTGCTAATTGTGGGACTGAGGGAGGCTGATGCGTTACCGGAGTCTAAAGGATTCATGATGGGGTTAGAAATTTGGTTTGTTTGGTCGTGTTGTTCTTCTTCCTCAATTTCTCCTAGGTCTAGCAAACTGCCCCTACTTCTCAAACCTAATCTTCTACTAGCTGCGTTAACTTTTTTTAACATTTAATTGACTTCCTTATGTTATAGAATCTTATAATTAATGTTTGAATCTTATAATTAATATGATTAGTATTAATATGTGTAGATGTTACTTGTTGCGATTAGTTATTGTGTGTTTTCTCGTTGGTATCCTCTCCCTGTGTCGTTTTTCTTAGTGTTGACTGTAATGTACATATATAAATAGAGTTAGTGATTTGTTTAAAATTTGATAATATAATTGAATATAGGCAAGTGAACATATGGCGTCTAAGAAAGAGGTTTATATAATTTTTTTATTATTATTTTCTTTGAGCTATAATATGACATAATTGTTTGAATCCAATTTCTCGTTTAGTGTATAGTTGGGGGTATTTATTCGCTCTCCAGCACAACAAGCGAAAACTGCCGATGCAGCAGTTTCAACTCAAGTGAAGAGAGAGACAAACAAAATTTGTATTTCAGCTACGTGATCCCGGTGCCCTGTCAGCGTTTGACGTGCACATATTCGGTCACGAATTCTAATAATTGTAAATGTTTTATAGTTTGTGTGTAAAAGATGTTTTTTTTTTCTGTGTATTTTATTGGTATGTGATCCCGGTGCTTTATCGTCGTTTGATTTGCACATATTCGGTCACAGACTTTAATAATTTGTAAATAGTTTACGGTTTGTAAATGGAAGATTTTTTTTTCAGTGTATTTATTGTTATGTGGTCCCGGTGCCTTATCAGCGTTTGATGTGCACATATTCGGTCACAAATTCTGACAGTTGTAAATAATTTACGGTTTGTAAATGGAGGATTTTTTTTTCAGTGTATTTATTTTTTTATGTGGTCCCGGTGCCTTATCAGCGTTTGATGTGCACATATTCGGTCACAAATTTTGACAATTGTAAATAATTTACAGCTTGTGTATAAAAGATTTTCTGTATTTGTTGATTGCGTGATCCCGGTGCCTTATCGTGTTTGATGTGCACATATTCGGTCACGAATCTTAAAAGTTTTTCTTTTGCATTTGGTTGTGTGTGATTTTATGAATTTGTCACTATTTATTTTTGTTTTTCAATAATGCGGACCGGGTGCCTTATCAGCGTTTGATGTGCACGTATTTGGTCGCATCTTGAGGGAACACTAACAACTGTACACTTGCGTGAATTTGGTTCATCACTTTTCACTAAATTTTTTTTCATATTTTTGTCCAAATTATTTATTTCATTTTTCCTTACTTTTCTTTCTTCCTCTTAGTTTCACCACCATTTGTTCACTTACCTATCTTACAGGTATAATATGATCAGGAGCTGGAGCATTGTGAGATCTCCTTAATCCTACCGGCTGCGCCAATTACAGTATCTGCTGATACTGGGGGGGGAATATCCCACTTCTGATACCAAAAGAAAAGAGGACTTGCTTCGTCTTCGGTCAAAATTATAATGATTCTTTATTGTTCTACAAACTCAGAAGTAACTTATGGGATACAGTGGAATATATGAGAATGGAATGGTGTGATCGGGAATTCGCATATCCAGCAGATTCGAGTGGGGTGAGAATCTGCCTAGTTGACATATCTGGTGTGTTGTTTGGTTGTGGTTTCGCGTAGCTGTTAAGTGTTGGTTCTGCTTACTTCCGTTGGTTCCCCAAACTCAGCGTTTGTATCCAGTGTTTGGGTTAATGACCATTTGGTTGAGTCGCTGAGGTTTGGGGGGCGGCGATGTGTCCGCAACAATGTGTGCGGTAACTCGCGCACTGAGCTTAGCATCGACCTATCTGGCAGCTCTGTCGCAAGCCACCTGACTATCGATAAGCACAGCTGTCAGCTGTTTTACGTACTTATCGTTTTGCTTGCACAACAATTTTGCGGCATTTTTCCAATATTTTACTAAGTTTTCTACAATTTACTGAAACAAAATGCGTCTAACCAGTGTTTTATTCAAGAAAGTGAAGAGCAAGTAAGTGAGATTGGTTTCCAAACTGCCTTTTTTCATTAATAACTATGGGTTTTACAGGCGAATCATGGTTGTGCTGGAAAGTGTGGTCAGTGGACATCAATATAATGCCTTTCGGGATCGTTTGGCCGAGAAATTGGAGATAATACGCTTCGATCCGTACAGTGAGTACTGCCTACGAGAAATTTGCTCAGCCTGCACACCAAGGGCATTTTTTTCTCTTTTCAACTGATTTAATTTTAACCTCTTGTATTTAGTTCACTTTAAACATTACCTTTATTTACTATTTCAAGATAATTTTTTTTACTTTAATTTATGTTCCCTTAAAGTGTAATAATCATAGCGGGTTTCTTTTACTTTACTTTGTTTATTTGCAGTTCAACAGGAAAGCCTGTATCGCGAACGCAAGAAAATCCGCAGCGCCTAAGGAGTATCCCATTTATTTTTGATATTCCCTTTTTAGTTAGTGTCAATAAAACAACCATTTAAAAGAAACAACAAATGTGATTGATTTCCCAGCATAACTTGAGAATTACATATTATAATTTATTATACAAAAAACAAAAAATCCAACGAACTTTAGTTGGGATATTAATTCTATGACATTTTTGATCCCCCTGGGATTTATTTAGCATGCCCTGGATCTTGGATTGGTTTTATGACATCCTATTAAAAATTCTTAATTATTTTATGGTCTTGGCTTCAAGAATCCGCATCACATCTTCTGCAGTCATCTGTTATTGACCTAATTTATACATTTCTCTTGTTTCTCTCGGTGATTTCAGTACATTTTAAAATTTTTTTTGTATCCAGATCCAGTAATGATCCAAATTCTTAACGATCTTCATCATATAATGGCTTCTCAGTCATGAGGAGACCCCGTTCCCACAGAGCAAGGGCAACCTCCACCTTGCGATCCGCATTCTTCATGGGCAACTGGCCCACCTTGATGTACGATGGATAGGCGGCAATTAGAACCTCAACGGCAGCCCCTTCCGCTGGCAGAATCTCCATGAAGGTGGGCTCGTACTTGCAGTACTCCAGGGCATTGTCCATATGATGATAGATCCTCACGTTGCCGCCATCTTCCTCTTTGACAAGGCGCAGGATGTTGGCACGCAGCAAGCGCACGGATGTCTGCTCCGTGATGATATAGTCGCAGTTGCAATAGCCCTGGGCATTTACCTCATTTCGGGAACCGAAAACAGTGCGTAACTTTTCCTCGGGCAAAAGTGTCGGTGGCAATGCCTCATGCTGGAACTTCTTGGCCAGCTGATCAACGGCTTCATCGATTTCCTTTGCGGAGGGCATCAAATGTTTGCGAACCAAATTCTGGACATTCTCCAACAGTTGAGTGCGCGACTGGCTCTGGACGGAGCGAGACTGTGATTCACCCAAAACTTGCCAAGTGTGCAGCGGTAGTCCGCGACGCAGGGCCACACTCTGTGAGACGGCCCGCTTGAGAACAATGGGCATTAGTTTCTCGAGCAGATTGGCATAGGCCTGCTGCTGGTACACACTCAGTGTGACGTGCAGCGAGTGCTGATTCTCTTCGGTGATTGCCTGGTGAACGGTGCCACGTGGAAAGTACAGGACATCGCCGGCTTCCAGCACCTCATCGAGTATTGGCTGACCCAATTGCTCCTGATCATAGTTGCCCGACGAGATTCGGGCCAGCAGATCCGACTTCTGCGGCGGCTCGTACAAGCGCCAACGCTTGCGTCCCTCCACTTGGACAACGAACGCCTCGATGTCATCGTAATGGGGTGCAAAGCCCTGACTATTCGGTGGCGTCAGGTAGACATTTGCCCCAACCAGACAATGGAAAAACTCCTGCAATATGCTGCACACCTGTCGCAGTCCTGGCAAATAGGTGGATGGATTTAGCAGGCGTATGCTGCAGCCATCCGCATAGAAGCCCCAAACGGCTGGCGGCATGGCCCGGCCCTCGGGATTCAAGGTCTCACGCTTGCCATCCTTATAGCTGGTTATGTCCAAATTGATGGTAAACTGCAAATGGTGACGAATCAGCATGTCATCGATCATCTTGAAGGAGATCAGATCGCTGTAGTACTTGGGATTCTTGCGCTGCACCAGGCAGGCGTTCTTCTCCCAATAGTCGGTGAAAAAGTTCTCCGGCAGAACGGGATTGATGATCCACTGTAGAATGCGACGACCTTCTTCGATGCTGTTGGTCTTGTGGACCTCTTTTGGCTGCGTTGGGGTTACATCTTGTCGCTTGAGACTGCTACTGCGGCCCCATTGCAGTGTAAAGCTTGTATTCTCTTCTTTGTTCGACTCCTCGGAATCCTCTGGTGTTTCCAGTTTAATCAACGGGCTCTTAGCTTTGCCCTTTTTGGGCAGGGGACATGATTTGGGTTTGGCTGCCGGTGATTTGGCGGCTGTGGAACTGGCTTTACCTGCTGGCAGAGATTTTCGCACCAAGGGACAGGCTGGAGCGCCTCCATTCACCAGAATTGGCTCGGTTTTTTCCAATCCCACACTGCGCCTCTGTTGCTTGCGTTTGGATGCGGCTGATGCAGTTGGTTCCTTGGTCGCCTGCTTTCCCGCCTGCTTTTTGTTGCCATTGGCATCCTCTGGCGGGGAAGGTCTTTTGCGATCTGTGGCCCTGGCTGCCTTCGATTTGCCCTTCACGGTGGCAGCCGCTTCTGGTGAGGATTGGCTGGATACGTCACTCCAAGAGAGTGCACCATCGGTGTCACTATCATCATACATCAAATCCTCTAGATCTATATCGAAATCAGAATTTGCCGTTTTCTTGGCTTTAGCTGTACCGTTAGTTTTTGGGCTCTTGGACTTTTTGCCCGAGGATGAGACCGCTTTTGGCATTATTCTACGGATTTGGAAAATGAAATTAGTTTTATATAACAACGCAAATGCAGCTTTAACAGACCTACACAAATAACGAAACGAATTACTGGGGTATATTGCTATATTCTGACATAAAATTGAACTTTAAAAATGGCTTGCTGCACGTGCTTGCATTTACAGTTAATATTGCCGGTCTTCTCTATGGTTATCGATTATCAAAGCAAACAGCGGCAAGAGTTGCCAGATCAGTGGTTGCAAGTACAGTAAATAGCCAGTTAACGTTACCAAATTACGATAACAGAATATTTAAATTATAAATAAATGGTTTAAACATTCTTGATTAATTATAATACCTAACTCCACAGATACTTTAAACATTTTTATAAAGATAACAACGAAACTGTTTTAAAGAACTAATATACCATATAATATATATATTTTATTGTTTTATTTGTTTTGCGGTCACCAAAATGTTAGTGAAATGGACCATTTGAAGCAAAAACTGTTATAAGATTTAGTTTAACAAGAGTATAAACTAGTTTTAAATATTATAAAATTAAGCATATTTGGCAAAGTGCATGACGATTGTTTTGACACACACACGTAGTAACCACTGTATTTCTATATTGCTAAACAATTTATACCGATCCGGCAGCTCTGTCGCAATCGCTTATCGATAGCTCCGAACAGCTGATTGAATTAAACCGGCAGATTTATCAAGTTGCGAAATACAATTGGGAGCTTAATTCAAATATGTCCGATTTGGAGCCGGAAAATGAAGAAAAGTTGGCGGAACAGGAGCAGCCGGAGGAACTGGATGCCGCCAAACTGCTGGAGACCACCGCCGCTCTTCAGGAGGACGAGGATCTGGCAAATATCGTGACAGCCGAGGAATATTTGATGTGCAAGGATGTGGTCCTCTTGGAATACGAAAAACAAATGTTTCTCGATCAGGTTCAGGCCGATGGTCTTCTAGTTTGCGCCAAGTAAGACCTGTAGGCTATAGCTACGTATGCACCAAATTAATCCAGATTTATAATCCCTACAGGGGCCTGAGTTACGAACGCGTTTTGATCAATATATTAAAGGCCTACAGCGACTCGGGGAATTTGGTACTCGTGATCAACAGTTCCGACTGGGAGGAGAAGTATTTCAAGTCCAAAATGGAACCCAAATATGTCCACGAGGTGGCCAATACGGCTACAGAAAGGTGAATGCGAAAAATCACATTAAAATGGGTTAATGACGGGTTTTGTGATCAACGTTTTATTATAATATTTCTTAAAGAATCCATATATCCATATTAACTAATCAACTAAATTATTAACAGGATTTAAACTCGAAGCGTTTTATATGGTCAATAATTTTGATAGTTTTTGCTTTGTTATAATAATTTTTTAAGCTTCTAAATTGAATATATATAAATTACTCATACAATTTTAAAACAGGTTAGTTCTTAGACTTAAAAACATGAATATTTTATTAATAATATTCTGGTAACAGTGTTTAATGAGCTCCCCTTTCACTCTGATTAGTGATTTTTCTCTTTGGACTGCAATTTAAATTTGAATTTATTATAAACAAATGTGTTTTTCAATTTCCAGAGAGCGAGTTTATGTGGAAGGTGGCTTGCAGTTCATCAGCACCCGTATCCTGGTGGTGGATCTGCTGAAGCAGCGCATTCCCATCGAGCTGATCACCGGGATTATTGTCCTGCGGGCGCACACCATCATCGAGAGTTGCCAGGAGGCGTTCGCATTGCGGCTGTACCGGCAAAAGAATAAAACCGGCTTCGTGAAGGCATTCTCCAGCAGTCCGGAGGCCTTCACCATTGGCTACTCGCATGTGGAGCGCACCATGCGCAATCTGTTCGTGAAACATTTGTACATTTGGCCAAGATTCCATGCCACCGTTCGTGGCACCCTGCAGCCGTGGCAGACACAAACAATCGAGCTGCATGTGCCTCTCAGCCAGAGCATGACCGCGATTCAAACCCACATTCTGGACATAATGAACTTTCTGGTGCGGGAAATCAAGCGGATTAATCGCACCGTTGACATGGATGCGGTCACCGTGGAGAACTGTGTGACCAAGAAGTTTCATAAAATACTGCAGGCTCAGCTGGATTGCATCTGGCATCAGCTCAATTCACAGACCAAATTAATTGTGGCCGATCTCAAGATTCTGCGCAGTCTGATGATGTATGACTATGAGTTGTAGTTGTACCATGTCTTTCACTATTAAATTAATGTATTTCTATAGCTCCACCATGTACCACGATGCCGTCAGTGCATATGCCTTGATGAAACGCTATCGCAGCACGGAATATGCCCTAAGTAATTCTGGTTGGACTTTATTGGATGCCGCCGAGCAGATTTTTAAGCTCTCGAAACAACGTGTTTTCAATGGACAGCAGGGTAAGCTTATAAGCACCAAAATGAAATACAAGTTATTAGCTATTGAATCGCCTAGAATTTGAGCCCGAACCGTGTCCCAAATGGCAGGCTCTCACGGATCTGCTCACCCAGGATATACCCGGCGATATGCGTCGCTGTAGGCGTACGGAACAGCCAAAAGTATTGATCCTCTGCCAGGATGCACGCACGTGCCATCAGTTAAAACAATATCTCACGCAAGGTGGGCCACGTTTTCTCCTCCAACAGGCCCTGCATCATGAGGTGCCCGTGGGCAAACTGAGCGATAAGTATGCCAAAGAGAGCCAAGGCAGCAGCAGCAGCCGCGAAGCTCCATCCTCTGCATTGAAGAAGCCCCTTAAAGAGGAGGCTTCTAGTTCTCAAACTCCTGCCGGTTTGGATGAACTGGCTCAGCTTTTAAGCGAAACGGAGGCAGAGGGCCAGCACTTTGAGGAGAGCTACATGCTAACCATGACACAGCGGTTGGTGACACAGCAGGAGCCTCAATTGGACATTAAATTCGATCCAGATATGTCCATTTTCGAAACCATACCAGAACTGGAGCAATTCGATGTGACAGCGGCACTGGCGGCGGTGCCGCATCAGCCGTACATCTGTCTGCAGACCTTCAAAACGGAATCCGAGGGTGCAATGGCACTGGAGCACATGCTGGAGCAACTGCAGCCGCACTATGTGGTCATGTACAATACGAATGTGACCGCCATACGGCAGCTGGAGGTTTTTGAAGCCAGGCGTCGCCTGCCGCCTGCAGATCGACTAAAGGTTTATTTTCTCATCCATGCACGCACCGTGGAGGAGCAGGCCTATCTGACCAGTTTGCGTCGCGAGAAAGCCGCCTTTGAGTTGATTATCGATACGAAAAGTGTGAGTTTTATATTATTTCAACTCACATTCATTGGAACTCACATCTCACTGTAATTTTAATTGTAATAGAAAATGGTGATACCCGAGTACCAGGACGGCAAAACCGATGAAGCCTTCTTGCTCTTCAAGAACTATGATGATGAATTGGCTGGGGAAAATGCCAAGAGCCGTCAGGCAGGTGGCCAGGTATCGCAGGCACCCAAAGAGACGCCCAAAGTCATTGTGGATATGCGTGAGTTTCGATCGGATTTGCCTTGCTTGATTCACAAGCGCGGCCTGGAAGTGCTGCCCCTGACCATTACGATTGGCGACTATATACTTACGCCCGATATTTGTGTGGAACGCAAGTCGATTTCGGATTTAATTGGTTCCCTGAACTCGGGCAGATTGTACAACCAGTGTGTGCAGATGCAACGACACTATGCGAAACCCATTTTACTGATCGAATTCGATCAGAACAAACCGTTTCATTTGCAGGGTAAATTCATGCTCTCACAGCAGACGAGCATGGCCAATGCGGATATAGTGCAGAAGTTGCAACTGCTAACGCTGCACTTTCCAAGGCTGCGACTCATTTGGTCACCCAGTCCGTATGCCACCGCTCAGCTTTTTGAGGAATTGAAACTGGGCAAACCCGAACCGGATCCCCAAAAAGCGGTGGCCGTCGGCAGTGACGAGCCAACGGCCGGCGAGCAATTGCATTTCAATAGCGGCATCTACGATTTCCTGCTACGTCTGCCCGGCGTTCAGACGCGCAACATACACGGGCTACTCCGGAAGGGTGGCAGCCTGCGGCAGTTGTTGCTGCGCAGCCAAAAGGAGCTGGAGGAGCTGCTGCAGTCGCAGGAGAGCGCCAAACTGCTGTACGACATCCTGCATGTGGCCCATTTGCCGGAGAAGGACGAGGTGGCCGGCTCGACGGCGCTGCTGGCAGCTGGCAAGCAATTTGGCGCCGGATCGCATAATCGCTTCAGGAAGGCGGCAGCCGAATCGCGAAGGGGTCGTCGCTAAACGGAATGGAGGTGCCATACAAATAGGCTGCTGTTGCAGGACATCAACAGGATAACGTATGTGCGGTTTTTGGGTATAAAACAAGGACTTATTTGCTTTTAAAGACGCGAATTCTTTAGAATAACACATTGTATTCCCTATTTTGGGCTATAATTATGGTCTCTGTGATTCATATGGGTATTAAAATGAACATAAATCAACGTTTGGCTTCGATGAAATCTGTAAAACTTGTCATCTAAAAAAACGCAAATTCTTAAGCATAAAATCCCTTATTCCCTATTTCGGGGTATAATTTTGGTCTTTACAAATATAATGCTTTATATGATAATGAAAACTAGCATTAATCGACGTTTTGATTCGATTAAGTCTGTAAAACTTGCCATTTACAAAAACGCAAACTCTTAAGCATTAAATTCCTAATTCCCAAAGTTTGTCTAATTTTAATTTCTACGATTCTGAAGATTCTTACGCCTTAACTCGATTATGTCTGTAAAACTTCTCTGCTTAAAATGAAACGTCAAGTATTTTGCATAAAATTATTTACACAAGAACTATTTATTTTGAATCATAATTTATTTTGTAATATATATTTAATCATTGAAAAATTTCGAAATGTAAAGTTAATGATAATAAATAAAGAGCCAAAATTGTAGTTTATGCAAGCCTCTGATAATAATTAAAAAAAAAAAAAAACAAATTCTTAATTAACAATTATTTATATTTGGCCATAATTTTGTTCTTTTTAAGTAAAAAAATGCAGCCATAGTGATTGATATTTTAAATTATTTCTGCTAAAACATTTCGAAGTTTTCAATAAATTTTATGAAAGAAAATTAGCCAAAATTTGTGATATAATGCATGCCTTTCCTTCATATAATGTGAACTTTATATATATTATAATTTAATTAATTACAAATTTGTTTATTGATAGATTCAAGGCATAAAATCGGGAAAAGCAAAAACTGATGGACAACAAAGGGAGCAAGTAGTCTCTGCACCGAAGTGCCGAGCAAACAGTCAGACAGGCAAATTATGGAAATTTTTTAAACGTTGCAATTAAGACGTCTAGGGAATGGGATGCGGATGCAGATGCGGATGTGGATGTGGATGCGGATGCAGAGGATGATGAGGTGACTGTCTGGCCGGCAGACAGCGTTGACCGTTGGGAGGCGACAACTGCGACACAGCAAACTGCGCCGTTGCCTTCTGGGATGAGCGCTTAAAAATCAATTTTCAATAAATTTTTAATTACCACCGCGCACTGGATGTCTGTACCTGTCCATCCCATAGGATTTCCCTTCAACAGCACACCTGCAACATTAACAGCCAGTCCGTGCGATTTACAGGCAGCTATAAGCTGCATTTTTCATCCACAATTAACCTGCAAAGCAGCCCCAATCAAAGATGTAAGTGCATTTTTGTATTCACCTTTTCATCTCTATAAAAGTGTTTCTTATAAACAATAATGGATTGCAACTTGTTTTGTTAGAGTTTGCTTTTTTTTTTTTTAATTCTTTTTTTAATTTAATCATCAAATTATATTTTATTTTAAAGAAATATTACTGTTCTTGTGTAAATTAAAACTCAAATTAAAGGCATTAGCAATCAAGACCAGCATTGATTACACATAAGGGCAATAACAAGAGGAAATAAATGCTTATTGCACATCGAAATCCTTTTCAGATTTAGTGCATAATTTCAAAAAGCACAATAGGCGGCCAACGGACATGAAATTATGCGAGGTAATTGGCATTCAGATTGAAATGAAGTGGAATTATGTGAATTTGAGAAGGGATTTTTGAAAGGGGAGCGTAGAACATTGAATTTTAGGCACATTATCTTCTCATACAGTTGGTTCATTAAGTGGAGAAAGCCTCGAATAGTAAATCTTCTACATAAAAAACAAAAATTTAAAAATCGTTATATATGTATATAAATGTGATTGTTTCCTTTTTTTTTTTTTTTTTATTTATTAATTATTATTATTTATACAAATCATTTGTAGAGTTTATATGCTTGAAGTGTAGGGCAATTGTGCTTCAATGCGATCCCATTCGGCTGAATTCCTGTGCATGTTTGCTTTGGCTCTCGCTTTTTGTTGCACCCGACTGCGGCTCATTGGGCAATGCGCGCTTAGAGCGTGTTTCTGATGGTTGGCATTATCTCCGGGTCCGGTTGCCACCTCCTCCGGAACGGGGGAAGGGGCATACCCTCCCACCCCCCCCACACAACCAGTAAATGTGTGTAAGCGAAGCCAGCATACACAAAAAAAAAAAATAATACCTGAAGGAGTTATTACACAAAAAATAGTATAATAACCAAAAGACATTGATGCGTTCACAGAATATTTAAATAGAAAAACTTCTTGCCTAAAGTTAGATAGATTTTAATAATCTTAATATTAAAGTGAATATAGTTATAAAATATAATTTTTGAAATCGGATGACTTTATCATCGAAAAAATAAATAAATAATTAAAAAAATTGTTTTTAAATTGATTTGAATATATCTCGATAATATCGTGCCGACTTAACTAGGCTTAACTAGGTTTTAAACATAAATATATATATATATAATTGAAATATAGTTTTAAAGAATATTTAAGTAGCCAGGGTATTTAAACTTTGGCTTGCCAAAATGTACTTTCTTTCTTATTCATACTGTTTATGCTTTTGTTGTTCAATACTCATCAAAACTATACAAGTAGACTCAAATTTTTTTTAATAATGTGAACATATTTAGCGGTGTACTTTTCAGCGCAAGTGAATCCAAAATTTGGCTGCCGTTGGTGGCTGGTCTTTGGTCTTTTGAACTGTTAGACTGACTTTGTGGCCTTTCGATCCAAAACGATCCGCTCCGGTGTGTGTCAAAGCATATTTGCCAATTGGCTGCGCTTTGTGCCCGGGAAAATCGGGAAATGCCAGGGGGCCGAATGTCTAAATTGGAGTGGGTGGAGGGTGGACTGGGAAGGGAGGAGGAAAACGCATAGAGGATGGGGCACAATTAAAACTCCATTACAGCACTCTTGTCCTGCTACTGATTTTTGTTTGCCCCGGGGTGTCGGTTTCGACTCGTCCTCATCCTCCTCACCATTTTCCCCATTTTCCCCATTTTACCCAGTTTTCCATTTTCCATTTTCCATTTCCCTTTCAGTCTTTCCCAGTTTGGCCGCAACAAACGCTTCAATCAATGGACAATGGCGAAACCTGAACCCGAAAGCCCCAAAACATTTGGCTCCTTTCGTTTTTTTTTTTTTATTTTTTCTGTTTTTTTTTTTTGTTTTTTTTTTTTTTAATTTTTTTTTTTTTACCCACTCACAATGACAACGTTAATTTTCACTCAACGAAACCCAAATGGATCTTTGATTTGTTGCAATTTTCTTTTTATTTCTTGTGCGGCTTGTTGTTGTTTTTGTTCAGGGATTTCGAGGAGCTCCGAAAAAAATAATCCAATGCCGAAAGGCTTAATTCTGCGGATTTCGAGAGGTGTAATTGATTGTTGTACGTGAGAATTCAGGAAACTGGCCATTTTAATGGATTCAGGCACTAAGTTTTTTTCCAATAAAGTTTCTTTTGGTTCCTACAATACAAAAAACTAACGATATTTAAGATATAGTTTTTACTTGCTTTACATAAATCAAATGAAGTTCTTGGCAAACTTTTCTAAGCAAACAATTTCGCATTATTCATGTTTATTCCCAGTCATAAATAATCTTCATTAATTAGTTGAAAACCAGCACTTGTACACAAGTATGCTCAAAGAAAATTTAAAGTGGGCAAAATTAAGCAACACAAACAAATTCAGTGGAGTGCAAAATGAAATTAGCTGAAATTCCGTGAATTTAATTGAACAAAGTTGTCTCGACTAATTCGATAATTGATCGGAATTAATTGCAAACTTTTTGCATACTTCATTCATGGAAACCCCCGCTCAAATCCAATATAAAGTCCATTATGGATTGCCAATGGCCGGCAAATTAAAAGCCGCATCGTTAACCGCAGGCATCATTAAATATTGGTAGAAATGGAAAGAGAAAGTGCCTGAAATTGGCACTTTCGACTTGTTATTTGTGGGCAAATTTAACGTTAGAAAGCCAAAAATTTAATTTAAAATACTGTCGGTAATTTAAGTTAATCTAACATTTAATCCGAAGCAAACAAAATAAAAGCATTTATAATTACTTTAAGCAATAATGTCCTGAATCAAGTTTTTGATCTGGCATTTTGGAATTCGCACTTTCATTAGTCAAAGTCAAAGGCAAAACCATATTTCTGGGGCGTTTTCCATCGATTTTTGCTTAATTTCATTAGGGCAGGACGAAACTTGTTAGGCATTTGACACATTTCAAGGCCCTCTGGCACAAGTAATGCAATGCCTTTCGCTGTCAAGAAAGCGAGCAAAATGCATTTAAGAATTTATGACAGCCCACACACAACAAGTGCACAAAATACCTTTATGTGAATGTGTGGAATTTCACTGCTCAAAAAATAAATAAATAATTAACCCTAAAAACAAATAGTTTTAGAATCCAATGTGTGTTTTAAATCAATTCAAAAATTATACAAACTCCAATTATGTTTTACAAATTTTATTAAGACAACGTGTGTTAAGAGATAAAAATTAATCTTAAAGTATCCTTATAAAAACGGTGATACCGAATTTTCGCCTTATAATTATATATGTGTATAAAAATAATACATACTTCAATTTAAAAATCATTTATGAGGATTAAATAAAAAGTATTTATAAAAATAAGTAGAATAACCCATTGAAAATAATGCTTAGTACTCAGTAATATTTATAATTTATATTTTAATAAACAATGCTTTTACATGACTACATTTTTGATAGATTTTTCCAGCGATTTATGTTGCTTTCCTTTCAATTTCTTTTCGATTAGTGTGCTAAAATGATATGTATCTCTTTCTCAGATTTTTCTACATGTTTCACAGAGCTCCTCCAGAATTTCAAATTTGCATCTAAGCCAAATGCAGTTAAGCTGGACATGTTTCACTGATATGTATACAGAGGAGTACAGTAGTTCCTGGCTTAAAAGGGCGGAAAACAGTGGCTCGGCCGTGCCGTTTTCGAGGCAAGACTGCTTATCATAAATGACAAATCTAGAAGTGAATGCGAATGCTAAACGACCAGCAAACAACTAAATGGGCCAAAAGAGTCAGAGGAAAATGGGAATGGGAATGGGAATGGGAATGGGAATGGAAACGGGAATGGCTGGCGTTCCAATTTTCCTGCATTTTGGTGTAAATGTAAATGTAAATGTAAACGATATAATCGCCCCTCTCCATCTGTTTCGTTTGATGTGAGGTTTAGGGGAAAATTACCGCCCAAATGGGGCGGCCAAATGGAAAGCACAGAACGGTAGCAGCCAAAATAAACGAAAGCCATGAGCCACAAGCCCTTAAACTTGTTCAAGGAGCAAAGAGGCGGCTCTTAGAGTCCGTCCTAATGGTTCTTTAACTCCAGATCGAAGACTTCCTAAAGACTAACCCTCCGGAAAGTAACTATTTGGCCTAACTTAAATTGGCAGTATGTTTTCCCAACTTTATGGGAAAGATATGTAGCTTACAAGTCAGCGAATGCTATTCCTATTTAAAAGTATTTTAACAACTTTCTTCTTGTAAATTTTCTCAATCATGCGCAACCCTTTTTAGAATACACTTAGATTTAATACGATTTAAGTAATTATATAATTTATATTTTTTTTTTTTTAATGAGTCTTGCTAAACATTTTTGGTATTTAAGGGATCACTTTGTGTATCATTTATTTTAAAGTTTCTGATACTTGATCAATTACATTTTTGTATGATAAAATAACTTAAGTAAGTTAGTAAAAAAAAAAGATTTATTTTATTTAAAGCTCAGTAATAATGCTTGTAAACTTAAGCAATGATTTCATTGAACATGAAAACGTTTTCTTTTTGTTAGGAAGCAGTGACCCAGTACTCAAAATTCACTTAACATTTTTCAAACATTTAAAATTAGTTTTAGGCTGGTCATTTTTGGCAGTCCTTGAAATCTTTTGTGTAATGTCGCGCTACCTGCACGCCGATCACATTTTGGAGGCCTTCAACGTATTCCACAGACCATTGACTCTGGATGAAGTGGCCGGTTTCGTGGCCGAAATGGAGGCCAAATCCGTGGATGAGGTGCGATTGGCGGTGGACAATACGTTGACTGCCGGCTGGATGCATGGTTTTTTGAACTTGGAGGATGGCATGTTCACACTAGTTTGTGGCTATTGCGGTGACGGACAATCAATTGAGGGCAGGAACAGGCGACGACACTTGGCGAATCCGAAGCTAAGGAGCTCTTAGTGGGTCCTACGACAGTCCCTTCGACACCCGAAACGCTTGATTAAGTTCATTTTGGCGATCAGATCCTGTCCTGAGGCTTTCAAGGTCCCGAGGCGTCAACTTTCGCTAACCGAAAACGTGGACTTCGTTGAACAGGAACTCTTCCGAGGTTGGCAAGTCAGTGAAGAAAACCCTCGCTTTAGCCCTCAAAAATCGTTTCATTCGGCAGGACATCTAAATAATAAATCTATATAAATTCATACAATTATTAATCAATCAATGTTTATAGATATAAATCCATACAATCATTTTGGGTGTCTAATATTTTGCTTATCAATTAACAGATATTTATTAAACCTATTAAACATTATTAAAAATGAGTAATAGATTGGGGTGTCTTTGGAGCATCATATATTAATTTAATAAAATTTTATACCTTTTGCCTAAAATCATCGGCCTCTAAAAACTGAATTTTTTAGAAAATGTTCAAAGGTAACGTTTAGTGGTATGCCAATTTGGTTTAGGAAGTTCAGTTTTGAAAAAAATTCAGCATGAAATCGGAATCTTCAAAAATAGCCAAATTACCAAAAAAAAAAAATTTTTTTTAAAATAGTTTACTAATTTAAAAAGAATTTTTTTTTTAGCAAAAAACTTTATTTTTGGATTATTTGAAACTCGATTGGCCAACAATAAACCACTTAAAACCATAGTAAAGTGACAATTTTGGGCTTTGATTTTGTCTTAGATGTCGTCAGTCAAAACGAAGGTGAATGTTCCATGATCTGGGTCTTATTTGCCCCGTGTTACCAGATTGTCACCCGAGATGCCCTGCTCCTTGACGACAATTGTCCGACATGCTGCCTGTTTGTTGGCCATCGGGGACTGAGTGCTTGGCTGCTGGTTAAGTGACCGCACAGGGACCCATTTGGTGACCCAGTTCGTATTGATTTCAGCTCTGGAAAGCCCTCATCCAACTCCATCCCCTCATCATCGTGTCGGCAGTGTGAACAAAGCACAAGCCGTTGGCTTTTATTGTTTGCCAGCCGACGGCCGGAGAATTCCCCAAAGTCAGGCGACGGAGTTCCGAGTCCAGAGTTCCGAGTTCCATCGAGATGGAGTCTCTCCGATAAGCTCGCACCTATGCAGACCCAAATTGGACTGTCAGCTGGCTGTAATTGTGCGGGTCTAATTGCACTGGGCGAAAAACAAGTTACCAAATGTTCTTGATTTAAAAAATATCGTTTTTTTTTATAAACAGTTGCCGTCTATAAATAAACAATGTAAAGTGCTAAAAAATACTTATTATTTTATTTTATCATATTGTTTACTTATCAATAAACAAATTGGAATAAAAAAAACTTTTTTATTATTATAGTTTTTTCAGAGGAATGAAAAGTGTTGATAATTCCTAAAAATTTATTTTCTAATATAAGGTATTAAATGATTTTATACAAATTTAATGAAAAAGCCTTACATCTTCGCTCATTTGAATTTTTTAAAGGAATGCAACTTTTGTTATTAAACTATTTTATTCATATTTAAAAATATTATACTTATGTTATGCGGATTTTATTTTTTGTCAATTTAGTTTATAGTTCACGGAAACATTAAAAACGCGTATCAAGTAGTTACAAAACTACCGCAGGTATCTAGTCCTTGACCAAAAAATAAAATATGTATAAAAAAAATGGTTTTCTTTGTATGCTAGCACATACCATTTCCAAAACTATTATAAACTATTATAGATTATTGTTTATTTTGAACATGTTCCCAATTCATGCCTAGTTTTTCTCCGAGTGTTGGGCAGTGTGTGCTTGTGTTGCGGTTAAATAGGAACTGCGCCAACTTATAACGCAGCCAACTTCAACTTCCACTTCCGTTTCCGTTTTGCTGCCCAAACGAAGGACATTCACCACAGCCTTCCCTTTTCGTCGCCCAAAAAAGAGAACCCCCCTTCGCCACCCCTTCGCTACCCCTGTCCTCTTTCGTGTCCTTTGCCCTTTGGCATTCGCCGAAACTATTAAATCACATTTTACGAGCGTTAAGTGCACAATTAAAAGCATTTCGTTAATGTGGAAAATGTGGCGCTGTCTTGGCTCGGACTCGCTGCCACGCCTCTTTTTCTTGGAACCACCTCCCCCCTTGACTAGAAGAGAATTTTCCACCCCCTCTGCCATTGTGATGTAATTAAATTTTCAGCTGGCAGGACGCGCATTGCTTTGCGTTCACCTTGGGTCCAGTTTTTTTTTTTTTGGGCCATCCCATAGTTGGCAAAACATCGGATTTTGGAGGGTCATTATCCTGAAGGTGCCATTATCCCGGCTATCCTGTGTGTCCTTGCTGCGAGAAGAAGCAAACTAAATCGATTATGGTTTGATGTAAATTTCCTTTTTGCGCCCGGCGGCCATTAGAAAGTTGTCTTGGGGCCAAAAAAACACCAAGAAGATTGTGCCTTAATCCCCAGCTTAGGCCAAAAATCTGTCGAAGGAATTATTTATGAAATTCGATTGAAGAAAAGCATACTTATTTTTGTTGGGCAAACAATAAATTACATTAAGGTTTGATTTAAGCTAAATTTAAAGTTCAAAAAGAGGATATTCTATTAATATTGACTTTCTCTGTAAGTTGAAAAATTTTAATTTAGCCTTTTGTTCTTTATTTTGAGGAGTAATAAATGGTGAAGTCAATTATAATTAGTCCCGGCAACTGTTTGACTACTTCCTGCCCTCCATTTGTTGGGTCACCAGCCATTTTTTGAGGTCACCAAACCATCCCCCCCCCCTTTTTTTTTGATTTTTCAATCTTCTTCATTAAGAGAAAACGCAAACTAAGTAAGTAATATATGAGTCTTAGTAGGCGTGTAAAGTGCACACTTCAATTGTGGGGGTGGTGGGTGGGGGAATGCATAGCAGCCACACCTCAAGACCATACACTCACCCCCCTGCAACCCCCCTCATCGCCCTTTACGCATTCGTCTAAGTGCGAAAGCATGTTCAAGTGTGTTGCAAAATGGAAAGCAATGTGTTACTTTATTTTTTTTTTCGTTTCCAATTTCTTATTTTGCTCTCTTTGCTCATCACCAGCAATGACGTCACGCCCCTCCGCCCTAACTGGGCGTGGGCGTGGCCGATTCGCGGGCGGATGACATTTGACGGTACAAAGTAGCGCTGTCCCCTTAATACCGAAAAAGAAAAAATAGAAAAAACTTACAAGGTGACTGCGAAGAAAAGGACATCCCTCGATTTTGTCAAGAAAAGAAGTGCGATTAAAAAGAACATGATAAATTAATGACCGTAACAATTTAAAGGGAAAGTGCAATTTTGTTGTTTTATTATAATTTAAAAACTGTTATAATTCGATTTTGTTGGGATAGATTATAATTATAGCAGCACCTAAAAAAATTTTTGGTAAGATGACAACTCTACAAAGTTAAGTTTTTTTATTAAAAATGTTTAAAAATATGTTTCTCTAATAGTAATTCTATATACTATATACAAAACGAATCTTTAGATTATAGACCAGAGATCATATTTGTAAAAGCACTTAAACAATTTTTGGTGAGATGACAACTGTACAAATTGAAATAGATTTTTTTATTAAATTATAAAATCAAAGGTACTGTTACAAAAATATTATAAGTTTCTTAAGCTATGCCGTTAACCAAATAAAAATAAAATAAAAATAAAAAATACATAGGTTATCCATTTTGAACCCATTTTTTTCCAATGTTTCTTAAAAACTAGTTTAAATTCCTGTTTTCAGCCCGGAAAACTTTCGATCCACCCTAGCTGCAGCTGCAATGGAGGCATACATAGCCTCAAGTTCCGTTTTCCTCGACTTGTGCTCCGTTTTTCATCCTTTTTTGCGCATATGCCAGCGCTTCCGGCGCTCTCCTGATGGCCTGCTGTGTCCTTTGATATTTGGGGATGCAAAGGAGGATGGATATGGAGCCACGACGCTTTAAAGGCGAAACATTTAGTTTGTTGCATGTTTGGACATGTTGCTCGCTGCCTCGCTGCCTCGCTGCCTCGCTGTACGTGACATTTTGCGGAAATGGAAACCCAGCTAGAAGGCAACAACAGCAACCAAAAAGGGACAAAAGGACATGGAAGCAGGATTCACCACGATAAAGCCAGAGCCAGAGATGAAGATGCCAGCGATTTCTTATAATTTGCATTGAAGTTTTGATTGCCACAAAGAGAGCAGCAAGGCGAACTGAGACGGGTACAAATGCATGCCCCAAAGGAAATTGTCAAGAAATATGGAAAACAAAGCTATAACTCAAAAGGAACACATACGCTAAAATGATTCTATTTCTTCACGTACATTTAATACTACATTTTATATGCCTTAAATTGAGATATGTTAAACTAAACTCAAGTGTTTAGCAAAAAAAAAAATGAATTAAAACAATAGCAATGTTTCTGTAGTATTTTTTATATTTTTCGTACATTTTAAATCATTTTTCTGATGCTAAAATAATGAACATTTATTTATGTATTCATTTGCCTAATTTGTGTAAAGACTGCATTTCATTTTATCTTGAGGTCGTCTAAACAATTAAATTTAAATCTCTGGAGTTTCCAAAAAGCTTTTTCCATTACGTCCAAAGTTCTGCAAAAAGTTTCGACAACTAATTTCAAGGTCCTTCCGCATCCCCCCATTAACCTTTCGCATACAGAGAATAGCAGCAGCATAAAAGCAAATTAAAGTTCGCCTTTGCCGGACATCATCAAAAAGGTAAGTTTATGTGCAATCACGGATTGCCATAAACCGTCTAAATAATGAAGGGGTCTGGGGATGATTTTAATCGAAGGGATCAGGTGGCACACGACCCAACAAAAGCGTACCCAATTCGTTTTCCGACCAGCTCAGTGTTGCTCAAATATAGATAACTAAGTCCAGCAGTAAAGTCTGGCCTACCAGATACTAAAGTCTTCACAAAAGAATTTAGAAAATAGTTTACTTTAAAACTAGAGAAAAAACTAATGTGATATGACTAACGTAAATTTCGTATTTAAAAGTATATCTAAAAACTTATAACAAATATTGCCATAATTTCTAGGAGAAAAATATTGATGATATTTTTATATATAATAATATCGCACAAAATGGAACAATTTTATTTATTTATCTCAAAAATTCATGTTTTTTTAATTTAAAAAATATAAGAATATATTAACCATTTTTTAATGTCGATAATAATATCAAAAATTGACTTTTACACAAACATTATAACAAATTTTAAAATTGGTTTATGTATATAAATGTGAGTTTATAGATATTAAAAATATTCTTTACAGCATATTAGCAATTACAATAATAATAGTCTAAAATTATGGCAAAATTAACTTGCTTAAGAGCTCTTAAAAGTGGTTTTATTGTTTTGTCACATTAATATTTTAAGATAGTTTTGCTATTTTATTAATATTGGCTTTTCTGAGACATAAAACAGATAGACTTCCAACTCAAATGCAGGACATTGGTTGAATCCCCTGACACCGGGTTTTCTTGCTTTTTTTCTTTTTCTTCAGCTTCTTCTGGTATTTCTGTGTTTTTTGATGTTTTTTCTGTTCGTGTCTAAGCTGTCCGGCGGTGGCTAAGTCTTAAGAGCCATAAAACCCATGTAGCATAACTAATAGGTCTTTGGCCAGGCGAGTTTTGTTTATTCTTTGCTTTTGCTTTGCTTGTGCTTTGCTTGTGCTTTGCTTGTGCTTTGCTTTGCTTACCCCCATTGCCGCCCTCGATTGCAGTTCAATGCACGAGCGTTGAAATTGTTTTCATTATTTCATTTCATTTGGCCCGTGCCATGTGCACCTGTGAGTTATGGCCAGGTATCGAGCCGTGGATTAAAGCCAAGTTGTCCTCCCTTGCGGAAAATCCTTGGGAAAACACACCTCCTCCCATCCCTTTGGTGCATGCTGTGGCAAAAAGTATGAGCCATTAAATAAATACCCGCTCCAATCGGAAAAGGCAAAGAAAACGCGATGGAAAGCGTAGTAAAACGAAAAAAAAAACGAAAGGAAAATATAGTAAAATGGAAAAACGTCGCCAAAGAAGTTCAAATAAAAATGCATAATTCAAACTTAATGCAAGCCATGCGTAACTAACAGTGTTGTCCTATAATCACGTTCAGCTCTCAAGATGTGATTTCGTATAAAACTACATGACCGCAGAGTATCTTAAATTGAACAATTTATCATAAATATTTCTTCTTTGCATATACGACCTTTAAGTCAATTCTATAGATACGTTTCTTTATA
This sequence comes from Drosophila elegans, assembly GCF_018152505.1. Lineage (NCBI taxonomy): Eukaryota > Metazoa > Arthropoda > Insecta > Diptera > Drosophilidae > Drosophila > Drosophila elegans. The sequence goes on along the minus strand of NW_024545513.1, from coordinate 10,692,354 downwards.
CTAGTTATACAATTAAATACATAAGTCTTTGTTTATAACATACCTAATTTGATTTGAGTTTGTATCTATAATATTTATAAAACATAAATTTTACCTTAAACATTTATTTTTCAAAGTCTCAAATACATGACAAGCAAATTTAATATTATTACTACATATCATTACAGTATTTCTATTGAGAGATTGTCTAATATTTTTTGGACTTTAGTAAAAATGTTTTGCATATTTGTACAATAAGAAATATATATAGATATGAAAACTAATTTTAAGATTATTTTCTTTTTTTCTAAGTCCTCATAAATTTGTACGCAATACAAATTATTTTTTTATTTTATTCAATCAAAATAACATCAGAAATTGAAATTCAGTGGTTGTCCGCCATTCACCAAGGTGATTAAAGACCACTTTAAGCGGCTAAAAGGAAAAGCTGCCGAGCTTGCCGGAAAAAAGCCACAGCTTTTCACTGTGATCGTTCACCAAAGGATTTTCTCGTCGATAGGGGTACACACACATACATGCAGACACGCACACACACCTGTGTGTTTAAATCAAATATTGGCAGGTGTACGTGCATGTAAGCCGTGAATTATGCATGTGTGCGTGTGCCTGGCGAACGGCGCTTGAGCATAAATAAAATAATTGCATATGTCGCGTGACGCAATTCACCTGTCCACCCATTGCGTTTTCCCATTTTCAACCTTTTCCCTCATCTTCCCTGATTTCCCGCAAGCAGTTTGCATATTAACAATATGTTTATATGGAATGTACGCTTTGATGAGCCCAATAGCACTTAAAGATAGTTAAAGTACTGCTTCAAACCGATTGGTTAGAAATTTGTAAATATCACATATATAAATATATATTTTAAACTTTAATAGATATTGATAAAAGTTTTACAATCTCAAATAAAACACGTTTCTATATCTATAAGATTAATTTATAATAATATCATATATATTTTATCTAAATCTATTTCCTAAAAATCTTAATAAAAGTAACTTTTTATATGCAAGGCGTCCCCAACTAACTTAACTTAATACATTTACGTGCTGTCTTGATTACGAAATTAAAACGCAACTAACATGTTCGTTACTTACATTTGACTTAATTTGTGAAAAACTCAAACATGTTTCAACTCAGCCCAAAAAAAAAAAAAGGTAGAGAATCCCAAATGAATGCCGGTTGCATTTTCAGTTACCCCCATGCTGTATTTTTTGTAATCCCCGTAATTCCCCTTTTCCACAATAAATATATACATTTTTTTGTTTTAGCTACTTTCATTGTTCCCCAATGGTGCCGGCATAATAAATAATAGCTGGTAATCGACGCATTCTTTGAATAATGCACACGGACGTCGGAACTCGAATGAAATGTATCGAAATTCACGGAGTGTATATTAAACACAGACGGTAAGCGGCTTACAGGTAAAAAATTGGGGTCCCATATCATTTGGCAACCGTTTTCGGGGCCAATTTGCAGCCGTGGGCACAAAGTTATATGGTTGCAAGTTCCCAAAATCAAACTAAATGGTTAGCAAAGATATAACAAATTTCAACCATTTTACAACCACATAGTATTTTGATAGTATTTTAATATTTTATATAATTAACAAATTCTAATTTAAATGTTATAATCACTTTATTTGGCTTATTACTTTTTTTTTATTACAAATAACAAATTTATATTTGTTTCGTATTTCATGTCAACCCTCCAGCGATTTCAAATTTGAGAGATACATTTCAATTTAAAAATTACTAACTATTTAGCCCCTGTGTTGACTCAAAAAAAAAAAACTTATATGTGAAATAGCAACTAATTACAGATTTAACCACAACAAAGCTTAACCTATTTTATTTGTTTTTAGCAAAATTTTAATTGCAGCCGTGGGGCTTTGATGAATTTCCACCTGGCATGCAAATACAATTCTCGTTCACTCCATCTCTTTCTGTTTCTCTGCCTCTGTCTCACTCTTCCGGTCATTTGTTTAGCTCTTTGTCAGGCAACAGCTCATTTCTCTTAGTCGCTGTGTGAAATTTCATTTGAAAATATGAGAAATGCATTCGCTCGCAGTGGAACTTGGCAGCATGTTAAAGCAGCACATTCGTGTGTGCCCCTATCCCCTACCGAAATCTGATCCTTATGGTTTCCGGATCTCTTCATCCTGATCAGGATGAGGTCTGACAGTCCCTATCTCCTCATCCTTATCTCCTTATCCTGATCTCCTTAGACTTTTCTGATCATACATTATACTTTTCTCAACCTAAAAGCGCAAATACCCAAAAGCCGAATTGCGCAAAAGCGCAATATCCCAAAAAAACGCAGATAGAGTCAGGAGGATGAGGAGATATATTATATATTTATTATAAATATATTATACATTAAAATAAATATAATTTTTCGTATATGATTTGACCTGATTTAAATACATAATTTTAAGAGGTTACAATTTGTATTAAAATATAAAATGAAAAATGGGAAATGCACTATTTTTTGCACTTTTTTCAATGTGAATGGGGAGTGGGTGATGTAGTGGGTTTTGTAGTGGGTCTTACAGTGGCTGGCTCTCTATGTGTGTTGACTTTGCCCAGAAGATTTCGCTCTGGCATTCGCTCTGGCATTCGGCTTCTTTATTTATTCAAGCAATTGCCACTGTCAACACAGCGCACATTGATAGGCCAATGATGAGGATGAAAAGAGGGAAACGCGGGAAAAGCGGAAAAAGCGGGAAAAGCGGGGGAATAGAAATCGAAAATAAATTTTCAAACGATGAGGGAAATGGAAATGGAAATGGCAATAACGACGGCAACTTCTTAGCAATGTCTTCTCTTGCCTGCAATTGGACAATTCTATTTTTGTTTATCTTAGTCTGTTGCTGTGCAGCTCATTTTGTTCATTTACATTTCCCATTTTCCATTTTCCATTTCGCCAGTAAATGTTGTGCAAAGCAATAAAAGGGAATGTGAATGCGAATGGCGACAGGCGACAGGAGGCGCTGCCACTTGCCGGGTATTGTCCTGAAATTCAAGGCAATATTCGTGGACTCGAGGACTCCAGGACTCGAGTTGGATGGCCTACAATATGCTCAATGTCAATTTGAATGGAAAATGACTTCACAGAAACATCTCGTAATACCGACTATCAAACATGCCCTTGCTCTAATAAAATATAATAAATAAATAAAACATAAATATATTAAAATCATGTTAAGCCTTAATATGTTCCTATAATTTATGTAAACTGAAAACTTTCGGTAAAAAGTGACCGATTCTTTTATATTAAACGAACATAAACTAAGATTATTTTTATTCATAGTGAAAGTAATCTGATCTTTTTAACTCAGTTGTTATTTTCGATAATTTAGGCGATCAAACACCAAGTCTCTATAGATTTTCAGTTTATACATTTATATAGTTGACAATAAAAATAAGTTATACAACCCAGTTATTGGATATATCCTTTTCTGTCGCAGGGTATCAGCTGTCAAACAAAGCTGTAAATATACCCTATCGAGCTGAAGTAGATTTCAGCAAATTACTGCAAATCCACTTATTCATTGCCCAAGTGAAAATGGAAAATGAGCTCTTCTTTCGTCTGAAGTGTTTTTTTATAGGCGTTATGCCAAACCATACATATATTTTGTTTGGCTGCCAATGACATGCATAAATTAACGCTCTTTAAAGTCCAGCGAAAATTGTAAGGAAAAGCAAAGAAAAGATGCTTAGAAAAGTATGCAGCAAGATTTGCCGTTCTGCCATTTACGCAAATAAATGCGCCAAACTTTTAGACCCAAAAAACTAGAGAGAGAAATGGCGAAGCGCAAGGCAAGTGAAATCAACAAGGAGCTAACAGAAAGTCTGAATATCCAAGAATCCGAATCCAAAGTTGCCGTCTGAGCCAACTACTTAGCGTCAGCGACAGGCGTTTCGTTACCACCCTCATTTCTCACTTTTTCCCCTTGACTCCATCCACCCCGCAGTAGCAATTACACAGAGAAAAAATCAATGTGGTTCTAATATCCTTATATACGTTATATAAATATATATACAAGTATATATATCCATTATCTTGACTGTACAATTTTTGATAATATTTATCGCAATAAAGCCATTTAAAATTGTGTTACCAAATTTAAATTTTTTTATTGAAAGTACATAATTCTGTTATTTCAAAATTGTAATTTAATGGAAAAAAAAGGTTTCATTTTCTAAATTAGAACATCCTTCTCTTAGTGTTTTTTTGTTTTTTGATTTGGTGTGGGGAGTTGAGTGGCCTTGGAATGGAGCTAAGCGTCGTTTGAAATGGTGTGCGCCATTTTGTTTTAAATATATAAACACAATAAATATAAAAATATAAATAAAAATAAGCAAATGGCACAGCGTAAAGCGTAAAGCGCGGCCAAATGTTTGGGCAGTAAAAATTGTTTACGACCACTAAAGGGAAACCGCGGAACACGACACGACAAGGACATCAGGCACAGGCTTTTCCACCCACCAACTCCCCGTTTTTGGAAAATGCCCACACCCCCTAACCGCAGGTCACCATATTGCCGATGTTTATGTGGCTGCCTGACAATTTTATGCTCATGCCCGGCAACGTCCAAACGTTTTTGGAATCTTTTTCAATCCATCCCATCGAAGTGGCAGTTAAACCGACCATGATTCAATTTTAAGAGCAGTACAGCTTAAAGTCGAAAACAAAGTTTAAGCTTAACCAGCTTTTGTGGTGCCACTTTTGTCTGCCCAAGCAATCTCCATCAAAAAGGTACTTAAGTATGCATAATATAAACAACAAGAGGATAACAAATATCAATGAATTTTAAATTGATTCCTTTTTTTTAAGAGTCTGGACATACCTTGCAATTTATAGGAGAATATTTTAAATAACTTATATTTTATTTTTGGCTTTAAGATTTTTTCTTACATTCAGCAAATAAATATTCCTAAAAGCTAAATAAATTTAAAATTGTTTTTATTTTTTAAAAATTGTATTAAATATTTTTATTATATTTTTTAAATATACAAGTATTTTTTGTATTTTTATAATTGAAAATTACTAGTTATAATTCTTAAAGTTTAAACGTGTATTATAGAAGTTTTTATCCCTTATGTTTCTTAATTTTGTGAATTTTAGTTTTTTTATTTTAAAATGGTGTCCTGTAAGCCGTAATTGTTCTGGCTTAAAAATGTGACTGACCCTTGACACTTTGTCTTCTTGCTCCCAACTAAAGCAAGCCCAATTGAACCTATCCCAACTTAACCTTGAGCCACCCTGGTCAAATTCCAACTTGATCCGGCTGGAAGGACCAAGACAAATGTGCTGTCAAAAATGATTTTAATAACACTCCATAGCAGCCGCAGCCCTTAACCCACCGTGTAACCCACTTTGAACCACCTGCTCGTCTCAATCCCGAATTGCTGCTTTATCTTCTGCAATAGGAAGTCCTTCTCCTCGTCCTGCTGCTCCTTTTTGGCCAGCTAATCGAGGTGGCATGGGCCAAAGTGCCGACCAGGTCTCCTGCCTAAAATTATGCAAAAGCCGGGCTTTAAAGTAGATTACACGAAATTTGCACACGAAGGCACAGAAGCCCACGACGGGCATTAATCACGAATGAAAACCTCCTGCCCCCATCCTATCCCGTAAAGCCCCTTCTATTGTGTGTGTGTTTTTAAATAGTTGGCCACGCCCACTGCAGGCGGCGAAAAAAAAGGGGCAAACAGAGCACGGACCAGGAGCAAATAAATTGCCAACGTGCCGGAATGCAACGAAAACCCATTGGGTTTACGAGATTTTTCCATATTGCTTCTTTTGGCTCCCCGGTTCTATTAGACTTCTGGAACTTTTGGTTATGGTTGCCTGCCTGCCTGCCTGCCCTTTCCCACGAGAAGAAGAATAATGGAACAACAAGAAAAACAATGCCGAAGAATTAGCATAATTTTTCAATTGTCTTTTGGCAAATAGTAAAAGGCTTTAAATATTTCCCATGCTCACTATTTTACACATATCTTTTAGCTTTTATAGACCCTTAAACCTATTCTGTCATTTTATTTAAAATCTATATATGCTTCTTCCAAAAAAAAAAAACCAATTATATTCTCCCACATTATAAGCATTCTATGTCTGATTTCTTGCTTCTGTGCCCCTTCTTTAATATTTTATTTCCTTCTTTTTTGCCCAGACACACAACCCTACGACCCCTTTTTATTTTGCCTGGGGTTTTTCGCTTTTTCAACCCGCCAAATATTTTTCTTAAGCTCAAAGCGAAATGGCATAAATCATGTTCAATATTATTTCACTTTTTATTCGTTCCGTTTTTCGGTTTTCGTATCGAGCTGGCCCCGGGGTTAAATGATTTCATTTCGTGGAAGAGATGACAACCCTGGCAGAAGCTGAAAAGCAGCACTTGTTGCCCTGTTTATTTGATTTTATTGGCCAAGAAGCACAAGAAAAGTATTGAATATGACGGAGGGGGAGGGGAAGGGGATAAAGAGCAGGAGATCAGGTTAAGCAAACATCCTTGGATGTCCTGCCCAAAGAAATTGCTTTTGCGGTGGGCTTGCGGGCTCTGCTGTAATTACCAAAAACGCCGCAGGTCAACACCGACTTTTTCGTCCTGTTCCCCGGAACTTGGCATTACCAAATTACGAAATGGCATTTAAGCAATACAACTAATTTGTGTTGAAATTCCATTAGCTAGCCCAAAAATATGCTCAGCAGGAGTGATTGAATTTGATGCGGTTAATCTGGGGTTGGAATGGCCAAAATCAATCACCAAGTGCCATCACGCACAGTGATGAATAGTCAGAAAATTCAGATTTGCCCTCGGGGCATCGTGAATTTTTCGCGGGATCTGTTTCGGTTTATTTAATTTTGATACAGCTTTGAAATTTGGTCAACAAAATATACATACAAAATAAAAAAAATATGTTAATGCATTCAAATATACATATATACACAATAAGTGTTATAAATATATATCTTATATTTTGTATATACATAGATATCTAATTTAAAAGGTTTTATTATTCTTAAATATTAAAATTGTTGTGTGTTCGATAGTTTAATTAAAAAATACTCTGCAAAATATGTAGTTTCAATAATTTAGCATCAAAGAATGCTATGTTTACCCAAGAAAAAACCATAACCGAGCACTCTATGCGTTTATAGTTAACCTTTTGGAGTTTACTCACTTCATAACGTAACCCAATACAGTTCAAACTAAATTATTTTTAGCAGACAGATTTCTTTAAAATTTTTAGAATATTATTTTTTTATTTGCATACATTTTATCGCAGACGTTGCGTAACACGTGTGATTTGGTAAGTGCAATCTCTTTCGTAATCGAATAAACAAAGCCAATTCCGCAAGGCCCCGAGGCGTATGTTTTTAAAAACCGGATATTAATTGCCCTTGAGAAATAATTGAAATTCTTGCGGCGCCGTGTAAATAGAATCAATTCTGTTCACTTGAACATCAGTGCAACTCTTTCGGAGAAAAAAATATGTATACAGCTACAATACAACATGATTTACAATTTTTTCTCACGTGCGTTGTTGATATTTTTATTTTTGTCAGTTTTTATAGCTTTAAAAAGTCTTGTGATGGGGGACGATACAAACCGCAATAACGGTGGATCCGATCAGGAATTCAATCCGGTGCAAATAATAGTTGAGATAATCGAAAGCTTGCTGTACCCGAGTGTTTTGGAATGTCAGCAACGTCAACTCCAATTGGAATGGGCTATAAATCGTCCGATTCTCTATATAGACGATAACAGTATCACAAGGAAGGAAAATCTGGAAGCTTCAATACAAATTTGGAAGGGCAAGGTCACTGCTTGGTGTCTTCCCTCAATTTGTCAATTGTGTTGCCAATATTTTGTTCGCCAAATTTTTCCGGTGAGTTTTGAAAATACCAAACATAAATATCTAGCAAAACCAATGATCAATAAGAAATGGGTAACATTTTATAATGAAATGTTCCGTTGAATATGGAAAAGATTAGCCTCATGAAAAAAAAAAATGCAGTACACAAAAATTAAATAAAACATATTAATAATAATTAAAGAAAACATGTATTAATGCATTGTGAATAATATCAATTCTTTCTATCTAGGTGAATGTTTTTCGCGAGGGCTCTGAACTTACTACCGTGGGTTTTCGATGGATGATATTATACTTGCTAAACAAGCTGATGCTATTTTTTCTGGCTGTATTTGGGGCAACTAAATATCTGAAAATGCCCATCATATCGATGATATTGGGGCTAAATGCTTTGGTTGTTAATATCGAGGTGCAGCTACTATTTATCATTGTTCGCCATGACAGATCCATGCTTATGCCAGAATTTAAAGTGTGCTTGAGGGTCACTCTACGGCCAGTTGTGATTTTAAAAGCAATGATTGCTTTGAAAAGCAATGATTCCATCGATCGCATTGAGGCACGTTTTTGTGTCTATACGCAATTTAAGAAGACGATTAACAATGTCAATAATATGGTGCATATGGGACAGATGATACTTAATCCTTGCTTGGAATTGGTTATATCGCGAAATTGGCTATTCAACGAAGCGTATCCTTTTGGCCATCATTATGTATTGCAGAGGGCTCAAAGGACCTGGTATCGTCTACTGGGTTTTAGGCCCTTTAGTCGACCAGTTGACCGTCTGGAGACCATCGAGGAGGTTTCTGAGGAGGAGGAGAAAAAGGAGGAGGAGCAAGCTAAAGAACCAGAGCATTTCAGTCCAGTGAACCGAGAGCAATCAAGGGAAGATCACTTGAGGGCAATGGCACGTATACAGGAGCAAATCGATTCACTGATGTCTCAGGAATTCGACTTAACCAGACGAGCCGATTGTGTGGAACGCTTCAATATGATTTGGTATAATGAGTCAGATGTGTCGTCGGAATCTGATGCGGAAGTACTGAGCGATACAAGCGAGGAATTTATAGCAATGCCACTTTGGCCCTCAAGTCCCTCAAATCGAAGCTCGTTAGTTGATATTGAATCGCGAGACCAAAATAGTTATAATGATAGTGATAATGATACTGATAATGATAGTGATAATGATAGTGATAATGATAATGATAATGAAAATGAGAACGAAAGCTATTTGAGTCAGTTGCAACGCATTTGCGAGGAAAGGCAGCTGGTCGCGGAGGAAACTGGGAGTCCCCAACCCGAAGAAGAAGATGAAATAATACCTACCGAGGATCAGGTGCTACCCTTGGAATCCTTTGTGCAGCAAACCGATCGACTAATCCATCAACTCGAAAAGAAACTCTAGTGCCCCATCCGTCCCTTTTAAATTTTAGTATTTCATTATTATTTGGAGTTACATATGTTAAATATCAATTAACAATGTGGCAAAATTTCATCCAGGAATTGATATCACTTTTTCAAGAATATATTTAAGAATGTTATTGAGATCGACAACTCAACTAATAAATGGCAGTCTCTAAGAGATTTCTATACAAGGGAGTGTGATGCTTAATGTACTTAGAATTTCTTTCAAAAAAGGTGGTTTAAATACTTTTTTGATTGTGAAAACTTTTTTTTAGACAAAAATCTATCGAAATGAATAATTAGGTGTTTTATTGAAGTGAGTTATACGACTTAAAGCAGTTTCTAGTCTAAAAAATTATATATCATTTTTCAAAGTTGTGAAAATTAAAGAAAATATATAATGACATAATTCAGGAAAAGATTCAGGGAATATTTCCAAATGAAAATTCCCTTTATAACTGTCATAATATTTCAGCCAAGAGACAGCTGTGCTAAGCGTTTTTCATCTCCTCGCCTTTTGTTGCTTCCGCTCGTTTAATTAAAGCAATTTATACCGATGAATTGATTTCAATTATTTGTGCTGTGGTCCCGGCATCGCCTCCTTCCCAATGACCTCGTTTCACAAATGGATTTCTTGTGTTTTGTCTGACTAAAAACCATATTGAATGGAACCAGGTGCAGCGCGATGGGTGGAAATCTCGCAGATTAAGGTGGAGAAGTTTAACTTTAGGGGTCCAAGAACTGGACTGTGCCTTGAAATAACTAATTTAGGATACTAAAATTTTTAATAACATTAAAAGTATTTTATCATCATCACTTATTTTTATCATTTTCAACCTTTTTATATATATTATTTTTTAAATTGTTATAAGTATTTTAGTTGCCCGAGGAAAAATTGTTTAGCAAGAGGGTACAATCTGATTTACCTGTATTCTTTTTGTGTGTACAAACAACCACAGTTGCGCATCATTAATTTTATTCAGGGGGGATTCCCCGATGCCTTTTTCTCCGGACAACTTGTGTGGTTGTGTGTGTCCTTGTATATTTCTGCGTAGAATGTGCGTATGAGGAACACACACGTTTTCATGTGTTAACGAGTTGGAAAAATTATTATTACATTATTATTTTGTCGGCGAGTGATTCCGACAGCAAACAGCGAACAGCAAAAGGTGCAACCACCGCCTTAACCCTTATGGCCACCCCATGGCCAACCCCTGGCCACCTTAACCTCCACCCCCCAGTTCGACCCACATTTTTGCACGAAGCTTACAATAACAATAAATTTCAATTTTTCACACAAACACACACATTAGAACGCTTGCATTCATGGGAATTGCGCTCCTTGGGTTTCCCGCTAGATTCATCCTTCTTTTCCGCTTTTCCAGCACGAAGGACGAAGGACAAAAGACAGCCAGCCCTTGAGCAGCTTGCGCTCAGCAATTTATGCGCTTTACGCGCTTTTGCTAAATAAATTTATAATGCTAGGCATACACACACACACACACTGTTGGCAAAAGGTAGCGAAAGATACAAAACATGTTTCGACCACAAAATTCTCTTTAACTTAACATTTTTAAAATTTCCCTTTTTGTTTAATGTTTGAAAATTAAATATTGTTTATATTGTAAAATATAGCAAGCAAATGTTTATTTTTAACCTAACCACATTTTCCATATTAATCCCTAAAATTCTTAACAAACTAATTCGCTTTAAATATTAAGAACTTTGTTTTATTTTGTTTTGTGGTTATATAAGAAAAAGGTTTAATTGTTTCAAAGTGAGTCTTAAAAACGTATCCTTCTCTGCATACTTTAAGGGACTTGCTTAATTAATTAATATTATGATTTTACAGACTCAAAAAACGTTTATTTTTGTTTTCAGAATATTTCATTTAAAATGGAATCAATTAATAACTGGGTATACCCTTGGCTTCTTCAATTCCAGGGTATTTAGAAGACAGACAGGCGAGTCGAGAAAGTTACACAGTTACAGTTGCATAGCCCCCAAAAACTTTGGCGAGTTTTAGAGCGTTTGTCTTGGCTTACTGCGGTGCGCTGGGTACAGTGGAGCCCGGGTCTTGTGCCACATTTGTATCTACGATAATTTTACGCCATGCATGTGGTTCGTTCATCTCGATCTTCCCTTCGTATTCCCTTCACACCCAGGAAAATCCCACACATTTTCCGTCTGTGTGTTCGTGAATTACGTAAATTTTCTTGCAATTAAAATTTGTTGCTTTCGGGGTATCATAATTTTATAAGTTTGGAAGTGGGACTGGGACTTTAGGGTTGAGTTGTCGTCTTTTTCGTGTCGACTGCCACATAACAAATTACACAAAGCATTGTGCATATGCTAAATAAAGTACTCGTGTGGAATATCTGTATAACGGATTGCATTAATTAAACTGGTAAAACAACTCAATAAATAAGGTACAATTTAAATAATTTTTTAAATGGCATTAAAAATTAACCTCGATTGAACGTGATTTCTTAAGAATTAACGTGAAGAAATTTTTTTGCGATCGGCCATGGTATTGTCTTCAATTCGGATTTCAAAATTGCAGGACTTGATATTTAAATCATCTTTCTCTATACTAAACAATTTTTCTTTGTCAAAAATCAGCTAATAAAATATCCCTGATGGTCGGCGATTTCTTAAGAACTCACATGACCATGGGATGACCAGTTTATAACTTTATTTATAAATCTGAGATTTTAGCATGGCATTGTGGCTTCCACAGCATGCGGCACTTTATGAAATTCTAATAAGTGTGCAGCATGTGTCGTGTGGCCCGATTAGTCCCGTATACGGGTATATATGGTGTGGTGTACAAATGCATACATATACATATATGCGGGTTTCTCTTCCCGTTTACGGCCAGTACAAATGCCAGACTTCGGGTCAGCTTAAGAGCTTCCGGTGCAGGCCACACCTGTGGCCTCTAATGCGACTGCACTTAGAATTTTAATGAATGTTTCCAATAGCACATTTTAAGAAGGATCCCTTTATAATAATTATATATTAATTACCCATTTAATGTTTCAGTGTTTAAGATTTAAGATTAACACAATAGTTTGTATATTTTTAAAACTAAGTAAATTTATTAACGATTTAAATATATATAAATAACAAAAAGCTGCAAAAAATATAAAAGCTTCTTAAACTATATATATTTCGAAAAAGAAAATGTTAATGGATTAGTATTTTAATTACTGTTAGTTGCCCAATTAAACACACCTATTATAGAGAAATAATACAACTTTTTATTAGTGTATTTAACTCAACACGGACTGGTTTGCTCTCATACGCAAATGCCACCATGTTAATGCCACAAATGCGCCTAAAATTATGTTAAGCACTTGGCAGCTTTTCTCTTGGTCTCCGGAATCTACGGATATGTATGAAGGGACCGAGGCAAAAGGGGAGTCTATTAAGGATGGTGAAAAGAGAGAGAGGGGCGATTGGGAGGGAAACAGGAACAAGGACATCGGCAAAGGTAGGAGCTCAAGTTCTGATAGCTAAGGCTCATTTATAAATCGACGACAGTAAATTATAAATGGAATTACTATTCAAAACCTCGATCTAATGCCCCTCTCTTTCGCACAGCCCATACCCCTCTCATTCACACCGTCTATATCCTTCTCACTCTATATTTGTGTTGGAATGCTTACATCAACGCCTTTTCTAAAGTTGAGTTGTCCTGTGTCTTTAGCAGATAGTACCTGCAAGAGAGGGAGAGGCGTCCAAGTCATCCAAAAGAGTTAGAAAGAGACGGATTGCTAGAGAGAGATAGCGCCAGAGGCAGCTATATGCAGTGAAAAAGACATCCATATGCAGGGTGTCGCCTTCGCAAACACATGAATGTTGCAGTATATTAAAGTTCAAAAAGGCAACGACAGAATGACTTAGAGAACGCCATCCTTTCTTTTTTTTTTTTTTTTGGCCCTCTGGGGAAAATCAGGGGGGACATTAGGTCTAGGAATAGGAGAAAATAGGGTGGACCAAAGGGCAACAGAAGAGTTTGGGGCGGCGACAACATCTGACATTTCATGTGGGCGTCTGGCGAAAGTTAAACAACGCCAAAAGCCTAAGGATGACAAGATGCCCAAAAAAAGAAAAGAGTGGAAAGAAAAAGTAAAGTTCGCCAAAGAGAAAGATGGGTGAAAAAAAGGCCCAGGAACCAGGACATTGGCATGTTGGGCAAAAGCGAAAAACAAACTGGTCCTCTCAAAACAGGGGAATTGGTGAAGAGCTCGTGAGGCGATCGTGATTTCGGAGTTGAAACCCATTTCAAACGATTGTTTTTTGTTAACGAAAAATAAATAAATAAATAATAAATAAATAAAAAAAATAAGAATAATTCTTCAAAAATATAAACTACATCTTTTCTTTGAAATATTGTTTATTATATCGTTTTTAATGGGTCTGTCCACCTTCAAAATGCCCTGCCTATAAGTACTAGAACCCATTGGGAATTATACCGTGGTTGCGTGTGTGCTTGGAGATTAATCTGCTTGCAGTTTCAAATATTAGGTCATATAAAAATATATTACTCAAGTATACCAATTCGTGTGTGACTCACATTGTCATCGCCAAGCGGTTTCATCGCGGATTTGCGCTTAGTTGAGAACTGGAGAAAAAGACGAAAAGCCTCGCGAGTTTTGCCATTTGCCGACTTTTCAGCCCGGCATCCTGAAGGTCCTCCTCCTGTTACTTCGTCCCATTTCCACCCTGCTCTAGCTGGAGCTCTTCATACGAAACGACGACGACGACGACGACATGGTCGGATGGCTTAGGAAGTAATTTTAGCATTGTAAATCCTTTTGGAAAATTATAGCGACAGTCAGCTTGTAGTTAGTGGCAGCAGGCGGCTTGCTATATAGGTGGATATATGAAGGGGGCAGGGCACAACTGATGAGGATCCAGGATGCGGGGCACACATGGCTGACTAACGTAGATGGAAACGTAGACAGGGCTATCATAAGATCAGGCACACACAAATTGTGTTAGCTGCTACAAAATGCACAAAAATTGTGCAAAACACAAGTAGACAAACAATTTCAGATTGAGATGGAAGTTGTTAGATACATGCACAAAGAGAAATTTGTTACATTTTATTTGAATTTATTTAAAAAAAGTTACAATCGACAAGATTTTAACTCATTTTATATCTTAAAATAAACTTATATCAAATTTGTATAGATTAACGCGAAGCCCAAACCAGCAAAGTGACCAAGTGCTATGAACTTATTTTATCCCCAATCGATTAAAAATGTTTTTGGGTATAACTTGCATTAAAACAGCTTCACGCTTAACTAATGCCAAGTATATCCCTATTTTAAAATTAGATTGATGTTTAATATGCCCTATTTTTCATCGCAGTGTATGTGGGTTTGGGAAACACTACGGAACCACGCACTTGCGACAGTCGAGCGCGAAAATATTCATATGACATTTTGGTAGGACAAAAGTGGCAGCCGGAAAACAGAAGGAGCCAAATCCAAAGCCAAAGAAGTAGCAGCCAAAGCCAGAGATGAAGCCCGAGATGAAACTGGAGGCCAAAAAAACTGGAGGAAACTGGAAGAAAAGCCGGGGAAATGGCGCAAAAAGACTGGGCCAGATGCAGCTGGTTTTTGGCCGTCGGGTGAAAGTGCGCAAAGTGAGTCGCATAAATCTCACTGGCTGGAAAAAATAATGAAAAAGAAAACCCACAGAAAATACAAGTTAGAATATATTAGACGGGGGCCCAGCCAAAAATGTAACCTATATTATGAATGCACTTCTAACAAATCGAACAAATAGAAAAAGAAACAAATTTTTATAAGAATTATATAAATAAAACATTTTTTTATTACTATAACTTTATGAAAAAAATAAGAATTTAAGTTCTCAAAATTTTTTTAAAAGTTTTAAGTGACATAAAAAATAAAGAATAATATTTACAGGTATAAAAAGAAGATACAAATAATAAATTACTTACCTACACACTTTCGGATTCCAAGTTTACTCTCTTGATAAAGGGTATTATATTCTTATGCATTCCCAATTTCCAAGTACCCTCCATCTTCATATAATATACATATGTGCTGGAATCCAACCTACATTGAGATCTCCATACGTACATTTACTGCACATACATATGTATGTATATCCACTTTTGGGTTATGGCTTGGATTTATTTCACCATTCGATGCGGCTGAACCACATGGATGCGAAAAGTCAACGATTTGTGGGCTCGGCCAATTGACGTAACATATTGCAAGGAACAAGGCCCGAAATCGAATTATGCTGATGACAGAGATATATATGCAAAGCGGTAATATTTATAGTAGTCTTTTCCAATTATAGAAATTGGGTCTTCGCTTGGGGCTTAAGCCAACACTACAAATTGGAGGTTTACTACATGAAAATCGGGCTTAAGACGTGGGCAGTCCTGGGACACCTTTTAAAAATCTGTAACACACTTAGTAAAAAATAGTTGAATCATAAGTAATAATATCTGGCATTAAAAACTAGATTCAATATTTTTGGATTAAATTTAAAATATATAATAGAAAAGATAATAAATGAAATGAACTTATTTTTGCCAGGTGGGATAATGAAGCTTATGAGGAATATTTTATATAAAAGAATAAAACTAATTAATTTGTTAAATTTCGCTTACATTAAATTTAGCTATTTTCAGCTATCTTTACAAATGATTTAACTAAGGCATGCGATAGTTGTCATCATTGATGTTCCCTAAGATGAGAGAGGATAATGGGAGAGTTAGAAGAAGAGAGCGAAAGAGAGTGAGAGCGAGGGAATAACGGAAAAAAGCTTCGATCTCACGGAAAGGCACGCTCCATCTTCTTCTTCTGTCTTCTGTCATTCTGCCATTCAGTTTCATTCGCTCAAGAAATTAAGACGCAGATTTGGAAACGTAAGAAATAATTTTAATTTTGTGTGTTTCGGTCTCAAGAAGTTGGAAAACGCCATTTGTATTAAAGATTACAATTGATAGCAGGTATGTGTATTGAATTCCATTGATTTTGAAGCCTTAAAATAGTTAATTTTACCATTTCCTTTGCCAATATGTTATACAATCATTTGTGCATACATATGTATACATATGTACATACCTACATAAGTATGTACATATGTAACACTTATTGAATTTAAAGTCATTTGAGTATATTTGTATTGTATGTATGTATGTTTGTACGTACGTTTGTAGGTAAAAGTTGTTAGTGCATTTAAATAATCTAAATTTCCATTCTTATTGCTACGCAATTTTAAGCATATGTATTGTATGTATATGTATGCGTAATAAGTGAGTTAAAATTCAACTTACAGTATCTATACATACATACATACAAAAATACCATTCTCTCATTCAATGGAGGTATATTTTTAAGTCTACAAATATAAAACAAAATCCAAAATCAGTTTAAACTTTAAAGGAATACTCTATTTTGTTGTTTATTTTTTAATTCGAAGCCCCAAAACCAATAAGGGAACACAAAAATAATAATCTGCAATGAATTCAAATTAATATTACACTCAAAGCTCGAGTGAAATCCTCCTCCAAAGTTTTGCAACATCCAATCACACATACATATAACTTAACTAAGGTAATCAAGAAAGTTTTTGGTCTGGTCTCCCTTCCCCTTGGACTTGTGCATATTACATTTGCAATTGATTTCTTGGTACTATTCTAAATGTAATTAGATTGGGGGCCAGTTGACCTAAAAGTTGCGAAATACACACTCAAATCGGGAGTCAAGTTTTCCCACACGTTCAACCGCATATTTTTCAATCTGGCTTTATTTCAATTTTCTTGTTTTGCTTTTTTGTTTTCCTTGCGAGTGCCTTCGGGGGAAGAGTTTGGTCTGTTTTTTTTTTTTTTTTTATGGCCAAAATCGAAATTGCAAAAGTCAAGTTTCGGCAACTTGATATTTTATTCGAATGCAAAAACCAAATCCCACATAATGCATCTGCAAATAGGGACAAACAGTTGGGACGAGCGTTACATTAGTACATACATACGTACATATAGCTAGCTGCCTGTTTTTCCGGAGTGGGTGATTTCTATGGATTTTCTTGTCTATTTTGGCGGGATTTGGCCGCCACACGTCCGCCATTTCCGGAGTTTCGAGCCCGCGGCGAGTGTAAACATTTTCCGGTCTGATGTAGGCCGTAATTGGGTGCTAGTGCTACATATATAGCTCCTGTTACTGAACTTTGAGGGGTACCCACCTCACACCCCTCTCTAACTAGTTTTCAGTTTGAAAATATTCTAAAATTAAGAACAAGCACATTTTTAAGCGGACTTTCCTATACATTGCAAACAAATTCATTCATTGGTCAAATAAATAAATAAATTTGAATAGTATGTTGTTTTTCAAATAAATATTTATTAACCGGTGATATGTATCAAACAATTTACTTTCTTAATTTTTTTTGTTAACTAAAATTATGATTTTATCGTTTGTTGAGTTTGTGAGGCTCTTTTTAAATATTTGTTTGCTATTTAAAGTAGACAACACTGATTTGAGGGTTTTTCAGACATCTCCTTTTGCGCCGCAAAACTTGGCTCGGTTTGGTTTAAGCCTTTTTTCTGGCCAAGAAAAACTTTTCAACTACGCTGATGAGCAGAGCAAGCTGTAAAGTATTTGGCTAAAATATTTTAGAGCATTTTCATACTCTTCAGCAAAGCGAAACAAGCATGTTATTAACTTGGTTACTTTGTTAACTAAGATTGAAAGGGTATTAAATAAAAATTATGTATAATGTAGCTTGTCTTAAAGTAAAAGAAATGTTATTTTTATTTTCAACCCAGCTCTATGTTTTATATCTGGGAATTTACTTTTAAAAGGCATTTTTAAATAACTTTTTCCACTTTAAAATAGACTTCTTTTATATTTTCTTTTGATATTTTCTAAAAAAAAGAACTTTACCATTTTTGAATCTATACATTTTTTGTAATAAATAAAGAAAGATTAAGTTGAGAAGGGTCAGCATCGATTTTTAAAACGATTTTCGTAACGAAACGATATTTTCGATATAATTCTGAAGGAGTTCTTCGTTATACATTTCTGTTAAAGTTTTCCAAAACCAAAGTATTTAAATTATTCGGCTTGAAGTCTATGGTTTTTCGGCGTTCATAAATTTGTATTCTCACAAAATTTACTCCTTGGAAACGCGCGCTTTTTGGGTGGATTTGAGGGGGTTTCCCCGGGGACTTAAAGGGTGGGGGGGGAAACCTAAGCTAGGCCCAAGTTGTGTAGCCATTTTCCTGTTTCTTTTGGCATAGTTTGGCGTACGGCCGAAGTGGAAGTTGCACCGCAAGTATCTGTTGCAACAAAAGCCAAGGCAACTATGTTGCATGCTGTTTCGCATTTCTACTGCCATATACCCCCTGGAGATCCACCACCGCCCCCATTTAACGCCCTTCTCCAGGTGAAAACTTGGGACATTATCACCACCACCGCATAGAACTACAAAACAGCCCTAAAATGCAGCCACAAAAATCTGTCATCTTGCTGCCAACTTTATTTCGCTCTTTTTCCTTGACCCCAAAAATCGAAAGACTCAAATGTCGGTGCTTAAAATAGTTACATAGCTGTTGTCTGGCAAATTACGCAAGTTTAGTGAAGACCGCAGGATATTTGAAGGGATTCTGGCTGCAAATGGAAATTAAATCAAGCCAAATTAAAACTGGATTTCATAAAATGGCTTGCCGTTTTAGCGTATCAAAATGCGATAAACACAGTAAAAAATTAAATGAGGATAAAACAACCATTTCGAAAGACGCCAGAAATTTTTAAAATTATTAAAGTATTTCATATAAATATAAATATTAAATTAAACATAGGTTATTTTTAATTAATGCAAAATAGGTATTGTCATTGCTTTTAAATACCTCATAAAACCACCAAGCCAACCAGCCAATATGGGCTCATTTATTATATAACCACAGGCGGAGCTTAAATGAGAAAACATGGCTTAAACGCGGCTTAGCACACCGATAAGACCCGTTCTCTGGGTAATTGTTTTTATGCACGCTCGCCATTAAAATGCTGCCACACAAATTAGACTATAAATCGGCGCCAAAGTCCCCAACATGCGGTGAAAATCTCGGCAAATCCTCTCAACACGCCTGCATATTGAATGCGCGCAGCCAACGTTTTAATTTAATTAAAAGCCAAAATGCCGGCTAACAATTTTGGCCAACAACTACCACTGTCCATGTGTGCTCCTTCATATTCAGGCATGAAATATGTATTACCAAATCAGCGGCATGGCCCAAAACGGCAGCGGAAACCGCGAAAACCACACACCGGAAAACTAAACACGGCCAAAACGCGATGAATGAACATGGCCCAGAAGGGATTGCGAATGTTGCCAAAATATACGTGAAAAAAATCAGTTAAATTTAAAAAGAAATAGCTGTTAAAAAGATAGTCATATTTTACTAATTTATTCCTTAGGGAATATTATAAACTTCTGAAACTATTCTAATCGCTAGACAAAATTACGTTTGGAGCTTTACGAAAAAATTCTTGAAAAACAGAGGGAATATTTGTTTTATGAGTGAAAACGATTGAGGAGATATTACTAAAGGATCGAATTTAAAAAGATATTAATTATTATTCCAATTTTTCCAAAACCCTTTTTCCCTAAACATTTCATACTCAATTATTGACTTTTATGTCTCTTATATTATTGGATTAGGTTTTTTTCGGATACTTTAGTATTCCAAATAATTAATAAGGGGCTTAGCTGTGTGAGTGAATAGGTAAATTAATTTTTAAGTTAGTATACAGCATTATTTAATGGTGTGTTAAATACTTATTATGATCATCAGAGCAGATTATTAGTTCAAAGTTAATCCATGCTTGGCTAGTAAGTGGCCATGTTGGCAGCACGGATGGGTGGACTTTAGGGTGTTATGAATGGGGGTGGAAATGGTCTTCTGTGTGGACGTGGCACCTGCTAACTCGTTAGCGCTTAGCTGGCCAAATGATATGGCCAATATCAATATTGACATTAATTTGCGACTCAACTGGGTCGAGGCAGCGTTTTTCTCTTTGGTTGGAGTGAAAGTGCTGCGAGAAGTCAAGGGAATGAGGATTGCGGAAAAATCCGGGAAAACCAGGGGGCGTGGCTGGGTTAGAATGGTAGGAAAACCAGAAGGCACTGGCTGGCCCATATCGTATATCATTGTGCTACCAAAAACTGCGGCAAAGAAAATGAAAAATGCCGCCGGCTGGCTTGTTTGAATTTTGCCACAGTTGCTGGGTCCTCTTTGTACCCCCTTTTTTCACCCATTTTGCCTACATCAGTAACATGCTATATACAAAAAAAAATGTAAAGTCCATAGCCATGGGGTTCGAATTGTTTTTATTCTGTATTGTTAATCCCAAAAATACGTTTACTTTGACAGAGTTTGGGCCGTTGTTGTTTTTCGTCATGACATAAGGTCGGTCTCACCGATGACACTTATCTGTCAGATTTTATTTAAAGTACAACAAAAATCACAGTTGTCGGAAAAACGTTCCGATTAAATAAATATATATTTTGGTAACAGTATTTAGCAAATATTAAAGGAATGTATTTTACACATAGACAAGTTTTGGTCGTTTTTAATATTTACATTTTTATTCCAATACCTTTAGATTTTAGTGTACAACCAAACAATATTTTATAAACCAAGTTTAAATATTTGTTACTGGGATAAAATTGTACTTTCCATATTAATTTAATATCTTTGAATACTTTATACCTGAGTTGTATTATTAATTTAAACTTATTTAACTTCCGGTTAACTAATTTACAGCTTATTATTCCTTGAATAAAGGCAAAAATGCACAAGCAAAGCACCTGAATTATGTAGGTCTGGATTCGGGTATACCCCGAAATAAATTCGAATTAGGGTTACTGCCGGTGGGTGGTCGGGTCACTAGCGGGGTTATTATCATGTTAAGACTGCCAGCCAGCCATAAGTTAGCTGGCAAACCGCAGGCTCTCCTTCTTCCTGCTTCTCGTTTCAGGACCTTTTGCTGGTTTGGTTTTCAGGTTCCCTGCTGGGATGCAAAGATTTATTTATCTAGCTATGTGGGGGTGCTGCTTGCCCCTTTTTTTTTTCTTCTTTTGTTTGCCGGTGGAGCAGACAATGTGTCATCAGTAGGTTTCTTCTCGGCGGCTGGCATTTAAATGTTTTGCCGCCAAGTCATTAACGTTATCAGTTGTGGTGGCGAACAAAAATGGCCCAAAACAAGATGCCGTCGGTGTGTTGGTTGTCCCGCAAAGTCAACAGGCAAGGCAATATTCATAATGGCGCGGTTCATTAGGGTGCAATTTTGAGTGTCGTTTGCATTTTGGGTCGGCAGCAAGAAATATGCGGTCTTTTAGGTGCATCCTAATGGCAACTTAATGGCATCTGTATCTGTACACACTTTTGCGTTCTCATTTCGATTATGCAACTGGAAAACTCTAATGAACACAATCCTTTTCTCAGCCTAGGTCGTTTATGGGATCTACAATAGAGGATCCAATTTAGAAAATCAACATACCTACATATGTATCTTGAGTTTACAAAACTCACTAAAGCGGTTTTTCCATAATGCCAAAAGTTCTGTGCACTTTTCAATTAACAAAGCCACACAAAGAAAAATGCCAGTAGTTTGCACTGCAAAACTTAAGCCAGCAAAGTCAATTAAATTCAAATTGCTTGAAAGCAGAACAATGTAATTACATTGTGTTTTTTTTTTTCAGCTTAAGTTTTATTTTGGATGCTAGCGATGCAAGCTTCCTGCATTCCCCTGGGTGTTATTTTCAGTTCCCTCTATTATTTCTCGATGCTCGCCCGTTGCCATAATTAAATTTACCTGCGCTTAGTTCGGCTTTTTGGCGCTGTCCTTGTTGTTTTGGCTGCTGTTCATGATGTGGCTGTTGTGTCCATGTGTCCATGTTGCCGTTGCCATTTTCTCGTTTTCCCATTTTTCCACTTTCCCGCAACAATCAAGAAGCAGGTCATCCCAGGTTTTTCCATCCTATTTTCTTTTCTCCTGGGGGGGTTGTAAACTACATGTGGTGAAAGATTCGTTGACATCTCTCCCCTAAAGTTTCCCGACATCTATTTTCCCTCAACGGTCATCTTTAATTTCCATCGATTAATTTTATACAAATTGCGGACATTTTTACTTGACTATGGCCAAAAGTGGTATAACCCACACGGTTTGGTTTTAATGCACTTAATAGATGGAATTTTTAATCTCGGCTTACATCCACACAAAATGAACTTTTGAATGCATAATTGAAATTACAAATACACAAAACAAAAAAATGCCAGAATATGTTATTAAAACTAAATCGGTTTAAATTTGTTTTGTGAATTAAATATTTTTTGGGCAATTAATTATGCGGGTCGCGGCCAACTGTTCGTATTAATTAGCATGCCGCGCCTACACATTAGCCCGCCCACGATTGTGTAGCTTGAAATGCAAATTTAATCTGTTTTGGGTCTTAAAACTCATTAAATTTCAGCTTTCCATTTATATTAGTTTTAGGTAATGATTCTTATTACATATTTACCTTGTTTTGCTTAACAGCTCTCATATTTATTGTCATTTGTTAAATCTTTTTGTTTATTTTAAATATTTTTGTTTGTCTGTTTCATTCCAGTTGGATGATTTTAATTGTGTTCCAATTGAATGCTTTTTCAAATAAAAATTGTGTTTTCATAAAAATAATTTTCTTTTTAATAATTCCATTTGTTCGAATAACATACATAACATATATTTTTAATTGCTTTGGTGGAAGTTTTTATATGGAATTCGTGTTTATCATATTTCACCAACCTTTGTACCCAAAAGACATCACAAGCTGTTCCCCAAAAGGGATCGTAAAACAGATTGGCAAACGACATAATTTCGAAACAAACGGAATGGAACAGGGATGCATAATTGAGAGGAACAACGAGGCTATGTCGCCCAGTTCCCTCTCGCTCCCTCTTTGACATTTTGTCCCTGTTGCACCCTTTTGCCCTTGCCTTTCATTTGTAATCATTTGGGTGTTAAAATTTTTGGCGCATTCATTGCTTATGTTTCCCCACTTGCTCTCCCATGTTCATCCTATCCCTCTTCTACCGCTCCTCTCACTCTTTCACTCCCTCGTCAAGCGGATTGTTGTTGCTGTTTTTGGTGACGCTGTTGTTTTTTACAGGCTTCATAAATCTTAATTTTAGCGCATGCAAGGACAGGATTTAAACTGGCTAAGGGCAGAATTGGGGAGGGGGTGGCCTATATCACAGGGTTGTCGAAAAGGGGGAAAGGGGGCGGTGTAAATGTGGCGGTGGCAGGCTGTTGGCACATTGCTCGTTTTGAAGTTTTGAGCTGCACTTTTGACGTTACAAGCTGCCACCCGTCAGCCTCGCCCAAAACAGTATGGGCCAAAAGAGGGATTTCCCACAGAGAAAAATAAATTCTAACATGAAATATCCAAGCACAGGGTATTGAAACTATGCAGAAGACTAACTAGAGCTGCAAAGTTGGTAGTTTTTTGTATTATTTTAGTAAATACTTTTGTTTTTTCATTTTTAAAACTGCTAGTTTTTCATTGACTCATTTACCCTTTAAATTAAAAAAAAAAAAGATGTTCCCTATGGTATATGCTAGTCGTACTATCTAAGTGTCAAAGAGATATTTTTTAAAAGAAATAATCTTGAAACTAACTTAAGCTAAAAAGTAGGCAGGCAGAATAAACATTTTGTTGGATTTATCAACTGGTAGTTTTCTTAAACTGTTATTGCTTATTTTAATTTTATTTTCATGCAATAAATGTTTAAGTTAAAAAAAATTAAAAGATCTCCTTTTTAGAAGATAATACCCATTGTTTATATTTTCTTTTATGTTCTTTGTCACCATAAAATGTTTACTATCATCTTGGCTCAGACATGTAAATATTGAGCTATATTTTTCCTAGTGTACCGGGGGGTAGGGGCGGGGAACTCGACGGATGAGCTAACTGAAATTTGTCGCAGCAACTGAGGCGAAGGCATCCAGAAATGGCACAAGTTTTGGCGCGTTAAATTTAATGCCTTTGTTTTTGCCACCACCCCCTCATTTCGCAATCCCCAACCCCCCTTTTCTCCCTGTGTGTGGGGAGTGTACAAGATGTGCCAAAAATTTGGTCATACTCAGCTCCAAAACTCGTAAGAAATGTGCTTCGCTTTTTGGGTCGGCGCCCCATCAGGAAAATGCCGTCCCTTTCCTTTCCCATGAGCTTGATCACACCCCCGCAATGACATTCAACCACCCCAACCATGCCCTTTGGCGTAAGCAAAACGCATTTTGAAAGCTTTTAGCTGTTAATGTGGCATAAATTTGTCTTTGTTGTTGTCTTTTCGGGCATTTTTTTTCTTCATTTTGTGGGCGGAAATTGAAATAAAAAGCAACAGCGATGACGAGAGCAAAACTTCAAGTGCCAGGGGCTCTGGA
Source organism: Drosophila elegans (assembly GCF_018152505.1). NCBI lineage: Eukaryota > Metazoa > Arthropoda > Insecta > Diptera > Drosophilidae > Drosophila > Drosophila elegans. The sequence continues at coordinate 10,667,591 of NW_024545513.1, read as the reverse complement.
CCCCGTCCAGTAAAAGGACCCCTCTTCTATTTACTAGACCCTCCAACCACATGGAGAAATAAGAAGGCATTTGGTATACTCATGTTATCTGGCATAACTATCAAAACAATACCTAATTCAATGGATAATTCTGATACTTTACCATAAGTAAATTAAGTACTTTCTATTATCCATAAAATATAAACAGCCAAACTATTTTATTATTTTTTTTTTAAATCAGTTATTCGTTTTTATTACAACTGACCTATTTTTTTTTAGCCTACGAGTTACCCATCCCTAGTGTCGATGAACTATCATTTTGTTTATATATAATAATTAATATATAATACATGAACTTTTTTTTCTCTGCTTAAAAAACTTCTACCAGGGGAAAAACCCCTCCCAAAGACCGAAAAGCTGGACAGCTGTGCCGGCAATTCAAATGTTTGTTGTATATAAATTTATTGATTTGCATTAAAATGAGGCAAGCGCTCGTAAAGTGTGTCATTTCGGTCAAAAGCAACAGGGGGGTTCAAACCAAAAAAATGGTTGGGGATGTTGACATCAGGACTCTGGGACATCACCTACCCGCCATCACTCTTCCGCCATCTTACTCGCCTTAAATTGAGATGGATGACATGTCAATGAACTTGTAATGACTTGCGAGCAAAATGCTGTCATCCGGTTGCCGCAGACAAAAGCCTCGACTAATTTTCCACCGAAACGAATTTTGATTGCAGGCAAATTATAAAGTCGATATCAAGCGGCGGAATGAATAATGATGGGGATGAATGTATGTTGCAGTAAACTTCTCCAAAAAGAATTCGAAATACTGTAGTTTTTTTTCGCTTCCTCAAGAGATTGTGAAACGTTCAGGAAGGTAAAGATTAAAGAAGTAAAATAGGAACTTTATTTGATTATATTTCCTCTCCAATTTAAGTTTGGGCAAAGTTGTTTTAATTTAATTTTAAAACATGATTTTTCCTAGATCGTCAGATCATATATACTAGATATACTTATTAATAATCTCCATTAGTTGTACAAAAAATTGATTGAGCTATCAATAAAAGGGCATTAAGATACCACAATAGCAGCACTGAAATCCATTCCCATAGCAATCACAATTGCAAAGCAATTGTGCGCTTCATTTAAAATCTGTCACCGGTTTTGACGCGAATCAGGAAAAATGAAAATCGGTTTGGTTCGGCGGCAATTGCATTTTTGGACCGCGGTAATGTGTCATTCAATTAACACATTCGCTCGCTAACCGTTTTTAAGTGCAAGTCGATTATGCTGTCAACAGCTTTGCGGTGGCCAAAAACCAAACAGCAATACAGCAAACCCTGCGAAATTATATATCCCATGGCCAATTTCTGTGCAAATAAAACTGCCAAACAGCTCGTTTCGCTCATTAATGTAATTTTTCATCGAGTCAACAATTAACCAATGGTCGATGTTCTCAATGGCTCTCATCATCATCACTGTGAAATGCTCGAGATTTATTTATTCAATTCAGTTGTAAGTTGCAAAAATGTTCTCCAATTTAAAGGATTTTCGTTATATTCCCTACTTTCTCGTCTCGTTTGTTGTCTGCGTGTGTGTGTGTGCAAGTGTGTTTGCGCACATTTAATTATAGAATAATCTTTGATTTAATATGAAAATTGCATAAGAGGATGGCCCAAACCCGGTTGTTGTTTTTGTTGGTGCTCTTGATGGCGTGCTGGCCGCGTTGGAAATTAATTAATTGCCGCCATATGCTAATTAAACACTCCTCTTTTGTCCAGCCATTTCACTCATCCTCGAAAGCGGTCACATATGAAAAGTTATCACATAGATATGTATGTATATATTTAAACGAATAAATAAATATGTATAGTATACAGACACTGCGATGGCGAAACTTTTTTGTGTTTTCCATGCATAATGTAAACCCATTCATGTGGCGGGGATTAAAGTGGCCACTCATTAATATGGAATTTCACAGTAATTATATGGTCAAGCGGTGACTATCCTACTATTCTACTTTGCTTTAAGCCCGACAAAGGATCCTTTTCCTCTTGGATTTCCTGTAATTAAATAAAAACACGTTTTGGTGAAATAAGATCGATAACGTTTAACAGAATGAATGTAAAGAGAATTGCAGTTTATGAAGGTAAACACTTTTTAACTCATAAAATGAATGCGGAATCCTGCTATGAAAATAATTTCATTTTGACTTATACAATAGATTAAAAACTTTCTAATTTTCTAGATTGTATATTACATATATACTTGGAAAGGGTTACTTACATGACTGTACAAAAAAAAAATGAATACTATAGCTGAAACAGCTTTGCAATAACTTAATAATTTGATAATTGTTAATAGAATAGAAAATTCCTTTAAAATATTTAAATTAAACTAAAGTAAACCATTTTTAAAGGATTTAAGTCGTTACTTATTTAACCAGTTATTAAGATAAAATGTTATATAGAACAACATTATTCCTGTTTTTGAATCAGAAATAATGATTTCTAACAACCAATTTTAAGCTCACGAGGTTTCTTCCACGCAAGTGCAACTGTTTTGACTTGTTGCCTTGGCCTTTTGGCAAATTCGAAATGTTGCTCGGCATTTCGGAGTGGGCAACATGTTGATGCCGGAGTGCGCATGTCCATGTCCTTGGACTCACACACATCCTGGCAACATGTTTCCGGATCTCTCTCTCTCTCTCTTTCGTTACGGCGGAGTTTTTCTCGAGGCGCCGCTGGTTGTTTTGATTTGCGCGCCGCTTGTTTATGTTTGCCCATCCTGACAGGTGGTTGTCGCATATGTGTGAGTGAATGCCGCAATATTTATGGACAGCAATTGCTCAATGTCGTCCATTGTCTGGCCCTCAAACTCCAAAGAATCTAACTCCAGTTACTAGTCTTACACAGATAAAAACGGATTCATCTATTTGTATTAAGTACTATAATAGGGAAATAGCAAAGCACTTAAACTAATCATTATGATAAAACTTCTGGATCATATTGCCATCCCTTTTTTCAAGGAAATGTAAAACAAATATAGAAATAATTTTGAAGACTTATTTAATATGAATGTATAGTCAATAGTGAATCTAATTTGAGGTAATATAAGACAGGTACTAGCTATTCCTGTGCTTTCTAATTAAATAAACGCATCCTTTTTTGGCTAAGCGATACAAACTAAAACAAGGATATAGTATTAAATCGTTATAGGAATTTGCAATGGCGCTAGCTCTAAGGATTACAATCGCCCTTAGAGTAAAGATACATTTTTTCCACTGTGTAGATCCCACTCCCCAGTAGCAGTCCTATCTGCCAGCTTAATCCCATCGCGAGTCCGCACTTGCTGGCATTCTCGCATTCCTGCAAGCGTCAATTTATCATTCCCGGCTGGCATTTATGTGTTCGAGCTGTTTTTGGAGCCGTATTACCTCTCCTCTAATTGTTTCCCTGCTGTATCTGTATCTGTTTTGGGACGGACAAGAGGCATATTCAATTCGCGAAAAATATCCCTGGATCCCTGAGTTCCTCCCACGGGGAATCCAAAAATGTTTTTAAATGTACAACATTGTTTTGCTGGGCTCTCGTTCTCCCCATTTTTTGTTTTGCAGACTTCATGCATTCTCCACCTGTCGCTGTCACTTTCAATGGGAGCTTTCATTGGCCGAGTGCCAATTGGCCAAGTTCGTTGTGCCCGATTCGAGGGCCCAAATCGGATCGGATCGGTGGAACTTTAGCGACTAGTGACAACCGACTGGCGACTGGCCGTCTGCCATATGGAGAGAAAACGCTATGCGAGTCCTGCGGCGCTGCAGCATAATTCGCCCCATGCAGTTTCGTAAGCAGCTTAAGGACAGTGAAGCCTCGTCTTTGGTCGCCCACTTTTCAACTTCCAAATGCCCGACATCGAAACTCAACCACCCACCCAAACCCCGCGATGCGACAGTGTTGCTACATAAATCACTTTTCCATTCGCTTGCCCCACGCTTTTGCATAGACACCAAAGTACAGTTGCCCGCTGCGAAAGTTGAAAAATGTAGAATTTCGAGCAGGGGTTTCCAAAAAGGGAATTATGCTCTCAAATACTGATTGCAAATATAGACCTTTTTACAGTTTCAATAAGAACTTGTAACACATGTCGAGCTACCTTTAAAAACTAACAAAAATTTATTGTAATAAAATGGTTTGTGATTTAAATCGCTTAATATATAAGCCTAAATTGTTGCATAAATCGATTTTAAAGACTCAAATGTACTTTATTACCTTTTAAAAGTTAAAGGTTCGAAAACATTGAAAAAAAAAACTTTACAAACCTCTGCCTTTTTAAAAAGGTTTAAAGCACTGTCGGTTTTTGGTTGTCTTGAATTAAGGTTTCGTTTAGGAGCTTCTTTCGCTCGATTGCTCTCACTGAAATGAGACTAGCTGCCATCCATTGCCCCTTCGTCTTTCGTACGACATCCTGCATCCTGAGCCCTGAATCCAGAATCCAGAATACAGAAGTCTCCATCCTAGTCCTAGACCTAGACCTGGGGTCCAAAACAAAGCTTAATCGCACACAAAGCCAATTGCCCGGCTTCTATCTCACTTTTTCTTAGCTAAAAGGGACAAAACGAAGCCACGCACTTGTAGTTACAAAGCGGATACTCATTTAAGTTGATTCACCGCACCAACAACTGCACAAAGGACGCGAGGACGCGACGTCAGCCAATGACACTTTATGACAATTGCACTTGGCGGCTGCTCCTGATGATGAAGGAAGATGGGGGGCCGTATTCCCGGGCTATAGGTCCACAAAACAGGGTCGGCTTTCTCTTGGGGCAGCCGAACAAAGCAGCCAACGAGGACACAACAAGAACAAACAAGTGAAAATCATTCAGGGAAAACTGCCGTCTGCCAACTCCATCTCGAAAGGAAATCCGCGTACGCTGGGGAGCGCAGAAAATGCTACGCAAAATAAAACAAATGGAATGGATATAGTCGTGTTTGGACTATATGATACCTGGTATTGAGAAAAATATAGCCTACTTTTGGGAACACTTTTTTATGTTGCTTAATCCTTTTTAAATTAAGGACAAAATAAAAGCGAAACTCATCGATGAGTTTATAGGTAGGATAGATTTCAATTATGGCAGTAATCCGTATGGGATCATAAACAATTCCGCTGTTATCCAGATCCCCATAAGACGCAGTATACCTTTTAACTATACGAATACCAAGTATGTTCACAAAAACAAAAAGGAATCGTAAACAAAATGCCGGAAAAGGCAAAAAAACATGGCGACAAAGACGACGGCGACTATGGCGATGGCGGTGGCGATGGCGATGACTATAGCGATGACTCCAAACCACGTGCTCCATATGCTGCACATGAGGCGAATGCGAATGCGAAGTGCCATATGGCGGAGATCGGGGAAATGGGTGGTGTACTGGAGATGAGAGCGGCCCGACGTCGCCGAGATAATGACTTTTTGTCTCTGCTCGAATGTCACTTGATGTTTGTGGGCCCTTCGCTAGTGTGCCTTCGCTTCCTGGCTACACTCGCAAAAATGAAATTGGTATCATAAAATGCGTTCAAACCAACATCACCTGAAGTTTTCTACACTTGAAAAAAGTATTTGAAAACTATAAGAGAGATTCAGTGTATAGTCAGTTTACTTTTTATAAGAAAACTTGTTTATTTCTTTGTAATTTTTTCTAAACTTGTCTACACATAAAAAATAGTATTAGAAAACAATTACAGTGACGCGGTGTATTCAATAGATTGTGTAACTTTTAAAATGAAAACTTGGGAATTATAAGCACACACTTATAGGCAAGTCTTGGTAATTGAATTTAGAATTTTTTTCAAAATTATATTATTCAGCATTTAAAATTTTCTCTTGTAACCAAGTTTCCTCGGAGTGTAGTGTTTTCCTATACTTTGTTGCTTTGCTGCCTCCTGTCTTTGTTGTCGCAGTTTTCGTTTTTATGCCTCGAGGTCATTCAAGTTCAACCCGCTACTGCCGCCTTCTGATTAATTGGCCATGAGGAAGTGAGTTTGCTGGCGAAGCACACCGGCAGGGAAGCATGCTTCTCGCATGGCAGAAAGTTGGCGAGGCCTTGAATGTCATAGAGAGCTGAGGGTGTGGATCTCATTTCCAAGCCTACACTCTCACCGATGGGGACAAAATTTTTCTACTCTTTTACATTTGGTTTCCCATAAAATTAAAAAAAAAAAAATCTAAAAAAAAATTGGAAAAGACTAAAAGACGCAGTGTGATCGAAACAACCATGCCGGCGGTTACCTATAAGACTCACACTTTTCCCCAACAGCGACGTCTGGTCCCCAATCTGATGCGCGCCATAGTCAACATCCTGGCGGACGCCCAGCGACCCATGAGCGACATCGAGCTGGCATCCATCTTGGGTAACCATTATCGTCGCAGAGATCTCGATTTCTTTCGGCAAATTCAACTCAATTTGCGCGATGGCGTAGACTACGGCATCCTAAGACGCCAGCGAAACCGTTTCTCACTGCGTTCACGACGACTGAGCGAACTGATGTCCACTCTGGGTTCATCAATTCGCCGCTAAGTGGGATTCCAAAAAAACAACCCATTCACACACATCGGACTAAAACACCCAAAAAAGAAAAACTAGGATGGTACCCGAAACATTTAAATACACTCCAAGTCACACAATTTATTTTGGCTTTTATTGTTTTGCAAACTTTTTGAAGGATTTGGTATGCAGATCACTGAAGAGCTAATCTTTTCAAATGTTATATATCAAATTAGAGCTCTAAACCCCTTAAGCACATCATCCAAAAAAATGAATACTTAAATTGAAGGAGGTACAATAGACATTTCAGCAAATACACTTAGTTTAAAAATTGGGAAATCTCATTTAAAGTTTGTTCACTAAGCGTAGATATAATTCATTTTGTATGGATTTAATTGCCTTGATGTCTACACACTCTCAAGCACACCATCGTTCAGGTGCGCAAATAATTCCTATTTTGCGACCCCAATGGGAGGCAGCGATTTTGACACGCCAGATTAACCCTCTGGTGGCAAACGCTTTTTGTGGCAAATATTTGCGGTTATCTAAATGAAATGCATGGCATGGCTATCCGGTGGGGTGAGTCTAAACCGCTGGTTGATATTTGCATTGCACCGCGAAATGTGCAATTAAATCATAAATTAAGCGGTAAAAATCAAACATTATCCTGGGGAGAGTAGTGTGCACTTTTGAGAGGTGAAAAAAGTATTAAGTTTCGGGGTTATGTCAAACTTTTAAGCTCATTTTGTTTCATTTTTCCAAACGCACTTTTCCCCGAGGCCAGAGGCTTTTTGGTCAAATGCCATTATGAACTTTGAATTATGAATATTTATGCACACAAATCGAAATGTGCGTGTGCAGATGCATATGTAGTATTTCAATTGTTTGGCCATTGCAATTGTCGCGATCTAGATATGCAATTCCAATTTGAGTTCAATCAACATGATTTGACCAACAACTAACATGGCTTTTGATTATTTTCGAATTTGGCGATTAATGAATTTTAATTTATAAGATAACAATGGCATTTTATAATCGAACTCTTTTTAATTTCCTTTTACAAATTTTTTCCTGCCACTGTAAATTGCAAATCAAGATAAAATGCACTGAAAGTAAATGAGGCAAACTAAAACATATTATATTAGTTTCATATTCATTACAAATCTGTGGCAAACCCACATTTACAGCATTGCCCAAGTTAAATGAAAGTCCCGTGCAAGACAATATCGATTCCCACTTCGAATCACAAATTCATGAATCGTCCCCAATGTTGGGCGCCATACGAATGGGAATAATTGATTATGCGAACGACTTCGTGATGAGGCGATTGCCCGTTATTATTTTAGCCGCTCCGTGTAATTGCAAACGGAAGCGGAAATGCTCGTCAGCCATAAATTTGCTCAACTCTAAAAACCAACAACAAACCAACAGCAAACCAAAGGAAAGCAAACCGAAAAAAGCAAAACCGCAGACAGAGACTGCTGGGGGCATCCTGAAATGGTAAATAAATTATGCATTAAAGGCCATTGCGTTGATGATTTATGCAGAAGACCTGAAACCAGTAGCAACTACAAAAAAAAAAAAAAAAAAAAAAAAGTTGCAGTTAATAAACTCCGAGAATGGTGACCATGGCGAAAAACAACAGGCGGACTAACACTTGCAACTTCAAGCTGTTGCAGGTTGCAAGTTCAAGGGGCACGGGCTGAGCGGAGTTCAAGAGCTTCAGAATTGGACTTGGCCAGGATATAAAGTTGGCAAGGTGGTTCCCAGGAACCTTTAACCTGAGACTCACTTGGCAGGAAAAGGAGCCAACACTCGGTACTTGTACATTTTTTATAAGCAAAAACAAACCATAAAAAAAGAAAACAAGGAAAGGGCTCATTTTGAATGACTGACTTTTAAAATACTTTTTAAATTTTGTTGAAATAATAATTAAATTGATAAATTGTGAAAGGAAAAATAATGTTGCTTTAACGTTTAGTTTTAACGTTAACATAATTCTTTTGATTTTTTTGTTTTTGATGCTGAAAGTGACATTCAGAACATAATCCAAATTAGTAGAGTAAATAAATACTTATATATATTGTAAATATTAAATTTCGTTTGAAGCAATTTTTTGAGTTTTATGAAAACCTGTAAACAGTTGTGATACTTTTTGTAAGGGCATAGAAATAAGCGACCACGAAACATATGAGCAAAAGTTGCCAAGTCGTAGCAAGTTTGCTGAGTGCTTTTGTTGTTGCTGCTGGCAGGCACGCACAATTAAATCAAATTACCTCGAGTGCACTTGGCGCTTTTTCACAGTCGTCGTCGCTAGAGTCGGAGTTGTTGGATTTGGCTCGGGTTCAGGTTGGAATATCGGGCTTGGGCCCTCTGCAATTAAGCTTTGTGTTGAGTGTCAGACTTTGTTTGGGCTTTATATTCACCCTTTTGCCGCTTTCGCCGCCCCTCCAAGTGAACATCCTTCAGAAGGATGTGCCAGTGTGTGAATTGCTTCCGGCATTGGTCAATGAACCTGCTAAGCCATTTCGTTTTTTCTACCACCAATAATTTGGACACCAACTAAACCAGTTATTATTTTCACAAGTGCTATCTGTCAGAGGTTGCGGAGGTAACTAAGTTAACCACACGATATGTGGGGGAGTTTTGCGGATTATTCGATTAGGAGCCCGCATATGCCCCGAAATCCAGATTGAAATTGCATCGGTTTTTGCGAGGTGAAGGGGGGGAGGGGCTTTAATTGAAATCGCAGTTCAGCCGGGCGGACAATGCAGCACCGGAAACCAGAGCGGTAAAAAAAAAAAAAAATTCGCAAAAAACAGGAACTCGATTCGGAGCACACGTCAGGGAATCGAGTTGACATATTCATATGGGGCGAGGTGCAACGGGCAACTTTACCACCACCTCCTTTCCCCCGTTGGACAAAAGGCGAACAATATGGGACGCTGATGACAGAGTGACAGGGCAAAGGAAAAGAACAGCAGCAGCAGCACGAGTTGGGGTGAAGGCAGCGACGATGAAAGAAGCATTACGGCAGCTGAATATGCTCTCCCGAATCCCCGGGGATACGACTCACGAGGGGTGAGGAATTGGGAGGACAGGACCCGGACACGGACACTCACTTGGAGTTCAGGACTCGGGACAGGGGACTCTGGGCACAGGATACCGGGGAACACGTAGAGAAAACAATCATACTTATTTGTTTTTTGTTTTATTCATGCAGGCTCTAGCATTCAAATATCATTATTTTGTATTTCTATTAATTTAAAAGCCGTTAATTTGTTTAGTTGGAACTTAATATGAAGACTCTTGTGCACTGCTTAAAAAAACGTTAAATACCTAAACACAACTTGCTTAATAACAATTAAGCAAAGAATAAAGCAATAATTTATAAAACAAAATAAGGTAAAGTGAAAAAGCAGTCATTATATTTCTTAATATCTTAAACAACTGCGTTGCTCTGCTAGATTACTGCTTTGTTTTTGATATTCTAAAAACAACGCTTGTTATATTAAAGTATAATAAAAAAAATAAAGAAATGCTTTGAGAAAACCTAAGTCTGTGTTGTCAGGCTATATCAGATACTGAAGCTATTATTTTCGCTCACTGCACTACCCTTATGCCAGCATGTGGCTATGAAAACCTCAAAATGTGAAAACCGAAATTAAATTTACATCAAAAAGGAGCGAAAAGGACAAAGGGGCAGGAGCAACATGTGAGGGTGGACCTGCCTTCATTGCGGGGGGTGTATGGTGTGGCCATTGTAATTTTATTAGGTGAGAAATGTTCGAGGGGGGAGGTGAGTGTCGTGGTGTCAGGCACCACTGCAAGCCAAAATAAATAAGCAAAATATGGTCAGACGCCACTGGCTCGCTGCGTATGCGTATGCGTTTCCGTTTCCGTTTTCCGGGGGCTCTCCATTCTCCCGTCCCCCATTTCTTTCCATTCCACTCCGTTCCGTTCCATTTCAGTTCGTTTCAGTCCACCCGGGGGCGCCACATTAAATTAGTTCTGACACGTAAATGCGTTTAGCAGCGGGCCAGAGTTTTTGTGTGCCCCTGCTGGATGTCCGCCCTTATTTCCGTCTTGACTTCTACATCTATTACTCCCAGTTTCACTCCCACTCGCCCCCGAAAACTTTCCGGGGGGTAGGCATTCCTGGAATTTTGTAGCATAATTTCCAGCCTGTCACTCCACGCTCCACTGAAATATGCGAATAAATTACACAAACACCAGGCAACGGCCGACGAATGCACACAATTTATGGCCCAACACAAACCAAAGTGTGTGCAATTAACCTGAAATTAAATGATTGTTATTATTGCTGATTGTATAGGTGTTCATGGGTGGGGTTGTGACGTTAATTCGTTAATTGGGTGGTCATTCCGCAGGAAGGAAGTGTTGCTGGTTTATGACTCGGTGCTAGAACCCTATTTAGTAACTCCCCTTTGCAGTGAATTTTTTTAAATTGTTTTCCCTGCTTTTGTTTCTAACCGTATTTTCTGACATGTTTTGGGCTTTTATATTCTTATACTTTACTTGTTTACTTTTTGGAATTAATAAAACCTTAAATTTAGCAAACTTAAAACGACTATTTTGTTGTTGTCCTCTTATTCTGTTTAGCTGGTATCTTTTCTTGGCTTAACTCCTATACTTAAAACCACTTTACCTATTTCTAGGAGTTATTATCTGCTCTATTTTTGTTTGTTAAGTTTTGTTCTCTGCCTATTAGGCATAATACTCAACAAATTTCAAGCAGCCTTAAGCCCCTAGTTACAACCTCCTCGTCGTTGCAACCACGCTACAATGCCTTATTGCTTGGCAAGAAAACAGGAATCTAAGGAAGCATTGTTCTTCTTGCAGATACCTTGGAGTCCTTGGACTCGCTCCCTCTGTTCCTCTGTCCTTTCAACAACACCCTGCCTTCCCGCCAACATAACATACCTTCTGAATGCAGCCAGGAGCTGCATCATCGGCTAATCCGGCCTGCGTGTGCGGAGCTCCGAGTTCGAGCTCAGCATTCCGTTGACACGCAACATTATGGCCAGCTCAGTCCAGTTCAAATGCCGAAGGATCAAGCAGCCTGTGAACTATTAACATTTAAACTCAGCTCCTTTCGCACACATGCCTCCTCTGCGTTTGGTTCACGCTTCTCTTCATGCAATGCCATGACAAATGGCAGCCAGCTCATCCTTGCGGAGCAATGAAACTCAGTGAATTGAAGTCCTTGCCTTGCACTGCGAATAACAAGTTAAATAGATGACATAATAAAATTTTCTTAAAAGTTTCCAAAGCCATCTGAGATCATATTTGGTTTAGTAAGGGATTGTAAAGATTATTAATTATTAATATTGTTAACAGAACACGATATTAGAAATAGTATTATATATTAAGAGTACAAATGTCATGGTTAAAAAGAATTTTCAAATTATAAGTAGTTCATACGTAACAATGGAAAATTAGCCAAAAAGTATCTAACAAAATGTCTGCTTACTTTATGTGATGATTTTGACAAAAGTATCTTATTGATTGAAAAAAGAAAATGTTTAATTTGTAAACATTTTCCCTCAGTGTTAAGTTGCGAAAGGGGCAGCAGGACAATGGACACCGGGATTCCTGAGCCAACGATGAGAAGAGATATTTATGAATCACATGAGCTCAGTAAATCATCGCTCAGCTGGGTCGCTCCGTTTTCCTGGCATCCTGGCATCCTCGCAGCCTGGACTCGTCTTCCGTCTGTTTCTTTCGGTTGGAAAAAGAGTCAACAGGTTCGGTTTCGACGGTGGCAACATCCAATGGCAATGGCGTTGAAGCAACAAACTTTGGACTGGGCCCGGCCTCATCGAAGTGCCTCTGATCCTTGAGTGGCGGCAACAAAATACAATTATGACAGGACCCAGGGAGTTGCAGCATGCAAATAAGTTGATGACCATATATACGGCAGACAAAGCTGACGATGAGATGGTTTGAGTGTGACGCCAGTGGAGGCTCCTCCTCGGTGCTCCAGTTCCAGTTTTACTTTCATTCCGGTCGAGGCCAGCTGCTGCGTCACCGGGTCGTTCACCCTGTTGCTCCTCATTTCTCTCCGGGAATTGGCTACTTTGATATTTTCTAGCTAGATGTACATTGTTTCAAGGGTTGGTAAACGCCTAAGTCTTTGATTTTTCAAAAAAAATTCTAATAATTTGAAAATTTAAAGTAGATTTCGATCCCAAATTTGGGTAGAGAAAATTATTCGGGAAGTGATCTTAGCTCTTAGCTCTTTTTCTGCACATTATCTTCAAGAACTTAGTTTGTTTTTTGAGCTCAAATGGTTTTGGACATACCACTTTTATATTTCCAGTACATTATAATTTTTTGGATAGTATCATTATCAACTGTTTTTGAACATATAACATATATAGTTGGAAAAAAATGTAAAAATGTTATAATTATTCGTTTTTTCCCCAATGGTGGAAAAAAAAAAATATTTTCAAATAAGTTGTGGTTCGAAAAATTAGACTTATATTATATATCTTAGGTTTCTATGTTGATTTGCAGTAAACTAGGTTTCAGTTAACAGACTTTAACTAGGCAAATATAAGTTATAAATGAAAGATTTCGACAACTAAGATACATCTTAATGAATTTCCATTATTATAATTGAAAAAAAAACTTAAGTAAGGCTAGCTATTTTCCATGCTAGTCTTTGGCGCTATTTGCGAACGGTTGTTGCCAGCACAGACGGGCGGCTTTTGGAGAAGGAGGCAGTTGTTCCGGGCTCAAAGGAGCAGTGCGTCGCCATGCTGATTACCAGGCCATACCCCCGGGCCACTCTGTCCACTGTTTACCCATTTCATCAGCGACAACAGCAACATCCAGAGCAACAGCAGCATCTCCCTCCTTTTATAAGAACAGTGCAACCACCCACTAGCTTGGCGCCACTTTGTCGCGACGCTTTTTATAATTGAAGCAAATTGTTAGTTGAGTTGGCATTCACTCGTCGTCATCGTTCTCCACCTCCTCCTCCTCCTCCCCCCCTTCCCCTCATCTTTTCATCCTTGTGCTGTTGTTATTGTCCTTGCATTCTGAGAGATGCCACCAACCACCAACCATCCTCCTTTCTGGCCTCGCGTTGTGGCATTCCAATTACAAAACAATCATGATGAGCTCTAGATACTCGCCACTCTGCACACAATAGCTAGTTAACTGAACAGATCCGAACAACCGCCGACCGCCTAAGTGACTGAATGACTGCCCGACGACCAACTCATCGTACTGGGTGGAAAGATGAATGCTTAAATTGATAAACACAAAGTTGAATGCAAAAATTTAATGGCTGGGATAGCACAATTTCAATGCGAATGAGAAGTTGGGCCATTAAAAAGATAAATCAGAGGGTTGGCAAATAAAATACAAAGTTTATAGGTCGAATTAAAGTTGAATTGTTGGCTTAGCTTCGAATGAACTAATATGTACGTGTTCATCTTCATCATACAATACTAAAAGGTGCTAGTTCGTACAATTTATAGATGTACTCAAAAGTTAGGTATTAATGGACCTTAAAATTATTTAATGGAAGATTACAAATAAAATACTAATGCCGCGAATTCTTTATGAAATTATTTAGAATTGACACTATAGAATAAAAAATAGAATGGCATTTGCCCCGTTTTAAATACTTGGCTCACCAATCCGATCCGCCTTCGCCCGCCCATTAATCGAGATGCATGGAAAACTACAATTTTTTATTTACTTGAATAGCTTGCAAATATAAAGCGCTGAACCAGGACAACTCGATTGTATGTGGTTGTTAGAACACCAAAGGGAACATCAGGCAACGAAACATCCTTTGGAGGCAGCAGCTCGACAAATGGCCGGCCCCATTGGGCTTCTATATATATATATTTATATATATATACAAAATTAAATATATATATATATACGTATATGTCATCGTGACTTCATTTGCGGACAGTGGATCGTGGATCTGAGGATTGCGGATCACGCATCACGCATCGGGGATCGCACGCATCACTGGTCCGCGGAACATAGTTCACTTACAATAAAACCATTATTTGCAAGCTCGTCTTTGTGGCACAGGACTCGGGGCTCTGGGGTGTGTGCAACTCACAGGACTACAGTCTCTCACAGCCGCGAGAGCTGTGCTAGCTCAAATATAAAAGGTATGAAGCCAAAGCATATGAAACGTTGAAGTGGTAGGATGCGGTATGTGATATCCAGGATGCAGATTGCAGGATGCAGATTGCAGGATGCAGGATGTGCGGTTTTAGATATGTATGTATCACGGTTGCGGGCGCACATTTCGCAACCGTATAGAGCTTCCTACAATACCCTATCGCTTGCGCCAGGATAATGGCTCCTTCTCCAGCTCCTTGGCGCGTTGGGCGGCCGCCTGATTGCGCCGCATGATCTCCATCTGATCAGTTTCGGACATGAGTGTATACCGATTGCCATCCTTCTTTAGATAACCATTTATGACGGCGGTGTGCAATGTATGCGGCAAATGGCGCTTCAACTCCACCTCCGGCCTTTGGAGTCTCACTGCCAGGGTATTTATAATCTCCGGATAGCTTACGGATCGCATAAGTTCGCGCATCAGTGAGATAACGGCTCTAAATAGATCCGGCAAAGGCTCTTTGCGCCAACGGATACTTTGCCGGGAGGTGCAGCCATTAAGCTGCAATCCCTGCTCCGAAAACTGTGGTGTTGAAGGGTTTAGCGGATTTAGTGGTGCTGCCGGCAGTACTGAGGTCGTCGGCAGAGCCAGCAAGCCAGCGGGTTTGAATACAGGCGCCTCGACATTGAGCCTAAAATCACCAGAATTCTTCGAAGGTTTCGGCAAGAGTCCTCTTCCTTCAGTGGTGGGCATGGTATAAGCAGTGGCATTGGCATTTAACGTGGATTTGGCCGCCGTCAAAAAGATGGATGCAGAGGGCTTCTCCGTTGACGGAGGTTTGCAAAACCAAAGCTCATCCTTCTCCGTTTCTCCATCATCGTGAACCAGCGTTAAGCAGCTCGGACGACCCTTCACATTTAGCGAATCACCATTATTGTCCTGGACAGGGTCATGGGCCGAGTGAACTTGGGCTTGGGTGGTCCATCTTCGGCCACCAAGACCAATTCCAGATCCATGATCGTTGCTCGTGGTGCTGGTGCTGCTGGTGCTACTGGTGCTACTGCTAGTACTGTTCGTACTGCTAAGATCCAAATTGACTGCTAGATCCAGATCAAGATCAAGACCCAGGCCCATTTGTATTTGGTGGGGAAGTGGGCGTTGCTGCTGCATCAGTTGATGGTGATGATGATGATGATGATGATCACCAGTTAGCTGATGATGATGATGATGATGATGATCACCAGTTAGCTTGTGGCTTAAACCCAAATTGAGATTAAGACCCGATGAGAGGCGATTCAGATTAAGTTGTTGTTGAAGTTGCTGCTGCAACTGCTGGTTCAATTGACTTAAATGATTTAACTGGCTCAGCTGATTGAGCTGATTGAGCTGATTGAGCTGATGATTCAAGTGATGATGCGACGCTTGCTGTAATCCAATTGCAGAACCCAATTTCTGGCCCAAAATTAAACTGTGCCGGGCGGCCAGCGCCTGCTGCGGCAAATTGCCGAGCTTATGATGCAAATCTTCCATCGCTTACCTCTTGCCGGGATATTAATTTGCTATCCAATATGTTCCCAAAAGCGTTCTTCGGTAAGAATTCGTTTTAGGAGCTGATCACTGGATGGCGGCTTTAGATTTTTGGGCTTTTGTAGATTTTTGAAATCGTTATCGGTGATGTAATCTTCTTTAAATTTCCTTATTCTTTAATCGTCTTCGTTGGGCTTATCTGCGACTATCTTGTTACGAAAGATACGTTCTGGAGGAAAACCGGGAAATTGGTAGTCTAGACACTGAGAAACAAAAACCCAGCAGAAGAACACGGTACAGATACGTTAATTTACAACAGTTTGCTGTGTGCTGCCGAAAGAGAAAATTTTGCCGATTGAATGAAGGGTGTATGTGTCGTGTTTATATTTTTAGAAGGCTCGAAGTGAAGTGAAGTGAAGTTAGATCGAAAACTGCCTAACTGCCTAACTGCTGAGACCTAGCTGTCTGAGTTTTTTTTTTTACATACAGCAACAAAAATATAGTTAATTGTGGTTAAGCTTAGTGAAAATAAAAATGCAAATACTCAGACAAATAAAATAGTTTAAGGGCTGTTTTCATCAATTTCATACGTTTTTTTTTTCAGTTTAACTCCCCGCAATCATTCTGCGTTTCTGAAAAATGATCTAAACAAAAATACTATTTGCTAAATTGTTAGATTAAATATTGTAAAAACTAAAATAATTTTGGCGACAACCAAAGTAAACTGTAAAATGTTTATAGCTGAAGTACCAAATGTAGCTCTTTTGACCCCAAAAAGAGAGACCAAATGTCTATTATGGGGTGAAAAATGTAACTTTAATATGTACAGTACATAAATAAAAAGAAAACCTCAACAACAAAAGGGCATAACAATTTTGGGACCCGAGCTTTTCGGTTGGGTCGCTTTTAACCCAAAAAAGGATGACTTTGCCGCGGGCCAAAATACAAGCCCAATCCGTTTACCCAAAAAACCATGTAAAACAATATGCCACCGAAGGTCCCAAGATTATGCGATATAAACGAAATGAAAAGGGGGCGCGCGTTTGTTTAGCCTTTGTGATGAGGTGCGAAAAATCACAAGAATTGGATTTCGTTCTTGAATTATGGCCAATCTCGCTCAAGGGGTTTATTCATTTTTTTTTTGTTTTTTTTTTTGTTGCTCTGGTGGGGGGTTTGGGTGTCTGGCAATTGGAAAGCACTAATTTGGTGTGTTGGGATGGAGAATGGGGGGTTGGGCTCAGAAGGGATAATCCGACATTAGTGAGCGACTTTCAATGAATAACCAGTTTGTATTTCGAGTGTTAATGTGCCACGTCACTTCGCTCCATCATCACTGAACGGGTCCGCAGTGTTGGGTAATTTCACAATTTTCAAATTACACACCGCAAAATCTCATTTAGCTGAGTAAAGCCAGTTGACTGGACTAAACTCTGGGACCACACTGCACATACACAGGCACACACACAAATTACTAAATGAGTTGCCCAAGGGGGACTTAGAGTTTGGGCGGTTTCATGGTGGTGGAGATGCTGCATCATTGTAATGTGCTTCGTCCCTCACGCTCGCTTGCCCCGTTCAACGGGCGTGAAAACAACGCACTCGAAGCTGGGAACCTAGGACCTCTAAAAGCACCGAGCTCTCCGAGTCCAAACAGGTATTATCACACATTAAAACGAGTGTGTGTGTGTGTGACAGTCAGTGTTGGGAAGTACCTAGATACTTATAACTAGGTACGTACCCAAATAACAAAGTGAGGTCATTAAAACCTTACCTAGCTAAACAAATACATTTGATTTGATTGAATTGATTTGCGCATACCTTAGAAAAAAGCTAAGTATTTAGCTTCTGAAATATTGGCCTTTAGTTTTGTTTTCAAATTTTTACATTTTGTATTGTGTTCTAGTACCTTTAACAACTCTGGTGCTTCTGTGTGAGTGGGGTGCATATGGCCAAGGACATAAGCGTGACTAAACCCTAAGCGCAGTGACTTCCGCCTCCTCCTTCAGGGGGAAAGGGATGGAGGGATGATGGAGGAGCGTGGCCGCATCCTGTTTGGAGCCTTTATATGCCAGTTGGTGTCGCAACAATCAGTGAACTCAAACAGTCGCTTACACACATGCTCTCTTAGTAGCACAGAGCTTTATATATATACAACAGGGATGTTAAAGGCTACGGAAAATTCCGATTAGATATTTATAACGCTTTCAAAAGGTTTGAAAACCCCAAGTACTCATATAATAATAAAAGTACTCTTTTATCGATAAAGGGTATACTCTAGCAATATATTCAGGAATAATAATACATTTTATATTAAAATAATATCGGACTTAAGCACAACGACAATAAATCGATAAGGAAATAAACCGATACCGAAATAAATCGATAAGGAAAAAAACACTCTTGTATCGGGCTATAACCCAACAACAAATGATAGCTTGGAAATATTTTGGGTATTACTGAAACGACTGAATCTCTAAATTGCCGAAAATTCAGCAGAAATATACTGAAAAACGGGCGGCTGCTACTTGCGATGAAAAATAAATCGACTAAGAAAGAAAAGCACTCTTATATCGATAAAATTTATATAACCCAGCAACAAATGATAGATTGGCAATATGATTTATTTGACCTAACACTTGTATTTGATCATTTATTTCATATGTCATTGATTGCAACATTATTAAAGCCATCTATGCTTTTGTCATCGCTAATCGGACCCAACTGGACCATGTATGCTGCGTACATATACTACATGGTGGGTCAAGGGGGAGAGTTCAATATGCGCCCGAAGCTGACACCACATCAAACACAAAGGACGCGATTGAGGTCGCCCGTCTTAGTCAACGTATCCTTGTTGATATGACCGCAAGCTCAAGGCACTCATATGACAGCATCACACCTCAGGAGGGGTGGGGATTGTTGGATTGTTGGGTTGTTGGATTGTTGGGTTGTTGGATTGTTGGGATGTTGGGTTGTTGGGCTGGGCATTCTGCCTTCGAGTTGCATTTCAATTAGCCCGTTTAGCTACTGGCAAGGAGTCGAGGAGGTTGAGAGACCAACGCAGTTGACACACAAGACGTTCGGGATACGGGGAATGCGTCCACCGATGCCGCACGTCGATCAGCTTGTAGGTGTAGAGCAGAGTAGAGCAGGGTAGAGTGGACTTTGCGGACCGCATCGTCCAGTTGGCCGTTGCTTTGCGGGCTTAACTCCCCGCTCAGTCAGTTAAGTGGGTTGCCATGGGGAGCTGGGAAACTAATTGAGGATTACTTGAAGGAATAATTCTCTACAGGAAACCGATTCTCTCTATCTCGTTACTGTGTTGTTTAAAGCCAGAACTTATTTACCTCAACCAAACGTCTCTAGTACATTAAGTAAAGAATTCTCTTGTAGCAATAGGATAGTGACAGAAAGAAATAGCTTAATAAGTAAGACCTTTGTGAAAAAAAAAGGGAAACGAGCAATTCAGAGGGTTTTAAATTTAAGTACTTACATTTTTATATTTAATATGGAGCACAGTTTATTTAAAATTGTAGCTGTGATTGAAAAACGAAATCCAGGGCACACCTGTTGTCATTATTCAAGTGAATGCAACAATGCCTGGTGCTTTCATGCTTATAAAAAAAAGAAGAACTTTTAATGTATGACCATTGAATTGCTAGTGTAAAATTTTTTTAGTGCTATAGTTCTAGCTCTTTATAGCTTTGTCCCACATTTGAGTAACTTATTATTAAAGTGGTATATTAAATACATTTCTTGGTAGTTTTAGTTGATAATGGTATATTTTTCGATACATTTAAAATTTGTTTTTATCAATTTATTGGCTTTTCCGGCTCCGCCGTCACCCTTTTGATGGCCTGCTCCGCTGACCTGCTCATTAGTCCCTCCTGATGGTTGTTGGATGTGGATTGTTGATTGTGATACCGCTCCCGATCCCGATTTTGGCCACTGGTTCCACTCGAGATCCTCTCCTGCGCTCGGTGGTGTTCCGCGGTGGCGGCGATCGATAAGCTCTCCGGATGGTGGGGATGATCATCGGGGTCCAGGCGACTGGGAACTATCGAGTAGCGATAGTTCTTCACCCGCAGGTAGCCGTAGATTAGGGCATCGTGGAGGCTTACCGTGATCTGGCGCTTGAGCTCCTCATCGCTGCGGTCCAATCGATCGGATACGGCCTCCACGATCTCGGGCTCGGTTAGTGGATGGTCGGCCTCGGCGATCACCTGCAGGATGTTGCTGAAAAGATTCGGGATGAGTTTGCGTCGCGGTGCCCGGTTGTAACTGCTGTGCAACATCCTGGGATCCTTGGGCTATGGGGCGGAGGACAGAGTTCTGAGCTACAAACTACAGCTTGATAAACTGTATTAGGCTTTGCTTTTATGTGACACAAAAAACCACGATGCCCAGTCTCACTTTCGAGTGGAACGAATTTATACTATAGGAAAGTCAACATAATATGTTCTTCCAACACAAAAAGTTTTGCCTAAAACTACGCTTCAGGTGTTTATTAAAGAGTCACAAACTTTTCTTTTGTCGCCAACCTAAAAAGTTTGCCTTTTTTGCGGTTCCCATTTCAATTCGACTGTCTTTCTCTTGCTTTTTAGCTATGAATTCAACATTTAAAATGTCATACAAATTTGTGAACCCCT
Organism: Drosophila elegans; assembly: GCF_018152505.1. Lineage (NCBI taxonomy): Eukaryota > Metazoa > Arthropoda > Insecta > Diptera > Drosophilidae > Drosophila > Drosophila elegans. The sequence continues at coordinate 10,646,769 of NW_024545513.1, read as the reverse complement.
TGTTTTGTTTATATTCCGAACTAAACTGTAAAAATCTTTATCCCTTTTAATCTTTTAATGAAAACTTGTTGTCTGCTAAAAGAAAAAAATAAAGCCAGAAAACCGAAACTAGATAATGTAATTTTAAATATTGATTCCATTTGAAATATATTCGTTTAATTGGCAGTGACTTGAAAAGTTTATCTGGTAATCGTAATGAATAAAGGCAGCCAAGTTATCCTATCCTTGAGTCGCAACCACCGACTTTACGCTTTTTCGCTTTCCTCCGTCGAGACAGTCAGTTAGTCAGAGGTCGGAGGCCAAAGACGATTTTGTTGGCAGGGGGGCAGACAACCAGACGGTCTCAATATCGATTTACAGTTAAAGTTGCTGCTGCGGATGCGGATGCCAATGCGGATGCCAATGCGGATGCCAATGCGGATGCGAATGCGGATGTTGCTGTATGGGTAATCAAGTACAAATGCGGGGATCGCAAAGTAAGAGCCGATGACGCCATAGACACAAAAGAAGAAGGAACTGTGCGCGACACAGGCGCTTCAAATTTGCATGGCACATCGCAACGGAAGAGGACCATCGCATCGTTGTTAGTGTAATTTGTTATTGTTGTTGTGTCTGGCACGTGTCGCATGGAATTTCAGATAGCAGAAGATTTTTTTAGTGGGCGGACTACTGGATGGTTAAACAAGGCAAGGCAGGCGGCATATAACACAATAACCGCAACCCGATTGAAATCTCCACGAATGCAGAATCGCATTAATCTGGCCGCGAGGGGCGGCTAATGAGTTTGGCATCCGCAAAAATTCCTTTTCAGCTGGCGCTCTATGTGCATCTCACAGTGCGTTCGCATTCCTAATTACACCACCATCAGATGAGGCCAAAGCCGTCAGCAGCAGGTAGGACATACACTGCGAAAAAGGCTGCAAAAACATATACACGAAGTTTGAAAAATTTTGAATAAATATGAGATTTTATGAAGAAATATCTATATAAAATTTATGATTCAGATTGCCTTTTCACTTTTCCTTGTGTGTGTGTGTGTGTGTGTGTTGATATAAAGTTGTGTCTTAGGCTTCACCTTTCACTTTATAAAAGATTTTCACTTCGACATTTAAAAAGATAAATCAAGCAAAAGTAAGCAAGATTGTAAACTGATATATAGTATATATTAGTTATATTCTCCCCAGTGCATGTGTACAGAGAATCCAATCACTATCTCCACATTCCCCTTAGCAGCTGTCAAGCTTGATTAGCAACTTTGAGCAGTTGGAACGAAGCAAACTTTTGTTTCACATCCATTTCGGTTTCATATTATTTTCCACCAACTCTCCAACTCTGCAACTCCAACTTCAAACCGAAAGCTAAAACTGAAGCTCTGAACTCAAAGCTGGGGCTGCAGCTGAGTGTTAATTATGACTGACAGCGTTGGCAAGCGCTACACATTTCAGCACTTGGACACCACCCAACCACCGAGTTAGTGAGCAACTGAGCCACCGGAGCCACCCAGGCAATGAGCCACCCAACTACCCACGTCCAGTGGCTGCAAGTTTGACTAATCCGGCGCCAGTGATTAGGCCAGGCTCCAAATGCGACTGCTAACAATTAAAGCCAGCCAGTTGCGGCTGGGAAAGTTTATCCTCCTAAAAATCGCATCTTCCATACACGGAAAAAAATCACATATATGTAGGGTAAAACAGAAAGTCAGAAAAATTTTAAATAACAATTGTTTAATAATCCAATCAATAAAATGGGAATGCATTATTAAATCGATACTTTTGACATGCTTATGTATGATTAAAATGGTCGAAAAAAAAGTTTTTTTAAATAGTTAGCTGCGCCTACACTTCTTAAATCAGTTTTTAAATCTATTTTGAAAAATATATATTTCAATTTGAAATTGTTTGGGTTATTGCCTAATGGAGGATAAAACAATAATTTGTTTTACTCGAAACGTACCAACTTAAAAAAACAATTCTAAAATTGTGTACAATCTATTCATGTAATGATTTTTCCTCAGAATATTTTTCTCAGTGCACTTCTCACTCATGCAATTAACTGGAACTTTTATGCTCCATTTGGGTAGGGGAGTGATGCAAGAATTATGACTCGGAATCAGGCGAGCAGCGCACACATGGAAAATAATTTATTTTACGATTAGCGGACAACGATATAGCCCTCCCCTCCGCCATTCTCCTCTGGCCGACGATGCGAATAAGTGACTGGGCGTCATATAGTACACCCGCTGGTCCGGTGAATAAGTGCCAAAGCATATAGTAGTAGTAACTGGACATTGTCCAATGCAAAAGCGGCGTCGCTGTCGTCAGCAATTCCATTCCAACGGAAGTTTGGCCATTCAAAAGCAACTGGCAATAAACTGAAACGTGAGTTATCGATGTGGGGTAGTCAGTTAGAGATAAATCTACGCAATGATAACGTCAAAGTTGCTTTTGATTAATGGTTTATTTTAACCTTTTGAATAACAGTTTTACATAGCTAAGATCGATTTATTTTGAATTGGTTTTTTGAAAATGATTCGTATTAGTTTAGAAATAATTGTAACGTCTTCCCTTCAAGCTTAATGAAGATTTGACATATTTAAAAAATATTTAAATATTTATTGCCTTAATGGACCTGCATAAAATTATAAGGTTTAAGAATTGGAGTCATAATACCAAAACAAAACAAAAAAGTTGCTGGTTAAATTAACTAAAATTAATTGAAATTTAATGTTTTGCGATATAGGAACTACTTTATTAAGTTCTATACGTTTTTGACATAATCACATAATTTTCTCAACCAAAGAACATAAAACCATGACATAATCAACAAAATATTTGCAAATAAAGGCCAATCGTAAACATGACGCATACTTGTCGGGCAGAACGTTTCCCAAGTTGGCTCCTAAAGTTTTGCCCCAATTGCACTTCTTCAGTAAGTAGTTAAGTTCATTTCCAGTGTGCTAACATAATCGCACGGGTAGGTGAAAGTACGAGTAAAAGTGAAAGTGAACCAAGGACAGAGAGGCACACTCAAATAATAATAAAAATCTTTTGTGGGTGGGCATCTTAATGGTAACGCTAAGCGGAAAAGTTTTTATGAATTTTATTAGTTTCGTCGCGCGATGGGATGCCAAAACAAATGGCCATTCCAGTCCCTTCGTAATATATATATGGGCATCCGGGATTGGATTGGATTGAGTGGGGTTTTAAGCATATCGATTTGCCGCCTTGGCGTTTTCCCGTTCAGATTTATCAACGCCACACGCGATGGACAGGTTTGGTGGATTTCCTCTGGCTGCATGTCGATATGGATGGAATGGTCAGCTGTCGATAGGGCGGTTGGCATGGGTTCGAGTCCCGGTCCACCCTCGAGGCGTTGCTAATCTAATTTGCAGTTATTGGCGGGCCAGATTAGCACACGCGCACAAGGCGGACACACATGTGTGTGTAATGCGTATCGCGTGTGCGGAGATTCCATTCCGAATTGCCTATAATTTGGCGCACAATGCGCACAAAAACAAATTTTTTTTTTCCAAAATGCTTAGGATCTTTTTTTTTTTTTTTTTTGATAATATTTTAATGAATTCGATTTTATATGAAAAATTCATTCAGCCGAATATAAAACACTAATAATAATAATAATAAATGCTAATTTTTAACTTAATGTATTAGTTGAATCAAATTTAAAGGGATTTAACGTGACACTTAAAAGAAACCAACCAACTTTTAATGTCAATTTGATACTTTTACTATTTCAAGTTGAAAATGATTAGTAGCCGAGTACACTTTTAAAATTTAGGAGTATCAAATTTATACATACTGTTATCGACAATAGCAGTAGTTTAAATATTTTCTTATTAATTTTTTTTTGGGTGTATCTAATTTTATAAAAGTTTTAATCAATCTATGAAAAATATAGACCAGTGTTTTAATACTCGCTAGTCCTCTCAAGAGGAAATCTTATAAAAATATTTCAATTTTAAAAACAAAGGTAGTAATTTTTTTCTAAGTGTGGCAGATTCAATGTGAGGCACAAGGACATATTACCATCTCAGGGCTGAGGCCTCGGAACTACAAACTCGAAGGACTCAGCCACAGCCTGGCACCCACATATACATTAGTCGAAGCTGTGCAAGTGCAAAACATAATGAAAATGATGTCAGTTTGATAAGATTTCGCCGCAGGGTGTACGTACGTACGTACATACACATGTGGGTGGTGCGATATTGTGGGTGTTCGTGTATGGCTGCCATTGTTTTTGTGCGAAATGCTCGCATGTTATGAGAAAAGTTTCGCCGCTTAAAGATGTTTCGATGGGAAACTTCGGCACCGCATGCTCCAGCGCAAACCCAACCCAAATGTGCTGTTCGCATGCACATTGAATGTATCACATTTGTTTTTCGAGGGAAACAAATCCCATCGAAATAGTTTGTATGCCAGTTGGTAATAAAAAAATTGGACAATAAACAAATTTCGCTATTCGTGTGAAACAGTTTATTGTCGTTTCTCTGTGGAAAATTAAAGTGCATATTAAAAGTTTACTGATTAATATTATTATTAATAATTTTAGTACAAAATGTATAATATAATGACGAAACCCTTAAAGAGCACAAACTTGAATGCTGTGAAAATGGAAAGAGTGCATATTCAAAATGCTGCAACTGCAATAACAACAGACAGAAGCTTAGTCAGTGCATTCAAGCTAAACTGCATAAATTACTCTGAACGGTTTTTGCTTATCCAAAGGCCAACTATGCCCAGTAAAACAGTTTATTTTGGTAATATCTGTCTGGGCCAACACCCCGGACACAGTGGTTAATAGCTTTAGTAGAAGTCCCTTTTCCCTTTCTGTTCGCACAACACACACACACCTCCGAGCCTTGGAAAGTCCTGCAGCAGACACTCAAAACACGTCCAATCAGCCGGACCATCAGTTGCTGTTGCTGCTGCACCAAGTTGCGTGTTGCTGCTGTGTGCATGTGTTGCTATTGTTGCCATTGTTGCTGCTGTTGCTGCTGCTGCTGCTGTTGCTGCTGTTGGGAGGACACATTGTCAGGATGGCAGCGTTCAGCTGACAACACGCCTATCAAATTAAGCAAAAACAAAATTGCATTAGGTCGCCAAAGTTGCAAGCAGTGCACAAAAGCATGGGGTGTGGCATGTCGTCAGCGCGCCACCAAAATTATTCATTGCACAATGCGGTCCAGACAATTTATGCTAATCAACATCAATCGATTTGCATCCCGTGCCCCGGCCTGGGCCTGTTTTGTCCTGTTCTATCCATGTCCTACCCTGTCCTTTTCCGTCCTTTCCTGTCCTTTCCTGTCCTATCCTGTCCAAAAGGATAAACGACGTGCACCCTAGCCACTGGAGCCATCGTCCTGTTTATTGGGCGGTTCCGATGGCTGCGGTTCACTGGCAGCCTCTGGCTTCCACAGTGGCTCCTCGACATATCGCACATCGACAGCCAAAGTGGACAATCACTGCATGTGGCTGATTGCTTATGTATATGTGGAGTGGGCGTGGCGGGTGGGCAGACGTACACTGTTGCCATCTATAGAGATCGGATTTTTGGACTGGGGTGATGGTGCCTGCGGCAGCAATAATTTCATAATGTTTATAAAAAGGGAATAAACAGAATCCCAGACGATGTGGAAGGGGAAAGGTTTTGAAAGTGGTGGACAGATCCTATGCATGGGGAAAAAGTGTGAGTGGGAAATTCTGGTGATTTCGTTAGGTTCGATTTACTGCACTCGGTTAATTCCATTGTCTAGTTTTTGTTGTATCAAATAACTTAAGTTTAGGTTCGTAGTTTTTAAATACATTGTATTTTGTATGGTTTTTTAATAAATTTTACATATGTACATACATCGTAAATATTTCGTAAAATACAATTTTTGAAAAAAAGACGAAACCGGATTTCGAAAAAAAAATACAATAGTTCTAAAAAAAAATTTATAAATTGACGTTTTTATAAAAATACAACTGAAAAATCCTTTAATTTTTAATTGTTTTTGTTGTTCAAAACCTTGTTTGTTAATTAATACAATTCTTTATAACAGCTAAGTTTTCATCGTCAAACAACAGTTTTAAGTTTTTGTCTTTTGTTTATCAATCCAATATGGAGATTTATAACCATTTAAAAATACATATATCTTATGGCATGTCAGGCTTACTTTCATTAACTCTTTTTATAAAAACCACTTCATATGCATGGTAAAATCAAAGTGCTCGCTCATCTCGCTTATGAAGTAGCTGAATCATACTAGGCTGACCGCGCCCATCTGCCCATTTTGAATGGCATGTAGCGACACTTAACCCAACCGCCCACCAATAATAATCAACCCTTTCGCCACCCACAATCACCCACAATCCAACAACACCCACCGCGATGTCCGGTCGTCCGTTTTGGTCCTTGCAACGCAGTTTATAGTCGGCGCTTAGGCACACATGTTGTCATCATTGCCATCGCCATGGCCATCATCATCAACATGAGAGTGTGCAGTGCTGTAGTGGTGTAGTGGTGTAGTGGGTAGGGGAGTGTGTGGGATGCATGCTGTTTTGGTGGTCATAGTTGACCCCCAGTTGAGCATGCTCATGAATTTGGGCTGTATGGCAAATGAAGTCGAGCCCCAGCTGGAACCACGAGAAGCGAGAAAAAAGAGACTGCAAATTTACTCAATTTTCCCCTAGTCGTGTGTGTATGTGTGTGTATGTGTTAGTGGGTGGTTTGAAAATTTTTGTAAATTTTGTTTGCCAAATTGTGTGGGTGTGTATGTGCTTGGGTGTGGGTGTGGGTGTGTGCGGGCAATTTTGTAATTGTTGGACATTTGTCATGGCTGCAAAAATTGGGCCACAATCAGAGCTATGGAACGAAAGGGAGAGTATGCAATCACAGCTCTGATTTCCCAATTTGTTCTTACATTTTCTACAAACTGTCACAGAAAACTATGACCAAATAAAAAATTGAATTTTCTTAGAAGAAATACTTGTGTTTGTTATAAAAAAAAAGAATTGACAGTATTATCCTAATTTTCGGACTCTGGCAAGCTGAGTTAACCTGTAACGCGAATTCTTTAGCATAGCATAATCACAAACAGAAGTGGCCAGAAATAAGAGATCCATGATATTTTGTTGCTGATTCCAGGGGGTGAATCGTAGGTGCAATTAGGTAAATCATGGTATGCTTTGTAATTTGCCACAGGCAAAACGCACTGAGCCACTGACAGGCAAATTGCGTTCATGGCTTCAGAAGAACGGACGGCGGAGCTTCCTGCAAGGACAGAAAGTTTCGGCAATGAACTTCCCCGGCTCTACGGCTTAACACATCCGGTCGGAGATGGAGCTCAGGTGTGCTCTGCACAGACAGAAAAATAAATTTATAAACACAGCAAACTTACACTTAACTTACATTTTTTATATTTTTAATAAAACATTTGCATGGTCATATGACTCTTCAAATATTTATAGAAATCTTATTGAAAAGTAATCATATTTAAAAGAGATTTACTTTAAAACAATAGGCTTTTAAATATGTAAATGTTTGCAAGAATGTTGGTTATAAGTATGTCATTTAATAACTTATAGAACCTCAAACTTAAAGCCTTTCTTTAACCCTTTCGACCCCAACTTTTTCCCTGTCGAAAAAAAAATATTTTTTTTTTGTATTCTGTTTGTATTGGGCCAAGCAGTATTTGAGTAAAGTTTGAACTCCCCACCCCCACTAGTTTAGGCGCTACCGGATGTTGCTTGTGGGCAACGTTGGGCCATAGTGTATATTAAAGAATACATTTTTAGTTGATGGTTATTTTTGTTTATTTTCAATTTTTAAGTATGGTAAGACATAAAACAGTTTTTATTGTTGTTACAGCATAGGTGTACTTTACATTTAATACATTTTGACATTGGGGTTCCTGTCTTACACAGTCTGCAACGCCCTTTTTCAGTAAATACCACCCAATGTTCCATGCAATCGTAACGCATAGAATTTGTAGGATTTGGCTGAAACTTGTATTTTTTGGATTGATTGGAAGACACACTGCTAGTTGGAGAACCCAAAGATATTATTGAGTTTTCTCTTTGCATATTTGATGGCCGACCCCTCTTTTTTCAAATGAAGTAGAGTAAGTACATTGTAGCAGCTCATGAGCAACTTCCATTTGAAATTTGATGAGCGGTATATACTTTTGATTTGGGTTTAGAAAATGAAAATTTTTTCTATACAGCAGCCATGCATTTGTCATTGATGTTCCCAAGCACCAATAAAAAATTCTAATGTACCACTTTCTTGAACGGTGGTTTATTTTATATAGCTCCATAAGCATGTCCGCTAAGTCTACTCCTCCCATACCCTTGTTATAAGAGCCTACGATAGCAGGCCTTACAACATCAATGTAAACTTTTTCTTTAAGACTCCATCGTTTGCACATTCCAACTGGCTGATGGTCTTCATACGAAGATAGTAGTTGAACCGACTTATTATCAAACCATTTGACGCATATCAGATTATTGTTTACTTCATATTTTGTATCAAATGATCCTCTTCCACGTTTTTTCAATTCTGCATCTGAAAGAAGTCTACAGCTGCTTATGCGGCAAGTTTGGGCAAGTGCCTTCGCCAACATACAGTGTGAAGTCATAAACTAATCCAGATGTTCCAGCGCGCGTAAACATTTTTAAACCCCATTTGTGAGGCTTAGCTGGGTTGTATTGCTTATAAGACGATTGGCCTGACAAAAAATTAAAATTGAATTAAAATTAAAATTAAATTTTAATAAAATTTAAATCTGAATACCTTTGTACGCAATGATTTGCTCATCAACGCTTTGATGTTCTTCTTGGGGTAGTTTACCAAAACTTTTTTTGAGAATGTCAAGTAAAGGGCGTATTTTGTACAGTTTATCATAGTTCAAATCACCTTTTTTTAGTTGTTTTGTATTATCGTTGAAATGTAAACATTGTTTGATTTTATCAAACTTTCCTCGTGGCATTGCATCCGATATAGCAGAAAGCTTGTATTCTTTTGACCAAGCCATTTTAAATTGAGGTACTTTTATGACACCCAAGTACAATAAAATTCCGATATACCTTTTTATTTGATCTCCAGTACATTGCAGCTCTATGCCGTGCTCTTGCAACCCATACAAATTAGTTTGATTTGTAATTAAATCAATAACATTATTGTCAAAAAAGCTGCAGAAATACTCTACAGGGGTCTTCACTTCATCGATTTGGCGATTACTATCTTCTTCCCAAATACACCCTGGAGCTTGAAATGGCCTATTTCTCCACTTAAGTGTTTTGGGATCAACTTTTTCAAAGCAATTATCAGCCACAACACTATTTTCTTGAATGCTTTTTTCATCAATCAAATTTTCAATATGCTCAAATTCTATTGATTCTCCCCTTTCCAATATACTTTTTAAATTATTCTCCAACATTCCAGAGATGTCTTCCATTTCATCACCACTTTCTTCGTCACTGGAGACATCCCAATCGAAGTTGACAATTCTCTCAATATCATCATTTGATAAACCTTTTTCTTTTGGTCTCATATTTTGGTGGTGCAATGGCCCAAGGTTGCTCACAAGCAACTTTATTACTTTGAAAATTCCTCAGCTGTTTTTTAATAGAAATCAATTAGATTGAACTACAACATGCATTAAAGAATTCATTTATTAACAAATTTCACTCACATTCTTCAACTTTTAATGCGTAATTAAAAAGTAAATCACTTTCTTTTCAATATACCTCACAATACAACAATCACTTTTTACGCGAGGCACGTCCAGCACATTCCAAATAATTTCGTCAAATGATGCGCAAACTAGAATTTTTTTGCTTACATTCTAAGTATACACATCAAAGCACCGTTATCTCGAAGAATAAGCAGACAAAAACAAAAGCACCGACTACCGATAGCCGTTAAACTTTTGAAATTGCTCACAGGCAACTTCGGGGTCGAATGGGTTAAATACTTTCTTTCTGTGTAGATTTCGCAGACCAGCGATGGCAGTGTGCATGCATGAGCTTTTACAAAGCCTGTGCTCCGCATTGTCCTTGCTTAATTGTCTGCAAGGACAACGGGAGCCGGAGTTCGAAGTGGACTTGGAGTTGGAGTCAGAGTTGTGGGCTTCGTTGCCTAGGCAGGTTGACAACAAGAAGTGCCGTCCTGCGGCTTCCCCAGCACAGCAGTTGCATAATTCTCGACCTCGTCTTCGGCTCACATCCTCTTTTCGCCCCACCTGCGAATAACTCGCAGTAGAACCCATAGTTGAAGGTACACATGTTCGCATGTCCTGACATCTACCGGCATCTCTACTAGAATCTCCAGACATCTCCGGCAGCAGCAGCAGCAGCAGCAGTAGCAGCAGTTGCAACTTCATTTGTGCTCGGCCAACTTGGCAAAACTTTCGAGTGTAAATAATTGCCGGGCACTCGGTGTGTTCAGTGTGTTTTTGCAAAGAGCTCTCCGGCCAGAAAAGAAAAGAAACTCAACCGCAAAAATTTGCTACTGGCTTGGGATGCTCGGCATTTATGGTTATTTATGTGCTCTATGGGGATTTTATGTGATATCGCTCCCATTCTCTCGAAAATGTAACCATTAGCTGCAGCTCCAATTAGTTGCTGTTGAGGATAAGTGTTATCCTTCGGAGTAAGGCGACATCCGCCGATTAATCAGACCTCTGACAAAACGTTTTGTCCACCAGTCCACCAAAAGTATGTGCCTCAGATAGTTCTTTCAACCCCATTGGAGGATGACCTTTTGTAGTTTTCTTTTGTTAATAAATACCTTCAATTAAAAAATAAGCTACTTATTTTTGTTTATCAGTATTTAAAAACTTAAAGTTTTATTACTTATTTATTTGTTATATAATTTAATTTTTGTGTTTTTAGCATTGTGCTACTAAAGTCGCTTATCTTTTATACTTCTAATTATTTTAACTTTATTATTATTTATTTGTTTTCACCATATTAAATAATACTTCTACACCTCTTTCACTAGACTTTTACCTACTACAACAACCCTCACCATTTCATGTGATTTCTGATTGCTGTCGGCTAATCGAGATTGAGAAATAGTCGCAGTGGCCAAAGTTTTTCCTCAGGCTTTGGGCCGCTTTTCCGCCATCAATCATTGTAGATGGGGAAAATGGTGGAGAGAAACGAGATTGGGAAATGGAAAAGCAACCAGTTAAGGGGCACCTGCGAGGGTGAACTGTATTAATTGCAAGTAAAATCACTTTGAACTTCATTAAAAAGCCACTTAATCAAGTCAAGTGAAGTTGCGTCTAAGTTTTTGCCACCTGAGATGCGAGCACCGGCATTCTGCTGAATTGCCTAAAAATTATTAATTAGCCGCCACCCTGAGACTCCATAACCCCACCCCACCTACCTACCCATTTTCCGCCTGTTTTTCCAGCCTGGGAAAAGTACCAGCCAAGGGCTAAGAAAAACCGTGCTGCCAGCTCTTAAATATTTCATATTTAATTGCGCGCGTAAGCAGCACATTTATTGCTACAACCAGCCCCCTCGCTTTTTTTTCATCCCCCTTGGGGCACTTACCTGAACCCCCTGCACCACCACCCGTTGAAAATTGGCAACATTAATAAAATTAGACCCGTCTCACCAGGCGAATGCCGCCAGCCCCCCTTTTTGCTATTTTCCATTTACCATTTTTCACTTGATTTGTGCCCCTCGCCGTGGCTCCTTTGTTTTCATAAATGCCCTTTAAAATCTTATTAGCCACGCGCTGATCAAAGAATGGAAAGGTCTTTAAGTGGAGGAGTGCTCGAGGCAAAGTCGAAAAACCTAAATCCAAATCCCGCCAGGTGACGCCAACTTAGCAAACGACACTTTGATGAGGGTTTCGTCCTTGGCAGAGGGAGTCCATTGAATTCAGTTGACTGGCATTCAAGTGGTTGGGGTTTTTGCTTGCTTACATATTCTTAAGGCATTATAATGGCAAAACAATTAGTCGTCTTCGATGGCAAAATGTGTTGAAAATCGCATGGTTGCATTGGGTGGTGTTACTGATTGAAAGTTCTTTTATAAAGATGTTAAATGGTTTAAGCAACGCTTTCACAATTTACTTCGGTTTGATTATTTTAGGCATATGAAAGGTGCTTAAAAACTCAAAATAAATTAATTGAAACGCGAATTTTTTCGCGCACATACAAATCATCTATTAAATCTTTATTAAAAAAAGAAAAATGTATAGTTTCAAAACATAACGCGAATTCTTCAGCACAGGAATAAACTGAATTCCGATTATCTAAAATGATCAGTAAGGGAAATATTTTGTTGAGATACCAAAATGAATGTTTTTATTTTAATTTTCATATCGATGTTCAAAGCTTTTCCCAATAAAGGGATTTGACAGTCATTTGTCTTCTGAAACTTGTGCCAAGTTCATTGAACGCACAGCTCTCCATCCACTTCAATAGGCCTGCCAGTTCTTCAGTTTTCAATTAGGGCTAATCCAATTTAAATTGGTCACAGTGTGAAAGGCTGACCATGGCATCCGTATCCGCATCCGCAATGGGACGGAGCTCTTTTCACACCTCCGCAGACAGGTCCTTTAAGCCCCCGCCCCCCTCTGTCACAGCATGTCAATTTCAATTTGACATTTATTTCATTATGCGTACATAAGGGAGGGGGTTCGATGGGCGGTTTGCTATATGTGTATAATAAGCCGCATTCGTTTATTCCAAAACCGCTTCAATTGTTGCACACTCGATGCATTTGAATACCCATTGACGGCGATCCATCTGTGTGTGTGCGTATGCGGTCTGCAATTTGATGTTGCGTATGCTGGCCGCGTACCGCCTTCCGACCTTTGAACCACCCACTGATTAACCCTCTTCACTGCTAAAAATAAATTTTTAAAAATTTATAAAAACAAAGCTTATATTAATCGTTTTCACAGAAGCTCATAACTGGCTTGTTATTCATAAAACGCAAATTTAGATTTAAAAAAATATACCGTTTATTAACATACAAATTTTGAGACAATTTTAACAAATTTTTTTTAAAAAACTTTAAAACAAATAATTTTAGTTAGTCTAAAAGTACAAAAATATTTTATGTTTTAAATATAATTTTTACCTAAAACTATCTATCATCCGAAAACTTGTTTATGGCTTTGATTTTTGTTGCTTTCAATGTTTATATATTTCTTATATACCAAATTTAAATAATATTAAATTTATTAAAATTATTTTAAATTTGTTGACCATAAAATAATATTTAAAATATCTGTGTCTGAAATGTGCAAAAAAGGTTAATTCAGAATTGTCATATAAATATATTGCAACAGAAATAAGAAATTTTCTCAATAAGAAATTTAAATCTTATTTTATTTGTTTTTTATTGAGAATCACATAATAATTTGTTTTTAAATGCATTTGATTTCATGGTTTTTAATGGTTTACACAAATTTTATAGTATGATATTAGAAATTTCTCACTGATATCAATATTTTTTGTTTTCTGTGTGCCCTACGGCAACATTTTGTGGTTTTCATTGCTGTTTTCGTTGTGGCAGAAATCCTTTTCCGCTGGACACGGAAGTGGGTCCTGCGGGCAGAGGTGTGGGCCTGGGGGGGAGGAGGTATGGATTGGGGTTGTGATTGCGATCGGCGGGGGGTTCGAAAGCAGGGGGGGAATGCACGCACGACTACATTGTCAAAGTTTTGTGTGTCATTATTGTGGCTGTTGGCGGTTGCTCTGTGCCCTCGTCGTGTTCGGCTTTGTGTGCCCCCAGAGTTGCCCGCTTTTCCTCGCCTTTTCCCACCGTTTCCCTTCGTGTTTGTTGTTGCGGGGTTATTAAAAACTTTTACCGCTCGCAAAAGACCCGCCCACAGAGACAACCATCCGTCCGCCCAACCAACAGACCGCTGCAGTTGCTCGTTTTCGTTTTCATTTTGAGTTTCATTGTGAATGTTAATTACTCCAGCGGCGGTGACAACTGCCAAAGCCAGGATCTGTTTTGGTCCAGGTCTAGCGACTGAAACTGCTGTCCGGCACCTCCACTCTTAATGGGCACAGAAAAAAAAGTTGTATGCTAATGTAATTTAATACGTTCTAGTTTATCAATTAACTAAAACAAAAAAAAAAAATCTTCTTCGCTGCCTTTGATTTCCTAATATTTTGTGTATTTCAAATTTGAGTTTAAACCGTAAGTCAAACCAATCTGAAAGCAAACTATAAATCTTTTTTTTTTTATTAATTAGCCATCCAATGTTTATGTAAATTAACAATAAATAAATTTATTGAGCAAGACAATTTGTTTTAGTGAAAAAATATATATTTGAAGTGTTTTTTAAAAGATCATGAAATGGTTTTTCTATCATCTAGTTTTCCAAAATTTTGTATATCCTGTTAATTGAGAAAACTTTTAAATAGTGCTTGCTTTTTTTACGTGTCTTTTTCTTGCACCCATTTTTTGTACTCACTTTTGCTCCCTTTTCTCTGGCTTATAATCAAACTTATTTACTTTATGTGACTTTTATGAGAATTAAGCTGCATGCGGTCACCTCGGTTTGTAGTGGTTGGTGTTTTCGTTTATTCCGATCATGACGATGTTAATGACGCCGTGGATGAGTTGTGGACCAGTTGGGGACCAAGGGAAATTCCATTAATTAGAGATATGGCCCCAAAGTGCCCGCTCAGAATGAGTGCTACACAAAGCAGACAATAGGGTGCTTTTCCCCAGCAAGAAAACACTTTAAACACTCTCTTTTTTTATTTAAGTAAGTTTGGTCTTTTATAGAATATTTTACTTAGTTTTCAAACTATTTATGTATTTTTAAAAATAACCATTGTTATAAATGATGAAAAATATGCCAATGTGGAGCTAAATTTCACCGTATAACTTTACCGATAACTTAAAAAAAAATAAATCACGTAGGAATTACTTCCGGACATCTGGGATGCTAAAACTCTTAGTCTCGTACTAAATCGAAAATTATTTGAATGGGGGGTACCACAAATATTTTGATATGTTGCGTCGCGCTGTCGAGCTGTCAGAAAATTATCCCCGTGTGCCTTTGTCTTGTGTTCATGGTGCACAGAAAAAAAAATGTAAAATGATGAATTTCGTACATTTAAAAAAAAAATTAATTGAGAATTATATTATTTAGTATGATATTTATTTTTATATAAAAAAGTATTCCCGCAGGCTGTACCTATGTTCATAAAAATGATTTCTTTCTGAGCAGGGCTCAAAATATTAATAAAAGTACATCTAAAATAGTAATATCTAGTAATATTTCTTTTTTCAACATTCTGGCTTTGGTTTCCCCTTAATCCCCCTTTCCCCACGAACCATAATATCCCCTCGTTTGACCACAATGTTCTCTTTAAGTTGGGAAACAGTGTCTTTAACCGCTCTAATGTGCTGTATGCTATATGGTATATGGTAACCTTAGCTCCTCCGACATCTTCTTCCGGTCGTAGACGCAGACGTTGCCATTTCCCCGTTCCCCGGTCTCTGGTCTCCGGTCTACGGCCTCACTTCTCCGGACTTCAGACTCCTTTCTCCAAGTACGACGACGACTCATTGTCTTTCGGCGGACTCACGTGCTCACGTACGAAATAATTATAGCGCAAGTACGTGTCCCGCATTTGCAAGCACATGGCTTTCCCTTTGGCATCGCTTTTCCTTTTGGCCCAAGCGGGTCATCAGTTTTGCCACCCAGCCACCCACTTTTCCAGGGCTGGGGAAGAACCATATTATTGGCATATTTTGGCAAAAACCATTTTTAGTCATTTTCCAACCGTTTGTCGGGGTACGCGTGTCCTTCTTTTTATATTTGGACGAAAAAAAATTGGCCCAAAAGTTTTCAGCTTTTTTTTTCGCAGTATTTAGCCCATTCTTTTTGGGCTTTTTTAAGCATTCCCTTTTTCGATGTGAGTTTTTATTATAGAAAAGAGTCCCTGAAAAGTTGGCATCATGTGGTCGTTGTTCTGATTGTTTCCAGACTTTCCTAGAAGACGTTTTCGTTATTACTTTTTAAGATATTACCGCGGCTTTCGGTGGCACTCTGAGTGATATCTTTTTAGTTTCGACCTGTAAGCAAACACTATTTTGTTGACAACGAAAACCTTAAAATTCTTTTATTTGAAAATTATCATTTACCGTCTCACTTTCTTGTAAAAATATTGAAAAAATTGAAAATAATTGTCTTAATTAATGTATAAAGTTGTTAAAAAATTGCAACTGCTTTAGCTCGTAACCTTAAGTAGACGAGTTAAGCTAAGCAATTTACTGCCTTTACTCATCGGCGAGATTAGTGAGGAAGTTGTCACGAGATCTTGGCAGACGGCGAAACTTAAACCAGGAGTTAAACAGGATATTTTGGAAAGGGACGAAAAAGGCACTTCAAGAGGGCGTCGTCACAGCTGTTGCATTCTGGGCCTAAACTGTGCGTCGTCTCCTCCTCAACCACAAAACGCACACGTTCCACGATGTGAAGTCCTGTGATGAGGAGGTGGACAAGATATGGAGGTGCCATAAAAGGGGCGGTGAATGGAGGAAGGGCGTTCCGAACACTCGCAAAAGTTTCCGCCGAAGTCCAACATATGTTGTTCATGCATGCCCGTCGACAACTCCTCCTTTTTCAACGGGGCCCCCTCCCATTCCAAATTCTTTGCCCTGCAGTCACTGAGTTAGTCATACACATGGACAAATAATAGATGACAAAGTTATTAATAATGATATTGATAATTGAGTAAATATAAATATAAATATAAAAATTGTATATAAACAAGCTTTAAGTTTTTAATATACTGAGTGGTGATGTTAAAATAAAAATAGGTATCACAAAATATAAAGTAAACTTAAAGATAAGTTATAAATCGCTATGATACCGATACTTAGTTGTTATAACGTTATTATTATATCGATACGATGTAATAATTAAGACGTTGATTAAATATGACATTTAATACAAGATTTTCAGAAACAAAAAGGAACTATAGTAATTTTACAATACAATTTTACAAACATTTTTCTTCATTATTTTGCAAGCAGATTGATAATACTTCCTAATATTTTCTTTCTTGTTTTAGTGATATATTTTTTAAAGTGCAAAACTTCCACACACACACACATGTTATCATCCAGCACGTGTGAGTGTGTGTGCCACAGTGTGTAATTATAACAAGTTTTCTAGGCAATTTTTCTGTTTTCCTTTTCGTTTTTCGCCCCAGAATTTCTTTTCCCTTCTTTTTTTTTTTTTTTTGGTACCGCTTCTACTGTTGGGTACTGCTCTTCTGTTGGGTATCTGAAGAGCAAGAAATAAGTTTTTGATAAGAAAGTTATGATGAGTTTTCTTCCCTCACACACACACGCACACACACACACTCATATGGCAAGGAGAAAAGATGGTATAGCACATGTACACACAGCTGTTGATTTTGGCCAAATTAGTGCAAACACGTCTTGTTTTGAGTTGTGGCCCATGTGGAACATGTGCAACTAATTTGCAGTTATCAAGAGTTCTGCCTTCGACGGGCTTGAATGGATAAGCTGCCGGTTGGACATTGATTGTGCTCCAATAATCCCATCATAACTGCTACACCCCCATCCGTCCCCATCACCATCACTAATTTGCATTTCCGGTGGTGGCCACAGAAACGGGAGGTGAAAACTTGGTATAAAGTAATATTTTTGGGGCTCAAAATCCCCGCTGGCCTGTCTGCCGACTGTCAAAAGTTTATTTATTTGACACCGAAAAAGTTGACACAGACACCAGGCCGTGGGCGTGACTTTGTGCCTGAATCGGATTTATTTATATGTATACATACATATATATATCTATGTGTAGATGTGCATGTATAGGCCTGCCTGGCCAAAATTGGATTACAATTGAGTTGTAATTATGCGACAACAAAATGCGTTCGTTCAACTGGATGGTATAGTAAGGAAGGGGCGAACCGCCTCTGTTTTCCATGTTGTCGGCAATTTGAGTCGACGAGTCCTGGCGACGTCTTTCGAAATTTCGCATTTTGCATTAATTAAAACTGATTTAATTAAAGCTTGTCGTGTTGCTTTTAAGTATTCCAAGGACCAGCAAGGATGAGAGACAGCAGGACCACTGGCTGGAATAAAACAGAACAGAACTGAACAGCCTACCCCGTCCGTCCAACCGACCAACCGTCCAACTCCCCTGGAAATGATTGAAGCGAAAGACCAAAGTGTTTTCGACTCGTCTCCCCCGTCTTGTCCCCCGTCAAAGCTTCTTTGTCGGCTTTTGAAGAGGTGAAAGTTTAATTAAATATGCATAGAGCGTACACAAGTATGTCTATTACAGGTCCAGATTCGCTCAGAGTCCTTCAATCTGATTGAGCCGGGTTTTTGAAAACAGAATACCGCTGCATTCTTGAAATACCCATACACAATTTAATTATTACCTTGTTTATGTGCTGCGTAACACTTACAAAGGGTATTATAAAATTGATCAGAATGATCGCATGCAACTTGATAAATTTGGTTGTTTTTTAAGTGTCTATCTTTATTTTTATATATTTGATAAAATAATATCGGATGCATGCCTAGACTGCAGGGGTATTATTACATCGGCTTGCCAAAGTTGGCTTCCCCTCTCGTTTTTTTTTTACAATCACAGGTGCTGACTAAAATCCAGTATAGTCGCGACAAAATATTATACCTATTCTATTTCTTTAATGTAAACTTGGTCTGTAAGAAAAAAAACATACAACTTAAAATACTTAAAATATAGCTTTAAAAAAAAATTGTTACTTAAAATAGTAAGTAAGACTTGCTTTACATTAAATAAGTAAACATTTTTTTTTTTATACAGTTA
The DNA here is from genome assembly GCF_018152505.1 of Drosophila elegans. Classification (NCBI taxonomy): domain Eukaryota; kingdom Metazoa; phylum Arthropoda; class Insecta; order Diptera; family Drosophilidae; genus Drosophila; species Drosophila elegans. Next base: position 10,627,944 of record NW_024545513.1, on the reverse strand, counting down.
GCAAAAATAAAATTTTTTTTGGTTTTTTATAAATTGGTTTTTTATGCTTAGCAAATAATCTGTTTTATATATATTTGAGATGTGATGTGTTGATAATATCAGTTTCCTAGTAATCTTTTTGATCAGACGTGCCTTGTCGGCAGGCTGTCAGTAAAATTATAAACATTCGACACTTATCACTGGCTGAAGTCTCTTACGATCGAAATTCCGGTTAGCAAGACAAGTTCAAAAATTAAAATATTCCGAAAAAACTTTTTGTACAATAAAATTAACAAAAATTCACCCAAAACCGAGAAGCATCAAGATGAATCCGTTTCGTGCACGTATCGGCGCCAATCATCGCGGTCACTTGGTTCAGGATTTGGACTTGGATCTGATCAGGTCGTTGGAGCGATCGGTGGAACGCCGGCGGATGCGCCGACTACTGCTGGACCGCCAGTTGAACAACTCTCTGTTGCTGTGCGCCGGTGATGGTATCTACGTGGGGAGTTGGCAGGAACCCCCAACGCCCACCGGTCAAATGGGTCAAGGCGATGGCAATGTGCATGGATATGACGAAAATATTGTTGTGGCACCACCGCCGCCGGCACTACCTCCTCGTACGATCTAGAATTCTGTGTGCCGCCTCCTGTGTGTCTGGTGTCCGTTTTCTCATAAATCGATCACGAAACATCAGTTAAACATTACATAGAAGTACCCACACATATATACTCGAATCCGAAGCCTGTCCAGACGCATGGTCTCTTATTATTATATGCCATCTCTACCCCCCAAAAATAATTTCTGGGGAGGATATCCTGGGGATCGGACGACACGCCGTGGTGCACGCATATAATAATTTCCTGTTCAATGAGCAATTATCGTAATAAAGATACAACTCGGCTACTCCATAGTATATAATATAAAAATGGATACGCGGATGTGACAATGGGGCGATGCTGATGACAACGATGCTGATGATGATGATGATGATGACTCGTCTGTTCTGTGCCGTTCTGTTCTGCTCTTCAGTGCTCTGCTCTGATGTGACGGATAAAGCCCGAGTTCAAGTCTGATTCCCGTCTGTCATTTTGTCCGTGCGGTTAAGGGTTGACGGGGGCGTGACGACGAACAGACGGAAGTGCCGCCACGGAAAGTTGATTGAACTGCACTAGTTTGCCATCCCCCAAAATGGCTGGCATGCAATTTACTCATTACTTTATATACATACTTTACAGGGGGCATTAAAATTCACTTCTTTTCTGACTTTTAGATTGATAGATTCACCAAAGATTTTATGAGTCTTTATTATTCACCAATAAATTACCCAGAGAGGTTAATAAATTTTACACAAAACAATTTTGTGGCTTATTAACCAACAGATCTAATTCACTTTTCAGTGAACTCATAAATTAATTTAGTATAGTAATATATTATATTTATTACAAATGAGTTCAACAATAAATTCAGCATTGAAATTATAAATAAATTACCATTGCCTAAACTTTACTAACAATTAAATAATTTTGACAAATAACTAATATAGAACTGAGTTAACCACTCAAATTTGTAAATAGTTTTCCTATTCAGTTAATCAATGCTCTTCTGAAGATTTACCAAAAAAAATATTTATATAATGCAATTTTTTTTCGTTACATTTAATTCTAGAATGGAAACCAAAATAATACCATGATCAATTCGCTTACATTCACCAATTAATTTATGAGTATTAAATGTTAAAGGCCCAGGTGCCATGTTATCTTTGCTAGAAGCAAATCTTATTTGGCTGCCAAATGAAACAGATTTTACCCTCTCAGTTTCAACATTTGCATAATCAAAGCAAGATTTGAGAGCAGCCATAGGAGCATAGGAGCAATTGGTCTGCACTGGGTGTTTGACTTTCGTTATGGCCATCTAGCAGCTTTAGGACTTCCCAATCAGTAAGGCCAACTTGCCAGACGTCGAGTGTATCAATTCGGAAGCTGCCTTTCCTCCTTTTTTTTTATACTCGCCATTAGCAGGCAATGTCGAGCTGTCAGACAGTCCATAGCCTTTTTCGATGGGGCTTCGTTCGGGATGGTCCTTTGTTTTGTTCATTGAGAGAACATTTTATTGCTTTATGCGTTTAATGAAGTGTTGCTGCTGGGTGGTGCACAGGAAGAAATTATAATTGCCCTTAATAGTTCGCCTCAGATATAAGATAAATATTGTTAAAATTCAATAAAATTATTGAAAATATAATTTTGATAACGCATTTCAATAGTAAAGAAGAATTTATAAATCTGATATCGAAGTTGTGCCTATGATTATAATTAGGAACCGTCATAATTGTCAGATAAGCTATGCTACAAAAATCATATTTTTAAGCCGTTTTCAAAAATATACAAACGATCCTAATATATGTTTGACCTGCGAATATTTAAATACCTTCAAATCTTGTAGACATAAACACATCTTTTAAAAAATGTACGAAGATGAGTAAAGCCTTTTCTTTGTTAATTTTTAAAATATACCCTGGACCTGTTATTTTTCTCTTTGTGGAGGCACTCAAAATCCACGACCCTTGGGACACAGACAGCAACCCTTCGCTTTCACTTTTTGAACCGGGCTCCAAGACAGGAGCCAGGCAGCATATCAAACATTTCTGACAGCCTATGACGTCTGCCGGAGGAGTGACTGCCTCTTTGACTCATTCACTGACTGTCTGACTGACTGGCTGACTGACTGACTGATTGACTGATTGATGAACCGTCAACTGGCTGCCTTGGAAACCAAGACCGGTGTCACTCACTCACCCACGAAGCTCGCATGTAATGCATAAAGAATGAAGCTTAAATAAAAGTTGGGAGATGAGAAATAGGATTAACTTGTCACACAATTGAATTTAATTTTCATACACAACGAGGGCGGGCGAAAAAGCATCTGGAAAACCCGTCCAGACATTGCCCCCCCCGTCTCACTTCGGGGAATATATATATATATGGAGTTCGAGTCGACTCGAAAAATGCTTTTGTGGTAATCCCGCACCGAAGCCGATTCGGGACTTTCGTAATGAAATTACACGAGCCTCAGATTTGTCAAAGCAATCAATAGACCCGGATGTGCAACCTTCGTTTGAATGGACTGCTATTGCTGTTCGATGGGCTGAGATCTTTGATGAGTCTGTGCCATTGAGCTCACTTTGGGAATAGTCGGTCGAAAATAGCCAACAGAAAAGGTATATTCAAAAAGAGGTACAAAAGAGTTTTTTGCATTGCTCTGTAGCAGAGTTTATGGGGCATGAAAAACCTTTCTTAACGTTAATAAAAGCGGTCAGGATAAGCCATATTTTCAACGCCATTTGAAAACGCACCATAAGCGAAAAATTATTTTAAAATCAACTAATTTTTATTTCCTACAGTCGTATCAGGAAATGCTATAATTATATGTTATAAATAAAATTTAAAAACAGGTACAAAAAAAAAAAAATGTTATAGACAAAAGCAGTGGTATTTTTTTTTTTAAACCATTTCTCTCAAACCATTCGCACCCTAGATCGAAGGTTCCTTTGACAATTCCCCATTCGCTTTTCATTATGCACATCATCCATCAATTAATTGACTGCACTCCATCGCTTCATTGCGTATGCCGCTCACATGCCGCTTGTATCTTTGATTAGCGAAAACAAAAGCGAAAGAGTGACGGGAGTTCATTAAATGTCACACAAATGTGCCAAATGGAAGGATGTACGCAAGTGGGTGGAGGTGGGAGGTTATAGGGTAGTGGGTGGTGGGTGGTGCACCCCACATTCTATCCATATGCTAGCACTCACCACTTCGCTCCTTTGGTCCGTTCAACTTAATTAAATAGCAACAGATTCGAGGGTGCGGAATCCTTTCAACCCAGAAGTTAGCCAACAATCACATCCTCACTTTCGTACACCCAGAAAAAAGTGCATTATATATATATATATATATATGTATGCCAAGTGTCTATTTTACTTTAATTAACAAATACTATTTAAATTTAAAAAAAAACTAAGATAAGAAAAACAGTAAACTAATACCCTTTAGGATTTTAATTTAAATTCAAAATATTCAGTATTTGATATCGTAGATCTTACGTTGATTAAATTGAAAAGTTAATGCCAACTGCAGTAATTGAAGTCTTTTAGCAGAAAATGTTTCCATTTGTGTACCGCTAAATGTACTGCCACCTTTGAGAGCATTCCTCCTTTTTTCGCGGTGCAAACCGTCAATATCACCGTGGTGCACATAAAAGTTTCTAATCCATTTGCCCGATACTTATGCACGCCTGCACTCGAGGGATTAATAAGTGTGGCTGCTTGTAGTGCCACCCCAACTCGCTGGCTCTTTCCTCCTTTTGCCGAGCTACCATATATCCATCTTGCCGAATCGGATGGTTTGTTTCAACCACCGCCAATCGCTCGACTTTGCAGCCAAATCAATTTCAACTGTCAACTGTCAATCAGGTCGCAATTCAATCACGCAACGTCCTCGGAGAGAGTGTTGCTTTTCTCCTTCTGCGACAGCGACGACGACGAAGAAGACAAACTTTAAGAAGAATCAAACCGAGCCCGAAGAAAGTATACTATACACCATAGCACACCACACCACATTTCCCTGAATTATTCAAAGGCATCGAACGGAAACCCCAGCCCACAAAGCAGCCTGTGTGTTATTAATGTTTTTTGACTCCGAAAGGCGGCGAGGCGAGTCACGACCAAGAGTCACAAACATTTGTTCAAGAGAGTTTTATGAATTACATCGTTAGACGCCAGAAGAAGGGGGTGTTGTACACAGATTTTTATTGGTATTATTGCCATTTACAACTCGGCACCCGTTACGTTTTGACCCGGCCCTCTGCATATGCATTACTTACCCGTAGTTGCTGCCCAAAGAACCCAATCGCTAAACCAAGCTGGATCAGAAGCCCTGGTAAATTTCGCAGTCAAGACACATGTCACGTATTTTGCTCGTAATTATGGCAAACGTGAGAAATTTCGTTAAGATTTTCTTAACACATTTTCTTGTGCATTTATACAAACATACATACCCTCGCATCTATGTATATACAAAGTGTGTGCTTTTTGCTCGGGCAGTGGCATAATTTTAGGCATTTTGGCTCAGTCGTGTGCTGTACAGTCACCATAAGCATGTGGTGACCTTACAAAGCACGAGCTATAAAAATAATGCCCCATGAGAGATCTAGGTTTAATTTGCCACCCAAGACGCTCATTAGTTCAAAAGTCACTTCAAAGGTTTAGCTTTAAATCCCAATTGGTTTTGTGAAACCAATTAGTATTTTAAAATAAGTAATAATCAGTCGTGAGTAATATTAGTTATATTTGAGTATAAGCACAGATATGAGAGATGATTAAGTACAAATATTATTTATATTTATTGTTGTCGGAAAATTTTATTCACAAAGAATCTTAAATCGTGTAAATATTATTTATTTAATGTGAAAACATGTTTATTAATTGGCAACACACTCTTTTCTATTTTATTGTACACTGATTGATATTAATCCTATTTTTTGGCTGAAAGTTCCTGCAACTGTTTAACTAATAAGATTATCAGTTCCTGAACCTTGGCCACAAAATCCTTGATAAGCTGCCTTTTCGACGTCGCTGTTTCCGTCATATTTAGAGTCTGACTGGGCAGACTCCAGGCCACTGTCACCATCACTGTTTTGGATACAATGTTAAAGCTTAGCGTTTTCTTGGCTAGCTGGTAAAAAGAGGAAATAACTTACGGCAAAGCAGGGCAACGAGCAATACTTTTTGGTTGGACATACTCGAGATGAGAACTGTGCCTTTCTAAGGGCATGCACCCTACATAAATAGTTCAAAATTTGGTCCTACGTGGTCTTCAGCGCGTCGACTGCTCACGTAACTGAGATTAATTTTGACTTGGGTTTTGGTTTATGGAAGGCTTAGCCATTTCATCGGCTTAAGTTAAGGGTTAGGTACTATTTTATTTGTACTAGTAAAGCTGTCATGGAAATAACCCATAATGTAAGACTGCAATTTTCAAAATATATTACTAAGAAATTTCATTTAAATATTTTTTAGCTCTGAAATATTAATAGTGTTTGTATTCCAATTTATGGTATCAAATATCAAAAGAAAGAATTTGAATTTTTAAAATTCTTTGTTTATAACAAAATTGAAATAATTTAAAGTTTTATGCATCAATTTGAAAAATTCCAATCTTAATATAGTTAACATTGTTAGTTGAAAAACGAATTTAAATAATAATATTTAAAAAATAAAGAAGCCTGCGTAATGGTTACCCGTTTCCACTATTTATATACAAGTTTCTGAGGGTCCTGAAATTTCTGAAGTCATACTTTGGCACTTGTTTTACGATGACTTTAAATAAATTTTCGAAAATAATATTTCAATATGCTCAAAACTTTACTTTATTTTCAATTAAAATTTTACAAATCTTCACAAACTAAATATTTATATATGAAACATTGTTAAATTGACATCAAATTGATTTCCGGCTTTAGAGGTGAAGTGGCACTGGTAGTGGTGGTAGTGGTAGTGGTAAATCCGGTTTTGATTTAAGTGGGTTAACATTCTCTACCAATGTTGGGACTGTCTCAACCGCGGCAGCCACTCCACCCATTACTAAGGGCTTAGCTAAGTTTAGTGGATCAGTGATGTCAGGACGAGCCTCAATAGTGCCCAGGTAGCAGGCTGAAATAAGAAATTCAATAAATAAATGTTTACCCCAGGAACCGATACTCGTGATCGAAGGAATACACACCGCACACAATTAGGGCAACGACGATCGATTTGTTGAACATTTTAGCACGGTTTGGATGTATCGACTGCTTGATCCAACTAAATCAACTTCGGTATTTATAGTTCTCGGTCGTAGAACTTTCTGGGCCAAGCGCACGTTTTAGCTATCACTATCTAGAGCGTGCTCTATGATTTATCACGAGCTTGAAATCGTGGTTATATACTAGTAGGGCATACGTCATACCTTTCGCAGTGGATTTATACTTCACCAGAGAAATGCGTTTGCAGAATTCAAATATATTTGTAAATACCTTAAATCTTCAAGAGAGATTTAAGTTGCGACACCTTTTTATAACCGTTATTTGTAAAGTAAATGGATGTATTGTGTTTATAAGTAGAATAAAGCGTTTCTGACCCTATTAAGTACAAATATTTCTGATCTGGGTCAAAAGCCTGCTGTTCATAAATTATATGGTAAATGGTATAACTGAAAGTCCATTCCTCTTCGATCAGATAAGTCAAATTTAATGAAAGTGCTGCTAGGAATGGGTCAATTTTGAGAGCTTTGCGGTTGCTCAACTTAGGCTTAGGCAAGCGATTGGGGAATATTATATAAGAAATATTAAGTTTAGAGTTACAACTTAGTAGCCAGATAAGGATTTAATTCATTGGTGCGATTCTGTCTGTCCGTAAGAACATCAAATTTTGGGATACTATAAGAGCTTAAGAGTAAAGATTAAAGATGCAGATTCTGTATGCAGCTTTTTTCCGGTACAAATGTTGGTAGATAAATGTTTTTGGGAGGTATATAAATTTATAATCGATTTTTCGAAGTAAGCAGTAATTTCTAGAAAAAATATTAATGATTAATGCCGTCAGCTGGAAGATAAAATATACCTTAGGGGCAGATTGCTGCCCCAATAAAATTGCATGTGGGCACTTTTCTTATAAAATTGGTTTACACTAAATTTTAGCTTTTTGCTAAAGTCTTAAAACTTATAACCATTAATAAGAAAAAACATTAAGCTTATACAATGTTGTATATTTATATAAGTCTTATTGCCAGGATGAACATATATTCTTTTTCCCAACTGCAACCAGAGAAATGCTAAATGTAAAATATATTATTTCATAAACACAACTAAAAACTTATTTATGACAACTTCGTTGGGTGCTCTTCCCTGTTTTTGTTTTAACTTTTAACTTTTTTGCACTTGCATTCTGTTTTAGCAAATTGCTTTCATAATAATTCGCTATTCGTTTCTTGTCACGTTCCAGCTCAATAATTAGCATATTCAGCTTTTCAAGAGGGGGTGGTGATGGAATGACATGTAAATACATAATTAAAATTCTGTGTTTTTTTAACATCAACAATTAAACCAATTCCATTGCATTCGTCGCTTGTTATCAGAGCTAATCGGATGCCGTAATTTCTGTGTAAATCTCGTTCGATTTTTCCATCGCTTCATCATTTTCTTGAATCACTTTTTATTTTCCATAACTGAATGAAATTGGTTTAACAATTGACGATTGCTGGCTTGTCGCCTTATTAGCAATAACAGTTTTATTTGAAATTTGGATTGTTCAGTGATAATTTAAGTTGAGTACATAAAAATAGTGTCTAAAAACAAAGAATTAATAATATTAAAAAATGTACCAATCAATATTTTTTAAAGTTCTTATACAATTTTGTATTTAAAATCTTGAGATAAAAACTCAAGATAAATGCATATATTTTTTTAATTTGAATGAATACGGTATTTTAATAATATTAAATGTGATCTTTGAAACTAAATCTAAAATTTAAAATTAGATTCTATAAAAACCATTATATAACTTTAAATAAGTATATATCAGAATTTGGGTCTGGTCCAGTTTACTTTTATTGTTTAAATAAACAATAAACGTTTTATGGAATAAAAGCTGCAAAAGTGCTGGATATGTAAGGACAGAAATTGTTCTCTTTATTAAATCTGTTTGAAAAAATGTATTATATTTACATAAAAAGTACATTATTTCTTTAAAACTACATTGCTTTAATTTATTTATTTGCAATCGTTTTATTAATGAACACATTTAAACGCGTTGTTTTTGTATTGACCACTGCTTTTCGAAGTTGCTTAAGATTACGTGCTCGGTTGTTAATCGAATGCATGTGCCATGCATCCGGTTGGTATGCTCGTAGTACATATTTTAAAGAGTTCAACAAGTGTAAGCTACTTCCGGAATCGGAATTCAGAATCTGAATCTGAAGACATCTTCAATGGCGAAGGGGCGAAAAGTGGAGAATGAATCTGGGGAATGAGAGTAAGAGTGAGTGGCAACAGCTGGCGCATCGAGATTGGAATCGGTTGAAGACGCGATAAGTTAATCGGCAATCGCACGTACATAGCACACGTTTCCGGACGTGGTGCTAGTGTACATCGATATAAAACTGGACCATCTGAGCACTCAGAAAATCAGTTCAATTAGCCAATTTTATAGAGCAGTACGCCCAGTAACAGCAGCAACACCATCGACTAAAGGCTTCAACTCAGGGCTAATTAAGGAAACGGAAAGGAAAGCAGCACGTCGAAAATGCTGCCGTCACGTAAACATTTAATTGCCTTCCTTGTGGTGACAACATTAGGTAATTAGTGGTTGGCTCACATGACTTTATCTTGGATGCTAATTCTTAGTTCATTTCAGTCTGCTTAACAGTGGGACAGGATTCCTCGTTTCAGGCCACGATCACTAGTTCAAACAATCAACTTCAGTCGCCGAATGGAACGAGCTTGAACGAAACCATTACGATTAACATTAGCGAAATAATTGCAGCTGCCGATGCTTTATCAAATGACACAAACATTTCGAGCTCTACAGCTCCAACAGGAACATCAACAACCTCCTTAACGGATTCAACAACAGCACAAGCAGCAATAACCACAACTACAGATACATCCACCAGCACACAATCGACAACAACTACTTTAGCCGAAACAACAACCACAACAAATTCACCAACTACAACAACAACCACACAAACTTCTACAACAACACCACCATCCACTACAACCACACAAACTTCAACAACAACGCCACAATCCACAACAACCACACAAACTTCTCCAACAGCGACTACAGAAACTTCAAGTACAACGCAGCAGTCTACCACAACAGTTCTGGTCACAACAAGTACACTAGCATCCATAACCACACCCCAAACCTCTACAACAATTACTCCGACTTCAACAACAACACCAGAATCTACCCCAAGCACTGCTCAAGTTTCAACGAACACACCGCAAGTCACAACAACACCACTAACCTTAACAACATCAACAACACCGCAATCTACAACAACATCAGCATCACCGCAATCCACGACAACAACCACGCCAAACCCATCAACGACTTCACAATCCACAACAACAACAACACCTCAAATTTCAACAACACCACAATCCACAACTCTACCTTCAACAACACCGCAAATTACCTCCACAACATCAGAATCTATAACAACAACCCCTCAAATATCAACAACAGATCCACAACCAACCACAGCAATAGAACAGACTTCAACAACAGCACAACCTACAACAACAACCAGCACTGAAGTTTTAACAACAACCACTAGCACAACACCACTTGCTTACACCGTTTACACCATGGAGCCATATCCAAATATTTATGGCCGAACAAACCAGAGCAGCCAGACACCACGCAGATTGCGAATGGGTCGCAAAGGACGCAGGGGCAGGAGACCACGTCGTCGCACTACCTTGACACCACTGTCTTCTAGCAGCAGCACCACCACCACAACAACAACAACAACAACAACTGCCAGAACAACAGTGAATGGCGATGATTTTAGCGGGGACTACGACGACATTATCCTAAACTCAAACACTGTGCTTGAACCGTTTCCGCAACTGCCTCTGGAGCTCGGAAATATCGAAAATAACAGAATCCCGAAATAGTGATTCGTTTGCAATATCCTCCAGGAGACTGAACCAAATCTCATCATCAGCTTAGTTGTAACAATTCATATAAATTTAATAAGTGTGTCACAAAATGATGTTTACATTATACTTATATTAGAAAAAGGTATCGTTTTATATCGTAGAAATAACTTTAATAGAAGAAAAAATGTTTTGTTTCTTAAAAGGCTTTATTGTTTAGTTCTTTATTTTTCTAAGTGTAAAATTATAAGACAACTGCCAGACAAATACTTTGATAATCTCGCCAGTCTCCATATCAATGAGCGTGTCGACACCTAGGTTGCAAACAAAGAGCAACAAAATATTTTAAAATGTATGATAATGCCATGCAGTCAAATTATAGCTTATATTAAATACATTACATTGCAAGCTTTAATTCAAAGATATAAGTCTTAAAGTTTCTACTGCAACAAAAACAATTTGAAAATAATAATGCATCACCTTTACTGAAATAAATGCCGTACCATTGTCGGCAGTATATCATTACAGTTTAATTAAACAATTATTAATTGCCTTGTATGCAGAAAGACAAATTATTTTCTCAGTCAATGCTTTTGTGCAGATTGAATATTTTTGCCTTAAGTGTCCATTTCGTGCATTGTATTTCCATGCACAAAATCTCTATTCAACCGAAGAAGATAATTATTTTTGTGTGGCAAAAAGCTCTGACAACTCAACAGCAATACATTCCAATCTGGCGAGCCTCATTAACGAGGCAAGTTAGTGGACGCAAATGGGGTGGGCAAAATGGAAACAGAAACTTCCAACCTGAAAGGAAACCAGGGAGAAACTCATAAAACACAAACGGACAAACAGGCAAATAAACAGTTGGTGTGCAATTAATTTGGCAAACTGTTTGCCCAACACAAACATACACATACACACACACACACACACCCAGTGTAGAGTCAAAGGGGGGGGATCCCCTTCTCTGGTTTCCATGTGCACGAGGCGCACTGAACAAATACAATTTAACTTCCACTTTCAACACATCAGCAAAAACAAGCCAGGCAACACCAGATACCACCACCACCCCCAAGATAATGGTCGAGTCAATTAGCAGCGCCTGCTTTTCGAGTCGCAAGCCATCGCATTAAAATCTTGGCCAACATTGCCAAAGATGCCATTCTCCCCGTCTTTGCTAAATAACTGTCAGACTAATCAAATTGACAGCTGACCAAGGGACAGACTAAATCTTACACTGAGCGAAATCTTGTCTCGAAAATGGAGTATAAAAGCTCTGAAATTGGGCATGCCAGTAAATTAATTAGTAGAAACATTTATTATTTATTATATACTAAAATTGGTTTTGTAAGTTCTTTTAACTTGTAAATTGTTTAAGCGAAACGAAATAAATTATTGCTTACAACAGCTTTTAAGTTTACAGTTTACAGCAAAAACAAAAATTTGATTCTTACCATCAATTTTAACACAAAGTATTTTATACTTAGTATTTACTTTAAGTATTAGGTTCCTAAAGATTATGAAAATATGTCCTGCACTTATTTTGAAGAACAATTTTTTTTTTCTGAGTGAAGGCAGAGCATTGAACCCAGTCGAAGGCCCAGTATCGCTGAAGGCCCAAATATGCCGCAAGCTTGATAGATTGCTCGGCCAAAATGCACGTGCTTATCGCAGCACGTGCTTTCCAGATGCAGTGGCTCGGATTTTCGGGTTATAAGTAGCCAGACCAGCTGGTTGGGACCAAACAGAAACCGAAGAAGAGTCCAAGAACCGAAAGCCAAAAGACAATGCTTAGATTTGGACAACAACTTATGCTGCTGGCGATGGCCTGTTTGGGTGAGTTTTAACAAGGAGCACACACAACATGGGACAATAGCTTATAACACTGTCAAATTTTGGGAAACCATAATAAAAAAAAAACACCCGCAGCTTTGCAAACGGCCCACGGATGGTTTTTGAAAGTGCCCAAGCTGGAGACGCTACTAGAGGCCAAGGAGGACAAGGATGAGGCAAAGCTGGACTGGTTCGACGGCAAAAAGCAGAAGGAGCTGCTCAAGAAGCTGGATATCCTCAATTTGTTCACCGAAAAAGAGGAGGACAAGCTTGAGAAGAAAACGGACGAGTGGGAGAAGTTCAAGCAGTGGTGGGACGAAAAGAAAGAAAAGGAGTTGTCCTTCTTCGAGGCCAAGAAGGAGAAGGAGCTATCACTTTTCGAGACCAAGCTGTCCAAGAAGACTGGCAAAAAGAGCAAACCGAAGAAGAAGACCACAGTGAAGCCTTGCTACGGCTACCACGATGAAACTAACGCTGGCTATTATTCAGAGGAGGAGCAGGAGGTGGTGACCGAAGGCGAGTACGAGGAATCGGAGGAAGTCACCGCAAAACCCTACCGAAAAAGCTACGAACGTAAGAGCTATGACAAGCCCACCTACTCAATGCCCACATTTTACGATATGAGGGACGCTTCGGCGGAGGGCGTACGCTACTTTACCTGAATAAAGGACCAAGCAAATTGGCTCGGATGGATGGACGGATATTTTTATTTATTGCATTTTCTCTGGCCGCCGCCACCGCCGTGTCTCTCTTCACTTTTTACATAATTACATTTTTAATAAATATAATTAAAATTCAAATAGCTCAACGCCTCCACGCATCGGTTTTTGGGCTTGGTTTCAAATTCAGTTTTGGTTTTTTTTTTTTTTTTTTTTTTTGGTATTTGATATTGGGTTTGGGGTTTGTTGTCGCCTGTCTTCAGCCCGCCTCGCATATCATTTGCATATAAATTGAATTCCCCGCTTCAGTTCAGTTCGGTTCGGTTTGGTTTCTTGCCTAGAATTCGTGTAGACAGCCAATATTTTATACATTTTATGTTCACACATTTGGGTGTGAGGTGTGGTGTGCTTTTGTGGTGTGTCTATGTGTGGTTTTGATCCATCATACCGTGTAGCAAAGCAGGCACTAGCTTCTACATCCGCATTCGCGTCCTGTCGGCGACACTTCATCCAAAACTGTCAGCTGGTGGCTCAGTGACACATTGCGCCCATTATTTGCATAAGGGGTGATCGGGTGTCCTTGGACCCGCACAAAGTGGTTTATCCTGTCATTGCTGCCATTACAGGTGAGAATGCAGGGGGGAACCGGGGAAACTTAAGCCGCGAACAGGAAGACAAAAAGTTAAGTAGCGCCCGAGCATGAATTGTATAATCTACGTTATAATTGCTGCTCGGACACCACTTCATTTCTCTTCTTGCTTTCAATTTAAGCTGTCATGTTTACCTAAAATCTATTTTATCGTTGTAGTTTAACCTGCCATGTTTTATTAATTGCTTTGAAATTCGTTTATTCAATAAAAAAAAAATCCATTAAGTCCATTCTATTTTGTATTGTATGTTTCAATTTCATTTCATATTCACAAATTGAAAATGTAAGAATATGATTGTGTAAACATTTGTACGACCTAACACGTACGTTTTTACTTTTCATTGTACTAATGTGGGCAAAAATATAGATTAAAAAACTGAACCATAGTGAGCACTTTCATTTTCGTTCTTTTGTGCATGCAGAATTTTATCAATCCCAGGCAGTTAATTTTTTTGCATTGCTTCAATTTATTCATACACAATATTGCTTGCTTTTAATTACTTTAAGACATATTTTTTTTATTTTTATCAACACCAAAACCTTGATTCTCTTTTAAAAATTGCAAAATTTATTCATCAACTTTAATTTAAATTCACTCTATTATTTTCTGAATTTGTGAATCATAAACCTAGCATTGAATTATGCTCTCAATGCATATGGAATATATCATTAATATATATTTAAATTGTTCCCATTCGAAGACCCACATGTCAGTCACACAGTTGTGAAAGTTCGTATACCATAAATGTACATATATTCGGAATTTTCGCTGCATTGACATGAAAATGCTTTTTCAGCTGTCAATGGGAACATTTGGCGGGGTTTTGGAGAACCTATTGCAACATTTGCGAAACCCAAAAATTGCGGAGTATTCACACACATACATCCTCCTTACTAACAGCTAATGGTAATCATAATAATAATTCGAGTTTTGTTTGTTTTTTGCTGCCGATGCTGAGGCAGCAAACATTTTCAGGCCAAAAGCATTTCATGGTTTGTAAGCACTCACCTCTCTCTGTTCGTGTAAGTGTGTATCTGTGTGTGAATTTACATCTGTGTGAGGGCAGATGGTAGTGTGTGTGTGTGTGTGTCAGTGCGTGTTTGCACGGGCTGATTCACCTCGGAAATTTTGTGCCATCCCACGAATGTTGATTTGCCCATTGAGTCGTGGCATCAAGTGCAATTAAAAATCCATTGCATACTTTCCGGTGCCACTCGGTTTCACATCGATAGCTGGACTATCGGTCAATCGATTCACTGAACACTTTCTGCATATTTTGAGGGATTTTCCAAGATGAATTTTAATGGGAGACGTCATTTTTATAGAAATAATATCCACCTTTAAACATTTTAAATCTCTTCATGCTTAAGAAAGAAACAACGTTTACCACAAATCATAGCCCTCTAAGTTTAACAATTAAAAAATGTTTCTTTAAAACAATTTTATTAATTCATTAATTATTTGGAAATTTTATTTTAAAACTTATGTTGTATAAGTGTAGAGGAAAAAATAGTCAGCCTATCTTTATTTCGATTTGCGATTATAGAGTCGACATATACTTCAATAGCCAAACCTTGGAGCCATCGATTGACCAGATTTATTGGGGGGTTGTCTTCGGAGAGTTTTTCCTGTCCCATAGATAATCATTGAACGGGGTGGAGAGGAGGGAAAACTATTATTATTATTTTCGAATTGCGATTATCGGGTGGCACTCCTCTGGGAACTGACTTTGGCCAGAGGTCTGAACTTCAGCGGTCAGTTCTTGTAATTGCAGTGGACAAAAAGAAGAGACAAACTTTGTTTATCCGTTTCAAGAAAAGTTTTCTTTTTGGTTTTCCTACCCCCCAGTACTCCTTTTGATAGCCCAATTTCTTTCATTGCCCGCCACAGTTACAGTTCAGCGGCGAGGGGGTCAATCTTGTTAATTTCAGCTCTGCGGATGAAGCAGACACTTGCCCCGGCCCCAAAAAGTCAACTCCCCGCCCGATTGTATATATTGTATTTGCCCAACCATTTGTCTGTCTGTATGTCTATCCGCCTGCTTTTTGGGGTTATGCACGCATCGGGTGGGTTTCTTTTTTTCTTTGGGGTTTTTTGTTTCCTCTATTTGGGGGCATGGGGCTTTCCGTAATCGCAATTAAGATAATCAAAAAAGTTTTGACAGTGGACTGTCAGAGCTACGGAGGCTTCGTTTTTACTTTCGTCCCAGTCCGCAAAGTTTTTCCTTTCGTCTAACAGTTCAACTTCTTTAACTTGAACTTGTTTTCGCCACGTAAGAATCCCTTCTTGTCGAGACTTGAAGTTGCAGTACAGACTGTGCAACGCTTTGATCGTAAAGGCAAATATGTACCCTGCGAAAGATCTACTCACACAAGAGTTCAATAGTGATAGGATCCCAAAACTAATATGGTATTTATTAATTTTTCTCGCATTATCCGGCTTAAAGGACCAAAATGCTTGCAGGAGAATTTCTGTTCGACTTACATTTTTTTAAAATAAATTAATTAATGTTTGTTTACAATTGGGCTAAGCTGCAAAATATTCGGCCTATCAGATACCAACTGTACCTATGTTTTCGATTTTCTTATGTTACCGCAGTTGTTGATGCTTTCTTTTTTGCTTTTGGTACGCCGCAATATATGCTGCAAGTTTTTGCTTCCATTTGGTTCTACGATTCCAAGTGCAAGAGCAAGAGCAAAAGCAAGATGATATCAACTTTTTGCTGTGGTCAAGACGGTTTTGGTAAACTTTTCAGGGTTGCCGAACTAGAGTTTTTGCCAATGCATACTTTGCGGCTATTATTTCAGGCCTTTTTTTATTTGAGCTGCGAAGCTAAAGTTGATGTTGAGCTGAGAGGCCTGCAGTTGAAGTAAAAGTTTTATTGCCTTTGGATGAACGGAAATTGCTTTCCAGTTTATGAAGACGATGACGCTGATGCTAGTGCACTTCCCACCATTTCCGTAACGATTCCTAATCCAATCACATCAAGCGCGGATTAAAGCAGGTGGAAATCGCCACGGAAACGCCCTTTAGTTGGCCAAACAAAGCAACATCCGATGTGTGTGCGGATGTGTATGAGGATGTAACCGGATGTGCCGAGTAGTGGGGAAAAGGGAAAGTTTTAGGAGGAGCTGTGGAGGATGCTTTCGACCCAACTCAAAGGGCAACAGAAACCAGAGAGCCGTCGAGACAATCCACAGACAGGCAGACAAAAAGAGGGAAGGAGTTTCCAAGTGTTTTGATGGCTTTCATGGCTCTAGAGCCTCAACACCCCCAAAAATCAAATTAGAAACTAAGGAAACTGAGTAAAAACATGTTTAAATAACTCTTTTAAAATACAATTTTATTTTACATAACTTGCTAACACAACTAACAAATTATTTGAAAAAAAAAATCCTTTTTTTCTTTTCTTAAATATAAATAAAGTGTTTAAAACGGGTTAAATTTTATTTTCTAAACATTTGTAAGATCCTTTTAGACATGATTATCAAACCCGCTGTCTGAAAATATTTTAAGATTGCGAACAAAGAACGTAATTAAAACGCCCTAATTGAACATTAAAAAAAAAAAAAATAACTTGGAAGTTAAGATCTGAAAAATCTCCTTGGAAAAGCCGCCTATATCAATTGGGGTTCCACCAGCAGCAAAACATCTTCGTTTGGGGTCAGTCTGCACGTTTGCCGCATAATTTATGCAAACTAAAATTTCCACTTAAGCATTTCATTCCATCTCGGCGCAATCTTATCTTCCCCCCCTCATCCTCATTCGTCTCATTCCGCCAGCAATTAAATGGAACACAAATTTCCCGTCCAAAGTCCGGACATTCGGATCTCAGACGGACAACTCGGAGAGAGCAGACAGTACTTGGCATTATTTATGGCTTCCTTTTGGGCCCTTTGTTGCCTCGTTGTTCTCGAGGAGTTTTCTGAATTGCGATTTGGTTTGGGATTCGGATTTTGGGTTTGAAATGGGGATTGGGTTGCAAGGGTTGGGGTTGCGGTTTGAAAATGTATGGAGGGTTAAGGGATGCACAATCCAAATTGCAATTAATAAGGACCCTTAACTTACAGTGACAACAAACTTTATTAAATTTAACAATTTTAAAGAAACAATTTTTTTTAAAATTATTAAAATTATTTGTTAAGTTATATCGTTTTTATCTATTTGATTTTTAATTTGTAATAGAAATTTAGTTAATTGAGTTAGATTTGGCTCTCTATTTGTAATGTATACTGCTTTTACTTAATATTCCCAATGTATTAACCAAATTATTTTCGGTATAACAAACGGGGCAATCGAATTCGGAACCCATTGAAGCAAAGAAACCGCTTCGGTCAACAGGATTTTTTTTTGGCTTCTCCAGGCTCTCGGCCCAATGGCTCAATTCGCTTTCGTTTTCCACGCTTTTCCCCGCCTTGCTCCTCTATTCCCCTTGCATTCCATTTTCATTTTCGTTGGCAAACAAATTAAGCAAAGTTAATAACGAAATCTTGTTTTCAACATAAACAACAAATATGCAAATGACTTCATAACATTCAATGAGTGTACGAAACCGACTCCGGAACATGCTGATGCAGCAGACAACTTCAGTGGGCTGTGGGTGGTGATTTTCCCTGAATTTTCCGGGCACCCTGTGTAAATATGTACTGTTAGCAACAGGCAAAAGGGCGGATTACTGCATAATTATCGAAATGAGAGCGAAAGGAAGAACAATTTGCATAGATTTTGAGACTTGGACCCTTCACAATGAGGGGTCATCTCAAGAGCCAGAATCTATTCTCCATAACAAAGTCAGAACGTCGTTGGGAAAACCTATAGTTGGTTTTGTAATCAGTGAAATGAAAATGATTGCTATGGAATTATTGAAGATAACAAGCAAGACAAGAAAAAGGGTAGCCGTTTTTATTAGAAACTAAAATCTGTAGAATAATCAGAGAATATAATCAAAGAATTTAAATAATACAATTACTTGAAATTGTATAAACTAAAATAAAGAAAACATTTAAGAATTTTATTTAGAACAATTTTTGCATTTAGAACTTGTTATGTTAAGTTTTAGCTTATTTTACGATTGGTGAGCGAAATCCCATTTGAAAATCTCTTTGATTCCACTTTCAGGCACTATCGCCTGGTCAATATCCATTGATGGAAAATGGATTTTATATGCATTTTTTTTAGCCATACAAATATGAGAAAAATATTTATATTTGAGCTGATACTCAGCATCGCTCCACCCAGCCGACCCCGTCCCCCTGAATAATCTGATTTAATCCAGGGGGAAGGCTATATCCTGGGGTCCACCGGCAATGCCGTGTCCCCCGCGTCCTCCAGTCAGTCAAGTGTAAAATTAAAAAATGTCAGCAGGAAATTCCTTTGGCGGATGCTTCAATGTTGCGCATTTCGCGTCACACACAATTCCCCGATATTCCTGGTACCTGGTATTACTACTACCATCTACCATCCCCCTAAATGGGAATTTCGCCAGTGCTTTATCCATTTTTTCTTTTTTGTGGGATAAAAGTTGAGGCAATTAGCAGGCGGCTTTGGCCAACAAAAGGAAACTCTCCAAATGTCCACTCAAATTTACGCATGAAGTGAGTCATTCTTCCGGCGCTCCCCACAAAAATCCAAACCTGCTATGGCTGGCTGGTCAGGTAAGACCGTAAAAAAAGGAACCCCTCATAAAGTGGCAAATCTCAGCTATTTGTCAGATTTTGTTTCGCCCATATAGATTTCTATTGTTAGCCAGCGTGACGAATTTTCCAAAAGGCTTTCCCACTGAGGGCACTCGACACTTAAGTCAAAATTCAATTGAAAATTTGCAAGAAAAAAGAATTCCTGTTTGAGCAGCGCAAATGAAAACAAATAAAATTATGTAAATCGAGTTAAAAGTAAAAGCAGTCCCATATATCCCACATATACATACTATATGTATGGACAGGGAACCCATGGGGATGACTGTTTGGTCCGCATTCTTATCACATTACGTAACAGGCCGCAGACTTTGTCTCGAATAACACACATAGTCGGGGGCTATTGCATTTTGGGGGTGGTATTTCACTTGGGGGAATGGGATGGACATATAAACATATATCCTACATATATATTGTGTAGTATGTGTGTACTTCGGCTTACACGAGATTCGAACGCCCGATAGCTGCGGTCGTCTCCCTTTTTGTTTTCCCTTTTTTAATTTCCACAAGATTTTCAAATGCAAATCATGTCAATCGATGACGAGGGCAGAAACGCATTCCTTATCTGATCCAAAAAAACCACTTTAGAACCCCACAAACCTATTATTATTATGGCTTTAAGCGTATTATGTTTTATTGCTGGCGGGAAAGTGACAAAATCTGGGACACTTCCACATTATATTATCTTCATTGGTGAAATCAATGCAAAGCTTAGAGTATCACTTAAAGGGATTGTAAAAATAATTATTTAGATGACTTTTGATATTATTTAAGGGGAGGATATAGTTATTTTTAGCTTCCGGAGACTTGCAGTTAAAAACTGTAGTTTTGATGCTTTTGAAGTTCAAATGTACCCAATTA
Organism: Drosophila elegans; assembly: GCF_018152505.1. NCBI lineage: Eukaryota > Metazoa > Arthropoda > Insecta > Diptera > Drosophilidae > Drosophila > Drosophila elegans. The sequence goes on along the minus strand of NW_024545513.1, from coordinate 10,607,565 downwards.
AAATGTATATATATACAATACTTTTTTGTTAAAATTACCTTTTTGTATTTTTAGAGCCAAATTTTCAACATTTACATGTCTGTGTAAATAAATAAATTTATAATATTTATCAAGATTAACTAAGTGTGTCTTAAATGTTCCCTATCTTGAAACATCAATTCTTTTAAAATAATGTCTTGAAATGGGTTTATAAGGTTATCTTATAGACAGTCAAATAAAAGCATGATAAATAAAAGTATGATGATTTATCGGACAAACGGGGAGAGTTATTCGAGTAAATAACAACTTGCAGAGGCCACGCAACAAATCCACTCGGCACCATCATAATTTTCAATTTCTATGCCCCCGGAATATTTATATCGATTGTGGGGAAACCGAAACAGCAAACCGACATAAACATAACGCTTAAAATGGTTTCTAAAAATGAAACACATAACAATAAAAATTGTAAGCCCCCCCGGGAAATGGGTGTCTTTCTGGCCTTCTGGGTTTCGTAATGTTCTGTTGTTACCCCTTTTATATAATATATATATATATATTTTTTTTTTGCTTTTTTTTTTTGGGAGCCAAGCGGTAGCAACCCCTTGTCATTTTAGACACAATTTAAGTAAGCGTAAAACTGCAAATTGCTCTCGGACAGAGAATCCAGTTGTGTTTGGGGGAGTGTTCCGCAATAAATTCAACTAGCACGCGCTGCCTTCAGTCTCCGGTTAATGCACTTGCGGATGCGGATGTGGACGAGGATGCGGATGCGGACGCGGATGCGGACGCGGATGTGGATGAGGATGTGGGGTGGACGCTGACGACATTGTCTCATTGTCACGCTTTGCCATACTCTGCATAATAAGATGACAAGAGAAGAGCAGAAGAGCAGGCCGGCAAGCAAACGACAAACAAGAAGCACCACCACCCAACCACCTAAACTACTGCACACTGAAGAAAAACTTTTGAAACTATAAATTAATATTAGTTTTTAAAAGTAAAATAAGGAATAAATATTAAATTGTTGTCTAGAATAATAAATAATCTGCCAAAATGGCTTCCAATATAAAAAACTCCATACATAACTCAACACAAAAAACTTGTTATAAGGAATACTTTTTTTTTTTTTTTTGTTTCTTTAAATTTTGTACTGTGCCTTAGATATAAAAATCCGAAGTAACAGTTACATTTATTTTCACCAGTGTAGACTTGAACTTTGAGCTAAAAGTTGCGCCAGCATTGATGTTGCCAAGTCAACTTCCTTAGCCGAAAGTCAATTTATCATAATTTAAAATATATTTGACTAAGCTAACCCCCCGGAACCCAAGAAGTCGTCCCCATTTTCTGCCAGCTTCTGCCCACATTAAAGCTGCAACTCACGGACTTTTCCACCCGGACTCCACTCCACTCCACTTCACTCCGCCCGTCCCGTCCCGTCTCGTCTGGTAATCGTATTAGTTGCACATTTTATAGTCCGGACAGGGCGCCAGTTTCACCCCAAATCCTCGCCCGCACGATTTTGTTTGTGCTGACATGGCCCGGACCCGGAAAATCAGAATATCGGGGGGCCGGACCGATTGAAATCCATGCTTAACATGTTGTAATTGCAGTCGTCGAGTGTCGTCTGCTTGGCCAATCCATGACGTTTTGGGATTTAGTATGGACCACAGCGGATTTTGGATGCAGTCTACTACGTAATGGAATTGGCCAACGGGTTGGGAATTATAAACAGCACTTGTAATAAATCAAGGGAAAATATAGTAGGGTAACGGTGGGGAAAATTAATGTAATAATATATGTTATTTTTAAGGAAATAACAAACTTTAAGTATGAAAGTAGTTGGTTTTAATAGTAAAATGAAGACATTAAAATGTAATATAATTTACCTTAAAAATTAACCTTTTACATTATTTTTTTTTGTTTTTGTAATACAGAAATAGAACCAAATATAAGTGAAATTTTAGATTTAATATCCATGTTTAAAGTTTGTTTTATTATGTATCCTTAAACCAACCAGACAAATTGGAAGATTAATATACATTTTAAAACATTGTGGATTTGCCAAACTTAAGCCAAAACCAATAAAAAATTAAGAAATCTAGAAGAATACTTTTGTTTTTCGGTAAGAGTATAGTTAAACCCTTGATTTTGCTACCGCGAAACTTTCTTCCCAATAAAAAAAAGGGGATCGTCATTTATCTTCCACAAAAAAGCAGTGAAAGGAGTAAACAAACTAACGAAAGATACCAAATACGGAAAGCATGAAATAAGAAACAAATAAATAAGAACAACAAGTAGGAGAAAGCGCAAGGAACAACTGTTTTTTCCGGGTATAAACAAGCGGAGCCAACAAAAACGAAATAAATTTAAATCTTCTTTACAAGCAAAATCTAATAAAAATCCATTTCATTTGATGGCCAGCGGCGGGCGAAAAGGAAAAGCTGCAGCAGTAGCAGTAGCAGAAACAGCAGCTGATGCGCCCGGAAAATGGATTACAGCAATTTGCTTTGTTGCACAAACAGCCGCTCTTAGCCCCCCTTTCCCCTTGTCTTTTTATCCAGCAGGGATAAATATAAATGCTGACGCCAAAAGTCTCTGCTAAGCTGCATTTATATGCAAGAGTTCCAGTTTTACTTAAACTCCATCTAAAGGGTATTTCCGTGAAATAATTGGATTAGAGACGTTGCACGTCTACTTATTTGTGTGTTATTAATTTGTTTTTGTATTTTTTAATATTTATACTTATTCTTATATTCAATTTAATATAATATTAAATTCTCAAGTGCAAACGTCCTTAAGAGTATGCTCTAAAAATAATGATCCTGCTTAACAATCCTGCTATATATTATAATCATATTATAAGTTATTGAATAATTCTTATACCGAAAGTTCCATTTTCTTGACCAAACGCCCTAAAAAGTATGCTTTAAAAAAGTTCCTCGGAAAAAATACGTATACTTAATACGTATAATTAAATTTATAATAGTCAGTTCACACATCATGTTTATAGAAAAACTGAATTAATTTCTTAAGGTAGCGAAAAGCTTAAATGAGTTTGAGTAACCAACTAATGTGCATAATCCGACAGTTGGTTATTTTAGGATCACGTCTTTGTCCTCCCAGTCGAAGGCGAACTCCAGTCGCTGGGATTAAGCAACTATCAATGGAGTCCCGAATTTACATAATCAACAAATAATTATGCCACAGATGCAGCAGAAGCGTCTGGAATCACCCCAAAAGTGGATCTTTGGCGGCAGTGGCATGTCAGAAGTTGTGCCAGCCCCACATGGTGCCCCTCGAAGATGGGCCCCCAGCCACCACCCACCAACCCACGAAAACAACACCCACCAGGAGGGTAGCAAGGACATAAACACACACACACACACTAATGGACAATTGACCCTCATCAGGAGCAGCAGCATGTGGTTACATCTTGTTGTTGCCGGGATCCAAATCCAACCCACAAACGATGCCATTGTACATGACAATATGTGGCTGACCTCGTCGGGCACCAAAAGTATCCCCCTCCCTCTCCCCCCGCCCATGGCCCCCAGAAAAACCCTCTCAAAGGTTTGGCTTTTAAAGTGATTGCTGTGGATGTGGACAAGGAGAAGGAGTAGCCTAGCCACACACTCTCGCCCACGCAAAAAGTGCAGGCGATGCTCAAGTGAAAAGGCAGCCATAAACATGCAAACTCAATTAAAACGATTTCTCATTAAGGGCATTCAACGGCGCTGTCTCACTCATCGATACACTCGAACAGGCCCCCCCTACCGTTCAGAGACCCCTCTTCGAAATCCCCTCTCCAGATCACAGAGTCAATGTCTACACTTGGAAAAATGAAAGCTTAAAATATCGAAATTCATATAAATAATTTGTTTTAACTATTTTTAACTATAGGTCAATTCAATTTTTGATAATGATAGGGTTTATTAAGACTTGGATTTGGATATTTAAATATAATATATTTATATATAATAATAATATTATGTATATTTATATATATCGAAAACATTTCGTAGGCATGGCCACACTGGTTGTTTAAAAAAAAAAGTGCTTAAAGCCTGTATAACAAATTTTCTTAAACACGATCACATTGCTGATTGCCTGCGAATCCATTTAAACAGTTAAAATATAGTTTAAACAAAACAATTATTTGTGCGCATCTAAGCATACCTAGTTTTAAATTTTAATTATCAACAATATTGTTGTAAATTTAAATTGATAAAATTATTCACAATGTAGTCACCCTTGTCCATCCAGACTATACCTCACCAACCCACCATTTTCGGGCAGTCGGGGACCCAAACCATTACCCAAGCTGATGTCAGATTTCATTAATTATCGTTTGTAGAAGTCACCACCAAAATGGTTACGTGAGTTTGGGGCATTATAAGGGGCTTTCGGATCTAAAACCCGGAGCCGAAACATTAACCCAACGCACATTCTCGAGGACCCCAGGTGAAATGGAATCGAGGTGGTGTGGCAAATCAAACGGATAATTTACTTGACAGATTGAAGTGCTTTGACATATTGGCTTAACTCTCTTACTATCTATTTGGCAGCTTTCTATATATGGGCATTTTATCAGTTCTTCGTACATATATATTATTTATTCAATGTCAGAGGTTTCTAGAGATTAATGTTATCTATCAACTTATGAAGTAAAAAATTAAATTATTGCATTAAATCACTTTACTGTCTTCATTGCGTAATTAGAGATATTTTTCAAGATAATTCTGAGATAGGTTATTATATACCTAGGGAAAAATAAATAAAAAGGAATGAAATTAGGGTCATGACTTCACTTACTATTTCTTTCATAATTTATTTGTACTGAATTCCAACTGAGTTTCAGATCCATCTCCAGAGATAATCGACAACATTTTCGCGTTTCCGCCATTATACCAACGTTTGCTAAAGTTTCGATGTCTATGCTTCGGTGTTGCGGCAAACTTGGCAATTTTATGCTTCAATTTCCGCTTCCGTTTCGAGGGGCCAAGCATGGCAATTGAGCTGCCAGACAGACAGACAGAAAGTCAAACATTCAGACAGACGGAGAAAGTGGAGTTCTCTGAAGGGATGGAGAGAAACGGGAGGGAGAGTCTTTCGCTAACAAAGTGATATCCGCCACATAAGCTGTAAGTTCGCATACTTCTTATTTCCTTTATTTTTCCGCTTGGCTTTTTTTTTCTGTTTATTGCCAAACTGAATTTAGAAAGGGGCAGGTTTTTCGGAGGGGTAGGTAGGATATACCTGAACCGTACCATAAAGCCATATTCCAACCTCCTCGCCCCCGATTCCCAGTCCCACAAACCTACAATGGGTTTTGTTTAGTTTTTACAACAGACATTGCCGTCGACTTTAGTGACATTTGACATTTGATATGCCTTAATCAACTATAAAAGCTTGTCTCAGACGAAAGCCTTGAGGGGTGGCTATGTTTCATTTTTTTTTCCGGGAACTTTATTGGGGTCTAAAAGTTACGGGATCCGAACATAAAAATGATGCAACATGCAGCAACACGTGGCCATAAAATGAGAACACAGGTCCAAGTCTCCAAGTAAATTATATCAACTATTCACGATATTTAGTCACGTAGGCGCTTAAGTGCCTCGCTGCGGTTTCCCCCTAATTTTAGAGCTGTAGTACTCACAGGAAATTAATTAATACAAATCTTTCCTTATAGCTATTTTGATTTAATTTGTTTTTATCTCAAAAGACTACATTTTATACTCATCTATTTGGTAATCTTTCAAATTGCTTTCATAAACTTTCCTTATATTTGTTTTTATATAATTTCATTTTATCAATGTCGTGAAACATCTCTAGATCGAGTTAATTTTTAGAAAATCGACATTTTTAAATAATGAAAAATAGGAACAAAAGTTTAAATATTTAAGAAAATTTTTCTTCGTTTTTTGCAATTGTCTTAAGCTTAAAATTTAGGTAACATTGATTTCATTTTTTTTTCATTGCTTTTACTGTTTTGATTGCATTACATAATTTAAAATGATGTAGATTTCCTTACATATTTAAATTGCGCGCTTTCTTTTACTTTTTTTTTATTAATTTGAAACAATCCACATAACTTCCATCCATAATATTCCCCTTAAATTACATCGCATTTCACTATACCCCCATAATGTATTGAACTCACTGGGAAATTTGAAATTCTGTATTTGGAATTATATATATACATTTGGGTTTCCGTTTCTCTGGCTATGCCAATTCCAATTAAACTGTTAAGTCGCCGCTAAGCTTCAATTAGCTAAACTTAAGGATGACAGGCTCTAAAAATAATTTCCAAAAAGCAAACACAAGTAACCGAAGTGCTAGTGAAACGGTCGGAAGGGCACACGCAAAGAGAGAGAGAGAGTTGGAAATTTTAATTATATTTGCAATTGCAATGCCATAAATTTGCCAGCCCAACCACCGTGCCACGCCCACTGACACCAACCGCCCACGCCACAGCGAACGTGGCGACACCGAAATATGTGGCAAGTTATTTTAATATGCCACGAAAAAGTGTCGCAACTTCTCTCTTCGCTTTTGTGGGTGTGGATTGAGGCTAAGGAAAACCTTAAATTAAATTGCAATTTGTGGCTTAATTTATTTTTATCATCGTATACACATAGCGCACAGATAGGCAAAAGAGCCCAGACTTAGAGGCTCTTTGCCTCGCGCGAGTAATATAGATGGGATGGTTGGGCTGATGTGGGGAAATGGTTGCAAAAGGTGGTGGGGCTATGGGGCTATGGCGATAGCTAAGCACCTGGGTTTCCGTTAGCAGCGAGATGCTATTATTGGAATTTTAATTTCCCCATTTTAAAGCGCGTCACTCGAGGACTGGAGAACCCAGCTCAGTACCCCCCTTTAGCCAGATATTCAGGTGATCAGCCAAGCATGCCGCCCTACACAAATAAAGTGCCTGACACACACATGCAGTCAGAAATACATACAAGCACATATGGGACAAGTGTGTGTGTGCATGATGCACTGGAAAAAATGTATCTATATTTAAAGAAAACGATTTTTAGTGATTTCCACCCTAAAATTCTAATTCATGTTTTGTTCAATTCAAAATTTAGTATTTATCATATTTGTATTAATAAAATTAAAAAAAAAAAGTCAACTGATTATATTTGATTGCAAGTAAATCTCGGTTACATTTGAATTTTGTTCATTAAATCAAAACTATATTTAAATAAATAAATATTTAAGCTTATATTGGTTTTTATTTTTTTTTAATTAAACAAAAAACAATTTAGAAAAAACAAGTTCGAAGTGTATGTTGCGTGCACTGAGTGCTTCCTTCCGATTTGTTTTTGCAGCACTGCCTTCCTGTTTTTTTTTGTTTTTGTTTATTTTTTTTTTTTTTTGTAGCTACCTCCGCTGCCGTTTCTGGTTTTTGGTGTTTTCGGTGTGCAATTTCACGCGGAGTTTACAGCGCATCAATCAAAGCTGACAGCCGCTTCTCTTTCACATATCTCCTGCCGTACCGCCTAACCCCATATACCAACCCACATCGTCTAGTCTGCCGCCACAAAAAAAAAAAAAAAAACAACAAAAATAAAAATGAAACCAAAAACGAAACTGACGCTTAGTTAAGCGCCGTGAAAGGCCTTGACTTTGTATCTGATGTATCCCGTTTCGAGGGCTGTATTTTGATCTCAACCAAAGACTGGATTATTATCGATACGGGTTCTTGACTTAGGTGGTAACAATGTTTGGAAACGAATATGAACATTTAACAAATTGATGAGCCTAAATGATCCCATCAATATATAATACAGTTAAAATATCAAGCCTATGGCCTATAGCACAATAATTAATTAGTTAATTGATAAAGCTATTCTAAAAATAACTTTAAGGCTAGCAAATTATAATTATAAAGTTAAAATCAGACTTCAATCAATGGTGCTATGACGTAAACATTGTATTTATTATATTATAATTAATTTTTAGAAACTTGAATGCTTAGAATATTCATACCTGAAATCAGAAAACTAAATTTAATGGGATAAGAGGTAAAAAATATAATACTTAATTTGTGCACTTCTTGTATGTTAGTGAAATTATTCTTCTTACTCACTTGTTTTTATACTTGTGTTCTTGGAGTCTTTGAAATCCCGATTCCCGGCTGGTGTCATCTGCCCGTTGACTGCATCCCGATGTGTAATCGGCGGCTTCCGCTTACATCCTGCCTCCGAAGGACATCCTCTCCCAAGTCAGATTCCGCCGGGGAACACACACCTTTGTGGCGTATCAAACGGAACTATGCGGAACGAACACGTGCAAATGCGTGGCACAAAGGATATACCAGTAAGTCCTGCAAACCAAAAAAAAAAAATAAAATAAAAAAGTAACAACACAATGTCAGGGGACAATAACTTCATCCAGGATGAGAAAGGAGCTACGAGGCTACGTCAGACAGAAGAGAGCAGGGGTTGTATTTTGTAATTTGATCCAGTGGGTGGTTGTTGTTATTGTTGTTGTTGATGGGGGCTAGAACTGTGGGGTGGTGGTGGCGTAATAGGCGTAAACCGGAAGTTAAGTGTAAAAATAATAATAAAGGTGTGTGTCTATCCGTATCTCCCTGCTTTCCTTTTAAGGCCATTGTGTACCACCGCCCCCCAATAAAAAACCTCACACCCAAAATTTCCTTTCTGACATTTTTCCCCCTTTGCTTTTGCTTTGGCTTTTCCCTTTAAAAGTCAGCAGGACTTTAATATTCAAAAAGTGCAGGAATCTGAACTTGATTATTTGAACTTTGGTATTTAAATTGCATTTTGGTCTATCATATTTTATTCATATGTATTTATTCTTCTGGGTGCTACAAGCAAAATGCATCTTTTAAAGTGTGTCAGCAGTCATTATTTATTCATTCATTATAAAACGAAATCTAATTTAATGTTAAAAAGTTAACATGACATTTTGGTTCAGTTAATGTTCGGCAAAAAGTTTGTTTGATACATTGTATGATATATTTAAAATAAATGTTAAAATGTAAATTTGATTTTGAATTTTCAAGTCAATCAATCAAAGTAGGGAAGTTCCGCGGCTATGGCAATAAGAATTATTTAAATCTTTAATATAATGTCAGATAAATTTAACTTAGAAGCCACTGTGGTGTTTTTTAAGCAAAAATATTTGGATTGTACTTCAAAACATTTAATGAGCTTATAATTAGTGGGTTTTTTTTAACGTTGCTTTGCCCAAAAGAAAGAATATTTTTACAAGAAAATGTCATGGTTTTTCAGTTTTTTTCATATTCTTTTCCCCTTCTGACAGGGGCGCAATCAAAAGGAAATGCCACCTCTGACAACTTGAAACGGGGGAAAAAGAAAAGCACACGGGGAAAATATAAGGAAAAGTGTAAGAGAAGGAAAACGGGCAATTTCTGTTTACGCTTTTTAATTTTTGCTTTATTGTGCGCAATTTATGTTCCAACCCGTATGAGTGTGTGAATAGCAGGAAAGCGAGGAATAGCAGTTTTATGGGGCACACGTCAGCCTTCACCTTCCACTTTTCACCTTTCACCTTAAACCTTGAACCAACCCACCGCCACCCACTCCACGTAATTGTCCAACCACTGTTGCGATTCTTTTTGCAATGGTTCTTGTTTTTCTTTCAGGTGAATTTCATTAGATTTATATAGGTGTGTCAAGCTTAGATATTTTCCGCATAAGCGAAGAAATTCGAGGTATTGTCCAGTGATTTTGCGTTCGATTGCTCTTTGAGTCTTAAACTTCCATGTGCTGAAAAAAGGTTCCTTACAAATATGTAATTTATTTGCAAAACAAAAAACAAATTGTGTTTAAGAGATATTAGGATATTAAAAATTTAAAAATATACATTTTAAACATGGAAAATGTGTAAATTTATCCAACATCTTATCACCCTCAAAAAGGGGCAATGAACTCGCCCATTTCTTATCCCTTCGCACATCCTGCCTGACTCATCGAAGACACATGTGCTCCAGCCATTGAAAAAAGCAAAAAATTCTCAGCAAAGGCATATACAAAAATTTGAAACTCACAGCAAAAACACAAATTACGACCTATTTTTCGGTTTTCCCGCCACCACGCACAACAAAAAAATTTGGGGGGATGCCGTTTGGGCGGGATGAGCGACGGTTCGCATAAGGAAAGTCTATAAAAATCCACAAATAAAATGTCATTTGCCTCGAACGTGCCTGGCATCTACTTATAAACTAAATTAAGGATAACATTTGAAAAATTTGCACAAAATAAAATCCAGCCGAAAAGGATCCAGAGAATAGAATAGAACAGGACACGAGTCGCGGACACGATGTCCTGAATGCTTAAGTCGAAAATGTTTCTTACCCCAAAAAGTACACAAAACACGCACATATACACATATACACATATACAATATACATGGAGAAAAGGGAGAGGGACCAAATAAAGGCGGCGAAGAAATAGAAAAACGAAGCTGAGTGAAATAGAAAATATACACAATAATTTAAATTGCTTTACAATGAAACCCTAAAATGTCAATAGAGCGGCGCGCTATTTGCTTTTCCTATTTATTCCGCCCACACCCTGGCATACATTTTAGTATGCAAAGTGCCGTCTTCGCATTGCCCTTCTCCCATCCCTCCGAGAAACACCCTCCTCATTGCCACTTTGTTGGCTTTTTCATTTCATTTGCCAGTGGACGCATTGAAGTAAAGTAGATGATACTGGTAGGGGGCGATAACCCCTGAATAATGGCGCCAAGATCCACAAATATAGGCAAGCATGTCCAAACATTTTTCTGGTAAAATAATTGCTCTCATACTAGATGTTTTTTTTCCAAAAAAAAAAAACTTACAAAAGACAAATGTTCATTAAATTGCAACACTGTCTTTTTTATATTTGCTTCATCGATTGATTTGGTCACACTGAAAATCATCAGCTTAAAACACATTTTTTGTAAAGTAAAATTTATTACACCTTAGATTAAAGTGAAGTGTTTCTTTGTCACTTTGTAAATTAAGTCTTCGAAAATGGGGCTTTTATCATGGTTTCGTACCTGCGTAATCGCCATTTCGCACTCCCTCTAATATTAAATACCCCACAAAAAGAAAACATGCGTGCATTGAGGACTGTAAAATGTGTCTTGACACAGTTTTATTTTCCAATTTTACGTTACCGGTTGTTTGCTGAAAATCCGAAACCCAATTGGAGATGAGAACGACAACCACACAATGTCGGCACGTACGCGTTGTGCTAAATATTTCAACACGATTCAACAAACTACTCACTTAGCCGGCTAAAAAGAAAAGTCTCCTCTCCGATCCGCTCCGCTCCGCTCTGAAAGAAGCTAAAAAGCAGAGCACTGGGCATGACCCGAAAGCATTTGCACTGCATTTAAAAAACATTTGCGGTTTTTACGCTTAATCATCGTCAGCGGGCGGTGGCTTTCAAACGCGGAAAAAGAGGGGCGGGGCGTGTGGTGTGTTTATATATCCCCAGCCGACATCATTTTCTAGCTTGGAATTCCCAGCACGCTTGTATATATTAATAAAAATGCATTAGTTCACATTTATTTTCGACATAAAACGTGTAAAAGTAAGCAAGCCAGTCAGACAGACAGAGCTAGAAATAAAGTTGTGGGGGGAGTTTGGGGCGAAAATAAAGAGACAGACAGGCCAAAGGGATCCCGGGGGGCAGCTTGTAGAAGATTTCACTCACCTAGAGACAGTAGAAAAGCGGCGGGGTCGACCCAGTGGACGGTGGTTGGACTAAGAGAAATTTCTACAAGAAATGTTTTTTTTTTTTTTTTTGCAGACCCAACTCCTTATTTGTATAAAATATCAAAAAGAATTGTCAGAGTGTGACCAGGCTACCTTAAGACTCAGTGTGAACATGCAACTTTAAACTGTAGCCAGTCTTTATTTAACCATGAGATACAAACATTACAAGTTTAATTACAAGAAATTGGAATTCCAATTAAAAATTTAAAAAAAAAATGTACTTAAAAATATGCAACTAAGTTTGAAAACTTATTGTAGAAATTGTAAAAAAACGATAGAAAAGTTGTTAAATACTTCCACATTATTGTTTCTCTGTGTGTCCTGCTACTCATTTAAAGCTCGGCGACTTTTCCTTTTATTTCAACGCTTGAAAGCAAAATAATGTACACGACAACACCACCCCCTTATACTCGCATTTCCACCCACCCCCAACCAAAACATCCGCAGACAAGCAACCAACCTGTGCACTTTCGCTCTCGCTGTGTGTCTCTATGCTGGTCGTAAATTTTAGATATTCGCAGCACGTGCAAATTATGTACAATAATAAAACGGCAATGGCAACGGCAACGGCAGCGGAAAGAAGAATAATCCAGAGCGAAAGTAAGACGAGAATGGGCGCAACTGTTGTGCGGAACTTGTAGCTTTCGAGTTACAACTTGTACCCCCCCATCTCAAAATGTCTATTCCTGTCCTGTCTCGCTGACGACTGACAAGTACATAAAACATGTCTGCGCCTAAAAGTCTGCTGCATTTTCAATGCCCAATGTCCTGTGCTGGATATCGATTGTCTCTCTGTCGGCTACCAACCACACCACCCAACCAAAGACCCTTGTTAAGGGCGCACTTTCACCGCCACTATCACGAACTGGCAACAAGTGATGGAAAGTTTGCACTTCCTGTATTCAGCTCAGCGTAGAAAAGTGTTAAGTAGAGGAGATGAAATCAGCAGTGGTCTAGAAAATTGAATGTGTATAAAAAAAATGCACTAAGGAACCTCAATTCTAATATGCATTCAAAATGTATTTTACTCTTAATAAACTAGTTTAACCCATTTTTATGTAAGCTTTAATTTAATTTTCGCCTGCAATTTGCAGACTTTTATAGCTAGTCGTATTTAAGGGGGAATTAAGGTTTTTTTTTATTTTTTTGTCTTAAATTATTCTAATCTAATAATAATATCTTAAAAATGATTGCTGCCTTTGCCAGACCGTCAATATTTCTCTTTGAAAATATATTAGAATGTTCTTTAAATGTCGTACCATTAATATTTTACAATAAATAAAAAACAAATTAAAACAAATAAAAAAAAAAACAAATTAAACTTATTAAATTCTCTTACATTCCTTAAATTTTATTATGACTATTTATAAAAACTTAAAACATTGACATATACCTTAAAACTAAAAGGAAATATAAGAAATCGGAATTGCTCAAGCAAAGTAAGCAAAAGTTTTTCGGTTATTTATTCATGATTTAGTGGATTTATGGGCGAGACCACTTTGAGGTGTTAAAAGTTGGCCGCTCTTTTTGCTAAGCAATTTCGGCCAGTAGATTATTTCCCCAAACGACCATTGAATTTCTTAAGTCTACTTAGGTGCGGACAATCATTGGATTTGAAGTGCTGTCGTTTTGGTAACCCAATTGCGTCCCCGAGGTGTTGCATAATATTTAACACCCGACGACCCACTGATGGTTATCATTAGCAGGCAAAAGCAGACTCCTCCTCCCTCCACGTTAAAACTTTTTCCCGCATTTTGTCATCCCCGTAGGCATTCTGTTCTGTTTTGTTTTGTTTTTCTTATTTTTTGAAAATTTTATAATTACTTCAATATTTTTGTCTTCCGCAGTTGTCGTGCTGCGGCAGCGTTTTTGTGTTTGCCACACGTTTCATAGCCATAACAAATTACTTAGGTCATCAATTATGAGGTGAGACACTCGCACCTCAAGCGCCGACAACTTCTGGTTCTTGTACGGTTTTGTTTCTGCTTCTGCTTCTGTTTCTGTTTCTGGCTGTTGCTGATGTTGATGCTGATGCTTTTATTGCTTTCATTATGATTTCATGCGGCCTGTGGCACGTTCCGGGTCGCTTTCCATTCTCCGCCCCCTCGGAAAATTCCCCAATTTCCACCGGTTGACGACCATTTGTCTAACTTGAGGTCTTCAGGTATTTGGTGCGGTGCTCTTTTCCGTGGGTGGCTTTTGTTAATAATGTTATCTTTTATTTATAAAGCGTAACTTTTTGTTTTTCGTTTAAAATTTTTTTTTTCGTCGGTTGGGGGTGAATGTAATTGCATTTTGGTGTATGAATAGCACGTTGGGTGATTTTATTTAAGGCGTGGATGTATACAAAAGTGAATGGTGTACTTATATATGTACATCAGACAGATACAACAAATTATTTTGTGAACTCACTATACAAATCCATTAATTTATGCTAGGGCTAGCCGTTGGTAATAAATAACCTAGATTTGCTACCATAACTTGCTATCGAAAATGTTATTAAACACAACTGAATTTGTAATACAAGTTTATCTTTATACCAAACCAGGCAATTCTTTATCTATTTGCTTTGTAATTATACCATATAAATATAGATAATAGAGATGTGGTTCTTCTATAATTTCAACATTTGGTCTTATTTAAAACTATATTTTGTATAATTTGTTTGACTTACCTCTATTGATTTACAATCAAGTTTATTACCCCAATTTTATGTGAGACCTTCAGTTATCGATTCAATTTTTATATATTTCAAACAAATTAAACAACTTTTGCTTAGAGAGAATACAAAATAAATAAATGCCGAGTGGCAGTGAGGCTGGCAGGGCCACGCATAACAAGATTGAGTAGCTAAACAGCCGGTGGTTTTGTTGGTTTCGGTGGTGCTGGTTCCCTGGGTGGTGCACGATAACCGACTTCTTAGGGCTTGTATGTGAAGGCACCACCGCAGTTTTTGTAGCACAAATAGCTGGGACGAGTGCGCCATTTCCGGCAATATCTGCGATAGCAATTGTTGGGACTGGGCGATGGTGGGCGGTTGGTGGGTGGCTGAACGGTGGGTGGTCCATTGGTGGGTGGCTCATTTGTGGGTGGCCTATTGGTAGGTGGTTGATTGGTAGGTGGTTGATTGGTAGGAGGTTGATTGGTAGGTGGCTCGTTAGTTGGTGGGCCATAGGTGGGCGGTTGATCCGTAGGAGGTTGAACAGTAGGAGGTTGCACGGTTGGAGGTTGCACTGTAGGAGGTTGAACCGTAGGAGGTTGCACTGTAGGAGGTTGCACTGTAGGAGGTTGAACCGTAGGAGGTTGCACTGTAGGAGGTTGCACCGTTGGAGGCTGAGCCGTTGTGGTGGTGGTGTTGCCGCTGCAGTCATTGGCCACAGTGGTGATCAAGTGGCTCAACAAATCCACCAGTAGCAACACACTCAAATCCACATCGACCACCTGAACAATATCATTATTATTGCCAATTATTTCTGTGCCGGGCCCAGCTGAAATTATAATAAAAATGCATTCAAAATAAGACAACATTCTACAGGAGAATAGGATATTAACTTACTGTTGACCTGGTTGCAAACGCCTCCACTTCCTCGGATTATGTTGAGTACATCCAGGAAGGCCAAAACCCACAAGTCAACGTTAATCAGTTTCACTATACGATTATTGTCACCAATAACAACCGTCTTGGGACCCCCTGCGAAAATAAATAATAGATTGATTAATAAGATTTATAAAGCGAAACAAGCTTTGCAAACTTACTGTTAAGTGAGTTGCCAGTAAGGCCTCCAAGACCTAAGATTTGAGTTACCACTGATAGTAAGGGAATGAGGGCGAGGACGTTTCCATTGACGTCCACCAATTTAACCACATTATTGTCGTTGCCGACGACCGAAGTTTCGGGACCGCTGACAGCGTTGTTTCCAATGCCGCCTCCACCGCCGCTTGAAGAACTGCCTCCCAAAATGTTGGTAACAGCGCCTAGAGGACTACCAGATCCGCCTGATGGGCTGCCAGTTAAACCACCCACGAGGCCACCTACGGTGCCAAGGACGGTGTTAAGGACCGGCGGGACGACAGTGACAACGGTTTGAAGAAGGCCTCCAACGGGTGCAAGAAGACCACTTCCACCTGATCCTGATTTTGTTGCATCGCCTACTATGGGTACACTGTGTGTAAGGCTATCTACTAATCCACTTGAGCCTGATCCTACTAAGGGCAAGCCTCCCGTGAGGCCACCTAATCCGGATAATGGGCTTGCTCCTACTAAGGGTAAGCCTCCCGTGAGGCCACCCAATCCGGATAGTGGGCTTGATGAGGAACCACTTGAACCACTTGAGCCACCAGGGAGGCCACCGGTTTTCGTAAGACTGGAAAGCGCCGATAGAGCCACCAAAACGGGAGCATTGACGTCTGCAACTTTTGTAACAGTATTATTGTCACCTTTAATGCGTAGCCTCGATTGTTCTAAAAAAAAAAACAAAAAACAAATTAAGTTTAAAAAATCTCCAATAGAGATAACTACTCACGGTTGAGATTATTTGAAAAGCCGCTTCCATCTATCTGGCTTAGAGCCGGGACATTAGCTAATGCAGCAATGTTGGCATCAACGAGACTGTTAAGCGTGTTATTGCTACCATCGATGTCAACATCGGGGCCAACTATAAGAAAAATTGAGTCAATTTGTAATTTACCATGAGCGGAAGAATACAAATTGCCTTACTATTTGCATTATTTCCCACAAAGGTGCCTGCATTAGAGCCGTTTGAAGAACCACCTGAAGAGCCAGCAGAAGAAACACTGGAAGATCCACCCGCAGAAGAACCCTGATTGCTCAAGATACTAAAAACATTAGCGGCCTGATCGAGTGGGAGTCCAAGATTTACAAGTTTTTCCATAAAACTCGCGGAGTTACCACCTTGTACTGAAATGAAGAAATACGATGGAGAAATAAAAAATATATTAGTTACAAAATAACGCAGAGGATCCAGAAGATCCTGATTTGGTCGACGAACCCGTAGAGCCTGTAGATCCCGACCCGTTGGATGGACTCGAAGAAGAGGAACCCGAAGAGCTTCCACCATTATTAGTAGATAACACTGAAGCACCCACTTGAGCGGGAACTTTCGCCACAACTGCACGGTTAAGTTGGTTTCCTGATCCAACGACTAGGACATTAGGTTTCTCTGTACGAAATAATAAATAAATTAATTAAAAAATAACTAAACAAACGATAGATTTTGTCGCCACTTACCATTCAGAACGTTGCCTTGAGAACCAGTATTCGTACTTAAAATGCTGGCGCCAACTTGAGCAGGCACTTTAGCGTCAACAAGCCCATTTAGTGCATTATCGTTGCCCATAAAGACGATATCGCTTCCCACTATTGTATTAAATAAACCAAATTAAAATAAAACGAATTGGGCAAAAATTATAAAAACTTACAGTTTTCAATATTACCGGATGGACTCGAAGAAGAGCTTCCACCAATATTATTAGATAACACTGAAGCACCTACTTGAGCGGGAACTTTCGCCAGAACTGCGCGGTTAATTTCGTTTCTTGATCCAACGACAAGGGCATTAGGTCTCTCTGCACGGGATGATAAAAAATAAATTAAAAAATTACTAAACAAATGACAGATTTTGCCGCCACTTACCATTCAGAACGTTGCCTTGAGAACCAGAATTCGTACTTAAAACGCTGGCGCCAACTTGAGCAGGCACTTTAGCGTCAACAAGCCCATTTAGTGCGTTATCGTTGCCCATAAAGACGATATCACTTGCCACTATTGTATTAAATAAAACAAATTAAAAAAAAAAAACGAGTTGAACAAAAATTATAAAAACTTACAGTTTTCAATATTACCGGAACCCGCTGCAAAAAAAAAAAAAAAAATGGAAGGATGTAAGTTATATTGAACAATTAAAATTCAAATCTTTCGCTTACTCTCTCGCTTTGCAGTGGCCGCTGTTTTTGGTCCAACCATGGATGGGGTATTTGTTAAGTCACCGCCATTTACGCTGTTAAGTGCCGCGGCATTGGCCAGTTCAGCGGATGTGGAGGTCTGCATTGTACGATCGAGGGCAGTCATCAGGCCCATTAGCACCGGCTTGTCCACGCCCATGGCCAGCAGGCGAACGATCCAACTTTCGGGGGCGGCGGAGCACAAACCGCTCGTTTTGCCCTCGGCAATGGTGGACAAACTGTCAAGCAGCGATATGGATAGCATGCTAAAGGCGTTCACTTGCAGCAGACTGACGGAATCGGGACCCACTGAAAGGATAATGAAAGCATACAAATTAATAGTATGTTTAAACCATTTCTTCTTATACATTTTCTTGATGCTCCGCATTCGATTCGTTCCAATTCTGTTGGTTATTTTTCCTGTTGTTGCTTTACTTTACTTTTAATATTAATTATCGTTTAGTCTTAATTTTTTTTTGTTTTCATTTTTTACTCGCCACTCGTTAAC
This sequence comes from Drosophila elegans, assembly GCF_018152505.1. Classification (NCBI taxonomy): domain Eukaryota; kingdom Metazoa; phylum Arthropoda; class Insecta; order Diptera; family Drosophilidae; genus Drosophila; species Drosophila elegans. The sequence goes on along the minus strand of NW_024545513.1, from coordinate 10,589,350 downwards.
GTTTCTCGTTAAACTTATTTTTGTTTACCAATACTTCCGTACTAGGATTCATTACTCGATACTGTTTGAGAGTCAGTAAACGTTCTCATTACTCGCTACTTGTTACTCGTTGATTTAACACCAACGCTATATGATATTAGCTTGTCGTTACCGCTTATTTAAAAGGGAGTACTAATTTTATATCAAAGGCAACTACATATATACTCACTCTCTCGCAAATTCCGTATGATCTTGTGCGCCTCACCACTCGACGCTCCGCACACCTGCAGCAAAGTGTTCAGGATGGCGGTCAGTTCGGTGATATTGCGTGCCTGCAGGAACTTTAGCACCTTGGCGCGATCGTCCTTGACATCAGCCACCTTGCGGGCGGTACGAAGTCCCGATCCCTCTGTCTGCTGATGATCTTCGACGACCTTGGTCTGCTCTCGCCGACGCGTGTGGGTGTTCTTGATCACCTGACCCACCTCCTCCTTGGCGCACTCGATGCCATTGAAGAAGCACAGAGCCAAAAATGACTTTAGTGTTAGAGTGAGGCTATTCCTGTCCTGCGACTGGTCAATATCCTGGATAATGCGACTACACGTAGCATTGTTACGAGCTCCGACGAGTATATCAATAATCACATCCATGCCAATTTCCAGGAACACATTATGACCCTTCGTGTCCTTGCTCTCATTGCTGCGAAGTGATTTCATTGTGGATTCCTGGATGGAAGTCAGCTTGGCGCCACGTGCCTGCATGCTGGCCAAAAGCAAATCGGCCAGATCCTTGGAAGCCAAGCGTCCGATATTGGTGACACGTGTGGTGGTTTTTGGTGACGCTTCGGTACTTGTCGTGGTCTGATCCGTTGTGCTGGCAATAGTACTACTACTAGTACTAGTACTTGTACTACTACTAGTACTACTACTAGTACTGCTACTAGTACTGCTACTAGTACTGCTACTAGTACTGCTACTAGTACTACTACTAGTACTACTGCTACTACTTAATTCCGTTTCCAGGAGTAACGATGCCAGTGTTGTGGTGGAAAATCCAACCGTAGATCGCTTCGTGGGCTTGGCATCGTGTGGCACCAGAAAACATGATGACAGGAGTAAGAACAAATGCAGTCGCCACATCTCGATAGTTGTTTCCACAAACTTGACTTGTCGGTGATTGATAGATTTCGCCCCAATTCAGAGCTCTTTTATACGACTTTCGCCCCGCTTATCGTCATGTAAACCCAGCGAGAGATAACCGTTCTGGCATTCTGTAAAACGTGCTTCCCCGCCATCAATACCAAAAATCTTTGTCTCGATATAGTTGAGGAATTCTTTCTGCATGCTCCGACGCAAACTACTTATCTCTTGCGGGTAATGAGTGGGCTCAGAACTTGGCTTTAAACTGAGGAAATCAGGGCTAAAGCGGTGTGTGTTAAAGATTACGATCGATTTTGGTTTGGATCTCTGAGCGGGGAAGTAAGCTTACAAATCAAATTTAGATCAGTTTAATCTAGTCTCTTTGGGGCTTAAGTTGGGCAAATCAGGTTTCTCCTTAAACTTCTGCTACAACTAATATAAATTTCATCCGTATCGTTGCTTGAATTTTAAGCTTAATAAATCAACAAATAATTTCGAAAATTACGTCTTATCATTATTTAAAATTCTAAGATTATGATATATCTCATAGATTTTAGAGTAATTAAAGTCTGTATTAAGATAGTTTCTTGCAGCTTCCAGAATTCCATGAAATTTCGAACACGAAGAATTAACTTTAACTATGTATTCATTCATGGCAAAATTTTTCATTGACTTGAAAAGCCACAAAAGCACTGATGATTAATATAAAGAAATTGCTTGAAATGTCTCGGAGAAATTGTCACTCTTCAGCTTTAATGATAGATTAGCCAAGTGTGACCCATTTGGTCGAAAGTCCAATGAGCTATCTAATTTATTTTTTGGGGGTGTTGGCACGTAACATCTGTTCTCCGAAATTTCCGCATAGAGATACTCAATAAATGAATTTGTATAAATGCAGAATAGCGGTCAGCAAATGTGTGCAGTTTCTCAAGTACTAAGAACAATTAACTTGAACAAAATGGATCAACGCTTTGTGTGTATTTTGATTATTTCCTTCATAGGAAATAGCATTTTGGGGATTTCGGAGGCGCAAACCTTTACTGCCGAGGATCGCAGCTCTATACAGAAGTTTATGGATCAATTAATTAATTTCCTTGAATTGGAATCCAGTAATGTTACCACAATTAGCACATTAGCACCTTCTTCTAACGAAACCAGCGTGGGGACTACCACATTGCCATCAGGAAATTCCACAGATGTAACAACAGAAGTTTCGGAAGCAACGAGCATTTTGGATAGCTCCAGCACCATCAGTTTAAACTCCACAACGGTGGCTAATGTCTCCACAACCACTGAATCCAATCCAACGACCGTGAGACGAAGGATTTGCTTCAAGCGTTTCTGCTATAAATTCAGCAACGATAAGGGATATATAGTTTAGTTTCAATAAAATCATAGATATCGAACTGTTTTTCTTTTCAATTCCTGGGTGTTATTTCTCAATTTTTGAGTAGACTATTGTAAATCTATGGTTACTCTTATATCCTTAAATGTTACATTAATTTTGGCAAAAACAAATAAAATCAATTCAAATAAACCTTTGGGCATTGATTTACCCTTGGCATTTGGTAATCACCATAAATATGTAATTGAAAAGACCATTATTGTTTTAGCCAATGCCTGCAGAGATCGCCAAAAGTACATTCCGTGTGTATATAAAGCAAATGTTTCGCATTTCTACGCCAAAGTTAAAGTCTCTTTTGCCCCCATTGCCTTTGCCCTTAACAAATTATTTCAATTATAAGTTTTTGAGCAAAGCACTTAATGCCAACACAAGTTGCGGCGTTTATGTGCGCAAATCTTAATTGTGCCGAAAATACAAGAAATAAATTTGTATTCTCAACCAGCGAATGTGTATGTCTGTATGCCGTATGCCTGATGGAAAAGACCAACTCAAACTGACACAAGCTTTGTGGCTTTTCATTGAGTTGTAAACAAATGAAATTTAATTCGTGCAAAGATTTACTTGAATTTGTTGTGCAAATGGTTAAATGTGAATAATGTCAACGATGGATGCCGCATCGTCAACAGGGATTCCCCTTCCTCATCGGCTTTCACAGATATATATTTGCATCTGTTCAATGTCCCTTATTGCCAAATGACAGAAATAATCTCAATAGATTAGAATAGAAATGCAAAATAGTAGTATATTAAAATAGTAATCTGGTACGAATATTAGATTTTAAATAGTAACTATTTGATTTAAAAACATTTTAAGTTAAATAGGGTTTATACAAAATTAAAACTAAATTTTCAAATATTGAAATCAAATCCCAAAATAGTCAATTTAACAATTTGAATATTTACATATTTAAATTAAATTAAATTAAATTAAAAAATATTTTGATTTACTATTTAAGTGTTATTTTAGATACACACTAAATATAATTTTAGAAAATACTGATAATATTAATATAGCGTTTTGAAAATTACCTATTTATAATAGTTATACTATTTGAAATTTAACTTAAACATTGTTGCCTTTTAAAAAAAACAGATAAGTTAATTGATTTTTTCACAGTCTTGGGCTTCTGTGTGTGTTTGTGTGTGTGTGTGTGAACGGAAGGTATGTGTGTGGGTGTTTCCTTCGGCTATCCTGCGAACTTTTTTGTTGGGCTTCATCAAGCCACGTGCCAGTGTCATTTAATTACTGACTATATTGTTATTATGGCTTACCCCCATATATATACGTATGTATATATATATATTTATATTTATATATATGCGCGTCAACAACTTAACATAGTTATCACCACACACAGAAAATGAGAGGGAGTGAGATGGGAGATAGAGCAAGGGAGATGGGGAACATCACGCACACCATGGCAGCGGATTAAGCGACCGCCGCGTGAAGCACTTTAAATTAGTTTCGTTGCATAAACAAGAAGCAACAGCCTGTACAAAAACTGCTGCCAATTTAGCTATTTTGTACTATACATATTTGTATTTTCGTTTAAAAATTTACGGAACTTTTTTGTTATCTTAAGTTATATTTTTAAAGGCTTAGCGCAGAATGATATTTACCTTAATTATTATTTTTATTGCATTGTGCTTGTTTGAGATTTGTTTCTTCTATTTATCTTTTTTTTATCAACAAGGTCTTGTCCAATTTTCTACTTAAATTGTTTACATTTTTTTTACCACTTTAATTTGAATACATATATTTTTAAGGTTTTTTTTATGATTACAGTTTATTTTTTTTTAAATTTAATTTAATAAAAAGGTGAAAGTTCTTCAAGATACTGTGGGATAATAATAATATTAATGAGTAGTACTAGCTGTTTTAGCTACTCTTCATAATGACTGACATCACTGGTGTCGTTTGGGGGATGTCGGGAGATAGGAACGAATGGATGGCTGGACGGATAGAGACGGCTGTCCGCAGCTTTAAAGACAATCCTCGCGATGAGCTTATCAACCATCAACCACCATTCCCAATCTCCCCCTGGATTTAGTTTGTTTGTGTCACTTTCTGGACGAAAAAACATATCCAATTACAATTTAATTAAGCTGATTTGAATGCGGCTGTGTGACGTTAGTTGAAAGTAAACGCCACGAATGCAAAACGGAAACAGATGGAGCGATATACCACACAAATGGAACTATAAACTATAATTGGAATCCAAACGAATATCTAAATGGAATCTATTTGTTGTTGCCTCCTTTTGTGCTGCTGCCTTTGAACCGCTCAATCTAAATTATTTATTGCATACTCAATGGCGACAAGTTGAAATTCGTAGGAACAGTTTTAAATGAGAACAGAATTCAATGAGATTAGTTTTTAGGAACTTACCCTTAAATTGATTATATTTTAATCCCTCAAAATCACATTACATTCAAAATATAAACTAAATACTAAACTATTTACGTAATTATTATTAAACTACTATACAAATAATGAATTCATGCTATAAAATCGCATTGCCACAATTTACCCTAAATATCTTTTAAGCAAATTTGTAAAATGTTTCCCCTTTTGTTCCCCTTTTTTTTTTAGCATTGTATTCTTTTTGATGGGGTTGCCACGCGCTGCAGCGACACTTGACCCACCGAGTGACCCCAGTGATTATCGATGAAAGTGTTGTTCTGGTTTGCAATTTCACAGGCTGAGCACGCTCCATTTTGGCCCACTCCACCATTGACCGTTTTACTCCTTTGTTCCACGACGGCTTGGCATTGAGGGGTCAGGGGTTGGACAGCAGTGGTGACTGTACTTTCGTCACAATTCTGTCAGCCTCAAGTCGTTCGCTCTCGAGACAGTTTGCTTTTCTGGTCTAGGGCAGCAAAGACAATTAACCACTACACAGAAAAGAACAACCTTCCAAAAAATTGCCTAATGAGCAGCCAAAATAATATTAGGCACACTAAAAAAAAAATTTAATATGCGAAAAATAAAATTCAATATTTAAAACATTTATTTTACTTTGTAATATATTTAAATCTTAAAATCAAATCAAATTAATTATCCTTTTTTTTAATTTGTTTAAAATGTTAAGTAGTGTGAGCATGCTACAAAATGCTAGGGTAATTGCTTAGCTAGATTAAATTCACTTTATTAACCATGATTAACATTTTTTATTAAGAATCTTTGTACACTTATTTTGTTTCTGTGTAAGGCCCTAAAGTGCGATGGCGCAAGACCATCGAAAGACTTAGACGAAAAACCCAACTACGATTAAAAATGAATGCTAATCGCATTAGGGCAATAAGGCGATGATGCAATAATCATGTAGCAAGTGCATTTCTGGATCGAACCTGAGGACATATGTATAAGCCGGGGCTGGCAGATTACAAGCTGCCAATCCACTTGTGCCACATGGTTCATTGTTCGAGGGTTGCCCGTGTTTCCCTTTTTGTACTCATTTCTTTTTTTTTTTTTTTTTTTTTTTTCCACCATCAAGTCCATTGTCCAGGACACGTTTTTGGGTGAAACCTAATCCGCTTTGCGCACAAGTGAGTGATGAGCTATGGGACAATAAACGATCCCGAAAACCGATCATGACGGATGACGACAGGGTACAATATGCTACAAGAACTTTATTGGGTGATAATGATTACCAAGCAAAATGGAAACAACGGTGCCCATGGTCCTTGCAAAAATTCATGTAAGTTCAATACTTTCGTAATGCTTCCAACTAAAAGTTGTCATCGTTGCTCTTGGCTGTTGGATTATCATCGGGCACGCTAGCTCCATTGTTGGTATTCCCTGTATCATCATCCCGATTATGAAAGTCCTCCAAAAGATCAAGTTCCACTCGAATTTATGATGAGACACCTCTTCTTCAAAATAGTAGTCACCGGGAAAAGCGTCGAGTGAGTATTTCTGAATTTCGTATTTAGATTTAGATCTTGATTTTTGATTGTAAAAGTATATATGCCAGCTTGATTTTATAAAACATATTACTAAAAGCAGAATTTGTTATTAATATTTGTTGATGGTATCATGTTTTAAATAATTAATATGTTTTTAACTTTACCAATTGAAATGACCAGCTCTTCCAATTTGTTAAACATAATATGACTGTAGTTATTTTGAATTTTTCTTCATGGTTATTAATATAAATGCTTAGAAAGCTTAAATTTTTGTTTAAAGCAAAGGCAAATCAATTGCAAGTGAATTAAAATAATATCTTTGGAATGTATTAGATAAAATACTTCCGTAATGCTTCCAACTAAAATTGGTCATCGCAGCTCTCGACTGTTGGATAAAAATATATATAAGTTGGATACTTCCGTAATGCTTCCAACTCACAGTTGTCATCGCTGCTCTCGACTGGTGGATTCTCTTCGGGCTCGCTAACTTCTTCGAAGAAATTAAGGTGTTCATCATCCCAATTATCAAAGTCCTCCAATTCGGCAAAAAAGATCAAGTTCAACTGGATTATATGACGAGAAACTTCTTCGTCAAAATCGTTGTCATCGGGAAGAACATCGAGTGAGTATTTCTGCATTTCGAAATTCGTATAATCGTGAACTATTTCGTTTCGTAATGATTAAGGGCTTTAGATTTTTGACAATGAGAATCAAAGCCAACTAAATAATCAAATTTTTGACAATGAGAATCAAAGCCAACTAAATAATCAAATTTTTGACAATCAGAATCAAAGCCAACTTGATAATCAAATTAATAATTATTATATACGGTAACTGGTTTACATATTGCATATATTATGTTTTAGACATATTTAAAATGTAAAAATTACAATCTCTCTACTAAGTTTTTTTTTAAAGAATGTTGATTTTGACTTCCTTAAACTATTTTGCCTATCGGCATTATAAATTCTGTACCTCTTCACTGTGATCCTTTGGTGTATTTTTGGAAATAGCATATCTGTCACTAAAACCGATTATCGGAAACGGAAGAGGCCAATTCAAACAGAGCCGAATGGTTCTGGGTTTCACATATTCTGCTTGTGGATTTCCGCCTGCAGTGTGTGGTGTTGGCAAATAAGAGTATATGAGGCCGATGTGCGCAAATGCGTCTTACATAATCACACGGCGTACGGCGGCCTTTGTTTCGCCTTTGTTGGTTTTATGGCCGTCGCGGACACAAAGGAAAAGCCGACGCGTAACCGAAAACCCCGAAAAACAGAAAAAAAAAAGAGCTGGTAGACAAAGCGTCGAAGAAATTCGCTAGAAAATGCCACGCGGTAATGACAAATATTGACATTTCCTTTCAGGAGAGAGAGGTTTGGCTGCACTATGCGTTTTTCTACCCGGATCTCAAAGCGCGTAACCTTAAACCAAAATTCGAAATAAAGGCCACGCTTTCATCAATAAATAGTTCACCAAACTCCAAACTCCCCGCCTAGATTAGCGGTTGGAAATTGGATGGTAACGTGCAGGTTCGTTCCTATGGCCACAAAAACGATCCGATTACGTTCACACGGTTCTTGGTCTCATTTTACGGCATGGATCTCTGGTTTCCCGAATCGAGGGTTTTCTAGTTCTTGGTCAAACTGGTCAGATAGTTAAAGCTAGTTAATTAAAAAAAAATATGCTGGTACTTTCCGCTGATTGTGGTAATAAAGTAAACAATTAGCTTTGATCTAATCAGTACTGTCCAATTAATTGATGTTTAGCTTTTTATACATATATGAGAGAATGGCTCAAAACATGTTCTCAAAGGCAGTATCAAAACACAGAAACTTTAAACTTTTTCTATTGAACAAAAAGGATCTGGAGAAAAAGAATTTTGTTTTTTATTACAAAACATTTTCCAAATAAAGCCGTAACTTTGATGAAAAAATTTCTCAGGGTTGATCTCATGCCACATAAACCCTGCAAAGGTGTTGCCATTGTCCTGCTACTCAGGGATTTTAAGGAGGGGAGCCAGGGGCCTCCGATGATATCCCATACCATTGACCACAACAAAGCGTCCTTCCGAGACAACGAGACGAAGCGACGCCTTATCTAACCAAAAGCTAATAATTATGGCTCGAAAAAATTGCAAGTCGCAGACGACGTTTGAATACCCTTTCATTTTTTTTTTGCAGATTTAATATATTTATGAATAAATTGCCATACAAGTTTAGTTAAAGAGCGTATCAAAGATTTTTGTTTAAAGGCAAATTCAAATGCATTTGTGAGAGCAAATAGAAAATTAAATTTTCAAAAATGTTTGTATGAAAACTAATAAGAATATATTTATTTTACTTAAGGTAAAGTACAATATTTTTATGCTTATAAAATAATAATAAAAAAAGAAAAGGTATCCTGAATTTGGGAATTTGGCAGCTTCTCTTTCGATTTTTTTCTGCGCTGAACAGGGCTCAGTAATGCGTTAAATGGCAACGCATTATCCACACATTCCTCGGGTGCGAAGCCCTAAATTTGCACAGCTCCCGGAAATGTTGGCATGGGAATTATTTTGTTACGTTCTTTTTCTTTTTTTTTGTTCGCATACTGCCTATGGCTATATGGCCATATAACCATATATATATATATGTACATACACACACGTGGATAAAATGTACATATATAGCTTCAAAGTAACATTGTTGGACCGCACCACATGCAGACATACTTTGTGTTTGACCACATGGCATAATGAGTGGCCCGGCAAAGGACAAAGGAAAGGAGCCACAGGACTCAGGTGGGCTTTCCTCTCCGCCGTGAGGTGCGGGTGTGGATATGGCAGGATGTCTGTGGTCAGGATACGGCGATTGCCCTCGCAATTCGCCCGAGTAGGTGTAAAATTCGAATGTTATTCCCTCCTCTTTTACCCACACTGTACTGAAAAAAATAATCGTGCAATTGGGAATACCACAGGCTGGGTAATTGCCTAGTACCCATTATTTGATTGATGGCCTACAATTCCGGCAGAATGTGCGATAGATGGTTGGTATTGCATTTAACCTCAACCAACGTAGTTGCTGAATAAAGGAATAATAAAGAATGAATTTCTAAGAGCTCAGAATAACGTATATATTGCTGGTTAATGCTAAAAAAATATCACCACAATTTATCGAATATTAATTTTTAAAAACCAAATTTAATTAACCACTATTGAAGGTTCGTAGAGTAAAAAGGTAATTTTATTTATGTTTATAATTAAAAAAATTAAAAATGTTTCAAGCATATGTGGGTTTAAAAATTCTTTAAGTTTAAGAATTTAGTAATGAGTATAAATAACTTTAAAATTCTGATTAATAAATATACTAAACTAGTAACTGGAATACTCCTAGGAAGTATTTTTAAATCCTCCTTAGTTGCCGTGGGCATACCATTTTTTTTGTTTTTTTTTTGTTTTTAACTAAACTGAAGAGCATATGTGGATAATGGGGAGCACGCGACATGGGAACCGAGAATCAAAAAACCAGCAGATTGAGGGATGGGTTGTGTTGGGTCATTGTTTTGTTTGCTTTTGGTCCTTTGGTGGCGTCTCGAATGTCCTGCTCACATTGCAAAGCGCGGCAGACAAAACAAAACAGAACAAAACAAAACAAAGGCCTGTCTGGATTAGTGGACATATCCGGGGTCCTTATTTGCCCTCGAAAGTTAATTAAAGGTTTCACCATCTATGCGGAAAATGTCAACGCAACGAGGGAAAGTGAAATTGGGTCTCCCCGTGCATTGAACCGCAAATGAGTTTGAGTTCGAGTTCCAGACTCCAGAGCGACCCACCTTATATATATATAGTATAGCACATACATATATGACCACCACCCGCGGCGTCAGGATCATAATTAGCTGCGGCCGACGCTAATTGTCCTTGCCACGCCCCCTTTGGCCATTGTTTCCATCCTCCCCGGTTTCAAATTCTCTGACGTCCGCTTTTTTGGCCTGTTTTGAATGCACAATTTCGGTGGAAATGAGCCAGCTGACATTTTGGCTCAGATTGACTGGCACCAGGTGATTGCAGAGGCGATTTCCACAATTTCCAGGCAGAGGCCAAAATTTGGCGGGGCTATTTGCTAACGCCCTCCAAAATGATGTTCACCATTTTAAACAGCACCATTATTGCATATTTCATTGAATTTAAAACATTTACTTGAGCATTGAGCAAAAGGAATAAATAAATTTTTCTTTATCAGCATAGATAAGCTCAACCAAATGAGCAAAACTTTTAAGCTGGAATTTCAGACTGTCAAATTGTGAAAAATACTGTGTCTCTCGGGAACGAATTCCCCATTTGTTGTTTGATGTTTTAATATTTTCTCTGGGGAACGAATTCCCTATAAAGGATTTTTTTTTTCGTTGGCATTTTCTTATATTTTTTAACGATTGTTTTTTTTTCTAGAAAGCTCTACCACTATTTATATTATACTTTGTATACTCGATTTTATCAACATTCCATATTGATTTATTGCTTGAATTTCGCGTTTGATTGTTGAATTGCTATTAATTCTATGAAATGGGTTTTAATATCAGTGCTGACCACCGGACCACCGACTTATTAAATATTCCCCATCCCCTTTTCCTTCAAAAACTTTTAAATACGCAAGCGAAATTCGTTCAATTAAATCAAATCGTTAGAGACGCAACAGGAAATGAACTGGTCGCAATTACCGTTACCGAATGGTGACCCCGATCCAGACCATCCTGCCCAACAGCACCCCCCTTAAAAGCAAAAACTCTATTTGCCACCCCTTCCCCACCGCTTCTGACAGTCTATTTTTGCTCCACACCCACAAGCAATAATTTTTGGCAATTTAATTGAAAACCGAAAATGGCAAAGTTCCCAGTTGACCAGGGGACGAAATGTTTTTAAAACAAAGGGGCGGGCTATATCACCCTAAAATGTTTCGGGGTCGGGATCGGGGTCGGGGGTAGGACGAATATCGGGGCACGCGTGCGCAACAAAAGCAGACAAATGGTCACAGTCACGCGCCAAGAGCTAAAAGGTCAACAAACAAATAAACAATCCATAGTCCGAGCAAAATAGAAATAATGCCGGGGTTGGGGGTGCTGAAAAATAAGGGTCGTCGTTCCCCAGTGTGCCAAAATCGAATACCTAGCATAGTTTTATAAATTTTGCGGTTGCCATTTGGGCGGATGTTGTGAACTTTCGAAGAGGGGTATTTTTTCTAACTAGCGAAGAGGGTTCCATCGAGCTCATTAAAGGTCAACTGTGAAAATACTTTATGTCCATTTATTGTCCTTCATGGTTTAATGAGGCCATTTCCCCAAGACCAAAGAAGGCCCATCAACTTGTTTCCCATTCTGGTGTGTGAAGGGTTATGTGATGATGGGGAAAGGGTAGCACCATTTTAATGGTATAATAATAACAGAAGGGTTCTGTGGGCAAACTCGACCAGTTGAGGGGTTTTCACGGACACGGCAGCAATAGATTACTTATTAACCCAGTGTTTAAACATAATAGACTCTCTGTAAAACAAGCAACAGAAGCACATTTAACTTCACAAAATAATATCCCCGATCCTTTTTATTCACATTCATTTTTAAAGATTTTTTTTAGCAAGTTAAACATATCAACGTTTTAAATTTTAAATTATATGTAAATGAAATAAATTGAACTAATTTGTGACTAAGTTTTTATTTTGGAAAATATCTAGGGATTCCAGAAAATACTAAAAAAGGCATTTAAATTCACTTTAAATTCAGGTTATGACTTGTGTAAAGCCATTTTTTACAAAGCCGAATTGAACAATATCCTGGAAAATAAAACCATTTATATATCTTCTTTATCAGTGGCAAAATGCATCTTTGATTTCAGCCGTCAAAGTCCTGGGAAATTGACTTATACGGCGTATGCTTAAACATCAATTAATTATTGTGCATCCGACGTTGGCATTTCGGGCCATTAGTTCATAAGTGCAACAATGTCTATAGATACACTCTGTAGCTATATCTGAGTTCTGTGCTTTGTGCTTTGTGTGTCCGATTTTAAAACCATAATTCATCATTGAGCCCGCTGAATGGCTGTCGTTTCTGTGGACTAATGATTTCCCAACTGAAGTTTCTGGCCAGGGCAGTAAATGAAATTGAGTTTTTGGTATTCGGTGCGGACAAAACCTGTCAGAAATTGAGCAGTAAGAGATAGAATTCTACGGTTCTAATTGCCTATAGAGTTATTAACCATTTTCTAATGATTTCGGGCTGCGGTTACCGTCATTTGAGAACATATTCTTGATGCACCACGAAAATGCAGGTGTTCACCGCCGTTTTGAATCCAAAAAAAAAAAAAAGCCAAAAAAAAATAAACTCGATCCCGGCTACAAATTGGAACAGAATTGCAGAGATCGCTGGAGATTGATTCGAGGACCACCCATCTGAAAACTCAATCGACGTCTTCATTTGTCTGGCTGGCCATCAAATCAGGTAGCAGATCATCGGATATCGGGGTCACAGGTCAGGCGAAACCTTTTCAAGTGGGTTTGATCAACTCGGGATATCACCATTGTTCACTTTTTCCCATAATTGGTAAATAATTGCAGTGCTCAAGGGGAAATCGTTTTTTATTGAGGCATAGTTCCTCTTGTCTGAAAACTATTTTTTAAAATCAAATTTGTTTTGATATACAAACATTCTTGATTAGGAAAAAAACGTAATTTATGTAAACAAAAACTTAAAAAATTTAAAATATTTTGTTTAACATTCAAAAAATAGTTTTCGTTTTTAACTGTTTTATCTTAAATTATTGACTCCAACCAACTCTTTGTGAGTGTCGTAACTGGAATTTTCACATCGCTGGCTGCTTTGGGTCAAAGTTCAAACACATTAGCAAATTAAGCGTGAAGAACGATTGTCACCACACTTCCCACAGTCCGCCGATCAATTCAATATCCATCTGTGAAAAATACGGAAAATTCGTGCAGCAGTGCGACGGAAAAATGGAAATAAAATTAACACACTTCAAATCGGGCGAATCGGGAGAATCGTATCGGGTTTTGTGGGAGGGAAAAAGAGGAAGACACTGGGTAATAAATAAAGCGCAGCGAAAGTGCGACATCAACGACAAAATAACAATCTAATAAATCACTTATTGGTGATTCGGGCGAGGGGGTTTTGTGTCGCTATATAGATATATGTATATCCCTCTGTATAGGGTGATAAATTGCTCCGTCACACACACGACACACGAAAACAAAACAACAATGATAACTGCAGTGTGCTCTCGCATTGGCATCTATGCATCTGTCAGATACGCAATTTCATTTAGTAGATTGCACAGAACGCATTCAAACGTAACTGGTATTTTTGTTGTTTTTGTTTCCAACAAACCGGGAAAATCACTCCCCCTTTTTGCGATTTTTCCACGCTTTTGGTTGGGAGGTTAATTGACAGCGCAGCAATTAAACAGAAAAGAAGTTGTTTGTTCGAAACTCGATGTTGCACGGGCAACAAGTGTTCGTCGCCGAAATGTTGCCAGCCGGAAAAGCCGTCTCTGCTTTTCCACCCGATTTTCCAAACATTTGTCGTTTTCTTTGGCATCAAGATCGTAAAATGAAATCCCGAAAAATAAGACATTAAACTTGGTTCTCATCCCCTAGCGAAATGTTGCAAGAGGCCCTAGCAACATGCTGCGAACTTCGAAGGAGGTTGCGATTGTGGGACAGTGAAATCAAAGAATCTTAGAAAATAGTAATTAAAATACAGATTTGTAACTACATTTATACACGTCTTAAAGTTCTATAATTTTCCAAAGTACCGTATCTAAACATTTACACACTTTCTTCTTAATTAAAAAAATGTATGTAATATATATGAAATATTTTTTTAAATACCATTATTTTCATAGCTTTTCTGCCCCCAATAAAGTGGCTACCATTTTTAATGCTCCATTCTAAAAGTTTTTTGACAAACCCCATAAAGATTGAGCAACAAAAAACGTGTCAAAACTCGACACCAGTCACTTGTAAAAGTGACGAAATGCGGCTTAAGTGCCGCCGCCCAGTTTCTCCGCCCATAGCCATTTGACCTTGCTGACACACGAGAAAAAAAGGGTTAAGTTCTCCGCCGCCTAACGGTAGCCACTCTCCATCTCTTTTCATCTCCACTGAAAATATAATTTGCGAATAATAATGAAAATATATATAAAGCCACGTCATTTAAGTTTTTCCAAAAACAATGCATTTCATATTTCTGTTATTTCTATCATTCTTCCCATCTCCCTCTCTCACTTTGCAACATTTTGAGTCTGCTGGCAACATAAGAGCTGCAACAAGCAAATACGCATAGTGTGTATTAAATGCTGTAAAATATGCCTTTTTTCACAGAATGGCTTTGACTGAGTTACTTTAAACATAAGCAATTTAAAGCTGATGATTGATTGAGCATGGGTACCTCTTTTGTAAACTAATTTATTTAACAGAGTGCTTACAAACATAAAAATATATAAATTTCCACAAATTATTGAATATAAGTAAATAATTAACTTACCTTTTTAAGGCGTTTTATGATCTGATTTTTTAAGAGTGTTTCTTAATTATTCTTTTAACCACAATTCATTTATTATTTTACTGTGTGTAAGGGCAACAGTTTTTTTTTAATATTAAGTTGTTACAATTTTCTTATATATTAAACTGTTTAAATGTTGTCGCCATTATTATTAATAAAACATTATTTTTATATTTACCAACGTGGTATTAATATGCTCCACTCATGATGACATATTTTATAACCATAACATACATACCAAATTTTAGATAAATCAGTTGTCATTTACTAGACTTCCTAGTAAAGTAATGGCTGGGATACGATGTGTTTTTGTATATGCCACTGTGCGACGCCTGCGCTAGCGCCTCTGCCAGTGCCGCTGTCGCTGGCTCTGCCGCCGCCTCTGCCGGCGTTAGTGGCGGCATTTCGACTTGGGTTTGTGGACGGTGCTTTCAGTTACGTTTCGACGGCCAACGCGTCGAGTGCTCCGCTCCGAATTCCAAAATCCAGCCACAATTCCCACAGAACGCTCTCTCGCGCTCTCTTCACTGTCTGTGTTAACGGTCGTGGCGCGTCGTGTGCGTGTGTGTTAGTGTGCCAGTTAAACAATGGGAAATTGGTAATAACAAATAAAAATAATAATAAATACCTATTACACCATTACTTGGCCACGGAGAAAACAAACCGAGACAGCCGAAATTCCCTAAGAACCAAAAATAAACTGACGGCATTCTTCTACATTTTTTTTCTAAACTTTTTTTAGCGTGTGACAAAAAAATATAAAAATATGGGACCTTCTCTCTCTCCCTCTCTCTCTGTTGCTTTTTTGTTTAAGATTCCAATGAGTCACGTGCATAAGTTTTTTTTATTAATTTCCATGAAAAACTCCATGAAAATACTATGAAAACTGAAAACCCTTTGAAAACTCCCTCTAAAACCGAGTCAGAGAAAAGTGCATATAAAAAAAATAACATCAACTGAAAAACAAGAAAAATAAAACGGAAAACAGGTTTTTGGGCCCGCTTCGCTGCCAACAAAGTTGTTGTTGCCAACAGTGAGCGCTGGAAATTGACTCACACTTGCAGCTGGGCAAAAGAAAAATATTATATATAAACATAAATTAGAAAAGCCTGCAAAAAGTTGCCCACAACTAATCCGATATGTTAACAACAAAAATTGCCACAGCAAAAGATGCTCAAGTTTCACAACCAATTTCTGACGGTTTCCTTTTTCTCTTTGCCTGCCAAAATCGCCTTTATGATGTCCCAAAGCAAAAGTTAACTTCGTTTGCTGCGGCTTCTGGCAAAAGTTTTAACGTGATTAAATATTTGTTTAAACTGTTAACATGCCAAGAATAAAGTCAAAGTTGCAAAATTCATTCCTTGCTCTTTCTCGGTGATTATTTTTAAAAGTTTTCAAGTCTTGCTTTTTGCAATTTTATAACTAAAATTTTAAAAAGATACAAGTTGTCAGTTATGCTTTAATTAATTGGTTTATTGGATTTGGTTTAAATGTCAAATGCAAATAAATCACGGCATTTATGTTTCCTCTGATTTAAAAATTTTGCTCGTGCTATGGGAAAATTACATTTCTAAAATACAAATCTTACATTAAGTACATTAAGAAAGCAACGATTTTTACAATTCCTGTTAAAATTAAGAAATCAGTCCAGAGTTTTAAATAACTTCCTCCTTTTTAAATTAGCTTTAAATGTTTGGCTTAGTCAAAAGTCAAAATCAAACCATTTGACATCAAAATTAATAATTCTCGAATATCAAGTGGAAAACTTCTAAACTTTTAAGCAACTTGAACAGATTGCCAAAAATTCTCCCGCCATCGTTTTGGTTTTTAGCGTTTGCAAGTTTGCCATTATAATTAGCGTTTTTGAAACTTTATGAATATTTTAAGTCTGCTTGCCGAGTATTTTGTTAGGATGTCTCAATTTGCCAAAAGTGGGACAAAAAGAGCTAGTGTGTGCTAATTAAATTCCCAAAAAAATATTTTGCGTGCTGCAGAGACACACATACGGGGTTTTATAGAAAAAGTCAAGGCCTGCCCTAAATATCGATTACCCAGTAACTGTAATAACAGTAAGCCAAATGAGGGGGCGGTGAGGACACCCCTTCTTGGAAAGTGGGCTTTATTAGTGAGAAAGACAAGTTCGCGGAAAAGCAGCTACAGTTTTCACTCGCTTGAATGCCAAATTTAAAATACATTTTTCAATTTTTTTTTAAGATTTAAAGCAAGTGGTTGAATTAAAATATATATTATCTGTTATGGACTATCATTTTATCGGTAAAAAACTAAGACCTTTCATTAAATGTATTGAGCTATTATTCCACCTTTTTTTTATAAGCCTTCTTAATAAGAAGACACGTTTCGAAAATGATAAGTGCTCTATTAAATAGAAAATGGTAAAATGTATCATTTTTAATTAAAATATAAATAATAAATAGGGGTCTGTAAATGGGTTGATCAAATTATATATTTTTTTGATGTTAAAAGTTTGAACAAAATGTAGTAAATGTAATAACAATACCATTAAATTGGTATATATTTTTAATTTAAAATATGAAACCATCTAACAATTTTTTTAACGAGCGATGACTGTACCGGAGAACTTGTTGCAACTCAAGGACTTTTGGCATAGGTGCAACTTCAGTGTGGTAGAAAGAGGCGAAGCTATTTGGAGGGGCTACGAGGAAGAGAGAGAGAGAGGTAGATTGAGTCACGATTAATCGGAGTGACGAAAGCAAATAGGTTCGCATAACCCCCCAAGAAATCGCTAATCGAATACGCTCTTTCCCTCTCTTTCGTAGAGATAAGAGATACGATATAGTCTCTCTGTCTATATAGTAATCTCTTTCACCCCCAAGATAACGATCGCCGGAGAACACATTTTATTGAAAATATTATTAAGAATTGTATTTAAGCATTCAGGCCCTCTGTTCTTCGCTTACCTTATTTTAAAACCCCTCTGTCTGAAATCCCCCCTCAGTCTTTCCTGCACTACGTGTTTCGACTGCTGAGAGACCCGCAATTTCCGTTACAAAAACTGGCCAACATGTGCGAAGTCGGCGGCGCAGCAGGTTTTTTTTTCTTCTTTTTCGTTTTTTTTTTTGTCTTGGGTGCCGCCAACTTTAGAATGCAAAAGAGACAAGCCACACACAACACACATATAACACCAAAAACCATTCGTGTGCGACGCGTCTTCCTTAGCTTCTCACCCATAAATGCCAACATTTGCCATTTGAATCAGAAATGCTAAAGTTATGACAAATACCAAATGCAGATGAACTTCTCAAGCTGAAGACAAGTACAAAGAGTCAGCAAAAAGACTTGACATTTATTTTAAGAGTTATTAATACAGAAACACTAAACAATTTAAAACTTTTTAATTAACTTAGGTTCTCTCAGTGGGTTTATTTTAAATATCATAATTTAATGAAAACTCCTAGTTTGATTTATTTCAAACTTCTTGAAGTTAGGAGAAAATATAATATTTTGTGAGAACCACTTAATTAAAAATTATAATGTTTATTTAATGGTTAATGTAGGATTAGCTTTTAAGAAATTCATAGTTTATCAAAAACATATATCAACTATTCAGAACCTCACTAATTCCACAACTTTTCCATTGTTCTTTAATATATTATTGCAGATAATTCACACACCCAAACAGCTACAAACAAACACCTGAAGTGTTAACCAAAAATTTAATTAATTGTGCAATCACTGGCGCCGAAACAATCTACAATTTTTTAATAATTTTTTTTTGTGTGCAACCGTAAACAAACCAAAGAAGTTACAGACGAGAGCAATCAATTTGCGAGCGGGGAAAACTACTACTGCTACAAAAAGCAAAAAAAAAAAAAAAGCGATAAAATGGGTGAACTGCGAAAATCGCTGCCGCTGCCTTCATTCGGCGTCTTTATAGCCCTGCTCCTCTGCTGCTGCTCTTTAATAGGTGAGTAATGGATAAAAACGCTCCCCAAATCCCCAAGATATTAGGTATTATAATTAGAAATGGGAACTAAATGCACAAATTGTGCTGAAAGTTGAAAATTTATGGGCTTTCGATGGGTCATATGAAGTTGTAGAAAGCTATAGATATCTCTCTTAAGTCATCATTGTTTATGATATAGAGACTTTTTGTACCTCTTTGAAAAAAACTGGGATCTTAAATAGGATGACAAGAAATGTAGTCTTTTAAGAGTTTATAAGCAAGGATGTTTTATGAACTACTAAAGATTTTGACACCTCGCCAAAATTTTCTGAAAGAAATCTTGAAAGTTGTATGTCGTGCAACGACATCATAAAACTGGTATAGTTCGCTTAATTTTTCATCTAGGTCTTAGTTATCATTCTAAAATTTGACACATCATTAGCTAATATACCCATATACCATTGTAACCAAAGACAATTACGACTGTGATAAGCACTCCAATGAGATCTTGCAACTAAGGACTGTAATATGCTAAATCCCGCTTATCAGTGAACAGGGTCATAAGAATTTTTGTTATTTGTTATCCCACGAGATCTAGGCAGACAAATTACCTGAGCACTTGCCGGTTACCTGATGCCATAGGCGACCATGAAACGAGCGCGCTACGCAAATAGAGACCCAAAAAAGTTAAAAACAACATCCCAGGAAAAAACTAAAATCATCATGTTCCTTATCGCAATCACCCCGAAATTCAAGAGTCAATATTTGTTTTAACTTAGAACAGACTGACTATACGGGCTCTGGATTCCAAATCGTAGCTGGTCAAATATCGTAAATTTTTCAGTGCACATGGGAGAACTACACACGCAGATATACTCCTATAATTCCGGCACCTGACTTTGGGGCCGTAAAGTTTTGGGCAAACATTCGCCTAGACAACTAAAAATATTGCACATGAGTCGCCTGTTGAATAAGACTCGGTTGCTATGAGGTTCAATAAGAGGTTTTGAAACTTAGTTTTTAAAATATGAGAAGACTTTAGATTTAGCATTTAATTTTTAAGTTTTTGGATCCTAAGAAACTTATTAGTCCAAGAATTTATTATTCAACTGGGAACCTCAATGGTGATAATAGAATCTCAAAAAGTTTATATCAAATTAATGAAGATGGTAAATAATCAGCTAATTAAGCCTAAAAACAAAACGAGTTTTTATGGAATTAATGAGCCTAACAAAACGGTACAAGGTGAAACGATGTCTAAACGTGCAAAAGCTGATCATATAATTATTAATTAATGGATAAATAATAGGCCAAAAAGAAAGAACCAAGAACCAAACACTAACATTAGTTTATAACCCAAAAAACCAGACTTGCAACAAATCGACTTGGCAGACTCATAACTCAGACAGTTTATAGGGCCGCAAAACTGCTCGGGCAAACTGTAAAGTCCCGAGAAGATTCCAAAGTCGACTTCCCAGCAATTACCGCATCCGGTTTGGACCACAAAAGCTGGCGAGGCCTTTTAAAAATGTTCTAATACCACAGAAAGTCTAATTTAATTAACGCTACTTCTTCTCCCCTCCAAAATCTCTCCTTTTTTTCCTGAGAAAAATCACTAAGAGGAAAGATAAAAATTGGTAAAGTCATTTCAGGATGACTCAGCCGGTAATTGATAATGTTTTGGGATAGTTGAAAAAATATATTTATA
Organism: Drosophila elegans; assembly: GCF_018152505.1. Taxonomy (NCBI): domain Eukaryota; kingdom Metazoa; phylum Arthropoda; class Insecta; order Diptera; family Drosophilidae; genus Drosophila; species Drosophila elegans. Next base: position 10,568,736 of record NW_024545513.1, on the reverse strand, counting down.
TTTTTCCTCAGGAGCCATTCTTTTGTAGAAAGTAGTGAAAAAAGTGGGAACTCTTTTGTGGTCAGTTGTGCTCTAATTTTCGAGCAGTAAACTTACAACTTTTTATGTTGTTTGACGCTCGCTTTTTGTTTGCCGCGCGCTCTAAAACGGCAGCTTGTTCCATATATTTTTTGTGAGAAAAACACTTTGAGGAAAAGCTGGAGAAAATGGTCTGAGCAAAGGGTGGGGTGGGGGGGCTGTGCTAAAGTAAAAAAGGGTGGTCAGTCCTAATTAGCTAAGCCCGAAACTGGCTTAATTGGGTGCCGCTTTCACTTTGTCCATTGCGCCTGGGAAAATTGTCAGTTAGACAGTTCGTCATACAATTAATGGACTATGAGGGTCCCGAGATGAATGGCAAATCCAAAGGGGACAAAGGGGCCAGCAGCATCTTAAGAACTGCACTTCATCTTTTCACTAGTCTTTCGAAATAGAACCAATTAAAACTGAACAATATATTGCAAAACAAATTAATAAAAACTAAATAAAAAAATTGTATTGGTTTTTTATTTGTGAGCAAAGTATTAAGAAATTCTGCACATTAAACCAGTTATCAGCTGAAGAAGTTTAGTAGCTTTTATACATATGTGATATGTCACGATTCGTATTTCCTTTGGAATGCTAACAGTTCGATCGATTTTGCAAACAAAACAAACGAGTAACATAAAATATAGATTTTTTTCCTGACTGATTTGTATTTGGTGGTCCAGCTTAAAAACACTTATAAAAAAAACTTGTTTGATTTCTTAAATTTAAATTTTGAAGATTCTTAGATCTTACAAGAACAAAGAAAAATCAAATAATATACACTGACAGACAAATAACAAAATTTAGTTTTAAAGGAAATAAACCTTAAAGCATACAACCTTTTTGCACACACTGTTCATTTTCTGTCTTAAATTACTGAAGAACATGAAAAGAGGAAGCTGAGTTTTCAGAAAGGGGTCTTGAGTGTATAAACCAAGCCCATGAACTCGACTTAATACCTCTTCCTCGAACTGAGGACATTCTCAGAATTCTCTGACTCATATATTTTTGACTTCTCTTAGTCCAGTGTCTCTCACGCCCAGAATCCCCCGATCCCCCATACTATCTACATACCTTTATATCGAGGAGAGAGAGTCGAGTGGATGGCTTTAGAAAGAGATGGGGATGGGGAACATCAGGTTGCTGCTGCTCAAGTTGTTGCCTGAATGGGACAGCTTATGGTCAAGCGGGCAACTCTTGAGTTCTTTCTTTTCTTGTCTTTTGTGCCACTTGACAAGACAAAGATAGAGCATGGCGAAGAAAGAGAGGGCTGAAGTGGTAGCGAAAGAGAGGGGCGATTGTGAGCGAAAGAGTGGGGTAATGGGAAGACAGGAAAAAGGAAATTCCAATTATGTTGCTAAGTCTGACCGTGCGTAGAAAAGAATTGTTGCCGCTTCTTGTTTGCCACTCACTCACTCACCTCCTCTATACAACCTCCTCTCGCTCTCAGATTTTCTTCACGATTTTTCCTTGTTTTAATTTTAATCCAGTAATGCCCGGAAAGCCTTGCATTTCGCTTTAATTAATAAAACAAAACAATTTGGATGGAACAACATAACAAAAGGATTCAAGTGGATTGCTGAAATGATAATGAGCTGTGCCCTGCTGTATATATCGCTCTCTCTCTCTATCTCTGATTATATATGTATATATAATATAGGTGCCAATCTGTGTACAGATCTTTATGGGTGCTTGATTTTTCAATGCAGCCAGTAACCCCAAAAAAACTTCACCATAATTAGCAGGCATTGTTGCAAAAAAAAAGCCTGCCCAAAACCATTTAAATTAACTGCAAATGAGCTGGAAAACCCTCTGATAAAATGCAGAGAACTTTTGTGAAACAAGGAAAGTGATGTCTTTAAAAATCTGCCCTTACCAATTTAACAAAAATACAAAACAATGTAATTATTACAATGAAAAGCATAATTATGAGTGAAAAAAATATGTAAAAATAAGCTGAGAAAAAAAAGAAACCACAAAGTTAAGAGGGAAAATATTAAAGAATTGAATTAGTGTGAAAAATATGGCAATGTATTAAGTTGCTTTTACTTATTATGGAATGCAGTGAGTGTGGGTAAGAGAGAGTTGGACCAAAAAAAAAAAAAGAGGGGTTAAGCCCGCATAATCCCAATGAAGCTCAAACAATGAGTCGGAGCAAGACAAGATACATTCCTATATGTATTTAAAACAAAAAACGACACAGCCCGGCAGCAAACAAAGAATGCACAGAAAATACAAATGAAGGATTGTGTTGCTGAGCCTCCGCCGACCCTCGCTTTTCCCCACTTGGATTTTTCCATCTTCAAGTATGATGAATGAATTTTAAATTAAAATTCAGACGAACAAAAAATGATTGGGCCACATGTGCCTCAGGTCCACCACCCGCATTGCGCCCAATCTGGGGCCCAACTTAGTACTAAACCACACTTGCAGAGTACACGAAAATTAATTTCTACGACTATGAGTCTTTAAATATTACCATCGATCAAACTACTAAATTTTTCTGAGCATGACTATATGTTTGATCTAAATTAAACACTCTCTCAAGCAATTAAACATTAATAGAAAATTGTAAAAAACTAAAGAAATTAATAAACAGTTTTAGTTTTTCAACTTTTACACCTTAAATATCATATGTCTTAAGCCATGATGTGAAGTTTCTATTATATTTTAAATGTCCATATAAATAATTTCCCAGAAAATGTTTTGCCGGAGCCACCTGATGCTCCTGAATTGTTTAAAAGTGGCTAAGAGATCGAGATCTCGAGTTCCCGATTCTCAGAGACAGGAAACAACGTCCCGAGACGTGCCGGGCCTAATAACCAGCCGAAATTGAGTTATAACCGATTGGCAGCTATTCGATTTGGGACCCGTTCCTGAGGCCTCTGCCTTCCTACCTATCTTTCTACCTGTTTTCCATCCTATCGGAACCGAACCATCTGGGAGGTGCTCAGGTAACCCGATGACGCCCCGGCATACACAACTAATTGCTAATTGGATTATGTCTTGCTCGAATGGGACTCTACAACTGGGGAGGGGGTGGTCATCGGGAAGAAAGGGAGATACACATTGGTCACATATATATGTATAGAGAGAAATAAGGGAAGTGAGGTTAGGTCATTGATATCCGCCTTTGGGCGTAATCCAAACGGTCATCGCAAGCCCAGACGAACCTGAGGGTTGTTGTTCGGAATGTTTTTAATTGACTTGCCCCACTGCAATTGCATAACAATGAGATACACCCCCACACCCGAGTGTGGTTGTGTGTGTGTGTGCGTGTGTGTTTGCCTGCCTGATTGCGGCGTCAATTGTCAATTTTTGTTACCTTCTGTGCTCGTCCGCTCGTCAGGTTCTTCTAATTGGTAATGCAAAGTGCATGGCCAGGTTTCAACTTCTACCGTCTCCTCCTGTCCGTCGACATGTCCATCTGTCCGTCCGTTTGGGTCCTTTCTTTTATCTCCTCTGTTTCTTTCTCCCCCGTAAGTCGCACCCTTTATTGTCTCGCTTTTGTCCTTTGTTTTGTCGCCCGGCCGTTTAATCAATACGTTTCTATTTCGCATTTTCAAGTGTACTTCTGATTAATGTCCGTTCGAGGTGCATCTGCCCGTTTAAGGGAGAGATGGCTAAAATGGGTGGATTCCAATTTGTTGCCCAAGCGAATCTAGAGTTTCATGATTGAAATATTACTAAATTATTCTATATGTTACTCTAATGTTATATCATGATTAGAAAGTCACATCAATTGAGGGAAAATATGTGCATAAAACCATTAAATTTGCATGGTAATAATCTTCAAGTATTGCTATTTAAATGTACGATATAACAAGTTAATTATAAATTAAAAATATATATCAATATACCTCAATTGGTTGTTTATATATTCTATTTGGTGTTCAACTTATTTTACAAAATAAATGAATAAGGGAAAATGTTATTTTTGTAATTTCCTGGGAACATGATATCTGTGTTATTAAATATAACATAATTTTTATATTGTCGAGTACAACAATGCTCTCGATTTAATGTTCTTATTTAAGTAAACATATGTAATTTTCTGGAAACTCGATATACATTTGTGTGTATAATTTTACTACAGCTATTGTTTTAATTCTCGAGTAAAAATGTGTACTTGATTTTGTGATTCTGGTCGGCCCAATTGTCGTCATTTGACTTTTGCTACGGAGTCGTGCTCCACTTTGCATACCCTTGATCCTCGTCATTCCCCTCCTGCTCTTGCCGCCACTCATTAAATTTCCCACACTGCAAATTGAGTGACTTCCACTCCCACGAAAGCCCCTTTTGCACCTTGCTGCCCTTGGCAGGCAGCCTCTCGTCGTCCTCCCAATGCCGTTCCATCCTCGAAAAGCCATCCCATCCTCCCATCCGCAGCACTTATCTTGCCTCTTGCCGCTTGCCACTTTGTTTTTTGTTTTTTTCCCACCATTAAGCCTCAACTATCAGCGGCAGCTCATCAAGATGTGCACAAAACAACGAAAAGCGGCAAAAAGTGCAAGCATAAGGCAATTCCCTTGGTCACCCCTCTTTTAGCCCCCCCTCCTTTTTTTCTTCGCCCCTTTTGCGCGCCGCTGCTTTTGGCAATTTTCAGCATTTAACCAAATAAACCTCTGCAAGCAGCAATGCCTGCTCTCTGCCCTCTGAATACACTGAACAAATTTGAACAGACCTTGAGAAAGTATTTGATAAATAATGTATTTATTTAATATTATTATATTTTAAGTTGGATATACACTTAAAATAAAGGTAATTTAATAAAGTATAGTAGTATTTTTTAAATGCTTGGATTATATAAAGTTGCAATTTTCTCGGAACCAAAAAAAGTGTTTAAAACAAATAATTAATGTATTTTATATCCAATTTTACATCTTGATTTTTTTACATATATTTATTAGACATATATTCCAAGTTTTATCTTTGAAATTTTTTCCTGTGTACCTCAATTTTTCTCGCCCATGCTCATGCTCCACACTGACATTCATATGATGTGCTCAGTGGCTTCCCGCGTCATTATCAACGTTTACCCCTACTGCACTCACTGCCCTCCTCATGTTCCAGTGTCGGTTTTGCCAGTTCCTCTAAAGCGGGTTGTTGCAATGAAACTGAAATGGGATTGGGTTTGGGATTGGGATTGGGATTGGAAAAGGTACTCAGACTCAACTGGGCACCCAAATTGTTTTTTGCCACATTGCATATATTTTTGCTCATCCTCGTATTGCACTTCTCCGGTCCTAACTGGATTCCCTAGTCCAACTCGAGTACTGAGAAAAAAAATTGCTGTATAAGATTCATCAACTTACACTGCATAATAATCGCAAGATCTCATTTTAAGCACTATAATTAATAAAACCATAAATTGTTGGGCTCATGGATTCAAAACCAATTTATAAAGAAATAACAAAACCAAAAATTGAACAAAACTGAGTAGAACTAACTTTCTCTAAGGAAAAACTGTTTTGAAAGCGAAATTAGCAATACAGAGAACATATAATACCGTGGGGACAAGTTGTGAAAGGATTTGTTGATAAACTAGTTCCGCGACTTGAAAATAACTAGTTCGGGAACTTAATTCTTTGACTGGAACTGCACTTTTGAAACCCCTTTTTTACTCCATCATCGGTGGAAACCTCTTGACTGAGCCGTGTGCGACTTCATTCTCATCATTATCCCATTCCCAAAGTTACGAAAACTTTTCAGCCGCCGCCAAGTTGGCTGTGGGGGCCTGAGAAAACCCCTTTAGTTGCCTGTCTCCTTTTTTTTTTTTTTGTTTTTACTGCACTGGGCATAGTTTAGCGTAAATTTTCATAATTTTATGGCAATTTTTCACATGCGCATTCGCAATGCAGCCAACAAAAAGGAGCGAAGAAACGAAACGACCAAAATAACAACAATCCCCCTCCACTTTCGACCAGGCCGCCAACCCCTTTTCGGCGCCCTTCTTTGTGTTTGCATTTTAGTCATGAACTTTTAAGCATTTGTCATGCATAATTTGAGCAGCAAATGTATTGGAAAGAATTTTAAATTGATTGTTATCGTTGTGTTGCTGCAGGAGGATGGATAATGCTCTCAGACTTGGATTCTCGGACATTAGTCAGTCGCCGAGAGTCCAAAATGCAGAGTTCAGAACATATAACCCCGCCGAGGGGCAAACAGCTTTGTCAATAATTAGCTTAACCCATTAATAACCAAAGAATGTTGTTGCACCACAGCACGGCACAGAGCATTGGGAAACTGAGTCAGCCAACTCAGATATGGCTAACGGGGATTATATGAAAGTCTCCGGAGAAGTGCGGGAAAGTCGGGGAATCAGGGAATCGGGGAACCCAGTGGACAGCCAAGATTAATGATGGCCTTTACCTTTCCCCGAACGAGATGGCCGGAGAGAAAGCGATGCTGGGTGATTTGATGTCTGCTAAAAGTAAAAGTTCATTCACATTGCTTTGTTGCAGCTAAAGTTCTTTTTCCTCCGCTTTATCCACATCCTTTCTATATATACCCTTTGAATCGGGGCTTTATAATTTTCTGTTTTTTTTTTTTATATCAAAAATGAAACTTTCCAAGTGATGCACCTTTGCCCTTTTGTCTGTTTTTATGGAAATAAGCTTGTCAGCTTTGAAATAAAGTAAGGCAGGGGTGTGTATGAAAGATCAGTCTGAAACTATTTTAAAATTAAAAAAGTTCTTTAAATTTGCGTGCTAATATTTGTAACTTTACCTCTTCGCTTTCCTGGCTCAAGGAATTTACTCAATATTTACAAATACAAGTCAAGCCATGAACTGAGAAACAAACTATACAACATTTTTTAAATTCTTTGATGTTTTAAAGAAAAGCTATTACCTAATTGCTGATGCTTACAAGCTGAAAATAAAGCAATCAAAATTTCTTAATTTTTTGTCAACAGCTTAATAAACTTTTTTTAAGAGAAATCCATATTATGTCCTCAAATAATATATAAACAACAATTTTCAGAGTATCCGTAGCTGGTGCTCCTTTTATTAGGAAATTCCAGGCTCAGACAGACTCACATAACTTAGGGAGTTTTATCTCTGGACTTGCAGAGCCCCAGCCTCGGATTTGCCACTTTCCGCCAATGTCTGTCGTCACTTTAAGACTTTATGTTTTAAGCTCTGCAGCAAATTCTGAGTAAAGCGCATAAAACACTTTTACACACGCACAAAAAAAAAACAGGATGGACAGATGATTAAATTTCTGTGATTCAGCTTTCTTCGAGAAGAGCAAACTTTTTTTGTTCATGTTTATGGACCAGAAGCTATTAAAACCATCGTCATGTGTAGAACGGCCTCCTCAAATTGTTTTTAGGCCTCAATGCTAAATGTGAACCGAATCGAGTTTGTTTCCGTTTGGTTTGGTTAATCCCCAAAACGGAAAAAAGGTCGACAAGGAAGCTGTGGTTTGCTGCAGACTTTTTGTCGGTTTATTTTGAAATTTATGCTATGCAAGTGAAGCGTTCTAACTTAAGCTGTATGATGGAAAAATATTTATAAAGTTGCAGAAACAGGAATAAAAAGGAATTAATCTTTATAATCTTTGAAGGTGTTTTTTTTTAGTTTTGCTGTATTTTAAAAAAGAAAATTTTAAAAAGAAATTGTAAAAACCCTTGAAAAATATAAAAAAAAAAGACTTGAATAATTCTTTAAAGTGTTACGTTCTGGTACTGTACTTTAAAGAAGAAACATATACAAATTTCAAAAAAAAAACTCCTAAAAATATGAAGTTTTTAAAATTTTGTGTAAAGCATTAGAAAAGGAAGATGGTTTTTTTATTTACTATTTTCTACGGCTATGATAAATGGTACACGAGTTTCTAGACTATGTTTCTTTAAAACATAGTGTCATTTCCTATTTAAACTGTTATCTAGACATTGCTTTTGTAGATAGGATAGTAATTTTCAGCTTGCTCTCGGAATTTGGGTAATTAGTTCCCCTGGTTGCAAATGCAATAGTTGCGATATTGTTGACGGTTGTCCGCTGCTCAATTGCTAATAAACGTAATTGCCGCTGCGCAATGCCAGTCCTGTGGATATTTCGTTCGATCCGTGCGAATAATAAATTTGCCACCGTTAAAAGGTGCCTAGGGGGATGTATCCTGCCAGGATATGTCCAAGTACCATTGCCTCTTATCCATATTCCTATTCCTATTCCTATTCATCCCATCCTCTCTTTCTTTGGTATGTGTTTTGTGTCGGTTGACATTTGATTTCTGACGCGTGCCGCTATAACGACAGCGAAATATGTATGTGTGTATAGTATGTGCAGCACCATGGGTTAAGAAGGGACGGCAGGGTGCGAGGGGCCATCGGTGGGTTAACGGGGAGTGCCACATGCCCTGCTGGTTATTTTTGTTTTTACGATTGTTTTAATTCTGTTTTGTTGCAAACAAATAGGCGGAAAATTTGAACGTACTGCAGGCATGCGTTCGGGCCATTTGCCCCCTGACTTGGAAAATATTAGATGCGTTGCGCGTGTTGCGGCCTCATTAATTTGTTTCTAGATTTATTAATTATTCAGTTGTATTTTTTTTTTTTTTTCATTTTCGCCATCCGCAGATAGTTTATGGGAGTCACGCGTGCCGAGTGTTTACTGTTGAGTGCCTCTCCCCGGTTGATCGTTTCTGGGAATTAGAGGCGTCCAGAGGGTCCTTTCAAAAGTCTGGTGGTTGAGTGGCCATATTCATTTCCCTCTGGCTTCATTTCGACCAGCTGTTTCGAAAACGAATTTTGGAATTGCAGAAAGTCGGCTAAAAAAAAAAATTAAAATATGTAGGAACTTGTATTTATTTTGGGGTATATGTATTTGAGGACTGAAACCCTATAAAATATATACACAATGTTTTTTACTAGTTACGAAAGATTCAGAGCCAATTAATTGATATTCCTTAAAAATGATCTCAAGCCATATACACAATACAACAATAAAATATATTACATTGTTGTAAAGATACATGTTTTAGAACCATGACCAATGCTTGCTCGCTAATTTTTATTTTTTTTTACCATCCCTTTTATTAATAACTTATCTATTTCCATCTTAATGTTTTCAAGACCATTCATTCTAACGACTTATAGTAAACATATATTACATAATTCCATCCCTTCAATTTCCACCCCATTTGGCTGTTCATTTGATAGAAATATTTCCTATGACATCGAATATCTTGTAGCCGGTCCAAAAATAGATGTGTTTGCTGACAGACCTATAGGTTTTTACTCATGTAGCAGTATAATAGTGGAGTTTTATTAGTAAACCATTAGTGCAGCATTGACTTCTATATTTCCTACCAATTCTCCTGTATTTATAACCCTCTGATCTCTGAAAGACCTTTCACTTTAGAAATTCGGGCGTTGTAAAGGGGGGGGCGTGGTCGAGTCTGTGAGTCTAATGATGTTGAAACGACTTCCTTTGCTCGTTTTTTCTGCTATTGTTGTCAATTTGTCAACAGGCAAGAAACTCGTCTGATGGTCACCTATTTTTTGTACTTGTTTTTTTTTTTTGAGCCCCCTTAGCGGAAGTCGAACAACTGAGCACGACATTTTGCACTCAATGTATCATAAATGTTTGCTTTTTTGCCCTCCAGCCATCCTTCTCTGACTTTTTTACACTCGAATGTTTTTTAATTCAGGTTTCTGTTTTGTTTACTGTGTGTTTAATTCAATTCGCTCGCTTTTAGTGCAGCCAGCGAAGCGTGCAATGTTTAAACTTTTTCCCGCTGAAGAGAGAACCAACAGGTGTTTGACTTGTTTTCGATGCCAACTGATGCATGAAAACACTGGATAGGCATTCGATATAGGAATGGATATGGCGACAGGTGATAGGGTATAAAGTTACACAGGAAGTTTTATTTCGATGGGAAGCGAAAGTAAAGGAAAAATATATATTGGATACTAATATGAGATATAATACTATATTTATGGGTAAAATGTAAATCATTGGAAGTTGAACACATACATCAAACAACCCAAAATTTGGCTTTAGATCATAGACTAAGGACCAGATGCCATGAGGATCTTATTATACCCTCTTTTGAGATCTAATAGAACTAATTGCAGAAAACGCCCCACAAAATAATTTGAGCCATGACAAACAAACACAAGGATCACATCATTAGAGTCTGTTTTTAAAAAGAGTGCCAACGACAACAAACAGATATTATGGGATTCCATCTGGATTCCGCTTGCAGTTCTCACACCACTCCCCCCAAACTCCTCCCAACTCCACAGATATGCCATGATATATGGACCGCAAGTGGCTTTTGTTCCTAGGGATGCCAATTATGCTGCAAGCTGCTTTTCTTGGTCGGGGGTTTTCCCCAGTTTTTCTCGGTTTTTCCGAGGAGGGAAACCCATGTGACGGCTGCTCCCCAGACGGCATTTAAATGTATCTCATGGATATGCTTGCTCTCCCCACAATTAGTGTTCGAAAATAGCATGAAACAGTGGCAAACTCGAGACGACATCGATCCAATCTGCCCCCAGCCCCCTGCCCCATTGTTGATCGTCTAATGGAAATTCGTGTAAGTTTTCCTGCCTCGGCGACAGTTGGCATTTTGTTTGGTTAAATTATTCGAGCAGATAGCGAAGCGCATCCAAATGAATTTCAAACTGCAGCTGCAGTTTATCAAACGCTTCAATCGCTCCGCAGACAGCCAACTGACAAAACATTCTCCAAAAACTTAATTACTCATACACCCAGGAAAAGAGTGTTAAAACGAAAGAAAGAGGAAAAGCCAGCACAGTTTTCTTAGCTTTTCGCTTTGACTCTATCCATGCTTTTTACCAAAAAAAAAAAAAAAAATGTAGAAAGAATGCCAACCTCTCAATCAACAGAATTGAATTGCCTCAGAACTGGCAATGAGCACAGAAAACAGATTTATTCAATTAGCAATGGTACAGGAGATGTCGCTATTTTGCGCTAGAAAGTTTCACCGGATCTCAAGCAAAAAATAATGTATAAAAAACAAATATTTATACAATATTTTAAGGCTTTGGATCTATTACATTACTGCACCCTGATAGCTTAGAAAAATCATGAAGATTTGGAATGCTGAAGCTCTAATAAGGAAACAGCTTTAAATATATGTATTTATTTATTGAAGTCTTCACACATGCCGTTTCTTAGCCACTTTCTAAGCTTAGATCTACAGTAAATTTAATTAAAATCTATTTTTTTTTATCAAAGCACTCTTATAACTCAGGAATCCCTCAAATACTTGGAAAATTCGAATACAATAGGAATAAATGGAGGACATAACGAAGCACTTTGAGCCCACCTCCCCAATTTCCGCCCCTTTTTGTCACCGCCTGAGCAAATACAGCTGCGAATAAATGAAATGAAATGCAATGAAATGAGCAATGTTAACTATCCTGTTTACATAATATGTCAATTAAAGGCGCAACATCTTGGGGGTTGTGAGATGGTGGGTGGATTGGAAAAGCTTTTACCCAGTCTCCCCGGGTACTTATTTATGGCCCGCTGCGATTTTGGCATAGTTCTTTTGGTTATCGCTAGCTACGCCCCAGAAACATTATCTATAGGGGGTTAGCAGCCAACACATATTAATTTGATTTCCTCTTTTTTATTATTATTGTTTTTCAGGCCACATAAATCAGGGAGAAGAGCCGCACGGCTTGACAACTATTTTTGAGGGTTGGCTGCCTGCCCGCCTTCCTTTTGTCTAGTCCTTAAATCAAAATTCAAGTTTTGTTTCTCTATTTCGATTTTTTCCGGCAAAGAGCCCATCCACCCCCGAAAAAAAAGAAAATAAACCTCCACTGCACTTTGCCAAATTGCGAATGTGATTTATGCGGCCAAAAAGCATTTCTTGGCAGCCTGTTAACACTTCATTTAAGCTGAAATATCTCTGCAGTACCAAACAAAAAATATATAGAAATTCCTGCAGCTTAAGTACTTCAATTAGTCGCTCTTTTAAGGGTAGCTGTCACTTTGTCATCATTAGTCTGATATTGGAAATTTATCCTGACTTCTCTTATTCGCTTCGAAAGTTCTATAATTGTTGTTTACAATTCAGTTTTCCACAACTCCCCTCCATTTCAAAGTGCGGAAATGAAGTGGATTAGGCGAAGGAGATTACAAATGCCATCAAGTGGTCGTTGTCACGTGTCCAAAGATTATTCCGGGGGATTTTCAAATTGGTTTGCCCCTCAACGCAATGCCGGAATTAAGATCTTAAATGGGCTCTAAATAATAAATAATTCAATTAACAGGATGTCGGTAATATGTACTTTAAAGGAACTGGGCTTACGGACAGGGAAACCGAAATTAAAATCTAGAAACATTACAGTTAAGCTGTGTTTATTTGAATCTATAAATCTGTATATAACTAATGTCTTGAGTAAACCATACAAATAAGTTATATTGATAATATAATTAGGTAAAGCTCCAAAAAACTTTTCTCAACCAATCATTTTCATTATTAATATTTATTATTAAGAAGTCAATAAGCAAGAAAAACAATAACAATGTTCAAGCATTCAATCAAGCAAATCTTACTTAGGATACCAGCCAACCAACCAACCAAATAAGTACCTTTGTGATATTTGAAAACAACTTACTAATTATGTTCTTTCCCATCATTTCCACATTTCTTTTTCCAGGTAAGTGTCAATGTCAATGGCCATCAAAAAGTCCCAAAAAGAAAAAGAACACACGCACAACACAAAAAGCGCTCGTCGTAAGTCATGATTGATGATTTCACACCTCCAAGTTTGGGTTCTATTTTTTTTTTTTTTATGTTTTTTGTTTATTTTGGGGAGGGATCTTGAAAATGGTCATGTGGGAATGGGGAAAATAATATGTGTCGCGTTTTTATGGCCTGTTTATGCTCCATGTGCCGGCAAAAACTCATTAAAGGTGACAATGCAAATGTGGCGACAGCCCAAATGCCACGCCCCCTAATTGCCTGTCATACATGAATGAAAATTTATGGAATATACCAGTCGTATATATGAAAATCACTGGTGAGAGTGTTCCTGGGAAAATGGGCTCACAAAAATTCCAGCTCCTCGAAGGTGCGAACAACTAAAAGAGGCAATTAATTTGACACGTTCGTGTGTGTGTGTGTGTCTGCCAACAATTATGTTCCATTTGTTGTCGATGGCTTGTTTTTGTCAATGGCAAACAGCTGCATTGACATTGAATTGGAATTTCTTGTTTTTGAGAATAGGGGAATCGAATAGCCGCTGCTGAGGTGAAAGATCAAGTCTGGCAAACATAAATAGATACGTATTTCGAAAGGATATAATACATTAATAAAGTAAATATAATATATTTGCTAAAATATTGTTTAAATCATTTGTGATCGCTCTGTAGCATAAGTTGGGCCTTAGGAAAAAATACATAACTAAAAGTTATTCACTACTTAATTTTGCATTAAAAAAAAAAAATGTCCAATTAAAAATCAATATTTTGACATCACTCACTTCAGTTATATTAATGAATATAATTTTAATTAAAACTTTTTTCAAATTGTATTGTATTTGAACTGCAAAACCATAATTAACATTGTTTTTATTACAAAATCATTTTGTTTTGGCTATAATTAATTAAAAATTCAATAACTAAGTTATGCATTCATAATAATCTCTTTTGATATTATTCACTTTCTGTTTAATCTGTCTGCCTTATGAAAAAAAGTGCACTGCAAGGCATTTTTTTGCCTTGACAACCCTTTGAGCTTAACTTAACCCAGGAGAATGGGAAGCTTTTCTATGGACAACAAATCTAGGCCTCAGGCTCTGTTGTGCTCCTAATTGATTTTATTTGATATTCCTCCTTTGATTGAAAGACCCTCCTTTGGGAGTTGCCGCTGCTTAGTGACACGCAACAAATGCAATTAGGCAACCACCGACAGCATTTGAGGCCAACTGGGCATGAACCCAGCCAGCCAAACTACTCAAACTCCTCAGTTTTGCATTCTTTATAAATAAATCGGGTCAAACGCAAACACAGATGCCGGAGAGCATAAAATCCCTCCCCAATTTTTGTGGCGCCTTGGCCAAACCAAAACAGAACTTTTATAGTTTTGTTTATGCTCCAACAACAAAAGCAACAGTAACAGCAACAGCAACAAGAAGAACATTTAAATCAGCTTCAGTCAGATTTAGATATGAATTAAGGGAGCTGGGGCGACGACACTACTCCCTATACTACATATATATGCATATTTGTTTATGTGTGTATTGTACTTCATATATATAAATATATATATATATATATATCGTATCTCCATTCACAATCCGTTGGACTTCAAAGTGCCTGCGGTTCATTCTGGAATTGATTTTCTCGTTTGGGGGGCTAAAAATATTTTCCATTTTTCGTGTGCGGTGGTGTCGCCAAAAATATAAATATTGCGTATCCAACAACGTCCACTTGAGTTCGGTTCTGGCCCAAACATACACTAGGCGTCATGCAGATATTTTTGGGGACTACTCATGGATTTTTTGGGTCAAGCCAGCCAGCCAGTGAGAATTTGCTTTGTTGGCTTTTAACGGCTCAGTTTCGTGTGTTTGTCTTATTGATTGAATTTTTGGAAAGGTCAGGCGCCAGTCTTTGGAATTTTCTCTTGTTTTTTTTTTTTTTTTTTTTTGGTTTTCTTTTGTGAAAAGGGAGCCACTAATCCAGAGGGCGTCTAACGAACCCCATTGCCTCATTAACTGGCTGGGAAATGCCAACAGGGAATGATGTATGCCCAAATTCCAACATTGGATGCGCCTAGATACATTTGTATTTTTCAGATAGCCCTGTGTATCTTATGTAAAAAAGGTTGATTTGGGATTGATTTTTATATGTGTTTGAGATAAATCATATTGAGTAAAACAATTTGCTGGGTCCACCAAATTTTGAACTAGTCATTTGTTTTAGGAATGAATTCTTAAGGTAAGGCAAGAATACAAAGATTTCTGGTTACAAGATTAGTTGTAATAAGGTTCTTGGTTAGTTTGTTTTATGTTTAGATAAGTATCAGAGTTCCTAAACTGCTATTCACATTTATTTGTATTTCTTATCATGGCTGCTTGAAAACATAAACCAAAAATAGATAATCTACTTTTCTACTTTATCCTATCTTTTTATAAAGATAAATAAATATCTCTAAGATTATATCTGCCATGTTTATCTTATTCCAAATGATTTAAATGATTATTTATCCAAGAAGTACCTAGTGGACCGTACAATATTTCAATGAAAGGGTAGCCCGCACTCCGCTGAAGAAAACAATAAATGGATCGCCAATTCAAGCGAAAAGTGCTCACGGATGGAACAAGCAAAATGTTAACTGCGATTTTTGCTGGCCAAAAAATAGAAGGCGAAAAAAATATCTAAATGCTTTCGACGCATCCAATGGATTGCCAAACTATGCGAAAAACACGGGGATGATGGCCGGTCTTTCCTCTCTTTTTTTTTTTTTTTTTTTGTTGGTGCAAACGGGTAAAACTATACGCTTGAAAAGTTTGCACTGCATGCGAACTGGGAGTATCTGTATCTGTGTTTGCGCACACGGTTTGTTTGTATAATTGCCGGGTAAAAAAACATTTTGCAAGGTAAAAAAATAACTCAGGGTGTGGATATGCAGCAGAAAAAAAAAATTTGGAAAATTTATTTGCAAACGTTTCTTTGGGGATTTTGAGATTTCGTTGCAGCATGCGAACTTTTAACGGCCTCAAAAAGCAAAACAAAACAAGATGTTTGCAAAAGCCATCAACAACAGATTCCGAATCAATCAAACCACATTAGTCAAATTTGATTTGTAAACAAACCGCAAGAGAATTTCATTAAGCGCAAAAAGGAAACACTGAAAGCCATCAAATATTTCGGTTCATCATGCCATTGCCATCACCATCGCCATCGCCATTTGCTATTTGCCATTAGCCAAACAAAAACCAAGAGAACCAATCGCTGTCCAAACAAAACAACTCGAGAAACATGGCAAAAAAGTTATTAAAACTGTCGATGGATGGACAGATTCAGGAGGATATATAGATGGGATGGAAGACGACAACCGATTGAGATGCCCAATGAAATGAAGAAGGAGTATTATTGTTTTCTTTTCTTTTCGTTTCGTTTCGTTTTGTTTCGTTCTTTTGCAGTTCGATGGTTGAAAAGTTTTCGTCTACAATTGACACATCAACTTGCATTGTTTAGAGACGATGAAATTTATTTGCGCAAAAGCGAAACTCTATTGTTTCGCATCCACTTTTTGGCCTTTGTTTATGATGGCGATTGGATTGGTTTTTTGGGATTTGGGGATTTTGGGAATTTCAAGCGTGTCGAAGAGATTCTTATAAACAAAATTTTGTGGCAAAGTTGCCTTTTCGCAATGGTCCAAGTTAAAAGTTATTGAAATTTTGTTTGCACTTCTTAATTGAATTGCGGCTGAGGATTGCATTGTATATTTTTCTCTGCTGTTGTGGTTTTTCACCACTGTTGTTGAATGTTATATTTTCAGCTTTTTTTGTTTAGTTTCCAAAATGAATTTGGGCCTTACAAACTTCCGCAAATCTTCAAAAAAAAAAAAAAAAAATGAATGCCTAATTAAGTATGTTTTCCTTAGAAATCTAATACTTATTTTTTGTTTACCAAGCTAAGAATCTCTGATTTTTTAGCTGGTCTCCAGAGTTGTATGTGATATGTGATCTTGAAAGCTGTTCCTCGCTTCAATTCACCAGAAATCGCTTAAAGCTGAGAGCTGTGAAACATTTGCCACATCGATCAAATGTTCCCGCCATATTCATCCTCCCCCCCCGTTGAAACAAAATTTGTACAACTTTCTCACAACAACTGGCACAGATGGACGGACGGACGGCAGCAGCCATGACTTGGATATAACTCATAATGACTATACTGCTGCCCCCCATTTCTGTTTTCATTTCGGTTTGCGTTTTGTTTATATGCATATTAAATGGTATAAAAGACGCAAACGCCAGCAGCCACATCAGCATTATAATTGTTCTTGCTGCTTTTGGATGCTTTTTTGCTGAAGAAGCTGGTTGGAGTAATTGTGGTTGAATTGTAGAATGTAGAATGTGATGCTGCGATGGACTGACGGGACCAACCGTCTGAATTGTGTGTGAAATCAATTTGTCGAAATACGAGCTGCTCGAGTGCCGAGTGTAGAGAGATATATGGAAGATATATGTGTTGCTGGCACATATAACTCATTTAAGATTTCCTCGCATCAATGTGAGCTGTGAGCTGTGAGCCTCTCTTTTTGGGGGCATTATGGGGCATGGGAAAGTTCAAAATCGGATGAAAACGCATTTGCCTTCAATAACTCAATTTTTTAGCCTAGTTCTCATGCGTAAAAACTTTGATTACCTTGTGATTTGTCTGCGTTTTGGTTGATTAAGCCACTAAATATATTTCTTAATTGGCCGTTAGCTAAAAAATAAGCTATTTCGGATATTATATTTTAACCTTTTGTAATTACAAAAAGTGAATTGAAAATTTTTATTTTTTAATTAAAACAATTGTCTTTCGTTCGTAAAACTCTCAAACTTCAATACTGCTATATTAAATGTTAGCTTTCACTTACCAAATAATGGGAAATTGCATTGCCTTCAATATCTCAACAACTGAAACAAGTGTTAATCAAAAGATCATCAAGTACGTCTCCTCGGTTCGATTTGATTCGATTCGATTTGATTCTCTCAGGTTGATTGTTCTGGGCAAATCGAAATTGTTTTTCCTTCCGACCAGCCGTGTATTTCATGCATTTTGAATCTGTGAATCTGTATCTGTGTATCTTCCGGATGGCATTGGCTACCTAATTGCCTTTTAATTGCCAGGAGAGTGCAGTATCTGATCATTTTCTGCAATTTAAGTTGTGTTATAGTGACTAAAATCTGATTGCCATTGATTTTGCGATTAGCTTGGCAGGGAGTTTGAAAATAATCATCATAATCGTGGTCGGGAAATTTAAAGCGATCAAAGGTCGTCAAATATGTCGCTTACAAAATTTCAAATCAATGCAGAAGACATTCGAAGGCAAGTCGGTTTATTGCTGACATCTTTTTGCTATCGAAACAAAAGTCACATTTGAGAGTCACAAATTGATGCAGTTCCCATTCGATTTAGTTTCGGCACGAGGTCAAATTGTGATAATAATTCAGCCGCTACCGACTGCAAAAATAATACAAAAAAAAAAATGACGGCAAACTCTTGAACACAAGAAATGGGCACAGTCATTGTTGCATGTTGCTGCCGGCAAGCAACATCATCGCCAGCAACCTGCAACATCCAACATCGATTGCTACAGTCACGCAACTTGATGTCAGCAAAATGCCACGCACGCGAGAACACTGAGAGGAAAACGGGAAGCCGTTCATGGGGTTTCCGTGTTAATGGGTCATTTATGATTTCAACAAAGCCCAACACATATTAATTTTTACGAAACTACAATTGGCATTGGTAAATGGCAGTAACATTAGTTAAAAGTTGCAGATAGAACTATAGTTCTGGTTTATAAACTTACTATATAACACAAATAAATGTCTTGGCAATTATTAGAAATATAACCTTTTAGTTAAGATCCTTATACAATTACTTAAAACTCGGCGCACTACTGTACTTGACAACGACGGCGGGAAAAGGGCCTGCAAATCAGAATCAGATGCAGCCAAAGCGAAAGCTCCGCGAAAAATAGCAACAATGTGCCTGGGGCATGAAGGCGTGTAAGAGCAGCAACAGTGTTGCCAACTGCACTTTGGGATGTCTGCTGCTGACTTCTTTTGCCTTCCTGTTATGCTTTTCCATTTTTTTTTTGTTTTGTTGCCCCATTTCGAGCTCATTTTCTTAATTTCCTCGCCAGCCAGTAATTGTTTATTGCTCTGTGCTGGTTTTTGTTGGCCTTGCAAGTTTTGCTGACCGCACTGGCAACTCTGCTATTTTTATGGCCGCACTAAGAGTGGAAATGACGCGAACCAAGGGCGACCCATTTAAAAAGCTGTCATAAATAGTTTAATCACTGACTTTGTATATGTTCGTTTATATCCAACGAAACGTATGTCGCCATTCGCTGCAAACTTTTTGGTTCAGCACAGTTCGACGTGGCAACTCTGGCAGTTGCCGCTTCCGGTTTCCGCTGACAGTTCTCCAAACTGTCAGAGCATTATTAAAATAATCCGATTCCACTCGAGTTGCTTTGCAACTTTTGCCCTAATATGTGAAATGTGAAAAATGACCAACAATGCCACAAAAGTTGCAAACTCAAAGCCGACTGAAATCCGTTTTCGGGTAATTCAGAACTCAATTAGATCTGCTGATGCTGCAACCATGTGGGGTCATGACTAATGTGCGTCCCAGCCTTGCTGCATAATTAATTTACAAATGTTTCATTTCGCATTGCAAACAAGTAATCTGATCTCCTATCCATTTTCAGCATTGTAATCAGTCAAATTTTGGTTTTGCATTTGCGCTCACTGTTTTCCAATTAGCCGAACTCAATGCACTAGATGCGCCATTTTCGTGGTTTGTGACAGCTATATATTACGAACCCAATGGCCATTTTATAAACATTTTAGAAGGAATAATGCTATTTATGTTTTGTGTTTCTGAAATCATAAAATCAAGCATCTAAAAGCATTGGTATATATTTCATTTGACATGTTTATGTTGAAAATTCGTTTATCCGTTATTAAAACATTTAAATTTTTGAGCACACAAACAAGAAAATAATTTCATAACATTTCCATAAATTATGTGCTGTTCAATTTTTAAAGATGTTATTTTTTTAACATTTTAATAAAATCCATTTGCTTCTTAATTCAGTGACTTTTTTAGCTGGTATCTTGAACTTTCGCTTTTCCATGTTCTTCTCACTTTTATCTTTGGCGCCTAATTAAACTTCTTTCACCCACTTGAAGAAGTCGGAAAATGGAGAAAATAAGGGCCGGCACACAACCAGCTTCAAAGTCTCGCCGACAAAGTGACATCTGAGGAATTATGAAGAAAGGGGGGTTTCGTTGTCTTTTTTTTTTTAGGTTGGGAGTGTGTTTATATGTTCATTTGTTCGGCTGTCTTGTTCGATGGCATTGTTAAGCAGTTGGCGGAAAAGAGAGGAGATACGTTGCAATATGCAACATGCAACAGCAACCTCATCAATTGACTTCAATTCCATGATGATGACGAACAGCTACCACCAGAACTTCCTGTTTGTACATATATGGAGCAGTACTTTCAATTCACTTTTTGCTACTTAGAGTATTTAGAAGAGGTGTCACAGAAAGAAAATTCTAATTTGCTTATGTTTTATTTTCTCAACTTCTTAAGTTTCTTCGTCTCTTTCCTATGAAAAATTTTAAATTTTTAAGTTGTTTGCTTAATAAAGAAAATCCAGTTGTGTCTAGAGGTTTTTTTAATCTCTATTTTCCGGCTTTTCTCTATTCTGATGGATTTCCTTTGTGGTCCCATTAAATCTTAATCCCTGTAGTTGTTTTTGCATAGCCAAAGTTGATTAGCACATCGAAGGCTTCTTCTCTTCTTTCTTGGCTAATTAAAATCTCATTTGGCTTCTTTTGTACGTAAACGTTCAAGCGGATAAAAAAGAATGAGCAACAACGACTCGAAAACTTTTTCTGCTGATTATTTAACTTTAATCTCTTGCCAGCGTAGAGGATTCCTCCGAAAATAATTGAGTCTCTTCCTGAATGTCAAGGCCCTCGTAGGTCCTTCTGTCTGTCGTCTGTCTGCCCGTCTCTTTTTCCGGACAAGTTGATTGCTCCGCTTAAAACGCGCTGCCGAGTTTTCCCCGGTGGAGTCGGGAAAATCAAGTGGAGGAGGCAGCCTCAGCTGCTGCAGTCAGTTGACATGCAAAGTCAGCAGAAAGAAAGGAACTATCTAAACGAGCTTTTATATATATATATATATATATATATATATTTGTTCATGGATATTCGCACACTGATAAAATCATCGGTAGGATTGAATTATTAATGGAATGAATATGTCTTCAACTGAGTAGTATTTGATACTTACTTTGACTTTATTTTCATGTATTAATAATAATGTTTAAAACGAAATTTTATATAACAATTTTCAATTTTAAGCTAGAATTGGTTTGACAAAAAATATTAATAGAATCGTTTATTTTTCTGAGTATTTTAAAACAGACCGAAAGACAGGCGTTAAGTGAACTCCAAAGTAGCTTCAAAAAGGATCTTCTGGCTGTGTTCCTGCTGCTGTTCTGCCACAAAACTGTTCCCAATCGCAGTGACAATTGGCCGTTTTGTGTGTGCGGCTAAAGTAGACAAGTTGACCCATTTCGTGGCGGACAAGAGGGGTCGATATAGGGGAGGTCCTTTACAGGGATTCACAAGAATCCGGATGGAGGCATTGCAGTGTTGCAAGTGGCAAGTTCCGCATCGGAATCTCGAATCAATGAGAGGAAAGCGAGCAAATGGCGTTGACATCTCTTTGAACAGCCCTTGGATCTATAAGCAGTTGAAATTACTTTGACCCCAAATATGTTTTGAATCCACAATATTGAAATTTAACCAGAAATTTTTGTAGTCCCACTCCATGTATTTGGTTTTGTTTGTAAGCTTTCAATAAGTAAGCATAACTATAGCTTCTAAGAAAAAAACCGAAAAAGCAAAACAAAGACTTGTTTGAATATTATTAAATACAATACAAATGATATTCCTGAATTCCGACGATATGATCTCATCATTCAGAACTAAAATGTGTCAACAAAACGTGGGCCATAAAAAGAAGGAAAGCGCGATGCAAGCTTGCCTTAATACAATTTAATTTCAGTCACATTATAGTAAAATGAGTAGGGGGGGTACGTAAAAGTGACAGCACGAGGCAACTTTCCTTTCTTGGTTTTTGGCTATAAATTTTCAATTTTCATAACGAACATTGTTCGCCAAAAACTAGGGGAAATGTGTGTGTTTGGGGGGTGTTTGCTGGGTGTTGTTTGGTTGACTTTATGTCTTGATTGTTTTTGGTGGGACGATGCGCACAAAGTTTTTATCTCCCGTCTGCATCTGAATCACGACTGTCAATTACTAGAAAACCGAAAAAGAGGGAAAATGAAATCACTGCATATATTTGGGAGGAAAAGCGAAAGTTCGTCCTTGCCGATGACATAATCGTTTGCTTTTTGTGCGTTTGCTTTCATTTCGATAACTTTTACTCGATTAATCATAAATTTAACCAATTCCTTTTCTCTGTTTTTGTTTCTTTGGCAGGTACGTGCTGGCAACCGCTTGACTTCGCCTCTTGAGAAAATGAAGAAAAATGTTCTCATAGTTCGTATAATTAATTGATTTTCAATCTTATATTTCGTAAACACACTCCGGATGGGGAAAGAAAACTCACTTGAGTGCAAAATTGTTGCCAGCTGCAGCATTTTCCAGCACCTACTAGCCCCCTTCTCTCATACACTCCCCATTTTTCACATTAGGCTTCTCTAAATTGACTGCGAAATGTTTTGAGCACGCTAGCAAGGGGTTTGAGTGCCATTATTCATATGCGTGCTTGGCAACCCTGTCCGATTTCCGATAAATCCAATGGTTTCATGCTACTTCTATATTTTTTTATAAATTTTATAAATTTCACTTCTGACCACAAATTTCCACCACGTCGAAATGAATGATTTTCACCAACCGCAAAAACAATATTTTTCCCATCAAATTTAATTTTCTTTACTTCTTTTTTTGCTTGCTCCATTGTTTTTTGGTTATCTATATGTGTTTGTTGGCTCTTTTTTTCTGCAACTATTTTTGCTGGCTACAATTCCTAAAAATACAAAATCATCAACAGAAATCGAAATGGCTGGGCGTATAAAAAAGGGTTGGGCTGAGCAAAGTGTTGCCAGGGGCGTTGGAAGGGGCGTGAATAGGGGGGGTGGGTGGTGCCTGCCACTGACAGTGGCACTGCCACAGTTGCAATTGCAACGTAAATAGACTTTTTCAATGCACTTGACACATGCTATTAAATGGCAGCCGGTGGCGATGGTGGAGCCCATAAACAGAGCGGGGGCTTTTGGGAGGTCGTGGAGCCCCCCAAACTAAAGCAGACAGATTCGAGCGCATATATGGGAATATGTTTTTCCATATACATTGTTTTTTTTTCTTCTTTTATTTTTTTTTCTGGCCATTTTCTCTTGCTTTTTCAATATATCCAATATTTATATGCTGTTAGATTCTGCCGAGGAAGGAGTATGAAAAAAAATACCTTACCCCATTTTGCACATGCTCTTTCCAATCACATGCATTAATGCATAGGGGTTTCATAAAAATAGGAAATCAAAACACTTAAAACATTCGGCGAGGAGTATGTATTGTAGTGTGCTTCACACTAAAGCGAAATAGCAATGATATATATAAAAATAAAATATAGCTTAAAACCTCAAGAAAAATTAAACCTAAAAAAAGAAACTAAATGTAATTAATAAAGTCTTCAATCACTTGCTTTAATACGCTTGACTCTAATATAAATAAATATAAAACTAATGCAATTAAACATATTCAAAAAAAAAGTTCTAAAGATTATAAAAAGTAATAATTTTTAACATAACATGTGTGATCAACAAAACACATTGCTATATTGTTGCAAAGAAATATAAAATTATTTTAAGACCACTAAATGGTTTCAGTTAAAATCATC
Organism: Drosophila elegans; assembly: GCF_018152505.1. Taxonomy (NCBI): domain Eukaryota; kingdom Metazoa; phylum Arthropoda; class Insecta; order Diptera; family Drosophilidae; genus Drosophila; species Drosophila elegans. Next base: position 10,545,016 of record NW_024545513.1, on the reverse strand, counting down.
TCAACAATTACAGGGAAAAATGCCAAAGCATAAGGCCCAAAGTAGTTATTGAAAATAAAAATCATGAAAATAGGGTAAAATGTTATCCATGCAATGGCATTTTTGTTCGAAAGGAAAAGCGGGGAAACCTTTTTAGTGACATGAAAAATGTGCAACACAGAGAAATAAAAGGAGAGCAGGAATCATTGAGCCAGAGATATGGGAGTGCAAAATAAGAGGAGAGTGAGAAGCACACAGCCCAGTCTAAATAGTAAAATCAAAACGAAATGAATCTGTGGGAAAACCTATTGAAAATATTGCCGGCATCATCAGACATCCTCTGTTACTACGTTTATGCTATAAATTTCATGAATTCTTGAAAACATTAAATAGGCAACTTTCGATGTTAAGCGAATACATGAATTGGTTTTCACTTACAGACTTTATTCTCCATTTCATGAAATGGCCATCGCATAAACACAGTATGTCATTGACTCCTGTTTCCTCTTTGCCTTCAATTTTCACCGTTTGGCGTTTGTCCTGAAATCGAAATAAAAATCATTTGACCGCAAAAAGCGACGCATATAATAAAAAATCCCAAAATAGCCGTCAGGCTTACAGTTACATGGGCAGATAAACGTCCATTCAGCGTATATAGAAACACTGAAACTAACCCGTTTAAAATAAAAAAAATAATAAACGTGACACCCTGAATTCTAGAAAAACTGATTGTAAATATGATTGTTTTCTTAGCTTTTATATATTTAAAACGTATTTTTAAATAAATAGCATAGATCTGTTTAATTTACCAGTTTTTTTTTTGCAGTGCATGGAATGCTTTCCTGTACAAATGCATATTCCAATTGGAACGTGGTTATGAATTGAATACGACAACGCAAACGACGACCATTAAATAACTCTTTCGTTTTTATACCCTTGCATAAGGTATTATAATTTCAGTCAGAAGTTCAGCATAACTAGGAGAGTCGATCAAGCTATCTGCATGAAACTTCCCCAAAAATCAATCAACATAACATCAATGTCTTTCAATATATATGATATGCTTGTAAATCGATATTTAGAAGTCCTAAAGAATATTTAATTTTGTAATAGCTGCAAGGGTATATAAACTTCGGCTTGCCGAAGTTTTCTTCTTTTCTTGTTTTTATTTTTCTGTCGTCGTCCTTTCTACTGCCCTGTTCATAGTGGAATCTGATTTGATTGCAAACCGCCAACGAATTGTTGGCCGTGATTTTTCATAGCTCGACTGGGTTCACTTTAAATTGCCACTGTCGTTTTGTATTCGCATGCAATTGATAAGCCGAAAATGGAAGTGCGGAAAAAGGAAAATAATTGAGAAAATCCCCTTTTTGCAAACAGATTCAAAGTGTTATGCAAAATTTTAAAACATTCAAAGGTTTTTATTTTGGTCAGTGGGCGAGTGAACTGTAACCAATACGAAACCACCACATTTACAGGTTACAGGTTCCAACAAAACAAAGTAGAAATTGTAGGGACTTATCTATCTATCATGTTAGTAACATAACCTATCATACCAATATGTGTAATTAATTTAAAAGGCATTGGGGACCAAAAATGGGCTGTTAATTGGATTATTACCACCGCACAGTCATCCGGTAGCAATGCAATAAGGAATTATTATCGAATCGTTGACTGGACGTACTGGGGACTCAATCAGGAGTCAATGCTCTTGTCCTCGCATATTTACCAAGCGTTGCACAGCTTAAATGGCATTCAAAAAAAAAAAAAAATGGCACAGGAAAGGCTGAGGAAAACGAAAAAGTTTTTCATAAATGGTCGGTCCGAGTATTCTCCTTGGCTGCCAATGGAAATTGAAGTTTATCGACATCGTTAAAATTATCTTTACTGGCATCAGTGACAAGGATACCAAGGGCGAACTCCTGTCGATATCCCTGTCCACCTTTTCTTTTTTTTTTCTCTTATTTTTTATTACTTATGCCGCCGCCGCGTACTTCGCTGCCGTTCACATATAAATTCACATTTTCCACATCATTGGGCCGCTGCGACAACGACGCCGGCAATTTCCCTCCTACTTTGCATGGGTGGGTAGGGCGGAAAATCGGGGGAACAATCGGGAGGCAAATAAGGGGAAAATGGGTCGGAAGGCGCAGCAGCAGCAGGTCCATGAGGAATCGACGGAGTAAATTGACACACAATTTTGCTGCATAAATCTTAAGCGCAGATAATTCCGCACGTAAAAAAGTCAAAAATGAATTACTGCATGCTGGAAATGTTCTGGGACCTAGAAATACACTGAAAAAAGCTAATAATGGGTATTGATCAAAAATTATGCCATCATCATCTTATTTCACGTGTTTCTTATTTTGATTTTCAAACTGACTTTAAGAATTTTTGTCACATATGTTTTGTTTTTTCTGCCAGTGTGGAGCTATTTGGAAAACCAGATTCACAGACACCAATGGATGCGAAGAGCAGACGCCATGCATATGAATTATCGATTGTGCGTGAACGGTTCTGGTTCTCTTTCTGCTTTTGGGGTTCTTAAGTCCGATGGCCGGGCCCAGAATCCGATTACATACGAAATTAAGCGGGAACGGATGAGTGTGGTGGACCCCGGACCACTGACAATCGATAAATAATTCATTTGGCTCACTCTCACTCATTTTCTCGGCGTACGCGGAAGTGTGGTCATTTGTATGTATATCGGATATCGATATGCATCTGCATATCGCAAGCGGTTGGCAAATAGATGCAAATTCGAATGCATTTTGTTTCTCTTAAGTTCGATTGCCGTCTTTTGTTTGGCCTGATTTGAATATACGCCAAGCGATAAGTGAGAAATGTTCAGTTCTATTAACATACACATTATCTACTTTAATATGTAAATCGAGGCTCTTCTTAAAAATAGAATTTCAAAATCGAGAACTAAAATAATTCAATTTAAAATTTTATTATTTTTAGAAGATTTGATTTTAAACGGCATATTTAATTTATTAGTCAATAGGCGTAAAAGTCAAATGAAAAGAACGGCGATTATTTCGATAAACGATAGTTTTAATTAAAGATGATCAATCCGTTCACACCTAATTAAATTCCACAAATTACTATTAGCTTGCTCCTCAAATAATCATATTCTTGTCAGCATCAGCGTTTTTTTTTTAACAGTCAACTCATTTTCCTCCGGCCCTTGCAAAGTAACCTAAATTTTCCATTGGTATCTTGCACTCCCTTTGAAAAGTATCTGTGCGCGCTACTTCCGTTGGGATGGCAGCACTTGTACACGTCATGTCACATTCCATGGCCATTGTGAGGCAGTGCAGCAACCCTAATCAGAGGACCTATCACCCCATCCAGTCATCCCATCTAGTCCTTTGGAAAACCGTGCTCCAAATTCCAAATGACACTTCAACTCGCTTACACTTGAATACGCATGCCACGTCCAGAGGAGCACATGAATGCCAAATGGGCTGAGGATGGGTATGGGGATGTTCGGGAATCTCTCGGATCCTGAAGGGATGGCCTGGCCAGCAGCATTTATATCGAATGGCTTCATCATCATCATGATCATCTTTACCGTGGTGGGGGAGCGAAAAACGACAAACGGAAGTTGAGACTTCCGTTTGCCATACCTCCTCTCACCTGAGTGTTACATTAACCGTAACGTAACCTAACGCAACGCAACGTTTAAGCGGAAAGTGGATGGTGTTGTTTCGCCCACTCCAGCATTGAAACTGCAGATCCTGAATGCAGCAACTGCTTCTGCAGCCCATTGCCCGATAATGACAAAAGTGTTAATAGCGCCACACGCTGCAAGGGGCACTCCACACTCCACACTCCGCACTCCACATCACACATCACACATCGTGCATCCCTATCGAAAGGGGAGGAAAAAAACGAGGAGGGGAAACACCCAGAATGAATGCAGTGCGAAATTATGCAGGCACTGTTGATGAAATACAAGCAGGGAGCTGAAAGAAAAGATTGAAAAGAAGCGAGCAGGACAAAAAAACGCAAGAGTAGCGATGCATGACCAGGATAAGCAGTTCCAATGCACTGAGCAAAAAAATTTATGAACATTTTACCTGCTTAATTTGAATATTAAGGTAGTAACAAATTGTATACAACAAATTTGTTTCATTACATAAATTTAAAGTTTAATTTAAAAGAGCCTAAGCTAAATTGTATAAACTCTAAAACAGTTTATTTTATTATTTTTTATTTATTTTTTTTATATTGATGGGTTGTGGCGATTTTTTTTATCGTCTATGTAGTATTAAACCGAATCTTACGCATAGCTTTGTGAATTTTTAGATTTTTGCATTGTTTTTCTCGCTGTGCACAGGACAGGATGCCGGAGAACACACACGTGGTTCGGGGTCCTGCTCATCGGATGGGGAGGATGTCAAGACAGGGGACTTCCTCGGGTATCTCCTACTTTGTTTCCTCAATTGACGCCGGCACGTCGAAGAAGTCAGAGTGAGAATTCGGAGCAGTGGAGGAGGAGGAGGAGGAGAAGGAGTAGGAAAAGAAGGGGGACTGAAGCTGTCGGTTCACGATGGCAAATCCTTTTCACTCAATGCCCGGATTGGCAGGAGAAGCTAGCTATCCAAGGAGTTATCTATGCATACGTACGAGCGTACGGTTGAGGGGCAGAAATGGAATCCAGAGGCGTCTTAAGTAGCACTTCGGTTGCTGCGCTTATGCCATTAAGCAATGCAACGTCTGCATTCAGATGGCAGCTTTTGTATGAGACATTTTCCTGCTTTTCCGCCTTTCCGCTTTCCCGCTGTGTGTGGCCCAATTAATGGACTCCAAGGGGAGTGCGAGATGCGAGATTTTGCCACGACGATAAAGAAGTGCGGCATAATGTGCTGCTTATGGCTCCTTCAATGGCTCAAATGCCAGCTATCTACACCATTCAATCGCCCAATTGAAAGGCAACTCGCTCGAGAACATGGACTGAAACTGAAAACTGGGATTACTAGAGTACTTAAGTACTAAAGTACTGAATTACTGAAGCGATCCTACATACCTACTCCATCGACGAATCGAATCTATCCATTTTCAGCGGCATTTAACCTGATGCTGCCTTGCGATAAAGACAATCAATAGACGGCCTGAATGGAGCGGGCCTATTGTGCTCATGAATGGCAGCAAAATAATTAATTAAGCCAGACCATAAGCCGATTAGGAAAATCAACCAACGGTTGTGGTCCAATCGCTGCCCGTTACAAAATAGGTTTAAATCGGTTTAAGTCACGTCCCAATGATTTTAATTAAACACTTAAAGGAGGCAATTGTCTTTTAGCCAAACACAATGAGTTAAAATAAATTTGACAACTTTTAATAACTATTTCAATTAAAAGCAGTTAAGCCGATGAAAATGTAAAATATTTTAACATTTTCACATAATCCATTTCCCATGAAATACTCAAAGCAATTGCTTAGCAACTTGACTTCAATTATGACTGCCTTCCGTCAAGTTGAAGCCCCAATTGTTCATTCCGCACTTGACTATACATTCAGACAGCCCAAAATGTGTCATAAAACTGTCTCTCTTGTCCTGGCTTTATTTCGTATATTTCCCTTTTTCTCCTGCCATGTGTGGCGCGCCCATGGGCGTGACCAAAAAGCTAAAGAGGGGGCGGCAACAAGTGTCTGTTATCTGTTGTCTGTTTAGCATTTCATTACGCTGGGGAGGTAAAAATTCAGACCGTCGCACGCAAGTATGTGGAAAATTTATTACAATTAAAGTTTTTCTCTCTTTTTCTTGTTTTTGTTTTTGGAAGGGTGTGGGGAAGCGGAAAGGGGAATGGGGAAAGAGAAAAAGTGTCAGAGTTGCCGCATTTAAATGAGGCATAACCGAGGGTCTCCTCCTTCTTTTCGGAATTAGCTGCCAAGGATCGGTTGTTGGTGGTGGAGCTCTTTTGCAGATGGAACTGATGTGGAGACCCAAAACCCAGTATGCGAAACCGTATCCGAATCCCAGAACAGACGCAGCACATTTTGCCAAGTGATTTATGAGTCTCGAAGCGGGGCAGCGTTTAAAAACATGGAAATATATATAAATGCACTGGGGAAAACAGGGTTTACAAAAATAAAATACAAACGAATTTAACTAGTAAGAAAGAAAGCTTAAAAAACAATTTTTTTGCAATAAAATGGTTTAATTGAGAGGAAGCAAGGTAATTGTGTAGATACTATAACATTCTTTTATCCTAAATATGAATAATATAACTGTAAATTATGGATCAAGTCTAAAGAACAATATTTAATTATGAAACAAGTCTAAACATAATTTTCTCAAAAATAATTTAAAAATATTGATAAATATGATTACATTTTCTTAATATTACATTCTCATTAATTACTATACTTTTTTAATTTTTATTAAATACATTTTTTGTATTAACTTTTGTAACTTCTTCTGGCTACTGACTTGACTTCCATATGACTCCAAATTATTCTCAGTGTAATAATGGCCCTCGGGCAGCAGCCAGTGCCCCAAACTTTGACACATGTCTGTTTGGGGGCTGCTGTCAGGCGAAAAGGGAGAGCGAGGGCTGGCGAATGAGAGATATTTGCAATAAAAGTATAAACAGCATGCAAATATTTTGCGTAGACGCTGGATGACTGGATGGCTGGCTGGCTGGCTGGCTGGCTGGCTGTATGGTCCCCTTTTAACCCGCCTGTTGCCCCTGGAAATGAGGCGGCTGTCGTTCCCACACAACCCGCAAAACGGCAGCAACATCAGACGCAACACAGCAGCAACTGCAACGGCCACAGCGGCAACATCTACAGCAGCAACAATGAGTACATAAATTTTTGCTATAAATTTCCTTTGGTTGTCAGTGGCATTTTCAAGTGCTTCTTCTCGAGAGTTCGGGGTCGAATGTCGGGGTCTCCATGTCGGAGTATCAGACTCTTAGAGTCTCACAGTTTCGGGGTCTCCAAGTCTCATTTCAATGGCAGCCGCAAAAGGCATTTCATTTGTTTACTTTCTGAGACGGTTGCTGCGGCTTTTTGGCTAAATTTAATTAAATATTTAATTCGCCCACAAGGCCCACAGAAAAAGCAAAGCAAACCGCAACCGTTTTTGGGTTCCTGCAAGTCGGGGTCACCCTTTTTGGATTGTAAACAAATATACATTTTAAAATTAAGTGCTTTGAAAAGAAAATATTCTTAAATTTTTAGAAATTCCGAAATTTTTATAAACTTTAACCTGAATTTACAAAACCGTTTAGCCTTTACATAAACTCTTAGTCAGTCAATCAATTTAACAATTGTTGTCTCAACTATTTCTAACTATCAAACATTTCTAAACGTTTTACTTTCCCTGCAATGTTCATCATCGTGTCTTCCATTACTCAATCAATTTCAATTTGCGATTCAATTAAACGAACTATTTCCTAACAAAATGGCATTCAATCGATTTGATGCTAGTTTCAATGGACATAAATTTATCAACTGAAGTTTACAAATATAATTACCCTGTTCAACTAATTTTCAATTCCGATAGGATTCCAAATTAAATGTTCTACTTTCATTAACTTTCCAATTTCCGCATTTTCTGCCACCCACAAAACGAAACGAGTAGGCACAAGAAAACCACATGAAATTGTTAATTATAATGGACAATTGAATTTAACTCGATTTCCCCAACCTTTCTGTGTAGTTATCTCCCTTAGATCCGGACGGGAGCAACATATTGTTCACATTCTACATGATTTGTGGCCTGGATTTTGCATTCACTCATATATATATATATGTATAAAGTCGTATTTTTTTATTTGCCACCAAATTAAATGAATTTCGAATGAACGAATGCAGTATCAATTGTTTGTAGTTTCCATATCTTCAACCATCTATATTTCTGCGTTCTATTGTTCATTAAACGATAAAAGGGGGTAAATGGGGCTGGTGGGGTTTTTAAAACGTTTTTGTTTACATGTTTACATTTTTATGAGTTCGAAACAAAAAGTAAACAGAGCTTGGGCATCGGGTATCGGGTGTTTGGAATTGGTTTAAGGTAAAAAAAATACTGCGAAAAAATCGGCAAATTTTAAGTAAATGTTATTTTCTAAAAATGATAAACTCTTTATTTCTTTACTTATTATTTTATGAACTTTGTACCTTTTTTACCTTTTAAATTAATTTAAATAAGGGCGTTACTTAACGTTTTATGTCCAATATCTAATCAACAAAATCACATTATTTCATACTGTATGTGTTTTAAAATAATTATTAAACAATCAAGCTTATATGATAGGCAAATATACCTCCATAAGCAATTGAATACAGGGTATGCGGTAATATAGCAGAAATATTTACTCGTTTCGGTTCGGATTCCATTCAACATCTAGCATTGAACGTTGAGCATTCAACTATTGCAGTCTGCACTGGCATTATTTGTTTTAATTGAAGTCAATTAGTTTGTGTGATGGTGTTAATTTAGTTCGTTGGGGAAGGGGGCAGGGAAAGTCATAGACCGAACATATATACGCTCTATATGTACACAATATATTCCTAGCAATTGAGAATAGAACAGAGGCAGTAAGAAAATCGCTTTTGTTACACTCTTTTTCCCTCTTTTTCCCTCTTTTTATTTCATTTTTATTTCTGTATTGAAACACTTAACCCCATTCAGCATCCCCACTTTTCCAGCTGCAACTTTGTCAATGCAAATGAAAAGACATTAATGTTAATGCCTCACAATGTCCCCGCTCATTGTTTTGGCCATTTGGCTGTTGATAGTCGACGATTTCGTTTCGTTTTTATTGACTATCCAGCGAGTTGATAAGCAAATAAAATGGGGGCCACGGGAATACCTCGGTTAAATCAATCAAACGAATCGCTTTCATTAATCCGAATTTGAATTCAGCGGGAATTGAAAGTATTTATGGTACTATTTTGTAGAAATAAATTTATTGGCAGAGATACAAGTCGTAAATAAAAGTGCATCTATAGTTTATCCGATATACAAAATGTTAAATCAATTTAAAACCAACACATTTTAGGACGACCATTAAAATGAGACAACAAAATTACACTTATTTTTATTTGATGGGATATACAATAATATTTTAGTGTGTGGCTTAGAGATTCTAGAAATCTAAACAAATAACTAATTTTTCAAAATTGTATTAAGTGATAAAATATGTTAAAAATAAGATAATAAGAAATTAAGAAAGATGGTCTTTTGAAGATAAACTATTTAATATTTTTAAACTGCAAATCTGTCGGAACACTGTTTTATACAGACCAAATAACTTCGATTCATTGCATCAAATATGAAAATTGAGCGCGACCTATTATCACAGTACAATCCCACAATATAGACTCTTAGCAAACCTTTTCGTCCTGTTTTAAGTCAATTTCAATTTCCGATTGAACGCAAATTGACACACGGGAGCGAGAATTGAAATCAGGAGGGCACGATGGCTCATCTGTCATATTTAGCCGACTTATGGCCCCTTTGCAATATATACATATTGGAATATCGAAATCCACCACCAACACACATCCATCATAGTGGCTCAATTGAGCATATAGCAACGGTCCCTTTTTTTGAGGCCTAAAATCCCAAATGCAAACGTTGCAGCCAAGAATTAAAACCGGCCCAAACAAAACACAAAAAGGAAAACGAAAACGAAAACGAAAACGAAAAGGAGCAAAAACGAAAAGCGAAAAGCGAGGCAAATCAAAGACCAAATTGATGACTGCAAAAAATATGAGCCGCAGATAGGAATCCGGCCCAGCTGCTCCTGCATACGGATTTTTGATCGATGGCCCCGCCGGGCTGCATAATTTGCAGCTAGAGGTCCGAAAGCCGGAGAGCCACTCCCCCGGGAAAGTCACGGGAAAAACAGGGGGCTGAACGGAAAACACTCGCCAGCTGTCCTCAAAAAGGGGGCGGGGCAGCCGGGCAGGTATCACAGCCCAACAGAAATCGTCTAGCTCAAATCGATCATCATTCGGAGTCGGGGATAAAGGGGCCAGCCAACGGATTTGATTGATAACCTGATTGATGGCTCGCTTCATCTCTCGGATGCTTCAACTGGCCAGTGCAAAGTGTTTACTGCCTTTGGGCTAAGCCTACAGTGTACACTGAAAATAGTGACTAACAGTAAACAAACGTGTTGGCTTAGATCATAAATCAAATACAAAGTTGAGCAATTCTGATTAAATAGTATTAAGTTTAAGTTTTAGTTTAAACCATTTTATACAATGTCTAGTAATAATAATTTTTTAAAAAATATTCCATATTTTAATCGTTTTATTTATTTAAATCATCTATAAATTTTATATAAAATACAATTCTAAATAAAATAATGAAAAATCAAATGTATCATATATATTTCTAGCAGTCTTCTTTTTAAAGTATTAATATTTCATAGTAAATTACAAATACATATTTTGATTTCTTTATAAACAATTTATAAAACAAAAACTTTTTTTTTTTTGTACCTGCACAATTTTTTCAAGTGCTCGTTGACAGGAGTCAATTGAGTGGAAAGTTGTTCAGCTAATTGGAATAGTCCACTTCCGCGCCCCAATGTCGGGGAATTATATAGAAAGGAATGGTACGGTTTAAGATTCTAGGAAAAATTGCAAACTAAGTAAAGGGTAGGGACCCAGATTAATGAAGCGGCAGTGCAACTTGGAGTGAAAACAACTCTAAGTATCGAAAAGCTGAGTAACTGTTGATGACAATGATGATAATGGGTGGTATATAAATGGCGATGATGGGGACAATGATATGCAGCGTTGATGATAATAATGCTGATGATGCTGCAATGGGCAATGTTTAATGAGCGGACAAGCGAGAACCAGAGAATGAATCAATCGGCCACGGAACCAACCAGCCATATATACCCCTCGGAACCGACCCCCGCTCACCCCCTCCCCAAAGACCCCGCTTTCGGAACCCCAATAACAATTAGAGGAGAGCGTTGAATTATAGCATTTGGTTGGCTTCGCTGCCGTCGTCGCTGCGATGATTAATTAAATGGCATTTTAATGAGTTCACTGGCGGGCGTGCAAACCCCTCAGCCCCAACCCTTTTTCGACCACCCGACCATCCATCCATCCATTTATCCATTTATCCATCCATCCATTTATCCATCCCATCGCCCCATAGATCCTACGAATTGTCATTGGATGCATCAATAATGGAGAAGAGGCAAATGCTGTGTGGCCATGGCATCGGAACGTGGAATGTGGAATATGTATAGTATATATGTGTGCGCTTTTGGTTAATTTATGCAATTGAACTTTTGTTCAGGCGCCACAAAGAAAAAGCCAGTAGCGCAAGAATCAATGGGAAATGGCAGCAAAAATTGAGGAAAAATAATAAAGAGAGCGGGAGAAAAACCAAGAAGAACACTTGGTCAAGGGCCAACGATTGCCGGAATCTTTTCATATTGGACTTTATTTTTTCGGTTTACAAGCATTGCTTTTAAAAGTCAAAAACACAGAGAAAGAAACCCATTAGGAAAGTTATATTTAACTATAAAATTATCATTCATATATTTGCTTAAATATTTTGTGAGTAAAAAAACCCTATCGATCTTTAAAGGATCAAGGCTTTGAAACCCATCAATTAGTTTCGATGTCGGCTGTCGGAGATTACTTCTTGATCCCTGAAGTGGCTTTTCAATTCTTTCCCAAATCCCTGCCAACATGAAACCGGCTAACCACTTGCTTTTACCGTTTCGAACTTATCGAAAGTCAGCCTGCATTGCCATCTCTAATCCCAAGGATTCCGGGGGGAGAACTCTTAGGCTTACTTATGTCAGAGAATGCCGACTCATCTCTCGTTACTTTACCCACTTGCCTTTCTTAACTACCCTCCCCAGTCGGTGCCCCTAACCGAGCTGACTTTTCGGGTTTGTTTAAAGTTTCTAGCGCCGCAAATGAAAACTACAAAAAAAGAACAGCACAACCAGAAAAGGGCCAACCAAGAAAAGAAAAATAAATAAGAGGCAACAAAACTTTTGGTTAAACTAAAAACAAAAAAAAGAATTGCTGGAGAAAGCGAGGAGCAAAAAAAAATGGAGAGTGAACGCTGTAACTTTTAGCTTGCAGGCGATGCTGGAGATGAAACTTGCCAGCAAGGAATATTCGTAGGCCTTGAGGGGGAAGTGGTAACACTTTGCGAAACATTTTATGCCAGGGGTATCAAGACAGGGGCTTGGGGTTTTGGAATGGCTGGCACGAGGACAGGAACAGGGACAACATGCGCCCAAAAAACTAACTGCTTACTTAACAAGACATATTCAAGCACTTAAAAGCAAAATAAAACGGCACAGGAGAAGAAGGAGCGATAAAGTACAAAATAAAAAGAGGATATAGCTGGGAGGAGTTTTTTCATAGAAATGGCAAAACATTTTCCTCTTTAACATGATCTGGTAGCTCAGGTTTGATATTACGAAGGTAAAATGGTCACACTGTACTAACGGCAATAGCAGCTTGGTCACACTCAAATTTACATTAAGCAGCTTAAATAGCTAAGCAACCGAAAAAAAACAAATTAAATCATCTTCAAGAAATCATAATACTTTAAATATTATTGAATTGAATAAACTTATATTTTTTTTTTTTTTGCATTCCAAAACTTCTTATCAGTTTTTTTCTACTGTGCAAGAGAGGTGACTTGATGAAAAGAAGCTGAGGTCACACACATTGCGAATGGTGCCGTTCGTTGCTTTTTTTTTTGGGCTCTTTTTTTTTTTACATTTTTTTATATTTCATCCTGGTCGGAACTTTATCAGCCAAGTTTACTTAATACGCAAAGTAAGTTAAAAGCAAGCGGCGATGACGGAGACGGCCAAAAGTTTTACTCGCATAATAAGCTCAACTTCTATATGCAATTTTTGATGTTTTTTTTTTTTCACGTTTTTTTTTTTTTTTTTATTTTTGGCACTCAACTTTCAGTTTCAAGCGCTTAATATCCCAAGCATTTTCCCGCAATGCATTTTGTTGTCGACGTTTTTCTGTTTTCGCTGGAAAGTTCTTTTTAATATAAAACGTTTGTCCACCGCAGAGAATTCTCCCTGCGCGCACTCATATTTTGTTTCTCGTGCTTGTGCGTCTGGTACCTGATTTATTCTTCGCAGTGATTGAAAAACTTTCTCAGGGGCAAGCCACTAGTTTGATCTGCTACTTATAATGGTTCGCTTACGGGGATTGGTGCCATCGAGAAGTCTTATCGGCGATTTGTGTGAGTATTATACTCGAATTGTCGCATTTTGGGTACTCCTTGAAAAGTTTGAGCATTTTGAGAATTTTAAAAGATTTTTAGGCTTTCATACATGGCTTGTTCTCAATATAACTTTTCTGAAATTTTATCAATTGTAGTTCTTGTTTATTGAAATTGAAGAAGACATCGCTCCCACGAGTTGTAAAACAATTTTAAAATATAAAGAAACGTATTTCACTGAATATAATTATGATATACATTTTGTTATTTTGTAGCTTTTTCTGTGCTATAAATACCCAATTAATTACCACTTTTAATGGTATTTGCCCGCTTTCGGTTTGTTGTCAAACAAAAACTATCGTAGGACAAGCCATAAATCCATTTAATTACTGATTAACCCCGAAATCAGTTGCATCTTTGAAACTCGAAGAACGTGACTGCCGCTGGATGTCACCGCCCTTCTGCGGGATGATATTATCCCTTTATTCTTCCTTTCTCGGAGGAGCGTGTGCAGCCATCGTGCCAAGTACTCACTTAGCAGTTTGCCACTCCAGTTGCTCACTTACCGCCAGTTGCATTGGCAATTGCAATGGATGTTGCAGTTGCAGTTGCAGTTGCACTTGCCTTGTTCAATGCTCATCAACTTTTCATTTTATAGTTTTTCCAGGGGAGATAAAAACTTTAACTACTTTGTCGCCACTTGGCTGCTGCCATTATTCTCCATTCGCCCCTCTGTCGAGCCACTCATAATGACCTCATTTGTTTAAACATTGGCTGGCAATTGTGGCTGGGAAATTTGGTTTCTGGGTTTCTGGGTCGCTGACATTTTCAAGTGCAAACCGAATGAACGCAAACATTTTGTGCCAATTTAGACAATAATAAATTGTTTATCCAGCCAGAGGCGATTTGAAATTGAAATAATGATGCTAATGATTATGAATATCATGATCGGTACATCATTCAATTCAATCCCGGTTTGAAGGTCAGCTGAGTACTTGAAATTGAGTGACTCACTGGATTTGTCTGGCATTTACATAGCAAAGTTTGTCCAAGAAAAAGTGGAATATCAAAAAATTGTGGTTCAAATATTTACTGGGATAAAATTTGAGTAATTGAAACCTCTTCTTTTACCATTAAAATCTCTCAAAAGACCGAAAAACAACGAAAGTAAGCCCCACCTTATAATCTATTGTACCGAAAAAAAAAAATGCTAGTAAACATCCTCTACAGCACACTCCAAAAAACACAGACACAAAAGTTTGTTGGCTAATAGATGCATGCGCACATTTTTAACATTCGTTTGGGCTTAAGCGCTTGCAGCATATAGAATTTATTTGCAAAAGTCTGAAGCGTGCAAATGGCAGCAATTACCGCACAGACACAGACGGCGACAATCGTCAAAAATTCCCCCCACTCGCACTGGCACACTCGCACCACTTTCCCATTTCTAAGCCCCACTTGGGTTCGCCTTGAAGTGCTCACGAAAAAAGATTTTAAGTCAAATCACAAAAAACCCAAAAGAAGGCACAAAGCTACAAAGTCGGTCAGAATTGAGGGTCAAGACGAAAACATAACCCTTGAAAGATGTACAAATAAACTATATCAAAACAAATACAATTATGGTTAATAGAAATCATAAAAAATAATTTTAGGTTGTTGTTATAATCGAAGTCTTAAGGAATATGCTTTTCGAACCATTAAATGTGGGTCTCTATGTATAGTAAGAAAATAAATTATATACAAATTTGTACAAAACTTATTGTTCTTAAAATCATAAACAATTTTGTACCTAAAATGGAATTTGAAAAACAATAATTTGAGTTTTTAAAATAGGGCCATAAAACATATTTCATTCACAAATTTAAATTATAAATTTAATTTATTTCAAATCGTAAAGGTTGAGAAATTAAGTTCCCACCAAATGCTTTGCTGTTTTCATTAGGTTTTAGGTTTATTTAGAGTTGTTATATTTTGGAAATAACATTGAATATCTCAAATAATAATTATGAAACAATATTTCAAATTTTCTATTTAAATTTAAAATATAGTTTTTTACTTAGTAAATGCTTGTCCTATGCTTAATATACCGTTAGAAACATTTTAGTGGGTATCAAAAACGAAGCGCAACTGTCAATGCCGCTGTCTCGCGCCCTCTTTCTTTTCTTGTGGCCTATTTAAAAATTCAAAAGGCATACACGCCGAAAAAAAATACCAACCCATGCTGGATTTGGAGTGGGGTGGGAGGTCGTCGTTGTTTCACGCGGTGGTTTAAGGGAGGGTGGGGGGTGGTGTAATAGGGGATGGGTAGTCGGCATCATCGACGACCACTTGAGGCGGCTGCTCCAGTTTCCTGTCGCCAACGCGCGCACAAAAGTATGCAACATGTCTGGGCGTTTTCAGAAGAAAAAAAAACTTTGTAAGAGCAGAATGGCAAAGAAAAAAAATCTAGAAAGGAGCACAAACATAACGTGGAAATATTATAACGAGTGCAAATAAAACACAGGGATGTCGAGGATGTCTGCAATCGTTTGCTGGCACGCATGCATGCCTAAAGGAAATGCCATCAAATATGCCAAACATGTTTGCGGCCAACGAGGAGGGAGCAGTGAGTGGGTGGCGTTTTCGTGTCGCGCCCTTTAATGTTTATTGTGCCAATAAATTCGGCCTTGAATTGCCCCAAACAAGCGGCAGCTGTACAGTGCTCCCACGCTTATCACAATTCAGTGGTTTTAGGTTACCACAACGATATCAAATATCTTATAAAATTGCCACTTAACAAAAACAATCATTTTATGCATTAAAAATAAAACAGTTATTTGTAAATGCATAAAATAAAAAAACGTTCCAATTTGTGTTAACAATATTGTGTTGTTCGATATACATTGTTGATATTCAATAAAATTCCCAATAGGTTAATAGGTTAACTCTTTCAAAATCACACGTTCAGATTACTTATTTTCGGTGTATAAGCTAAGCCCTAAACCAAAGGTCCCTGTCATTAGCAAACACCTCGTCGCGAATTTTCTTTGATCTCGCTTTTTGTTCGAGTGGCTTGTGTAAATTTAGGCTACTCTCGATAACCAATAGATACTATTTTTGGACTTTGGGTTCAGGTCGTCGCCACTTGAGCACGCCTCTGGCCAGAAGGTGACGGGGTGGTGGGCGAATTTGAGGGGGAGCCTGGAAAATATTTGCGTGCAAGCGAGATGGTGGTATATATGCCACACTATTTTGCAGCCATAATTCAGAAAACTAACTTTTCCGAGGAGAAAGAGGGATTACATAAATCAACATTTTCTGCTGGCCGAAAAAGCGCCAAAAACTTTCAAGCAAACAAATATTAATTTTAACTTTTGCGCGGCCGAAGCAATAAAAAAAAACAACAAAAACAAAAACAGCAGCTACAAAAAAAAGAGAAGGAAATGAACGAAAGTTCGGACTTAAAGCCTTAAATATATGATATTCTCGTTGAATTCGTATGCATTTGTTAATTTGCCCATTTTAATGTGCAATTTTTAATTGTTTTTCAACAATATTTTCTGGCCAGTCGCAATGAATTAATTGCTCGAGAAGTGGGCGAATTGTCCAGCAGCTGCCACGCCCACATCTCCCTCTCTCTCTCTATCCATCTCTTTCCGGCAATCTCAGTCCATCTCGCTCTCTCTTTTTCCCGAGAGCCTCGCGATAATTCTTAACCGCTTGTTTATTTATGCGGCGTCGGAAAAGCAGCACACATTCGCCCGAGGAAAATGGGAAAAGCGGGAAAATCGGGGGCTCAGAGAGGTAGAAAGATAATGTGCGTCCGTATGTGTTGGCTTGCGCCTTTATTTATGCAGCATGCATTTAAAATAAAATAAATATAAATTAAGCATAGCCAGAGTCCCAAAGGGAAATGCCCTTCACAAAGAACCTCAAAAGTGTAGTAAATATAAATAACAGAATTTTATATATAACTCAAATATAGATATTTTTGTTCTTAAACAAATAAATACATTAAAAGGTTAAATGGATGATTAAACTCTTGAAAGGCTTTGACTCTCATTAAGTCAAAATGAACACACATTTTTTTCAATAAACAAATAAATCCATTATTCACTATCTGTCCATTTCTTGTTGCAAAATGGAACGGTGTGAATTACATAAATAAACCAACATTAAAAAAGTAATACATTATGAATGGAAAATAATCATTAGTTTTGATCCTTTGACAGATAAAACCATTTTTAAATAAATATATATATAGGTGAACATCTGCAAACCGATTAATATTAACATAATAAAATTATACATTTAACACCATTGATTTTATATTGATACAATTATTTGGTTAAAAAATAAATTAAAATAGTAAAATAAATTGCTGAAAATATTTTACAATAAACTTATTTTTCCATTATTTGTTTTTTTAAGTGAGAAAAAAGAGCATTTGGTTGTTTTATTCCATCTTGTTGGGTGTTCTCTCACCCACCCTCAGCATTTCATTATTATTCAATTTTTTTTTGTAGGTACTTTCCTTTGTTTTTGTTGTCGGGGGATAGTTGGTGGCGCCATTTTGTTGCCTTGCATTAATTGCAATGCAAAAAGGCAACGTCGCATAAATTTCTCATATTTAATTTCGCCGAAGCTGCAGATGGAAAACGGAGGAGACACAGGCGTTGGGGCAAAAACAAAAAACAAAAAAAAAAAATAACAAAAAGCTGAAGCCTGGGGGCAGTTTAATGCACTCTGTTGCATGCACCATCCCCATGCACCCACGCCCCTGAGCGGATTCGTTTACATTAAATTATTTATGCACTCGACTGTGTGCGCCACTTGCGGCTTGACAAAAAAAAAAGGAAAAAAAAGGGAAAAAGGGGAGAATACACACTGATCACAGCTGCCACTGTCAGTGGGGGAATCCCCCAATCCCCCAATCCCCTCCGCTTTTTTGCAGCACTTTAATCTTGACCACACACATAAAATTGCCCAACAAATGTGCAGACATTGGCCATTAAGGAGCTAACCCCAACTTGAACTTGGCCAAGAACCAAGCTGTTATCCTTGACTTTAGCCAGCCACCCAAAATTACCACTACACTGCCAGTCAGCCAAGTCAACTGAGACAGTCCAATAAAATGTCAAAGAAAATGGCCAGAAAGGCTTTTAATTGTAATGAGAATGAGAGCGAAAATGAAAATGTAAGGCAAAACGTTGAAACTTTTTGCCATTCGCATAGTCGAAGCGTCCTGGCACCAGGATCTCAGTTTCCCATGCTCCTCTATCCTCTATCCTCCATATATATCCTATTCCTCGACCTCGTAACAAAGGGTTTCATGAGCGTTTAATTGTCGGTAATTAGCTAGATGAACAATGGCCAACTTTTAGTCGCAATGGAGCAAGTTTCAAAGAGACAGCAAAAAGAGCAGCTGGGCCAGAAAATGGGTAACTAGCTTATATAAGTAAAGGATATAGAGTGCCGTTTGAGGGCAAAACAGATGCACTTCCCGATGGGTGGGAGTAAGGGATGATGGGCATTGTGGAAAAGAAAACGTTCCAAAAAAATGCTGTAGGTCTTTTCTTTTTTAATTTGAATTTCTTTATTGCAAAATATTGTACATTGTGTTTTTAATTTTCATTTGTCATTATTTTAAATAGTTTTATGTTGTTTTTGTTCATTTTTTAAAATACTTTCAAAAACACAAAAGCCGCCACTCTGAAAAAATAAAGGAGTTCTAGTCTACAGAATTGTACATAAAGCGCAATCAAGGGAAAAATTGTCGTTTAAATATGAAAATATTAACAGCCTCCACATAAAAGTATCCAATAAGCCTTTATGAACAAAGAACAATAATTTTAATAAGCTTTTATGACAAAATTAAATGAAGTTTTATGAAAAAATATAGCAGCTGACGATAAATTTCAGTAAATGTCAGTGGCCATTATTATTATGGTCTACCGTTTGTGACAAGCTGTGCATCACTTAATTATTTTCACTGACATTAAAAAAGACATTTGTTAACACACATTTGAATAGTATGTGTCCTGTTGAAAGTCCGATTCCTAAATATCATCGCTACTCAATTTTCCACGGGAAATTGGTACAAATATATTTATTTAATTCTAAGTGAAATAACTCAATGTGCAAGTGCGTTTGACTAATTTCCATTACATTTCGACGAAATTTCAATTGAATTGGAATTTCGCTGGAATAATTTCATTTAATTGAGACACACACACACACACCCATACACACTCCCGTCGATATTTGTGCATAATGAGCGGAGGCGAAAATTACAAAGGTCCCCAGCTGGTGCACTCCTCCACAAAATCCGCCCTTCGCAACTCGCCCCCCAAAAGCCCCGCCCCTTTGTTGGCGTCCACGGCAAAGGCAATTAAAATTAATTTAAAATTTACTCGCCTGTGCAAATGAGTCACTCGGAAAAAGAGCAGATAAAATGAAAACAAAGACCGATAACCACAGCTCTCAATGAAGAGAAAAACGTAATATCAGTTGGTTAAGATTTTCAGCTCTTTCTCATTATACATTTTGCTCAGGTAGCAATAAATTGTTGAAAAAAAAAAATTACATTAACATACAAAATAATAGAAATATCTTCTGTTTCATAAATATAAAACATAGTGAGCAATGACTTTTTTAAACCATTTTAAATAATGTCATACAAATGTCATATAAAAACTATACAATTTGCAATAAATTTCTAAATTTTCTCTTTGTGTATCACCCCACTAATTGCCTATTTTATTTATATTATTTTGCTTCAGAACTGAGCCAAGCGCAGCAGCCACCCATCCTGGAGATTTTTCCAAAACAGGAGGTCCAGCGCAAACCAGTTGGCAAGTCATTGATCCTCACCTGCCGTCCCACAGTTCCCGAAACGGCCCTGGTCGCCGATCTGCAATGGAAGGATAATTTCAACAACACCATCCTGCCCAAGCCGTAAGTTTTAACCGCTACCCCAACCTCCGGTTATTGGTGAATTTTCTGATGTCTATAAACAAACACAATCACACTTACTACACACCTACCAATGAACATACACTACAACACTCGCATACACTTATATCGTATATCGTATTGTAGGAATTACTATCCACTGTATGATTCCAAGGGCAATAGAAAGAAACTGTAAGTGACGCGATCAGCTTTATACCCAAAAAATACAAAAAAAATATACAACCAAGAAAAAAACCAGTAAATCAGTAACAGCAACCAGTAATTTAACTGCAACTGCAACAGTAATCAGTAAATGCAACTGCATCAATTAGTAGCATACGGCGACAGTAACAATTTGTTAAACGATACTTTAACTGAGGTTTTATCAGGAACTATATATTCTTATCAATTTCAATCGATGTCGACTTTAATCGCCATATAAAAATATATCAAGTTTGTTTGTAAATTCATAGTGGCGTATATAAAATACCCTGCCAAAGGTTTTGTGACTTTAGCAGACCAATTTTAAAGCGACTTGCTATAGTTTCTGGTAACACTCGACTGCGACTGAAAAACCGAAGTTTTAGACTTGTAGCTTTGCCTCCGGCCCGCCCAATATTCCTAGACCCTTTTTAATGTCGTTGTTTTTGGCATGATTAATTGATTGATTTGTTCTTGTTTGTTGAGTTAACTCATCTCGCTGCATTTTTTCAAGGCCCTATTTAGCAAAGGGTCTAGACTTAGAGTAGCATTTGGCATTTGACATTTTTCATTCGACAACTGATACAAAAGCACTCACACACACGCACCCATTTTCCTCATGCAACATCCCTAATAGTTGTTGTACTAACAATCCTTCATCTTGGGTCTCCATTTGGAGTTATAAGAGTGATAAAAGCTTAAAAACGCGTTTACAAATTTATTTTGAAAGCGATTTAAAAGAATATCATTCCTGCTGCGCATTATATTATCACTAATTAGTCTGTTAATCCACCAAAAATGTTGCTAACTTAAATTTATGTATAGAACTTATTAAATAACTAATTAAAAACTAAAGATTTTAAACTTTAGAAACATGAATGTTTATGTTAGGAATGTTAAAGTATTTAACAATTGTCAACAGCTTCAGTAAACTTAAAGTAATTTATTTTTTTTTTATGTTCAAAGCTCTTACGCATAACATAATTTCTCCGCTTGTCGTTCCATAAAAAATGAAAGTTAAATTAAAAACGTATTTGACAAGCAGGTAAATGAAAAGCTGAAAAAGTTTTTCTACACAAAATAGAAAGAACAAAAAGTTTTCTTCAGCGAAATCGGTTGAAATCCTTCCCTTGACAACAGCAAAAAGGACGAAATTGCAATTAAGGAAAATGCAAGGGAATGTAAAAGGCAAATGCGAATGGGAATTCTTAGGTCAAATATTCAAATCGAAATCTCGGGCTGCCATTTTGTGTGTGTGTGTGTGTGTGTGTTGTTTGCGTGCTAAAGGCGAAATCGTGTTAATTAATTAGCCTGTAGACTGCCGGAGGGGGAAATCCAGAAAAAATACAAGATTAGAGGCTCGCTTGTCCCCCAGGAGAGCGTTTCACACCTGACCCCCAGTTAACCCATTGGTGCCACACACAAAAAATGCTTTCCCGCACGACCATTGCGTGCCAATTAACCCCGTTTTCACTTCAAGCTTAGGCGACTGGAAATTTGTGTTTCAGCTTGGGCTCTACACTTTTATGTTTACTTTTGTTTGGCATATTTCAAATTTTTATTATCGTCCTTTACCTTTTTTTTTTTTGGTGCAATAATAATGTTATATAAAAAGAATATTAAAAAACTTTTAAAGCTGGAATTACAAATAAAAAAAAATTGTAGAAAACAACTTTTGAGTCCAAAACTAACCGGGAAATACTTAAATAAATCTCTTTCTAAATTTGTCTTTGTTCTGATTGTTTTCGTATAACATTTTACAATTCCTGTTTAGTTTAGTTTAGTTTAGTTTAGGCCAATTCATTTATCATTTCTCCTTTGGCAAAGTCAGTTTTAATTATGATTGCGGCAACCCTGGCTGAACGCCTGGCTTTTCAATTCCGCTCACGCAAAAGTGAATGCAATTTCTCATTTCAAACGTTGTGGCAACTCTGGGTGGATGGTCCCCTTTTGGACAGGTTGATCCCCCGTTTTTCCTCGATTTTCCCGTAGTTTTCCTTCAGTTTCCTGCCCTTTCTGCCTACTGCTGATTGTTTTGTGTTGGTTTGGTTTGGTTTGGTTTCCCTGTTCCTCTTCTATTCCCTTCTCTTCTCTTTTCTGTGGGCAGTCTGCTGTTTTTTTTTAGGGGCGGGACACGCCCAATAGCCGCCCAACCTGCGCCCACAATACGCATGCAATGCATTGCATACTTGCAGGCGCGAAATGTAATTAAGCTGCCAAAAACCAACCGACAAACTGGCCCACTTTTTGCACCCCCCGCCTCTGCAAAAAGGAGGCAAAATGGTAGGATCCATGGTTCCGTTCATACTCGAGCCAAGTTAATTAAAACGATTAAGTTCGGCATAGTTTTGCGGCCGGGCATGGCTCGCATTTTTGGGCACAGCTTTTTGCGGGGGTTTGGCCTTCCAATTTTTCCCTTCTGCGCCGTTTTTTTTTATTTTTGGTGAGCCAGTGAGCTTGCCAGTGGTCAGCGCATCTTTTTTGTTGCCCCGCCGGGGGTTAAAATAGGTTAAGGGATTGCAGGCATAATTCTGTGCAGGTGGTGTCCAAAGGGACAGGGGAAAATCTAGCCAAAAACCATTGTCTTACTCAACCTGAGCCACAGATCACAATTTGATAAAACCAATGGTTGACCAATAATTTCACTATTTACCAGATTTAACCTAATTTAAAACTGGAAAAGCAGTGCATTTTTTTTCCTTTTTATAAATACAAAATTCATCAAAACAGTCTATTGTCAATTGTATGGACTGCAAATGAAGATAAATGAAAGAAATAGCAAGTGATCAATATTGCAGAATTCAGCATTGTGCTGCAAGGAAATAACTAGACAAAGAGAAATGACTGTAGGACTTGTCTAAACAGTCCCAAGAAAACCCCATGGAAAACACCACCAACATCCACTTTTCCGCGGCTTTCATTGCGTATTCAATAACAGCGAAAATAGCAACAACAACAGCAATGCCAACGACATCTTTATTCGCATCTAAAGGGGACAAAAGAAATGCAATAAAAACGTAGAAATTGCTATATGGCTTCAGATCCCCAAGGCGCCAAGACTCCCAAGAGACAATCAACAAAATAACAAAAAAAAAAAACCAAAAAAAAAAGAAAACGAACAAAAATTTGATTTTTACGTATGCGTAACGGTTTGCTCATCCCTATTCTATCCTATTTTCCCTTTTTTTCCGGCTTTTCCTATGTGCGCGCGGTGCTTGGGCGCAATATTAAAAATCCAACGCAAATATGCAGCGAAATTTTTGCACAATGTCTTCACAGCCCTTCGCTTTCTCACTCCGCTCCCCCCAAACATTTTCAATTTTCCCTTCACTGCTGCGGTTTTCCCTGTGAGGCGTCGTATTTTTTTCTGCGTCAACAACTTTTGTTAGCATAATTTTGGGCGCAGCAATGACGGTTTTCCATTTACCACAATTCAGGTCCAATCAATAGGACAGACAGACAGTATAAGCACAGGTCAAATCAATTGTATAACTTAAAGTCATCAATAATAGAATTTTTTTGTCGATAGTTTTTAATTTTTCTTAATAAGTTTATGTTTTTGAAAATTCTAACACATACTACAATTCTTGTTTCGAATTTGAATTTCAAAAAGTTATTAAAGCTTAAACCCTTTCTCCAAAAACAAATTTTATAAATTTTTACATATTTAAATTTGTATTGAATCGAAATCGGATAATTGCGCACCAATATTGAAAGTCCCATTTTCCATATGAATTCTCTTTTCAAAGCATACTATTTTTTCCACCACAGCTGTGTGTTGCAAACGAAAAACCGTGCAGCGTTCTTCGCTTTCCGGAATGTTTTTTCTGTTTTTGCATTTTTACCAACAATTGCGAATCGCAAATCGAACGCAGGTTGTGCCTGTCCTCACACAAACAAGGAAATGCAAACAAACACTCGCACACATGTGCAATATATAAAACCAATTACAGTCGTAAAAACAAAAGTTGAAAAAACAAAAAGACGACGAGCGACTGTCAAAAATTGAAATCCACCATCCACGGCCGCAAAAGGAAGAGGCTTTCATTGACTTTTGCCGCTTTTCCAAATATTGCAATTTTCCCTAGCAAAAAACACAAAAAAAAAAAAATAAAGGAAAAATGCATCTTCATTTTTGTCCTCACTGTTCGTTTTTCCCCCATTATAATATAGAGTTTCTGTGTGTATCTTTGTCTCTGTATTGGTTGTTTTCGTTTTCGCTTCGAAAAAGCCATAATAATAATAACCGCCTCTATGCATATTTAGTTTCTGCGCCATGAAAACTTTTTTAATTAATTAGTACGTGAGTCGCACAATGGCCAGTTTTACGTACAACTCCCACTTATTCGGAGGAAATTCGGGGGGACCACAATAATTTGTTTGCCTTATGCGATTTACTTTTGTTAATTCGCAACTACACAAAAGAAGAAAATTGAAAGAAGTCACGAAAAATTGCGAGCCATTTGTAAATACAAAAGAAAAATGAAAAAATGGAGGAAATCGAGTTTAATTTGAGTTTTAATAAGCATATCGGTTGGGCACGCATAGGTAATTTATTCGGAAGTCAAGTTTTTTGGGCTAACTACCTTTTTTACCAAATATATATATGGAATCTAAAAATTAAATTAAATTTGTTTCTTAAATATGAATCAATTTAAGCATAATTAAAACCAAACTACCATTCTTACGAAATTCTGAAACTGTTTTAATCTCTTGAATTTTATTGCAAAAATAATGAAAAGTTTTACTGGTTTAATTGTGCTGAAATACTAGCGAATATTCAATGAATCGATTACACACAAAGTAACGAATATTTCCCACTTGGCTTTTGACAGTCAAAGAACATTTTCCCTTTATTTGGCCGAAAAACATGATGGCTCTCATCGCATTTATATTTCCCCCCCGTGAAAAGGCCAAAGGTATTTGCACATTTGCCATTCAAGTTGCCGTGGCAAATTTGCTGGAAATGCGAACGAAATATATATTTGTAAGCGAAAAAACCATGAGGAAAAATGCGTAACACTTTTTGGTAGGGCATGCAAATAAGCAGGGCAGCAGAGAAATTGTACTAACAGCAACAGCAATTCTTTTAAGCATATACATAAAAATAATAATAATAATAATAATAATAACTATACGGAGTACATACTACTGACACCCCCATACTCTTCTTATACTCGTAATCGTACAATTGAAATGCATATTATTCCGTAACTAATACACATGCAACCCGCTTTCATTACACCCTCTTTCCGCCCCCCGCCCCTTCTGTTTCGGCAATTTTCCACGCTTTCCCGCCAAAAAAAGGAATGGACGCAGCCAACCGCCGATGTACACGGAAACGCTGCCCGGCGAAAGTTTGGCCCTGATGATTACCTCGCTGTCGGTGGAAATGGGCGGCAGATACTACTGCACCGCCTCCTATGCAAATACCGAGATCCTCGAGAAGGGCGTCACAATTAAAACTTACGGTAAGTCCCTGCTTCTGTATGTAATAACATTCCAGTGCCGGAGCCACAAAATGTTTTTCGGGGGGTTCTCGAATTTATTTAATCACTTATTCTGCCCTTTCTGGCATATAATGGATATACACTTTAAATTTATTGGTTCATTTGCATCTTTTTCAACGGCATCGTGAATAGCGAAAAAGTTTACAAATATCCGTTATGTTTATAGTTGCATAATCTAACCTGAAAACCCCTCTTTCATATTTTAAAATGCTAATTTCGGTAAAGTTGGCGCTGCCGACAATGATTATTATCATTTTTATTATTATTATTGCTTGTGTTTGGCATAAAAAGCAAAATCAATAATTCTGAGCAACAAAATAAATGATGTACCTAAAACTTTGTGGTTAAAATATTAATAAAAGCGTTTTTTTTTTGCAGTTTATTAGTTATAAGTTACCGTTCTTTTAAGTTTCTTTAAATTAAAAATTATCAGTGATCAGATAAATATAAATGACCAATTTTTAGTGGCTGGACCTGGCTGCTTTCCCTTTGTTCAAGTACAGTTGTGTTCGGGCTGCCGAAATTTGTCATTACATGTCTGAGAGCATGCTTGACTTGTTGTCGCCATCGATTAGGGACCATCTCAACTCCCCCTCGACGTCCGAGATGCTGTGAGTAATCGCCATTTGAAAGCGGAATAGCTCGACGTGATTCCTCTGCTGCATGATTCATTTATCTTGCTAGCAATTTGTGTCCCCTGCACATTGCTTGAGTTCCAAAGTGCCGGAGTGTTCCAGTCCGGTCTGGTCCGGACCAAAGTTACGGCAGTAAGAAATTACAGTTGTCGGGATTTCATTACATGCGCAGCATTGTAAGCGAATCTAAAACAAAACGGGCGCTCCAGTGCAAGGCTATCGCTGAGGATCTGACCCACTGCTCCCACTTTCATCTCTCCAAAAATAAAAAACAAAAACAAATAAAACAGCAACAATACCAAGCTGAACACGTTCTCCAATAAGCAGCTAAAAAAAAAAAAAAAACACTCACCTGCACACATTTTGCTGGCTCGTTGACTCTGTACCAAGGCT
The DNA here is from genome assembly GCF_018152505.1 of Drosophila elegans. NCBI lineage: Eukaryota > Metazoa > Arthropoda > Insecta > Diptera > Drosophilidae > Drosophila > Drosophila elegans. Next base: position 10,518,161 of record NW_024545513.1, on the reverse strand, counting down.
CCATTCCCCTTTCTTCATTTTGTTTTGTTTTTGTTTTTTTTTTTTTTTATGCAACCCATTTCTGTAGTCGAGTGCACATAAGTGACGCTGCAGCTCAAAACTTTTACGAGATTGATTTTTCTAAGCAATTTAAAGTTCGTACTCATTGCACACACGGAGCAAAAACCACTGGGCGCTAACAACTGCAACCTACCCACTACTACTACTGTCCCTATCTACTTTAGCCTGATGTTCTAACAGATTCGGGACCGCAAGTGAGGAAAGGGGAGTTCCTGGTAAAGGTAAAGAAATAGTATGCCAACAATACCCGTGCTCGTGATATGTGAGTAATTCTGGACTGTTAAAGGAATAGTACTGAACTACACGGGAAATATACTTGGCAGGTTTAATGAAGATTTAATTTGCATTCAGTGATTACTTATTTGTAGACTAATTAATAATCAGTTTTCGTTGCTTAACGTTTTTAGATATCTAATCTTCGTTCCTTTTTTGGTAAACTTTAAACCGTTGAATATTATGGTGTAGCATTCTTGATACATTTTCAAACCCCCTCGTTGTTTCTCACCGTGCAGTGACGTCCTTTCATTCCGATTTAGAGTGAATAAACTGTATAGAGAGCCCGTCCAGGCTGGTACGTTGGAAATGAAATCAAATATTTTGCCGGTCAACAATTTGTGCCCGGTGATATGGGCACCCAGAACTGAAGGAGTAGTATGTATTGTGTATGGAAGCAATACGAAGAGTACTAGCTGCACTCCAATCTCGAACCGATGTCAGGTTAACTGTTTGACTTGGAATGACTGGTGTGAGCTTCTCGTTTTACTACACAATCAGTGTTGCCAATGGGTCAGAACATCAGTGTTGCTCAGCGTGAGTGAGTGTTGGCAAATGCCTAAACATACAATTAACCTTCAGAGCTCTCCAAATCTGCGGTCAGAATGTTCGAGCCAAGGTTGTTTAATGCCCTTTTCTCTCGAGTTATAGAGCGTTAGTGACCAGGTTGACCAGCATTCAAATACAAAGCCCAACACCAGTTAGTTATCAACACCAACAAGGAGCAACTTAGGGATTTTGGCGAAGGATGCGGCCAGGATGTGGAGGAGCAAAGGGGAGGGTGTTATATAAGTAACTGGCATTGTGTTGACAACTCACAAGTTGCATTTAGTTAAGCAAATAAGCAGACACACTGCGACAGAGATTTACTTTTCATACATTCAGAGAAAAATCTAAGAAAAGTCTACGATTTACCATGAAACGTATAACATTTTTTTTATCATAATTCAATTTATTACAAGCTTAAAATATGTACTTAAATGTATTTAAAGCCTATTTAGCACATGATATATTGATACATTTATCTCATCAAAATGTGACCCTTTAGGTATTAATTAAACATGCTACAATTACAGTGTAGGAAAACAACGTAAACATGAGCGGGATCTCGAAATGGGGAGGCGGTGGGTATGGCATATTTACATACCGTTGTTTGTGTCAGTCACAGCTTAATATTTCAATATTTATGCTTTTAATAAATGCATATGCTCAAAACAAACTTCCGTCAGAAAAGCAACAGCAGCAACAGACGCACAAAATACATTGCAAGTAACTGCAGAATAGAATCTACTTCCGTTTTGCAAAGCGCTTTAAGCTATCTTGTGCAATTCGTTACTTGCAGCTGGCAATTAAAGGTATTAAAGCGTATTAGACCAAGGAATAAAGGCAGTGCATTATTTCAATATTTATTCGTATATATGTGAATAACATATATATGTAGATAGACAAATACGACTTAATCTGCTAACCGATAATAGCCGACATCCTTTGCATTGTTGGCCATGTAATTGCTACTAATAATGTTGATTGGAGGCATTAGAGAGAGTTTGCACTTGATAAATACTTTATATATGTAAGTACATCGATTTATCTGGCTTGGCTGCCCAATTAGATAGTTCCGCTTTTCCGGGGACTGCAAACATTGTGCATTTTGTCTGTAACTTCTGCATTTTCTTAAACAAAACTACTCGTTTTACTGCCCGCACACTCGGAAAATAAACAAGGAATTATAGCACACTTTTCAGCTCTAATGCAGATCAATTAGCATTTATATTAATTGAGATTTGTGTGTTCACCTCTTGGGCTTAACTTGTCAAATACAACTTTTTTTTAGTTATTGCATTGCATACATTTAATTAATGACTATATCAATATTTGTTTAACGTTGCTTGAAGATCAAACTTGACTTTCAACCTGCTAAATAATAAATTCAATTCCAAAATTAATTTTAAAGTCAGCGGCATAGTATGTATACTAGTCATTTGAAATTGAAGTATGGCAAACTTTTCAATTGCAACAATCTGTTCGATTTTATTATCACTTACTTGGACCGGATTCGAGCTGGTCGGCGGTAATTTGAACCCATTGCCGTTCAAGGCCCCCAAATCAAATTGCAGTTTCCCCTGCACAGTTCCCTCTTTCGTTATCCATTATTTTGTTCATTTTTTTTTTTTTTTTTTTTTTTTTAATAAGTTGTTGCAGCAACTTTTTCAATAAGTTGTGAGTCATGTTCGGTGCTCCGGCAAAGAAAACTCCGGATCCTGGCTCCTGGACTCCAGGACTCCGGCTTGTCCTTGTTCAAACTAATAATGAAATCGTAAACTAGTTCATCTTTTTTCCTCTACGTTCTGTGAAGTTTGGGTGGGCATAAGCCATATATATATATATATATATATATAGTATATCGGTGTGTGCTGTGCTGGGCTGGGCTTCCTGCCCATCAGACGTCAGAAACGAACGCAGCTAGCGAAAAGTGTTTGAACAACAAAATCTCACACGCTACGACAATGCAGGCAAACTGAAAAGAGCAGGGAATATCCTGGCACAAAATCCTGGGCAAAAGCAGGCGAAATGACAGGAGCAGCAAGTTTTTATTTATTTTATATGTTGTGTGGGTGCGCAAAAAAAAAAAAAAAAAAAAAGTAGTAGTAGAGGACAAAAAAGGATAACAGGGCGAAGAAGGAGGATTCAGGATATCCAGACCATCCAGACCTAGACACTGCCAATAAAAAACTGCAAATAGAAAATGTTTTTAACACAACTTTCCGTTATTTTGGCTTTGGCTTTGGCTTTGGCTCTAGCCAAAAACCGAATTCGCCGGACATTCCATATATATCATATATGTACTACCTAAATATATATATCATATATGTGAAAGCTTGACAGCTGGCCGACAGACAGAGATGGCTTGTTATTACACTGATTTTTAAATAAACTGTAAATATTTGAGCCACACACAACACGCACACACACACACACACACGATGGAATTGAAAGCCGAAAGGCTGCCAATGATGGGTTACAGCTTTTTGGCGAACATTGCCTTTTCAAATGCAAAATATTGATGCCATATTTAAGGCGTTTGTGGGATCCATTAACACCTGAAAGGCGTTGACAAACTGGAAAAGGCGCCAAACCTAAGCCACATTTACTACATTGGCAGAGGTGAGAGCATAAAATATATAAAAACAAATCAACAGACAGGTGGATTTTGTGTTTCGATTGGCATGGTATTTGAAATACACCATAAGAGAGGATTTATCTTTATGTCTAGCAAAATAGAAATTCAATATGATCTATGTATGTTTGTTTTAATAAATAAATAAATTTAAAATGTTCAAAGATAAAATGACCATGAAAAAGAAAAACAAATGTATATTTATTGCCAAGCCTGATGACAAAACTATCTAGTGAGCGTAAAGTGTAAAGTTTAACGTGAATATTTCATGAAAAAACTTTCTGTATTGTGCAGCAAATATATATACATATATAAAGAATTCAGTTAACAATTCTTTTTAAAGGCTACCAACACTCTTTATCCTTTCACTTCGTTTTTTTTTCTTTTTAAACACAACTGTATCTATAAATTTCCATTGGGAATTTACTTTTTGCTTTGAGGCCTTTTTGATTATTTTCTAGATTTAAACAACTCTTCCGCTTCTCACGCCTTGACCTTTATTTCGGATGTGAGCTTTGATTTGCAAACACCTACTATAGTTCTTTACAATCGGTACGCCCCTGTTTATCTCCGTATGGTTGTTGTTGTTGTTAACACTTTGCACTGTGCTATTTGATTTAGGAATTTTTCTGTTGCCCATTTTCAATTTCCAAGTCATCTCGGCAGTGGAGATTTATTGGCAGCCAGGGCAGTGGCGTCCATCTGGCCCCCCTTTTCCAGCTCGTTAGTGACCCTTTAAAGTTGGTGGAAAGGGGGCGGGAGTTGAGAGGGGAGTATGTCTTGGACTTTGCGCTTGATGTGCTTGAATTGCTTTTATGTGCCCGACAGTTTGTTTAAAATTATATTACGTATACGCCACGTACAGCTTCGCTTGGATTGTCAACATGACCAGAAAACTAGTGTCCTGTCCTGCTTGACTTGCATTTTTCCATAGCCTCCTGCGTTTATTTTTTCATTTTCTTTTTCTATTTTTTTTTTTTTGTTCCCCTTCCTCTGTCTGTGTGCTGTGTAAATGAAGGCGAAGCAAAATCAAACAATTTGTGCACACCTAGCCCAGGAATTTGTTTGTCGCAGGACTTCAGGACCCTTATTCTTGGGCAGCTGGAAATCATCTTACTGTCCACAAAATAACAGCAAAAATCTGTACTTTGCAAAGAAAAAAAAGAACAAAACAAGGTTTATACTCATTTAGATAATTAATAAGTGTGAGGTGATTTTTAAAGGCTATTTATAATTTATTTAGATTTAAATTTTATGAATGAATACAGTTAGACATAAATATTTCTTAGGGTTTTAATTTCCCATTCAAATTGTAAGACAACACACATTACATATAATATATATTCTTCGTCCTTTTTGCAGTGGCCATTACCTGGACAAATGCCCCCGAGAATCAGTATCCCACTTTGGGCCAGGACTATGTGGTGATGTGTGAAGTGAAGGCCGATCCCAATCCGACCATCGACTGGCTGCGCAACGGCGATCCGGTAATTATAGCTAGCAAACCCCTTCTGTTTGGCAATCCACTAACCACTAACTTGCCTAAACCATCCTAAACCATAGATCCGCACCACCAACGAGAAGTATGTGGTGCAAACCAACGGCCTGCTCATCCGCAATGTACAGGAGAGTGACGAGGGCATCTACACCTGCCGTGCGGCCGTAATCGAGACAGGAGAACTGCTGGAGCGCACCATTCGCGTGGAGGTCTTCATTCAGCCGGTGATCGTGTCGCTGCCCGCCAGTCTGGAGGCTATCGAGGGCAAACCCTTTGCCGCCAATTGCACGGCGACGGGCAAACCAGTGCCGGAGATCAGTTGGATTCGCGATGCCACCCAATTGAATGTGGCCACCGCCGATCGTTTCCAGGTGAATCCCCAAACGGGCCTCGTCACCATTAGCTCTGTCAGCCAGGAAGACTACGGCACCTACACATGTCTGGCGAAGAATAAGGCGGGTGTGGTCGATCAGAAGACCAAGCTGAATGTCCTGGTGCGTCCGCAGATCTACGAGTTGTATAATGTGACTGGCTCGAGGAACAAAGAGATTGCCATCACGTGCCGCGCCCGGGGACGTCCTGCACCCGAGATCACCTTCCGTCGCTGGGGAGCCGATGTGGAATTCACGAATGGCCGCCAGGAGGACGATCCTCGCATCACCTTGGAGCGCAATTTCGACGAGGAGCATGGCGACAGTGCCGGCACCCTGCGCATCGCCAATGCCGAGCGATCCGACGATGGACTGTACCAGTGCATTGCAAGGAATACGGGTGACAATGCCTTCAAGACCGGACACATCACGGTGGAGTTTGCCCCCGACTTTAGCCACATGAAGGATCTGCCGCCAGTTTTCTCGTGGGAACAGCGCAAGGCGAATCTCAGCTGCCTGGCCATGGGCATACCGAATGCCACCATCGAATGGCACTGGAATGGTCGCAAGATCAAGGATCTGTACGACACCAACCTAAAGATTGTGGGCACTGGACCGCGTAGCGATTTGATTGTACATCCGGTCACCAGGCAGTATTATTCCGGTTACAAGTGCATTGCCACCAATATCCATGGATCCGCCGAGCATGATATGCAGCTTAAGGAGGCCCGAGTGCCCGATTTCGTTTCGGAAGCGAAGCCCAGTCAGTTAACCGCCACCACAATGACCTTCGACATTCGCGGACCGCCAACCGAATTGGGCCTGCCCATTCTGGCCTTCAGTGTGCAATACAAAGAGGCCATGAATCCGGACTGGTCGTCGGCCTACAATCGCAGTTGGTCACCGGACTCACCGTACATCGTCGAGGGATTGCGACCACAGACGGAGTACAGTTTCCGCTTTGCCGCCCGCAATCAGGTGGGCTTGGGCAATTGGGGCGTCAACCAGCAGCAGTCCACACCGCGTCGATCGGCTCCCGAGGAACCGAAGCCACTGCACAATCCCGTCCAGCACGACAAGGAGGAGCCGGTGGTGGTCTCGCCCTACTCCGATCACTTCGAGCTGCGCTGGGGTGTGCCCGCCGACAATGGAGAGCCCATCGACAAGTACCAGATCAAATACTGCCCGGTAAGTGGGAAGTTCCTTGCTGAAGAGATCCTTTAAAGTTGTGGTTAAAAATAGCGTACTCATTTATCTTTAGTTCTTAAAAAAATCAAAAGTTACTAGAAATTTTAAAACCATATTATTGCTGCCAAAAATTTAGATTTTTAAAAAAGACGTGAACGAATTAAATATTAATTATTTTTTAGACTGCTTAAATAGTAATTGAAAGTCAAATTGTGAAAAAAAATATATACTACAAATATAATATGCTTATGTATTATTTAAATTTTTTTTTTTTATGGAAAGTTTTAATGCTTTGAGAAAGGATCCCAACAAAACAAATCTAAAGAAAATAAACATTTAACTTCCTAAAAGCAAATAACTGACTAAAGGAAGTAGGAAAACTACGCTTTTAGAAAATGTATTAGAAAATTAATAAAAATATTTGAATGAAGTCTTTCTCATTCCTAATTTTCTCAAAAACGTACTTTTCCGCAATTAACTTACACCAATCATTTGGCAGGGCGTCAAGATCAGCGGCACATGGACGGAATTGGAGAATTCTTGCAACAGTGTTGAGGTGGTCGAGACCACTTCCTACGAGATGACCCAACTGGTGGGCAACACCTACTATCGCATCGAGCTGAAGGCGCACAATGCCATCGGCTACTCATCGCCTGCATCCATTATCATGAAGACGACACGAGGTGAGTTCGATTCTGCTAATAACAATCTCGGCACGTTGCTCTATTCGGCCGGATTCAATTCCGGTGTCGGTGCGCTACACAAACGACTGTTCACAACAACAACAACAACAACAGCCACATCGACAACAACAATCACATCGATAACAACAGCAACAACAACAATCATTTCGCTGGCCACCACAATAAGCATAACATTACTTAGTGTCCTAGCCTCAACATTAGTCTAAACAAAAAAAAAATCAAATCAAAAATCAAATCGATCGATCGATTGGTCAGATAACAGTGGGCTCCATAAGTCTGCGTCTACGTGATCGTGTAATATTTTGAAAAAAAAATGTGAACGAAGAAATTATCACATGCTCCCAGTTTCTGGCTTTTCGAACGTTCGAATTGAAAAATATCGAATCGTATCGAGTCTACAAGATCCCAGCTAAAAAAATTAAAAAATATATAAATGAAAAATCTTTATATATAAATATATATTTATATATAAATATATATGTATATATATATCCACTCACACACAGACATCATCTACATGATATCTAGATAAAGACATAATTTTTACTGCTCTATATATATATATATATGAATATGATACATATATCCCAGATATTATCGATAAAGTTTGCATACATTTTTGTAGTGTTTATTTCAATTGCGTTTCAACTTTTGTTTATTGTTTACACTCAGTGTAAACCGCCCACCCAGTAATATACCTCCTAAAACCTAACACCCAAATCCAAAATTTCCCCCGACTTAAAAATAATTTGCTCAACGTTATGACTCGATTTCATTGTCTTATGTTTTGAACAATTTTGTGTTTTGCATGTTTTTGTGCGTTCTGAATCGTCTAGAGCATTTTAACCATAAATTTCTTTCATTGATATAACCTTTGAATATTATGTATACATTCCAATCAATATGTTCACACAAAACACCAACCACCAAGTCCCAAAAGTATTGCAACGCATTTGACTAAGCATTACAATTCATTCGAGATCGTGTTGTCGTCCTTCTGAAATCAAAATTCATTAACTTTTCGCATTGAAATGCAAAATTCACCACACTCTCGTCAGTCAGCCGTTGTACGATATATATAAAAATGTGAGAGATGCGTGCGTCCCGAATTCAATTTTAGCTTACTTTACGTTCTTTTTTTTTATTACCATTCTTAAGCATTTACTTAATTATAATTACCAAACACCACACTAAACCTTACATATTTTGTGACACAAAATAAAAGAGAAGAATTACTCGAATTTTATAATTTTATATTTTTGTGTGTGCATTCATCACAGTTTTCGATTGTAATATTCTTAATACGTATAACGAAACGAAAAAACACTGTTAAATGTAAATCTAGTATGTAATGAAAATGAAAAAGAAACACGATGAAAATCTTTTCTGTTTAAAATTAGATTACTAAAGTTCTTCATTCATTATTATTTTTTATCACATCGATTATTTTTTGATTTAATTTGATTTTGTGTGTACACTGCGACTACTTCTTTAGTTAAATTTTGAATTATAAGCGATAAAAAAAGAAAACGTTTCCCAAATAAAACATTTAAAGAAAACCAATGAAACAAACTGTAATTTACTGCAACTGCTGTCGTACTCTTTTATTATCAGTTATGCCTGCGTTGTCTCTATCTTTTTCTCTCTCGCTCTCTATCTCTTTCGCTCACCCCCACTCACACTGTCGTCCTCTCTTTCGCTCTCGCTGTGTTGTCTCTGTTCCTCGAATTTTTCTCCTTATTTTAGCTAATTTTAAGTATATTTGTTGTGCGTAGTCCGTTTGATTGTGTTTGTGTAAGTAAAAAGCCTTTGTGTTTGTGTGTGCTGTCACCCACTGTCTTTATCTCTCTGTGTTCCGTTATTCCGTTATTCCCGATAAATACCTATCCTTGACGCTTTTGCCCAGACATAGCCTCAATTTTAAACCTAACCTCAACTTTAACCTTAGCCTGATCTTTTTGGCTAACCAGTGGTCTTAGTGTGTGCATCTATTTAGGCATTTAGTCATAGCTATTATCCTAACCAACAATAACCACAACACAACTTAACTAACAAACACATTCGTGGCCCTTTTGTTAGGGAAACAAACACTTGAAAGCAAACACAAACACAAACTCGAAACCGAGCCAAGCAAAAACAAACAAAACAAACTAACCAACAACTAACTCACACTTTCACATTGTGTTTGATTCAACGTCGTCGTCTTCTTAGTAACCGAAACCAAAAAGACAAAGAAATCTTAAAATCAAGACCAACCAACAACAACGAAATGTTCTTTTGTGTGTTTCCTTTTCTTCCTTTTTCTTCTACCACTTTTTCTTCCTTTTTTTTTCTCTCTTTTATGGTGTGTGTGTGCTAAAAACCACAACAACAACAACTCCTACTACTAAAATCAATTAAAATCGAACTGTACAAATGCTAAAATGCATTCAAAAACCAAAAAAAATTCGACAAACAATCGAAAAAACCAACAGATAATCCCCATCCCCCGCGGAGTGGCGCTGCATCCCTGGTTAAACTGCTTGCCCTAAGTGCTGCCCTGCCGACAATGCTGCTGATTTTGCTGCCGACGACGCGCACTGCTTAAACGACCACAGCTGCCGATACGCTTCTCCTGCTTCCACCCATCAACAAGCAGTGCTTGGAGGATCCTTCCGCTGGCCGTTATAATGGGTTTTCCTTTCTCTAGTTTCTGTTTGGTGTGTCAATGTGTAAATAATAAGAAAAACTAAATGAAAGAAAACAAAAAAAGAGAAATACAATAAAACATACACTTAACTAGCATGAAGAAGCGGACGTTATTACGTTATATGTGCTCAAGTAGAGAATATGATTAATAAATTTACCACTTAGGGCGGGTCACGATTCCATTAACTGTACAAAAAGAAAAAAAATCTTAAATACATAGCTAAAAAAAAAAGGAAAAAGACGAAAACGGAATGCCAAAACCGAAACAATTGCTTACACAACTGATAAATTGTACTTACATGTAACCTGTATCCTATGTCTAACCGCTAGATACCTTGTTTAACCACTAAGCCAATGTTAAGTTGTTATTTAGTTGTATGTGTATAGCGAGAGCATTTATAGAACACATTTCGATTCCGTACACCCGTTCCGCTTAGTTCAATGTGACTTTTACAACACTGCCAAGCGACACAAAAAAATAAATAAAATCACTAAGTAAACCAAATTTATATATGAAACGTTTTAGTAAAATTCTACAAGAAGAATAAGAAACAAAAGAAATATCAAGTGCATACGAGTACAAGTTACCAAAACAATTACATTCACACTCTATACCTTAAACACCTAAAGTTAGCGAAAAAGCTTCTTCCAACACTGTTAAAAAAGGCAGTTGCAAACAGTTTTAGCCGAGTCTCAGTTATGTTTTGAGTGCGTAAACTTTAAGAGGGGACAATAAGTAACTCTAACTAAGTTAAAGCGGTGCGATTACGAATTTTCCACACACACAAGGGGGCTTACGAGTGTTTTTACCGTTTCGTTGATAGTAAGAGTTTAGTGAGCCAAAACTAGAATGCAACTTGATCTAGACGAACCGATATTCCTGTATACACGTTTTTTAGCAAGCGACATCGATTTTTCTAGCCAAATATATATCGTAAATCCAAAAATAAAAAAATTTATACCTTTACAATATCTAGTTATACATACGTATACACATATAGTTAGTGAATAATGCAGCCCGCCTAACGTTGCTGAGATAGGGAAAGTGTTTTTTTTTGTATAGCCCTTGGGCAAGCAGTAGGAACTTTCACTGTTCTCACAAATCACACTTTAACACAATGTCATTGAATGTTGTAAGCAAATGAAAACGATAACGAAATTGGTAAAAGTAAACGAAAAGAAAGCCTACCACTTAAGCAGTTCATTTTGGGTAATAAAGACAAAACTTTAACAGAAAGCAGTGCGTGCGTGTGTGACTTGGGACAGGGTTGCCACCAGCATTTTGGATGTCTCCAGGTAACAAAAAGGATCTGTTCAAAGCCTATATATCTATGTATTATAACCAGTTTTTTGCACTGCACACGAACCAAGCGAAAACACTAACATTCGAGCAAAACTATATATAACCAACAAACAAAATTGTATCCCCAAAACGACAGAAATCTGTGTTAATAACAAACCTTTATTGTTGATTGTTAATTGTTGATTATGTTGTATAGTTTCCAAAACTGAAGCAAAGCACACTAGGCAAACGAATCCCCGTACCTTCTATATAATCCCCACTTCCGCACACATAATGTAATGTAAAAACATTTATACTCCTAAGTTCAACTGCTTTACACTGCTTGTATACTTTGCATACTGGCCTATTTATGTATTTTGCAATTTGTAAAAAAACTAAAACACTTCAACGAACCGCTTCTTTTTCTCTCTTTCTCACCGCCGACTTTCTCTCTATCTCTGTGCTGAGCGAAAACCCCCCGAACAATTTCCCGCCCCACTTTTCCCCCGGCTGCATGCTTTATTTGTAAACCCCCCACTTTCAAAATGTATGACAAAAAAGAACCGGAAAAAATGCTAAGTTTGTTGCTTTGTTTGAAATGCTTTTCATGGTATGTGAATTGGTGAAATTTGAAATTGATTTCGTACTTCCCTGTTTTATTTTATTTTTATTTTTTTTTTTGGTTTTTATGATTGCTACTACTCTTACTATTATTAACTGTTATGATTTTGTTATGTTTAACCATAGTTTCGACTTATTTCAACCACAAAATAATACACACACAAAAATGTAAAATACGTTTAAACGATTAACCAGCGATTAAGAAACCAGAGTTTTAAGTGTGTAAGATTATCCGTTAATTGGAGAAGATTTTTCCTAGGCTAGTGAGCCAGGTGCTGGCGCCGTACCACCTAGAAATACGTATAGTTAACAACACCCCCTTTATATCGATCTGATTGTCAACTTACTAATCGAGTACACTTGTTTTTCCCCGCCCACACCCGCATCCCGCACCCTCTCTGATCCGCACAAAAACCCAAAACAAAAAACAACCCAATCAGGAATCGATGTCATCCAGGTGGCTGAGCGACAAGTGTTCTCATCGGCGGCCATCGTGGGCATCGCTCTCGGCGGTGTCCTTCTGCTCCTGTTCGTGGTGGACCTGCTCTGCTGCATCACAGTCCACATGGGCGTCATGGCCACCATGTGCCGCAAGGCCAAGCGATCGCCCTCGGAGATCGACGACGAGGCCAAACTGGGCAGGTAAGCACGCCATCGTTTTGCTATCCCATGTCTCTATGCCCTACGCAGAAAAAAGTGATGTAAGAAAAGGTGTATTTGATTTAAATTCAAGTTCCAAGAATTCAATAATATGCTACATTTTATAAACCATAATATAAACTAGGGAATGATTGATCTCACTTCCCTTTTATAACCAATCGAGAATATCATATAGAATTTTAAATATTTTATTCTATGCAAGTTCCCTTTTCAAACTTTCAAGCTAACACTATAATTTTCAAATGTAATTTGTTCTTTTCAAAAATATATATTAGCAAATAACACAAGATCCTTTTGTATTCATTCATTTTGAAAACATATTTTCCAAGATTATATTTTGTATTAACTAATTCTGAAAACAGTCATATAATATGAATTCTTAAAATGTCATACCATAATAATTTATTTAAAAGAATAAAAAAATAGGAATAAATATTTCGATAAACTAAAAAAATCAAATTAACCTCAAACTCATCGCTTACATTTTTAATCTTATTTTTTCTGTGTACTAATATTGATTGGAAAATGTTTGACCCAACGCGACAAAATGAAACGAATATTGCACTAAAAATCAGAATGTAATCGAATTTAACATTTTTGCTTTTTGCGTTCTGCTTGTGTTTTTTTCCCCCCAACACGCTCCTATTTTGCGATAAAAAGCCGAACTCACAGGCGCCCGGACTTCGAGTACAATTGGGTTTATGCGCGGCCCAAGTCCTTGTTGTTCAATCGCAATTCCCTGATATCCGTCTGAGCGATTCGCCAAGTCTCCAAAATGAGACCCAAATCAAAATTAAAATTCCAAATTGTTAACAATTTTACGTTTGCCTTTTCGTTTGCCATCAAATTTTTAGTGCAATATGATGTAATTCCAGAAACAGAACAGAACAACACAAACCCAAATCACCAATTTAGTAAAACAATTCACACTCGTTAACACGTTTACACCCAGTTTTGCTTCAAAATCATGTCCTTTGTTTGTTGGCTAATTGTACGAGATTGTTGCGTTCTAACTCATAAGTGTGTGTTTTGATAAAGAAAATGTAAAAATGTAAATGTGCAGACGGGCTCCAGATACTAAGTTTCTATATAGGATATCTGCTGCCCGCTTTCGCAAAAAGTTTAAGATTTAGAATTAAAGAGTTATACTTAAAAAAAATAATTTATTTTAGAATTTTATGATTTTGTTAGAATTTTAGTTGGAACTTGAGGAAAATAAATGACTCCGATAAAGAGAATTAACTTTTTGAATAAAAACCTATACATAATATGGAAAGTTTTAAAAATATATCCGTATTTCCTCAGACCCATTGTTATATTCTCATTAAGAACTTTTAGTGAGCGCCTAATTTTTTAAGTAAATGTATAAAAAACAAAACACTCACACACAAAATATACACTCACAATTGTTTCATCATTGTTGTCACTTCCATACATACCAACAAAATCCATTTGCTATCTATGTGTTTTACTCTCTGTTCGATACTAAATCAACCTCATCATGTATTATTCCAATCACCACACACGTCCAACAAAATCCAACCAAATCCATCCAAAAACCGAACCACAATCACAATCTCAACCCAAAAACCATCTAACCAAGCAGTCTTTACGGTTGGCGATTTCCGCTACCTTATTGCAGTGGCCAGCTGGTAAAGGAGCCACCACCATCGCCGTTGCCACTGCCGCCGCCCGTCAAACTGGGCGGTTCGCCCATGACATCGCCATTGTACGTACACCTCTCTGTTTTCCGGTCCGTTTTTTGTTTTCGTTCTTGTTTTCGTATCCATTTCCGTTTCCGTTTCTATTGCCACTTCCGTTTCCGTTCCTGTTTTTAATTTTGATTTGCTTTGCTTTGCCACTCTTCATTTCCGCTGTCCGTTAGACTAGCTCTCTGCATTCGCATCTCGGCATACTGCATCTCCTTTATAAAGCGTCTTGTAGTTCTGCTGTATCTCCTTCCTCCTATCACCTATCCAAAAAATACCTCATAGGTCATCTTCATTAGCTAGCACTGCATGCCAAGCCACTGTAGTTCGGGTTTTATGGTCTTCAAAGGTGTACGACACTGGAAACATTAAAATGATTTTCAATTTTTGGAATATGTTAGAATAAAAATGTGTATGATTTGAAATCAGTAAGTAACTCGAAATCAAATGAATTCTTTTTAATGCTGCAAACTATATTTTAGCAAAATAATGTTTTTTAAACTTATATCTTAATATGTAACTTAAATAAGATTTGTTTTAAATTATGTTCATATTAAAATCCTACAACAGTATTTATTATTTTGCAACCAAAATATATTAACTAAAGCTCTTTAAGAAAGATAATTTCAAGCAAAAAATAAGTTTTCAAACCATAAATATAGAGTCAGCTAGAAAAACAACTTAAAACTGTTTATTATACTATCCAGTGTCATACCCTTGAAAGTTTACCTTTTGAAATAACATATCCAGTAGCAACAGGTGAGTGTTTGGGCTGTGCTTCCTGGCAGCTTGGCACGAATTGCATGCGTAGCAGGCAGCTTTAGTAAAAGTTGAGATTTGAATTTAAATTTGCCTTACCTAATGACTAATAACTAATTTTCATATCACTTTGCAGAGACGAAAAGGAGCCACTCCGCACGCCCACTGGCAGCATTAAACAAAACTCGACCATCGAGTTCGACGGCCGATTCGTGCATTCACGCAGTGGCGAGATAATCGGCAAGAATTCAGCGGTGTAAGGTGTTTGTTCCCGAAACCAGGGAACTCGAGAATCCAACCGCAATGTGCACAAAATTAGGAGGAGGGAATAATATAATATAATATAATATGATATTATATTTACGATGATCTAGCGCGAACAAGCCAAAGCCAAAGCTGGGGGAAGAACACTTGAATATCGATCGATTGGCGCACTAAGTTGGTTTTAATTTACTTTCGTACACAGCGTAAAACTTACTAAATGTCTTACTATAAATACATACGATATCTTAAAAGCATCTAAAACATAGAACATTAAGCTCGATATAAAAAACCGGCAAGCAAACAAACAAAAAAGATAGCAGAGAAAGAATCAAGTCCATGTCGCTTCATTTTCTAGTTTATACAAGTATTTTATATCGCTGCATTTGCTTTGTTTCTCCTTAGTCACAAAAAGAAAACAAGAAATTACAAATAACGATGAACAAAAGCAGGAAGAGTAAATAAAACAAAAGGAGATGATAAAGAAAGGACCTAGCATAAGTAAATATATATGTATGCAAGAAAGAAATCTTAAATTAATGCCTTACAAACAAAAAATACATTTATTTAGCAGTTAAAGCGAAAAGGAGGATTTATGCATGTAAGCCGCAAGGAATGAGAACGATTTCTTTAGTATAACTAACTTAAACATGCCATAAATAAGTTTAAACATTAAGTTTGCCCCCTGATCATCACCCCCACCAATTCGTAGTACTTAAAACGCTGAACAAAAGACTTGCAAGCATTTCTTTCCACAAAAAGCAACCATGACATTAAAACGGAAATATGAGATCAGAGGAAGAAAAACAAGAGAAGGAACTCGAATATAAAGTTGATGCAGAAATCCTTCGTTTCCTGATGCTAATTCGTATACTTAACCACCAGAAAGTTTATGCCACGGCGGCACTTAATGAAAAATGCTCAATGTACATTAATGTTGACGAAATTGAAAGTTTGATAATATTTACAAACTGCTTAGATGCTTGAAAAACATATGGAAGTCATCGTTTCCGGTTCATCCCACACAAGTTCAAACATGCTGAGTAAATCGAAAGTAACCCAAATTGATTGCTAAGTTGTAGAGAAAAACGGATAACTACGAGAATGCCAAACAACACAGAACTCACTTATCTTTCATCCCACTTCCATCAAACAACTGCAAATCGCTCAGTTTGTGTTAAAAGTATTTTCTTATGTATGTAAAAATTAAACAAATTGTAGTTAAGAGATCTAAAACGCATTAATCTAAAGGATATATACATCTAAAATATATATATGTATGTACATGTATTTAAAGTTATTCGTAAGTTTTTTTTTCTACACGAAACAAATAATACAAAATAAAAGAAAAAAATGAAAAGCGAACTATACATATATGTAATCATGCCGATCTGAATGTATGTATGTTATATCCCCATGGAAAACGCGTTTTTATTTGACCCCCGAAAAAAATGCCCTATCCTTTGCAGAGATCCCCGATTTTTCTGTTCGTTGCCAATGAGCTTTGTAGCTTCTGTTGCCAGTTAAGTCAAGCGCCTTGTCAGAGCTTTTTACCTATTAATATATATATACAAACGATACTATACAAAAAACCCTGTCGAATAACCCACAAAGCGAACCCAAATCTAGATTACTGGAGGATACACACATCTACATATGCTCGTTAGATTGCATTAATGTGCATATGAATTGGAATTCGGATGCAATTGTTTTACGGAACTGCCCTGCGGCATATGAAATATGTTTGCAAAGAATAAAACCGGACGAATCTAAGAACTCGATACCTTCGTTCGGCGGCAGAGTGTAGCTTTTTATATGAACTAAACTTAAAATTGATTGAAAATTATACACTGAAACTGAAACGGGGAAAAATAAAGCGTATTTACTGTACTATAATTCCAAACGATATTGTTTCTCTTGCCACTTTGGGGGATATGTTTGTGGATAATGCAGATTCACAAAGGTAATGATGGTTATAGCTGTAAGATAAATAAAAACGAGAACGGACGCTAACTTTTAGCCGAGATTTATTACATGTTAGTCAAAAAAATCGCCATAAACCCAAAAACACCTTTAAAATTTTGTTTTTTATTTAGAAAGCTCGGCCCAGACTCTTCAAAATGAAAAATGGCACACGGGGTAACGACATAATTCCGCCGTTTTGAATCACCAGAAACGACATGATTTCGTGGCATGATCTTGTGACGCTTAAAAGCCACAAAAAATCGACAGAAAAGATCAACATTTAATCGCCATAAAGAAGGGACATAAAATTGACTAAAAAATCTACCTTATGTCGGTTCTAATCGTGACAAGATTTCATAAAATTTGACGTTAAAAATATGCTTGCAGAAAACACGACATAATATCGCAAGCCGCCGAAAAAACGACATAATTCCTCCTGCCGCTTTAAAACGCCATAATACCGCCAGTATCAGAAAAATACGACATAGTATCGCCAGCCGCTGAAAAAAACGACATAATATCGTCAACCGCAGAAAAACGACAACATTTCTTATGTAATATTTATTTATTTATACTTAAGATAAAGTATATAATATGATAAAATAAATGTTATATGTTAATATTTCAAATACTTAGAATAATTACTTAGCATAAACTATAGTAACATAGCTATTTTCTGAATACAGTTGGTTGGTGAGGTGTTAGCACGAGGCCGATGATTGGTAATTCCTGGAAAATCCTGTAGGCGACGCAAGATGTGATGCAGTTACCCACGGGAACCTCTCCGAACGATCCTGATCTGCGAACCGCTTTGCTGAAATAATTGATTTTTAATATAAATGAAAATACAAATTAAATTCAATATGCGCAACTTTTACTGGGTAAAGGTAAGGATTAGTTAATTGGTGAAAATATTTTAAAAGGCAGCTGGGCCCAGACTCCTCCGAATTTAAAGTGGCATGGATTACTGCCATAATTCAAACCCAAAATACACATTAAAAACTTGGTTTTTGTGTCAAAACCCTGGGAAATAATGGTCTAAGGTTGGAATGTCATACACCGTTGAATTCGTCATAAAATTTCCAATCGAATGGCATTCACAGTTCAAAATGTTGAAAATCAACCAATTTCCGCAAAAAATGATGATGTACCCCCTTACAAAAAAGTCAGAAAATTGGACAAAAAATAAATTCTTCAAAAATCGTTTTTCAAAATTCGGTTTCTGTTCCAAACAAATATTTATTTATTTTAATCGATCGGGGATGGATTATATAGGTTGCCAGCTGTTCAAAACAGCAACTCTTTTGGCTATGAGTCTTATTTTGGCAAAGTTACAACAAAAAGACTCTCAGGAAATAATTTTTTTTAAATGTCTCCAAAAACCCAAAATACACATTTAAAACTTGGTTTTTGTGTCAAAACCCTGGGAAATAATGGTCTAAGGTTGGAATGTCATACACCGTTGAATTCGTCATAAAATTTCCAATCGAATGGCATTCACAGTTCAAAATGTTGAAAATCAACCAATTTCCGCAAAAAATGATGATGTACCCCCTTACAAAAAAGTCAGAAAATTGGACAAAAAATAAATTCTTCAAAAATCGTTTTTCAAAATTCGGTTTCTGTTCCAAACAAATATTTATTTATTTTAATCGATCGGGGATGGATTATATAGGTTGCCAGCTGTTCAAAACAGCAACTCTTTTGGCTATGAGTCTTATTTTGGCAAAGTTACAACAAAAAGACTCTCAGGAAATAATTTTTTTTTAAATGTCTCCAAAAACCCAAAATACACATTTAAAACTTGGTTTTTGTGTCAAAACCCTGGGAAATAATGGTCTAAAGTTGGAATGTCATACACCGTTGAATTCGTCATAAAATTTCCAATCGAATGGCATTCACAGTTCAAAATGTTGAAAATCAACCAATTTCCGCAAAAAATGATGATGTACCCCCTTACAAAAAAGTCAGAAAATTGGACAAAAAATAAATTCTTCAAAAATCGTTTTTCAAAATTCGGTTTCTGTTCCAAACAAATATTTATTTATTTTAATCGATCGGGGATGGATTATATAGGTTGCCAGCTGTTCAAAACAGCAACTCTTTTGGCTATGAGTCTTATTTTGGCAAAGTTACAACAAAAAGACTCTCAGGAAATAATTCTGTTTGAAATATCTGCAAAAACCCAAAATACACATTTAAAACTTGGTTTTTGTGTCAAAACCCTGGGAAATAATGGTCTAAAGTTGGAATGTCATACACCGTTGAATTCGTCATAAAATTTCCAATCGAATGGCATTCACAGTTCAAAATGTTGAAAATCAACCAATTTCCGCAAAAAATGATGATGTACCCCCCTTACAAAAAAGTCAGAAAATTGGACAAAAAATAAATTCTTCAAAAATCGTTTTTCAAAATTCGGTTTCTGTTCCAAACAAATATTTATTTATTTTAATCGATCGGGGATGGATTATATAGGTTGCCAGCTGTTCAAAACAGCAACTCTTTTGGCTATGAGTCTTATTTTGGCAAAGTTACAACAAAAAGACTCTCAGGAAATAATTCTGTTTGAAATATCTGCAAAAACCCAAAATACACATTTAAAACTTGGTTTTTGTGTCAAAACCCTGGCAAATAATGGTCTAAAGTTGGAATGTCATACACCGTTGAATTCGTCATAAAATTTCCAATCGAATGGCATTCACAGTTCAAAATGTTGAAAATCAACCAATTTCCGCAAAAAATGATGATGTACCCCCTTACAAAAAAGTCAGAAAATTGGACAAAAAATAAATTCTTCAAAAATCGTTTTTCAAAATTCGGTTTCTGTTCCAAACAAATATTTATTTATTTTAATCGATCGGGGATGGATTATATAGGTTGCCAGCTGTTCAAAACAGCAACTCTTTTGGCTATGAGTCTTATTTTGGCAAAGTTACAACGAAAAGACTCTCAGGAAATAGTTCTGTTTGAAATATCTGCAAAAACCCAAAATACACATTTAAAACTTGGTTTTTGTGTCAAAACCCTGGGAAATAATGGTCTAAAATTGGAATGTCATACACCGTTGAATTCGTCATAAAATTTCCAATCGAATGGCATTCACAGTTCAAAATGTTGAAAATCAACCAATTTCCGCAAAAAATGATGATGTACCCCCTTACAAAAAAGTCAGAAAATTGGACAAAAAATAAATTCTTCAAAAATCGTTTTTCAAAATTCGTTTTCTGTTCCAAACAAATATTTATTTATTTTAATCGATCGGGGATGGATTATATAGGTTGCCAGCTGTTCAAAACAGCAACTCTTTTGGCTATGAGTCTTATTTTGGCAAAGTTACAACAAAAAGACTCTCAGGAAATAATTCTGTTTGAAATATCTGCAAAAACCCAAAATACACATTTAAAACTTGGTTTTTGTGTCAAAACCCTGGGAAATAATGGTCTAAAGTTGGAATGTCATACACCGTTGAATTCGTCATAAAATTTCCAATCGAATGGCATTCACAGTTCAAAATCTTGAAAATCAACCTATTTCCGCAAAAAATGATGATGTACCCCCTTACAAAAAAGTCAGAAAATTGGACAAAAAATAAATTCTTCAAAAATCGTTTTTCAAAATTCGTTTTCTGTTCCAAACAAATATTTATTTATTTTAATCGATCGGGGATGGATTATATAGGTTGCCAGCTGTTCAAAACAGCAACTCTTTTGGCTATGAGTCTTATTTTGGCAAAGTTACAACAAAAAGACTCTCAGGAAATAATTCTGTTTGAAATATCTGCAAAAACCCAAAATACACATTTAAAACTTGGTTTTTGTGTCAAAACCCTGGCAAATAATGGTCTAAAGTTGGAATGTCATACACCGTTGAATTCGTCATAAAATTTCCAATCGAATGGCATTCACAGTTCAAAATGTTGAAAATCAACCAATTTCCGCAAAAAATGATGATGTACCCCCTTACAAAAAAGTCAGAAAATTGGACAAAAAATAAATTCTTCAAAAATCGTTTTTCAAAATTCGGTTTCTGTTCCAAACAAATATTTATTTATTTTAATCGATCGGGGATGGATTATATAGGTTGCCAGCTGTTCAAAACAGCAACTCTTTTGGCTATGAGTCTTATTTTGGCAAAGTTACAACAAAAAGACTCTCAGGAAATAATTTTTTTTAAATGTCTCCAAAAACCCAAAATACACATTTAAAACTTGGTTTTTGTGTCAAAACCCTGGCAAATAATGGTCTAAAGTTGGAATGTCATACACCGTTGAATTCGTCATAAAATTTCCAATCGAATGGCATTCACAGTTCAAAATGTTGAAAATCAACCAATTTCCGCAAAAAATGATGATGTACCCCCTTACAAAAAAGTCAGAAAATTGGACAAAAAATAAATTCTTCAAAAATCGTTTTTCAAAATTCGGTTTCTGTTCCAAACAAATATTTATTTATTTTAATCGATCGGGGATGGATTATATAGGTTGCCAGCTGTTCAAAACAGCAACTCTTTTGGCTATGAGTCTTATTTTGGCAAAGTTACAACAAAAAGACTCTCAGGAAATAATTTTTTTTAAATGTCTCCAAAAACCCAAAATACACATTTAAAACTTGGTTTTTGTGTCAAAACCCTGGGAAATAATGGTCTAAAGTTGGAATGTCATACACCGTTGAATTCGTCATAAAATTTCCAATCGAATGGCATTCACAGTTCAAAATGTTGAAAATCAACCAATTTCCGCAAAAAATGATGATGTACCCCCTTACAAAAAAGTCAGAAAATTGGACAAAAAATAAATTCTTCAAAAATCGTTTTTCAAAATTCGGTTTCTGTTCCAAACAAATATTTATTTATTTTAATCGATCGGGGATGGATTATATAGGTTGCCAGCTGTTCAAAACAGCAACTCTTTTGGCTATGAGTCTTATTTTGGCAAAGTTACAACAAAAAGACTCTCAGGAAATAATTCTGTTTGAAATATCTGCAAAAACCCAAAATACACATTTAAAACTTGGTTTTTGTGTCAAAACCCTGGGAAATAATGGTCTAAAGTTGGAATGTCATACACCGTTGAATTCGTCATAAAATTTCCAATCGAATGGCATTCACAGTTCAAAATGTTGAAAATCAACCAATTTCCGCAAAAAATGATGATGTATCCCCTTACAAAAAAGTCAGAAAATTGGACAAAAAATAAATTCTTCAAAAATCGTTTTTCAAAATTCGGTTTCTGTTCCAAACAAATATTTATTTATTTTAATCGATCGGGGATGGATTATATAGGTTGCCAGCTGTTCAAAACAGCAACTCTTTTGGCTATGAGTCTTATTTTGGCAAAGTTACAACGAAAAGACTCTCAGGAAATAGTTCTGTTTGAAATATCTGCAAAAACCCAAAATACACATTTAAAACTTGGTTTTTGTGTCAAAACCCTGGGAAATAATGGTCTAAAATTGGAATGTCATACACCGTTGAATTCGTCATAAAATTTCCAATCGAATGGCATTCACAGTTCAAAATGTTGAAAATCAACCAATTTCCGCAAAAAATGATGATGTACCCCCTTACAAAAAAGTCAGAAAATTGGACAAAAAATAAATTCTTCAAAAATCGTTTTTCAAAATTCGTTTTCTGTTCCAAACAAATATTTATTTATTTTAATCGATCGGGGATGGATTATATAGGTTGCCAGCTGTTCAAAACAGCAACTCTTTTGGCTATGAGTCTTATTTTGGCAAAGTTACAACAAAAAGACTCTCAGGAAATAATTCTGTTTGAAATATCTGCAAAAACCCAAAATACACATTTAAAACTTGGTTTTTGTGTCAAAACCCTGGGAAATAATGGTCTAAAGTTGGAATGTCATACACCGTTGAATTCGTCATAAAATTTCCAATCGAATGGCATTCACAGTTCAAAATCTTGAAAATCAACCTATTTCCCCAAAAAATGATGATGTACCCCCTTACAAAAAAGTCAGAAAATTGGACAAAAAATAAATTCTTCAAAAATCGTTTTTCAAAATTCGGTTTCTGTTCCAAACAAATATTTATTTATTTTAATCGATCGGGGATGGATTATATAGGTTGCCAGCTGTTCAAAACAGCAACTCTTTTGGCTATGAGTCTTATTTTGGCAAAGTTACAACAAAAAGACTCTCAGGAAATAATTCTGTTTGAAATATCTGCAAAAACCCAAAATACACATTTAAAACTTGGTTTTTGTGTCAAAACCCTGGGAAATAATGGTCTAAAGTTGGAATGTCATACACCGTTGAATTCGTCATAAAATTTCCAATCGAATGGCATTCACAGTTCAAAATCTTGAAAATCAACCTATTTCCGCAAAAAATGATGATGTACCCCCTTACAAAAAAGTCAGAAAATTGGACAAAAAATAAATTCTTCAAAAATCGTTTTTCAAAATTCGGTTTCTGTTCCAAACAAATATTTATTTATTTTAATCGATCGGGGATGGATTATATAGGTTGCCAGCTGTTCAAAACAGCAACTCTTTTGGCTATGAGTCTTATTTTGGCAAAGTTACAACAAAAAGACTCTCAGGAAATAATTCTGTTTGAAATATCTGCAAAAACCCAAAATACACATTTAAAACTTGGTTTTTGTGTCAAAACCCTGGGAAATAATGGTCTAAAGTTGGAATGTCATACACCGTTGAATTCGTCATAAAATTTCCAATCGAATGGCATTCACAGTTCAAAATCTTGAAAATCAACCTATTTCCGCAAAAAATGATGATGTACCCCCTTACAAAAAAGTCAGAAAATTGGACAAAAAATAAATTCTTCAAAAATCGTTTTTCAAAATTCGGTTTCTGTTCCAAACAAATATTTATTTATTTTAATCGATCGGGGATGGATTATATAGGTTGCCAGCTGTTCAAAACAGCAACTCTTTTGGCTATGAGTCTTATTTTGGCAAAGTTACAACAAAAAGACTCTCAGGAAATAATTCTGTTTGAAATATCTGCAAAAACCCAAAATACACATTTAAAACTTGGTTTTTGTGTCAAAACCCTGGCAAATAATGGTCTAAAGTTGGAATGTCATACACCGTTGAATTCGTCATAAAATTTCCAATCGAATGGCATTCACAGTTCAAAATGTTGAAAATCAACCAATTTCCGCAAAAAATGATGATGTACCCCCTTACAAAAAAGTCAGAAAATTGGACAAAAAATAAATTCTTCAAAAATCGTTTTTCAAAATTCGGTTTCTGTTCCAAACAAATATTTATTTATTTTAATCGATCGGGGATGGATTATATAGGTTGCCAGCTGTTCAAAACAGCAACTCTTTTGGCTATGAGTCTTATTTTGGCAAAGTTACAACAAAAAGACTCTCAGGAAATAATTCTGTTTGAAATATCTGCAAAAACCCAAAATACACATTTAAAACTTGGTTTTTGTGTCAAAACCCTGGGAAATAATGGTCTAAAGTTGGAATGTCATACACCGTTGAATTCGTCATAAAATTTCCAATCGAATGGCATTCACAGTTCAAAATGTTGAAAATCAACCAATTTCCGCAAAAAATGATGATGTACCCCCTTACAAAAAAGTCAGAAAATTGGACAAAAAATAAATTCTTCAAAAATCGTTTTTCAAAATTCGGTTTCTGTTCCAAACAAATATTTATTTATTTTAATCGATCGGGGATGGATTATATAGGTTGCCAGCTGTTCAAAACAGCAACTCTTTTGGCTATGAGTCTTATTTTGGCAAAGTTACAACAAAAAGACTCTCAGGAAATAATTCTGTTTGAAATATCTGCAAAAACCCAAAATACACATTTAAAACTTGGTTTTTGTGTCAAAACCCTGGCAAATAATGGTCTAAAGTTGGAATGTCATACACCGTTGAATTCGTCATAAAATTTCCAATCGAATGGCATTCACAGTTCAAAATCTTGAAAATCAACCTATTTCCGCAAAAAATGATGATGTACCCCCTTACAAAAAAGTCAGAAAATTGGACAAAAAATAAATTCTTCAAAAATCGTTTTTCAAAATTCGGTTTCTGTTCCAAACAAATATTTATTTATTTTAATCGATCGGGGATGGATTATATAGGTTGCCAGCTGTTCAAAACAGCAACTCTTTTGGTTATGAGTCTTATTTTGGCAAAGTTACAACAAAAAGACTCTCAGGAAATAATTCTGTTTGAAATATCTGCAAAAACCCAAAATACACATTTAAAACTTGGTTTTTGTGTCAAAACCCTGGGAAATAATGGTCTAAAGTTGGAATGTCATACACCGTTGAATTCGTCATAAAATTTCCAATCGAATGGCATTCACAGTTCAAAATCTTGAAAATCAACCTATTTCCGCAAAAAATGATGATGTACCCCCTTACAAAAAAGTCAGAAAATTGGACAAAAAATAAATTCTTCAAAAATCGTTTTTCAAAATTCGGTTTCTGTTCCAAACAAATATTTATTTATTTTAATCGATCGGGGATGGATTATATAGGTTGCCAGCTGTTCAAAACAGCAACTCTTTTGGCTATGAGTCTTATTTTGGCAAAGTTACAACAAAAAGACTCTCAGGAAATAATTCTGTTTGAAATATCTGCAAAAACCCAAAATACACATTTAAAACTTGGTTTTTGTGTCAAAACCCTGGCAAATAATGGTCTAAAGTTGGAATGTCATACACCGTTGAATTCGTCATAAAATTTCCAATCGAATGGCATTCACAGTTCAAAATGTTGAAAATCAACCAATTTCCGCAAAAAATGATGATGTACCCCCTTACAAAAAAGTCAGAAAATTGGACAAAAAATAAATTCTTCAAAAATCGTTTTTCAAAATTCGGTTTCTGTTCCAAACAAATATTTATTTATTTTAATCGATCGGGGATGGATTATATAGGTTGCCAGCTGTTCAAAACAGCAACTCTTTTGGCTATGAGTCTTATTTTGGCAAAGTTACAACAAAAAGACTCTCAGGAAATAATTTTTTTTTAAATGTCTCCAAAAACCCAAAATACACATTTAAAACTTGGTTTTTGTGTCAAAACCCTGGCAAATAATGGTCTAAAGTTGGAATGTCATACACCGTTGAATTCGTCATAAAATTTCCAATCGAATGGCATTCACAGTTCAAAATGTTGAAAATCAACCAATTTCCGCAAAAAATGATGATGTACCCCCTTACAAAAAAGTCAGAAAATTGGACAAAAAATAAATTCTTCAAAAATCGTTTTTCAAAATTCGGTTTCTGTTCCAAACAAATATTTATTTATTTTAATCGATCGGGGATGGATTATATAGGTTGCCAGCTGTTCAAAACAGCAACTCTTTTGGCTATGAGTCTTATTTTGGCAAAGTTACAACAAAAAGACTCTCAGGAAATAATTTTTTTTTAAATGTCTCCAAAAACCCAAAATACACATTTAAAACTTGGTTTTTGTGTCAAAACCCTGGGAAATAATGGTCTAAAGTTGGAATGTCATACACCGTTGAATTCGTCATAAAATTTCCAATCGAATGGCATTCACAGTTCAAAATGTTGAAAATCAACCAATTTCCGCAAAAAATGATGATGTACCCCCTTACAAAAAAGTCAGAAAATTGGACAAAAAATAAATTCTTCAAAAATCGTTTTTCAAAATTCGGTTTCTGTTCCAAACAAATATTTATTTATTTTAATCGATCGGGGATGGATTATATAGGTTGCCAGCTGTTCAAAACAGCAACTCTTTTGGCTATGAGTCTTATTTTGGCAAAGTTACAACAAAAAGACTCTCAGGAACTAATTCTGTTTGAAATATCTGCAAAAACCCAAAATACACATTTAAAACTTGGTTTTTGTGTCAAAACCCTGGGAAATAAATGTCATACACCGTTGAATTCGTCATAAAATTTCCAATCGAATGGCATTCACAGTTCAAAATGTTGAAAATCAACCAATTTCCGCAAAAAATGATGATGTACCCCCTTACAAAAAAGTCAGAAAATTGGACAAAAAATAAATTCTTCAAAAATCGTTTTTCAAAATTCGGTTTCTGTTCCAAACAAATATTTATTTATTTTAATCGATCGGGGATGGATTATATAGGTTGCCAGCTGTTCAAAACAGCAACTCTTTTGGCTATGAGTCTTATTTTGGCAAAGTTACAACAAAAAGACTCTCAGGAACTAATTCTGTTTGAAATATCTGCAAAAACCCAAAATACACATTTAAAACTTGGTTTTTGTGTCAAAACCCTGGGAAATAAATGTCATACACCGTTGAATTCGTCATAAAATTTCCAATCGAATGGCATTCACAGTTCAAAATGTTGAAAATCAACCAATTTCCCAAAAAACACATTAAAAACTCCGTTTTTCTGTCAAAACCCTGGGAAATAATGGTCAAACGTTGAATTCGTTGAAAGTTCATCCGATTGTTTTACGTCCGATCTGTGTCGGTTGCAAACTTGTTCTGCTTACACATTTAATTAAAACGATTGCGGCAGTTTTATGTCTCTGGCTTCTGAACTGATATAAACTCGTCTAAATATGCTGATCCAGAATGTATAAATACTTTATGCGGTCGGAAATGATTCTTTTCATTATCAATTTTATTGGTATTGAACAGGAGGCGCACAAGGAAAGCTTACATAACATTCTGCACACTATGCGTGTGTTGTACAATATCTTTTGGAATATTATACAATTAAACGAGGTAAATTAAAGCGTTGTTGTATGATTAAAAGGGTACCACTTTATTCGGAAAATTCGTTTTATGCACTGTAAACGGAAGGCACGATTTGGGGCTTTCGTTTTCTGAGGTAAAATGATTTGATATCTGATACGGTTTGAAGATGACTATCATGCTGATAGACTAGGGACTACCTTACACAGATATGTTACAACTTTGATTTGAGCATTGTACAACTAGTAGTATTTTTATAAATCAAATTTGCGCTAATACTCAGGGGTGTTACAAAAAATATCCTTTGGTTTGTAATCTCCTGCTTTGTCAATTTAATTTCATCAACTACAACGATCTAAATCCTAAAATAAAATTGCACTTTACAAAGCTTGTCTTTTTGCCTAACATAATTGAGCTGCAATTAAACCAGTTTTTACAAAGTTAAGGATATTTGTGTTAAATGACAAAGAAGTTAAACTTTGGGGGAACATTTTGATGTGGGATAAAGATACAGTGTGACACCCCCATAGTTTTTGGAGACGAACACAGTAAGTAAATTCACTAGGCGAGGGGCTGGCTAAGTATACTATGTATACATCGCGGAGGTTAGACCTCCATGCCGCCGTCGGATCGCTGGCCCTTCTTGAGCAGCGCCTCCTCGGCGTTGAGCTTGGTCTTCTCGGTGCGCGTGTGCCAGACGAGCACATCCCGACAGCCATTGGCCAGCGGCTGCAGTTGGTCCCGCGTGGTCAGGTGGCGCAGGATCTCGCTCTCCTGGTAGCCCCGCTGCACCTCGTACGAGAACATGGCCTGCGGATTGCGGATGAACAGGTCCATGCTGATGGCGAAGGCGGCCATGTCGATGGGGAACGGGCGCTCCGGTCGCCAGGCGGCATTGAAGCCCGTCACCTGGGTGCGCTCCTCGTTGAGCAGGGGTCGCTCCACCATCAGTCCGCCGACCAGGCCCACCGGCCAGACGCCGACGCGACCCCTCTGGATCTTGGCCATCTCGGCGAAGAGCTCCGTGGAGTAGGAGTTGTCGTCGTCCATGAAGAACACGATCGAGTGCCGGTCCACATCGACGTGGTTGCGTAGCCAGGCCAGGGCCAGATTCCGCTGCTCCACGCCGCGTGGCTTTATCCAATTGGGATCCTTGCCCTGCAGTTTGAACTCCGGCGGAGTCTTGGTGTTCAGCTGCGTGGAGCGCTTCTCCAGGCCGGCTCTCTCCAGCAGGTTCCTGACCAGCGACGTGGTGCTGTTGGCATCCTCCACAATGATCCAGTGCAGGTGTGGCAAGAGCATGAACAGGTGCGACAATCTGGGTTGGGTGCAAACACAGAGCATTATATGGGGCGGGGGGCATATAAAAATTGGGTACTCCACCTGGTCAGCTCCGCCTTTTGGGCGGGTCGTGGATACGTGGGCGTCACGGCGTAGATCGTGGGCAACGTGTCCGCCTGGGCGAACATGGCCTGCAGGTACTCCGGACCCTGGCAGGTGCGCTTTCCGTTCCGGTGCACCATCATCAGGACCACCAGGAAGACGATGATCAGGATCAGGACCTGGCGCGGGCGAATGCGGACCTCCGACATCCTGCGGCAATTTGGAGAGGCGTTATGTTTAACTTGTTAAAACAAACAAACGGGCAATCTGCGTGCGGCACAGCCAGCCACTGCCTAAAAAACGGCAGGCAAACGGTCACACTGCCCAGCAATATGGCAAATATCAAATGCCTTAAAGTCTATTCTGGCAATACTAAAATCATTTAACATACATATAATTTATTGATTTTTTATCTGCTAGTTTTTAAAGCAAATAAATATAAACAATATACTCAATCGGCTTACGTTCCCTGTCTTACAACCATTCTGCTGCTGGATTGTGTCCCAGCTAAGGGAATTGTACGAGAATTATTTCTAATATATGTACATATGTACCTTAATTGTTAAAATTATTCGTTTCCATAGGAACGAACACAAATCATTTTTAGCTTTGTTTAAACATTTTTTGTTTTTTTTTTTTAATTTTAGTGGGAACCAGAAGCTATAAATACGCAATACTTCATTATACTATAGGCTTGAAATGGTAGAATGTGGCATACTTTTGGGCGGCTTGGGCGCAATAAAAATATTGTTTGACAGTGTTTATGCTGGATAATCATAATCTAATTTTTCTAATCCAGATTGTGAATTTTTAATGAGCTCTTTAAATAAACCTGCTTCTATTTTAATAATTAGCGAAATATTTTCATATTTGAATTGAGACTCTGGTTTCTATTTAAATGAATTTTTAAATCAAAAAATCAATCACTTAAAAAGTCATACAAAAACAATTTTTATTTTATATAATTATCCTTAAAGAAGATAATTATTTTTGAGCAAAGAAATAAAATCATTTTTAATGATTTTTGATAAAAAAAAAATAAAACTCAAAGATATTGATTATTGATGATTTTAATTTATTTTTATCAAAACAAAATTTATTTTGAAACTACGTCTTCTGTGTGCAGAGTTTTTAACGATAAAACGACTCTAGAGGCACCAGCTAAGCAAAAAAATAAAAATTATACTCTAAACCTTGTAAAGGCTTGACAAGATGGCATTTCCGACCTAACTAAGTAAACATACATCATTAGAGTAGTCAAAATACGGGGATCGCAACATGGCCGTAGACGTCGTCTTGAACGAAATCATCCGTCTGAATGGGCGTCGCAAGCAGACCACTCCCGACGGACCCCTCCTTTCCAGGCGGTCCATGTTCTTCGTCCGGAAAAGTAACCATCATCAATCATCAATCATCATTGAGCCACACCCACCAAAATCATTTGAAAACGTATGGTATAGAAAAAGCTGGAAAATCGAAAGCAATCCTTTTCTTTTTTTGTTAATTTTTATTTCGATTCTCCACAGAAACACACTTCTCTCCAGTATATAATATTTTAAACACATTTTGAATTAAATTTAGATTTCCCATTCAATTACGCCTCTCAGTTGCTGCTCAGTAGATTGGTTAATCGGTAATGGGACCTTTTTCGAACTGATTCTTAAGTTATGTTTAGGTAGGGTTTTGGGGTTTTGGGTTTGGGGGATCGGGAATCGGGTGTTAATAGTAGACTTCGTCAGAAGTAGTTGTCGAGTACATATGTGTATATAGAAATAGAATAATGTATACATTTAAATCAATTTAGGGTTATTTTCTAGTACGGGGACCGAAAGCCAAAT
The DNA here is from genome assembly GCF_018152505.1 of Drosophila elegans. Classification (NCBI taxonomy): domain Eukaryota; kingdom Metazoa; phylum Arthropoda; class Insecta; order Diptera; family Drosophilidae; genus Drosophila; species Drosophila elegans. The sequence goes on along the minus strand of NW_024545513.1, from coordinate 10,487,064 downwards.
CACAAATAAAACTTCTCTATGGACTACTAATTACTACGAATTTACATGAAAACCCATTTTAGCCTAATATTATAAACTATAATAGCGGTTTTTACATATAGAGTTTATCAATTTTGTATTGCAAATATTAACCAAATTTAGTACGACAAAAATGGAATAAAAAAGAAAACCGAAATTTACGATCCATCAAGGATTTCCCTTAGGTGATTTTTGGGCCCAAGTCCCCATGCTACTAGACCTGTACCAAGTTTAAAGTTAGCACCATTCACACGCTTATAAACATCTTGATCTGCAACTCGATCCATTCACACTGGCCTAACGTATCAAATAGGTGTTCATAGAGTTCTTCTTTAGCTATCCAATAGACTTAGTCGTAGATTTCTGTATAAGTAAGTATATCTATGATTATAGTTCCCACTGCGCTCTCGCTGCTCTAATTCTCGCCACTCCGTTTCCAGTTATTGTTATTTTGTATTCCAAACTCAACAAGTGCACTCAAGACGGAAATAAAGCAGGTTGGACTGTACGCAATTCGAGCGATTACTCCGATATCCGATAACAGATAACCGATAAATTGAACAATACGCTAGCTACGCAAAAAAAAAAACGGGCGGAACTTAAACAATTCTAGTTTTGGTCTGTTAACCGACGACATCGCAGCCTTCAAACTGCAAGCTCGAGCCACCCTCGTCCTACGAATATTATCGAAAATGGGCGTTTACTTTATAGCGGGGAAACGAAATGTCCGATTATTAACGTCTGCCTCTGATCCTTCATATGTTTCTCTGTGTTTTTTGTCGTTTTTGTTCTTTGAGTCACAAATTTACTATTTATATACACATACACACAGCTACAATATATATTTTACATAAATACACACATAAGAAACTTTTTTTTTTGTGGTTTTCCTTTTGTTTATATGTAATTTATAATATTTTAGTGTTAGTTTTAGTTACTGGCCTAGCGTATAATTAAATTTCAATTTTGTTTTCCATATTTTCGGTTTTGCGTTTTTTGTTACTCATTAGTTCTCAATTGTCTAAAATTGTTGCAGTGTACATTGGCATAGTTTGACTTAGTGGTTGTATATAACACTAGTTTACACGAAATATGTACCTCTTTAAAAACACGTTTCTGAGAATAATTCGAGTTCGCTAAAATCGAAAATGTATACCGAAAATTAACATGGAAGAACACTTCTTGAGATTCTCGCGAAAACTAATGTAATTTTCATAAAACTTCGGGAACGATAGGTTCAACTAGCAGATATTGTATACCTTTGGAAATAATATAGGTTTGGAATATAATTTACCGAATAAAAAAAGACAATGGTCACATTCAGTTAGGGAGATATTACAGAAGTCCTCCTACCAAAAACCACTCATTTCTGTATAAATAATTTTATGTTCTCTATGTAAGTAAACATTATCTTCCGATTGAACCTACAGTTCATTTGATTTTCAGACTAAAGAACAGTTCTTTAATAGAATTAGCGAATAACACTTTCGTCTTCAGCAGCCTCTAATAAATTAGAAACTATAATGCTCTTCAAGGTAACCGCCAAAAGGGCCAAATTTGTAAACAAGTGTAATTTTCTTAGATTCTCCTTAATGCGTGTGGTACAAATACATATATTTAATATTTCATATTCATATATCCATTCTGCAACTTATTCAAATTTTTCTGGCTCTAGTTTTTGATTCTGTGTCGGTTGGCTTACATGGTTTAGAGCGGTACAGCAACAACTCTGGCCGAGTGTTGCGTATTTGGGGGATTCAGGATTCGGGGCATAGGGCATAGAATATTTGTCTTCACTTTTTGTCGGCATTTTACTTTACGTTTATTCTCAAAATATACAGCACATTGAATTCCAATTGAAGCAAAACAGTTTCACATATTATAGTATGTTTGAAAACATTTCGCACTGTTTGTTCTGCTTATTAGGTCTTAGAGAGTAGGCATTCCAGTTTGGGTGTTTTAATGATTAGCTTTTTAAATAGGTTTTCCTCGTTTAGCTCTTTAGATTATTTCAATTGTGTATTGTTTTTTGTTTTCTGTATCTTGTTTTTCCCATGACATTTCTTTAGACTAAACTGTTTCCTACTCTCACTTAATCGATTTTAAACGGTTAACGTTTTGCATTATCAAAAAAAAGTTACGTTAATAGATGCGCGCGTATATAATGTATGTATATTCCTAGATATAGCAATTTAGTAGCGCTTTCTATGCTACGAGTTCACTTAACGTTTATTTTGTTTCTCCGTCTCCAAAAAATCATGTCATCCTCTACGGTTCAGTTTTTTTGTTTTTTTTTTTTTTTTTTTTTTTCGATTTTCTGCTTTAATGGTTACGACGATAACTATGTTTTTCTTTTATTATTTTACCCTTTGGAGAGACCTTCTGAGGCCCTCACTGCTAAACGGCGGCATTTTTCGTAAGTGCGCAATAGTTTTTAGTGTTTTTGCTGGTTTTTGCTGTTTTTGCGGTTATTCTGTTTAACATACTTTCCTCATGAGGCTTATTTATGGCTAGCCGGAGCTAAGGAGCGGGCCTTACATAGTTTACTTTAAATAGTCGTTATCGCTATCATACACACACACATATCAAATATTTTCCGTTGGGCTCTCTTTCTAACACTTCCATCCTCCCTAAAACATAAACTCAAATTTTCGAACTGCAACTGCCTCAACCTGCTCAACCTGCTCAACTCCTGGTTCTGGTCTCATACATATGTACACGTGACGTTGACTCTGTGCCTAAGCCTAAAGAACTAGGATTGGATTAGTATTACTTTCTGAATTTGCGTTTGTGTTTGTGTTGCAAAACAAAGGTAAAAAAAAAAAAAAACGGTTGCGTAATAATAGTAATTATATTTAATGTAGAGTAATAGTATATAGTAAATAGTAAATGGTAATAGTAATGGTAAAACGTTGCGTTTTAAGGAGCCAGAAGGTTGTAAATTAACAAAAGCAGATCAAAATGCTTGATTGAACATCACTATGCATCGCATCTCGTGGCGAAGAAACGTTTAAATCGCTGTTAACTAACGTTAAATAAATATCCTCTAATTCCGATTACTTTCTCTCTTAAGTTCACTTTCTTAGTTATGTTTTCCAACTTATTCACAGCTGTACGAACGGATCGAGGGTTTTTTCTTCTCGTTATTGTTCAAAGTCCCCCGTGTGTTTTTTTTTGTGTTTTTATGTTTTTTTTTCGTTTTTTGTTTTTATCCTCTCCAGGCGATGGATTACCGATTAGGCTGGCTGAACCGGAACCACGCCCCTACATCCTTGACATGCATCTAATTAGATCTCATACTTCCCAATACCTCATATCGGACAGCTCTGTTCCCTACAACTTCTGCCCTCGCACTCGAAATTGTAATCAATAGTTAAGCTATCGATTCGTTTACATTCGTAACATTAATTAGCATAAAAGCGTATTGTTATAGCAATTATTTATAGTGTATGCATAAACGAGATGGCCCAGCACAAAGTAAAAAAAAAAGAAGAATATATAAACATCAGAACATGCAATTCGAACTAAACTCCACTCCACTCCACTCCACTTCAGCTTTCAGCCAATGTTCGATGCTCTCGTTAAATTGCTATCGATATTGCTGACGTTGCTGTTGCTGTTGGTGTTGCTGGTGTTGCTGATGTTACTGATGTTGCTGGTGTTGTTGATGTTGCTGATGTTGCTGGTGTTACTGTTGCTGATGGTGTTGCTGGCATGTCGCTGATGCTTCAGCGATTGCTGAACTGAACTGACTCGGTTGGTTCCTAGGTTCCTAAGTTCCTAGATTCCTAGGTCTCCTGCTCGGTATAGTAGGTGACATACTTGCTATTGGCAATGGCATTCCAGGCTGCAATGGTTTAACAACAATGTCAGTAGATAGTAGATGGATGATTGGGCAAATATTAGACAAAAGTAGGAGTGCAGAAATCAGGAAAGTAAGCACTTACTGTTGGCGATATAGTCGACAATCAGTTCCGTGTTGGTCATCATCGCCGGACGCGAGGGCTGGGCGGAGGGCAGCACTGTGATCTCCTCCGCCTCCGCGGGCGTCGTGCCAGCGTCCGCCTTGAGGTCGGCCATGAAGCTCAGCTCCTGCAGGCTCTCGTCGTCCTCCTCGTCATCGTCGTTGTAGGCCATGAACACGGGCATTGCCACCTTTGGCTCCGCATTGGGATTCGTCTTGGTCGTCTTGGCCAGCGGCAGCAGCTCCTGCTGCTCCTGCGAGTTGCTGCGACTGCAGCTGGCGCTTCGCGCAGCGGCGGCGGCACGGGCGGCGGCTATGATGGCTGCCTCGATGTCGTTGCACGTCTCCAGCTGCTGCATCGATATGGCTGGCGCCTCCTCGCTGATGCTGGCCTTGGTGAGGAAGTTGTTGACGTGCTCCCTGATGGACGTGTTGGCGGCCGCATAGATGCCGCTGTCGTCCCCCGACTGATTGGCCACTCCCCCGAGCATACCCGAAATGGAGGCCAGACAGGTGGCTCCGTTTCCATTGCCATTGCCATTGCCATTGCTGTTTCCGCCCGAAGAGGACGATATGGAGACGGAGGACGATGAGGTCGAGGTGCTCGCCGAGGCGGACGACGATGAACCGGATGGCGTGGACGAGTTGTTAATTAGACTGGCGGCGCTCGACGAGTTGGCCGTTGTCCCGGTTGCGTTCGGTGACGACTGTGCCGCCTCCGCCGAAATGGAGAGCATGTCCAGGCTGGTCGAGCTGTTGACCGCATCGGAAGCGGTCCCGGAATCGTTCAGCTGCTGATTACTGCTGCCGCTCACATCCTGCTCCTGTCTCTTGATCGCCGATCGCTTGCCTTGATTCTCCACCTCGCTGTCTGGGTCTTCGATTTCATCTTGGCCCGCATCCGATTCGGCCGCCTCCGTCTGCTGATGCTTATTCGAGGCCTGCTTGTGATGGTCCTCCTGGTCCTCCTGCTCCTCTTGCTCCTCCTCCTCCTGCTGCTGCTGCTGATCGGCATCTTCATGGTCGTCTTCTAAATTGTCGTCGAAGAGCTTCAGTTCGTCCTCGTTGAAGTCGCCAAAGATGAACTCATTGTTGGCGCTCCTGCCCGCTTCGCGATCATCGTTCAATATGATCACAGCGCGTCTGCCGCCGGTGGCCTCCAAAACAGCGCCGGCTCCCTTGGCAATGCAGCTACTGCTGCTGCTGCTGCTGCTGCTGGTGGCCAGCTTGTGGATGCCCCCAATCAGCTTCTTGACTCCCTCGGTCTGCGTGGCAGCCGTGGTCTTTTGCGTGGTGGTCGTCGTCTTGGGCGTGATGGACTCCTCTTGACTAGGCTTCGCCGCTGGCTTCTTGCTGCCGCCGCTGCTGTTGCTGCTGCTGTTGTTGCTGCTGTTGCTGCTGCTAGGAGATAGCTCCTTTGGCTTGGTCTTGGCCTTAAGCGAGGCCAGGGCTAAAGCAGGAGATGTAGTCGAAGTTGAAGCCTGTGCTGTGGCTGGAGCTGTGGATGCGGACGAACCAGGAACTGTGGCTGCAGTTTGAGCTGTTGCTGTTGCTGAGGTAGTTGTTGCTGCTGTTGCTGCTGCGGAGGATGAGGATGAAGCCTTCTCCGCCAGCTGCTGCTTGGCTGCTGCTGCAAAATTGTACAACGAGGCCGTCGACGTGGTAGTGGACGAGGCGGCAGCGGCCACCGACACATTGCTGGTGCTGTGCCGCTTGACGGTCTTCTCCAGCGCCGGATACTGCTGGTCCAGGTTGCTGCTGTTGCAGCTGTAGCTGGCATCGTGCTCCACGCTCTTCGACTTTTGCAGTGCCGGCGGCGTGGAGATGGAGGTGGATGTGCCCATGGCTGTGGATGATGTGCTGCTGGCGGCAAAACTGCTGCTGCTGCTGCTGCTCGTGGCCGCCATTGGGATGGGTGTGGCCTCCTGCAGCTGCAGCTCCGGCGAGTTGGTGGACTCCGCATCGCTGCTGCTGCTGGCGGGCGTGGCATTCAGGCTCTGTGAGTAGCTGATCGAACTGGACGAGGACGGCGCCGTGTTTTGGTTGCTAGCCTGTGCCACCTGTGAGGTCGTCATGCTTCCACCTGCAGACGCTGGTGTGGCTGTTGCTGCTGCTGCTGCCGCACCTGGCAGCTCTGGAAAGTCGGGCCGCGCCTTGGACTTGCCGCCACCCTTGGAAGCCTGAAACTTGTCGCCCAGCTCCAACTCCGTGTCGCTGGCGATGGCATTGTTAAGGGCCTCCTGCTTGTTCCTCGCAATATCCGCATACGAAATGGGTGCTGGGGAGTTGATGTTCTGCTGCTGCTGCTGCTGCTGCTTGGCCTGGCTTCGCTGACTGGCAGCCTGGGCAGCGCGCTGCTTGTTGTTGTTGCTGCCGCCGCCGCCGCTGCCGCCGCCCAGGCTCTTCTTCTTGCCCGTCTGGATGGGCAGCGAGTGGACCGAGTCGAGATCACTGGAGTCGGACTTCTCGGACGGCGGCATCGACGAGGTTGACTTGCGACGCGAGCCATCCACCTGGTTGGCCACCGCCGATCCGCCATGATGGTGATGATAGTGGTGATGATGGTGATGATGACGGTGCTGCTGCTGCTGTCCCGCTTGTTCCTGATATTGTTGTTGCTGTTGCTGCTGCTGTTGCTGCTTGTTGTTGTTGTTGTTGTTGCTGCCGTAGGGAGTGTAGTAGTGCGTCCGCTGGGACATCATATTGGAGGAGGCCGACTTGGTGATCTGCTGCATGCGTTGCAGATTGCCGCCAGCGCTGGCAGCAGCCGCCACGGCCGCATCGTCCATGGTGACGGCTCGCTGCTTCTTTGGTTTCTTCTTCTTGGTCACCACATGGAATTCGGCGGTCTCCGACAGCACAGTGTTCAGGGCATCCAGCTCGGACATGCGGGCCAGGGCGGCCGCCAGTGGCAGCTGCTTCTGGCCGCCGACAGTCGTCTCCGGTTCCGACCAAGCTCCTGGTGTCATCTCCTGGTGATCGCCCAAGTACTGCAGCTCCTCGGTGCCCCACGATCGTCGCTCGCCTCCCTTCCGCTGCTGCTGCTGTTGCTGCTGCGATCCGGATCCCGGATTACTGTTGCTGCTGCTGTTGCGCACCTGCACTTGTGTCTGCTGCTGCTGCTGCTGCTCCTTGTTGCAATTCTTGTTTATGTCCGCCACGGAGGACGAGTTGTGCTTGCCACTCGTTGCCGAGGATGCGGATGCGGCCGAGGACGATGATCCGGAGGCATTGTTGGCGCCGCCTCCCTTCTTCTGACGCATCATCTCCGTGGTGGCCGACTGGCGCTTCAGGTCGTCCACCTCCATTTTGGAGCAGCTGCGCAGCTCCTCCAGCGAGTTGCTCTTCTTGAGCTTGTTCTGTTTCTTGCGCTCCTTCTTGCGCTGCCCCGCCGCACTGTTACCGCTCCCGTTCCCGTTGCCACCGCCACCGCCGCCGCCATTCACATCGTTCTCGATGTACTTGACCAGCTGCTCGACGGGATCGTTGCCCCGGTATCCGGCCACCGACTCCACATCCACGGTGGTCGTGTTTCGTTCCTGCTGCGACTTCTTCTTTGCCTTCTGCTTGGTGGGCTGCTGCTGCTGATGCTGCTGCTGCTGCTGCTGTTGCTGCAGGCCCATGCCAATGCCAATGCCCGAACCGGGAGCACCCACTGTGCCGCCGCCGGGAGCCTGCTGCAGCTGGCTGTAGGATGCGGCCACAGCCGCCGCTGCCATGGCCGTGGTGGCCGTATTGGTGCCCGTGGAGAGCAGCGTGGACACGCTGTTCTGGCGGTGCGGCATCGACGAGGTCACTGCACTCGCTCCCACCGTTGTGGTTATCAAAGCCGTGAACTGGTTGCCATTGCTGCTGGTGGCGACTCCACTGGCTGCGTTGCCTCCGTAGCCGTCGCTCAATGCATTGCCATTCTCGTCTAGCTGGCGCTGCAATTGGAAAAGTGAATGGCTTACAATGGATACATGTTTGTCCGCAGAAATAGCTGACTCAGAGTTCGGTCAACGAGTTGCTTGTCTTTTCAGCAGAGGTATCTTAAAAAGGAAATATGTCAAATATGTACTTTGGTACAAGCTAATACATTTTCAAACAAGAAAGGTAACAAATTTCGACAAACCAAAATGTAGCTGTCACAAAAGCAATATATATTTTATAAAAAGGCTCTACATTAATTTATATGTTTGAAAACAATTAAGCTCCTGTGACAACTATATGATGTAGTCGTTCAACTTTTAAAATATGGAAACTATAAAACAACAAAGTCATCATTTGATCATTAGCTAAATGATATAGTCGTCCGATTTGGCCACTTTTAAGGGTTTACGACGAATAGTTCTAAATCTTAAAGAGACTAATTTGAGTTGACAGACGGACGGACAATGCTGATACATATTCTATGTATGTATCCTGCTGGAATTATACTAACTACTCTGATCCAAATCTAAATGAAACGAAAGACTCACCGTAGTGGCCTTGCCACCCATCGATGCAGCTGCCGTCGACGCTGCGGCGGAGACCATGCGTCCGATCTTGGCGGGACGCAGGTCGCCGGAGAGCGCGTCGGAGGAGGAGGATGAGGGGGCGCCGCAGGTACTGCCGCCGGACGAGGTCGAGGAGGAGGTCGAGGGCTTGCTGCCCTCGATGGCAGCCGGCGAACCAGCGCCGCCGCCGTAAACTGAGGAGCAGGCCGTGTAGTGGTCGTTCAGCGACACGTAGCCGGTCTCCACCTTGCGCTTCTGCTCCTCCAATCCGAGCCCGAACTGTCCGGTGATGGCGGCCAGGTAGTGGGCCTGCAGCTGCAGCTGGCTCCTGGCGGACGCCTCCAAAACGGAGAAGTGCAACGGATCGTCGATTAGGAACTCCTTGGCGGCACCACCGGCCGACGCACCGGCCGACGCACCGGTCTCTCTGGCCTCTCTAGCCACCGCCGGCTGCATCTGCTTGCCGCTAAGAGCGTCGAGCAGGAACGTCATCGAGGGATTCTGTGGCTCCAGTTGCTGTTCGGAGAGTGAAGCGGGGAAATTGGTTATTAATGCAGTCTGCATCTGTAGCGGATACCAAATAGCCATAAATTTCGAGTTAGAACTAGGCACTTTCGATTGGGTTTAAGGGCAAAACACGGGGATTGCTTTGTTAGTCACTTATTTGAGTTGACAAAGAAATAGCACTGATGTGATTTTTGCTAGTATTTGGAAAGGTATTAAATATAATAATTCTTCATTGCTGTACTATTCCAAAAAGTGTCTGACAATCGAATTTAAAAGTCGCAAAGAAATCGGCAACTATACAGCGGCAATTTAAGCACCCACATGTTTAGATTCGAGTGTTATTACTTCAAACGCAGCTTAAATATAAATAAACGCCCTTTAAATTCATACCCGAAACGTTTTGTGCTGTAAAGTTACTGTAAAGCTACTATACTTTGAGTTGATATGCATATGATGATGTAAACGGACATATTTGGGTGTGATTTCGGGGTGGCCACATAACTTGATTAGGCATCAGAGGCACACAGAGGGTGGAAGTATTGATTTTAGTTTACGGCGGATTAGGCGGACCACCGATCACGGAAACGCGCGCCTCTCTCCTACCGCCTGATCGGGCGCATCTGCTTTAACGAGGGCCCCTGCTTTCTCCCAGAGCCTGCCATCCATATGGACGGCCCACCTCAGGAGCGTTTCATCGCTTACCTCCAACAGGTAGTCGTGCTGGACGCCGCTAGTGCTGGCACCGGCACCGGCACCCGTCGCCTTGTCATCGTCCATGTCGAACTGGATGGCCGCCTCCGGATCGCGATCGCTGAGATGGCTGGGCAGGCTGCTGCAGCTGCCGGTGCTGCTGCGATGATGATGGTGCTTGTTCTTGTAGCCAACTCCAGATGTAGACTCTGAGAGCTGAGCCTGCTGCTTGTGCTGCTTGGCATCCATGGCAGCAGCCGGCTCAAAGTTAACGCTGCTGGGCAGGCTGCCTCCTTCGCGCTGACGACCCGACACGTACGAGTTCTTGATCTTCTTCGAGGCAGAGACGGAAGCGGAGGAGGAGGTGGCGTTTTGGTTGTGCTGCTGGCGCCGATTCGAGCGGCCACTCAGCTGGTAATCACAGTTGAAACGTTGGGTTGCTGCTGCCGTTGTCGCCGCCGTCGCTGCAGCCGCCGCCGCCGCCGCAGAAGTGGTGGCCAGCTCGCTGCGGTGCGTCGCCTCGACGAGATCCTGCAGGGAGCCGCCCTGCTTGTGCCGCTGCTGGCCGGGATCCGTGGACCGGTGATTGCTGGAGCTGGAGCTGTAGCTGCTGTTGTGCCCTGCACTGCTGCTGCCTCCGCCGCTCGAGCCAATTGCCGCTGCACTGGACGCTAGTGCGGATGGGTTGAGTGTGAGGCCGGATTTGTTGGCACGATGAGAGATCTCCTCGTCGTACTCAGCCTTTTTGAGCATTTGCTGTGGGAGCGGAGATGTGAAAAGTTAGAATAGTTGGTGGTAACTAAGTGAAAACAGATTTTGGCCAAGAGATCACATAGAAGAAGAGTTTGAGGAAAGATAAAACTAGTTTGTATCCCAGAAGTATTTCTTATTAACCTAGTAAATGCACAATATAAATAAATTAGTCGACCTTAAAAGAACTGCATATATGTATAGCATTTAATATTGACAGTTTTCATGTACTTTAAATTTATATAAGAACATTGTCTAGATTTTTGTGTTTTCTTGCAATTTTTGGGGGTTTTTATCATAGGTCCTTCACCCAAAACAATTACATATGTAAAACGAAAAACTCACCAGAAATCGCTCGCTCTTGTTCTTCCTGTCGCCAGGATTTCGATACCAGTATGCCTCCTCAAGAAGTTTCTTCAATGATGCGTCGTCGAGATCATTAAAGTCGCTATCCTCCCAGGCATCGTATTTTGTCTGCAAACAAGTCCAAAGAATTCTTCATTAGCTAATGAATTATTTTTGGTGTACTAACCACACACACACACATACACACGCATATAAACAATCGTTCGGACTTAACCTCGAAATGGGGCCAGAAGCTCAACTTATTCCAAACACATGCCCTTTTAAGTTCCCTAAGCAAAATGTTTAGATACCAACCTTAAGTTATAGGAGTATTAAAAAGCACACGGCTCTAATAAATAAAATAGATGGTGCTTAAAGAATAGTATTAAAAGAGGGGAAAAAAAGAATTTGTGCGGTTTGCGGTTGTCGCCAATGTTGTTGATAGATAAAATCCAACTCTTTGTGGTTATTAGGCTTTTCGTTTGCCTTTCCGATTCGGAATCTAAATTCGAATAGCTATCGTAATCGCGAGCCAAAAAAAATAAGACTGCAATCTGCCGAAAATCCAATGAACTCCGAGTTCTCTTGATTTTCTCCGTTTCTTTTCTCCTTTTCCACTTCTAAGATAGTGTGTGTGTGTGGACTCACTGGATCGGCCCAAATGTAACGGTACATTTTCAAAAGCCTGCCCTCTTTGACCAGAACGAGATGGCAGTAGGTAACAGGCTTTTTATCCAGCTCAGCCATCTCTTTTCCCCTCAAAAGCTTTAGTTTGCGAATTTTACTTTGATATTATCTTCTTAAGCGGTACAAAAGCTTTAAATTAAACAGTCAATAGGGCAATGCGAAAGCATATTTATTTAAATACAAATTGTAAATTGTTTATATTATAAATATTCCCAGTTGGCAACTTTCTTTAAATAAGAAAAAATTTGTCAAAAAAACTAAATATAACTGATAAAAACTTATTTAAATATTTTGGTTCAGTTTTTTTTTTTAACTGCCAATGTCCTTAATACAATAACAACAACTTTCTTTAACAAAAATTCTGTGTTTCAAGTCTATCAGTCATTCAATAAAATAGCTCAGTAAGCACTTCATAGGCCCCCTAAGATATTTATTTATTCTTATTATCATGTGTTTTTCTTTGTAAGAGAGATAATTGTAAACAAAACTTATCAGCGACAGACTACACATATTTATTTATTTAAGTTTATAAATTATGGTTTTAGTAAATGCTTGTGGAAGTGGATGAGTGTGTTTGTGTATGTGTGGGAACTATTTTTGCAGAAAAACAAGTCGATATTTATAGAATGTTTATTCAATTATAATCGATATGTAATTTAAAAATTTTAAACTGAGATGTGACGTATGAATCGGACTGAGCGAGGCAATACCCCGAATAAAGAATTATATTATTTTAAACATTAATTAAAAGTAGTAGAAGGTAGAAAAACAATAAACTAGAAATTGAAATGATCAACTTTACAAATACGATTCTCTTTAGAGAATTATGAATATCATGAATTATGGAAATGTCTTGTTGATTTTCATAGTCATCTGAATACTGCATATATCAGGTGCCTGATAAAAGTACGTCCTTATTTATCAAGAATTCCGCTGTATTTCTGCCTATGCTTCTGTTTATAGTCTCATGATTTTGTAAATATCTTCTCATATCCCCTTTAAGGTACTTACCTTTTTCTTCTTTTGTCGTTTGCCGACATTCTGATCGTCTTGTGTCTTGCCCTTAGCAGTGGCTCCATACTGAAGGACTCTGCGGTTCGGATGCGACAGTTCGGCACTGGGCGAGTCCGCCAGCATGGCGAAGACCTGCGAGAAGGTTGAGTCTTCTGATCCTGCTCCTGCCCCTGCCGCTCCTGCCTCTGTCGCTGCAGCGTGGTTAGTAGAGCTATGGCTATTACTTGGGGGTGATGACTTCTTGGGGTCACTGCCTCTGCTGCTGTTGCTGTTGCAACTGCTGGTTGCTACGTGGTTGGCACCCACTGCTGGAGCTCTCTGGCTGCTGTCTCTGACCTCCGGGCTGCGGGAGGCCTGTTCAAGGCCGGCCATCCCCACATCCAGCGGCGCCACATGATCCGACATCATGGTGATGAGCTGCTCCTGCGGGATCGGCGTCGGCGTCGTTTTGGTGGCTGTGGTCGTGGTCGTGCTCTCGCTCATCGTGCCAGCGGCAATCGAGACGATGGGCGTGTCCGGTATGATCGTGGGCAGCTTGCCAGCTGCTCCTCCAGATCCCACAGGGATCGGATCCGCCGGTGTGTCCGATAATGACGGCGCTTGTTCATTGTTCATCTTTTTTCGTTTGGTGGCATCCAACGCGGCAACGAGCTAGCGAAACAAACAAATTCCATTCGAATGCGTCGAATCTGTTTTGGGGCAAACATGTGATTAGGTGGGTTGGCTATACAGATTGCACTTTGCCGACTTACAAACTGTGTTGCCTCTCCTGCTGTTGCCTTTCCTAGGAATCCCAGCTGCCCAGCCGCCGTGTGGTCGCCACCGCGGCTGCAAGTGTTCTGCGGCCTGGTTATGCGGATTATCCGGCTTTCTGCTTGGATTCCGCTTGATTTCCAGGTGGATATGAACTGGGGCGGGAGCGGGGCCGGGGTGGATGGCCCTCCTATTGCGTATCACTGGGGACTCTTGCTGCACTTGACAGGCCTGTCGTCAGTAGCTCCTCATCCTCAAATCTCTGCCTGTGGCATTTACGTATATCTTGCGAAATCCTGAGAGTCCTGCACACCGGGCACGAGGATTGTACGCCTGCTTAATGTCCGGGAATCGCCGGGAACACGGAAATATGTGCGCTCGGAGCTGCAATTAAAATGGAGGGATGATATTGAAGACACATTTGGGCCACTGTTTTGGGTATTCTGCTGTTTTTGTTGTTGTTGTGGTTGTGCAGTCAAGTAGGCGGGGAAGGGCGGCGGGTGGTCTGCTGGCTTTAGTGGCCCTTTTGCGGGCCACTGGTTTCACATTTCTTTAAAAAGCAGAGGGTTTTTCGCATATTCCTTAGTTTTTTTTTTGTGCCTGTCAAGCCGCGCAGTGTTGCCAACTGCGCTAGAGGCCAGGGTTACCAGTTGTTGTTCTTTTAAAGGATTATGTTTAAGGCAACCCTTTGATCGGCGAAAACCAGGTTAATATTAAGACTCCCAATAAATAAAAACACTAAAAATGTTTAACCCTTTTGCCTATTAACTAGTAACACCTCACATCACCAAATTTTAAAAATCCCCCTGCTAGTTGGCAACCCTACGGCTGTTGTCAGTGGCAACACTAGCGCAAAACACGTCATTTTGCCACTTTTTTCACATATTCCCCAGTTGTCCTGCCAACTTTTTACCCTTTTGAACACTTTATCCCCTAGTTATATATGCAATTACCCAGTAACTGAAGTTTTCTGTTGATCACAGTAGTTATTTATTGATAAATACGCCAGTCGATGACAGCTGGTATAACTTTCTGCGCACTCACACGCACACGTTCACATACGGACACACACACACACACACACGGGCGCAGGTATGCGCCTGTGTACATTTTTCTGACCTTCTCGGCGTTTTTTATGGTTTTTGGCAATTGAAATAAACACACACTCAAAATGCTGCATTCATTAGCTGCGTCTTTTCGTTCAGTTATTAACAATTGTGCTCTTATTATCTTACAGCTGTCTGTAAGCGGGCGAAATTGTTTAATTGCACAGTAGGCACATGAGAAAAAATTCCGAACCGAAGAGAACACTGCGGAATTGTTGTTGTATTTTGCAGCACTTTGAAAAAGGCGACGCTGCGCAGCACTGGTCATCGATATTCTTAAACCGCTGATGTCACTGACTATCGATGACTCGATAATTGGTTAGGTACCCATCTCTAGCTGTTTTTATTTTAGAAAAAAATAAAAACAAACAAAACAAATAATGAAAATTAACCACAAATATGAATTCGACGACGATGTGGCCTCGATTTGTGAGTCAACGGTGAGTTGATTTGTTCCTTGGCCCTATTCTGGAATGGAGATAATCGCTTTTTCGTGCTTTTCAGGCCGCCCTCACCGAAGGATGTCGTCTGCCCGTCAGGATGCACAAAACGGACGACTGGCCGCTGGCGGAGATTGTGAGCATCAAGGAGCTGGACGGCCGGCGCCAGTTCTACGTGCACTATGTGGACTGTGAGTATAGGAAGCTCTGGCGTGGATCTGCATGCCATTTATAACTCCAAATTCCCGCCAGTTAACAAGCGTCTGGACGAGTGGGTCAACGAGGAGGACCTGTACACCCGCAAAGTGCAGTTCCCGCGGCGAGACGGCTCCCAAACGGGCACCAGTACCGGGGTGACCACTCCCCAGCGTCACCACTCGCTGGCGGGCAGTGTGTCCCGGCCCACATCGCCGCAACATCCTGGTTCCGGCGCCCTGGCCGCCAGCCAATCGACTCCAAGTGGTCAGGTGGCCGGTGGGGCTCCTCCGCCGGCTGCCCTGCCCAGCTTGGTGGCTCCCCCGGGCACGCCCAGCACTGGCGGCGAACTGGTCAATGGCAACAATCTGGCTGCAGCCCTGCAGAAGCGCATTAATCGCAAGAGGAAAGTGCACGGAGGATCGGCCCACGGCCAACACAGTCTGCAGGTGCAGCCGCAGCAGCAGCAGCAGCCACTAGCGCATCCTGCCACGCCACAAACGCCCACATCCACGCCCGTCCACGTGACGGGCGATGGGCTGATCACTGGAGCAGCCAACGAGGATGGCGATGGCTCGCAGGATGGCAAGACGCCCACGCCGCGGCAGTCGGGCAGCATGGTCACGCACCAGGACGATGTGGTGACGCGCATGAAGAACGTGGAGATGATCGAGCTGGGCAGGCATCGCATCAAGCCCTGGTACTTCTCACCCTATCCGCAGGAGTTGTGCCAGATGTCCTGCATCTACATCTGCGAGTTCTGCCTGAAGTACAGGAAGAGCAGGAAATGCCTGGAGCGGCACCTGTCCAAATGCAACCTGAGGCATCCGCCCGGAAACGAGATCTACCGCAAGCACACCATCTCCTTCTTCGAAATCGACGGGCGAAAGAACAAGGTGTATGCCCAGAACCTCTGCCTGCTGGCCAAACTGTTTCTCGACCACAAGACACTTTACTATGACACGGATCCCTTTCTCTTCTACGTAATGACCGAGTTCGACTCGCGCGGCTTCCACATCGTGGGCTACTTCTCCAAGGAGAAGGAGAGCACCGAGGACTACAACGTGGCCTGCATCCTCACAATGCCGCCGTATCAGCGCAAGGGCTACGGCAAGCTGCTCATCGAGTTCAGCTACGAGCTGTCCAAGTTCGAGGGCAAGACTGGCTCGCCGGAGAAGCCGCTGTCGGATCTGGGCCTGCTCTCCTATCGATCCTACTGGGCGCAGACCATACTGGAGATCTTCATTAGCCAGAATCCGAGCACGGATGGCGAGAAGCCCACCATAACAATAAAGTGAGGGTTTAGCCTTTAATATCGCTTATCTTTATTTCAATTTATTTGAACCTCTTCCAGCGACATCTGCGAATGCACCTCGATCAAGAAGGAGGACGTGATCTCCACGCTGCAGAACCTGAACCTGATTAACTACTACAAGGGCCAGTACATCGTGTGCATCAACCGGGACACCATCGAGCAGCATCGGCGGGCGATGGACAAGCGCAAGATTCGCATCGACTCGAAGTGCCTGCATTGGACGCCCAAAGACTGGTCGAAGCGCTCCAAGTGGTAAGTCCGCTGGCCATGCTTGTCGACAACTCAATTTGAGCCGCTTTCAACCTTTGTTTTAGAATGCCATTACACCGGATGGATGTGGAATCGTTGTAGCTCATAGGTTTCATTTATTTCATTTCATTTAAATGCATTTTTAATGTTACAAACTAGTTTATATCTCAACTATGCGTATAATTTCAAGAAGACCGTGGAGGGAGTAGGTCGTCCACTATGCGATTCATGGCCTTGGTTATGCCAAGCTCCAGGTCGTACTCCGCACAATCGACGGCAATGCGCAGATCCTTGAGAGTCTCCTGATTGTGGGCGGACTCCCGATGCTGGCGGCTGAGATTCGAGCGCGGTTTGTGGGCGGTGCTGAGCTGCTCCAGGCACTGATCCAGCTTTGTGGTGTCCAGACTGGCGGGGCGCAGATTTCTGCTGAGGGTAGAGCGTAAACCGTCGATGTCCTTTGCCGCCTGAGCGATTTGATCCACATCGGCAGCGCGCTTGGCGTCCACTGCAGTCTGCAGGGCGGCGCACTTTAAAAGCCTCGCCAGGCGCTGATATGCCTGCCTATACTTGAACTTCACGTCCTGCCACTGACGCACTTGCTCCTCCACCTGGCGCCGCACATTGCGTCTGTCCTCCTGGAAACGACGCGTCGCCTCCAGCTGCAACAGGAGCTGGATGTCTTTCATGTCGTCCCGCTCTGAAAGTGCGGGTGGGGTGTATGAATTCGGTGTGGGTGGTGTCGCCATTTGAAGTTCACTTTCAACTCCTTTACCCACTTTCTTTCTCGTCCCTTTTTGCCTATTTAATAACTGCAAAAAGAGGGAAATTCAGATTCGATAACTAAAGTGACTGGCTAGAGGCATCAATCGATAACTGCTAACGAGGATGACACTCTAGCTTTTTTTGTCACGCCAAATCTGGCTTTTTAATTTGATTATTAATGATAAAATTATACAAAAAAGTTGTGTGTATAGTTCGTACTTTTAATTGAATGTTTTTGCATTAAAATTAGGTTTTTGTAGTTATTTAACTGAAGGTATTTTATTTAACACAATTGGTGCATTTAATAATGTTTGTGTCGATATAGTGGTAATCATATTTACTAACTTGAATAATATATGTTAAGTCTGGTAAGATGTCGTTTTAAAAGTAAAATACTATAATAATAGCTTATGCTGCAAAGGCAAATAATAAGCTAGAACTAATTACCTTTGCTCACACCCTTCATGTCCGGCAACGCTCGAGCGCCAGAGTTGCCAGAAAGCCGGCGAACACGTTTTATTTATTCGTGTCGTTTGGAAAATAAATAAACGTTGCTAGCCTTTCTTATTTAACTTGTCTTGTGGATTTAATAGATAGCAGCTAAATAAATGGGTCGGAACAAGAAGCAAAATCCCTTTGCGGCCCGCAAGCGTCAAAAGCGTGAAAATGTGAGTGGCTTAATGCTACAACTCAGTTGGAAAAACACTCCACGTTTTCCCCATTTTAAACTATTATTTAATTATTTAACTTATAATAATTATAGGGTCCCGAGCGCCCCGATCGCAGAGCCCTGCCCTATGAGGAAATAAAGAGGGACAACGCGTTCTTCATCAAGTACTACCACCTGCAGAAGATCTGCGCCAGCGAGGAGGAGTGGACGCAGTTCCTCGACTCCATCAGGGACAACCTGCCCACCACGTTCCGGGTGACGGGATTCAAGGACGAGGCCAAGGCCCTGCTGGCGATCATCGAGTCGCAGCTCTTCACCGAGTATGTGCGGGCGGTGGCCGAGCTGCACCAGAAGGCGCCCGAGGATGTGGAGCGCCCGCTGTGCCTGCCCTGGTACCCGAACGGTCTGGCCTACCAGCTGCACCTCACCCGCAAGGACATCCGCCGCTCGGAGCCGCTCTACCGGCTGCACAACTTCCTTATCGTCGAGACGACGGCGGGCGGCATCAGTCGGCAGGAGGCCGTCTCCATGATACCCCCATTGTCCTGGACGTCCGGCCCACCGACAAGGTGCTGGACATGTGCGCCGCCCCCGGCTCCAAGACGGCCCAGCTGATCGAGGCCCTGCATGCGGCCCCCGAGGAGCACAAGATCCCGCCCGGCTTTGTGCTGGCCAACGATGTGGACAACAACCGCTGCTACATGCTCGTCCACCAGGCCAAGCGCCTCAACTCGCCGTGCCTGCTGGTGACCAACCACGACAGCAGCGCCTTCCCCAATCTGCTGATCAGCCAGCCGGATGGCTCCCACGGCATCCTCAAGTTCGACAAGATCCTGTGCGATGTGCCCTGCTCGGGCGACGGCACGCTGCGCAAGAACCCGGACATCTGGCTGAAGTGGAACCTGGCGCAGGCCTACAATCTGCATGGCATTCAGTACCGGATTGTGCGACGTGGCGCCGAAATGCTGGAGGTGGGCGGTCGCCTGGTCTACTCCACCTGCTCGCTGAATCCCATCGAGAATGAGGCGGTGCTGCAGCGCATCCTCAAGGAGGCGGACGGCGCCCTGGAGCTAGTCGATGCGGGCCATTTGGTGCCGGGCCTCAAGTACAAGCCGGGCATGACCGACTGGAAGCTGGCCACCAAGGAGGTCGATCAGATCTTCACCAGCTTCGACGAGGTGCCCGAGAGCCTGCACACCATCATCCGACCGGGCATGTTCCCGCTGCCCGCCGCCGAGATGGCCAGCATCGGGCTGGAGAAGTGCATCAGGGTGCTGCCGCATCTGCAGGACAGTGGCGGCTTCTTTGTGGCCGTCCTCGAGAAGCGTCGTCAGCTGGCCTTCGAGAAGAACGACGTGGCCGCGCTGCTCGAGCAGAATGAGATGGCCAAGCAGCCCGCCAGCCCACCAACTGAGCCGGAGCTCGATGGGCGGGGCCAGCCGGTGGGTGAGAAGGCCGTGCCGTGGGGACCGCAGCGGAAGAAGCGACGACTGCACGGCTACAAGGAGGATCCGTATGTGTTCTTCGGCGAGAACGATGCCGACTACGCGGCCATCAAGGAGTTCTACCAGCTGGACGAATCGCTTAGCCAACGGTGTCTGCTCACCCGCTGCATTACCGAGAAAAAGAAGAACATCTACTACTGCTCGGAGGCCATCCGCGACCTGGTGGTCAACAACGAGCACAACATCAAGATCATCAACACGGGCGTGAAGACATTTGTGCGCTGCGAGAACCGCCACACGGTGCATCCGTTCCGCTTGGCCCAGGAGGGGCTGCAGACCTCGAACGCCTTCATGGGCGCCAACAGACGCATCCAGGTGGAGCGGGAGGATCTGGTGATGATGCTCAACTGCACCGATCCCACGCAGCCCCCATCGACGCACGAGCTGAAGAAGGAGACCCAGGAGCGCTGCAAGGAGTTGGGTAAGTTCTACTCTGCCCAGTCGCAGTCTCTAATGAATCGCACTAATGATTGACCAATTTCAGGAGTGGGCAGCTGCATCCTCAAGTACGTGGACGAGCGGTTCACCCTGTACACGGTGGGCTGGCGCGGCACCTCCAGCCTGCGCGCCTATGTCCACAAGGACGAGACCATCCACATCCTGCGCCTGCTGGGCGCCGATCTCAGCAAGTTCGAGACCAACAAGTACGAGGAGGCGAGAGTCGCCGCCGCTGCTGCAGCGCAGGCGGCCACCGAATCTGGCCAGGATGTGGCTGTGGATGCGGGACCTGAATCTGAATCCTCCGGCGAGGGGGTCGCTCCGACCACGCCCATGGACACCGAGGAGGGGGCCACCAAGAGTTAGTACCCGAGGATAGAACGCAAGGAAAAACTAGCATTTAAGCGGACCAATTCCACCTTGCGAGTGGCTTGTACAATTATAACGAATCAAAAGTATATATTCCCCTCTATGTGGACAAAGTTAATGCATTTTCGTTTTCAGTCAAAGGGACACCTTACGTTGTAACTTTGAAATATAAAGAATTTTTCAAACTAAATTGACTTAAAAATCAGTGTTTTCGAAATGCCGATTTTGAATGCGGTGTTCAACATAACTTGTAAACTAAAGAACGAATATTTTAGTCTTTAATCGTTCGATTTTATTTAAACACTACTTTGTTTAACTAAAACAGTTGACATTATTTTTTCTTAAACGATGCGGCTTAATGCAATTTGGTCACCGCAAAACAAAATCAGAGGTTCCTTTTTGCCATCATTTTTCAAAACTTTTTAAACAAAAAGAAAAAATGTACTCAAATGTATTTAAAATCCACCCAAAATCAAGAACGAGTCGTAGAATTTTTAGTACGTTTTTGTTATAAAATGTTACATTTATGTTTTTATTTTTCCCAGTATAAATATATCGTATGTAAAGTATATAAAAAAAAGTTCATTAAAAAATTACACATACTCTTTATATAGATGGTTTTCTACCGTATTTCTTTTTCGTATGTTCTTTTGTTTTTCTGGTTTCTGTTTTATACGCTTCATACGCGTTGTTTTTTCGTGTCTTTTAAAAAGTATTTCTCATATATTTGCTGTCTTTCTTTCTTTTTGCGCAAGTGTAAAATTGTTCTGAGTGAGTTGGCTGTCGTTCGTATTGCTTTGTATCTGCGATTTTAAATTCCTCCGATGATGATGTGTGTTGTGTTGTGGTGTGTGTGTGTGTTTTGGAAACATTTATGCACAAATATATGGGATAGACGAATGTTTATTTTATGTTAATTACGCTGTAGGAATGAGACTGGCTCTCTCGCTTGTTAATACAAAAAATATATAAAAATAATAATAGATAAAAAAAAAAAAACAATAGTAAAATACTTTGCAGCAGTTGGAAAAATGAGAGGGAATAGTTTGTTTTTATAAGTATAAAGATTGTGAGATGCGGCGAGACGAAAAGTAGACGACTGAGGGTGACTGAGGATCGGATCTTGGATCTCTGATCGCTGATCTCGGATCGGATCGGATTGGACCGGACTTGGACCCCCTTCTTAAGCCTTCTTCTCGGCCTCGATCACCTCCTTGGTGGGCAGCACGTTCTTCTCGTTGGTCTCGGTGTGCTTCAACTTTTTCGCATCAAAGTTCTCGATGCCGGCGATGAACTGATTCTTCTCCTTCTCCTGCTCGATGGCTGCAATTCAGAGTCGAGAAGAAACAAACCAAACACAATTATAGAGCGTGCAGTGCACTTGCCATCTAAGGCAGCCAGTCTTTGGCTTTTATGGCCACATACATACACTACACCAAACTATACATTATATAGTGGAGTAGTAGAGTAGATGGCCTACAACGCACCTTCCTTATCGGGCAACGGGTTCTTCTCGTTGGTCTCCGTGTGCTTCAAGTTGTTCTGATTGAAGGCGGTGATGCCCTCGAAGATCGACTGCTGGGTCTTCTCGGCAGCCACATCTGTTTATCGGGAAGATATGCATGTATATTATTGGGATATCAAACAAAGGAAGTCCTCCGGATCTCTGATCTCACCCTCGGCGGTGGGAAGAATGATCTTCTCCTGGGTGCTGGCGTTCTTCAGTTTGTCCTGGTTGAAGCCCTCCAACTGGCTCTTCAGGTTCTCGGCCACCTTGGGCAGATCCTTAAGTGCTGGTGCTGGGGCGGCCATCTGTAAAATAAACATTTTTTATTATTTACATGTTGTAGATCAAAAATCCCCCAAAAATATATTAGTTCTATGCCCAAGTTGATGTTACGAAAACAGTAATTTTTTCCAGAAAACATCATTATAAGATCTTGAGTGGCCTTAAACATTATTCATTTGCACAGCCAAAGATTAAATTTTCTTTATAATGACTGAATGGGCCAATCTATCATCAGAATATTTTTCTTTTTTTTTCTTGTAAAGGAGAAAGCTTTGGCAATTATGATAGTGTTTATTCTTAACAAATCAAAAATTAAATTAACACTAAAAAACTTTCATATTAACTAAGGCGAAAAATAATGTAATAAAACTTCCACATCAAAACATTTGTTTGTAGTCATTAGATAACAGTAGCTAGAATGTTTTACCAGAATTCTTTCCCTGTTTGCAAAGAACCAAATCGCAATTTTTTTTTCTGATTAGTAAACCTTTTTTAAGGTAGATAGCAAAAGCTTATTGTTATTTGTTTAACGATATGGGAGTTTGTTTTGCCCTTTTTTGGTTCATTTAACGATAGTTAATTATTAATTTTTACAATAAGTTTAACTGTAACAAATATATTTTAATTTGTATTTCATTGAATTATCAATGCAATTTGTTATTATAGATTTAAATTTGACTGATTAATCATAAACCGATTAGTCCAATACGATTTCTAACCGTCCAATTGGAGCCGAGCCGGAAGAGGATATCGATGCTATCGGCGAATAAGTGAAAAGGGAGGAAGCCAACGCTCCGATAGACGATCTGTTGTTGTTCTTTATTGTTTGCTTTTGTTGATACCAATGTTGCGCCTTAATAAATAATTCATTTTCTGTGGAAACGAAACGTAATATCTCTTTGTTGACCGTTGGTTTTTTATTTATTTTAGCTGGCCGATTTCTCAAGCGATAGAACACAACAAGAAAAAAGTTAATCATTCGAATGTGGGGCGATAAAGATGACTCAAAACGCACACAGATCCAGCAAGGACGAGTCATGTGTGTGTGTGTGTGTGTCTTCAATCAGAAAAACAGGAGGAAAGAGAAAGAAAGAGTTCAGCGAACCTTTCCAACTGGAAACAGATTACGACTCCAATTGGTTTTGCTTTGCTTTGCTGTTGCTTCTTGTTCTTGGCCTTTGTTTTATAGCACTGGCATTCTTATCAGAAGGCATGTGTACCCGGCAAGCGGTTAAACTGCATTTTATCACGTTTATTTTTAGTTGCGAAATTCGAGTGTGCGTGCCATGCCATTTTCATTTTCAATTCCAATCGGAATTATTATGCTGGACAAAGAATCGTCTTTGTGTATTGAGATATCGGTATCAATATCAAGTCATCACTCGCATTGCATTGCTTTCGAACAGCTGCGCTGCGCTGAAATTGCATTCGTTACAAGGGCAGCGACCGCGCCAAAAAAATAAAACAAACTGAACTGAACTGAATGGGGAAAAAAGCATCGCGAATCTATATTTATTTGCACATTTATAACCATAAATGGTCGTAAAGCACAGGCCGCAAGCCAACTGGCCAATCATGTTGATTGACTAACTGACTAACGGTCGCCTATCTCCGCACAATCCCCACTTCTCCCCACAAAAGCCTCTATCTCAACTTGGTTCATGCCGCAATCTTACAGCGATCGTCAAACTAAGCTTAACTTTCCATTATGTACAACATTTTTCAAGGGTACACCCATTTTATTTTCAAGTTGAAAAACTAATCTTTATATTAAAAAAAAACTTCTAAATGGCAACCAGTTTAAAAATTCTACAAAAATAGGTTTTTTTGTAACTATATGAAAACAGTTTAGTTTTAACTGGTGATTAATTGTTTATTGCAAACCACAAACATCGTTTTCTAATCTTTATTTTTATATTGCTGATGAATTGGTCATAGTTTCTAATCGCTACCGAAAATAACATCGATGAACCAATAATGAAAAAATCGCAAGTGAGCAGGAGAGCGATTTATAACCCGGTCTAGAAATTACTTTAAATGTTTAGTTCATTGGATATTCTTTTTAAGAATTTTTGGGTTGTTTAGACATTATGTTAATAATATACTAATAATTGTGTTAGCTATAAAATAATAATATATAAATGCTGTTTCAGTTTTACGGCTTTTATTTGTTGGGCTTGACTTATGGCGATCGTTACGCTCAATTTGAATTTCGATTAATTGGAAATCGTGTAAGCCGAGTGTCGTATTAGTCAGCTCCTTGAAGCGAACAAAGGAGAGGCAACAACAAACCAACAATGTATACATACATACAAAGTGGGAGTGTTTGGATGAGGGGAAGAAAGAGGAGGACGGTGATTTCCAGGGGGCGGGGGCAAATGAAGTTCGCCGTGAATCAACTTCCAACTTCGAAATATGGTCGCCCCGCTTAAAAGCCGCCGATGAATCATCGCTATATCGCATATGTATGTACATGAGTTGTTGGTATGTATTTTTATATGTTGAATTTATCGTTTGCCCACACAGCTGTGCTTCTTCTTTTCTCTTGACTTTGTAAGCTTTTCTTTCTTTTCTTTTCGTTTCCTTTTTCTTTTTGTTTCTTCCTGTTTTTGGTTAATTTTTTGTATAGATATGTATGTTCATACAAACATACATATATCTTTTTTTGTTTGGGGGAGTAAGTCAGACGGCGGCAAGAGACCGTTAAAAACAACAATATATGTAAAAGAATTTGCTTTTTGGAATAGGTTTATATGTAAAGTAAAATGAGTCAAAGTTGCTGATGCGTGGCACTCAGACGAAAGGAGTTTAAAGCAGAGACACGAAGAAAGGGTGAAGAGGAGAGAGCGAAAAGGAGATGGAGAAATGAGAAATGACAGACACGTCCGCTTTTACAATTACACCCTCATAAATACTCCTGCAGAAATGCACATGTGTGTGTTTGTGTGGAGCAGGGGGCGAAGGAGAGAGAGAGAGCGAGAGAGGAACAGAGACTTGCAATGAATTTTAAGTACATACATATGCACATTATATATAAATATCATGCAGGCGGTTGTGTTTAGTCATATATTCAATTTCAAAATCGCTGGATATTGGATATCCCATACATTCTGGTGACAATGAGGCACGACTGCCACGCCCAGTAAAATTCGCATCACACTCATGCTAAAAACAGCCGAGGTCACGATAATAGCACTAACAACTTGGAAGCTTTTTAAAAATATACAATTTTACTGTCTTCATCTTTATAAATTGTTAAATAAACAAATTAGTTTTAAGTTTTGTTTTTAATTTGTTTCTTATCTGCTGTTATTAATTAATGTCGGAGGAAATTAAAAATACATTTTTGTTAAAATAAATTGAGACCTAAAAACATCGCTTGTTTCCCTTGAAATGTAGATAAAAAAAAACTTCTTAAACATTTTAATCAAATAACATTACGTTTAAAAATATATTTTAAAGTTTCCTTATAAAATCGAAGACCAAATTTGGGCTTAATTTTAAATCTGAAATTAAGTATTAAAAGTAATCTTAACAACAAGTTGTAAGTTTGTTTACTGTTTAACAATGTTCAAATTAATTTTCAGTAATGGATTTTAAATCTTTGTCTTTCCACAAAATAAAGTGTTATTTTTTGTGACCCTCACTGTTGGCAAGTACAAAATTTTGAACTTTTTGTGTTAATTTTTTTTCTATAAAACTTAGCCATATCACATTTCATGTGTCCACTGAATGAATCATTTAACTTAATAATGGGTTTATAACATATATATATATATATTTTTTATTTTCAACAAAGTTAAATATTATTTATTTTTATTAATTTAGACAAAGTGCCAAATTTTTTTTGTGACCTCGACTGTGGGGGAGGATATTGGGCAGCAACAACAACCACATGCGCCCCGCCCAAGCACACACACACACACATATATAAAAGGCAGACGGCAAAAAATGAAGTAAAATGCCGGCCGGCACACACACACACGCATACAAAAACAGAGGGATTTCTGAAGTTTAAAACATAAAAAAATAGTCAACAAAAGAAGGCGGCGACAAAAGCGATTTAACAGCTGCAGAAAAAAGTTACAAAGTCAAAGAAAAGAAATGAAAATTGAGAGAAAGACAAACGTAAAGAGAAAGAGCAAAAAGTAACGGACTAGACCAGCACAATAAATATTTATAACAAATCCGCTGCCATTTTTTGCAATCAATGAAGAAGCGCAGTCAACAAAAACCAGTTCCACTTATTTTTTTTTTTGTACCCCCATCTCCGCAGCAAAAGAAATAACCGGCGATCACCCATCGGACATTAAAAAAAAAGATATTACAATAACCTCTATTGGGAACTAAAAAACTGAAGTAAGCTCACCTTAATTTGGTTTTTGGCGTTGGTTTTTTGGATTGGCAAAGAGGATTACTAAGAATTGGGATGCTGGCGGGGTCGGGCCTTATATATATGTATAGCTGTACACTTTGCGAATTTTAACCCTCGGATTTGTTGTCGCGAAGCGGAGCTCAAGCTAACTGGACGTTTTAAAATTTAATACTGCGGCTCGGCAGAGTTGCGCGGTTTTTATACCTCCAGAGTGACCGTTTTGCGGAACCAGATCCATCCGGATTTGAACATCGTTCTCCCATTTGGATTTTTAATGATGCCACTATACTCTTGTTCTGTTATCACAGAGCATAAGCAATAACAATAATACAAATTCTATACTTAATTCTGCAATTTAAATCCTTTGTCGTTCGTATCTTACAGGTTTTCGAAATTGCACCTTCAATCCATGGTTCGAAACTAGGAAAGTTGCTATCAGGGACTCGACCCATAATAATTATGAAGTTTAAAATCCATCATCTTGGGAGGATTGCATATACATATCATTGCATCATCAATTTTGAATCGTTTTCTGATCAGTATATGTTTTAATTTGTAACAAAAGGGGAACAATTATATGGTTTATTAATTCTTATTTATTCTCATATTTCCCGGATCTATTTTAAGGCCACAATAAAAAGTATATGGAAATCGCACACTTCAAAATGTTTATTATTTACAAAAGCTTTGGCAACTTTAAGGGTTTATTTGGCTTACAAACTTTGTGGAAAACAATAAAAACAATCGATGTGCAAGTTTTTGATTTGCTTACTCAAGATATGGGTTACGAGGAAATCAGTCGAGCAATAATAAATAAACAATAAATAATGTGCTGAATAGTGTAACAGATTTATTGAAAATTTGTTTTAATGGGTAGTACTTGAACTATAAGTAATGTACATACACTTTAATGAATTGTATAAAAAAACATACACTTTGCCATTTGGTAGTTTTTAAAAGTATTACTTATTTTTATTAAACATTGAGAAGGTAATAATTTAAAATAATATAAGAAGACGCATTAATTGAACATAGTGGAAAAATAAAAAAAAAGTTTTCTTGCTTAAGTTCTTATTATAAATCTCTCAAAATAGTCGCGGTATTAACTAATACTATCTTTACTCTACTTTGATAAGGCTGTTGTCTATAGGTGGTGACTCATTCGTATATACAATCTCGTCCAGGTCCTTTATGCTACGCATAGTTGGCGGATCGGCACTCGTTCCACACGCGTGTCATCTCCGCGGGATCGCCGAACTCGTGCGAGGCTATTACGGAACTGTAGCTATCCGGACCCCTGTACGTGGGCCGATGGAAGCGGAATTCGCCACAATGCTGGAGGGGAATGCCGGCCTTTAGTGCCACAATCCCCAAATAGACGTCGTCGAAGCGGAAGAGCGGCACATGGACGCTGGTAGAGTAGAGCTGAAGAAGCGCCTTTCGCGAGAGCATAAATGCTCCGGCGGTCACATACGGCGGCCAGCGATCGAAGGGGTATTCCTCGAGTGACACATACCACTTGCTGAACTTGTGACGCAGCGGCGATGTCTGAAAGACATGGCCGGCGAACAGCAACTCCGGTTGGTGGCTATGCCGTCCTCTGCCCAGGAATTTCAACACATTCTTGGCCGAAACGTAGTAGTCGTCGTCCACGAAGAGGTAAAAATCACTGCGATTGAAATGCTGGCTGGCCCAGCGCATGCCGAGCATTGTTTTCAGTGTATTGTTAAAGTAGGCATCTACGAAGTCCGCCTGCAGGATGTCCCCATGCTCGCGGGATTCCCAGGCCACGTCTTTTTCGCTTTTTTCCTGGCCGCCGCCCAGCACGAAAACCCTGCGCAGGTGGACATCCGAGAAGCGTCCCTCGTAGCCCCAAGTGCGCCGGATGGCCTCCCGTCGCTGGAAGTTGCCCACGGCACTCTTGATCAGCAGGGTGAGCCGCGGGGGCTGATCCTTGGCCTGAATTTCGGCCGTGAACGAGGGCATTCGCAGGTAGGAGTAGCCCTCGATTCCAGAGGCACCGACTCCGTCGTCATTCAGCGGATAGTGGAAGTGCCGCTCGAAGTCCAGTTCGTGCAGGTGGGTCAGCAGACCGCAGTAGTCCACCAGCAGGATGAGGGGCAGGACCAGGAGGCATCGCAGCAGCAGTCTGTAGTGTTTACTCTGCATGGCGACCAAACCAAACCGAAATCAAAACAAACCAAGGCGGAAAATAAACTTTGGTAAGCCGAACTTTGCATGCCCTTGCTGGCTATAGGGAAATATACAAGTCTGCACACTCATCTGAACAGTTAATTTCTGTAAAACTAAATACATTTAATAATCTATATATCAATTATTTATGCTTATATATCAACATGGCTGATCAATAATATATATACTTTCTATAATCGAATATATGCCTCTTTGATTGCAATGCAAACTTCCGACTAGAATTATAGTACTCTCTGCAAGAGTATAGGGAAAACTATTAGTGTGACCGTATCGGACGGAAATACTGGTTGGCAAATGCCTGCACTTGAAACAATAATTAAGAGCATCGATTCACTTAAGAATTATATTTTTATAAGCTACAGTTTTATCAATAAAAATATTTTTTAAAGCTTTGCTACATTCTTCTTTGAAATGTATGTATTGTATTTGTATGATTTGATGACAAAGTGAACAGCACCCAGGCTATTTTTAAATATAATTTTATGAGAAATCTCTTACTTATGAGGAATCCTTTAAAACAACAAAAATAACAACTTTTGAAAACATACCACTTCTGACATAAACTTTAAAAATGAAAAAGAGTGTTCACTATTTCATTGAAACGAAATTATAAATCAAAAAGCCTTTTATAAAAAGTAAAACTATTGGAATGAAAATATTTGAAATACCGTTTGACAGAACTCCTGGCTTTTTCAGCCCTGAAAATACTGCAAAAGATACCAGATGGATAGAAGAGCGTTCGCATGGAATGTCAAATCGGAAAGAAGAAGCATATCGTATACAAATTAAACAAATTTAACGCGCTTAACAAAACCTTGTGAAATGGAAATGTCCAAGGACTCAGGCACTGCTGCAGATGCAGTTGCTCCGCCGGCGGAGAAGGTATCCAAGCTGACCAATGCCCAAAAGGCGCGAATCGAGAGGAATCTGGCGAAGGCGCAGAAATTGCGAGAGGCTAAGTTGGTTTTGCATCCATTTAAGGATCTGGCCAGGTGAGTTGTCCTTTTCCCATTGTCCTTGTCAAAACGGGAGACTTGAAACTCTAATCCCTCGCCAGCAACAAGGATGGAGGCATGCACCCGGAGGCTGCACTCAGCCAGGGTAGCTCTGTGATCAAGGTGCAGGGCACCAAGTACATAGACAGTGGCGGAGGATTCCTGCTGGAGCAGCCCGTCCTGCCCACAAATGGGCAGCCGGGACTAAACAAATCCGGTGGAGAGGAGGCCCCTGTTATCCTGGACGATGCCATCGCCATACCCGTGCAGTACGAGGAGTGTTTGGAGTGCGGCGACCAGTACGCCGACTCCTATCTGTTCAACAACTTTGGGCACTCGGTGTGCG
This sequence comes from Drosophila elegans, assembly GCF_018152505.1. Taxonomy (NCBI): domain Eukaryota; kingdom Metazoa; phylum Arthropoda; class Insecta; order Diptera; family Drosophilidae; genus Drosophila; species Drosophila elegans. Next base: position 10,457,090 of record NW_024545513.1, on the reverse strand, counting down.
ACAAGTGCCGGGACAACGATGATCGCCACGCCCTGATCACCCGGACGGAGGCCAAGGCGGAGTATCTGCTGAAGGACTGCGACTTCGACAAGCGAGAACCAAAGCTGCGCTTCATCAGCCGCAAGAATCCGCACAACGTGCGCTGGGGCGAGATGAAGCTGTATCTCCATCTGCAGATCCAGCAGCGCGCCATGGAGGTCTGGGGCAGCGAGGAGGAGCTGGTGCGCCAGCACGAGTCTCGCGAGGACAAGCGCGAGGTGGGCAAGGCGCGCAAGTACAACAAGCAGATGAAGCAGCTGCGCATGGAGGTGCGCAGCAGCATCTACACCAAGAAGACGCACGCCGTCCACGAGCACGAGTTCGGACCGGACACCCATAACGAGGAGGAGGACACCTACACGCACACCTGCCTCACCTGTCCGTACAGCGAGACGTATGAGAAGATGTAGAGCTCCTAGTCGATCACATCAGTCAGCTTTTCTTGGTCGGTCTAGATCCCCAATTTTGTAGTTTGTAAGCTGAGGCCCATTGAAAACAGGTTTGCCCACTTAATGCATTGAATGCTTGGATACTTGATTATTATATAGAAAAACTAAGCAGCTATTTTTCAGTTGCCTTTTTTTTGTTTATATTATATAGATTCTGTTATAAACAAAGAATTTTTAGAATCATTTTGAATTATTTTGAAATATTGTCTTGTAAAACATTGAAAATTAAGTGAAAAGGAATGAGTCCCTGTAATATTTCAACAGAATGAATGAATCATATGCATTAATGCATGAACAAAAAGTTTCCAGTTTAGATTTTATATATTCTGTTGCAAACAAAGAATTTTAAAAATCATTTTGAATTGTTTTGAAATTTTGTGTTGTAAGCCATTATAATTAAGCGAAACAGAAGTGAATTCCTACTATATTTCTACAGACTGAATGAACAACAATTATATATCGTTCCTTTTTTTTTACTATTTTTTAAGACCGTTTATAATCCTATTTGATTTATAAAATATTTAATATATTTGAATATTCTTTTGAAATAAATGCCCTGGAAATAAACATTACTTCAGCTAATTAATTATTTGCCTAATTTATTTTAATCGATTTAACTATACACATTTGACAGATATATCATCAACAAGCCTTTAAATAATTCGACATTTGAATTAAAGTTAATTAAAAACGAATAAAATGTATTTGCCAAATTTAAATTGCTTGTAATTAATTTGAAAATCGGCCAAATTGCGGTAAAGCAGTATTTAAATGGTATTTTTACTTCTGTAAGCAGCCATGCGGTCACCCTCAGATTTGGTATTTATCGGCATTCGGCATACGGTCACACCGACGTGCATATACCAAATAAACAAAAAGAAAAAGATTCTCGAGGATCCGCAAGTGCCTCCCAGATCCCAGATCCCAGACACCAGACGCCGGACGCCACACACCAGATCCAGTCGCGCAGCGCAAGATGGACGAGCCCTCGGACGATGAGAACTCGGAGCCCACGCCCAAGAAGATCAAGCGGGAGTGGGTGAAGAGCTACTCGAACAAGGCCATGGAAATGATGAAGAAGATGGGTTACGAGAACGACAAGGGCCTGGGCAAGAGCAACCAGGGTCGCCTCGAGCCGATCATCGCCGTTCAGCAGGACGGTCGCCGTGGCTTCGGCCTCAAATTGGACACGGTTCAATCGTCGGCCGGCCAATGGGATCCGGCCTGCGAGGAGCTGGAAATACCCGAACCGGTCCTCTGGCTCCACAATCCAGGCGGAGATGGATCGGGAGCTGGGTCCTACAGCTTGGATCAGCTGATGGGGCACATCGTCACGGGGCCACGGAAACTGACCCTGGACGAGGAGACACGCTACTGCGATCCGGCCATCCTGCATCACATCCTCAATGCCAAAACCGTATTCGATGATCTCAACGACAGCGAGAAGCGGCGGGCACGCAGTCGCTGCAATCCCTTCGAGACCATCCGCAGCTCCATCTTCCTCAATCGCGCCGCCGTCAAGATGGCCAACATCGACTCCATGTGCGACTTCATGTTCACCAATCCCCGCGATCCCGATGGCCAGTCCCTGGTGGCCAATGACGAGCTCCTCTACTTCACGGACATGTGTGCAGGTGAAGTCCTTGTATTGGCGGCTTCTAAAGACCGGTTTTCATTTGCGCATGCTTTAAGCGAATTTACTTACCCCTTCCAAAACCTTATTCTTGTTTGATAAGGGGATTTCCCCAAAAATTCCAATTATTATTGCAATGTTTCTATTGCGAAAGTTTTATTGAGAACTTTATATACATACATAAAACGTATTTAAAAGATTTGAAGTTGAAAACATGACACATTAGCATGATTAAAATGGTCCAAATATGGTTTAAAAAATGCATTTGAGGTGCTTGTTCTACAATTTCTATTTAACTAAATTGAGTTTGCATTAGGAGTATTAATTAGAACCCAAAAAGATACTTTTCGAACTGAATATCACAAGATCTTTTAAAATACACTTAATATAATTTGAATTAAGATTAAGAAACTATTTTCCCATTGTGGTAATTATGGCGGTAAGCAGCAAGAAAAGTGACTAATCCGCTGTTTTCTATTTCTCACAGGTCCTGGCGGTTTCTCCGAGTACGTCCTGTTCCGCAAGTCCTGGGAGGCCAAGGGATTCGGCTTCACGCTGCGCGGCGCCAACGACTTCAAGCTGGAGAAGTTCTTTGCCGCCTCGCCCGAGTCCTTCGACACGTTCTACGGCGTGAAAGAGGATGGCAACATCTTCGACGAGGGCAACCAGGACTCGCTGAACGAGTACATACGGCTGCACACGCCGCAGGGCGTGCACTTTGCGATGGCCGACGGCGGATTCTCGGTGGAGGGGCAGGAGAACATCCAGGAGATCCTGTCCAAGCAGTTGTACCTCTGCCAGTTCCTCACCGCCCTTAAGATCCTGCGGCCAAATGGCAACTTCGTCTGCAAGATCTTCGACCTCTTCACGCCGTTCAGCGTTGGCCTGGTCTATCTGATGTACAAGTGCTTTCACCAGATCGCCATCATCAAGCCGAACAGCAGCCGGCCGGCGAACTCGGAACGCTACCTGGTCTGCAAGTACAAACGCTCGGACACGGAGACGGCGGCCATCATAGCCTATCTGAATGCGGTTAACCTCATGCTGGGCGAGGAGTCGCAGCAGGAGGATGGCCAGCACGACGTCCTCGAGATCTTCGATGCCAACGAGCTGGCCGAGGACGAGGACTTCCTGCGCTACATCATCGACTCGAACAATGCCATTGGCAAGAAGCAGATCGTCGGCCTGCGCAAGATAGCCGCCTTCGCCCAGAATCCGGAGCTGAAGGAAACCAAACAGTCGGAGGTGCGACAGGAGTGCCTCAAGCGCTGGGGTCTGCCCGACAAGCTGCGCCAGGCGCCGGAGATCAAGCAGACGGATCGGCTGCTCGAGGAGCTCCTGGCCGACTGGTCGGCCGATCGCAATTGGTTAAATTTGCCGGCCACCGAGATGAGCGGGGTGGCCAGCCTGGGCATGTCCGTGCAGAACGTGGCCGACTGGTATTTTGTGCCCGTGGGCCGCGAGGAGACGAACATCAATGCCTGCACCCTGTTCCTGTGCAAGTCGCGCGGCAACCTGCTGCGCTACACGGAGCACAAGAAGTGGGAGCTGGTGGAGACGGCCTTCGAGGTGCAGCCGCGTTCGATATTCTTCGGCCAGATCGTGTACGAGTTCTACGGCGAGGGCAGGACCATTCAGCGTGTGGCCGCGCTGCACATCATCGATGGGATCTGTCTGGGCGGCATCGACATCCGGCGGCGGCCGTTCCGCGAGCGTGTAAGCATGTGCGACAAGTTCGCCCGCAGTCTGAACAAGCCGCACCGCAAGGAGCGCACCTTCGGCGCCCTGCGCAGCAAGCCCTTCTTTCGCCTGCAGGACATGGCCAGCTTCTTCGCCGACATGCGGCACTATGTTCTGAAGGACAACTCGCAGCGGTTCGGCTATGCGCTCGACGACAACAAGTTCTTTGTGCCCGGCGGCATACTAATGTTCTGCGAACTGACCACCAACTATGTGTCTGCGCACTCGCGATCGCGTGGCCAACTCTACTACTTCAATGTGAAGAACAAGGAGTCGTACTACAAGGAGCAGATACCCAGCAAGAAGGCCGCCGAGATCTTCGCCTCGTTCCGCTACAGCTACTCCCGTCGCCTGCTCTGGAAGTGGACGGACCTGCGCCAGGTGGAGGAGCTGGCCACCGAGGACAATCCAAAGATCCTGTACCGCAGCGACTTTGTCAAGTTCATCGCGGACAAGCTGGGCCACAGTTAGGCCATCGCGGAGGCCATCGATGTGGCCATCGATGTCTGCCCAGAAAACAAAAACAAAAACTAAAAAGAGAAAGGAAACGTAGCCATAAGCCTAAAGTATACATACGCATACGTGTTTTATTATTTTTTTTTTGAACCTACCCCAAGCATGCTTAGGATTTATCTGGAGGTTTTACAACAGATCCCTGCATTTTACTTATTCGACTTAAGTATTCGACGATTATTTGTGCGCAGGAACTGAATTATTGTGTTTTCTTTTCTGACCATCACCACTAACTCTATATACATACATACAATGTCATTTGTCTGACGGAAAGTGTGCAACTGTTTTATTTTCTAAAGATCTTACCAAAGTTACAACGTCTTTTAACTGGAATGGGTGGGATTTACAATGGGTATGGCGCTTACAATGTTCATTACTCAACTTATTTAACTCCGATGCCAGAATGGCTAAGCTACAAATTTGTAGTTGAATTGTTAAATAATGGGGGTCAATTAATTTAGCCAGTTTTATATAAGGTACTTCTAAGGTACTTTTTATCGACTTGCAGAAAGGTGACCTAAAGTTGTACGTTTATGGTCTAAAACTTAACCATTTGGATGCCGAATTATTGTAATTAATTAGATTTTTCGATAATTCTAACTTCTTAATGACTTGCGGAATGGATTTAGGATTCCGATTTTAAAAGGAGATACATCAAAATGTTGGGGCTTGTTTTGTATATAACATGTACTAAAATGGTGGTTATTTATTTGTAACAGTTTTAGGTATGGAATTTCTAATTTGAATTCAGATTTTAAAGTGGCATAATTATTAATCCGCTTTGAAAATATTTCCCCACAATTAATTAAACTTAAACTCAAACCTTATTGTTATTGCTGGTTTGAGCTTTTTTCCTAATATTTTTAATATCAATTCGCGGATGTCTTTAATGCCCCATCGCCGCCCACTTGGTTTTTTCCACGGGGAGTTGTCAGCGGCAGAAAGTTGCATTCGCTGGTCCTTGCAGCTTAATTAATCACCCGATAAATGGCCGGAGAGTCGGCTTTTGGGGACTTGGGTGTCCGGAATCCGCACTGTTTACAGTTGGACAAAAAAGCAAATTGTTGGAACCGTACTTTAGCAAATTCACGCCACACAACTTCAGTTACACATCGCCGAAGAAGGGATTGAGGGTCAGGGGTCAGAGGTTGGGGGTTGGGGGTCAGGGGTTAGGGGGCCAAATGCCACTGACATGCGCCAGTAATTAACGTCCCATTTTGGGTTAGATTATCCATGAATAATTGGGAATGACGATAGTCGCGTCTTTGGCACAGGAAGAAAACCACAGGAAAATTGCTTATATTCAATTTATATATTCGCATTTTAATTTCGGAAATATATATGTTAGTTTTTTAACAAAAATTTAAATGCCTTCTTAAAGTGTTTCTTAATCATTATTGAACATTATTTATATATATTTCTTATTTAGTTTAGCTTTATAGGCATATTAGAGGATTAAAGTTTTTAAACTAGCAAAAATTTAAATTCGGTATTCAAAAAGGTAATTATTTAAGTTAGATTTATTATATTCAATCGGTTAATATCGTAGAGTAAAAGGTTATATTGTATAGGTTGAAAAGTAAAAGTCCAGGTATTCTTGATCAAGATCGATAGCCGAATCTCGGAAGCTATACATTTTTAGTGTGCATATATATTATTTTTTCTTTTATTCTTCTTTTAAATTAGTTGGTTAATATATAATCTAATGGATATTTTTCTCCGTGCAATAGTTAGGCGCATGTGTAATGGATGGAGGAGCGGAATCCGATCGGATTGAAGTGGAGGCTGGGATTTGAGATTTGGGGATTGGGGATTGGGATGGGTTGCGCAACTGCACCAGATTGATGATGGCCGGCTAAGTGTAGCCACCTCCGAACCATACCGTACCGTACCGTACCGTTCCGTTCCATCCTTTTTATCCTGGTGCCCATTTCGGACTACTTTCATTCCTCTGCCCCACTTCATCCCCCTTTTCCATGCGAGGAGCGAGTGTTTTGGAGACTGAAAACTTTGCTAATTGCTTTTTGGCCACGGCCACGATGGCGATGCCTGTTGACGACGAATCCGGCGAATCCAACGGGTCACAGTTACAGCATCCGGAAAATAGTAGTTGTCCATTTGCAGTTGAGCTGCCTTGCACACTGGTTTCAAACCCCCAACGAATAGATTAACTCTTCAAAGTAAATATTGTAATATTCAAAAATCGTAAAACTAGTTTCAAATTTCTGTATTTAAATTTATGATTTTAGTTACTCATGGTAACACAATGTACTTAATTGACCAAACGGAGAAAGCTTATTTGATCTGGTTAAGATTAAGTTAATCCATCTTATACAATATGCTTAGATTTTTCTGGCATTGAGAATTCTTTGTGGTATTGTAATCTTTAAGTATCTATAATTATTATTAAATATAAAGTATATTATAAGAATTCAAAGAATATGAAAATAATTGTTATTGAAATGTGATGATTTACAACCTAAATACAATTTAAATTTTTATTTTAGTTTATATATTAACATCAATCTGGCATTTAATATTTATATATGTATTATTTGTATTGTAATTATAATAATAAATTAATATCAATGAATTATTAAATCAGAATTTATGTGCAGATTTTTATTTTTTAAATAAATGTAAATAAAAACATCGATTATTTCGGAGTTTTTAAATTTTTTTAAATTAAAAATCTCAATTAACGTTGCCTTGTTTAAAGTTAAAATTTCTTAGGAAATCCCATATTTTCATAGAACTACTTGGGGAATCAATTGAAAAGCAGTGTAGTTGGTCATGGTCATGCCATCATGTCCAGAAAAGCTGCTCGCAGTGTTTTTGTTGTGCATTTAATTGTGCTTTTTTGGCCGGGCCTACAAATGCCGACTCAGCAGAGAATTAATTACACACACACACACACACACACACACACACACACTCAACTTCGCCTGGACATTTGATAGTTTCGCACTCTTGCGTTTTATAAATTTTGCACTTTGCCTGCTGCGAGCATCTTTGGTTGTCAAAACAAATTTTACCAACTGAGCCGTTCATTTGTTACGTAGTCCACCCCCCTCCCCCCCAAAGGACATCCCCATATCTCGAGGAAATCCCCGGAGAACCGAGCACATGGGATCTCGATGGGTTTTCTCTAGCTGGAGAGATGGAACTGACCGCTGCCCAAATGCAAATGTCATTTTGTGGTCATTCGAATGAATAAACGAAATTAAATGCAAAGAATTGGGCAGTCGAAAAGAGTTTTTGGACTGGCAGGACTGCCAAAGTGGAAGTAGGTCCGGACCATCCTGACAAGGGGAGTTCAATCCCCGCCCCGACTCCGGCAAACCATGTGGGACCCTGCTGATTGACAGCCAACGGAATCGAACCGGAAGCCATCTATGGAATCGATATATACACATGTACACATGAAAGATTACCGCACAGACTTTCGCCTTTGGTCAACCATTGCCATTATTGGGACAAAACATAATCAAACAAATTGAACCGGGAAGTGATGTTATTTTTATGAATATGACACCCACTTCTGTCTGTACGCATAAAAAAGGCAAGATTACTTTTGTTTATGCATTTAAACATTTGAGACGAAATCGATTTGTTTACCACACGAGCAGCCCCTTTTTTTTGTCAGCAATTTTATTTCGGATGGGGAAACCTAATTGGGTAATAATAAATATTTGTGATAAAGCCTCGAAATTTTTAAGATTTCAATTAATGTGATATGATTCATTTTTATTTTTCTTATTATTATTGACTTTCAATAAAAAACGTACCATAAAATATATGTATTCAAATTGTTTTCATTCATTATATAGAAATATCATTAAGATTTGCAATCATTGTGTTACTCTGGTTGAATTTAATACCTGGGTACCTAATTTTTGCATATATATTTAACAAATAGTCTTCTTTTACGGAGCCAACTGGAAACTGTTACAAAAATGTTATACTTTGTTTTAAATAGTGCTACACACTTAGATATATTCACTTTCAATAAGTTGATTATTTACTTTCTTTTAAACAACATTTAATATATAAAAGTACTCTTGTTTGTAGATAAAACCTTCTTTTCTGTCGCCAACTGAAAAAGTGAGTTACACTACACGAAACAGGAATATTTTGTTCGAGCCTTAATAGCACTTAGATATACAATTTAGGAGGCCTAGTTAAACCCTATTCCAAATTTGCCATATTTTTTCCATTAAAGGAAGCTTCTGCTGTTTTAGGGATTTGTGCTTATATAACCCAAGTATCCTAATTCCCCCGGCCGATGATCCCTTTGGCCGCGTTGATTGCGGTCATTTGGCAGCGTAAACGTGTGAGTCGCTTCGAATTAAGAGTCCTTTCTGGTTGCCCAGGACATCTTCTTGCTCCACTCAAAGGCGAAGGATTTGGCAAAGTGGTTGGGTGGGTGATGCCGAGCACACATTCGATTAGCAGTGGGCCCAAAACTCGATGAGTTTTATTAGTAAATAATGGCAAATCATTTGCCAGTTGACACTTGCTGAATGGCCAAGGGTGTGTGGGTGTGGGTGTGGGTGTGGGTGGGTGAAGAAAGGGGGGATGGGGGGGTTGCATGGGGTGGAAGGGACCTTGGACACGTAAGGGAATGTCACTGGCAGGGCAAAGTCAAGGAGCAGGAACCGTGGTCCTGCTAATGAGCAACATTAATGAGTGCTATTTTTCATTGAAAGGACAATCAGCGTGTTCATGTGTGTGCTTGTGCGTGTGTGTGTGTGTGAGGGGATGGGTGGGTGATTTGGCTGAGTGTGTGTGTGTAGTGGGGGAAATGCTTTCTCTCAAGTCTCTAGGGTATTTAGGCGGCCAAAATGTTGCAAAGACGGCAATGACAGCAGGTGCCTCACACACACACACACACACACCCATCCACCACCATATGTGTGTGGCCCCACACACACACTCGCACAGGAAAGGGCCTGATGTCAGGAGCCCATGAAAATTTAATACGAATGCAAAAGAAAGCAAAGAATTTGTAATTAAATTAACCATTTGCTGGCACTCAAACTCACCCCACACTCTTGCGTCGTCGTCTTTGTTTTTATGCTGCTTTAAATGAAATATTTTTGCCCTTTTCGCCTGCAGTCCCTTCCGGAACAAATGCGGATCCGGCGTTGAGTGGGTCAGCGGAAACCTCAAAAATTTCCACAGACTCAATCAGTTCCTTGTCCAGCTCCCTTATGCCACTAAAAGAAAATTTTTAAAATGCAATATGTTTATAACTTTACAGGGTTTACTAGATTTTTGTATACCAAAACTCGAATTTTGATGGAAAATAAATGTTGTTTTCTACCAGTGGCTTGCATTAAAAGCAATAAATAACACAAATCAACATTTTTATCATACAAGTTTTAAAAAAGTAATCTAATGAAGTGACACTCAGTAAACCATTCAATTCTAGAGACAGACATCAAAATTTGCACTTATTTTATTTAAACGGAACTTACAAAACAAAGGGCAAATATATAATTTGTATTTAAATCATTATGTTCTGATGACCTGAAATGATAATCATACAATTCTAGAAATAAAATCAAACTTTTCATTTATAGTTAATTAAAAACGTGTACAAACTGTAGTGAGTATAGTTTTTCTCAGTGCATGTGTTGGACCTCAGATTCGGTTGGGGATTCAGCGTTGGCTTCAGGTTGAGGTCGATGTCGGGGTCTCAGGTCCCCGGTCCCAGGTCCCAGGTCCACTACGACACTCTGGAGAGAAATGCGAAATGAAAAATCGACTTGCAATTAGCAAACATGAAACATGACTACCCCTCCCATCAGCCACACCCCCATTCGCCCTCCCCCTTTGGGCAGGGGTATGCATGTATTACACAGACACGTCCTGATGTCCTGGTATCCTGGCATCCTGGCATTCTGGCATCCTGGCTGTGTGTCTGGAGCTCCAGGAGCTTCGCTGGCAGCGTTGTCAGCATGGTTAATAAGTTACTTTCGAGATACTTTATTACTTCCTTGGTGGTGAGCGACAGCTGGGGTTGGGGTTGGGGGTGGACCGTCTGGGGTTGGGGGGATCACAAAGGGTTGCCATTACCACCCACCCCCTTTCTATCGCATGTCTGTGCGTGAGTGTGTGCAGTTTTTTAATTTATGCGATTTTTGACTGCCGCCGCCTTCAGCGTACGCATACATCGGTGGAACGGGGTTGGAGAAAGGGTTACGGAGTTGGAGAAAGGGGGTGAAAGTATGCGGCACAGTGACAAAATATATTTCACTAAACACTGACTGGTATGACCCATTAAAAACTTGATTTGTTTCAATTTTAAAAATATTTCAATACATTCATAAAACAATAATGTTATTTGAACATTTAATAGCTTATTTAAAGTAAGTCTGCATGCAATATTGTTATATGATATTTCCGGAAAAGTTACTATTTTCTGAGCAAGACATACATTTTATATATTATTTTTTTAAAGGTTTTTTTAAAGGTTTAGAAATCATTCCATTTATATGTCTTTTAAGTAATTATTTTTAAATTTTCCTGATACAAAGTAGTTAATAATAAAATCGGCACTAAATCAAAATCTAAATGGAAATTTGAAAGTTCAGTTAATACAAAAATCTAACGACAGAAAATTCATATCACTTCTTTTTTTAATTTCACGGACTACGTCCTTACTAATAAATAAAGAATAAGCAATTACCTTGGCTCTGAATTAAATAATATAATTTTTCAGCCACTTCGAAGCACAGTGCAAGTGTGCGACTGATTTCTCTTGGCGCCCGAAAGTAGGCAATAGTTTTGTTTGCCGCACGTTATTAGCGGCACGGTGAGGTCCCTTTTGTAGCCCCCCCTTTTTTTTTTTGTAACTCCCGCCCACCTCCACTCCAGACTTTGCCCCCCACCATCCGAGTTTTTCCTTATTTATGCAAATGAAATCAATGCTCGCTGACGTATGTGTGTGCTTGTCTCCTGCTTGTGTGTGCTTGCGATTGCGTCAAAAGAATAGAATTTTTCATTTTAAATTACATGCCAGCATGTGTGTGTGGGTGTGCGTGTATGTGTGTGTGTTTGTGCAAAGAAAACTTTTGTTCGTTTGTTTTTGAAGAACTTTGCATGGAGAGACGGCGAACTGCGAACTGCGAACTGTGAACTGTGAACTCTGAACCGACCTGATGCGAACCACATTAAAGGTAACTATGCAAATATTTTTGCGGCTCACACGAGCAAACACACAAAACCGAAAACCGTAAACCGAAAACCGGACCCGGAAACCCTTTTTATTTTGTTTTTCACTTTGAGTGCTTGAGGTGGTAACCGAAAATATTCCATGCTGGTCAATCGGAAAACTACCAAATTCCCAGGGAACCCAAACCCAAACCCAAATAAAAAAAAACACAATATCCCTCCTTGAAATTCGCCTTTCGCCTTGCTTCTAATTGTGTTTGGCCGTGGGCTCGCTATTAGTTTTTGGCAATCACTTAGCCCCCTTCTGCCCACCGACTGACTATGTGCGGAATGTCTAATGAAGCCACATAAATCAAGTGCCAGCTAACCGGAGAGCATCGTTTAGCATCGCACTTTCAGCAGGAGGTCCGTTTGTCCGTTTGTCCATTGGTCCGTTGGTCCCTTGGTCAATGTCCGTTGGCTAATTGAAATTAAAAACGTTGCCAAGAAATTACTGCGCATTTTTCATTCGATTACCACTGTCCGCACTGTTCAAAAAAAAAAAAAAAGAAAGGAAACAATTTACCACTGATTTATGCTAATGCAAGGACCAGAAAATGAGTATTCGGATAAATGAGTACATGCAAAACGATTAAGATGAGTAATCGGTGAATGACCTTGGGTTAAAAAAACACAGAAATGTATAGGAATTTTAGATTTTCCTCTTTTTTGTTTTTTTTTTAAAGCTCCACCTGAAAATTTTCCACCTGAAAAATATAAATAAGCAGTCCTTTTAATATGCAAACAATTATTCCATTATTTGTGTATATCCTTTATTTGGTATTCGAATTATTTATTTCTTGTAATATTAAAAAAAAAGACAATGATCACATAAAATATTTTTCGGTTGTAAATTACAGAATTTTTTCTTGTCATACAATACAATATTATATTATATATATATATATATTATATTTATATTTAGTTTAGTGTAGTTATTTTAATCATCGTAATGTATTACTTCATTTAGTACAATGATTTTTGTTAAGCCTGCTATTTATTTTCATACTCTTTCGCATTTCGCCATTCATTTTTTTTTGTTTTCAACTTTTTCAATTTGGTTTTTTCTTTTAAAATTCGTCTAAATTACCTTGCGGTTTTTGGGATTTTCCATCTTCTCCGCTCTCCGTTCTACGATTTATTTCTCTTTTTTTATTAAGTTATGTTTAAGTTTAAGATTAGACGTATGATGATACAAAAAAAAAAACGTTACATTTTGTTCAACTACTTGTTTTACTTAAGCTTACACAATTAGTTTATTACGATTTTTTGGTTTTTCGATTTGCCCTCCTTTGGTTGTATGTATTGCACTGAATTTTAATCTATGTTTTCGATTTTATTTTTGGGTTCTTGGGGTCTTGGGGGTTAATGCCTCGTGCCCGATTTCGTAAGGGGTAACATTAAAACTTACGATCCTACAGAGAAGCAGCCATACATGCCGCACTCACATACTGATATAATCTGCGAATATACGCGTGTTTCGTTTTTCCCGATTATATGTACGTTTAGCCACCTCGCAACCCAAAGTTCCCACCTTCGTTCACACACTTAGCCCATATAGTTTTAGATATTCGCTTGATATTACTATTACATTTTTAATATTACAATTGCACAAAAAAAAATAAAAAAAAATCGTACGATTACATCCACTAAGTTTAGTATTGATTATATTTGCATGTCTATAAGTTGCATGTTTACTCCTTTCTTTCACTTTTGGTGTTCGACTTTGCCACTTAACTAAACTTAGACTGCGGGGATATTATGGGCTAATGGGGTACTACGTGGGCTATTAAGTAGTTGCGAACATCTCGTATTCCGTTTGCAAAAAATTGACCAGACATTAACACCAAACAAATGCCCTACATTTAAATTAAATTCTCATATATATATATATATTCATAAATATATATATATATATGTATAGTTATCTATAAGTTCTAGTTTTAGTATTTGATACAGACAAAAAAAAATTGCAATTTATAATCGAATTACACACTTATGTTTGGTTTTCCTTTCTTGGTTTTTATACAGAGTTGCTATCAACACACACGACGAAAGCGTCTAGGATCTAGGATGTGGAACAGTTTTAAGCACTAGATGGCTAGTTTTCTAGACCTAACAACTAGCATGGTTGGGTGACCTCGACCACCAGTATTTTTTTGTTTTGTTTTGTTTTGTTTTTAATTTTTATAGTCTGCCTTAAAGTCAGGCCTATGAATTAACCCCAGTGTTACCTTTCCTTGTTTTTCTCTCTTCTTTTTTTTTTTTTAAGTATTTACACTTGATTCGAGCCGTGGACGGGATGTGGCTCTGTGTGATGCGTAGCGGTCACCAGTGATGGCGCTCAGGGGCCTTAGATGGGCGTGGGCATCAGCTTGCCATAGTCCTGGTGCATTGTGGGCTTCACCGAGTTGTAGACAGGCCTTTCCGCATCCTCGGGCAGCGCATACACATCGGGTGGCACGCAGAGCGACTGCAGTTTCGAGATGTACGAGTCGAAGTGCTCGTGCGGATGCGGATGCGAATGCGGATGTCCGTGCGGATGGGCATGCGGATGGGCATAGCTGACGGGATGGTGCACCGTATAGGGATGATGGTGGTGCGGCGGCGGCGGCGGCGGCACTGGAGGCGGACCACTAAGGTTGCTCGAGTTGGCTCCCTGAAGCAGACCACTGGATCCCCCGTACATGCCACTCACGCCACTCACGGCTGCTGATCCACCCGCAGACGAGGGTGGCGGTGGTGGCGGCGGCAAGAGGGTGGAGTACGCGGCAGCATGCTCACCCCCACCCACCAGGGATCCACCGCCCGTGATCAACTGACCGCCACCGCACACCACATTGTCCAGGCCATGTTGACTCACCGACGATGCGGCTGCGGATGCGGATGCTGTGGAGGAACTGGCAGTGCCACCTGGAGGTGGTGGCGGTGGTGGCAGACGCACGTGCTCCAGCAGCGTGATCACATTGTTCCTCAGGCTCTCGTAGTAGTTGTTCAAATTGGCATTGGGTGGGGCACCACCATCGATGGGATTACTGCCAGAGCTCGGTGCCAAATTGCTGATCGAGTGGTTCAGATCGTTGGCATTGGTGGTGCTGCCGCCGCCAGAGTTGGTGTTGGTATTAGTGCTGCTACCATTGGGGGTGGCTCCTCCGCTGACCACTGTGGTGCCACCACTGGTGGAGCTGACACTAGCGAATGGCGATTGACCGCTGGGCGAGGCCAAAGCGACAGAGGAACGAGGAAGCTGCTGCTGCTGCTGCTGCTGCTGATGGCCGCTCAGTGGAGAAGCCTCCTAGGTAAAGCACACAAAATACAAAACACAAAATACAATATATGTATTTATATGGTTAGATGCTGAGTGGTTGGAGTGCGTTCGCTTGAAAGCACAGACGATGGTCACGAATATTGGTATTCAATTTACTCGATTGGGTGGGGTTTTTTGCCCGTGTACATAAACCCCTGCTCGTGTGCCACACATATGTGTATAGCAATTCCAATAAGAACGGGCCATCACACACAAAAGTGAACACGAAAAAAAAAAACAGGAATTGGGGTTGGGAAAATGTAAGAAAAAAAAAGAACATACGAATCCTGAACGAAGTCACACGAACACCGTGGGCAGAAAGAGACAGCTAGAGACGAGCGATACAAGCCAAAGAGATTGAGAGAGAGAGAGAGAGAGAGAGAGAGCGCTAGAGGAAGTGGGTTTTTCGGAGTTTTTGGAGCCTTGGGGCGCCCCCAAAAAACACAAAGGTTAATGCTGCGTCGACGTCGCTGCCGGCGCCTTTTTGTAGCACAGTTCTCTGGACTGGTTTTTTCTTCTTTCTTTCTTTATTTCATTCTTTCTTTTTTTGCGCCCCATTTCCCTGTTTTTAGGAGCAAATCGAATGGCGTCCTGCGATTTGTTGGCGCCTCGTTGGGTTTTTCGGGCTGCAACACCATGGCCTGCGCATGACCAGCACACACACGCCAAAGGGAGACTTGGATATGGATGTGGGTGTGGGTGTGTGGGTGTGGACGTGGGGTGTGCTTAGGGGTGTGCCACACCCCCTGCTCCTGTCGCCGATTCTGATTCGCCGCCCGATGCAGTGAGGATGCAACGTCACCGATTGGCTGACGTCAACAGGAGGTGGAGTGAAATGCACCGCATTTCGGGTGGATTCTTTACACAGAAATAAAGGACATAAAATATTAAAATGATTAATCCCTACATTCTAGGCTATTGAAATGTCTTGTAAGGGCTATTTATATGAGTCCAACTTAACTTAAATCAAAAAAAAAGTATAAATATAAAAACAGCTTCCAAAATAAACTCATTAACAATTAGGAACCTATTAGGCATACATATATTACTCATATAAATCTTTATTCTGTTCTCTGCATGCAAATATGAGTTTAGGCTTGGGAAAACAAGTAAAAAAAAAAAAAAAAAACAAAAAATTCCCAGGCAATTTAACGTCTGCGTCGGCGGCTGATAAAACTTTCTCGCTCTCGCGCGCCCTCGTTTTCGATTCAACTTTAGCATAAGTTTATTTCACTTTACTTAACTTTACTTTACTTTACTTTGTTTCACTTGTTGTTCATTGTTTTTTCGCCGAGTTTTAGAGAGACGTCCTTGAAAAGTGCCAAGACAAAACTCGCTCAGGTGACGACAGACCGAACTCAAAAACAACAAAAGCCATACTACGAAGGGGTAAAAAGAACTCCACTCAAAGTCTCGTTTGAGTCGAAAGTTTTGGAAAGGGGGCGGGGGCGGGGGCGGGGGACTAAGGGGGGTGCATAAGCAAAACTTTCAGTGTGACCATCGTCTGCAAAGTTCATGCGCTTAGCCTAGTGGGAAATGGACTTGGTCTCATAATTTGTTGCCGTCAACGAACCTGAGCCTACATACCCGATCGCTGGTGCTCAGCTGCGACTCCATGGCATTGATATCCGACTTTAGCCGCATCATTTGTGACTCCACACGGGCATTCTCCCGCTGAAGCTCCGAGATCTCGGCCTCCAACGTGTTTAGATCATCGCTGCCAGTGGCGCCCGAGGAGGAACCTCCTGCACCACCAGATGGATTTGGATTCTTTTCCGGTCCGCTGGTGTTGCTGCTGCTGCCGCTGGAGCTGTTGTTGCCGCCGCTGCCGCCGCCGATGCCAGTACTGCTGCCGCTGCTGCTACTGGTGACCCCGATCCCGACATTGAGGCCCAGTCCCACGCCGACACCGCTTCCCACGCCGCCCATGACAATGTCCAGACCGCTGCCGCCTGTTCCAAGTGAATGGTGAATGGTGAATGGGGAGAGGCTCGTTAGTGGGAGATCTATGGTCAGAATGCTGTTTTTTGTCTTTTCTCTTTTTGTGGATCTGTGGGAGCGATCGTCTGGCATTCCGCGGTTCGTCAATGTGCGCGTGTGCTAGCAACTCAATTGGCACTAGTGTGTGTTTGTGTATGTGTGGTGTGGTGTGGTGTGGTGTGGTGTGATGTGAGTGTGTGTTGAGTCACATTATGTGGAGGACATGGTGATTATCATTTAAGCCAGTTGCACCCGATGCAGCAGTATTTCATTAGGACATTATCGCATTGCATCGCTTACAACTAGGCATCTGTACATACATAGCTATTAAGGATTAACCACTCTAATATATGTACTTTAACACAGAAATTACTAGGGTTCAGAAATCACTTATAAAAGTATAGAGACCATTAGTCTTTTGGCTTCCAAATAGACACCTTTGTAAGAGATTTCAAAACTCTTGACATTTCTGAGGAATTAATCACAGCAGTCAACAGTTCGCAGTTAATAAATTAGGATTAAATGAATAGACATTAAATGAAGTGTAATAGATCATATGGACATTAGGGATAAATCAGGTGACTCGTATGTGTGCAAGGGTTCGCTGTGTGTGTGGTTGTGTGTATGTGTGAATGTGTGGGTGTAAGTTGGTGGCTTAGTGGGTTTTAATCATCTTATCTTCTGGCTTACCTTGATCGACAATCGACAGACTCCCTGGCAATTTTGTATGTACATTTTTGTATTTTTGGATTCTCTGATTTGTGTGAGTTGTAGGTATGACATTTTGTGGTCTGTTCGCATTGCTGTCTTTCTTTCTGTTTTACATACAGACACATATATAATTGTTTTTTTTTTCTAGAGATTCTGTATTGTATTTGCTTTTATTATTAATTTTTGTTTTTCAGCTGCATTTGGATTTTCATTGCATTTATTTTTGGTTGCTGGTTGTGGTTTCAGTTTCAGTTTCAGTTTCGATACGGACTGTTTTGACTGCGAGATTCAGTGGTTTCGTTTTTTATTTACAGTAGATACTCGGCACCGATACAAAACGTTGCGTAATCTAAAAGAAAACGTCAACAAAAACGACATGAAACGAAACGAAAAGAAGAAACACAGAATTAAATTAGAATTAAAACTAGGAATTTAACTGTTTCTTTCTCTTTTGATCAGCTTCTTTGTTGCTTTTGCTTTTGCTTTGTTTCTCTTGTTCGTAGCATACACACAAACACGCACACACACATACACATATGCAATTGTGGGTGTGTGTGTGTGTGTGTTTTCGGATATTAACGGGTTCTTGTTATGTACCGGGTTTTTTTTTGGTAGGATTTTCAGAGGATATTTCGAGTGAGTGGTTGGTTTTCGATGGGGAATTGGTGTTGTTGGAGGTCGAGGGATTATTCGAAGGATTTCGAAACTTTCGAAACGAAAATTTGCTAGATTTGTTTTTGAAATTCTTTTTGTGTTGCATTTTCCGAAACCAAAACCAAAAATAAAGTTATTTCTTGTTGAATATTTGTTCTTTTTTTCTTTTTCATTTTTTTTTATGCTTTCTATTTTTCGTTTGACTTTAGCACACGCACACAAAATTCCAACCGAAAATGTTCAAGACAAAAAGCGAGCAACAACAGAGAAGAGGAATACTATTTTTTTTTTTTTTTTTTTTTTCAAATTTTGTTAAATGTAATTGTTTCTTCTTCTTTGTGTGTTGCTAGCTCCATATCAAGGCCATTATAACCCAACCCCTTTTTCGATCTAGGAGGGATATGGTATATTAGCCTTGGGCCCAGTTCATAACAGAAAAATACACGCAAGAGAGAGACAGCGAGAGAGAAGGAGAGCGAGATGAAGCGTCTGAGATCGGGGTCACTCACCTGTATAACCCTTGGGATAGACCATGGTGACCTCATCGAACTTCGGCTTCTTGATGCCCTGGCTGCCCACCGTGGTGCAGGCTATAGAAAACGTGTGAAAAAAGGGAGAAACAAGTGGAATTCTTTGTTTATTTATTCATTAAAGATCAATTGTTATTACACATCTTTAAATTTAATTTTATTTACTTTTTACTTATACTTTAAAAACATTTGTTTGTACTTAATTTAGAATTATTTGTATGTGACTTGTTGGCATTCGAATTTGGTAAAGTGTAATACATATAAAATGGGGCCACAGAAATTACTAAAAGTATGCATAAAATAAAGTTTGTCGTCTTTCGGAATGAAACACACTGACTTTTGGACTCAAAATACTTTGCTGCCTACTTTTAGGTACTTTTTAAAGCAATTTCGAAGCCACACTGATGAAAATTAAATGATGTATTTAAAGATGTAGCTTAAAAATCCAGTCAAAAGTGTTGGTTTTCTCCGAACAATCTGTACTTACCATCGAACTTCATGGCCGTGGCAGCTGCCACTGCGGCCTTGTGCTGCTCTACAGTGCCGCCGGCTTCCAGAACTCGCATCTTGTTGCGATTGGCAATCGGGCAGCCCGAAGCGCTGAAGGAGGAGGAATATAATGATATGATGCCAATCAACCAGCCACTAAATCCCTGGCACTCACCTTCTGTGGGAGAGGAACTTGCCGGTGGAGTGGCCGGAACCATCGCAGCCCGGAATGGGACATCGGAGGGGCTCGGAGTCCTGGCCGTCGCGCGGCTTGCTCTTCGGCTTGTTGGCCCTGGGACAGCCGGATAGGCTGCGATGGGAGGAGTAGTTCCCGGTCACGTGGCCGGAGCCATCGCATCCGGGCGTGGGGCACTTCAGCTCCTGCGAGTGCGATTGCAGATGGTTGCGGTCCGAGCGCGAGCAGCCCGTCAATCTGGAGGTCGAAAGGAGGGGATTAGTGAAGTGACCCAAACGCACTCCGGGGTCACAAGAAACAGGCCAAGTGGTCGTGGCCAGATAAGAAAACATCTCCTCCATATGTCTGTGTCTGTCCGTGCTAAGGCCTTCGACTTTCGACTTGAAACTTTCGGTTTTAAAGTTTCATTTAATCACACGGCGAGTCAGACGATGAGGATTTTTTACGACCGCTCTGCGGCCACTTTCAGTCGTAATCATAAATATTAAAGTCACTCGACCCTGGGCTTTTAGCGACTCAAGACTCAAGAAAACTACTAAATTTGGTCTGACAACTGTCATTGTGAGTGGGTTTTAAAGTAGTCAACGTTATTGTTTAAAATTTTAAACCTTCATCTAAATATGTTAACTATTTGTTTAATTTTAAGGTTTTAAAATTGAGATTTATAAATATTAAACATGTGGCTTATTTTCGTATACTGTTGAGCTGCATAATTATTCAGTTAACTCGTCACATTAAGGGTTCGAACTAAGTTGAATGCGTTGGTCAGGTGTGGCTGAAACACTTTTCCACTGACAGAGATGGATTGCGGAGAGAAACCGAAGTCCATAACAGAGATGGATGGATGGACAGTGTTTGGCCAATTATTATATGAATCATTAACCACATCGGGTGGACCGGAGGGGTAAGGGTGAGCGGAGGACTCGACTTACCCGTCCTTGGACTTGTCATGCTGCGGGATGTGCTGAGGCGGTGGCATCGAGTAGCAGGTGGCCGGACTGGGCGAGTATCCGCCGGAAACGGGCGTGGGATAGCCACCGGGACCGACGGCCGTGGCGTACGGATTGCTGCATTGGTACGCAGCCGGACCGTAGCCGTGGTATCCGGCTGGCGGATAGTCCGACTGCACCACCATCCCGTAACCGGGGTGCGGTGAGTAACCTGCAAGGATAATAATGGTTAAAGGGTTCCAAATTGAGCATCGTTTGTGTTGAAAGAAATATGAATGGTTAGCCAAAAATAACAATTTATTTTTATATTTTTTTTAAGCATCAAATAAATAGAAGTAGCTCAACTTACCGCTGGGATCCCGATACGTTTCGATATAGTGAGAGCCACCGCTATCCGGCGTGGACTCGCGGCTATAGGGTCGCGGACCGCTGATGTGTCCCACCAGGCCGAAGCCCAGCGGTCTTGGAGGTCCGCTGAAGTCCACTGGTTCCATTTGTGGCGATCGCGGTGGTCCGCCGTTGCCCGGACCCAGAGGTCCTGTCGCTCCACTCACGAAACCCTGGGCATGACCCACCACCAGGCCATCGGCGCCGTACTGTGGACTCGTAATAATGCTGCGGAGGTGGAGGTCAAAGGTTAAAATTATCATAAATGACCCTTAAATGGTAGTAATATTTGCAATATACACAGAAAACAAATACGTTTCATTTGTTACCATTAAATAATGTAATTGATCAAAACGAGTATGATTTCTTAGACATTTTTTTTCTGTGTATGGAAGGGAAAATATTTAGACCCACATACATGTATGGTTACACTGGTTGAAAAATTAAACAGTAAAGTGGCTATTGAGTTCAAAATTGTATATATCATATTTAATTCACATATAAAATCATAATGTTAAATATATAGCATAATAAATTGCGTGATTTAAAGATAAAAATTAATGTGCAAAATATATGTTTCCAAATTGGGTTCATTTTGATTGAAAAGTATTAAATGATTTCAATTTAACTAACAATTACATATAATAAAATCTATTCCGAAATGGAATATTTAAAGAAACGTAAGATTTTCATGTTAAAAATAATAAAAAATCAAAGCAAAAACTACTTAAATAGAGTATCAACTAATTGGACTTGCTACTTGATTGGTTATCCAAGATATTTCAACTAACCTGTGGGGTAACCGGGTGACGCTGAGGTCCAACGTCTGGCCCTGGGGACTTGGAACCTGGGGACTGGCTATGTTTGGACTGGCTCCTGGCTGCGGACTGCCGTTGCCCATGCGCTGGGCGGTGTACTGGTTGTGCGAGGCTGGCGAGTTGAAACCGTGCGGACTGCTGCTGGTGACCGAGGTGGAACCGCTCAGGTCCACCGCCGGCACACCGCTGCCACCCACATTTGGTGCGGGCGAGCTGCTCTGTTTGCCGTGCTGCTGCTGTTGCTGTTGCTGCTGCTGCTGTTGCTGCTGTTGCTGCTGGTGGTGTTGCTGTTGCTGTTGCTGCTGCTGCTGCTGTTGCTGCTGATTCTGGTAGGCGGCCGCAGCAGCTGCGGCCTGAGCGGCGGCCATCTTGACCGACAAATTGATGGCCGAGAAGCCAGGTGGCAGTGGTCCCATCGTGGGATCATAGTGGTACATGGGCCGCGGATACAGGGGCTGTCCGCCGTTGGCCAGCTCCTCGTGTTCCGCCTTGGCGGCCAGCATGAGCTGCTGCTCCTGCAGATACTTCTGCTGCTGGGCCTGCATTTCGTCGGTGGTTTGCGGCAGATAGTGATAGGCGGCGGCTGCCGAGGCCGCCGTTGCGGCTGTGGCCGCCGCTGACCTTTGACCCCCGCCGTTGCTGGGACAACAGACGCCGCTGGGGTCGTACCGCTCGAAGCCCGCTCCGCTGGCCACGGCCGCTGCACTCACCGCATCGACTGCGAACGCTGGCGAGCTGAGGGAACTCAGCGAGACGGGCGGATGCGGGTGCCCGGGATGCGGATGCGGATGCGGATGTCCGGGGTGCGCTTCATAGGCGCTTCTCGCCGTCCCCGGTGACAATTCCCCGCCGTTGGGCGCCATTAGTTCGCCACTCGGACCGACGCTCACATGACTTTGGGCATAGCGCATCTGTTCGTATTGCTGCTGCCGCTCGTCGGCCTGTTGCTGCTGCTGCTGTTGCTGCTGCTGCTGTTGCTGCTGCTGCTGCTGCTGCTGGTGCTCGGAGTGATAGGTGGCTGAAGGATCGGGCACATCATTACCCTCGATGAAGGGTCCTCTCTGCTGGTGCAGCGTATGTTGCTGCTGCTGTTGCTGCTGCTGTTGCTGCTGCTGCTGCTGTTGCTGCTGTTGCTGCTGCTGTTGCTGCTGGTGGTGGCCGTGGGGATTGAGATGCGGCTGGTGCGGCGGACTCTGCAGCCCGACAAAGCGACTCAAGTGGGGGGCATGCAGGTTGTTCTCCCCATTTGCACTTCCGCCGGTCACGTTCGCCGATCCGGAACGCGGCGCTTGGGCGGATCCCGCCGAGGATGGAGCGGCGGGGGCGGGCGCGGCCGCATCCCCCGACAGATACGAGTGCATGGGACTCTTATTATACTCCGATTTGATGCTGGCGACGGGACTGTACTCCGATTTGATAATCGGCATCGTCGCTGGCGTTGCTGTTGTGCTGTTGCTGCTGTTGCTGTTGTTGTTGTTGTTGTTGTTGTTGATGCAGCTACTGTTGTTATTGTTGAGATAGTGGTTGGAGGCCAACTTCAGTTTTTCGAGCGGATGCAGCTCCTTCTCATTTTTGTCCAGATCTCCGGCTAGATGGGTGCGAGAAAAGCAGACCAAGACATGGAGCGATAGAACAAAGATCGGGGTTGCGGTGAAAGGTTCAAGGTTAAAGGTTAAAGGTTAAAGGTTAACGATTAACGGTGACAGTTGAAAGATGAAAGTGAGTTTTCGGAAAAAGGGTTCGTTTTAATCCTATATGATTCAGACACACAGTCGGCTGACTTTGAGTTGGGGCCAAAGTGGTTGGTTCACCTGCTGTTGCTGCTAGTGCTGCTGCTCCCAGACGGCGACTGGCCGATCCTGATCCGCCGGAGGATCGCCTCAGGGCCCTTGGACAGCCGGAGAGGCTGCGGTGCACGCTGCGATGCGGCTGCACGTGGCCACGACCATTGCACCCGGGCGTGGGGCATTTCAGGATCTGCTCGTGCAGAGCCAGCACTGCAAGTGCATGGGAATTGGCATTGGTTCACAAATTCACAAATTCACAAATTCACAGCGGAGACTTCACGACTACAACAACAAGGCATTCCACAGACAGGGACAGAGAAACAGAGAATTGAAGGGAAAACAGTGAAGAGACAGCGATCCTCTAGCAGGTCAAGTCACAAAAAAACACTTCAGTCAGTAGAAGATCTCGTAGAGGCAATCCATCTCAGTAGCTAGTGACAAACTACATGCAATTTTACAACAGAATATGAAAACAGTTTAAACTAGGAATGGTCCAGAAGCAATTTGTATAGAGGATTTGCTGGATAGAAGAACAGAGACTACTATACCATTTCTTATAAAGTAATTCAATCTCGATATGTGTCATGAATTAAAAATAAGTTAAAAAATGTACTAAAAATTATACAAACAAGGTTCTATAGAAGAGGAAGAGAAGTAGTACTTAATAACGAATAACGAACAATAGAGAACGAAGACCTAAGAAGGGAGTGTCTAATAATAACAAATAATAAGAATTACAGATAATAGAAACAAGTTATACAGAATCTAAAAAGAAGAAGTGGATAGCCCGTATATTCACATCAAACAGTTATACTCAAGAATTCGCTATGAGAAACAAAGACAGAGACAGAGGCAAGTAGAAAGAAGAGGAGACAGATTGACAGTTAGAGTGAGAGACGAAGAGTCCAAGATAGAGAGAGAGTGAAAGAGAGAGATATAGAGAGTGTCATAGAAAGAGATAGAGCGACTACACTGGCATACATGGGCATGCGAAATTGAATTCTTGTGGAACTTACATTCTGTGGTGACCTTATCGCGCTTCGGACAACCAGACAAACTGTCAATGGCAGATCGAGAAAAATATATAGAGAAATGAGATTGTTTTGTTGTGTGAGAAGAGGAGACGCTTCTCGCAGGGGATCTACAATATATGTATGTATATGGCTGATGGGTGTACCTGCGATGGTGCGAATACAATCCGGTGACATGTCCTTGGCCCGTACAATGCGGCGTGGGGCATTTGGCGCCATCTACAATTAACCAATTAACAGAAAAACTTAAATTCAACGAAGAGCGAGCGAATGGGGCGGGTGGAGTGAGTGCATGGCTGGGTGAATAATTTCTAATTAATTATATGGCAGGCGACAGCGAGAGACAAGTTGACGTAGAACGTAGAATGTGGAACGTGGAACCCCCCACCCCCATTCCATGGAAAAACCTCAAAAAAACAGCAGTAGCAGCAACAGCAGGCAATTCTTTTACCCTAAATAATTAATTAAAATTTGATGGAAAACAGCTTTGCATTATTTACTTTAAAAAGCTCACGCACATACACACAACATACACACAACCCACACACAGCTCACACACATGACAGTCAGCCGAAGGGGAAGGGCAGGAAAGGCAGGAAGGGCAGAAAGGGGGAAGGGGTTTCGAGACAGCTTCAAAAATCAAACCCAACCATATAAGCATACCCCAAAGACTTGGTCGCCTTCTAAGCGCAACTCCTCGAAGATAAAATGCCGGGGCCCATGATATTTTCCTCCTGATATGTACTATATGACGTGCGTGACATGGGAGGGTTGGTTAATGAAATATTTTTCGAAATATTTCACTGCCGTGTTTTTGTCTATTACGTGGACGGGCAAAATGTCAAACTGCAGCAGCCGGAGAGAGAACCCAAGTAACGGTAACGGTAAAGGTAAAGGTAAAGGTAAAGTAAAAGGACCGACTTCTCTCTAATTAGAATTTAATT
Organism: Drosophila elegans; assembly: GCF_018152505.1. NCBI lineage: Eukaryota > Metazoa > Arthropoda > Insecta > Diptera > Drosophilidae > Drosophila > Drosophila elegans. Next base: position 10,431,714 of record NW_024545513.1, on the reverse strand, counting down.
AAAATAAAGCCAACGTGGGCTTGGGGGTTCTAAAGTGTTTGTGCATTAGAATTTTCCGAGTGCGGGTGGTGTGGTGTGGTGTGTTGTGTTGTGTTGTGCTGGCACATCAGCCAAAAAAGACAACACAAAAAATAAGAGAAAACTAAAGATTGTGTGGAGTCTGGAGAGCATAAACACTCACACACTCACACACACACATACACACAAAGGGTTAAGCCTAATAAGCCACATTAGCAAAGAGGCTAAAACAATAACAATATGGCTTGCCGCACGCTAATGACTTATTACGTATACGCAGCGTATAGAGTTTTGGAGTCCTTTCTTCCGTCAACTATTTAAAAAGTCATTCAAATTATATGAATACCACACACATAGGCAGACATACACACACGCAAGCAAAGAGCTTCTGGCTGAGCATATTAATGCCAAAACATAATGACAAAATAAATATGCAAAAGTGGTTTTTGAAGGAAAACGTGCTCATAATGCTTTATATCTAATCATGCCACACCCACTTACACATCGTTGTCTGTGAAAATTGTGGAAATTACAGTACAGCGAAATTAGTAGATGGCAAAGCTCAAGGCTCAGGCACTCAACCAAAAGATGTCTGTGTCTCCGTCTCCGTCTCCGTTTTCGTCCGTGTGCCTCAGTTTTGTGTGTGGCATAAAGGGTTTACAAGCCATTAGTTGTTGTGCGCTCATGCCCCTGTTCCTGCCCCATCCCCAACCCCAAACCCAATGGCAACCCCAACTTCAACCAAAAATACAAACCCCCATCCCTTAGCGATCCCATTTTCATAACGACAAAATCGCTTAATGTCTTTTTGGCTGCTGAATGAGCTGCAAAAAGGGTTTTATTTTTAGATATGTGGGTTCACGGAGCGGGGGACTGTGCAAATAATAATAACAATAAAAGCCAGTGTTATAATAATCGTCATAAATTGAGTGTCTCTCTCTGTCTCATTTTTTAGGGAACGGGGGTCAGTGATCATCTATACACAAGAATATACACCATTCATACACACACTCTCTCTCTCTCTCTCTCTCTCTCTGTCTCTCCCTCTCTGTCTCTGTCTCCCTAAAGGGGAATTAGTGGGTTGGTTGTTTGGGTGGGGGGTGGTGGGTCATTGGGGACAGGGGACTTTGTTCTGATTTTGCCAATTGAAGCGGTAAACTCAATGCAACAAGAAGTCTCGCACATCAGCCGATCGTTCAGTCGAACCGGAAACGGAAACCCAACCGAACCACATCAAATCGCTGGTGAATTAGCTGCTTAACACTGCACTGCACTGCACTGAACTGCACTGCACTGTACTGTACTGTACTGTACTTTACTGTACTGCATCCATAAAAAATTGCCTTGGAACTGTTAGAACCCTGCTTACATTGCTGTTTACAGAACCGTTTGTTGGTATTCTTCATTTTGAAATTTATTTACTATATGTTTACGGATCATAAAAAGTGCGAAAAAGCAGTGTTTGTCGGTGGATTGTTGTACATTTTTTTTATAGCACTTTTTATAACTATTACAAAACTATTTCATGGCTAATAGCACATTTTTAGCACTTTTAACAGTGGCTCTTAATACTTTTTACAGCACTGCTTGCAGCTTTTCACAGTAGTGTGTTTTAAACACTGTTCAAGGTGCAACATTGTATGGCTTACATTAAGTAAGTATTTTAGTATTGATCATAGCGAGTCAGTGTGATATTAACGGCACTTTTTCAACGAATCACAGTAGTGTTAATAAGTACTGCATACACCAAAACGCAGTTCTGTTGACAGCAATGCTTTAGCCTGATAAACGGATTCCATTTCTTTTTTTGTATGTTAGCAAAATCACAGCACATGTACAGTTTTTCCAGCGATACACAGCGAAGCGCAACCAACTCATCATCATAATTATCACAATCAACTTTTGGGGAAAACGAAAACCACTCTTTCTTTCTTTTCGTGACTATTGGGGACCACTTACCGCGATTCTGGCTGCCCGGCGAGTAACTGGGCGCCGGTGTCGATGGAGTCGAGGATCCTGCTGCCGGACTGTTGGCCGCTGTCGAGGGGGGCGTGGCCACCAGTGGTACGCCCACAACGCCCTCACGCGATGCAATGTCCTGCATGACGGACGCGGCCCGACTTCCAATGCCCGCGGGCTGAAGGATCGTATACTGTTTGCCATCGGCCATGGGTTCCTTGGGCCGCTGTTGTTGCTGTTGTTGTTGCTGTTGTTGTTGTTGCTGCTGCTTTTCGCCCAATTGGCTGGCAATATCGAAGGTGGTACTATTGAGTTGTTGTTGCTGTTGCTGTTGACTGGCAGCGGCGGCAGCGGCATAGCCATAATAGGCCAATCCGGCAGCCGATTCCGCTGCAGCGGCCGCATTATAGGCACTATAATGGGCATGAGCGGCGGCCACATAGACGGAATTCCGTTTGATGATGTCAATGGGCGGCTTGAAGGCCGACGCAGCCTGGGCATACAGGCCCGGGGTCGAGGAGGCGGTGTCCTCCAGCTCGTGGTCATCCAGCTGGTCATCGGGCGACTTCTTGCAGCCGCTGCCAGTGGTAATACTGGCATTCAGGCGCGCCTGGTCGTTCTCCTTTTGTCTGTGGAAACGTGAGAAGAGCGTGGAGGGATTGGTGGGATTGGGTGCTGGGCTCTGGTCGATGGCATGCCCGCCGAGGGTCACATACTTTTGCTTCTCCTCGAAGAGATTCTGGAAGGGCGGTGGATTCTCGTCCTGTTCCTGCAGCCGATAGAGATTGCCGCGCGAATCCGATGGCCAACTGCCCGAGAGACTCTTCAAGGCGGCCTGTGTCTCACGGATCAATGTCTCATCGTCCTGGTCCGCATCCGTGTTGCCTTTGCTCAGGGGCGTGGCCGTGGGCGTCGCCGTGGGCGTGTGCGTGGGCAGCAGGGTACCGCAGGTAGGACTCTCCGGACTATCGGCAATATGCCCCTGTTTACGTTTCTTCTGCGGCAAGTTGTTGTTGTTATTATTGTTATTCGTATTGTTATTATTATTGTTGTTATTGTTGTTGTTGTTGTTGTGGCTGCTCAGAGTGGAGTCCTCGTCGCGACTGCAACGCTTGCGTCGCTTGACGGAGGTCTCGTGATCAGTGCCACTCCCATTGTGGCCGCCATTGTTCTCGGACAAGGGCGTGTCCTTGGTGAGGGGCCGCTTGGAAAGCGCCATTTTGCCAGTGGCTTTTCCAAATTTTATCTCAGTTCCGCTGATCAGGTGAGAAGTCGAAATGAAATGTAAGTTTTTTTTGCTCGATTGTTTGTGTGGATACTGCAACATCATCATTAATCAGTGTGCAGCCTCAGCAGCCGAAATCCAATCGCGAGATGTTTGCCCACCAGACTAAACAAAATCGAAACCAAACCTTATAATAATAATAATATCATCGCAGGTTTGTTTTGAAACAAAGCGCTTGGGCAAACGATTATTTGTTTGACCAAATCTAAACTTATACCGTGGGAATTTTAAATCATTTTCTCGAAGTCTTGAAAATACATGATAATCTAGGGAAAAAACGTTTTTTAATCGTTTCTTGTATAAAGGCTATCTAATTATAAATATATAATTATTATGAAGACTGAACGAGCAAAAGAGCTAAGGAAAAATGTCTGTGATAGTAAAAAAAATCTATTATCAATCTCATTTTAATAACAATTTTCTAAAAATGTTGTTCCAAAAAATTGTTTTGGGAATCATTATAAATAAATAATTAAAAAAACTTATTTGGAATGCCTAACAATTATTAATAGAGTGTCAGAGGGTTAATGGATTGTTGTTACTACAAAGTTTGTTACTGTTCAGAATGGTAATAACTTTGTTATGGCCTGTTCTTGTTTTCGTTCAGTTTTATGGTACCATAAACTATAAATCAAGCAATTAAATGACAATAAGAACTACAGTTTTGTGACACCTTAACTAGTAGCGTAGTAAAGTTAGCTTAAATCTTTAGAGAGTAATGAATATTTATATGTATATAGTTTATGAAAAATATATATATCAAAACAGAAGATAAAAATAGTCGCAATAATATAAATATAGCATTTCCCGCTGCAAAACTTACACAATCTAAAATCACCTATGCATATGGATAAAATATGATCCTCAGTAAATGGATAGCTACGAGTTTTGCCCCACTTTGCTAACGATCCCTTGGAAAAGCTTGGCAATTCGGTCTAAATGCATGATGGATGATTAACGATTCTCGATTTGCATTAGCTTAATTTTCAATTTTGTTTGTCAATTTATCAATGTGATTATTCTTGTTGCATTGAATTTCTTTTACTTGTTTTCTATTATTTCGGTTTCCTATTTTGGTTTTAACACATTTATTTGTTTCTCTCGTTCTTGTTGGTTTTTCTATATACATTTCTATATATTTTGCATTTTGTTTTCAATTTTTGCCTTCACAGGGGCTGGGGGCGGGTCTGGGTGAGGATCAGCATGGTATATACAATATATATATATATATATAGACTGTCAGTATTCAGTTCGATACAAATAATTGCAAGATCTAGTGAGGATATTACAAGAGTCAAATACTTATATGTGAACTTTACCTATTTGCTGAATTCAGTTTCTGTTTCTGTTTCGATTTTGTTTTCGTTTTGGTTGTCTTAGCGATTTTGATTTTGATTTCGATTTCGATTTCCTTTTCAATTTGTTTGTATTTAAACACTCTGCACTTTATTTGTGAGCCATACTTTCGAGGCATTTGTTTGTTTTGTTTCATTAACGATGCGGCTGCTTGCTGATTATGCTGATGTTGTGATTTGTTATTCCACACAAACACTCCGATTTATTTATATATATAGATATAGATCGTCACCAACACAAAAAAATAAGCCAAACTAAAACTGAGTAAACAGTAACAAAAAACAAAAAACAAACATTGCAACTCACTTTTTGTCAACGCGACGACGGCGAAAGAATGTTTAGAGTTATGGTAAAACTTAGCCGGCTTATGAGGCGTATACTTGATGTCAATTAGACCACTCACTTTTTGTTAACATATTTTTGTTTATTATACATTTGTGTTTTTCTTTTTGCATTGCATTGCACTGGGTTTTCGTATTGGTTTTTGTTTTTGATTTTTGGATTTTTTTGTTGTTCTGTTGTTTTTTTGTTTTTTTTTTTGTTTTTAAAGTGGGGAGGTTTCGCGGCGGCGGCGGTGGCGGCGAAGTTTCTTTTAGTTTGTGGCGCTGCCGAACAAAAACTTTTACACTTTTATGCGGAGCTCTGGAAAAAGTTTGTGTCCGTCTTCAGAAAGTTTTTGGGATCTCCGGGCCTGACCATGTGCCCATGAATCTGTGTGCCCACTCTATATATCTATGGCAATCGCAATCGCTGCAATAAAAGTCTGGCGTCGCAGCGAGGCGGCGGTGAAGTCCGGACGTCCAAAACCCGACTGCTCGATGCGTTTGGGGTAATAAAATTTTACATCGTCGCCGTTCTTCAGTCGCTGTCGACGTCGACGCACGTTTTCCGAACTGCCCCCAAAAAGCAAACAAAAAACGAATGGGGAAAACCCTCGTTCGGCTTTTCCTATCGATGAAGTGGGGAAGATTGTCGGGTGGTCGGGCGGTCGGGTGGCTGTTCCTTTCTAGCCTGTTCCGTTCTCGACCGATTTTCCAGGCGGAACGTGTGCGTCTCTACCTGTTCTAAGTTCGCTGCCAACTGACAGTTTTCCAAAGTTGTCGAACTTTCGAACGCACTGCAAAATTGCAGTCGACGTCGCAGTCGCGCCGTTTTTCGGAGTAAAAAGCCGAACTGAAATGCTTTCTCACCCCTTGCATGTATAACAGTATAACAGTGTTGCGAGTCGGCGCACTGCGCCACCCTCCATTTTATTCCGAAAAATCCAACGTCAAAGTCCTGGCAAAACAACAACGGAGGGCGGCTTTTTCGGACGATATTTACTCTGGGCAGCGACGCCGGCAGCACAGCCCACAAATGACTTTATCCCGTTGTCGACTCAAGTGCAGGGATTTCCTCCGTGGTCTCGTGGCCAGCAGTCCGTCGTCCAGCGAAGATCGCACTGGATTCGGATCCAGGTGCAGAGTACCACAATTCCTCAACTTCAACCAGATTGAGATCCAGAGCTGGGAAAGTCCATTTGCAATGCGGCTAATTGACGCATTTTCCAGCTGCTGATTCAGGTGCTGCAGCCAAGCACTCACCGATCGAACCGAGAACCGACTGTCGGAAAACACCGCCATCATTCATCAATCATCAATCATCACCGCAAGTCGGAATCCACATGTGTGCTTTTTGTGTGCTTTTTTTTTCTGCTGTTCAGTGATTAAGATACTCCAAAGTCAACGAATAAGACTAATTAATAGGTGATTTTTTGGAAGAGTGTGCAGGTTTTTAAACAAAATCAAAACTCTCGTTTAATTTTAATTGATTTTCATCCTTTATGATCTTTTATATTTCGGTTATTAATATCTGTCAAATCGAACAAACCGTTTTTATTTTTTAACAAACATAACATAAGAAGATAGAACGATTGGCGGTGCCAATTGATCACAATAATTAATAATCCACTTGTCTTAAAAACAAAAAAAAAAATAATTAGCTAAATATTGCAAAATTTTAAATGCTAAACATTATTGGAAAATTTCCTATTATTGTATTGACAAACTTATCACAAACTATGTTAAAGATAATTAAAACTCTGCTGTTTTTAAATAATTTTTGGCTTTCGGGTGGCATTTAAATTAAAGTTAAACTTTAAATGTGAAGTTAAAATGTTAAAGTTAATGTTTTATAGTTTTAGCTTTTCTTAGTTATATTTGTTAATTGTTCTTTGAGTTTTTAAGACTACCAATTGTTCTGAAATGCCTTGACAGTACCCATCGATATGCTCAATTAATAGTTCTCTTTCAGTTCAATTGATAACGACAAAAAGAACACCGAATACTAAAATTCTTTAACATTAGTTTAGGGTCTTAGGTTCGGCACACCCAATTTTGGAGAGTCTCAGGTTGAGTAGGGCAAAAAGGATGGTATACGGGTTCTTTGATTTAGTTCCTGGGACAAGGGTTCTCGGTGGCGAAAATGGAAAGACCTGCGGAAGCTGCTTGTGTGCACTGGGCCGTAATTAAAATAATTAAATGTGGAAAAAAGTAATCACAAGATTGAAAAGTAATTTACACATGTAAGCAAACACCACGCACACATACACACACGCAGGCATGTGCAGCTTAAGCAAATACAGGCGCAAACAAAGCCCGCAGGATATACGCAGGATATTCGCAGCAGAAGACGCCAGAAGACGACTCCTTTGGTTCAAAGAAAGCAAAAAAAAAATCACATAAGAAGAAGGCCGGGAAAACGCGCTGAAGAAGCGGAAAAGAGGAAAAAACAGTGCCAGAAATGGAAAAGTCAACATGACGAGGAAGAGAACACAAAGCTGATGGAAATCTGCAGTTCGGGATCAGAGGAATGGGATGGTCTCTACAGTATATACTCCCATGAAGGGGTTTACTGGCGGGGAGCTCGAGGTTTCGGGGTTTCGGGGGATTAGCAGCTCGGAGCCCGTGTCTTACGTAAACGCAAAAACACCAAATGATTTCTCTTATTTCCAAGCGGTCGCGGTTATCCCAGGGGCGGGGGGTGGCACAACTGCGGAGGGGGTTGCTACAGGAGTGGGGGCGACATCACTCAAAATTTGCGTGCCTCAGTGTTGCACTGAGCAAAAAAAAAAAAAAATTAATTTATTTAATTTCACATTTAATATTGCAACACAACATTCATTTGTGCTTAATGTAAAATCGCAACATATTTTAAACAACATTTTCTTTGACATATTAAATTATTAATCTATTTCTATGTATATTTGTTGTTTCAGTTGTAGCCTTAGCCTCTTTTCTATAGGATTTTAAAAATGTATTTAATAAATCTTGTTTTAAATCATAATTTATGTTTATTTATAGTTAACAAAATATTTAAATATTACAAAGAAATACATTTTTAATGAAATTTAGACATAAAATACAATTTCAAATATTTTAAATGGTTTAAATTAAGAATGTCGTTTATAAACTCAACACAAAATCATTTCTTCACTTTAAGTAAGCCAAAACTATAATTTTTAGGACATATTCTTATTTTTATTTATATTTATATTCATTTTATTTTATTTGTTTCATTTTTGGTTATTCACTCAAATAAACCTACATCTGATGCTTAAATGTTAACCTTGTATAAAACTATTCAATATAAAAAAAATCATTTTGGCTTATGGGTTTCGCTTTAGTGGACCCTATTTCTTGTTATATTTTAATGTGTTCTCTGTGCAGCTTTCAGTGTTTCGTCCTCCAAGAAATGTGCCACAGGCAAGGGGTTAAGAAAAATAAGTAGTCGACGGAGGGGGTTGGGGGTTAAAAATGAAAAAGGAGGTGGGTGGGGTTTTTAAAAGGGGAAAAGGCTGCGGCTGAGCGGCCACAGACGTTGGCGCAAATCTAAGGACAACAAAAATTAAGTGGCAACAAGAAAATAAGTCACTTTTTGCCCAGACCGATGGGCGTCAGCGGCGTGGGGTTAAGGCGTGGGGGGTGGCGTCTAGGAGAAGGCGTGGCACCAGTAGGCAGACAGCCACAGAGAAAGTAAGTAAGTTCCTGGGCCAAGGCAACGAAATGATTGACAGCGCATAATTAAATTAATTGAGTAATCCACTGGCTGGCATACACACACACACACACACACAGCCACACACAAGCGCAGGGGAGGGGGCTGGGAAAGGGGTTAAGGGGGGTTTTTTTTGGCGAGTAAAGGGTTAAATTCCCAGTGGCTGCGGCAGCAGCACTGCACACAAATGTGCCGCTGATGCGAGGCCTCGCGGTTTCTGCCAAGAGAAAGACATTTCCCGTACCCTCGAAACCCCCTTTCCCCTTTCCCCTTCCCCCTCCCCTTACTCTCCATCCGATATACTCGAATTTTCCAGCTTTCCACCGCCGAACACGAAAAATTCATTTGGGGCTAGTGGTGGCCTTGCTCAAAACTCAGATTCCTGATGGAAAACTCTTGTCCAGTCCGGACTTATATATTATAAGAACCGTCGGAAATTTCATCAATAGTTTATTTATTAACAGCAAGGAAAACCAAAAAGCATTACAAGGAAAGAAAAAAAATATTGTTGTAAAATAAAATAAAATATTATTTTCATATCACTTTCACTTATAAAGTAAAACTTCAAATAAACCACTTTAAAAAGATATTTTTATTATTTTTGTATTTTACGTATTATTTTCATAAGTTTTGAGTACAGAAAGAAAACGGAAATAAATATTTTGAGGCCAATCTATGAATAAAACATGTTAAATGGTTTATTTGGATTATTATTTTTGAATTATCTTTTTAAATTTATTATAAATATAATATTCTATGATATGTTTTTAATGTTTTTAACTCATATCCTTATTAAAAGCCAATAGAGTGGGTAAAACTTCACTTAATTGTATATTTATAAATAAATAAAATATTATTCTCATATATTCAAAGTATAAAAAAGAAACGGAAATAAATACTTTTTATCTCAATCCTTATGGATTATTTGGATTATTATTTTTGAAGGTATCTATTAAAAATAATCACACATTGAATTTTCCCTGAACTTTCTCTACGTTTTCCACTCACATCCTTAGCGGCATTTTCCGAGCTGCGATGTCTGCATAATGAGAAACCGCGTTGCGAAATGAGTTAAAACCGAAATTGAAAGAAATAAGCCGGAATGCTATGTGGCAGGCCCCGAGTTCCCAGTTCCCAGTTCCCAGTCCCTTAACCCCTTGTCGCACACACTTTAGGGGGTTAACTGCGGTGGCTGAGGAGCAACTCAAGGCGTAGGTGTAGCCCTAGCCCGTGGTTTCCTCTTGATGTGAGCCTTTGTCTTGTGATATCGAGTTGCGGCGTCTTCGTTGTTCATCCAACCCACACCTCTTCCTCTGGCAAAAACGCCTTTGTCTCCTTTGGCGCTTTATTAAAATTAGTAAAAATTCTGGATTCTGGAAAAGGGGTTTCCGCGAGCGGATGGTTGTGGCAGAAATGAAACCACTCAAAACTCCACCACTCACCACCCATCTTACAGCATCCAGCATCCAGCATCCAGAAACCAACATCCACCGCGCGAGGCCAGTGACAAGTGCCACAATGAGATTGCCGCGGGCAATTGTTTACGAGTATATCGCAAATTAAGTAGGGCTTAAATTTTACAAGCATTTCGCCTTTAAGAGTTAAGTGCTTTTCTGTTTTTAAGCATTTGGTGTTATCGCCACGCAGTTTCCCGTCCCCCCCCCACCCCCCATTTATTTTTCCAGCTTTGTGCGGATTTCGGATTTGATTGCCAGCAATTCGCCCTGGCATCCGTCTTTGACACTCAACACTCTTGGTTGACATTCCGCCTCGGATTCCGACTGCGACTCCTGTTCGTGCCCCATCTGCCATCCATTTTGAGTCCATCTAAGTTCTTGCCACTTGATGGGGTTATTTTCGGGGAGCTTAGGCTCTTGGCTACGTGGCTACTATAAATTATTGAAAAACGTATTTGGGTGGTTTTTAATTTTAAAGCACCACCTGTATTTTTATCAACCACTTAAGTTTAGTTAGCAATATATACATTTTAAAGGTTAGACTTATAAATAAGATGTTTTGGGTGTGTAAAAATCATCTAAAAGATAAATAAAAAAAGAAAATTAAGAGATTTTCCATTATTATTAAATCTTAATACATATCTTTATGATTGCAATAAAAAAACATGTTTGCAAAAAAAAGTTGGCCTACCTTTAAAATTGCTTTAAAAAATGGGTATAAATAGTTTCTTTTGAGTTAGTGTTCAAGTTTGGCAGCGCTGGGAACATAAACCTTTTTAAATATAAATTGATTTGTGAGTGTTATGTGACTATTTAATCGTTTTAAGTAACCAAAGTAAATAACGGGACTTGCCATTATTATTAAATTTTAATACAATGGCTTTATTAACCCCTTGATAGACCACTTCCCCAAAAACCTCAACGGTTGCGCTCGCCCCAAAAAGTATGCTACACAAACTCACATTCGCTTGAATGGAATCCATTTGCGCCTAATGAAGTGCGTTTTCTTGGTTTTTTTGTGGGGTGGAAGGATGAGTTCTGAATACGCCTGATTCGTGGTTAATAATATTTGTGGCTTATGGCCATTTACCACAAAAGTGACTGCAACCGCAGTGGTTTTTGGCGAATGTAAAGAAGCAACTCCTGCGGCTCCTTTCAACTGCTTGCAAAAAGTCTTTTTAATATTCCGTTGATGCTGCGTCTTGACTTTGGTCCTCCACACTCCATTCCCCTTCGGACTTGTCCTCTTCTTTTTATTCGACAGCCACTTTCTCCCGCACTTTCTCTTCCTCGCCGACTCTGTAATTACGCGTATAGGATGATGATTAACGCTCACGCAGCAGACAGATGGGCTGGGATTTTGGGCCCCTTTGGTGGCAACTTGATTTTGCATTAACTGAAGCAAAGCTAATGAGCCTCTGCATGTGAATCCGCATCAGAATCCGAGTCCAAATCCAAATCCGAGTCCGCATCCAAAGGATTTTTGCGTATTTTCTTTGCAATTAGTTTGTCCTCGCCGCCCGCCAAACACACACAAAAAAAAAATTAGGCAATTATCTAAGCAGCGAAATAATAATATGCATTAAGTTTTTGATTTAGAGAAAAAATAATATTTTTTTTTTACAAAAAATGACAGTGATAAAAATAAACTTTAAAATTATTAACATAAAAACATAAAATTGAAAAGCTACATGACAAATATATGAACTTACTATATGTACTATTATGCTTAAGTTAGCACAAATTTTATTTAAAATATTATACATTTGTAAATCCTTCTAATCTCGAATAAAACTAAAAAAATTAACCAGACTAAGACTATTATTAAAAGTACTTAATCAATGTTAAAGCCAAATGATTATGAATTATGAATGATGAAATATACTAATTTATTTAATCTTGTAAAACACGCTCCGCTATAGTCCCCGCTTTTCTTTCAGTGCATCCATTTCTCCCCCACTTTCTGGCTTAGTTATGAAATTAGCAAACGCATTTTTATGGAAATGAAAGCGGAAAGTTGTCGGTACATAAACACCGAGATTCCATAGGCCAGTCCTGCGTCCTGCGTTCTATGTTCTGCGTCCTGCGAGACTTATTCAAGGACACCGGCTGTTTGGCTTTGCCTTTTGCTTTTGCAATGTAGTTAAAGCCTTTTGCCGCTGCCACTGCCACAGCCACTGCCAGTGCCAAAAACTTTGCCACACCCCCAGCAACCCACCAATCCAACAGGCAACTCGCTTTCATTTCCTTTCGGCTTGGCTTTTCCTCGACTTTTCTTGGCGGCGTTTTAATCAGGCAAAGTGTGAAAGTACGACAGAGGCGGCCAAAAGTTTATGCTTTATACATATTTTTAATATGCCAAGCGTGGCCGAAAAGCTGGGGAGTTTGGGATTGTGTCTGCATCTGTGTCTGGGAAGTCGTCGCAACTTTCTGGCGCAGCTCCCTCTTCGATTCCCAGTTCCCAGTTTCCAGCTCACAGTTCTCAGTTCTCAGTTCTGAGTTCCGAGTTCTGAGTTCCAAGTTGCCAGTTCAAGGTTCTTCTTAATCGGGAGTGGGCGTTTTGTTAGAGACCCCTCCACACTTTAATTAGTCCCTCGGATGCGGGCTGGTATACTCTACTCGTATCGCTCTTAAAGCAAAATGCCGGTTAATTGCAATTCAGAAACTGTTGGCAACACCTTCGCGATTTCACCCAACACCCATCACCCATCAGTTTTCACATCGCATCGCATCGCCCACTCCCACATCAGTGTCATAATCGCAAACGTTAATTGCCAGCAACTATGGCAAAGTCCTGCCATCGAGTGCTTACATTTGCCTGGATCTCAATTGCTTTTCAATGCGATACAAAGGCTGAAAGTGCACTGCAAGAATATTAGCATGTAAAAGGCATCCATTCCTGACTTGAAAGAAACAATCTATTCTATCAAACCAACAAAAATGTACTTTAGGTATAGTTAAAATTATTTTGAATTACCCATAAAAATATTGATTAAATTACACAGAAATTTATATTTTCTTTTGATATTAATAACAGTTTTTGGACAAACTCAATTAATTCGTAAGAAATTTTATCAAATTGTTTGCATTCAATGTTAGTACAGTAGTAAATTTTAATATGATTGTTTTGCAGGGCTCTTTTAAATCGTATAAATAAAAAGTAAAAGAATTTAATTAAATTTATTTGCTTGCTTCAACCCCTTCTTTTTAAAGTGTATCTTTGAATTTAGATCTAAGCCGTAATGCACTTCCAGAATGGCAATTTATTGCAGTGTATGCATTTACGTACGCGTATTCATATCTGCATCTAACACACATCCTTCGTGCGTGTTTGTAAGTGTGTGTGGGTGTGTGGCTCTAACTGTATCTATGTACTTTTAATTGCCGGCAATTAAAACTTAAATACACCTCAGTGGAGGGTGGCTGTTCTAGCTGTTGTTGCTGTTGTTCTTGTACTCCAGTACACAGTTCACAGTACAAGTATTTGTTGGTGCGTGCCAAGTTTCATTTAGTGCGTTCGCCAGTGCGGTTAAGTCACCAAGGTGCTAAGTGCCTTGGATAGTGGACGGGTGGGGGCACCATGGGGTTAAGGTTCCGGGACGGGGTACGACTAGGACCCTTAAATAACAAGAAAATTGCGTGGCAAGCGCGAATACAATACGCACTTAAGCGATTTCGGGTGATTGAAAAGCGATAAGCTGCACTTTCAATGGCGGTTAAACAGGGGTGGGGGTTCCAAGGATGAAGGACCCTTAGAGGAGGGGGGCATATATATGTATATATATATGTATATAAACACCAGGGTGGCGTGGACAACCGCCGAAAGTTCCCACGAAAATATTAAAAAAATGCTGTTCATTACGTGCAAAGAAAAGAATCGCGCTTGTCAGCCACAACATACTCATAAAAGTTAAACTGCCATTAATAAGTTGAAAAGAGAAAAGAAAAAGTAAATGGAGAGCGAAAGAGAGGGGAGAAATTGTGGGCGGGGGGTGGTGACCGCGTCCTTGCTGCGCCTCACGCTAATTAAATTCAATTAAACGACAATCAAACAATGTCAAGCGGAAGTCAAAAAAAAGTTCAGCGATTAAAAAAAAAATGGAGGGGAAAAAAGCAGGAAAATGAGAAACTCAACCTGTCCATGGCAGAGCCCCCATCTCCCATCTCCCATCTCCCATCCCCCCATGCCCCCTTCTTCTACACCCATGCAAACGCGACCATGCCCCCCCTTTTTGAAGAAGTACGCCCACGCAATTGCCCACGCAATGCATGAAAATCGTGGAAAATGTGAAAAGTGAAAGCTGTAGCATAACATTCGAGTAATTATTTTTATTTATCCAATTGTAATATCATTACACTCAAATGGAGTATATGGCTTGGATAAAAAATTTTACGTAATATACAAAAATATATTTACAATTTACTTCGGATTTTTTTTAGCTTGGCGGCTCATAAAATGTTATAGAATATAAAATATTTCGTTGGGACTTACCCCAAATTAAAAACCTTCAAAACTCTTTAATAAGAATTATATTTTAATTTCCCATCATTAAATAACAAATTGTATAGTAGCTCTAATTTAAAATATTAAATACTAAGCTTATACCTTTCATAATTATTTTAAAATTTTGTCATGGGAATTGTGAAAAACCTCTCTCTATAATTTGTATATCCCATTATCCGCTTTCTAAAAAGAGTATCGCAATTCGTTTATCTAGGCTTCATACCTTCTGTGAGTTAAATTTTTTCGGCGTTTTTGGCTTTCGTTTTTTCGTTTTCACTTTGACTGACGACTTTTGCTTTTCGGCAACATTTGACACGCGATATGGCCGACTGTCCACCCATCGTGGCTCCAACCCAAGCCCAAGCTCATACCAAAAACAGATTCAAATTCTGTTGTTTTTTGGGAGTATTTTTTTTGTTTTGTGCCGTGCATATTTTATTTTGCTGCTGCTTGCGTGACTCGTCGTTTGAAATGTTAATGATGACGATGGAAGGGACTTGTGCCTTGATTTCACCAGCTGGTTGCTCGGTCCTCCCATCAACCTGTTGACATTTTGGACCAACTTAAGCGAGCGTGTCACATGTCCAACGGAAAAGAAAACTGGGCAACGGGGGGGGTGTTGAAAAAAGGAGCAGAGTTCATCGAGTTGGCTTAACCCTTTCGGCGCATTTCATTAACGCTCCTTCCCTTCCCCCTCCCCCCTAAAAAATAGCCACTGGTTACACCTTTTTTACCCAGCTATATTCTCCGAGCCTTTTCTTTTTATTTTGATTGCGGGCTATTTCGGTTTTTATTACTCCGGGCTCATTTTGCATGCAGCGCGTCGAGCGGGCACATATATATACATATATATACTTTTATATTTTTTAATGCGTCGGTTTACTTGCTGATGAAGTGAATCAAATTGAGACGGTAGCTGAGGGTTTTGGGTACCCTAACCGGGCCTGTGTAATTGCATTTTTATTACTTGGCCAGGCCGAAAACTTCCATCTCAAGCGAACTCCACTCTGCGAACTCCTCAGCCTCATCTCGGTTTTGAGACCGCCACCGCGACAGTTTGTTAAGTGCTCCGGCCAGAAGGGAAAAATAGGTTGGAGTATTAAGGGGAAAAGTGGGTGAAACAAACTCAAAAGGGTTGCACACGGTGGCAGGGGCACAAAAAATTCATCATCAAAGGTGTAAAAACTTTTAATATGTTTAATATTCCACCTATTCTTATAGGGTCTTCAGCGAAGAAGATGGATAGCATGGGTATGTTGGACTGTTCAAAGGGTTAAAATATCAAAGTAAGATGATATAAATTAATTTAATGTGTGAAAGCAAGAAAATCATTTTTTGGGTCTCTAAAAGACTTAAATATCTTTTAAATACTTCTCAATACATTCTTTTATACAAAGTTCTTTAAGATAAAAAAATCTTTGATAATACATTGTAATATGCATGTTATCTACTGAAATTACTTTAAGATAAGAGCAAACTAATAATATTGATTTTATTAATATTAAAGATATTTCCATGACTTTTACGTTATCCATTTTATTATAAATACTTTCAATACTTTTTATTACATACTATAAATATTCAATATCTCACGTTCGTTTGGTAACGAGTTTATGTTTCTATTGCTAGATATTTATTTAGTCCATCAGGAGTGCAACTCTTGGCTATTTTTTGCCATAACTGCTGCGTCCAGTTGAGTGAAGTTCATTTGAGGAGTTCTTTTGATGGCCAGGGGCAAAGGCGAAGGCAAAGGGAATGGGATTTCTGCTACCGATGGTGGTTGGGTGGCTTGGTGGGTGGTTGGGTGGGTGGGTGCTCAGGTGGGTGGTTGTCCTGACCGCACGCAGATTTAGCTACTTGGCTGGTTGGCCATAAAACGGCAAAGCCAAAGCCGCCTCGCCTCGCCACGAAGATGGCTCAGGGTCTTTGCCACTTTTGAATAATTTTAACCCAAATAAAAAATGATGTGAATTCCTAATTAGGCACAACACGCAGCGACGGCAGTGGAAGTGGCAGTGGCAGTGGCAGTGGGCACAACCCACAAGGAAATCAGCGCCGTTTGTTCGCTAGCCAGCCAGCAAGGATACTCTAAGGATGGATGGAGAGGAAAGTCAAGTCAAGTCGAGTCGAGTCCTTGGGCCTGGGCTGGCGTTATGATGATGGCTAAATGCCAGGACTCTCAGGACTCTGACTGCCATGGCCACGTGGGAATTGAACGCTCCAGCTCCAGATCCAGACTCCGGGAATATTTCCCTCCTCTGACCACGCCTGACTAGTTAAAATGCAAGGATTTCGCTTTTCCTTCGCCTCTGGTTTTGCTTTTTTTTTTACAAGCCGCCCCGCAGCGCCGCATTGACAAATTGATATTTGCATTTAAATTGAAAATTTACATTTGTGCCAACGATGACGATGATCGAGGGTCTACGTTTCGTTTCGTTTTCGTTTGGCTTTTTGGGCACTGCAATCGCCTTGTGGTCACAGCGGTGTAATTCCCATTAAATGCCACATTTTTCTTATTTCTGCCCCATTTCCATATCCTTCGTGGCTTCAATTGGACGTCACTTCATTCGCTTGACATTCGACATTAATACCATCTCGCCCCGCCTCGACTCTGCTCGGAAATAAAATAAAATAAAATAAAAGGAGACACAATTTGCATTATGAAATAACATTTCTTTTTTCTTTCATTGCCGTGTGGGCCCAAAGCACTCCTTAGATTGCTGTTTTGGCCCAAAAGCATCTGCTCCAACGTCCTACGTAGCCAATCTGTGTTTATTACATTATGCTCTTGATTTTTTTTGGGGGAAATATATTGGGTATGTCCAAGGAGGGCAGGTATGTAACTCCCAAATGGCCAGCTGCAGAATTCCTTGGGAGTGGACTCTACACTGTATTCAATCAATCAAAGGTCGTTGCACCTGCACGGAAAGGGTCAAGTGTCAATCAGTAAGATACCTTTGGCTGGTCTTTCGAATAGTGTAACATTCTCAAAGTTTTGGAGATACCCATTATGGAGAAATTTATTTTTGATTTTTTGGTTTATGTTAGATAAATCCATCCCATTTAAAACGGAATGATCTAGTATTTATTTCAGGGAATTAAAAAATAGCTTTGGTGCACTGACTAATAATGTTATTCAAATACCATATACATTAAATACATAAAAACATATAGTTATTCATAAATCTTATAAAAGTTTGCGTTAGAGTAAAAAAATAGTAAATGATTTAAATTTGTAATTGCCTAGATAACTTCCATATTAAATATAAAAGTCTCACTTAAAAATAAATAAAGGAAATTGATTCTCTTTTATAAAATAATGTCAACTAAAATATAACCACCACATTAAAATATAGTTAGATTCAGAAATCGTTTATGATATGACCAGTCATACAGAACTTATTTCATATTATGATATAATATAAAATACAGAAGCGGGTTTTGTTCCATAGGCTAGGCATTTGAAAGTCATGCCATGTCTTGAGCCCAAGAAACTTTAACATATTCATAAATTTTCCAGTTTGGTTAAACAAATTTCGTTGCTGCTCCTTGGCGGGCTGTCCAATATTATTTATTTGCCTAAGTGGCAGCAAGGATGCCGAAAATCCTGATTGGATGTGGATGTAGATGGGGTATGGACATAGGTATGGGTATGGGCATGGGCATGGGGATGGGGATGCGGGTTGAGGCTGCCAAAAGGGTTGCCGGCCGGCTAAACAAAGCCTCATATGCGGGTGCCAATATTGGGACTCCATGTGGGTGGGTGGGCGGTTGGGTGCTTATGGGCTTCTCCGCCTGCGGGTCACGGCATTCGGTAATGGTGATAAAATATGCTCAAATTTGCCAAATATGAAAAGGTAGCAGGGGTCCCAGGGCAGGGGGATTACCCGCAGGCCAAGGGTTCGGACAATCTGAATACGGAATCTGGATCTGAATCTGAATCTGAATCAGATGCTGATTTTGATTCTCATTCGGATTCTGAGGCGGGAAGCGGTCCGAATCTCGGCGAAATGAAAATAAATGCGTTCGCTAAAACCACTAACCATACAACATATAGACTGGTCATTTCATACGACGCATTTGGACACAAAAATTCGGACCGCGGAAGGTCCACCGCTCTCACAGCAGCAGGTCCATGCACTTCGTGTGCGTTCGGGTTTTTTACTCTCTCATTCTTATTCTCATTTTTATGCTCGCGCACTCATTGCACGAGTTCAGTCGTTCAGTCGCAGAGAGGCGCTTTTTGAAGAAGGCTGCCCTGCGCTTGAATTCGTCTTTGTATGTATGCGTGATCATGCATTCTCATACACGGGAGCATGTGTGCGTTTATTTCATTTCGGCGCATCAAGAATATTTTGTCTTTTGCCACTTTTCAAACTTGGTACCCTAAGAATATGGGCGTATTTACTATTGGGTTATGATATAAATATTAATATTATATGTTAAAATATATTTTTTTAATATTTCAGCATACATTTTATTTTTGTTTACAAATTCAAATCAGTGGTAGCAGTAAACTGTTTTACATATATGTATGTATTCGAATTTATAGAAATCAGTCCACTGAGATCGGAACAGGGCATATCGCAGTCGTGTCACTTGAAACACCGACTGCTCTTCAGTGGTTGAGAAAACTTCAAACTAAATCAATTCTTGTCGATGTTTTGCGAGCGGTTGGTGCCTGCATACCCTACCGACGATTGCTTTTAAGGGGAGCGGGCTTTTAGGACACTTGTTTTAAATGTTATGTTTAGTGATCTTTGGTAGATTTATTTTTTAATGATTCGCAGTGTTATTTTAATTTAATATAAACAAGTAATAAATAATAAAATACTTTTTATATTTTTGAAAATTTAAATGGAACAAATATAAAAATCCACATTTTTTTAATGATAATAATTTATTTTAATGATTATAATTTTAGATTTTAATTGTACCAATATCTTGAATTTTAACGAATTGTTTAAAGACAATTAAAAATTAAAAAATAAATCAACCAAAGATCACTAAACATAACATTTAAAACAAGTGTCCTAAAAGCCCGCTCCCCTTAAAAGCAATCGTCGGTAGGGTATGCAGGCACCAACCGCTCGCAAAACATCGACAAGAATTGATTTAGTTTGAAGTTTTCTCAACCACTGAAGAGCAGTCGGTGTTTCAAGTGACACGACTGCGATATGCCCTGTTCCGATCTCAGTGGACTGATTTCTATAAATTCGAATACATACATATATGTAAAACAGTTTACTGCTACCACTGATTTGAATTTGTAAACAAAAATAAAATGTATGCTGAAATATTAAAAAAATATATTTTAACATATAATATTAATATTTATATCATAACCCAATAGTAAATACGCCCATATTCTTAGGGTACCAAGTTTGAAAAGTGGCAAAAGACAAAATATTCTTGATGCGCCGAAATGAAATAAACGCACACATGCTCCCGTGTATGAGAATGCATGATCACGCATACATACAAAGACGAATTCAAGCGCAGGGCAGCCTTCTTCAAAAAGCGCCTCTCTGCGACTGAACGACTGAACTCGTGCAATGAGTGCGCGAGCATAAAAATGAGAATAAGAATGAGAGAGTAAAAAACCCGAACGCACACGAAGTGCATGGACCTGCTGCTGTGAGAGCGGTGGACCTTCCGCGGTCCGAATTTTTGTGTCCAAATGCGTCGTATGAAATGACCAGTCTATATGTTGTATGGTTAGTGCTAAAACGAAGCGATTGATTTTAAGCTACCCACCCAGAAACCACTCCACATTGTCAGTTTTTTTTTCGTCCTTTGTCTAGGAAGGACCACAAGGACCGCAAGGACCTTTCGCTGCAGTTGCCAGGCGAATTTTTTATTCATACGAGCATAAAGAAGCGACACAAAAAAATTGTGTGTATAAAAAATATGAGAGGAGAACATTGGAAATGGAGTTTTGCACAAAAAAGAAACGGCGTATATGTATGGCATATAATAGAAAAAGCCCCGTCCACTTGCTGGTCATTCATGTGTGTCAAAATGGCAAACTGAATTTGTATTCAAACATTCAAATAATCCCACTCCCAGTCGACGATGTTTGCCGACGTCGCACATGCGTTAATATTTCCGGGCGCAATGTCGGCTGGCCATAAAAAATTGAATAAAATATATCCAAATAATAGAAAGGCAACCCAAACCCAGACACTGTGAGAAATACATTGTAAAATACGAGAACAACTTGTAAAAACAAAATCAATCAGAAAGCTTAGTAATCAAAATGTACACTGATTTTTACTTTACATATTTTAAGTCATTGTTTATAAAACAGGGTTATTAAGAGCCTTTATCTTTAGCATTTAACTTTCTTTTTGTGTAATTTTGGTTTTTTGCAAAAGAACAAACCAAAGCTCTTGAAAATCTTGGAACATGTTTAATAGTTTACTTGTTTTTATTAATCCTCAACTCATTTTTTTCAGTACCAGCACAAGCAAAGTTTTGTGACACTGCCAAAATTTCACGCATTGAACAAAAAAAATATGTATGCTTGTATGTTATGTAGCAAAATAATAAAAAAATTTAAAATAAAATTTGCATTTTATTCAATTTTAGCAACATCCGCCTGGGCCTTCGTCATTCGATCGCCACTCGCATTGTTCTGGTTATTTACGAGTTTGTTAAGTGCGCAACCCGCTCCGCAATTTTCCCTTTCGCCAAGTACATCCCTTGACCCATTCGAACCCAATGAACCAGCAACCCATGACCGGACATGGCCGGCAATTTGTAGTCGTCATCCAATAGTTCAACATTCAGGCAGAAATTGGGTGTCAAAATCTAAAGAGATCCAGGAAAATAATGTATGAACTTGAGCTAAAAGAGTTAAAAGTCGGCAAGGCTCAGATCATATAAAATTTGTTATATGACTTGTTTTTGCGGAAATTGGCCAATTTTCAACATTTTGAACTGTGAATGCCATTCGATTGAAAATTTTATGACGAATTCAACGGTATATAACACTCCAACTTTTGGCTATTATTTCCCAGGGTTTTGACAGAAAAACGGAGTTTTTAATGTGTTTTTTTGGGTTTTTGGAGATATTTCAAAATAAATTATTTCTGGAGAGTCTTTTTATTGTAACTTTGCCAAAATAAGACTCATAGCCAAAAGAGTTGCTGTTTTGAACAGCTGACAACCTATATAATCCATCCCCGATCGATTAAAATAAATAAATATTTGTTTGGAACAGAAACCGAATTTTGAAAAACGATTTTTGAAGAATTTATTTTTTGTCCAATTTTCTGACTTTTTTGTAAGGGGGTACATCATCATTTTTTGCGGAAATTGGTTGATTTTCAACATTTTGAACTGTGAATGCCATTCGATTGGAAATTTTATGACGAATTCAACGGTGTATGACATTCCAACTTTAGACCATTATTTCCCAGGGTTTTGACACAAAAACCAAGTTTTAAATGTGTATTTTGGGTTTTTGCAGATATTTCACCCAGAATTATTTCCTGAGAGTCTTTTTGTTGTAACTTTGCCAAAATAAGACTCATAGCCAAAAGAGTTGCTGTTTTGAACAGCTGACAACCTATATAATCCATCCCCGATCGATTAAAATAAATAAATATTTGTTTGGAACAGAAACCGAATTTTGAAAAACGATTTTGGATGAACTAGTTTTATGTCAAATTTTCTGCCTTTTTTGTAAGGGGGTACATCATCATTTTTTGCGGAAATTGGTTAATTTTCAACATTTTGCACTATGAATGCCATTCGATAGGAAATTTTATGACGAATTTAACGGTATATAACACTCCAACTTTTAGCCAGTATTTCCCAGGGTTTTGACAGAAAAACAGTGTCTTTGATGTGTTTTTTGGGTTTTTGGAGATATTTCAAACAGAATTATTTCCTGAGAGTCTTTTTGTTGTAACTTTGCCAAAATAAGACTCATAGCCACAAGAGTTGCTGTTTTGAACAGCTGGCAACCTATACTATCCATCCCCGATCGATTAAAATAAATAAATATTTGTATGGAACAGAAACCGAATTTTGAAAAACGATTTTGGATGAACTAGTTTTATGTCCAATTTTCTGACTTTTTTGTAAGGGGGTACATCATCATTTTTTGCGGAAATTGGTCAATTTTCAACATTTTGAACTGTGAATGCTATTCGATTGGAAATTTTTTGACAAATTCAACGATATAAGACAATCCATCTTATGAATATTACGTTCCAGAGTTTTGATATAAATACAAATATTTTAAAGAGATTTTTTGAGTTTGCTGACATACAAAAAAAGTGATTTCTTCAGTTTTTTTCTTGTAAATTGAAAAATGCCTACCCAAAAGACTGTATTGTAAAATTTTTTCAGGGAACATGTTTAATTTGATTCTATTTCATTAAGACTTGCTGCCAGCCAGATTTAATTGGATTTTCAAAATGCGTTCGAAGTGAAGGGGGGATGCCTTTGTGTGTGTGTGTTTTTTTGGTGTTCCTAGTGTTCCGTTGATGGCTTTCAGATGGCGTGTCCCGATCGACCTTGTTGCATGCCAATATTAATAACAACAATGGCAATAAAGCCTATTAGAGCCGGCACACATTCGGGCCATTAATGAAATACATTGATTTCTGTGTCCCCGTCGAATTTATGGTAACAGCAAGAAGTTAAGGGTAATGTGCAAGGGTTTAATTCCAGTTGCCCATCAAATTGGCGGCGGTAAAGGAGGCATTTTCGGTGACATGTTCATGTCCTGTTCACATTGGCCCCACTCCAAAAAGCCTGTGTTTCAGTCTGGGTCTGGGCCTGGGTCTGAGTTTCAGTTTGAGTTTGAGTATGAGTCTCAACCTTGCGTGTTGTCACGTTATAAAAACCGAAACGATCCCCGTGGCCCGCCGTGGCCCGTTGCCCCGTCCCTCCAGGACATTTGTTGGTTCCGCTCGTTACCAGAAGCGCCAACTCAGCACGAAATGACTGTGATGAGGACAACGTCAACGGGCTTGCACAGAAAAAAACGAATATTAATCGTTTTAACCCAAGAAACCATATTCTGAATAAGATTTCGCTAGCCAAAGCTTACTTAAACCTCAGCTGATGAGTACAAAATTGGCATACACCATTAAAACAAAAACATTTTCCATTTTATTAAATAATACAAATAACAACTATAACCAAAATAATATAGTTTGTCTTGTTTAATGTTTGCTTATCTTGGATCCTTAAAAATGTATATATCAAAATGCTTGGATAAGTAAGTTTGAACGTTTCTATAAGTTTGAACGCATTGTGACTAGTGCTTAAGCTGTACGAATTTTTGTATATTTTATATATATTTTATAGATAACATAAAATAAATATAAAACCTAAAAAAAACGTTTACTCCGACCTTAGTGACATTTTAACAGTGATTAATAGTTAATTGACAGAAAACTAAAACCACCATAAAGCAAATAAGAACTTCAAACTCCTAAGAAGACCTAACGTTAAACTTTTCGCGGTAGTTGAATAAAATTAATTAAACGATTCAAGCTTTGGTTGTGCAAGCTTTTTTGTAGCGGATATTTAACTACTTTAAGGGGCATTTGATGGGCTTGCAAATATGGTTTTTATTAAATATTTAAAAGTGAAAGCGAAGGGTAAAAGAAGCCGTAATATTAAAGTAAAAGTTTCCTGAAACTTTTTGTGGTGGTATAACAAATTTATGGATTTAAGTCTTAGTTTTAAGAACCTGCAATAACGTATAGTTTTATGTTTTTATTCCATATTTCAAGGTTAAAGATAGAGATAAAAGAAGCCGTAATGTTAGAGTAAAAGTTTTCTCCAACTTTTTATGGTTTGAGCCACAAGTTCTAAAAACTTGCAAATAACGTATAGTTTTTTTGTTTTTTATTAAATATTTCAAGTTTAAATATATAGGTAAAACTGCTTTTGGTTGTTTTACCAATTAATTTTATACTTGTCTTAAGAACTTAATAAATTTTAATATTTTTTCAGCCAAGCTAAGGCAATAACAGTAACCTAACTTAACCTTACAGGTGTCAGCATATTGAAAAGCATTTTTTTTCCTGTGCTGCTGATCCTGAATAAGGTTTGGGGTTAGATTGTTGCAATCTCCACCCCTCGATGGCAGGTTATTAATAAATCTTTAACCCTTTGCCTTATGTTTCTGCCACTGTTTCTATTTCTGCCGTTTCTGTTTCTGTTTCGGTTCCGCTTCTGTTTTTAGTTTCAGCCTTTGGCTTTTAACTTTTTTGGTGTGCGTGCCGGGGCTTCCTGTTGCGGAAACGGAAACGCAATGCCGACAGGGCTACATACGAGTATAATCGATTAATTCAATATTAGATTGAATTTATGAGCCCTTTTTCTTGGGCCATTGCACCTGTCCATGTCCATGCCCATGTCGATGCCCATGTCGATGTCGATGTCGATGTCGATGTCCATGTCCACTAGCAACGGCAATGAACTGAGCAGCCTTGCCGAAACTTTCCCAGATCGCTGAAAGTAAAAGAACTTTAACTTTAAGTTTTAGGCACCCAAACACATTCAGACAGAGCGAAAGAGAAATTAAAGAAAAGTCGCGCGCCAAAGTTTGCCATCCCAGAAATTGTTCCGGATAACTTTCGCCTTGGCCAAGCCAACTTTTAAGGCCATAATTGAACATTTTTGGCGCCTTAAAGAGGTGCCTCTGTTTCTGCACTATATAGACTGCTGGCGAGCGAGGACTTTAAGATCGCCATTGGCTTTTGGATGGATGGATAACATGGATGGGGAAAAAAGAGGTTTGCGCTGCCATGGCAGGTTATTAATTAATTGGAGCTGAACCAACGCCCGGGAAAATATCAATGATGACGGACTGCGACTGCAGGCGATTGCAGGTGATTTTTGTATTTCGTTTTTTGTTTTATTTTTTATTGTTTTTTTGTTTTTTTGTTTTTTTTTTTTTTTTTTTTGCCAAGAGAAGCGTGGTGTGGGGCTAAGGCTGCTTTGATGGATTGCAAAAAAGGTACTTTATGTAATGGAGGAGAATGCAGAAAGAGACGGAGCGAGGTGTGTGGCATGTCCCTTATGTACAGTGAACCCCCGGTAGCGATTGCAGGCGTGGCAATCGCCTCATAGGCGCAAGCGTTGGAGCAGCCAGCACCAAAAAACGGGGCCGCCTCCCAATGGAAAAGCGCGGAGGCGTCGCCAAAGTCGGGAAATTCGCGCATGCGCATGCGCTGCTTTGTTCCTCGGCTTTTCCATGCCTTCGAGTGGAGCTCCCATCCCCCCACATCGCCCTCCGCCGAACGCGGCGCAGTCCGAATCCTGAGTCCTGGCCTGAATCCCCAACTGTTCTACTTAACGCACCGCTTTCGGAGAATCCAGCTCAGTGGCAGACGGACCGGCATGGAGCAGATGTCTGGGGCTCCTTTATTCTGGCTCGGCTTTTCTTTTTTCCTCCCAAAAGAAACTCAAAAGTAAACATCGTAAAAAAAATAGAATAGATGAAAAACAAGGGGATGAATAATTAGATTTCTCAGTTCTACAATCCCCTGGCTCGGCCTAATTTCATTGTTTTTTCAGTTATTTTGAATGATTCCTGCCCCTCACTCACTCACTCACTGACTCGCTTTTGGGGGAAACGTCAAATGAAATGAACAATTTTCCCAAATTTCTTTCCCCATTTCCCTGCCTTTTTTTTGGCTTTCTTATTTTCATTTTCATTTAGAGTTTTTTTTTTGTAAGGTTGGCTTTCTTTCTGCTTGTGTTTCTTATTAAGTTGAGCGACAGTTGTTTTTATTATTTTTATTGCCCAAGCCTCCCGACCGTTCATGTAAATCAAAACTGACTAATGGCATGCGAAAAACAATAAAAACCCTAAATGAAATAATGAGCCAGGGGACTACTCCAGGAGCTCTGAGGTGGGGAAAAGTGGAAAAGTGGCAAAGTCTGGGGCGAAAAGTTCCAATGGCACTGGGGGGCAGGCATTTTGATCGAGTGGGTCTGGCCCCCCTTATCTATTGGGCATTGTTAGCCAGCAATTTGCCAATATTTTGCTGTCCAGATAACGGACACAAAGGCAACTTCACTTCACCCTGTGTCCATTTTGGCGCGGATTCGAAATTTAGTGCTGCCAAAAACTGGACGAATCGAGAAAAATGAATCAGTTAGCTAATTATAATTTTGTAGTGCTTGGAAAAGTCAAAAAGAAGTTACATTGCTATATGGTTTAATTTGAAAAAAAAAATAATTTTATATTAAAAGTTTTTTGAAATTGAAAGGCAATTCAATTTTTTTAAACAAGTTGAACGTGTAATCATCTTCTTTGATTTATCTTAAATTTTTCAATAATCGAATCCACTTTTCTTTTTTGTTTTTCTATTTTTATTTTAATTTCTGGCTAAACTCAAGGATATGGTTGATTAAAATTTTCCATAACACAATGTTTTAATAACTTTCATCACACTTGCACTATCTGAATTGTGAACTTCCGATACTTGTGCCAAATAAATAGTAGTTTATAAATTAAATTATGCCTAAAAAACTTAGATTTCATTTGGATTTATTGTTATATTGGAATGAAACTATAGTCCTACCCTACTTTAAGTGCAATAATTTGTAGTAACTGGGTGCTCTTCGGTGCTAGTTCTTTGGTGATCCAAGTAAGCAAGACAGTTGCTCGATAAAGATGCCAATTTGGCATCCCTGACTCGCATGGATGATGCATGGCGACGGGGACAAGCGCCCTTATCTGTCAACGATTCCCAGACTGGACACTCGGGTGCGGGTTTTCTGCGAAGCTCTCTTTTTAATGTGATTATCTTGTAGCGTGCATGTCCATGTCGCATGTCTGCCCACCACTTCCCACTCCCCACATCCCTCATCTTTCTACTGAGGACAGAGGACACAGGACACTGGACTTTTGGACACTGGTCTCCGGATTCAGGACATCTCTCAGCGCTCTGGCTTATCGAACAAATTGACAGGCAGCGTTCGTGGGGTGAACTGTTATTCCAGCATCAGGCGATGATTACAATGATGATGTCAGAGCCAAAAACAAAACAAAACAATGCTCGTGTTCGGGTTCGGATTTGGGTTTGGGTTTGGGTTCGGGTATATATGGTATATATTTTTGGGGGACATAGGACACAAAACCGGACAAGTGCCAAAACTCAACTTTTCACTTGACCACTTCAGACGGTGCCCAAAAAATCCTGCCACATCCTGCCCTCGGGGGAAATAGAAATAGAAATAGCAGAAGGAACATGGCGATGGCGATGGCGATGGCGACACAGACAATGGGGCAAATCACTGCCCAGCAATCGAATCTAAACGAATCGCAACGAAACGAAGCCAATCCCACGGAAAACAGTCCAAAATCGAGATTCAAGTCGAGAGCACTTGGCCATAAATTTATGACATTCATTAGAACGTCAGATTAAGAAATCTCCAGTCGACGCAGCTGACGCCAGCAAATACAAAAAAAAAAAAAAAAACACATCAGACCTGTAAAAAAACCAGGGCTATTTCTGCATCACCCTCAAACCCAGTTTCCAAATTGGGAAACCCCCGTTTTCCTGCGCCTCTGAAGTGGATTTTGCCTTGTTAAGCAAAAGGAGGGGTTTTAGAATAGCTCAAGGGGCTGCAAAAAAGGGGTGGGCAGAAAAAATAGCACAGGCAAATATGCAGTTCGATTTCCTCTAATTTTGTAATAAACTTTTGAACATTTTAAATAAAACAGAAAGGTAAACGACAAATTTTAATAGTTGGCTAAAACCATGGGCATGCATGCGGTGGAAAAAAAATGTATGCTACGAATTTCTTTAAGCTATTCTATCTAATGCAGGGTTTAAGTTTTAAGAGAATTTTGTATTTATTGATTAAGGTTAATTCGAAGTTAATTGAAAATGCTTCAAAGAGTAAATAAGTTTTTAACGATGTGTTTATTTTAATACCACTACTTATTATAAAAAAAAGTTTAACCCTTACTTTATCTTTTAACAGCCGAAGGCCCGTTTTCTCATTCCCATAGTAATCTAATGTTATGATTTAATTTAAGCTTAAAATAATTAAGAGAATAAGCACTTTAATCCATTAAATGTTGTTCAGAACGCCAATGGATTTTTCGCAGTGTTCTTGAGGCCTCGCTAAACGTGCACAATTGGAGTTCGAGATATTGAAAATGACTTTAAAGTCAGCCACAGCTGTGTCCTTTTCGACGGGACTCCTTGCGCCTGGGTCCTTGCTTCTTTTGCCTTATGCCGTCCAGGTGGCTTTTGGTCTATTCCATACCAAGCCAAACCATTCCATTCCATCGGCTTTGCCTGGCGACTGGGTCTTCATAATTAAGTATGCGGTTAGCACGCACACCGATGTGCAGCAGGATGGGTGTGGGTGTGGGTCTGGATGTGGATGTGGATGAGGCGGACGCGGAGGACCAAGTACCAAGGACCAAGGACGAAGAACGAAGGCCAGGAGACGTACACAACTGTCACCGCTGCCAGTGGCAGTGCCTTTGGGACAGCTCGCGCCAGGATTTATGTGCACGACAAACAAACGACCACCGCAGGACAAGAAAGCGCTTAAGAAGTGCCCATGCAGGGGGTGGTGTTGGGTGGTGGCAGTGGGTGGTGGCAGTGGGTGGTGGGTGGTAGTGGGTGGTATGGGTGGTAGCGGCGCAACAATTCAAACAGCTGCGAAAGACAACAACCGCACGACTATCGACCAGCCAGCAAGGTTGTTTTGGAAAACCAAGTTATTTAGCCACGAATCGAATGAAATGTCGCGAACTCCCCACCAAAACCCATCCTAAAAACTCAGAGAACCCCTCTATACAATCCCCCCTTCCCCCCCTCTGAAAATCGTTTGCGGTACCCGCCCGACATTTGGGACACATTTAGCAAAAACATTTTACGTATTCAGAAGGAAAGTTTTGTGTTGCTTCGCGTTTGCTGGCTGCCACCGCCAATGCGGTTGTTGTCGACTGGCTAGCTCCCCATCCCCATCCCCTTCCCCGCACCCTTGGAGGTACTCTGACCCCCCCCCCTCAAAATACACCAACCCCCAGCCCCTGTTATTAGCCCCCACCGCATCGTGTTTGCATTTCGCATTTGGCTTTGCTGCTGCGGCAAGTGGCAAGTTGTTGTCTTCATAACGCGTTGTCGTCGTCGTCGTCGTCGCAGTCGTCGTCTTAGTTGCCGCAGGCGGCGGACTGCCACCGCACCAGTTCATAGCGAAACTTTAACTTTAACAACAACACCGCTCAGGGAAAAAAAAAATAAACAAATCTTGGGTCAAGAAAATCGAACGTGGAATACCCTATCCATTGAGAAATAAGCCCCACAAAACTAGCTTATTTCTCGCATTTCAATGCATATTTCATCCGTATTTTTAGTTTTCAATTTTACAGTTCCTCACTGTTAAATATAATATCCCTAAGCAATTGGCTTAATAATACTTTTTTAGTTTTTTGTGTATTTATAATTTTTTTGTCTTTTTTAAGTGGAGATTTCTAGCTGGTTAAATATAGAATTCTTCTAGAACTTGTTTTTAAATTTAGACTCACAACTTTCTTTGTTTTTTTTTAAAAATGAACAATAAATTTTAAAATTGGTCAGATAGCTAGTCCAAAGTTTTCAGTTAATACTGATATATTTAATACTTTCATAACTCCGTATTTAACATTCTCAAAATACCTGAAGTCCATAAATGAATAAACTCAACATTTGAAATTAATAATATTATTGCTTATATACAATATACTCATGTAATCAAAACATACACTATAGGGTATGGAAAACGGCAATCATGGATCAGGAAAAGTGGGAAATCGTCGGCCTAGGAAAAACTTCCACTGACGTAGGCCATTTAAAGGCGAGCTGGGCCAAAATTATGCTACTCGGAATTTAACAAATGACAAGCGAGCGTCTCAATTAGCCAGACAATTCGAAATGGAGAGAGTTGTGGCTGTTATGCAGATTTTGTTCACGATGATGTCTATATGCCAGGAAATACATGCGAGGATATGTAAAGTACGGCAAAAGCAGGCACTGAAAAAAATTCGTTAAGAACTTGTTCAATATTTCAGTTAGGATAAGTTTAAATTAAGGTTGGTAGTTATCCAATTGAAATTTTAAGATTGAACAAATCATAGCTAGAATTATTAATTCTAAATGGTTTTACATTCAAATGTCAGATGAGTTGATATGATAGCTATAAGCCTTTTTTAACAGTGTACAGCGGAGAAGAATACAAATTTGGGAGCGGGAGGAACACAGCTCACACGCGGGCACACACAATTCAAAATACATAAATAAAATATACACACAAATACGCGTAACGACCTCATTAGCATAATAACGGTAAGTAATGGAAGAAAAATACCATTAAACAACACTTTATGACTTTCTTTCGCTGCCATCGCGCACATACGACTTGCCAGAGTGTTGGTGCGGGTATGTGTGTGTTCCACGGGTGTGTGCAAATCTCAGCGTTTTGGAGGCCAAATCAACAGAACATTGAATTTAAAAAGGACTCGAGGGGATGGTAAAATATATAGACCCAGATGTCTTAAACTGCTATTTATATGAGAACATCTATAAGATTCTATAAGATTTATATATCGTAGATTAAACTTAAAAATCCAAAACAAATCTTCAGATGTCAGTTTATTTAGACTTTCCAAAATCTAATAAGTACAACTGAAAGCCTCATAAAAACTGGATAGAGAAAACTTTATAAGAATCCTGTAGGCTTACTTTTAATACTACACCTTAATTAAATCCCTATTCTCACTCACTTGATTACCGAAATCTCTTTAATTATTCAATTTAAGGCTCTCAACCTTTTATTACCCAAATTTCCATGGCAAATCGCATCTTTTGTCAAAAAGTGGAAATTGCTTAATTTCCAATGGAAATTGTACGCTACTTTTTCGTACCGTTTTTTATTTGCATATTTCCCCATTGTGTTATTCACTGTTTTCTTAGCGAATTTATGGGATTTGTGTCGTTTTTTCCCTGTTCTTCTGGCTCTCAGGGCTGCAATAACATGTTTAAAGTATGTTAAATGAGGCTGCGACCTCGGCGAAAGCCCCCCCTTCGAAAGCCATCCCACAGGTCTTAACCCCATACCGCCGGTCCCTTTAGACAGATAAAAGTCGTGCGCCCCCGAACCAGAAATGCAAAAAAAAACCCCTCCACCCCACGCTTGCCTTGTTTATTTAGGTCTGAGCTAATAAAAAGGCTTACCATCTCAATAAAAGTATTTAACACAAGCGTTTTACTACACTTGAACATTATTTTTTCCTTCTCAGCTGCCCTTTTTTGGGCAGAAGAAAAAAAGAAAAAAATAAAAGGAAAGGAAAGGGAAAAAGAGAAAAGGCGAGGGTTTCCTTGCCCTTGGTTTTGGTTTCATTTGCTCATCTTCGGGGGCAGGTTCTTTGTCTTGGAACCCGTCTGGTGGCATATCGCTCACAAAGGAGACGGGCGGAGGTGGTCTGGGCAAATCCCTTAATCTATGGAAATGCTACGCAATTACCACGACAAGCCGCTCCATGTGACGCGCTCTGGATGCTGATGCCGATGCTGCTGCTGATTTTCCGACCCGAATACTTTCACTGACTGACGGATCCTGACCCTTTCTTTCTTTACTCTTACTCATACTCTTTTTTTTTCATCCTTTTACGGTCGCCTTATTTTTTGTATATTTTATTTATTTTTTTTTTGGGAGTGTTTACACAACCAGTTACAAAGTGCAGAAGCCACCCGGCCTCGACCATCATTTAGCTCACTGGTTCTTTGGCAGAGACCCTCACGTACTGGCCTGGCCTGGCCAACAAATCAAATTTGCATACCAAGTATTATCGGTATCAGTCGCCTGCTGCCAACTCGATTGGCGATATGGCCCCCAGAGCTATGGGATCCTTTTATAATATAGGTATGTATATGGGGGAAAGGGTCTGGCCGACCTTTGACCTCCCGCTACACGCTTGACTTGGAGAGCAGCGCCAGCGATTGACAACTAGTCTAAACCAGGGGGTTTTGACCATCACTAGGGTGAAAAATTATAGAAAATATGGCATTCAAAAAGAATGCTAGACAAAATTTGCTCTGAATGCTCCGCAAAATCAAAGTTCCTTACAAAGTAAAGAAGCTAAAATTAACAAGTTCAAATGGTTTACTAGTATTAACACAAAAAAATCCATCGCATTTAAAAACAAAACTTTCTAATTTCAAAATAAAATTATAATATAAATAGAAGTGTTTTTTTCCAAATATAATTTGGAACATTTTAAAGCAAACTCATATAAATTGAGGTAAATCTATTTAAAAAACTCATTTGCCATCTCAAATAGTTTCCCCGAAGTGTTTTTAATGAAGTTAATGCACTAATCACCTGGGGAAGTGGCCGAGTGGGGAGTTATGATGGCTCCATCCATTAGCCAGGACACTCGTCAGTTGCAATTTGCGAGAAACTATGCAACAATAATTGCAATTCACTGTAATTATGATTGATTGATTCCGGGAGTTTCGGCATTGGGTGGTGCTAATAACGGCGAAACTATGATGAGGCCGAAGGCATCTTAATCCTAATCCCCCCAGAAATCATCGTAACCCCCCTTTTGCTGTCAATGTCCGGCGCTAATGATGAACTGGAAATGTGCCGCAAATGTGATTGAATCCACCTTTTTTTTTCTCCTTCTGAGGTTGGCAGGCAGCAAGGCAACGAAATTAAATTAGAAATAGAAATATAATTAGAGGACGGGGGACTGAGAAAGGGGAAGCAGCCCAGGAATTGCCAATGAGCAAATAATTAAATAATAAGCGAAAGCCGAATCATCCCATTGGCAATGGCATTGGCATTGGCAACCTCCAGCTCGAACTCCATGCTCCAAAACTCAATGAAAGTCGACAGCAAAACCCCTCGCGGTTTTACCTGAAACGTGCTCCTTATTATTGCCATTTCCACTTCCCTTGGCACTTGTAATTATGGCCAGAAAACGAATTCCATTCTGGCCAACAGGAGCTGAATTGTGGATTCTCGATTCTGGTTTCTGGCAAGGGCACCTCAATAACAATAAATCGATTCAAGTGCGCGTAATCGGGCAAATGTTATCCAATAATAAAAATAACAGCACCACTTCAGGGATTTTTTTTTTGGGTAAGGGCTATGGCATGACAATAAAACAGATTCGGAAATGGCCATATGGCAATTGGGGAAACCAAAATGTTTGACTAACTAAGTGATGCTCTTTAATTACCCATTGAAGTTGGTAAACTAATTTCGATTTGTTGAGTTATGTAACGAAATTCAAATTAATATTAGGGATATCTATTGATATATATATACAATAAAAAAAAAAACCTTTGACCAATGGTTCTGTAAATTAAGTATATATATTACTGAAATATAATTTATTTCAACTGAAGGACATTTGTTTTAGGAATCTTTTTGAAATCCAAGATACCAATCTATTAATGGGGCTGGGGTTTTTTAAATAATATCAATAAACATTCCGGTAAGCTTCCTCCAAAGGAATGCTACAAAAGAAACCCTTAAACTGCTATTGCCAAATCGAAAGGATAACTCCATGTAGGACCATATTCAGGCCTATTTTGATTTCAATGAGTAGCAAATCAAGTGCAAGACCATTTAATAAGGACATTTTCGGTATGGGGAAACAAGGATAATCCACGTCGCAGAATAACGAGCCCATTAAAGCCACTCACCTGTGCGCCGGAAAATACGGAAAATACGGAAAACTCGGAAACTCCGAGCGCAACGTCGTTTGGCAATTTCGGCAATTTTGCGACAGTTTGCCGCCGTCATCAACAAGAGATCAAGTTGCCATTGAACCGCTGACGATGAAAATGAAAATGACGATGACGATGATGATGGCGACGCACTCAAACGGAAATCGAATTGAGCAATTGTAAATGTGTGTTCCAACTCCAACTCCAACCCACCCACATATCAAATGATTTGCTTCCGAATGATTTCATTTGAATTGACTCGAAATCAGGGCGAGCCGCAGTCATTTCCCCTCGCTTCACCTCTTAATATCTACTTGATTTCTTTTTGTGAGCCCTCTATTCAAGTTTGACTTTTGCGACATATTGTAACCCATTGTGTCGCTATTGCTTGCACGCACAAAAAATTATGTTAGCCTTCTAAATTGTTTTGAAACAAAAATATTGTTACACACATTACTGAAGATATTAAAATAATTATTTAGAAGTTTGCAACGCAGTGAAGGAAACATTTCCGAACCTATAAAGCATTTATCTTCTTGATCTGCATAACTAGGCGAGTAAGCAAATAATATTAAAGAAAAAGTAAGGACAAAAAGAAAGGATTTCTTTGTATTATTTGTGAATAAAACATGTATTAAGTTTAAACCTAACTAAATACAGACAAACTCTTATAAGTAAAGCTTTAATTGGAATTTTGAAATACTTAGCAGTCGCTCACCATTTCAAATAAACCCTTTTCGTCGTATCGAATGACAATTCATAATTTCCATTTTTTAAGATCAACTTTTTGCACTGTGTATCGACAACCGCGAATTTCGAACGCGTCGTAGCCTAATGAATTTCATTTCAATTTGCCAAGCCAATTTGTAAGCCGTGCGGCACACACACATACTCATACCTAGTTGAGGTGTTGTTTATAGTGTTTGCGGTTAATTAATTCACATTTACACCTGTTGGCGGCATGCAGACTTCGAGAAACAGCCTCTTTTTCCACCCATCCCACTCGGCACCACCCCCTCGTTCATTTTCATTTCATTTTCCGTTCATGTGCTGCAAATTTACTTAGCTGGAAATGAGACAATAAGGACAACAGCACTGCAGGATACTAAGTTGGGTCTGTAAGTACTCTCAGCCAAAGAGACACGAATAGATGGCATAAAACACAACACAAGTGAGTTGGCTTAAATTATTATGACCGCAATTGGTCCTAATCGATTTGCAATTATGCTGCTTAAAAGACTTTTAAATGAAATTCAAATGATTTATTTGTATGATCGTTAACTTTTTAAACAAAATTATCAGATACTAAATTTGTTTGAATATATGTTTTGATAAATTAATTTCTTTTCAATAATCGAAGACAAAAGTTAATACTTAAGATAACTAGGCACGAATAATAAACCAATATATTTTTAATTGAATATATTTAACAATCGAATTATATGTCTCAGGTCTTTTCGACATGTGTTGTAAATTCCAAACTCTTTGTAGATCCTTCTTTTGATTTAACTGCCATCCCTGGCTAATGACTTGAGGGCGGGGGCGTGGCCGTTGTGCCAAGGTGCTGACAGTTCTCGGTTGAACGGACGCAACACAACAGCGAAGGGGCGTTGATTAAGAGCGGTGGCGAGTGCACAAAAAAAAATAAATAAAAGGGGGCAAAGTGGGTGTCCCTGTCAACGTCATTAACAAGTACAAGAAGCAGAGGAGAAGCAAGAACAAAGCGTCATCGTCAGTCTCCCACATTAACCAAGCCCTCCACCCACCGACCACCACCCACCATCCACATGTGTGACCCCCATTGAGGTTGACCCAACACCCCACCTCCCAACCCCCAACCAACGCCCCTTCCTAGGGGCACAAAAGCGCAACAGGCGACGGCGGCAGGCGTTAATTACAAAATAAACTCCTGTGTGAATGTGACTCGGACATGGGCTGCGGTGGAAGGGGGATGTCATTATGGCTGCGAATGACCCGCCCAAAGCACCCATTTGCGTCGCCTCGCTGGCCAGCAGGAAGTGCCGGGACAAAATGCAGACCAGGACCCCGGAATGCAGTTAACTTGACTTGAGGATACCCAGTAATCAAGATAATTTCAAGCCCTTAACAAATTGGTATTGTGATATGTTGGTACATAATAAATATGCTTTCCAAATAACTTTTTCCGTTCCTCAAAACTTAATAAACCTCCTCAACTGTCTGTCTTATCTATTGGTATTGTTAATAATCCTAATATTACTATCGTATGCATATGAATTATATGCATACACTTTACACAGTATATATACATTTTCTTTGAGAAAATAGTAGAATGATCTATGCTTTGATTGTCAAAAATTTTATTTCAAACATAATTTTTTTAAAAAGCTAATAAGAGTGGTCTTGAATAAAAACATTTTATGAGATTTGTTTAGCAAATCATATCTGTATGAAATAAAATTTTAAATTTAAATTATGTACTAAACAGAGAATCGAATTCATTTAATATTCTACTTCATTTGTACAAGTTTTCAAAGATACAATATACTTTTAGGTAATCGAAAATAGAGGGTATAAGGACCAGCAGCAGGACGTGCTTCAAAGCGTTCACATATGCCCAAGTCCAAAGTGCGAAACTTTGAAGGAGGGGCAAGAGTGGGAGCTTCGCTGCCCAGCGGTCGCCGCCATTTAACGGCGTGATTTACTGCGGTCAACCAGAGCGCGCGCGACCTCCAGCCACCCAAGGCACCCATTGCTACCCACCACCCACCTGCCACCCCCTGCGGCTGCCCTCAAATGACCAGCCTCCCCTAGCATAATAATGTTTAATTTGAGGTAAATACGTTTTTTGTTTTTCTTTTGCCAGTGGCGAAAAATCGCCCGCTGCGAGCGGAAAAGCCACTGCTGAGTAGTGCATTAAAATACAGCTGCCTTTACTGACTGCCTTTTTTTTTTGTTTTTTTTTTTGCTTGGGTGTCCCAAATAAAATTAAGCACTTGCCAAATAAACACAGCAAAAGCAGAAAAAAGAAGAGAGCAGAGCCCGGAAAATTCCTGTCAAGAAGTAAAGCAGATGCCTCCGACTCGGTCAAGATGCGAGATGGTCCGCTAATTGAAATTTGTTAAGCCCCCATGCGAAGTAGAAGCAGAAAGTCGAGCACCCATTCCAATAACCTGTGTGCCGACATTGTCAGCAATTCCCTTTGTCCAATGCTGTGAAAAGGCTTCGAAAGGCACACAGCATACAACACACAACACACAGCACACAACACGATGCCCAAAAAAACGCAATATAAATACACAAAGAATTCCCTGGGACACGGGCTAGACCGTCAAGGATCGCAGCAATGCGGAAAAGGAAACGGATGTCGCGTTGGCCAATGTTTCTGTTTCTGTTTCTGTTACGGTTTCTGTTGCTGTTTTTCGACTGGTGAATGGAATCCATCAGGGAATCTGGAAACTGGACAGGGTGGAACGCGGCAACAAGGCGGCGAACATGTTTATTGTGTGTCCATCGGACTGAACAACAAAGGATTCGCTGCAAAGTTGGGGGATTTCATGGATATGGTCACCTGAATGCGGAATATTTTTGCATGGCATTCAGATGAATCAGCCGCACAGATAAATTATAAGCAAATAAAACAAATCTGTTAAGTTTTTAGTATAAAAACGGTTTCTAATTATTTTTATTTTAAAATATATGGTATTCGAATGAATCAGGGAAATATTTATCACCCAATCAATACAAAAGTATTTTATTTATGAAACAATGATGGAATTATTTTACTATTTCTGAATATTTAAAATATGACAAATCGATATATCTCCAATGATAAATGATAGGCATAAATAAAATAAAGCATTCATTAAAAAACGTTTTATTGTGTATTTCACTTTATCTTTTTAAAATAATTAGCAAATCAAATAATTATTTGTATACAAATGGGATACAATACTTTTTTCTGTTTCTGAATATCTCAAATATGTGAAACGTGAGGAGAGTTCGTTTGTATGATTTTCGGGAATCATTTGGACTATGTAAGACACCGAAGCCAATGAAAAGACAACCAGAATGACAAGGACAATGATGAGGATGACAGGTTTCGGTCCGTTTCGTTTTCGTTTATTTTAATTTAATTATTTAACAAACGGAATGCGGCAACAGCTGAACAAACAAATCAAATCGCAGGCCAATCGTCCCGTGCCTGAAGCCATATCCTTGCAAATACACACACACACACACATATCGTTAGACACCCACATGAGCCACAACTACAACTATGATTGGGCTAATGGAGCTAAGGTCGTCCTGTTGTTTTGCCAAAATCGAAAAAGGGCAAATGGCAAACAGCAAAAATCGCGACGTCGATGTCTGGGTCTCAGTTTTTCTTTCTTTCCCAACTGAGGGTAGCAAGGGCATGGCCCGAAAGGTTAATACGGTTTCGCTGCTTTTTCAGCGCATAAGTAGGCAATAGTTTTATTCAAAGCTGCCTTTGCAGAATAATCTTTGCAGGATAATCATTTTTCATAGCATACTTATCGGAATTAAGGAAGTTGAAGATTGAATGAAAATTGCGGTTAATTTAAAATTAAATATTAATATAAATGATAATGGATTGTTTTTATAGAAACCCTTTTCAGCTTATTTTGACAATAGTTTTATATTTGAGGGGTATAAAAGACTTCGAAATACCTTCCAACGACTTTTGGCCTTTCTTGGCCAATTTGGCAAAGTGTTTTTGGCCCGAACCCGCCACCTTTGCAACCGTCATTCCGTCGTGTCTCCATCGACGACATGCAACAGCGGCTGAAAAAAAACAGACCCAAATATCCCAAAAACCAAAATAAAAAATAAAAGCAATACAATATATTCGCAATCGACAGGCGCAATAAAGTCAGTTTTGGCGATGCCTGTCGGTGCCAGGCACTTGCGGCTGGACGGCCACAGAAATGCGCTTTGCCGCCCCGCAATATTGTTAATTTGCGGTGGGCGTGGCAATGATATGCAGGTAATTGGTTTCGCCTTTTTGTTTCTATTTAGCCGCTGCCTGGTTGCCCAGGACAACAGGGCAAAACGACAAAAAACGAAAAAAAAAAGACCAAAAGGACGAAAGAAGAAAAAGCTTTAAGAAAAGAGTTCCATGGAGCAATTGCCATAAATCTGACACGCACTCAGCTTGGCCAAAGTCGCAAGGACCTGGCCAGGACCTCCATGGCCACCTGTCACCTGGCTACGGTGTGTTGCAGTCGAAAAATGCAAATGAGCGGCATAAAACTGAAGCAGAAGCTGCAAAAGAAACAGCGACGCACAGACAGCAAAGATCCTGGATCCCAGATCCCAAAAGCCTTAATGAAAAGCAACAGCGGCAGAAGGGCAAAACACACTCCCACACACACACTCACACTCACACACATACACAGACATGTACGCAGGACGAAAGTCCTGGATCCATAGGTAAAACCTAAAAACTGAAGCTGGAGCTGGAGCTTTGCGTTGTCGGCGCTAATCCTCATTTAATTTTAAAGTTCGAAGGTGTTGAAGATAATTTTTGCACCACCCACACTAATACACACACACACACACACACACAGTTAAATGCTTTTCATTACACTGCGTGAAAATGTAAGATAATTAGTTGACACCATATTAAAAAAAAAAATAATAATTAAGGCAAATATATTTTTGTATTTATGTAACAAATTAAGCCTTACGTACAATTTTTAATTTAATAACTAGTTTACCGGAATGGGAAATTATATAGTTATTTCGAAGTAAGGAAATCCTCATTTAACAATATATCTTTATGAACGCCCTTTAAATATTCTTATGTAAGAATATATCTTAATGAAAGCCTTTTTAGTATTATAGAAAACAATCAAAACCGATTCTGTAGTAGTAACACTATTCAATTGAATTAAATTTGCGTTTTTAGGCGCCTGAGATCAATTGAAATGGTTTTATCACTTAGCTCTCAAAGTTGCCTCATTATAGGGTTTTAATGGTTTGATTTGTTATTGTAGACAATCATAACTCAATTATCAATTAATGTTTTAAGCATATAGTGAATTATCGACATTACAATTCCTAATTAAATTAATTTTTGTATTCCCTGGACTTTTTTTCTGTGTGTTTTGCAACCGCAAAGAGCAACGGTAGCCAAACGGTTACCGCTGCCAGTTTCCCAGGTTTTCCCGCATTTTCCCGCATTTTGCAGCTACCATTTCCCCTTGCGTTTTTCTCAGTTTTCTCACCGGTGGGTGGCTCCAACACATTTATAGAGTGTTCGCACATAAAAATATTTTATGGCGCTTTCCTCTCGAGAAAGGATTGCAGACGATGGCGTCGGGTTTTCCTTGGCGGCTTCACTGGGTGGTTCAGTGGGTGGTTCGGTGGGTGGTGGGTGGGGGTGGCTAAGTGGCGTTACCGTTACCGCACATCGCCAGATAAAATAACGGTGCCAGACATTGTCTTATGAATAAATTGTTATGGAAATCGAATTAATGAACGCTGTGGCGCACAATGGAGGCGACCTCCAAAAAAAAGGGGGAGTTGAGTGGGCGTTGGGTGGAAAGTGGGCGTGGAGGCTGCTTCTTGGGCTTCCGTCTGCTGGTCTCTCTATGTGTGTGTGTGTGTGTGTGCTTGTGTGTGTTAGCGTGCCAGAGGTTAATACCTGAGCTTATTTGTCTAACTCTTTCGCCTTGCCGGCTGCTCCTCTCGCTGCGTAATTTAATTATGCGTTCACTTTGCCGGGGAGTCCTTCCCCCTTCCCCGACCTTGCCCCTCCCACCCCGCCTCCTTTTTCGGGCAGGAGTTCTTATCTCAAATGTCGAGTGTCTGCACCGCAGTCTCTCCAAGTGTGTGTGTGTGTGTGTGGGGCATTAAATTGCAGCATTTAATCGAATTTTCAACTGATGCCTGGCAGCCCAAAGAGATAGTTACTCATAAAATCGAGCTTTAAGCTAAGCACAAAATCTCACATTATGGCTTAATTTCACATCCATTAAAGCCACATGAAACTTTGTTTTCTTTTCACTGTAGTTCCATTATTGAACACTTTATACGAATGTTATTGTCAGAACAACATGAAGTATTTTGGTTTTAAAATTATTAAATTAAAAGAATGATTTATAGACTCAGTAGAACTCATTTCTTTCAATACAAAAATATTTTTAGTCATTACAAATTTTAATATAAGCAAATACCGATAATGACATAGATTGAAATTATAGAAATATTATACGAATACCATTAATTGTGGTTTTTAAATGTATTCCGCTTTTCCTTTCTTAATTCTGTATAAATCTTATCTAACCAAATTAATTTCATAAATTTCAATAAAATAAACAAACTTTACTTTAAAATAAATACTTATATGTTTCTTTTTATCAGAGAAACAATTTAATTTTCAAAATTGTAGTACCAAATAAATTAAGCCCCCTCTTCAATTACGTAGTTGAGTTAATTACGTGCAGCAATTACTTGAGTCGGGGCAAGAATGTGAAGGGGATCAAAACAAACCGCCTGGTTGCATTTAAGTAACCAAAGGACCTTCAGGTGTCATCGACAACAAGAGCATTTCTAAAGCAACAATATCCAGCCGGCTGAAGGATGGCCAACAAAAGGCATTGATATCTTAAGGACATCAGACTTCCCCGGGCATTCCTCAATTTGTTGCTGCTCAAAGACGAAAATGAGCTGAGGCTATAGAGACGAGTCCCCCAAACTCCAGTCATTAACCCATTTTGTGCCCAGTCCCCCGCACTTGGCACTTGAGCAGATAAAGGACTTCCCAATGATACTTTGAAATCAAACACGACGATGTTTAAGGCGATAAGGCGAAGAAGCATAAGACCGAAAGCCGAAAACCGAAAGTGAACAACGAACGAACGGCGACCCATTTGACACACGGCTGGAAATTAAAAAGCCAGCGAGAGGACGTCTCTTTTGAAGTTTCACGCCGTAATTGTCACGGCCGCGTTGCCACGGACAACGCAGACTGTTCCTGAGTGGAAGTGGGAGATGCCGAGGTCTAATGAGCAAACTAGAACACTTTAAGACACCTT
The DNA here is from genome assembly GCF_018152505.1 of Drosophila elegans. Taxonomy (NCBI): domain Eukaryota; kingdom Metazoa; phylum Arthropoda; class Insecta; order Diptera; family Drosophilidae; genus Drosophila; species Drosophila elegans. The sequence goes on along the minus strand of NW_024545513.1, from coordinate 10,389,337 downwards.
CTCTCAAGACTTTATTAATACTTTTTATACTTGACTCAAAGTCATTAGGATAAACTAAAAAAAAAACTATTTTTTGCACATCAATTTCAAATGGGGCCAAAAGAAATAATCATCAAAAGCTGGAGTGTTATATACCGTTGAATTCGTCATAAAATTTCCAATCGAATTGCATTCACAGTTCAAAATGTTGAAAATCAACCAATTTCCGCAAAAAATGATGATGTACCCCCTTACAAAAAAGTCAGAAAATTGGACAAAAAATAAATTCTTCAAAAATCGTTTTTCAAAATTCGGTTTCTGTTCCAAACAAATATTTATTTATTTTAATCGATCGGGGATGGATTATATAGGTTGTCAGCTGTTCAAAACAGCAACTCTTTTGGCTATGAGTCTTATTTTGGCAAAGTTACAACAAAAAGACTCTTCAGAAATAATTTTTTTTTAAATGTCTCCAAAAACCCAAAATACACATTTAAAACTTGGTTTTTGTGTCAAAACCCTGGGAAATAATGGTCTAAAGTTGGAATGCCATACACCGTTGAATTTGTCATAAAATTTCCTATCGAATGGCATTCATAGTTCAAAATGTTGAAAATTAACCAATTTCCGCAAAAAATGATGATGTACCCCCTTACAAAAAAGTCAGAAAATTGGACAAAAAATAAATTCTTCAAAAATCGTTTTTCAAAATTCGGTTTCTGTTCCAAACAAATATTTATTTATTTTAATCGATCGGGGATGGATAATATAGGTGGCCAGCTGTTCAAAACAGAATCTCTTTTGGCTATGAGTCTTATTTTGGCAAAGTTACAACAAAAAGACTCTCAGGAAATAATTCTGTTTGAAATATCTGCAAAAACCCAAAATACACATTTAAAACTTGGTTTTTGTGTCAAAACCCTGGGAAATAAAGGTCTAAAGTTGGAATGTCATACACCGTTGAATTCGTCATAAAATTTCCAACCGAATGGCATTCACAGTTCAAAATCTTGAAAATCAACCAATTTCCGCAAAAAATGATGATGTACCCCCTTACAAAAAAGTCAGAAAATTGGACAAAAAATAAATTCTTCAAAAATCGTTTTTCAAAATTCGGTTTCTGTTCCAAACAAATATTTATTTATTTTAATCGATCGGGGATGGATTATATAGGTTGTCAGCTGTTTAAAACAGCAACTCTTTTGGCTATGAGTCTTATTTTGGCAAAGTTACAACAAAAAGACTCTCAGGAAATAATTCTGGGTGAAATATCTGCAAAAACCCAAAATACACATTTAAAACTTGGTTTTTGTGTCAAAACCCTGGGAAATAAAGGTCTAAAGTTGGAATGTCATACACCGTTGAATTCGTCATAAAATTTCCAATCGAATGGCATTCACAGTTCAAAATGTTGAAAATCAACCTATTTCCGCAAAAAATGATGATGTACCCCCTTACAAAAAAGTCAGAAAATTTGACATAAAATTAGTTCATCCAAAATCGTTTTTCAAAATTCGGTTTCTGTTCCATACAAATATTTATTTATTTTAATCGATCGGGGATGGATAGTATAAGTTGCCAGCTGTTCAAAACAGCAACTCTTGTTGCTCCCTCCCAAAAAAAGGGGCCTGTCTAGGCACTGCAGTTGGTCTAATTAAATATGAACATGTATTATACGAGTAGAATCACCAAAATTCCAAGAATACCGCTTTAAATACCTCAGACACATTGAAGACGCTGCCCGAAAGTCCCGCGAGTCGCATCTGCATATCAGCTGGGCCCACTCCATGCCAGGATATATGGCCCCGGCTCCTTGAAAGGATATCGGATGTTGGAGGCGAGTGCGTGTGCTCGGGTTAAAGCTAAATGGCCCGTGGAACACGGCAGACGATGGATGGATGGGTTGCGATGGCTTCGCCGGGTTCTCCGTTCTGGGTTCGCTTTTGCCTCTTCTAATGCAATTGATGTGCGGCGGAAAAATGGGGGAGTGACTGAGGCATTGAGGCGGCAACCTAATAAAAGGAACGAAAACAACTTGTTTTCCAATTTTACAATTTAACAAGTTGCCATTAGACGACGTCGCCTGGCGCAAGTCGTTAGTCCTTGGTCCTTGGTCCTTCGCCATTCGCAATCCTTTTGCCTGAGCCGCCAAAACCAAACCAAACCAAACCAAACCATCACCATCACCAACAACAACAAGAGCGAGGGCAAAAGAATTTCAAAGAAAATCGACTGCTATTGGATTCCAGGCTCCCAGGCTCAAAGGCTTACCGGAACAGGGAAATAAAATAAAATAAAATCAAGCCAAAAGGCAGCAGAAACAGAATCAGAACGACGAATAAAGAACCCCCTCCCCAAAAATCAAAAAGAAAAAACACCAGAGCCCGAAAATTTTTCTCGGGCAAAGCGTACAAATTTTTCGAATTGTTCGCTAGAGACTAATAAAATCAACGACGTGGAACTTTAAGCCGTTCCCATGGACCAGCCCCGAAAAAATTGTGGGCTGGGGAGCCAGAGACAATGAGTCGTCGTTGGCGACGTCTCACATGCAGCACCCGCAACCGGAACAAGTCGCCAGGAAATAGATCACTCCCCGACCGAAACATACCCAGTAGAAAGAGTTTTACATCACTTTTACATCACATCTACATCACTTATAGATAAGCATATGGTTTTCACATATTATTAAAAATATGTATAGTAATCAAGGTTTAACAACACTGCAGTGATAGTCAGTTTAGACTATTTAAGTCTATATGTAGAATATTTGAAATTGGAAATGGAATTGACATATACAAAATTTTTCATTAAATTTTTGTCGGGGTAATAGTATTATAATTTATCAATTTAATTTTTAAATAAAAACTAATTTGCTTATTATTTTATACACAAAAAGAATTGTTTTTATATATCTAGAAATGGAGCAGATTTATCTTCACATAATATACCTCTGTTTTACTCGAAACACAAGGTATTTGCAGGACCAATGCCAGGACCAAAAGCAGGACCGGCAGGACGACCAAAAACAGGACCAAGAAAGGACCGGGATAAGAACGAGGACCAGAAGAGCCCGCGAACCAGCCAAAAGTTATTAAACAGTTAAGCGGCGTCGCACGTCGTCGCGTTTTGGTCTTCCAAGTCTGAGATTTACCAGCAAACTCACCCACATATTTATCCGTCCGATTTATATACATAATATATGTATATGTACTATACAAGGAGATCCACGTATTCACGACGGAAGAGTTGAGAGTCCTGGTCCGGGGCCCTTTGTTGGTTGCCAGGTCGAAGACGCAGCCAACGTTGTCTAATTTATATTTAGCAACGATGCCAGTGGTTAGAAGAGGGGATGCCAAAAAACTGGCGGACTGGGGGGACCACTGGGCTTGTAGGCCTTAATCAGCCGGCCGCCATTAATAAATCAGAGTCATTAAAAATGCAGCTGCCAGTGAATGGAAAAAAGGCCAGCGAACAAAGTAATAGAAAAAAGAGTGGCCATCGCTTAAAGTCGACGAAGTGCGAATGCTCTTTAATTAATTATAAATCGTTAATAAAGTTTGCAAGTATTTGGGAAAAAACAAATAAAAAAACCCAAACCCAAAATTTTAAAGTAAGAAAAAATGTTATTTTCTTAAATATACATTTTTCAAAACCATCTATTTCTGAAAAATTGTTTTTTTTTCATGATAAAAAGTAAAACAATTTCTTTAAGATTAGAGTAAGTTCGATCAGCAATTTGGGATGGCCAGAGTAAAGGTAAAATACAAATTGGAAATCGAATGAAAGGACGACGGTCGCCTTAAGCTGTGGCCAGATTTTTGGGGTCCTGAAAGGCGTTCGCATCCGCGGATTCGCGGGACGCGCTGGATTCATTCATTAAGCAGCCGGAGAGAGAATCACACAAAGGGACACTTTACAGCCGAATGAATCTAATTAAAATGTAATTATAAATGTAACCGTTAAGCGGAAGTATCCGCGGGATACCAGCCGGCCAAGGAGCCAAGGATATCTGGATCTCAATCCGAATCTGGGACCAAAAAAAAAAAAAAACAGAAAATGCGAATAATGAGAACGAAAATAAAAAATTAAAAGCGACAAGCAGCAAACCCCTTAATCATGACGCCCTGGCGCCCTCGATTTATGCCTTTCCCTTTTTTTTTTGTACTTCCACCGTTTTCTATTATTTTTCTTGATTTTCTTAAAGTTATCTTAAAGATGAATTGAATTGGTTTGGGGGAGAGTGGGAAATGGTATGCAAACGAAGGGACAGGACACAGGATAGGACACAATTTGCTTTTGGCTTGTGTGCAATAAAACTAAACTTAATGAAATTTAAAACCATTCGAGACGCACACACACACACGTCTTGGGCGAAAGTTTGGCAACAAATACCAGCCGAGCAGCCAGCCGAACCAGCTGGCCAGGAATCCTTAGAGTCCTGCGGGACCTGCAAGTCTTAAGTCTCCAGTCTTCAAGTTTCTGGGTGGCCCAAAACGTTTGACCTCCTGCACACCCGCCCATTCTGATATCCTGATATCCTGAATGGCTGTTGCTGTTTCTGTATCTGTGTCTGTTGTCCTAAGCCGGCTCTAAGTGCGTGTCCTGGTCATGTAATCGCATTTCAATTTAAAGTCATTCATTCAGATGCTGGCCAAACAACAGGCGATGGCCAAAAACGCCCAAGACGCCCAACACACATGGGTTGGCCAAGAAAATTGAAAAATATTCCGGCATCTGTACGTGTGTGTCTCTGGCTTCAAAGATGGTCAAGTCGAAAAGTCAGCACAAAAAAACTATCGGCAGTAAGCCAAGTTCTTGACGTGTTTCAAAAGTTTTGAACTAGAAAATGGAAGACAAACTAATTTTAAAGGCTTTTGAAATTATCTCAAAAATTATTTATTTTAATAAAGAGTTTTTGAAGAACGATAAAAGGTTTTTCTTTGCAATTTTCTGTTTAGAAGTTGCATTTATTTAACATATTATGATGCTTATGATGCATTTCAAAGTGTGTTCAATTAATATTAATGTTCAATTGTATCAAATAATATGTTTGGAAAATATGTTTTCTTTGTCTGGTTTTCGTATGAATTAAATGCATATTATATTATTTTAAATTTAATTGTACAAAGTATTTTATTTATGTATGGAAATGGGACCGTTAAAAGTATAGACAGATGGCAGGATATTTTACTGAGACAAATGTATATTTTTCTACATTAGAGAATATTTGTTTCAACCATCAACCCATCTCTATCTACATATACAAACACACACGAATTTCTGCACACTCGTTTGCATGCGCTCCCATTTGAGTGTGTAGGAATAGTTTGACACTTGCAATGCACATAAATTTTGGACACTGTCACTGCTGCTGTTGACCGACCTCTTGACCCCCCAGAATACTCCCAAGACCCCTTTGAAAAGCCATTCCTTTTGCAAACCCCGCCATAGCACCCCTTCTACCAACCCATTCTTGGGGCAAAAATGCAGCAAAGTCGTAAAGCGCTTTTAAGCACACAAATTAACCACAGAACATGGCAGGCAGAGCACCACCCACAACCCACCACCCACCACCCACTATTCTCAACCATCTACCCCATCCAAAATTTTCGGGGGGCAGGGCATCCATTCTGTTTGTCTATTTCGTTGTTTATTTGTTTTTGTGTGCACTCAAGGATTTCTAAGAACTTTAACTTGCCAAAATGTGCACACACGCATGTGTGCGTGAGAGTCCTTTAGAGTGTTTTTGGGTGGACGTGGACCCAAGATTCATTTGCACTGCCCCTTACTGGAAACTTAACATTGCGCAGTGACCATTAACGAATTTTCAACTATGTACATTCCGTCGCCCCCCCCTTCCACTGCCACGCCCCCCCTTTTGGTAACTGTCCAGGACACGAAAGGACACGCATGACTGCCCAAGGAAAAAGTGTGTGCGGGGAGGGGTTTGAGATTTTCCTTAGCCCTGGCTTTGTGCTAAGATCGTTGGAGGAAATTAATATTCCACTTCTGGCACTTACTTACGCTCCGTAAATGCTTGAGCACCCTAAAGCGGTAGACCCATCCCAAAGTATATATTTATATATATATATATATATCTATAGCTCGACGACTCCACAGAAAAATGCATAATCACTTCATTAGCGAGGGGCAAAACCAGAAGTGTAGAGAGAAAAAACGCAGAGCGCGCAAAGAAAGCCAAGTAAATTACGCGTTTCCCACAGCGGCGCCACATCAAAGTGACCAATCTCCTAAACCACCCAAAAAAAAAAAAGGGAACCATCCTCCTCGGTGGTGCATTCCCCAAAGAACTCGGCCATCTCACAATTAGACGCACAAAGTCAAACGTCAACAAATTATAGCCACATGGGCGGACAGCCCAACAAAACCCTCCCCCCTTTTTATTTTTGGGTGTGGGACTTTCGCAAATTAACAAACAACCATCAAATGCAAAAGGAAAAGCTGGCCAAAGGAAAAGGCCCCAGCAAAGAAAATATCAGAATGTAAAATGTAAAAAATAAATACACACTGCGAAACTAAAGCAGCAAGACATAATTATTAGGAAAATACTTAGAACGACCTTTATGAGATCGACCTGTTAAGTCTTAACAATCTGAGAGTTTATCAAATAATTTAACATCTTGCCTTTGATTGTTAAACTGTGCTTAAATTATATATTTTAATTGTTTCTTTTATTTTTGAATTTGTATTTAACACTTATTGCCTTGAACACAATGTTAAAAACTTTAAAATAAAGGAGTAAAGTTGTAGATAAAACAGTTCTTTTAAATTTAATTTAGCTGTAAGAGCGTAAAATGTTATGACACTCTTACATCTAATTTGAACAATTTTAAATTAAATAATTAAAGGAAAACGTTTTGTTGTTTTGTACAAAAAAATTTTATTTATATAAAGAGCTTAAATTAAAATAATTTTGTTTTATGTGTTAAACAAAATTAGTATGTGAAAGGAAAACTTAACCTTTTACTCAAATTATGGTTTTTAAATGGACGATTTGAATTAAAATTCGATTTTTCTCAGTGTACAGAGAAAGCTGAGAGAAGGGAATGAGATAGAGTGCGGACATAAGACATGGGCACTGATTTGCATTAATGAACGCTTGAGTGATTCCACCGCTTTTTTGGGTCTCCGGTCCAGCAGCTGTCGACCGAGGGCCTTAATTAATTAAGTTCACATGACCAGAGGCAGGTGGGGTATTCACTCTGGATGGGTGGTGCAAATGGGCGGGTGCAGATGGGTGGATCGAAGTGCAATCGATCGATGAAGGAACAAATTTGTCCCTCATTACACGCAAATTACTTTGTTTTATTTCACTTTTCCCTTAACCACCCGAATGGCAATTTTGAAGTCATCAAAAAGGAACTAGCAATAAAAGTGGAAAGGTTTTTTTTTTTGTGTGTTTCGTGGGGTTCGTGGAGGCAAAAAGGGCTGGCCGACCCACAAACCAAATGGCAACTAAATCAGTCCGGAGTCCACCAGAGCAACCCCTTGCAACCTTTATTTGGAGCTGACCAAAACGCCGGACACGGCAACAGTTCTTTTTCTGGACCCGAAAAATAGAAACGGACTTTGGGCTTGGCTTTTTATTATGCTCAGAAATCACATTAAAAGGCAAACTCAAATATTTTAATCAGATTTTCGCAAAAAGGACAAACACACCCGTTCGCCGCCCATTTCCCACTCCATTTACATATATGCATTCGAAACAGCAGCTTTCGCTTCTGTTTTTTTTTGTTTTTCTTCCGGGACATTTTAATTTCGTTACCATTTAAAAAATGGGTATACTTCGAAATGGCCTTTTAATTATATTTATAATGATACCAAATGTAGCCTAAATTCTGAACTTATCTTTCACTACTTACAAACAATTTTAATTTAAGCCAATTTAATATTTAAGGGATTACCTTATGGCTACTGAAGGTAAAAAAGGTTTTTTTTAGCTTTGTCGAAACTAAAAGGTATCCCCCAGTCGACTGTACACTTTCTCCTTTGAGTCCTTTCTTTTTGAGGACAATGTGTGTTAATGTGCGTCAACCTCATCCATCGTTCATTGTCCTTCGCTTTTGGGATGGATGATGTTGTTGAGACCAAAAGCCGAAAGCCGTCGAAAGGAAATGGCCACAGCTGTTCCATTCATGCATTCGCTCGTTGTCTCGTTTTGCCCCTTTTTCACTTGGAAATCCGCTCTTCTCCGCCCCCTGTATCTGCATCCGTTTCGGGGGCGTGGCAGGTCCAGCTGTCCGAAAAAGAAGCAAAAAATGCCACTCGAACCCCTTCACTATTTGGCCATCCCCTCAATCAGTTTCGACATGACATCCACTTTAAAGCATAAGTTGCGGTTCCAGCGAAACGAAAAACTCATTTTCATGTGTTGACTGATACACTGGGGGCTCAAAATATCAGTAGATACGAATAAATAAAATATTTTCGTAAAACAAGATTGGTTTAAGAAATTGTGGAAGTTTGACTTAAACATTAACATTAAAGAAGCAGTTTTTATAATGTGTTTAATGTAGTTGTTTTTACAAAAATGTAAATATTAAAAAACCATTTGAAAATAAAATAAATTTTGTTAAGTTTTAATTTAAAAACAAACTGTTTCAATGATACTTCCAGCTTTTTTAATTTTGGACTAGATCTGCATTTTAAAAATAATGCTGATATGTTTCTAAAGAAAACCGACCAAACACTTACGAAATATAATTATAAATTTTTCCGGTGCAAAAACCACCTTCCCTCATTTATTTTTTATGCCACCCCCGACCCTCAGTTGGCCACAGACTTTGGGCTAGATTGATATTTACTTTGTTGTAGCATACTTTTTTGGGCCAGCCCCAAAACCGGACAATATGTGTCTGCAGGGCTGGGGATTGGGGAGGGGGGTGGTCTTTACCACCCCCACTCCTCCCCTGAGCCTACTTTAGTGCAAAGGGGAGGGAAGAGAGGAGAGATGCTGGCGGCGAAATGAAAATCATACCACCACAGCAAATTCTCCAGCGACATTTTCAACAAATTGACACAATTTTCAAGATGCTTAAACGTGAAAATTGCCAGGAACCCAGGAACCCCGGGACCTTGGGCCGAATATAAGTATATTTTCCATGGGGGCGGGGTTTTTTCGGTATTTGTGTGAGAGTGCGGCAAGTGTCGGCAAACTCAATGACGCTACACGACACTTGGCGCCTTTGTTTTCACACGCCCCAAAAGGCACTAAAGTGCCATTTTAGGCAGCTCAAGTGGCGACCCATCCAGAATCCAGAATTCAGCAAGCCAGCAGCGTTCAAAGCACTTCAAAGTTGCAGTCGGCGACAAATTAGAATGTAGAATGTACACTTTAAGGAAAACTGGTAGTAGCAAATACTGATTAATGAAAATATTTAACAAAAATATGAAATCGGTATCTTAAAGTTTAGGGAAAAAATTGTTTTTAATTTTTGTTCTTTATATAATAATATAATTGCAATTGCCTGTATAAATTCATCTTAAAAACAGTTACTTTTAAAATGTATAATTATTGGAATTTTAAAAAGCAAGAAAATAGCTAATAGCTAAACTGGTATTGAACTCGTTTCCTTTTTGCTTATTTAAGGATATTTTTGTGAGTGCAGGAAGGACACCTTCCCAACGATGCCCTCCTACTTTTTGGACTGCAATTGCCCAAAGGGGCGTGGCAATCTGTAGAGTAAACACTTGAGAACGAGCGCATCCCTAAACGATGCCAACGCCCAACGCCCTCCATTGTTGTTGTTGTTCCCATGGCGGCCGTCGATTACCCCCCTTTTGCACGCCGATGGAACGTTCTACTCCCATCCAACACTCGCGGGCTCTGCAGCAATTGAAGCGATCAAAGGGCATAAATTTATGCAAATTATTTTCACGCCTTTTTAGATATGCGATTTTTTCCGAGCACGTTCCACTTTTTTTGTATTTTTTTTCTGTTGGAGCAGAGGGTTATTGTGTGTGCTCATCGCAGGAATTAGCTAGATATGTAAAGTCGAGATTGGGAGTCGGGAACAGATGGAGATTAGCGGGCACTAAGCGGGGTAGAAAATGGTTTGGAACCCATGCAATGGAAGGAAATGGCACAGCGTTCAACAAGTAGAAGCTGTCTTTGTTTTTAGGCAATAAGACAAGATCATAAATATGTAAATATGTATCTGTAATCTAAAGTATTAAGCTGGGATATCTGGATCCTATTTACAAATTGTATAACCTGTTAAAATGCACTGCTAAATGTTGTGTTATATTTATAGAAGCTTTATTGCTAGCTTATATCGATAATTATATGATTATATTGAATTGTGAATTAATACTCATGTATTTAACAATTTAGCTTAGCCACTGGATTGCATAAGTTTTAATGCCTTACTGGCCATCCTGAGATTCTAAAACGTTTTTCAGCTGAATAAAAACAAATGCCACTTCACCGGAACCCCTTTTCCCAGTCACAAAAAGCCAGATTATGGCGGCTCGCAGCCGTGAAATAACGCGATTTCTGAACCAGATGCTTGCGCGCCTCACCTGAGCCACCGAAAAATCCGGGGCCCAAAAAAGCTCGGCCAATTAGCCAAATTGTTTTTATGGCCAAAAACCGAAAACGTAACCGAAACCGAAAAAGAGGGAATGGGTATAAGCTTCAGGATGAGGGTAGATGATTCCTGATAGTCGTTGATAGCCGCCTGCAATTCCCCGGAACCAGCTGCACCCACATCAAGTGGGTAGCAAACCCACCAAAACTCACACCCACACCCACCCATCCTTAATTTTAAGGCGCAAACGTGTGAGAATTTTGCGTAATTGAGTTTCAACTTCAAAGTCCGCTAACCGCATGCACTCGTCGGGAAATGGAAATGAAAATGGGTATGGAAATGGGGCCCTAACCGAGCTGATTTGCATATGCGGTCCCACCTTTTGGTAGCTGGCGTTTTTTTTTTTTTTTTTTTTTTTTGTACCCCCTTAAACACACGAAAGGTCAACGCTGCTGGCCCGTATTTGTGTGTTTTTGGGATCCAGGACTAAGGGACTCAGGGATTCAGGGATTCACGGGGATCCTGGGGATCCTGGGCATATTTGAGCTGTCAACACCTCCCAAACTACCTTGGAAAAGGCAAAAAGTAACTCGAGTTCGGGGGTTGAGTGTGTGCCAAGTGAGTCAAATTAGTGCGACGGCATTTGCTATCCTATCCTATCCTATCCTATCCAATTCAAACCAATCCAGTTCGGTTCAGTTAAGATTAGCTTAGCTCAGCGAGAGTTCAGGCCATGGATAAACACTTAATTTATCAGAAACTTTAGCTTGTTATGCTAATGGAAATAGCAGACAGCCGGAAGGGGGTAAAAAGAAGAAGAAACCGGTTGGATAGTTCCCTCGGCATTCATAATTTTAATGCAGGAGCAGCACAAAAATTGATCCATTTAATATGTGCACTGGAAAAACACAAGGATTTTAAAGTTAATTTATAAATTAATAGTAGGTACATTTTAATTTGTAACTTTTTTACAATTTTAATATAATTTTAAGTGTTATGCATTCAATTGTTGTTTTAATTGGAGATTATTTGTCAACCGTTTCCTTTTTTAATTATTTACTTTTTATACTTAAATACCAGAATATTTTTTACGCTCTGATTAAAGCAAAAATGTAATGTTTATATATAAAAACAAATTTGAAGCTTAGATTAAAGTGTACATCAAAGGATTAACTAGAACATTTTATTAAACATGGTTAAATAACTATATTCCATTCGATAAGCTTGAACTCGTATCACTCTAAGGCTTGTTGGCTTCTATCAGCTCACTCTTGTTTTAAACTAATATCTGAGGACGACTAGTGCTGGCATAACCCTCTCCAAAAATCCGTAACTTCTTTCCTTTGCCCCTGCATAGTTCACTTTTTTGGTGTGTTTTGTCTGGCGGGCAAAGTCATAACTTCACTTATCAACATTAGCTGTTGCCAGGGGTTTGGGGAAGGGGTTTTTGCGAGGAGGAGGCGGACGGGGGGTCAGGAGCAACGCTTGAGATATTCATACGTTTTAATACGCTGTTTATATTTTATGAAGGCAAATGAATGCACAAGGAAATGAACGAAATGGGTATATGTGTGGGTAGCCAAAAAATTCAACACCAAATGACTGAGTGTGTGTGTGTGTGTGTGGGTGTGTCCCAAACGCAGACGAAGGCAAAATCTTGGTATAACCGAGCAACCTCGCTTCGAGCTATAGACGAGTTTACAGTTATCAAGGGAAAATTATCATCTGCCATGAATCTCGATAAAATTCATATTCATATGCGGGCCAAAAGGGGGGGGCGGAGTGGCTGAAAAAGTGGGTGGTGGGACAGTGTCCGGGGCCACATTGTATCTAACTGGTAGCTAACCACACACACACACGAACACACACAGATACACGAACACAGGGAAACATTCATTACGTCGCCTGCGTCCCAAATTGGGATAGCTGCCCGAATAAACAATTAACGCCGAAGAAATAGCAATTAATGAAACTCTAAAATTAAGAAGTGTATAAAAATATAAAGAAGAATTTAAATATTTCTAAACACAACCAACAACATCTCCATACAATAATTGTTAAAACTCAGATTATAATTGCTTATTACCGATCAAAAATTGTAATTGTAATTGTAGAATGCAAAAGAATATTTTAACTCTTTTCTGGAAAAAAAGAATTTAAAAAGTTATTTATATCTTATTGCCAATTGATTAAAGAATACGTAGCTCATTAAACAAAGCTCGGTACTAGTATCCTGACCGCAACTGTGACCATGCATGGGTATATGTGAGGGTCACAGGAAGCACAGGGACGATGGGCCAGACACGTTTGCCAGCAACAACACAAACAACAGAAAAAGGCAACAACAAAGCAACAATTGCTTGTGATATGGAAAACGGGCTCACAACTAATTTTTGGAAACAAATGACTCTCGTCCTCTCATAGTCGAAATCACCACCACCCCATCCCCACCCATAAAAGCCCTCACATTTTATCCATTTTCCCCCAGCACATTAAAGCTGCCTTAAAGTGGTTTTTCCAGAAATTGGCTTTTTAATTTGTAACTTCATTCAGTCTTTTGATAATCTCTGGAATAAGTGATTGGCAGTAAGAAATTATTATAATAACAGCTATACAAAACTATGGAAGAAGTTGAGTTAAAGGAAAAGAAAGGAAAGAATCATCAATAAAAGCAAATCGTTATTGCTTCGTTGTTTTTCAACATATACACATAAATTAACTTTTATAAAAAATGTATGGTTTCCAATACTTTTTGGGATACAAGTTAATTACGTTTAAAACGTTTTAAAAAACAATTGCAAAGTAACGATTACGAATCCGATTAATTTTGCTACTTGAATAGTATTTCGTGGACCTTCTCCTATTACATTATAAATGTAATGCAAATATTTAAAAAGAGTAGTTTAACTACAGGTGAATCACAAGAAATATACTTCGCTAATGGTGGAACCAACTTTGTGCCCATTTCTGGCTCAAAGGATGGCCAGGTAATTAAGTAATTTCAGGATGCCCAGGAACGTTCGCGTTCAGGGCACTTAAATATTTACATTTATATCTGCAGTTCACAAGATAAAAGTGCGCGTGCTGCCCAGAAAGGCGAACCTCCTTGGATTTCCACCTGCCTTTGGGGTTCGGTGGGTGGTCTTTTCGTTGGTAAGGGGATTTTCAGTGGCCTCAAGTGAACAGCGAGTTCATTAGCTGGCAAAGGGTTTAATTACCTACTCTGTTCATTTAGCGCCACTTGGCTAACGCGCTGTTGAGCAATGCAAACCGAAATCCGAGTCAACCAACCTCCACTGGGCGGTGGATGGTTTAGAGTGGGCGGTTCGGTGGGTGGATCACCTGAGCAGCTGCAGCCGGGAAAATGCGTCGCTTTTCTGCTCTTTCTCGCCCTGTCTCTCTCTGGCAAACACAACTTTACCATGTATACGGTTAATTAAAAAAAAAAAAAAAAATGTAAACAAAAAATATAAAACGAAAAAGAAAGGAAGCAGCTCAAAAAGGCAGTGGCCTCAGCTGGAAATGGAGTGCCGCCTGCTTGAGTTCGCATTTTCCGCTTTCCCACTGCCACTCTCAATTCACAATTAATGTGAGAGATACACGACAAAGTGCGCTGCACTGCTACAAAATTACTAATAATCAAAAGGTACATAATCTTCAGTTTCAGGGGATTTTTACAATGACATTTAAAATTGGTATGATAGTAGTAACAAAAATAAAATAAAATATAATAAAATTTATATCTCCCTATTATGAAAAATAATAATAAATACAACTAAATATTGTAAAAGATTTTTTATTCTATATAAAAAGTAGTTTTAATGTTTAATATCCTAATTTCTAGTTTTCTTGAGTGTATTCGGTCGGCGGGAGCCCAGGAAACGGTAAATCGAGGAAGCTGGCAAACTGCGAACATGAAAGAAATTAGCAGCGTGACCGAAACTCCACTCTTTCCCTGACCCAAAAATCCCAAAAGCGGGGCCCAGAATTGTGAATCTCAGAATCCCGGGACAAGCAGACCCGCCCCAAAAACCACTTGAAGGCGTACTTATTACACCTGAGCTGCAGCTAAGTATGTTTACAAGATGTTCCGGCTGGGTAGCGGAAACTCCAAACTTGACTCGACTTCCGGCCGCCTCCCGAGCCGGGCGATTATTTTTTAATAAATTTACACAAACAGGATGCGGGCTGTAACCCAGTTTGGTCTACTTATAAATCCTTTAACTGTCGCTCGTCGTTCGTCGCCCCGCTCCCTTTCTGTTTTTTTTTTTTTTTTTGTGTTTTGCCAGTCGAAGCAAATAAATTTTACCCAAGGGGGTAATCGACAAAATATATTCGATAAGAAATTTGTATTACCAAGAACACAAGCGGAGCACACACTCACACAAAATGATGTAATCATTGATGGGGGGGTTGGGTTCTGGGAGTTGGTAGTGTCCCATCTCGAGGCACTGATTGCCACTCCTCAGCCCGCACTTACCATCCATCCAATATCCAATGGGCCACCTGCTGTTCCGTGCTGTTGTCACTCGGCGAATTGCTTCGGAGACCTCCAACGTGACTAACGGGCGCCACAAAGGTGTCGTCTGGCGGAATCGGGGTTTCGGTTAAGGATTTTGGTCCTTCGAGCCGGATATCAGACTACTACGCTACATCCATCCAATGACAGCGGCAGCTCCATGCACCGATTGCTTTTTAATCGATTCCATTTACAAATAAATTGCTTCGGCTGGAAGATTTATCTATTGCCAAGTGCAGTGCGTACACAGCAAATGGATGGGTGGTTTAGGTCTGGGGTTACCATAGCTTTAGCTATATGATAGTTTATCGTCTGTTCAATACTTGATAGATATTTCTTAATTTTTTGAGTTTCATTTGTGTTTAATACGCGGAGCCTCAAAAATATGTTAGCTTTAAGCACTTGCGTTTCCTTTAAATTCAGTGCTAACATTGTATCTTCATTAGGCGGGCAGTTTGGTGGGTCCTTAAGCTAAGTACTTCGGCCAAGTCCGGGACTAATGACGAGAGATCCACCTGCCTGCTTTATGCCGCATCGGACGTCATAAAATCCGCAGACAATGCAAACTCTGCTTAATGAACTTTCGCGGCCCTGTTGGTTGGGGAATAAAATTCAGATGGAAGAATAGAAAACGTTCGGGGGGATTTCCTTTCATTTTTACGACTATGCAACATGTGCTTGGGATTGTGCTGAAATAAATGAAACGGAGTGGAGTGACGGGACTTGGAGTGGCTGCCTCATTGATTTGGCTCCTTATTTTTGTATTTTTTTTTTTTTTTTTTGGTCACCGACGCTGCCTACTTTGGCTCATTTTTAAGGGAAACTGGGGAATGGGTAATGGAGCAGCGGGTGTAGATGGGGTGTACGCACTTAGCTCTGATGATGGCGCGGCCGGAGAAAATAACAATAATAATTCGAAAATTATGAAAGCTATAAACGCATAAATTTCCTGACGAGGCGCAACCATCGCCATTATATACGACATTTTAATAATTTTCCACACGCCGCCGTCTCGCCGAACTTAGCGAGCTTTGATTCGGCGAGGGGAAAAACTCTCATATACAGAGCGAAAAAAAGTTCAAACAAAAAAAGACCTAAAATCTTTATTTTTAATGTAAGATTGTTTTTTCTTTAATTTCTTGCAGTTTTAATATTATATCCAATTTTAGATGGGACGTAAAGCTTAAGTCTCTTTTAAATGCAAAGATATATTTATTTGTCAAATGACAGTATTCTCAGTATTTGTTTCCAGTGCACACACAGTGAAAACGCAGACAGACACAAATATAGACAGAGCCATAAAATGCCTACGAGGAGAGCGCAAGCAACACTATATAAAAATTCATAATGCAAACATAAATTTTCATTTGAATATTTCGCTGTCTCCTTCTTCTTGGCGAAAATCCCCTTTTGCCAACGCGAGTCCTTTTGCTCCTTTAGCTCCGTTTGCTTTTGGTTTCCAATACGAGGCAGTCGCAAATAAATGGGCGCCGCTGCATTAGGCTGACGGCAAAAAAAGGATGGCTAGGATGGATATCAAGGATACCATACTGCCGCCTCCCCCGCAAACGGTGGCAATCATATTTTTGGTGTTGTAAACATTTTCCAGTCGACATCATATGAATTATGGGGGTCGTACCGCGAAAAGCTTTTATAATCGTGCGCAAATCGCGCAAAGAGTGAAAAAAAAAAAACAAAAAATGAAGAAAATGATGTACCATGCACCGCGCTCAAACCCCGCTGTGTGTAAACTGCAAATGCCCGAAATATGTTTGCATTCCGCGGTTTGACAAGTTAATGCGAATCTGGCTACGGGGCACAGCCAGTACCCCGAAATAATGTGTATAAAATGTGTCAGGATGCCTTTTGGGATGGGGAGCCCAATCGATTGCACATCCACGGATAGTGGAAGTTGGGAATTTACTGAGAAAGCGGCGACCCCACTTGATCCTACTTTAAGGGAAGGCATTTCCTGGTCATACGATATGCTACATTTCATGCTACATAACAAGCAATAACTTACAGGATTTTAGTTTGGTCATTAAATAGACTTTAAACTCTTAACAAAGATAAACTTATTTGCAATTGAAATGCTTATATTTGAGAATATTTTTTGTAATTAAACTTTTTTGGTTAAATCCTTACAAATAGATAGTTCCATTATAAAAAATATTGATTTATATAAAGTCCATTTCTTCATTTAAAATTAAAAAAAATAATTAAAACATCCTCACATTCTTAAACTTTTATATAATATAATATTAATAAAAAATAATATATATCAGTTACTAAATAAACATAAAAGTTGCAGAAAATCGCACAGTGAGTTAAAAAAAAAAACTTGCGTAACTAATGTTAATTGTATTTTCTCATAACTAAAAGAAACAATAATTAAAATTAATATATGTAGATGGCTAAATGCAGTGATTCAAATGCCGTCTGGCAACGAAAACCAACTGGTCAGTGGGTGTGTGTCAGCAAAGCCATTCATTTATCCGTGGATGAGCTGGGAATTAGCATTCATTGGGGGCCAACTCCATCAGCTCCACCTGCCGGCGACCTTTAATTGAGTGTGCACACACCCACTGAACCACCGAACCACTGAACCCACTTTTGAGCCACTTTGAGCCACTGGGGAAGGCACTCCAGCGCGTTGACAAATGGTGTACACGCCTTTTGGAAACGAGGAGGAAACGAGGTGGGAGGAGCAAGGCCGGCCGGCGAACAACAAGTGAAATTGATGACTGGCCATCAATTTGCCTGCGCGATAAACCCCGCCCACATGACCTTGCGCCCCCCCATTCAGCCAGCAACATGCCAATAAATGGTCATCCTTGGTCCTTATCCAGCTGCTCCTGCCCCTGCTCCTCCTCCTGCTTCTTCTCCTGCCACTGAATCCTTTTTTTGGCCTGGCACGCGGTCAACAGTTGAAAGTCACGTTTGCATGCATGGCAAGTCCTTCGAAAGGATTCCTCCCCCTACTCCACCCTCCACTCCACAACAAAACACGCCACAGGAATTATTAATGGATCTCTGTCGCTATCCCAACTGGACTCCATCTCCCGACGGTTTTTGCGGTCGACTTCGGGGGGAGCCAGCTGTGATTGATTTCGAATCGTTTTTCAATTGGCAGACCGCATTGGGTTTATTTGGCTATTTGCATTTGACAAATTGATGGCTTGTAAAGTCGGCCATAACATCTATATACATATGTATGTATATATACGTGTGTATAAATTTCGAAGGGGGTTGGATGATGGTTGATATCTGCCGCAATCGTGGTAATTACTCAAAGAGCGCAATTTTTGGCGGCGAAGTCAAGGCTTCGGTATCGAATTTGGTTTCTGTTTCGGTTTCGGTAATGTTGTGCAAGTTAATATCCTGTTTGTTATTGCCGCGTCCAACGCCATTTCACACACATATGTATGCAGGTTGTGTCTGATGAATTGATTAAACAATTTCCTACCCTTCTTGTTGGTTTTGTTACGAGGAGTATTTAAAAGGTTCGGGGTATATTGGTATGTGCAATAGGAACGAAAAGAAACGATAAAGAAAGTGATATATCAATAATAAGCTTTGTTTGATTTAAAGTAATGTAGATGGTAATTTATTCGTCAAGTAATGTATTGAAGGTTAGATTAGTTTTTAGGCAGGTAAATTCAGAAAGTAGGTACTTATACAAATATGTTAAATCCTTTAGCTCGGGATATTTTTCAAAGATTTTTCTACAGCTTGTTTTAATTATTAAATAATTATGCTGTATTTTAAGCTTTTAGTTCTTATGTTATTTGCTTCAATATGTTGCAACAGTAAACTGTAATTAATTGATTTATTAAGTATTTCCTTTAACTACAATAAAATTAAATTCTTATATATTTTGTCTAATATTTGTAAAGCTCTAGAACAAAATTTAAACGAATTAAAGTTTAACATAATTATAAATTGGTAGCTTTCAATAAAATTTCGAAACCATTGTTAAGGAATTTCAAAACAGAAAATAAACGATAAATTAAGAACTCAAAATATTAGGTATTATATAGTCGAAAATTAGGGATTTATTTTTTTAAGGGGTATTGGGCGGGGGTTAGGGACTTTTAGGGGCGGGGCAGGGCATCGTTGGCATTGGCAACAAATCACTTTAGTTGTGCGTGATAAATTGAGTTGTTGTGTTTGCGTTAATTGGGGCAATTTCCACTGAATCCTGAAACGGCGAAAAGAGGCAATTGCACCTCTGACTTCCCCTTCCTTTATACACATATATATATATAAATATATGTATATACACATGTGCTAGATGTGCCAGTCTCGAAAATTAATATTGTAACAGAAGCCTGAGTTTCATTTTTTTTTTGGGGGGAGGGGGGGCTGTTGACCAACGTCAAAAGCTGACCGCCATACTAAGAAGTCCGAAACATGCGGCGCGTGTCAAATGTCAGCCAAAAAAGTCACAGGCAAAAAAAGCCAAAAAAAAAAAGAGACTGAAAGTACCACTATGCCGGTCACGTCGCACGTTCCAAATGCCACAGATGTTAACGGTGACGCAACAAGATGCTCTTCCACTGTCAGAAACAGTTATGTACTTCAAAAAAATATTAACTTCATCACTATATAAAATATAACAATTTTAAAGACAATCAAGATTAATTTAATAATAATATTTGTATTACTTGATGTGTCTAAACGCTGGTTATATTTATATTATATCATATTATATAATTTAAAATACAATTTTAAAATTTCAGGTTCAATCAATTTTGTCTTCAATTCATATTTGTTAATATATATATATTTGTATTCTTATTTCTTAAGCGATTGTATATAGAAAAACTATAAACAAAAGTGAATCAGAGTTATTTTCACAGTGCAAGGAAGCGCTGAAATCCGTGATCTGTTGATGAGATTGTGTCAGAGTTGCCAGTCGACGAGCGACAGCTTAACTAAGGTTAAGCCCTGGGTTACCCAGGCCCTCGCACCCACACACACTTCCATACACACTTCCATACACACCCACACACACAGCACACAAAACACACACACACAGAGCCACAAAGAGGAAAAGCGAGGTTTGAGTGTCAATGACAAGAGTACTTAAGAGATTTTCACATCGTTACAAAGAGAATTGGGATAGAAATTAAAATTAATGCTTTCTGCTGCCTTATAAACACCCCCCATCCCTTACTGCTCCTGCTGTCCAACTTTATTCATCCTCCACTGATTATGCTTTTGTTCGGACCACAAAGAGGTCAACGGAATTTGAGGAATTTTTGCTCTGGAATGGCTAGGAAAATGGGAAAAGTGGCAGCCGAAAATGTACTGCAATCAAAACAAATGTAAATTGGTACAAAATCAAAGGAGATTTGGTCAAAAGGGGAAGTCCTATATGAAATACCAAAGGGTTCTCTCAAAGGCAAATCAAAATAAAAGAAGGGATGTTAAAAAAACTTATTTGTAAATATACGAACAAAATTCAATTCAAAAGTTAAATTGTTATCTAGATTTAGCTTATATAATGATGAACCAATCGTTTAATAATATTATAAACGAAAATTAAATATCAAAGCTTAAGTAACAACCATTATCATTTGGTTGTTGAAAATTTAGAGACTTGCGACAAAATAATAATGCCAAATTAATGTAAATTAAATTAATTGCATGCAAACCACTTTCGCTGATTATTTAGGATTCGATGCGTTTTAGTGGCAGATTTACCTAAAACCGAAAACTCAACCAATTGCTAAATTTTCCGCACACAAGCCAAACCAAAAATCCTTTCTATTCCGCTGGCAGAGTGGAAAATTTTGGAAACGATCACAACGTAAGCCACAACCACATAATAGAGTTTTATTTATATGCCACCGCTGAGGAGGTTCTTCCTTCCTTCCGAATTTTATTTTATTTTTTTTCCTCTGTCGATGGTTGGAGAACGCAGACAACAGGATTAAAAAGCGCTCGCAAAATTGGCAACATGTTTAATAATTATATTTTGTGAATGTGCTTTTGTTGTGCGGATGCGGATGCGGCTGCCACAGGACGAAAAGGACGAAACCTGCGGAGACAAGGCAAATATGTTTTTTTGACAAAACACAGCACAGAGCACACATGTTGACACCCCACACAGCCATTCCATTCCCTTTCCATTTCCATGCTCTTCAAATCTCCCTCAAATGGCATAAAACAACCGCAGCACCGCAGCAACATTTGACTATCGTCAAACTCCCCGTCTCTTTCACCACCCCCTATACCTGTCTCTATCGTGTGCTGGCTGAGTGACAAGCGCCTTATCATTAAGGTAAGCAGCGGCAGCAGTTGTCATCATCATCATCATCATCATCATCATCATCATCATCAGCATATAGTAGTCATAGTCATCGCCATCGTCGACTCTTGGCGTCAACAACCTCGAAAATTCGTTGTTGTCTGTGTTTCTGCTACCGCTTTTGTCGCAGACGTTGCCAACAATATACATAAACAAAAAAATAAATATGGAAAAAACTCGAAGGACTTCTAGATACCCCTTAACTCAATTTCAAGGTTACTTTGGTTCGAAAGATGGAAAAAATCTATACCAATGCTTACCAAAGTACATTTCTATATTATCAACATTTTATTGAAATTTAAAAAAACAAGATTAATGCAATTAGTGATTTCCTAAATTCAGGAGTACTTCCCTGTTCTTTGATATATATACAAATTTATATAATAGAAAACACTGCAATTATCTACACAAATATTTTTGATTTTTTTCCAATTTATAAAATTAAAAGTAAGCTAAAGTTTAAGATAAAAACACCATAGCCATTTAATCAACTTGTACAGGGTATGAAAAAACAAAAAGAAGGAAGAAGCAGCAGCACACACTCACACACACACACACCTGAGGAACATACACACACATGCGAACAACACACGTGAGGCACTTATGCAAAAAAGGCAGAAACAACAATTGACGTGCCGCATTGACAATGCCAGACGGCTTGCATCCGTGTGTGTCGGAGTTGGAGTGTACGATGACTGATGAGCAAACCCATACACTGAAGAAAAATACATATATAACATATATATATTTATTTTATATATATACTCAAAATTAATGTTTTTTGATTCAAAGAAAACATTAACTCGTTTAAAATAAAAATCAAAGAAAGATATGATTTCCAAAATGTTAAATTTGATTTAAAAAATGGTTTTGTGTCTCATCTAATGTTGTACCTAAGCTTATAAATAAATATTCTTAGCTGTCCTAAGACAAATTCTTAATTAATTTAATCCACAAATCATTAAAAATGTGGAACATAAAGAGAAAGTTCATAAAGTTCTATAGAGAAATGAAATTTTAAGGTCCAAAATCCATTACATAGCATCAATAGAAATACTAAAGGAAAGTATTATATAAAAACATTTTAAAGAAGCTATTCTTTAAAGATTCAGCTTGCTGCCAAATTAGGAACCCCTCTATAAAATAAACAAAAAAGAGTACCAACTGTTGGTTAATGGATGTACCACCCCGGACCACCAGAGTTTTCTTTAAAGAGTGTGTGTTGGCCAAAGAAGTGGGAGGATGAGGATGAGGATGTTGGGTGGACGACAGATAGCAACACTCAAAATTCCGCACATGTTTTCATTTCCCTTTTTTTTTTTTTGTGTCCCATTGACCATTGGGAGGAAAGAAAAAAGCAGGGAGAGCTGTTCAAACATATTGTTTGGCTCCATTTGGCCGGTTATTTGCTCTTCGTTGGCCTGTCTATTTGGTGGCTTTATTGCCAATAAATCAGAATTTATTCGCAACAACAAACGAATTAAAATGTTCAATAAATATTTTCAAGAACCCCCCACCCCTTCACCCAGCCATTAAGTGTGCGATAGTGTGCGTGCCGCGTAGCCAATAAGTCTGGTCCTTATCACAAACACACGTCCTTGTCTACACTGAACGGAATTCACTTTGAAGGCAGCTACGTGAGGAGCATTTTTGTGACGCTCTTAGGAATCGACAGATATCGAGGTAAAAAAAAAAAAAACTAGAGTAAGGGGCGGAAAATCTATTAAAAAATTATAGGTTAATGCGCTGCAATTTATGGAGCGACGAAAGTTGTTGCCAAAACAAATTGTCCACACGTGAGACAATCAAAGTGGCATAAACCAGACTCGACTAATAAAGAGCCTGAATGGTGTATATATAAATATATATAAAGATAAATATATATTGGTAGCACACACACCCACCATTTCCATCGATGATTTGTGGCCAGGCATTTTTGGTCCTAACGTATGCGCCCCCAGGGTCCCATCGATAAAATCCCGAAAACCCAATTGGTGTGTGGGCATTCGGGGGAGAATGACAAAAATTCGAAAATTCCATTTATGCAAAAAGAATCGGCAGCCACGAGACAACAACAAGCAAATGCAAATTCACTACGAATATGTTGCAGACACATTTTTAGCATCTCCCCATCCTGGCAATCCTGAACTGAATTCGCATTATATTTGCAACTTTATTGTATCGACATTTGCCCTTAGCTGCAAAACTGGCAGTGCCAGACGATGGAAAACTCAGCAGTTGGGCGCAACTGGCTGAAAAATGGCCCAATCATAAGGCGCAGCGGGGGGAAAATCGTTGGGTTGAGTGGGTACCCTGTACTTTGACATTCATTTATTTATTTTATATATTAGGCATAGAAAATATGTTTTTCAATTTTTAAAACTTTAATTTTAGCTTTTTTTGCTTAGTTATTTTAGTACTATCAATGATCTATTAGTCCATTAGCTTTTTTTTGGTTTTAACATACTTTAAATTAATCTATTTTATTTTAGAATTATAATGTTAAGGTAAGGTTTTAAGAAAGTTTTTTTTTACCAAAAGCCTATTAATACATGTTTTTCTTATAGAACAATAGAAAATTGCCTTTTTAAAACCACTTCACTTAACGCATATAATACAGCCGCTCACTCGACCAGAAATTTAAGTAGAGCCCTCCCAATCGAAACCGGTCTAATATACCCAAGAAAATCGGGGGAAACAAACCCCCTGGACTCCGACTGACTGATGGCCACTAATTAACTAAGCCGGGATGGAACTCGCTCCGGGTTGCCATTTTCCAGTTGCCGGTTGCCAAACAAATTGCTGACATTGAGCTGACCCCGAAGTTCGGCGGCGTGGGAACCACTTGAAAATCAAATCAAGCGTTCAACTGTAAATCACAATAAATAATAAAAAGCAAAAAGTAAGTGGAGGGTGGTGTAAGCATTCCGTCCATCGATACACGGAATGGTTTACATGGACGCCCCATCATATTTTTCACTTCATTGTGTTTCCGGCAAATGACGACGAATCCGACGACGACTCAATTCTCGTCCCCCACAGTTTTATTTTGCCCGATTTCGTTGTTTGCCCGCCGCTTTTGTCAAATGTCGAGTGTGTCCAGCAGCCAGGGAAAAAGTCGAACAAGACATAGAAATCGGGAAAAGGCAGCATAATAAAAAAATATTTATAAAAAGCCGAGATATCTGTCACAATAGCAGCTATAAATACCCTCAAATGGTAAAAATACTTTGAAATAATCGAGTTTCAATTTAAGGCAGAATAATAATAACAAACTAAACTATAAACAACATCACAAAATACCATTTAAGGTTTGTATTATGATCTTATGAAATTAAAATAAAAAAAAAATTTTATTTTATACTTTTCTTTAATAAAAATGAATATGTATAATAGTTGTTTTCCAAGTGATCTTTGTTCCACTACAATTTTTTCTTAGTCCTGGTTCTTAAGAGACCCTTTAAGTAATATAAGAATATAAGAAGAAGCTACCAACAAATAAGGCTAAGAAATCCAAATAATCCATGTGAGGGTACAAAAACCTCGACATTTCGCTCCGCAGATAAATATGCGAGTGGAAATGCCAATGGCAAGCAAACAATGCGAATTCATCGATATATGAGAGAGGGGGGGAGGGCGGGGGAAATGGCATCGGCTAGAAAGGCATCGAATGGAGTGAACAACAGTTTATGACGCGCCGCTTACGTAATCTGTGGACCCCCACTCTCGATTGGATTCAGAAAAACATCAGCGGGACATCAAGTCCCGAATCGAAGAGGAAAACGGGGAGTGGACTCTACGAACGACATTGACCATTTGGCTGTGTGTGGATCCATTCAATTGGTTCAGATTCAATAGACACTCGCGAGTCTATTTGCCCAGCCCCCAGAAGCGAAACCCCAGATAATCGCCCTTCTACATTCACATTCTCGCAACTCGTTCGACTCCCCTCATCGAAGATGGGGGAATTATTATTGTGTTTTTGTTATTTTTTCAGATTTTCAGATTTTCAGATCCATCCCCCCCCTCAGTCACTTTATCCGGATGACACATATACAGTATATGGCATAGAAGATGAATATGGCAGTTGAAGGGGGAAAAGCGAATGAAAACCCTTATGAGCTTGCTTATGGTTGGTTTATACAATCGCTGCGTAATAAGACGGAAATAATTTGTATTGTTCTGCTGCAGCTTCTTCTGCTTCTGGGTCCTTTTGTAGTCCTTTTGTTGTCCTGCTGGTGTTGGTTTCTGGCAATTCGCACAAATAATCCCCGAGAAAAAATTGAATGGCGAGAAAGGGGAAATGCAAAAGGGAATTCCCCGCATATTTTCAAACCCAATAAGTTGCATCGCATTGGTTGTCTGGCCTACAGATATATGTTTTATGGGGGTGACAAGCTTAGATTAATTTAATTGAAACCAAACTAAAGAGAGCTTAAGTGTAGTGTCTTCTACGTTAATACAGTAAATAATTGCATGATTTCTATGATAAAAACAAAAATATCTGCATAAGCTTAAATTTTAAGTTGTAATGTTTATATTCCCGAGCAAGAAGGTAAGCTAAAATAATATGTTCAATTTATTTAGTAGTCAACTAAAGAATTAAACATTTCTTGATCATACTACTTTTACAAATCCCATATATGAAGTTACAAATCTCGATTCATTTTCCGTACAATTTAAGCCATTTTCACTCCAAAGTAGTTCTTCAATGTCGTTTTGAAAACTTTACAGTTAATACCCCGAATAAGCCATTATCTATCCATATTCCCAACTCGATTGCATAACAAGAAACTATGTAACTTCTGGCTGGGCCAAAAAAAGTTTGCCAATTCATTTGTTTCGCACTAATTAAACGCTTATCGGAATGCACAGGCGGAGGACTCGAATTTGGATTCGCTTTTTGCATTGGGGTGTGGTCCCTATATCGAGAGACCGGCGCATAGGGCACCTAAATACAAAAAATAAGCACAAAAAACAACCATCCACACACATGGCTTGTGTGTTGTACCCCCCTTCATTTCGGTGGAAATCGTTGCCAGGACCAGAGAATTTGATTTGCACTTTTTGGAAACTCACATGTGCGAGTGTGAAAATACAAATAGAAGTTGATTGCTTTGTTGATTTGTTTGCGGTTACAGCAAAACGCGGGAAAACCCGTATATTTCCAGGGTGTAGGGTGGTGGGCGGCGAGGGCGTGGCCGAATGTTAGACGCTTAGTTAGCTGGCCCAAAATGCAATCAATGCGCACATTGATTCCCACCCGAAAAACCCAACCAACAGCAACCGTTTTAGCCAGACATCAGGCCACACTTCGTTTGCCGAAATGGAAATTCCGACAACCAACTACAATTAGCGTAATACCAACACAACAGAAGGAGAATTAAAATGATAAATGCTGATCGATCGCAAATTATAACACTTTCAACTGCAAGAAATACAAACTTTACAAGAAATATTGTAAGATTAAAAATGTACTAAAAATATCTAGAAACATTAAGTCAAAAAAACATAAAAAGCAAAAAGCCCACCAGTTCTAAAAATAAAACGTATATTTAGTGCATTATAATATACATTTTTCTTATCAGAATTAAAGTTTAGCTTTCCCTGTGTATCAACCCTTTCGTTTTTTTTTTTGGGGCCACCCCGGCAACGAAATTATTTATTGAAATTTAATAAATAGTGGGATCAGACAACGAAAATTAGAGTCTGGAAGCCGAAAAAATACGGGCCATGTGCGACGACGAGTGTGTGTGTGTGTGTGTGTGTTTGGAAAAGGGTAGCTAATTTCCAACGATAAGCCTTCGTGGCACGACACTAACCCCGAGTCCTTCGCTTCCCCCAAAAACTAAACCCACGGAAGCGCTACAGTTTTTAGTTTGCCCCAAAATGTATGCTACACATTTGCACACATCCAAAATAGCAGAAAATAGTAGTGAAATCGAGGAGTTTGGGTGGATGGATGGGTGGTAGGGTGGTACCACGTCGCCACTATTGTTGTTATCTGGCTGTGAGTCTGGCCTGCTAAAGAGGTGGAGCAATGGGGGGAGAGGGGGGTCGACAGGTTCGGCCGGTCTAGGTCTCGGATATTAATGCATCATGGGCATTGTAAAATGTTCGTTAAGCTCTGCCACGACTTGGGTTTTCACAAGGAGTCGGCAGGAGGTTGGGGGTCTTTCCAGGATAGTGGGTGGCCATAAAATTACTACGACGATGAGGACATGGCGACGGTCGTCGCGCTCATGCGGTTTCTGTACAGTTGTGCCCAGACCAGCAGAACCATGAAAACCAGCAGAAGGAGCACAGGATAAGCAAGGAGGAGATGTGCACTCGGAAAAAAAATTATCTGAAATTATCCTTTATAACTCATCATTACAAATACTAAATTAAAAAAAAAAATGTAACTTAAATGTTGAATCTAACGCATTCAAAATGCTAATATGATTACTATTATAGACTATGTAGACTTTTTTTTATTGTAAATAAGAATATGAAACCATTTTTGGGTCGTTATTACGGTTAGTTCTGAATACATAATTTATATGGTATTAATATATGATTTTTGATTGCAGTTTGCCTTCGGAAATATACTTTTTTTGAGTGCACCAGCAGCAGGGGACGAAGAGCAAGGAGTCAAACTGCGACCCAGAACTGGGACCCAGACAGCAGGCGAGGAGCATAAAAGCAGCAGCACAAGCTGGCCAGATTTAGCACCCGGCCAGACTTGACACCCTCCCACGTCTTCCGCTTTTCCAATGGGGCAGTCTTCTAGACCCGGACCTCAGACCTTTTGGCCAGAACTGCCATTACAACTACTTATGGCCGTCACTGTTTTAAAATCAAAAGTCGGAACGGTCGGAACGAAACGGAACGGGTTTGCGGAATAGAACGGGCTGGCAGGACGAACTGAGTGTCCTTAGTGTGCTTAGTTCGCTGAATGCACCCTGTAAGTTAAATTGGAAAAGGGATATCAGCGGCTAAAATTGTAACTTTAATACAAACATTTTTTAGGACCTGTTATCTTGTTTTTATGGTAAACCAAAATGAGGATTTTAAAATATTTGAGTATCTCTGCTTATGATATTAAAACATATCTCTTATTTTGGAATGTCCAACGATTTTATGTGTATTTTATTGTAAAATACACATCATATCATTCGGATTATGCTAGTATCTAGGCTATCCCCCAGTCGTTTAGAACTGGACCAGTTGAAAATCTAACTGGTTTTTTGATCCGCATGGAATGGGCGCGGTTTAGGGATTCGGGTTGGTAGGTAGAATGGTGTGCGATGTGGAGATGGTCTGATCAGCACTCGGCTTACGGCTGCTGCTGCTGAGGTTTTATGAAAATAAATCGTGCTTTATGCTCGATTATTACCGTAGACTTATTGGGTCCTGCGAAGCGCTCTAAATGCCCCTTGTCCTTGTCCCCGTTCTCATCCTTTTTGGGATTTTTGGGGTCTAGGAAATCCGGCCAGTTCACCTTTTTACGATGTGTGTGTGTGTGTTTGGGTGAATGTGTTTGACTTTAACCCGTCTTTGGCTGCGCTTTTGTAATTGTTAAGATTTGGTTACTTAAATTTATTATCGTTCCCGGGATTTTAGGGCTAGAATTTGGTTTATGACCCGGGCGACCAGGCAATTTGCATTCCAATCAAATGATTCGTGGTGATGGCAAAAGTTTAAGAAGCAAGTTATCTATTTCTAGCATCCATATTTAATACTTTTAAGTCCTTGGTTACCTGAGGCAACCACTCATGCCACCGATTAAAGTTGTGGCCCTGCCCTCGGCGGCCATGCCCATTAACCCAAAAGAAAAACAACGAAATAATTAAGCCCTAACCCTTTTTTTCACTCCCATGTGGGGCCACGTTGAAAGTACAAAATTAACAACTTCATTGATAGGCGGCAGCCAAAGGGCTGCCAAATCAAGTGTTCCGGTCACTCAGGACTTGGGTTGTCCCACCACCACTTCCACCTCCCTCCTAATACTTTATATACATATACATATACATATACATATATATATATATATAGATATAGATATGTATCGGGGGAGAATGGGGTGAGGGGTCAGCGATAATGGTGCGTGACCACGCATCAGAAACGATTTTGTCAGGGATTCCGGGCGAGCGCAACCACCTGACTGACATTTAGCCGAGCTGACGAGTTAATAACCCTTTTTAGCGCCCCTGTGAGAAAGGAACTCCTGACCAGTGGAACCACTGGACCTCCGCCCACTTTTGTCCAAGCACAGTGGAGCAAATACGGGTCACATGGCAACGAATTAAGTGTTAAGGGCACAATTTAATATTATATTAATATTTCAACTATGTGCTGTTAATTTAAGGTTTACATTTAAGGTTACTGATTTTCTTTGGTGTCCATTATTTTGAGAAAGCTCATTATCAATAACAATACTTGACTTGTTAATTTATATAATAATTAGTTATTTGTATAATTTTGGTTTTAAGGTCTTTTAAAAAAAAATATGCTACCAAATTAGTAAGCAAAATGTATCATTACAATTGAACTTTAATTAAAATGGTTTTTTTTTAGTTTTTAGTTACAAAATATTTCTTTTGTTGAATAAAAATTTAAATTTAAACAAAAACCAAAAAAACTTTTTTTTTTAACTTTCTTGGCATTGGCTCGTCTTAGCTGCAATATGTTTGCCCAATTTTCCGCAGCCTTGGAACCACAGTTAGCGATGGTCGCGTGGCCTTTGGCCGCGAGTCCTTTGGCCATGGTCAAGAACCAGAACAGGGGACGGAGAACCAGGCCACGAGCTTAAGTGGCTCGAACGCCCTTTAGCATGTGAATTAGGAAAGGGTTCTGCTCCCAGCGGGTGCCGTCCGTTCACTTCCAATTAAGTTGCCCAGCCACTTGGATTTCTACTCGTGGATGGACTAGGCGATATGTCCTGGGTGTTCTGGGTGTTCTGGGTGTTCTGGGTGCCACAAATGAAGGGGACGACAACTCTTTTCGGCTCTTGGTTAATTGAATCAAGTCACGTGATCGGAATAGGTAAACGATATATCGTTCTTTCTAATTGACAACCGGGCGAATGAAGTTCTTTTGATGAGTTGCCATATGTGTGTTTGCTGGTTTTGTTTGTTTTTTTGGCGGCCGGTTGAGACGGTTTCCATTCAGTTCCATTCACGTTTTTAATATTGCATGAAGTATATTTGCATTTGCTGTCCAGTTGTCCGGTTTTCCAGTTGGTGACCCACAGCAACCCATCCACTCACCAGCTTGTCTCGTCGTCAAAGCGACCGCAGTCGAAGATCTTAAAGAATTTTGTAGGAAGCCTTAGGATGGATGGGTGAATGGGGGGTGGCAAGGGCAAACCATTCACAAAGCACTTCAAAAACTGCAACTTGCGGCCGAACCAATGCCAATCTGCCATCCACTACTCCTCATGGCAAAAGCCTCAACTGGCTGGCTGGCTGGCAAGTTTTGAGCCAAGAAATCCAAAACCACACGAAAGACTCTAAAGATGCAAAGGACCCGAGGAATATGTATTTTGGCTTTGGCTTTTCTTGGGTTCCACCTCTCATCTCTCGTTTCTCCTTCCCTCTATTTAGCATGCAGGCGCCTTTTGTTTTTTCTTCTGGTCCTTGGACCTAAGTCCTGAATCCTGGGTCCTTTATCCACCCATCTGCGGCCAGGGGTCTTTCATCATCTATTACGACACCAACCACACATAGGAGGAAAAGGGTGGGGGGTTTCCTTTTCGGGTTCTAAGGACATTTTTAAGGGAAATCCGGTGCGGTCTGAGATTTGCCGTGCAAATTGCAAGGATTAAATTTCATTTCAATTTAACAAATTGTTGCCAGCAGTCCAGTCCAGAGTTTTCCATTAACTGCACAGATGGTTTGGGGTAGATATAACACATGGTCGGGGTTTGATGGATTTATGGAGATATGACTTGAGGGATGCTGCAAATAAGTCTTTGAAATAATCGAATTCGTTTCGATTTGTAAGCGGAATATGTTTTGAGAGAATATTTTTGCTTAGAGGCCTTTGAATGGCATTTATTTCAAATATTTTCTATATATTTTGTATCACCTATTTAGAAGAATTTCCTGAATTGAAATGTACTTATGTTATCAAATTATTAAGCCCTTAAATTTTGTATTATTTCACACATTTCTAATTTGTTTGTGCTCATTTGGATTATTGAATCGAATTCCCTTAACCGAATCAAGACCTTAATTTCATTTCACCACCCCACTGACGCCCAGCTGTCAGTAGCAGGAGTCCTCATTTGCATGCCTTCAAGGACTCCAACCGCACACAACTCAATAAAACTGATTATCGCGAAATTCGCAAATTAAAAATAATATATGTATGTATGAGGGGATGTGCGGAAATGGGTAGGTCGATTTCACGCATATGTGGCCAGATTTGATTTGCACCGCTCATAACTCCAAGACCTTCCTTCATCGGCATTGTTTGTCGTTATTAAATTTGCCAATTTGCTTTTTTCGCTAAGCGAATTAAAATTCAAACACACCAAAGGAGAACGCGAATAAAAAACTGAGTTACAAAACGAAAACAAAATCGCGGTTAACGATTGCGGGAGGATAAAGGTGAATCAGACGAAAAAAAAAAATTGCAAATGATAGTCGAAAATTCAACACTCTTCCAAAAATGATAAATGCATAAACTGCTAATTGAATGGAATCTTTAACCCGTTTTTTTCTTAAAAGTATATTATATATTATATTATATTATATTTGTCTTACATTTAAAAATAGTTAAAACGAGCAAAATCAAACATAATTTAAATGTAAGTAAATTAATAAGTGCAACAATATAATGTATTCTTGTAACAACATTGAATTAAAGCCCAATAAGTCCCAAATCAAACCAATTGTGAATTGCTCTTAAGGCCATTCTTTGTATATACTTCGTCGTATAGACCCTACAACGTCAACTGCTTGCGAAAGAGTATGGCTAAAAAGCCGCAACCTGCAGACCGCTTTCCCCAGGGGATGGATGTGTGTCCCTGTGCCTCTGTGCATGTCAAAATAAACAAGTTTGTGTCACTGCAGAAATGTTCATTTAATTTGCTCGGCGATGACGCGCACGCCGAGGACAACGACAACACACGGCAGCCCCAAGGCAGCCTAAGGACCACCTGCCCCCAAAAAATCCCAGAATCACGAAAAAAAAAAAAACTCCAACCACCCATTCCCAAAAGTGAAAGACCCACCGTCAAACAAGGACACATCGCGGTCGTTGCAAAAAAAAAATAAAATAAAATAAAGAAACGCGAAATTCCGCCAGCGAAAAGGTACGCCTGCGACCCGGAAGTTGCCCGGCGGAAGCGGAACAGCGATGGAAGGTGGCTACTGAACCTGAAAAGTGGTTAAATTACAAATTATCCACGCCAGCTGGGCACCCAAGGTGGCACCAGGATGAGGGTCAGGTTTTGGGAATGGGAATGGGTTTGGTTAGGGGAATAGGAACTGCAGCCAGTTGAGAAGTTAAGCACTCGAATATGAAGAATTATGCGCGACGGGGGACGGCTGCCTTTGTGAAAAGCTGCAAAAAAAAAAAAAAAACTTAAAGTCAGCTAAAAATCTACGCTCCCCCTAACTCCCGTAGAAACCCACTCCCTTTTGGTCACCCATGGCCCATAAATCAAGCATAGACAGCCGCAGCAGCAGTCTGCTTACCAAAAATTCCAGGCAAAGGAGCAAAATAAAATATTATACAGGAAGAGAGGATGTGGTTACACTAAGAAAAATTATTCTACAAATGCGGGAAACCCTTTGCCAATATACAAAAAAAAAATATTTAATCCAACAAACTGGCAAACAAGGCAATGGCGTTCGAGCAGGTATTTCTTAAATATCTTAAGGCCCATCAACTCTAATCACTTGAAATCGATTTCAACTAATTAAACATTATATAGATTAACTTAACTCTTTGAAAAACTTCAAAAATGTAAGAGATTGAACAATAAGCTACATGAATATAATCCATATTTCTATAGTTTACCAATGTTTGTTTCCGTGTTGCTGAGTTCTTTACCCATTTGTAGGTCCTGGCACAGGTGCACCTTTCAATTTACACATGTGAATTAAGGTTTTAAAATGGCTTGACAAAAAAGAAGCCAGTCCGAGTCAGTTCCACTCAGGGGCATGCCCCCTCCCCCTCCACCAACCCCTCCCAGTCGTAAGTCATTGTCATGGCCATGTGGCAGGCCCAGAAAAATAAAGGGGGTATCATGAGAAAGGAATGCCCGTGGCAAAGATTAACCAGCTGAGCTGGCTCTTGGCCTCGCATTACACAACACAAGGAAGTCGCCCTAATACACTCAACCATCGACCTTCTCCCCCTCCCCCTCCCCCTATCTCTCTATCTCTCTGTCTCTGTTTCCCTTTAATGCCCACATGCCCACGTATCGCACGTAAGCGCTTGTAATCGATTTTTGATTGAAT
The DNA here is from genome assembly GCF_018152505.1 of Drosophila elegans. Classification (NCBI taxonomy): domain Eukaryota; kingdom Metazoa; phylum Arthropoda; class Insecta; order Diptera; family Drosophilidae; genus Drosophila; species Drosophila elegans. Next base: position 10,355,518 of record NW_024545513.1, on the reverse strand, counting down.
ATTGCGCCTGGCACCCTTCTGTGCAATGTGCTTCTTCACCTCCCCCCCAACCCCCTGGCCACCCATAGGCGGGTATACCATATACCATATAGCATATCCCATATCCAAAGGAAAGGTTGGATCGGCATGTTGTCACACACATGTCGCTCGTTATAAATTTTCCGCCTTTTCAAATATCAATAACTGTAAATATTATGAACACGTTCGCTTATGGGCTTAGCCATGGCTTTCTTTTCCATACCCACTTTCTTCTCTGCCTCCCCCTCTCCCTGCCCTTTCACATTTCGCACACTTTCTTCCCTTTAGTATTTTTTTTTTTTGTTTTTTTATTCGCTATTTGTTTGCCCCTTTGACATGCCAGCCTTGTGTGCTTTTTCCGCTTTTACAGTGGGACTATAGCTGAGATAAATAAACTTCTGAATAAGATAATTATTATATTAATGCTTGCGAAATTATGAAAAAAAACACCACAGGGGGATTACTTAATATACGTCGGTAAAAAAATTAAACTACATACTGTAAGACAACGCTTACTAAATTAAGACAATGGATTTAATCTTTAAAACATATCTAACTAATATGAAAGTTTTGAAGTTTACTTAACGTCGAAGGAGCTATCTAAAAATACTCCTGTTAAAATAGTTATTTTGATGGGTTAACCCACTGTGACCACTTGGCCAGCTCTATTTAAAGAGCTAATCCCATTGCCGACTCATATGTGGGACATCCGTGCGACAGGTTGGCTTATATCCATATCCTTAAAGCCAGACGCTATTCGACTCTTTGCCGCCATGGGCTGTGCTCTGTGTGGCCGCATAAATCCAAATATGATCACTTCATAATTTGACATTGATAGATGAGTGCGAGTGCGGGAGGTAAACAAAGCAGAAATAAAATAAAACACAAAATCCACGACCGAAAAAGGGTAGACGACGACACTCAATCACTTTCAGCAGCACGGGCAGGCAGTAGTGGGTTAAGGGTAAGGGTAAGGCTATGTGCATTTACGGTTAACGTTTTGTCAGGGTCCTGGCATAACGGTGCTTTGATGGTTGTTTGATTTCTTGTTTTCCAACGATTGATATTTTATCGTTTTTATGGCCTTTTTCAACCCTCTCCTCTCAGCTATTTGCTACCCATGTGGTTGCTTAATAGATTTTTTATGATCTGTTTTTCTTGATTTTTTTTTGTTGTCCCCCCGTCGCAAAAGGGTTATTTCCTTGAGGCCAAATATACCGCCTTTATTGATATATTTCGCGTGCATGTAAACAAGCAAATAACATTAATAATCCAATGTCCTTTGTGTGTCTGTGTGTGTGCGACAAGTGTTGGTTTCAATAATAAAAGCACATTATCATCGTAATCGTAATCGTAATCGTAATCATCATCATCATGGTTATAGTCGAGGCAAAGTTAAGTGTAACTGCAGGTCAAACTTGTGCACCCGTTTAGCCTTCGAAAAACCCAAGCCCTTTCCTTTAACCCATGCAATATAGCCTTCGGGCAGCACACACGCACTCATGGGGAACATACAAATCGACCCCCACCGAATGGGGGCCAAAGGGTTAATGGCATGGCATACGGGGGGAGAAGCCCCAAAAACAATGCAGCCACAATTTCGAAAAGGTGGGAGAATGGGGTTTGTTGTGTTCCCGGGGCATTCAGGGAGTTACAGGTCGTGCCAGTAGCCCTTGAGCGCCATAAATTAACCCTTTTGTTAATTGATACAAATACAATTAATGTGCATGTGTGTCTGTTTGTGTGCCCGTGTGTATGTGTGGCTACTTAACGGTAACGGTACCTTAGCAAACATAACAAGAACAGCAAGGCCTGCAACCGTGACGTTACACTTAAAGAATTGGGACATATATTAGGATTTAAGTAATTGCTCAAACTCTATTTTAAGGTCCCAAAAGACAACAGATTATATATTATATTCGATAAAATATAGATTATGTTGAATGTAATGACTGTCTTATATTAATGATTTTAATAATATGTAAATCGTTTTTATACAAATTATAGTTATTACCTTCATTTTAAACTTTAGAATCTCTTTTTTAAACAATTGACTATGTTTAAAAAAGAGATTCTAACGTTTTAAATTTTTTAAGAAAATATTATTCATTCTGTTCGGTTAATATATATCAGTTTTGTCAGTGTAAAAGGAACCGCAGCACCATTTGATTGCAATCCTAATTATTGCTTAAAACAATTAACATTTCAATGTGTAATACAATACAAAGAGCATACAGACACACGCACACAGGCAGACAGGCGGACAGAAGGACACGAGGTGGCTACAGGATATGCATAAATGCAACAAAACGACGGACCCTTCGGTCAGTCGGCGCGTGCAGCTGTTAATAGAGTGCGCCCCCAACAAAACGGACGAAGGACACCGGTCCTCAAGAAGTGGGGGGCATGTTTGTAGGCCCTGCTCTTCGGGCAAAGGAGTTCCGCTGGACAGTGGTTCACAATTGGGTTCAAATTTAAGATTACAATTAAAGCATGTTACTGCCATTCAAAGTAAAAATTAACTATTATTTTTAACAAAATTAAATACGTTTACTTTGGAGTTGAAAAAACATAGTTTGGATTTGCAAAGGACGTCAAGTGGAACACTCAATAATTTCTTTAATGTCAGCTCTATTTTTCAATTGATTTTGAAGCGTATAACCCATAAGGTCTAAATTTTATTTTACTATATCTACTATAATTACATTATCACAGTGGCAACAATTTAAGTTTTCAAATATAATAAAATTAAAAAGTTAGCAAATAGAATAAAACACTAATTAACATGTGTTTTTCTGACTTAAGCACTCTGAAATCATTTTCGATAAAAAAAAACACATACCACTTTCCACAATTACATAGATTTTCAACCACAGTTTTTGACCAGGTCAAAAGCGGACAGGAAGTGCCGTAACCCCCTCTCCGTTCGCTGTTCGATATCCTTGTCCGTGTATCATTACGCTGGCCACTTCGCTGCTCCTGGCGGAAGTCGTAATTACCCGTGGACGAGGACATCATGCAAGGATGTGCATGTACTCGTATGTAAATGTAAGTGAAAATGTATGTGCGAGTGCTTGGGCCTGGCCCAAAACCAAATGTTAACTGCCCAACAGCAAATTTAATGAACTCAACACAAACTTTTCTACACACAAAATAAAATATATTTATTGAACAAAGAGAAAATAGTCGTTTGAAATTCGTAAAACATATTGCAAACATGCAAGTTATATTCAAAAAACATATTTTGCTTCTAAATCGGTTATTCTTATCAAACTTGTTGTATATCTAAATATTTGCTGTCATTTTAAGAGAACTGTCTATCAATTAAAGACTCTAGTCAGATTATTTTAAAATAAAATTGTCATAGATAGCTTTTAGCTATTTTTTTTTGCCTGTATAAAAACTTGTATGCCGACCGAAGTGGAGGCGTGGCATGTTGACCACTTTGTTTTAATGGGCGCCCGCTGAATGCCATTATTAAATATAGTCCGCATCTGATTATTAGTCGCTCATCGTTCAGTTTCTGGTGTATTTGTGGTCTGAAGCGTACTTCAATAGGTTCTCTGTGGAGAAACCCCAACCCTAATTACAGGCTGGTAAACCATTAATCTATTAATGCACAGCAACTTGGCCAGAGAAAAGCCCTCGAGAAGCTGTCGCTCTGTCTCTCTCCCTCTCCCTCTCTATCTCTCTCTCTTTCTATCTCTTTCTAGGCCAACGCATTTCCGTTTCCGCTTCAATGGCAGGACAACCCCAACCCAAAATAGAACCCACCTCCTTCCATTTCGGAACGAATGGCGGTAATGACTTTTCATTCTCGCCCAAGATAACGCCAACATTTTTGGCTCTTTCGCTTTTTCGGCATTCAGTTTTCAGTTTTCAGTTTTCGAAAATAATCAAAGGCAGTTTTCGGGGGGTTCGGTTGGGTGGACAGACAGTCAGTTAGCTATCGGTTGAAAGTCTTACCTCCCCACCTCGCCCTGCCAGCGAAGAACTCCACCAGCCCACAGAGTTTAACCCCCGGGTAATGAACGCAATAAACGCAACCGAAAAATTTCAAACTCTCACACGGCGAAACTACGAAGCAGCAAGAGAAGTGCCCAAAGGGGTCGGGGAATGGTGAAATTTTGCCCCGGCACGGGGTGTACGATAGTGTCCTGGTCGCCGGGAATGGGTTTGAGAAAGGAGAACGGAGAAAGGAGTAAGGCAGGGACTATCTGCGCCATCAGCGAACGCGCTCGACCAGAAAAAAGGGGCACCACTAGCGGTACTGTGGGACAGAAACTCATTTTTAAACTCTTTTAAAGTAAAAAAATATAAAACATATAAAACATACATACAACCAAATAAAATTCCTTATTCTTTCTCTAAAAATAATATGCAAAAAAACAAAATAAACAAATTCAATCAATTAAAGAAAGGAACAAAAAAAAGTAACAAAATAAAAGTTTGAACTTGAATTTGGTTGTCCAATGCTTGTATTTCATTATAATAGTCTACAGTATAGGTGTTTTTTTACCTCTAGATATTTGTTATTTAAACAGTTTTATTCATGTTTTAAAAATGTTTGTGTTTTAATATTTTTTTGTAATTTTTGAACTTTTTCAGCCACTGTTCGCGACTGCAGTTAGTCATAAGCAGGCGCAAGGACGCAGTAGTGCCACTAGCAGGACCCTCACGCGCACACACACACACACACACACACAAAGGAGGCGAGAAAGAGAGGGCAATAGACAGAGGCTGGCCGTCGTCGTTTTGTAGTGCGTTTTGTTGCCATTTCCGGGCGATGGGCAGCATTCCGGACGCCGGCGCCGCTGTCTGTTCCAGCTGCCAGTCACCCATCTTCCTTCCCCACCTCCCCCACCCCCTTGCCACCCCCTGCCATGGCCCTTTTTTAGTTGTTGTTGTTGTTGTTGTGTGTTTTGCATAGACAGCAAAGACCGTCGACAACGTCGACTAATTAACTGCGATTATTACGGTCATTACGTGGGATTTCCTTTGCGTAAACATCTTGAATTTTGGCGCTCTCTTCGAGAAGAGGAGATAGCCAGAGATACGCAGATACTCAGATACCCAGTCCTCCGAAAAGGAGTTATATGCGCACTAATGGTTGTACCTAACCCCCCATTTTAGCAGACATTAAAGCAAATTAACCCTCTCCCGAATAACCAAAGCACCAGGCACGCCCCCTTTTTGCCACTGGCAGCCGCAAAAGTCATTTGTTGTGCAATGTGTTCCATGTGGCTGGCAGTTTAAAAACCAAAACAAAAATCAATACAAGGAACGCAAAAAGGATCAGCAAGGATTGGGGGTTATTTCAACAGACAACTTTCGCTGTCTGATTAGAAGGAGACACGCCAAGGCTAAAGGGCTAATGGTTATGACTGCGGTGGCCAAGATGACAGTGGCTTTGGCTTTGGCTTTGGCTTTGAGCTCGACATTTTGGCTTAAAGATTCGTAAAACCTGAGGAGTCTTTCACCACATACTTGCCATTTCGAGAAGGACCAAGACCAGCACATTAGCCAGCACTTCGCCCGGACTAAAAGGTAAATGTCTACATTCAACCTCAAGATTACTCAATTAATGCACTTTAATTTGGCACGGCATGTGTGTGTGTGTGTGTGTGTGTTTAGGGACGCCAAGAAAGTGTCCTTTTGGCTATTTTATATTCAACACCAACTATTCAAATACTTTATCTTTTACTCAAAAATAAATGATGTTTTGCGTATATTTGACATATATACTATGTATTTTCATCTACGTTTAATCTTAAATATTCCTTCATTAAATTCCAAGTTCTTGAATTGTACAGATATATACCATATTTAATCTTCAAAACCCGAAAATATTTCTTTCTAATTATATTAAAGAATTCATGGATTTATACATCCTTTAAGTTTGTAATCTCCGAAGAACTTATAGATTTTATCAAATATTTAGAACATTTTTCTTAAGATTGAATTTATAATTTTAAATTTTTATTTACAGATAGCAGTGCATTTATTAATCGCTTTTCATAAAGTTATAGTTTCAGAAAGCTTATTTAAGACAACTTAATTGAATGTTGACAAGAGGGTAAATAAATCTAATCAGGAATTTGCAATTAAATCTAAACTGAATTTTTTAAATCATTTCTTGTTTGAAGCACATGTTGTCTTGTAATAGTTCCGATTGAGGACTCAGCTCGTAAGAAATCAATCTGCAAAGTTAAAGTACATTTCCCAACCGAAATATAAAGGAGGAAAACCAAATGGAACGTGCTCGTTGGCTGTTGGCAGGACTTTGTCTTTTGCCGGCTAGTTATGAGCTGTAATCTAGTTTCGGGCTCCGACTTGGCAGGCGAATGAAATTCAATTAACCCCGGCATCTTAAAGCAGCCAGTGCAGATTGGAACCTTCAGCAAGGTGGGGCAGGCAAATGCTTCAAGTTCTTCAAAATAAAAACCCAAGCCCAACCCTCTAGAAAGCAATTCTGCAGTGCAACTGATATGAATTTCCATATTGACAGCCGGCGACGGCTGTCCCTTCATTGAAGTCGAAATTCTGGCCAAAAAGTGGGGAAACTCGGCGCACTTCTGGCTGTTTAATTTCGGCGGCCGTTGTTTTATGACCCCCCCCCCCCCCGCAGTTTTGCCTCACAACAAAAATATAAACAAAAACAATTTTTTGGCCAGCCCACACATTCAATTTTTTAATAAGCCTCACCAAACGGGCCACGGAGAAGTACAAAGCAAATATTAATAACTTGCAAGGTCCTGACCATAACCGAAAAACAGAAGCAACAAGAAGAAAGTTTAAGGATTAAGACTATGAAATACCCAAGGTTTCAATTTCATCGATGAAATCCTTTAAATTAATAAACTGCAGATGCATTACTTTTGAAATTTCAAGCATTGACTTACGAATTTCTTTTAACTTTTAGTTTTTGTATATCATTAAGTTAATTATATTGTATGGTTTATATATCTTTTAGATTTTGTATATGTAATATATAAACTGTCTAAAAAAAAACAGTTTTTCAGGCATCAATCAAAAATCATAGAAATCCACTTTAGCGGTTGATCCAAATTAATAGTAAGTTGAACATATATACCCTTAAGTATTAAAATTACCGTGTTAAAAAACGAGACTCGTAACATCTTTTTTTTTGTTTTTAGTGAAAGCCCCCCACTCTCTTTTGATTTTTGGGGCGTCTGCGGCTTGGAGCACCAAGTAAATATCAATATTTTCGATGGGGTAGTTTTTTTTCCTTGCCCAGATGGTTTGGTTTGCGAGGTCTGCGGTCAGGACATGCATCATAAAGTGCAGGGAACCGGGCTTTTTCCACTCTGGTCAGTGGAAAAATCAAGTTAAGGCAATTAATTTCCACAAAACAACCAATTAGCCAGCAAAGTTTACCTTAAGTGTCCAAACAAGGGACCTTCCGATGGTTAGAGGGTTTTTTGGGAGGACCCCAAACCCGTGGACAACAAAAGGTTACTTGATTTGACTACTTTGAATGTTTGACACTTTACTTGGGAGGTGGGGGGTGGAGAATGGAGAATGGGAAGAAAATGGGAAGTGGAAAATGGTAAATGGAAATGGCCGGATGCAAAGGAGCGTGGCCGAACAAGCTTGTTTTCCTTGTAGTGTCACAACACATCCTGCCGAAATAATTTACCCCTACAAAGGCTAGAGCTAGAGTGTAAAAACTGAAGTCGGTGGTGGTCCATTTGGACAAGTGTGAACAAGATGTTTTAGGCCGGCGGGACAGTGTGGACGGACCTTTGTTGACACCAATGGCAGCAGGGATACTGCTTACCGCTTAGGTCCTGGAAAGCCAGCAAGGCCAGGAGGAAAACTTCAAAGTCACAGACGATGACGACAACAAGGACATTCTCTGAACTGGTCCTGCTGCACTTTTGTTGTTGCCACCACCGGTTTAGTTTGTCGTTTTCATTCAGTCATTAAAAACCCTTGTCAAGTGCTGGCAGGACATCCTTTGGATCCTGTCCTCTCCTGACCACAACAGACGGAGTCGTCGGACACCTGCAAGAAACGATTTTCGTAGTCCACTTTCGGTCGGCATTTAAATTAGCTGCTCAGCCAGAGCCTTTTAGCTTCTAGCCGCCCCCTCTTTCCCCCTTTGGAAAACCCCTTGGAAAATTTGCATTCCACTTTAAGTGTTTCGTCTTAAAATCTCAGACAGTGTGTCTGTCTGAGGCTTTAACCCTTCGGGTTAATTGAATTGATGGATTTCTGCCAGGAACGTGGCCAAACAGGCTTTAAGATTTTTGCCGGGGGGCGATTAACATATACTAAAATGGATTGAGGCTGAAAACCCCCCCATCTCAAATCGTTTGGCACTCGCAGCCCATTTGAAATTATGAAAAGTAAGCCATAAAATCTTATTTTTACTTCCGCCACTCCAAAGTTCTCCTGCCCCCCCCCCTTTCAAAAAAATTCCCAAAAGGGGTGCTTCTCGGGGTTTTAAATCTCAGGGCTGAGGGGTTGGAAATTTCGGATACAATTTTAATTATGGCAACCGTAAGCTTTTGGTTGTAAATATTTGAGAATGCCCGATAACGTCGACGATTTTCATAAATAATACAACCCGCTCTCTCAGCTTTCCCATTCCCCCAAGCCATCAACCCCCATCCATTGATTTTATTTTGGAGGGGGTGTATGGAGAGTGCCTGGTGCCCCGATAAGGGTTATGCGTGTGCCTCTCCAGAATTGCCAACATTTCCAGCTTCTGTTTGCTGTTTAAAGACAAAAGGATTGGCTCTTTGTGCGCGAGAGCCTCCTACACTGACCGAAAAATCTAGCCAAAATAGCAAGAAAACTATAACTAACTTGGTATTTAAAGATAAACATAAAGAAACCTAATAGATAAGAAAAAAACTAACGGTCAAGGGAATCAAAGGGATTTAACGATGCATAAAAAATAAAAATAAAATATTATAAGTTTTTATAAGGATCAATATGATATACATTTTATATAATGATATATAGTATTATTTAGGACTATAAAAATATTTAAAAGTACCTAAAGATTTAACCAAAATTTTCCCGATAGAAAATGTATAACGAGTAACTTTAAAAATATAGCTTTAACTTCAGGTGTTTTGAGTTGCATTGAAGAAAGAAAAAAAAACCATGTTTTGGGCATGTACTTTTCGCAGCAGCTTTTATCGCAGTGTACTCCGTTTGTTGGCTGTGACATGGAGTATCTTTATCTTGGGCTGCGGCTGTTTGCTCGCCTTCTGATTAGACCGCCAGACGAGGCCACTGCCCCCTTCTCTTCCACCACTTTCACTCCTTTCCATGCCCCCTGACCTCCCCCCTTGCCCCCTGACCCCGTTTTTTGCACCCGCACGAGTACCCGCAGCAACATTAGCGGCATCTCAGCGTTTGATAAGCGACAAGCGAGCATAAGGCAATCAGGAGACCCCCCGTATTCAAATCCTGCCACCTCCTCCCCTCACACAGTAAAAATTCCATCATAATTAACCCATCTATTCTGTATTGGGAATAAGTTCATTTAAACCCAAGGATCGCTTTCAATTTCATTTGTTTAATTTCATATACAAATTTTGAACTTTTTTTCGCTTTGCACATACTATTTTAAATACTTATGAATTAGTTTATTAATCCCCGATATTAAATATTTACACATTTCAAAATTTGTAAGAAATCCATAAAAATTATATTTCGAAAACTTTAATTAGCGTTCTAGACTTTTGTTTGTTAAAAGATTTTGTACATATAATATACAGATTTTACGTTATTTTTTTTTTGTGTGTATCCATCTCAAACCCCTATACTGGCACGCGTGGCCGCAACCCTTTTCCCCCCAAGATAACGCGATTCGCCTCCCATTTTCATGAGATGCTACGAACCAAGATGAAACTGAATCCTCGTCTTCATCTTGAGCTCCTGTGATCTGTGATTTGTGTGTGATTTTCTTTTTGCCTCAACTCCTTCGCCTTGCTGTGTCGCTTCGGCCAACATTCATCATCAATGCCTCAAGCCCGCATCTTAATTTTCCATCCAATGCAAACAACACGCACGCCTCATGCGTGGGGCAGACCACGCCCACCGCCCATTTTCCACCGCCCCCCCTTTTTTTTGGGAAATTTCCTCTGGGGAATCCTGGGCAGACAGTTTTTGACGAGCACTTCTTAATTTATGATAAGGGTTTTCGGAAAATTGGAAAATGTTAAAATGTGGTGGGCGGGGTGGAAATTAGGGATGGGGTTTTTGGGAGCATGAATGGGTTAAGGCTAAACGAACCTACGGGTCTGGGCGGAATTTTCGGGTTTTTGTTTTTTTTTTCGCCTCCAATCCCTCATCACTTCCTTTCGTAATGAGCTGCAAAAGCATTTGAATTATTTTTAACCCCGACGACATTATGCCCTTGAGATCAACACAAGCACACACAAGCATACACAAACACACACACACAAAAACACGCACTCCACCACCCCCCTTAACCCTTGTGCTTTAGCGAAATTTGATTTAGGATTTTTAATTTTGTGTGTGTGCTACTCATATTTTTTAATTATGTTGAGTAAAAAAGGATTTACAGCACAAACACACACACACACACATACACATGCGCAAGCTGCCTTTCCAAAATTAATTAAATTTGCACACATTTGCAGCTGCCCCATATGCAAACGCCCCCTCCTCCCGAATTTCCTGGCAATTAAAAAGCTTTTACAGCAATCAAAAGTTAAAATGTGCGAAGGTTTTACACCGAGCTGCGTGGAATGACACTTTTCAAGGCATCCGGTAACCGTAACCTCCATACCAAATACCATTTAACGACCATCCAATGTCCACTGAGAGTGTCTCGATAAGACCGTCAAGCTGTTTATAGTTTTAAACGCTTTGCCATTTGCATATGCCTCTCAAAAAAAAATAAATAAAAATAAAAACAAAAAAAAAACAAGAAAGGAAAGAAAGCCCAGTCCACCAGAATTTACTTCTTGCCTTAAGTAACACTCAAGCAGGCAAATTCCCATGATAAAGAACAGATGATGGAGATGGGGGAAGCACCACTCCAGTGTCCTCATCCCAAATCCACTCTACATTTGACCGCCGGGCAGCGATTTAAGTGGAAAGAGCAAGGCACAAGTAAGCACAAGTCAGCCCAAGGCATTTGATACACTGAAAGAAATTATTTGCTTGTATTCAAAAATAAAAAAAAGATGAAATGAAGTAAAAGACAGTTGCCTTTTTAGGGAGCACAGCCTCAAAATATTTTCTTTACAAAAAATAAACAAATTAAATGAAGTAGATTCTTAAAAAAGACTTGTCATAAGCTCAGCATTAAATCTCCATTTATGACCAATCCTATACAAAAAGAACAAATTAAATTAAGAAGATTCTTGAAAAAGATTTGATTTTTTATCAATCACACTATCCATATTACGTTATGCTCGACATTTGTTCTACTCATATTATCGGAAATAAAAAAAGTCGTATTTTTTTCACAGTGCATCCGTGACAAAGCAACCGAAAGGCAAAACCCAAAACGAGAGGGCGACTTGGTCATGTGTCTTACGCTTAAGCGAATTATGAAGTGACCCAGTGCACATAAAAATTTATTGCCACGAAATAAAAATCAGCGTAAAAGTCTGTCCAGGACGCAGGACCAAGGAAAATTGTTGGTTAGGGAGGGGGTGTTGGTGGCTGAGATCTGGAATCAGCATGGGAAAAAAAGAAAAAGATATGCTGGTCGCCCTCCTCGCAAGTCCATCGAATCCAATCCCTCATGACCGCCAGCAGCAAACGGACAGGGACAAGGAAGTCCTTTTAATCTTAACACATATCATCATGATAACAATTTGGTCACTTTAAGTGAGGCAAATTTATTTATAAGCCTCATCCCTGTACAACTCCATATCGTCGAACCCCCAACCGCCAGCATCTGTCCATCTTTATTGTTGTAGCTCTATCAAGGCGCCGCCGAATGGATGCCTTTTTTATGCTACAGTAAACACTTTAGGCCGATGGCCTTGAGTATATTACTATTAAAGATAGAATAATATAGTATTTTAGACTAATTGATTAATGCATGTGTATTGTATTTGCTTATTTTAGATTTAAAATTTTACTATGAATACAGACAATGTTCATATACTTTTGGATCCGTTTTGGTAGAAGAACAAAAGTGCTTATGTTAACTTTTGTATTACATTTGTTATAATAGATAGAAGATCTAAAAAATGTTATTGGTAGTATCTTTTAAAATCTAGTGCAAAACAAAAGTTCCAACTTATCGAGCCTTCACTGTAGTTGTACTTTTTATGAACATTCTTTTCCGTTTGCCCTTTTCTTTCTGGTCGAGTTGTTGTTATATCTGCAAGGCTCATGTTTTTATTGTTGTTGATATTGCTGTCGTAGCTCCTGATTTTTCTCCATTTTCCTCATTTTTTTTCCCCATTGTTGCTGTTGTTTGGTGTTTTAGTAAATTGAAGCAAAATGCGCTTTGATGTTCTTGTTACACAATGTCCACCCACTTGGCCGCCACCACCACCCTCTTTTTTCTTCATGTGTAATCGTGCTTTATGTAGCGTTACGCACTCAAGTTTCTTATCCACTTTTGTGGTTTTTTTTTTTCTCTTGCTGCCCGGAAACGAAATCATGTCCAGTGATTTTTTTATTAGTCCCAAATCTTTTGCCCCCCAAAAATGTTCATGTGTGCGGATTGCGTGTGCAAATATTTGTAATTTTATTACGCACTCAAGCACTCATAAATAAACAATTACATCAGTTTTGGTAGGAAAACGGCCCCCATTTCGAACGCATTCCGATTGCCAATTATTTATAGTTATGTTTCCTATTAGTTGCAGCTAATGGCAACGGACCCCAGCCCAAAGTATTCCACCCGACGTTGTACCATCTAATCTCGAAGCATTTTTTGGCGCAAAAATGGCTAAAAACGAATTTCGTGTTTTGCATTTCGCTGCTGTCAAGCGAATGAATGTGGGCGGTTTGGGTTTAGTTGACTTGGATTTGGTTGGGAAAAAGGGGTTTTTTTCCAAAGGGGTGTACGAGTTCTGTCTGCACTGATTCAAAAGGTTTTTAACATGTCTGAGCACGCAACGTAATTTTAGTTTAATTGGGTAATTATGCGCATACAGAGCGACGCTTTCTTAGGTGTGTTTGTGGGTTTCTCGGGAGGATATGAAATCGTGACTCGTGATTTAAGGTGATTTTGTAGTTTAGTGCGGATAAAATATGTTCTTATGCGAAGAAAGGTGCTAAGTAGCCGTCTGATTTTGTTTTGACAGAAACATATTTGGTTTTACCTTAACATGATTTAAAATTCTTTTATACTTATAAATTTGTTGTGTTTAGGATTACCAGTCTCTTTATCATTTAATAATATACATACATATATAACGAAATTTTTCAATTAGAAATGCACAGCTTATTTAGCAATTTGTTTAAAGAAAAACAAAGAAAAAATCGGTCTTACAGTTATAGTTCCATAACCTAATATCGGACATATTTATAGACTTTCTTATGGTTCATTTAAATCCTTTCTGAAGGTTATAAGCATTTTGGAAAGAGATATTTAAGTAATGGTGTCTTTATATGGCTTACCACATCCAACATTAGTGATGAGATCGTGTTCGTTACTTCGATCAAAAGGCTGATGTACAACGTAATTTGTAATAATTCAGAGCCCTTTATAACTTAAATCGCTCTATTTGTACTTAGACTCGGATAAATCATTACAATTAATCGCGTGACCCACTCACGATGCCACCACTAGTGCCAGAGGTGGTAAGTAGCTAAAGCAGATACAAAATTTTAACAGTTTGTTTGCTCTGCATGCAAATGCAACCTATCCAGACAACCGGAGAGTGGGAGCGAGACAGCAGACGCCATAGCTAACGGTAAGATGAATCCGCCAACGGTTAGCAGGTGGAATTAGGGAAGGGGATGGGGGGTCGGGGAAAGTCGGGCAAATAGGGATGGGGCAATTGTGCAGGATCCTTGTGCAGTCACAATGTCAGCGGAAACGGATGTGCATGCAGTTTCGAAAGGGGGGCAAAAGCGGAAGTTGTCGTTTTGGTGCAGGAAGCCCATTCCAAAAAGGGGGATTTACCAGAACTTGGCGCTACGCTTGGCTGACTTTCGCTTTGGCTTCTAGTTAATTTATGTGTGCACAATCGGGGGTTCGAAGACCCTCCTCCTTATATGCAAACTTTAATTATGGCACAAGTAGCTATATACATGCAGAATATTCTAAAGAAGTCGAGTCACACACATCAAGGAAATCCCGGCCAAAAACTCTTTAAGGAAACTCAAATTTTTGACCCCGAAAATTGGGCCAACAAGTTGGTGCGACAGAGATGGCTAGAGCACATCTAAACTTTGCCGCTTGTTCTCTCGCTCTCTCTTCCACTCTTTTTCGTTCTCTGTAATGCTGTCTCTTTTCATTGTTATTATTTGCCGGCGCGAAAGTTTTAATTTTTATTATTAACTACGAAACTTTTGTTGAAAAGGCGCAAAACTTAAAAAAGGCGACAGACAGAAAGAGACAGAGAGAATGGGGCCGTGGGAAAGAGATGGTTAGATAGACAGCGGACAGACGGTGGTAAAAAGGGGTAAAGGGGAGAAGGGTGAGCGTCAAAGTTTTAAAGCAAAGTTTTTCGGCGCTTCCCCGATTTCCCCCGCCACACTTTTGGCCGCTTTAAACGCCCGTAAAGTATAACTTTGTTTTAGGTTTTTGGGGTTTTTGCCATATGAAAGCCGCTTCTTCTTCTTCTTCTTGCCACTTTAACTTGTTCTTCTTGTACTTGTTCCCGGTTCTTATTCTTAGACTTTACCATAGCCCAAAAATCGGGCAAGGTCAGGGACAAGGCCTCCGTTCCGTTTCCCCCCATCCACGCCCTTCAAGTTTACAGTTCAGTTTTCGGTTTGGTTTCGGTTTGCTTTGCTTTTTGGCTCTCAAGTTTCCCAATAGCTTCTTCTTTAAGCCAGACATTTGCATGACATTAAAGAGCGGCGAAGCGATTATGATTACAATCGATTATCCCCCAGATAATAATAATTCAAGTGTCTGGAACCATGGCGAGACTCCAAATTAAAGTTTAGAGCAATATTATTAATAATATGCTTAATATTGTTAATGAAAATTTAAATTTAAAACAAAACAAAATTGCATTTGAACAACATGCCAAGAAAGCTAAGATCAGACACAACTTTAAGATAACTAACAATGTAAATATAAAACTATTTTCTATTAATTTTTCTGCACCCATGTCGTTTATCAACTTTTTTCATTTTAAAAACAAACTATGCTTGAAATTAATGTTTGCTTAGATTGTGAGGACAAAAAATAGTCTGAAAATAGGCAAAATTAAAGACAAGTTTTTCACCATTTCCAATTTGTGGGGGACTGACCTTTTCACCGGGCAGGCACACGCACATTATTTATGCTGCATTTAACTTTGGTTTTGGCCTGAGCACATCACCCCCGGCCCAAAACCTTAACCCCCGGCCAGTCTCTGGGGTTCATTTGCTTGGTAGGGGTGCCACTGTTTTGCGGTCGAAATCCATGTTGGTCAGTTTTGCTGGCCGTTGTTGGAGGCACATAGACACAAATTAAGTAACACTTACAATGCAAACGGAAAAAGGAGAGCCCTATTCAAATTCGCATTTCATTCCAGTTTGGGACGCACGCAGCGTGTGGTAAAATGGGAAAATCATGAGAGGGAATGGGGGCTTTTTTTGACTGACCGAAAATTGAAAAACCGCCTGCAGTTGTGAAATGTTCGGGCGTGAAAACCCCGATTGAGGTTGGGCTTTTCCCCCTTCTTTCTCTCTCTCTCACACTTTTCCTGCGTAAGCCGCACTCATTTATAAAAGCCAAAGTGTAAATCTGCCTTGCTGCCTCATGTGTCTGGCATTTGTTTTTCCACACACAGAAAATCCACTTGGATAACTTCACATTTCCCCCAACATTGTGTCTCGTTTTCTGGGATTCATTAACATTTTTTCCATTTGCGATTTTCACGCGCGTTTTTTAATGGCATAAATCTCGAACATATGCACGCACATACACATTCGGTTGCCAATTTGAAATTATTACCAAAAGCCAGAACAGGCGAAACAATCTTCAGACAGGTGGTGCCGCCACATTCTAGTTGTTGTTCTTGATTTTTATTCATTTGCATCTGCTCTGTTTTTTCCCCACCTCGCACTCTAAAGAAAAAGCCAGGAGAAAGAAAAACCAAATTACCGCATTTGAAAAATAAATACCTAAGCAAAACGCGGATTAAGTACAATGGGCACAAATAACTAAATAAGGAAAGCTATGGTAAAAAAAAATTAAAAATATTTAGTTATTTAAAAAAAAATTTAACATTTTAAGAACTAAGTAAATCCAGTTAGAATAATTTTATAAGTATTTAATTCATGGTGCAATTTTTGACAATTTTTTTTTTCATTTCAAAAATATACCATTGTGCCAGGCTGCAGTTTAAATAAAAGGAGAGATTTTTAAATTCTTTTTCAAGGATGTCCTCTAGTGTGGGTGCACAAGTGCTATGGCAGTTACTTAAGGACCCCTTCCCCTTTTTTTTTTTTTGGAGGACTGCCACCGCTTATCCCGCTGCTAAATTAATTCAAATTAATTCACTCGCGTCGCAGATGTTTCGGCTCAAATTTTATGCGCGAATTTCGTTTTACACCAAAACCATTTGGCGGCCAAGGTGGAGTCAACAAATTTGGCTGGGGGGTTAGCTTTTTATATATAGCCTGTCAGGGGTGGCTGCCCTGCATTGAAATAACATTTACCATTTAATACTTTCTTCTTGTTATTATATAAATATTTCTTAGGATACTCATAACAATATTTACATATACTTTTGAGGTTTTGTGGTTGTAAAGCTAATATTTTGGTTCACTGTCACTGCTGATTTACTACATAAAGTAATTAGGTTTAACATATTAATAATTTATCACAGGCACTACATTTAAAATTTATTTATGAAATTATTTTCATTTTTTGAATCAAATACAATAAGAAATATATATCAGTTAATATTGCTCAGTTCAAATTAGATGGCTTAAGACGAATTTGACAAATCTCTGTTTTATATACTTTCTTCTAAATCCCATTAAACCATTTTTTTTTTTGTTAACCTAAGTGATTTTTTTTTTGGATCTATTGCACCGCAAAACCTGCCTTCTTCGGGTTCTCCCTTCTTTATTGGCCCACTATTGTTCCAATGGGCCAGGCTAACACGCCCCGCGTCAACACCGAGAAATAAGAAAAACAAAAGACCAAGAAAGGAAGTGCCGCGAAAAAGAATAAAAACCAAAACAAAGGCCGAGGCGCAAAAGAAAAATTCCGTTGTGCCGAAATTGAACTTCAATTTCAATGAATGACGCAACAGAGAGAATAAGGGAAATGCGGGAAATTTGGTAAATTTGGATGGCGGGGGTGGTGGTGGTAGTGGCAAATGCGTTAATTCCATTTTCTTAATTAAATGCACAAACAAAATCACGGAAATGAAAAATAAAATCCAAGTCTTTTACACTCAATGATTTGTTTTCATTAAAACAAGAAATTCTCATTAACAATGGCAATGACAGCGAACAGAAATGGACTGTGGTGGTGTGGCCTTGAGGGGCGGGTGGTTTTGGTTTGGGTTGTGGGTGGGTGTTGAGGGGATGCTTGGGTGGTTGGGTGGTTGGGGGTGGTGTAACCACCGATGGGCGACAGCGGAAGCAAAATTCACAAAGATTGCCTCGCCTGTTCTTGTCCATTGTCCTGCTTATCGCTTCAGCGTTTATTGTTTTTATTTTTTTGGTACACTAAGAGCTAAGAATAAAAACAAATTATTTAAGATATATATTCTTCTTCCTTTCTTTAGGCAACAAAATTATGTATTCAAAAAATATTAGATATTATTATAAGAAAAGAATAGAGTGAACATTTAACTAAATATTAATTTTTGGTTTATGACAAAAAGTTTCCTAAAATACAAACTTTTAATAGGTATTTACTATGTAGCGATTTTTTTTGGAACGCTGAGAAAAACTAAAACTGCTATAAATTATTATTAAATATTTTAATTTTCAATGGGCCCCAACTCTGATTTGTGTAAAGTAGTTATTTTTAAAACAAATTATTTAATAATAAATTATAATATATATTTTTGAGTACACTTTTAGTTCGGTGTAATTTTTGTTGTTGTCCCAAAAGCGCGCCACATTTTAATTGCCAGCAATTGTCGACGCCGTCGTTGGCGCAGCTGCTTTTTCTGGCCGGTTCCTTGGGCTGGCCTTAGTTATTATCCTTATTGTTGTTGCCAGGAACCCCTCTCCCCACCCCCCAAAAACATATCCAGCCTCTTGAAAGAGCCCACTTCCCATTCTTTTAACCCCACCCTTGTTCTTAGCGAAAGCGTCAGAATTTATGACATACTTTTCAGCGCAATTGTTGGCGCGATTTACGCGCCTCTGCAACCCCACAATCGCCCAACTCCGGCCCCTTTTTTCCGTCACAGTTGGCGGGTCAGGGGGCGGGGCAACTGGGCATTTCCACTTCTCCACCATAACAATTAGCTCTTTGGCAGCTGCCAAGTCAATCAATAAAATCACAAGAATTTTCAACAATTGCTAAAGCATACATTTTGGGCGCCCTTAATTGTAGTTGCTTGAATCTCAACGTAAATCGTTTTGAATCTTCTAACAAATTACTAAAAACGTGGTTTAAAAAAACTAAGTATAACAATGTATTGGTTTCAAATCATGGCTCTGCGGAATTTAAGATTTTATTGTAAATATCTGTAATCTGCAGTAGACCTTAAAGATTTTGTTGTTTAAAGAAACGGATTTGTCTACCTGAAAAAATATCTAAGAAATTTAAAAAAAAATGATGCAATAATGACGTTTTCGTTTCATAGCGTGAATTATTAAGTTTTAGGAGGGTAACTTTAATATAAAATTTTACAATAATAAAATTTAAAGTTAAATATGGCTTAAGTACATTTTCCAGTTGGAGTACGTATAATCCCCCGCACTCAGCGTGTGATCACGGCGATTGTTTTTCAATTGTCAAATTTTTAAGCTTTAATTCCATCAACCCAACTCTCCATCTCGCTCTCTCTCTTTCTGTTTGCCCCACTGCCTCCTTCTCTTTCTGCCTTCCCTTCCCTTCCCTTTCTTTTCATTTTTTCTTTTTCCTTTTACCCTCGCTCTACTGCAATTTGCACTCAACCACTGCAGAAAAGAAACGGGGGGCAAAAAAAAAAACAATAAAAAAGAAAGTCAGGACTGTGGAGAGAACTAAAAAAGAACCGCTAATCGTACAAAATGGCGGCCAACACGCCTGAGAAGAATGAGAGGGAAAGGGAGACAGAGGGATAAGAAAGAGGGGCCTCTAGAGCGAGATGCCCAGCTTAATTTTTTCGTATTTCTCTTGGTTTTTTCTTTTTTTTTTTGCTTTCTTTTTTATGCTGCTAACGTCGCTGCTACTGCGATGGCTTTTCCTCTTTCCTCGGCTTTTTTTCAAGTACAACTTTTTGTGCATTTCCCGGTTTTCCCATTTTCCCGTTGCCGTGGCAATGGACCCGCCTTCTTTTTCTGGCCTCGCCTATCGTAACGCTGGAAACTTTTGGCCCATTTGCCTGCAGCATGCAGCCCAGAAAGAGAGGGGTGTAGGGCGGCAGAAAGAGACGGCAGCCTCGTCTGCAGTTTGCTGCCTTTCTCTGTCTTTCGTTCGTTCTGCCTGCAGCTCGTATTCCCTCCCGCTCTCGCTTTGGGGGGCAGTACTCTCTTTCGCTCTCTCTCTCTCTCTCTCTGCCTAGCTGCATTTCCCCACCTCGCTCTCTTGTGCATTTTATTCCGTGTGTGTGTATATGTGGGCATGGCTGCTTTTTTTTGCTAGTTTATTTGGTGCTTTTGTTGCGCTTTACTTGGCTTTAAATTTGATTTCCTCTGCAGCATTTAGTGCGCACACACACACACGTGGACATGGAAAAATTCACCTATGTGTGTTGCAAATGCATGTATGAGTGCACCGGAAAAAAAGAGTTCCATAACTACAAGCTACCCTGGTATATTATTTGCAATGCTCTTTTTTTATAGTTTCTTTATTAAAAATTCAATTATTTTGCCAATTGTCGAAATCTAATATCAACATACATAAATTCCATTTAATATAAAACACATATTGGACCACATTGCGTATGCGCAATATATTAATAGATATTAAGTATGCATTGATTACACTTACATTGCTGACAACATGACATATACGCAATATTTTAAATTAACATTTAAGGATACCTAAATTAATTTAATTCATTATTATTGCAAAATTAATTAAATTAATTCTTCAACTTTGATGGTATATGCTTAATTAAGTGTGACAAAATATATTCTATAATTCAAATGATAATAATGATTAATAATTGTTTAAAATATTTAAAGAACACCAGATCCCATTCAATTTTCTGTCAGTGCTCTTAGTATCTATGCCAGACCTCAATTAGACCCTACCTCTCGACCTCCTCCTGTGGCAGGATAAATAATTTGCAACTCATTTCGTAGATGGTTTTTATGAATTGCCGTGCAATTTTTAATGAAATTTATCGCGCTTATCTGGGCGCATTAATCAAAAACCGTAGGAATGGGCATTATCAGAACCGCGACCTCCAACAATAACAACAAAACAACAAGCGTTTGGTGGTGAAGGTGGAAATGGAGTTGGGTGAATACATATATATAAATATATCCGGAACAGACTGTTGCTCGCCCCTGACGGAGGTCGCTAATTTAAACCAAATGAATTGGCACATTTTTCACTTTTTTGCCACTCCGCCTCTTAAGAAGCCGAACCCAAATGAGCAGCGGGAATCTGCTGGCAAAAATCTGAACCCAAAATCCGTATACGAATCCGAAACTGAAACTGAAATATAACCTGAATCCTGAACCTGAACCTGAAGCTGAACCAAGGAGCAGACAATGGTAGTCACTTAATCCATGGCAGGGGCGATAAAAATCTCGAAAATCCAACTTAAGTGTTTGGTAATTTATCTGCGCCCCACCCAACTTCCTGTTTTCTTTCTGTGTAGCCATACGCGACATTATTTTTTGCGTTTAAGCGCGCTGAGGGATCCATCGCATCCCATCGCATCCCATCCCGTCCCATTCCTTCAGTCATCGCACCGCGGGTTACCACATAGCCCACCAGCCACAAATAAACCACCCGAAAAGCACTTCCCCATCCACACAGCCACACAGCCACTTCCGGTGGCATCAGCTCGTTGTCAGTCATTTTGAGTTTGGCTTTCGATGAAATGATAAATGATGAAAAATGTTGCCAAAGATTTAAAATTATCCCAGGGAGCAAATCAGAGGGGGCTCTTTTGCTCTGGTCCTTCTTGGTCCTTGAAAATGAGCTTGCAAATACAGAAATGAGATAATGCCAGTGGCCCAACCCCAGATATACTCCCATTCCAAATTTGCTGGTACCTTAAATTACAAGCAGCTGAGACAAAAATTGCCAAAGTGCCGAAGACAACGACAAAGATTGAAAAACTACATTTGACTAGAAAGGTGTGAAAAATATTTAGGACAAGCCATTTTCATTTTCTAACTATTGTTTAAGTAAATTTTTATACACAGTTTTTTATATAAACAATACAATAAAGTCGTAATAATTACGCCGCGCCAATCTTTTATATATTTAAAAGCAATATTGTCAGTGAGTATTTTTCATCAGAAATCCATTAAAATGCTCCAACATTTTGTGAAACTATTTGGCTCAGGATCTCCATTCATATTTCATATTTTCAACACCCTCAACTCACTAAATTGCACTCAGTGAAAAGATTTTTGAGTCGCTCATTGTTTGCACGCATTTGCTGGACTGTATTGAAGTGGAGTGGAGTGGATTGGACAGAGGTCCTGATGGCCAGCAACCCTTGCCTGAATACAACATCCCCAAAACAAAGCCCCAGCCATACCCCCAATATGATTTGCACAGTTTTTCAATTCAGCAAACTGAACGCAAATGAGAAAATTGCTTTCTTATAGTTTTTGCTCGCTGGATGGCTGCCTAGCTGCACTGAAAAATGCCAATCCCTTTTTTTTGTTTAGATTTAGATTATGAAAGGCCCATTTTCGACCTTGTAATATAAAATATGTATATGTTGTATACATATATATTGCAAAACGAGGCAATTTGATATAGGCTTGTCAGTTTGTCCGTGCATTTCTAAGCTAATTTGTCTCTTAGTTTTAAAGCTATTTGGCCGAATCTTTCCTAAACTCTTACTTCTTTTTCAAGTAGTAAATTTAACAAAAATATATACACGCATATAAGTCGAAATTAGAATATTATAAAAGATATCAATAATAATAATATATAATGTATTGATATATTATGCAACATTTTTGCGCTTTTTTTTGTCGGTGTACCAAAAATGTTCAGCCAACTCGGGAACTAACTGTCGAATCAGTCGATTCCATTCAGCCACCCCCTTGGGCGGCCAAAAAGTGGGCGTGGTGGGTGTGGTGGTGGTGGTGCAGGAGGGAATTCGAAGTTTTAAATAGCCATTAGCGAAAACGCTTATTAAAAATTTACATTTCATTCCACTTTACAGCTGAGCGAGCCAGGAGATGAGTTCAGTTCTCGGGGAAAATTCAATTCCACACCAGCATCCAGTCAGCTAGCATCTAAAATCCAAAACCCACTCCCACACTCCGAATGTCCTTCAGCCTGCAGGTCCGCCCACTTCCTGCCGCTGATGGGGTTAAAATTTCAGTTGTTGGATCTTTAGGTGTTCATGCCAAGTTAATTTAATAATAAAACTGAAATTTAATTCATTTGCGGATAGGCCAGGCCAAGTCCGGTCCATTTTGTTAAGTGAGAGTGGAGAGAAGAGGAGAGGGGACAAAACTCCTGAGGGATAAACCCAAGCCAAACTCGAACCCAATCTAAATTGGCGCCTCAGCTCCAGTCTCGGCGTCTTTTCACTCGTTTTTAATAATATTTTCCAGTTATCTGACCTTTTTCTTCTCGCTAACTGTTGGCCAACGCTGAAACTGGCTACATTTTCAATTGCCAGCGGCCAAATGGTAGAAAAGAAAGGGCTGAGTGAAGATGGAATGGTAAAATGAAGACTTCATTCGGGCACTTGCCAAAAATATATGATTAAAAGTGAAAATATTTGATCCAAATTGAGCATAACTAGTGTTAATACCAAATTATATGAAATAACATATCATGTATTTCAAGATATAATGATAATATTTGAGAGTTTATTGCAAAAGGTTACTAAAATTCTCCTTTATATTTAAAATAAATGCTTTGTTAATCCTAAAACAAGCCTTCACAATTTTTAATTAATGAAAGTTATATTTTAAAGTTTCTACTAATTTAAAGTCTTTAGAAAATAAGTTAAAAAGTAGTCAATATTCAGACCGATTTCAAATAGTTTAAAGATTACTAGAAAAAATATCAGTTTATTTATTTTTTGTTTTTTGATTGTGCTTTCTAAACCAATACTTTTCCTGTGTGTATGGCGTTTAATTACGAGCCAAACAAGCCCTTTAAAGGGCCAACAACTAATGCCGAGATACACTTAAGAGTGCTTTAAGGCTGCTACCCCCTCCTTTTGCCTGTCGTCTTGCATAAATTTCGGTTCTCGGGTCCCGTAGCACTTGCAGCCAAATTGAATTGCGTAAAACTAACCGCCGAATGCGCGCCGCACAATTAAGGTTGAGGTTTTATAGCCGCGCTGTCGATGGGTGAAACCCATTCCGCTGACACCGCCTTTCCCCCTTGAAAAGCACCCGAAATGCCCCGAATCACC
This sequence comes from Drosophila elegans, assembly GCF_018152505.1. Taxonomy (NCBI): domain Eukaryota; kingdom Metazoa; phylum Arthropoda; class Insecta; order Diptera; family Drosophilidae; genus Drosophila; species Drosophila elegans. The sequence continues at coordinate 10,331,663 of NW_024545513.1, read as the reverse complement.
TCCAAAATACCCTCGAAAAACCCCTGCCTCTGGGGATCTGCGGGTGGCAGCTGTCAGTGCGTTAGTCAGTCGCTGTCAGTTTCTCGGTTCCCCGGTTCTCCGGTTCTCTGGTTCTCTAGTTCTCCGTTTCGGTTTCGGTTTGCCATCCCCAGCCCATCACCAAGCCATCAGCAACCCATCCCACTTCATCTTGCTCTGTTCGCAAAAACATATATAAACATATACACCTTGTGTGTGCATCGGGCTACCTGATCAGTAGTGAGCAAGCCAAATAAGATTGCCAAATGCGAGGGCATAAAGCATATTCTGCCCCAAAATATTACACACAACCGCAGGTGCGGGAAAAGGGCAAAAGGTGAGTTAGTTAGCTCAAGCACACGTATGCAAACTGCACACGAAAACAAATGCTATTTAGTTGCTAAGACTGGGATTCGAAGAACAGTGTACCCATGAATTTTGAATCAAACAAGCAGATATTCCTAAAACTAATCAAAAAACAAGAAGATAAATAAATCAGCACTTGGGATAGGATAAAGGTATATGTTATATAATGTTTCTAAGCCAACATGTAATGTTCGATCTTATGCAGTTCATAAATTATTTATAATACCCTATAATCTTAAATCATGTAAAATAGCTGGTTTAAGATGAATTATAAAGCTAATTAATAGAACAAAAAATGTATAAAAAATGTAGAAGTCAGAACTTGCAACTTTCTTGTAACCAAAAGTCGATCCCCGATACCCAGAAGAGTTGCCAGGAGGGGTTTTAAAAAGCCACAGCAACTAGGAGGAGCGCCAGGACAACGACCAGGACACTAAAAATAAGGAGTTGCAGGGGAACAGAGACAGCGGAGCAAACGCTTTTTGGCCGCACAACAAAATTTGATTTGTATTTCTGTGGTTTACCTTTGCCCCCGCCTCGACTCGCCACATTTTACCATTTTCCACTTCCATTTCCATTTCCATTTGCATTTTCACTGGAATCGGAGAATGGGTTTGCTGTTTCTGTTTTCTAGCCGGGCGTTATAGTGGTGTCAGTAGTGTCAGTGGCACCTGGACGCCACTGCTGTCGTAGATGCTGAGGTTAAAATGTAAAATGCACAGAATGGATTGTGCGGCTAACCGGAACAATTAAGGAATTTTCCCCGGACCTCGGAGCCCGTAACCCGGAACCCGGAACTGTCCTCACGGAGCTGCAGTTACCAAATTACGAATGCCACATGGAACTGTCTGCCCCATTTGTCCCAGCCCAAAATCCTATCCACCATCTGCGGGCACTCCTCAAAAATGATTAAGTAGATTGCAATGACTAAATTCTGGCCAAGACGACAAGCTGATGACACGGCAACAGGACAGCAGCCAAGACGTTCGAGGCGATAAAATGGAAAATACACAGAGCAACCAAATTGGTCTAATCAAAAAACATTTCCTTTTTGGAAAATCACTTCATTCAATATTAATTTGCCATGAATTACTTTTAAATATTTTTTTAAAAATACATAATTTGAAATAAAATTTTTGTTTAGTACCATAACTTTTATGATCAATTCAACCTTCATTTTTAACAAGTCAGTTAATTACAATAGGACTAGAAAGAAAACGAATTGAATGCCATAACTTTACTGGTTTTGGTTGTACTTTGATTTCATGTTTTTTATTCCCTTAAATATGTATTTGTGATATGGATAAAATGGCAAGTTTTAAACTTAATTCCAAAATAAACTAAAAAGAGAAAGTAGTAAGCCTGCTAGGACTAATTAGCCTTTTAAATTTTTTTTTTGCGTGTAAGGGGTTGAAAATATTGTCCCGTTTGGCCTTTGTTTCTTGGCCAAATATGTCTTGCATACGAAATTTCCATAAGCCCGGCGATGGCTTCTACGCTTTTGCCTCGACCATTTCATCGATATCAGTCGGAGGCTCCTGGAAAACTGAAAACTCAACTGCAACTTCGAGTGGGATATTTTTGGGGTGATGGTGATGGTGATGGGTGGTTCAATGGTGGCTCAACGGTGGCCCGGACTTTTACGTGTCTACCTCAACGTTTTGACGTTGGCACGGAAATAATTGAAAATACGTGTTTGGGTTTTTGCGGACAGCGGCATTTGCGAGCCAGCAAAAACAACAAGGAGTGGACCTGGCTAAAGAGGACCGTTCCCAGCCGATTTCCGTCCGCTTTGGGCCAAAACAGCAGTACCAACATTTCTGTTTGACAAATTTAGCTTCAGCTTTTCGGCTCGGGCATAATAAATTTTGTAATTTCTTCAAATGAATTTTGAAAATCAACAAAATAGCAGAAGGCTTTGCGGCGAAAAATGATGGTGGGTTAGTATCCCCATTATCGAAATGAGCCAACAATTTGTGACTGCCACACTAAAAAGGGGAACCTTGGAAAGCTCCCATCTGTTTAGCCTCCAGTCCATAATTTTCTTGGGAAATTGAAACTTTTAAGGAAAATGTAAAAAGACAATCGATGGAAAATTGAGCTATGAATGAAAATTAATGGGTTTTCGTTTGGATCAAATGGTAAATAAATGGCAAATTATAACCAAACAATGAATAGTTGATTGAATTGTTAAGTTTAAGTTAAGTATCTTAAATAGCTGGTTAAATTTGGTTCACTTAAAAAATTTAAAATGACAAAGTAAAAACATTCCCTTCTTTAAAGTGTTTATATTGTAATAATTTGGGGTTACCATTTACCAGTATGTTATGGACCAAGTACTTACTTTGAATTTTTCAATAATACTAAGTAGTCTTTAAGGTCACTTATTTGGCTTTAAGGAAAAAATTTTAATTACAACAGAAGCGACACAAAAAAAAAACGAAATTAAGAGGAGGGGAAACTCTTTTTTGGATGGAAATTAGCTGGCGGAGAAAATCAATTAGCTGCCTTTGGAAAAAATTCACATAGAAATAAAAATAGCAAGATAAACAAAAGGCCGTTGGATTTTCAGATGATGAGATTCTGCGATGTGGAATGGGATGGGATAGGTTTTTCAATGTGGCTTGGCTCTTAAATCAATAAATCATCTGCAAGCAAATTAGTTGGGTGGCGGTTGTGGGTTGTGGGTGGGAAAAAGGGGTGGTGGTGGTGGTGGTGGGTCAAAAGACCGACCATTAGTCTTGCTTGGACACGGCTCGACCCAAGTTGTCCTTGCCAGCACTCTTACACTCTTACCCCCCAAGATTTGTATTCTTTTTCCGGCCGATATTCAAGCTAAAACCACGTGATTGGCTTTTAGAGAATATCCCCGGCCAAATGGCCAAATGAAAACCATTATATTCATGCGCAACAAAAGGCTGACTTCCATCGATGATGATGACGGAGGACGAAGGAAGAAGGACGAAGGACGAGGCACGAAGAACGAGGGACTCACGACGAACATAAAAAATTCATTAAAAGTAATAAACTAATTCCATTCGATCCTATTAAAAATCATTTTCGAATTAAGGATATTTGCATATCCTTAATAAAGTTTTACCGGACACAAAAGCCGACTTCTGGGGACGAGTCGTCCTTTGTGACATTTTGCTTAGACAAGTGGATGAGCCAATGCCTTTTTCCCCACCTGCCCGGCATTATCATCATCAGCGCCTTTGGTGGTTGATGCCCTGCTGATGAGCCGAAGGACGAGAAGGACTCTCCCAGGACACGCAGAACACCCAGGACTCAGAGGGAAAATCTTGTTTTTATTTGTTTGTTTACCGTCCGCAAAATGAACGTTGGTAGTCGTGGGCGTTCGGTTTTCTATATTTAAATTTTATCACAAGGACCCCTGATTGCCTTCGGATTTGCTGGCCGAGGACACTTTTTAGCTCACAGCTCACAGCTGCCAGGACTCATCAATCAGCTGCAGACTAATTACATAATCTCCTCTTGATTATGTTGATGTTGTTGGGCCAAATGGAACTTGTTGAGTGGAGCATGGCGAAAATGTCGCAGGACACCAGCGACAGCCACAAAAGCTGGAATTGAAAAGCCTTTGCTTTTCCTGAAAAGCGGATGAAATACGAGGACCTTTTTCTATATGGGCATTAGGCTTTTTTTTCTGGAGATAATTTCTTCCTAAATAGAACCGGTTATTCTTAAATTAGATTTTCTAAAATTTTAACTATTACCTTTCTTTACAAATTATTTTTTTTTCTCATTTTATATTATATTTTTCAATCGAAATCTGTGTATAACAACGTTTCGGATCAATTATTTCAATTTTATATCCAGCAATATTTTAAACACCACCCATTTATGTATTTCTATGCTACAACAAAACTTTGCTTGAATATTCCGCAGCGTTTCGGAAGAAAGTTGATGATGGTAAAAGTTGGATGGGTTCGGTTGTTATAATGCCTCTGGTGACCTTGATCCGTGGTACTACCCGCAAAGTTTGCGCCTTTTCTTGGGATTTGTTTTTGCTACGCATTTAATGAGTAGCTGCAACAACAACAACAACCACAACAACAACAAAAACTTCGGAATGACCTTGACACTGGTAAAAGTAACTGTAAAAGAAAAATCCCAAAGAACTTTGCGTATGGCGGCCACCAACTAAACTTTAAGGCGTGCCAAAAACCCCTTCCATTCCACCCACCGCCCACTGCCTCCCCAACCCAGCCCCGCCCCCTTTTCGCCGTAACTTTTGAGTGACTCACTCTTTTGGTGCGAAAGAAAGAGACAGACTGAGAATGTGGGAGCAAGACGGAGAGAGAGAGCGGAAACTTTGTTCTAAAGTTCTTGGGCAAGAAAAAATTAAACTTACCCCAGTTTTAAGCAAAATTTTATACAAAATAACAAAAAGTACCGTCGCGTCGAGCATTGAACTTTAACCCCGCCAAGTTGCCAGCCGCAACAAAAAAAAAAGGAAATCCTTTGAACAGGAAATCGTCGAGTTTATGCGTCTTTGCTTGGTCTAAATAGAATTCTAATTTTCAAATATTATTTAAAACATTGAAATAATTCATTGTAACAAGAAAATTAACTTAAAAATTAAAAAAAAATTATAATTACATTTTATTCAATATTAGATACCGATTTTTATAATCATAAAGTAATGATAATAACGGTATATAAATTATTTGATTGTAAACATTAGTATTATGTAAAATCCTATTAAACTTTATTAAATTTATTTTTGAGTATTAACGTACTATTTTAAGTACGTAGTTTCAGTATCAATCCAAAGTAAATATTTTCACTTTCTCACTTTCTGATTTTAAAAAGCATTTAAAACTTTGAGATGATTAAAATTTCAAAAAACATTTGAAGATTTTCTTTTCAATTTGTGTGGAACGATTATAAACCTTGTTGGTTTTCTTGATGGCTTTTTTTGTTTTTATAAGTTTGCCTTTTTCACATTTCTATATGTCACATATTACAACCAATTTATTTATTTTGCTTAGTTGATCAAATTAAATTCTGCACTAACAGCTGCGATAATGGTAAAAGTGAAAGGCTTAAATGGTTCTTGTTCCTTGTATCTCAACCATTCCGCCCATCAGCTTTGCCTTCTTATCCCAGTTTCAGTTTCCCCAACGACTGCAAACTTTGTTTGAGACAAAAGTTTCGTCTGGGGCCGACACCCTTACTATATCGTCCCCAACCCACTTTATTTGGGTAATGTTCCATTCGACTTTGGCGAATTCCAACCGAACCTAACCCAAACGAAAACAGCTGTTTAGCGATACCAAAAAACCGCTGATCAGCTGATTTCCATTTCGTTCACTTTAAAAACTTCAGAGCACACTCTGTTTGGTTTCCCCATATTATTATTAGGCCGAACCGTCGCCAAAGTTCCCAACAACAACAACAAGAACAAGAAGAACAAACTTTTGACAATACCTAATTGCAAACTTTTTGATACCATAGCGGGGCGGAGGAGGCGGTTTCTGAGGGGGCGTGGCTCTTTAAAGAGTTGCGTGGCCTATTTTTGTTTTTTTTGTTTTGTTTTTTTTTTTTTGTTTTTTTTTTGTTTCTTTATTTTGATTCTATGCTTAGCTTAGACGCCGCCGCGAACAAAACAAGAACAGCAACAAAATGATAACATTTAGTGCGTCGCAAAAGTTTCGCCGCACTTTTTGTTTTTTGTTTTTTGTTTTTTTTTTTATTTTTTTGTTTAAACTTCTTTAGCGGCGGCGACGGCGGCAATGGTTTTATAGACCTCAGAAGTTTTGTGTTTGTGTTTTTGAAAAGTTGTTCAATGTGCCCCAAACCCACCGACTCGGCCCGAAAAAAACTCCTGAATGTGGGCGGCTAAAGATAAGGGGGCGTGGTCCGGGAAAGGGGTTTCCCGGGGGGAAGGAGCCCGACAGAAATCGATAAAAGTCGACGACTTTTCGGAAAGTGCGTAAACGTGGGCGTCGGAAATTGTAATCGAAAAATTAAAGCTGTTTTTTAATAAGGTTTGATTTCAAAAATGCTTTAGTTGATTACTAAGAGATTTATGAAGCCTTCATAATAAATTTATGAATCGATTGTGAGCCAGTTTTGATTCGGTAACTTCGCTTTTATAATTAACTATATTAAGGCGTTTTATTTTATTTTATTATTTATTTGAGGAATCGGTAATGGACAACTTACTAATAACAAAAATGTTTAGTTTTAATTCGGTAATAAACAAGCATCAATTCAATTATTCCCCCACTTTTATAATATAATTTTCTCAACTTAAATGTGAACAAAAATGATTTCAAATATTTGTTAATATAAACCCACTGACGAATAAATGAAAAATTGTGGGGCATCTAAGGAAACCAAAAAGGACATATTCAATGCAAACCAACATTATACTCATTTGAAACTGTTTTCCGAACTTTTTCCAACACATTTACCTGGAAAAAATTGCAACCAACTTGCCCAACATGCATTATTAAACACGTTGGTTAAATGAATTCCCCGAAAACTTCCAAGCGAAATGATATTTCATGTATTCCCAAACTACAGATTACGTTTCAATTTCCCGGTTGATCAATCACTCGATTTCACTTTTCCCCCATACACACACATACACGGACACACATAAGAGCCGTAAAAATCAAGAAAAATCATACATGTGAGCCGCACCCTCGATTAAAAACGAAACAAAAAAAAAAAAAAAAACACACCAAGACCTACAAGCATTGTCAACACATACATTGTAAATCCAAGGGAAACGACAAGGACCCGCCACTTAGCGGCTAAAGTCGCTATGACAGCCTGTGGCTTGACTTATATTTCATTCATGATGCTCCTGCCGAATCGCCCCACCGACAATTTTCAATAATTTACAAGGTTCTTACTGAGGGGAGCACCAGATCCCGGAACGAAAAATACCCAGAGTTCCATGTCAACAGTGGCTGGCTAAGGCTGTAAAAAAGAATGACAAATGATCGTGCAAGCATTTGGCAAATCCACGATTTCCATAATGAGGGGCACACGCGCACAGATAAATATTATGGCATAAAACACTTTGCCGGCTAGCAAAAACAAAAATAAGAACAACAACGAAAACGCGAACGAGAACGCCACTTGGCGCATTATTTCATGAGGTCGTTACAGTCAACGCGTCCCGGTTTTCCCCGCCTTCGGGAAAAAAGCACCGTACACCTCCACGGAATGGACTTACTCCAAACATATATAAATGACAACAGACGGAAGACTCCAGAAGAAAAAGGTAGCAATGGCACTCAGAAAAATAATGTTATTGATACGAATTAGAAAACTTTAATTTGACTTAAAGGTTTATTAACGGATTTGGAATAGCTACTAGCTTGTTATAAAAGGATATTTAATTTGAAAAGATATTTTAACATTGGAAAGGATATTTTTCTTAACTAATAGTTTCCATATTTATTTGATAGTATTATTTTTGCATTATATAGAATCTTTTGACCTATGCTACATACAATACAAAATGGATTTTCTTTTAAATAAATCATAAGGATATAATAAGCATGTATGCAACTAAAACCATTTTAAAGACATTAGAAAAATATACTCTATTTAGGAATTCTTGTATTAGAACATCAGTTTTAAAATATGCTAAAGATAAAAATGTTCAGTTATATTCAAAGGCATCAAATAAAAAAAGTTTAAAAAAATTATTTCAATTCACTTGAAAAGGTGTCTAAAAGTATGCTAAAATACTAATTTTTAATAATTTTTACAGAAGACTAGAGACTAGAACAGCACCCTTATTTGTGTCATAATATATTTTCCCAGAATTTGTTCAGTGTAAAAAGGTAAGGAAAGGCGAGCCAAGATGAGCGAAGCGAACTGCGTAAATAATGCCACCTGTGCTATGCCTGCGATGTGGATCCGAATGTGGGACTGCTTTGAGTGGGTGGCAAGGTGGAATTGTGGGGGAGTGACGAAGGAGCTCTCGGTTGGCACAACCGCTTGACAAAATTATGACTTCACTTACAAGAAAACATTAAAGTTTAACATTAAATGGCATGTCATTTGGGACGAAACACGACGAAACTCCGCCAGCACACATGACTAACGGCATGTCAGGACCACATGCGAATCCATGCGGTTATGTCCTTCCGCTTTGTGTTGTGCGTGTGTGTGTGTGCGTGTATATCTTAAATGGTTTCCCTACACATCATCAAATTCAACTAAATTGCATTTTCAGCTGACTGTTGGAACTTCGATTGGAAACTACTTGGGAAATTGGCTCTATGGATGCCATTGACAGGTTGCAACATTTTGAAGGTGACTCTTTTTGCTTCAAGAAAGTGCACAACAAGCATAAGATATGTATTTGAAATATTAATAAATTGTTTGCCAGCCTTTATATAATAAATTAAAACTTCCTTTCTGTCAAACTATTGCTTACTTTTAAAACATTCAAAATTCAATACATACAATGTTTGGTATTTGAAATAAATATATGAACATCTAAATAAAACCAAACTTTAAGATTGTGTTTATACATTGATTGATGCCAGTCCAATTAGATTGCCTTTCATCGATGGCAAAACTTATCTAATTATGAGCAACGTGCGACTGAATCATGAATCTACACAGAACGAATAAAGTTTTATTAAGCTAGAGATAAAATCCAATTAAAAAATGAAACTACTTAGGAACCTGTGTTTTTTGATATTTGTATATTAAAGTTTCTTAAATTTTTTAAAGTAATTTCATGAGAAGAGGAATTTTTGTATCACAATGAGGGATTGTTTACCAACTTACTACTTACTACTTATTTCATGAAACTTTAATAAACTTAAATTAAATCTTTCATCGCATCAGATATTGAGAAAAATTGATATAATCATTAAAGCTATGATGCAGTTACTTCTAAATATTATTATACAATCCTATATTATTCCCGTGTCTTTCAGAAATATCTAATATATATTTAAAATGATTATTAAATGTTCACATTTACATTTTTCTCGTGTAGTTATATCTTCGTCGTTATAATTGTTTTATGCATGGCAAAACGCCATAAGGTCATAAATACAATAAGTCAGCTTGGAGAAGATATACGACCGATGGGGGCGGGGAAGAGGAGGACGTTTCCAGTGGGAAGGGGGCGGGGCTGCTTGGCAGCGACATCGGCTAAAGGCAAGGCGCTCATTAGGATAATTGCAGGCAATTAACTAAATTGCCGCCGCATTTGTCGCTCCTCGCTACTCGCGCGCATCCAAAAAGCAGCTCGGATCGGGGATTTTGGATTGAGGATTCTTCAAGCTGGCGAGGATGGGCCAGAACACTTGGCGCTAACACGAAATTATGGCTCATAACTCGTGCATGGGTAGTGTGACATGCCACCGAAATCCACCGAAACTCAAGCCCAAACCACCACCATCCCACATTCGAAATTTGAAACAGTTTTGGCCTTTGTAAGAGACATTTTGCAGGCGCTTTAGTGCGTTTTAATTAGCTGGCAAGGTAACAGTAAAGATATATATACTAAATATATACTCGCTGGAGAGGCGGCACGTTCCGCTGGCGACCGACGTTCCGTCCGTGATTAGATGACCGCTGAATTGGTAATCAATGCCGCTACGCTCGACGGGCTTAATAAAAGCGTACGTGACGAACGGATCTAAGACTTTTCGCACACACTTCGCCCTAGCACAGAGTACACTGATAGAAATACATATTGTATCTTTTCAAGTGTGCACATATATCATAAATGACATAATTCAAGGATTTCATTTTTAGATCTATGTTAAAACTGCAATATAATTTAAAAAACAATTTTAAACCTAAGCCTAGTAATCGTACCAAATTATTTAAAAGTGTACAACAAAATATGAAAAAAGTATGTCTGATTTTGATTTGTTTTTTTTGTATTTAAAGTTTGAAAACTTTTTTCCAGTTCTTCCCAAATTATCGTTTTATATTAAAGAGGACACAACCTATAGCAAATCTTTGAGGTTCTTAAATTTCTCGCTGTGCAAATGGACGTGTCTGGTAATGAAATCATTTCCTTTTGCTCTTTTCAAGTTTTCACCAGGATTATCAGCAGTGACCAAGGGGCCAAGGCAATTCGAATAGCAATCCGAATCGCAATCCCAGATACCAGTTACCAGCTACCAGTTACCAGGCAGTAGTTCCTGGAGTCCAGAATCGCACCTTGGGTTTTTGGTGCATGATCGCATTAAGTTCGGTTCGTGCCGAATGCCCCGTGTGTTTTTGTTTGTTCGTGCTCCACTTGCCGGCGATTGCCAGTGGAATGCCAAATTAGTCTTAGTGCTCTTTATCCCTAGCCCATCATCCACCAAACCCCTGCTACTATACCATTTCTCAAAGACAAAGACAGGCATCAAAACAAAACTATTGGTACTGGTAACTTTGATACTTTGTCATTTTATGAAGGATCTTCGAAGGAATTTTAAGCCACAAAATTTGGAAAGGTTCCATAAATAATCGGGTGTAAGTTGAAAACCAAAGAAGTCTCGAGATAGTATTGTTTCGCCGGTCTTATAATAAAATATACCATTGCATTTAATAAGAAACTTTTTAAAGCGAACGTATAAAAACAAATTTGTTGCATTTACTTTATAATAAAGTTATTATAATTTGTTATAAAACAAAAATAATAAAGCTTTATACGATTTACAAGTTATTTATACAAATTGTCTTCATGTTAATCTTGATCAAATATTTTATTTAACTTAACACTTTAAAGAATTTAGGATTGTAAAAAAGTTTTAATTTATATAACTGATTTTTACTTTGTTATATTTGTAACTTTGTTTAATAATTTAAGAACAAACCACAGCCACAAAATGTATCTTAAAACCATTTTCGTAAAGTGAAAAACCTTAGTTTATTAGTTAAACTCTTTAAATCTTGACACTATAGCCCCACTGAAAAGCTTTCGTGATAAACAGGAAAAGTTTGCAACTTTGATTAATATGAAATGGCATGCTTTTGCGCCATGTTTTATGTTTAATTTCATTATACGCCTTATATTATTTTTTGTTGGCTACAAATCAACTAAATGGATATGAAAGCAGAAGTGGTTGAGGGAATATGATGGCAGCTTAAGCCCGAAAACGGCATCGATTTATCTGTTCTATTGGGCGGGATGAATGATGTGGGATGGGGGACCCCCCTCTCCTTAATTACACACACACACACACACACACACACAGAGACACACACACACGTCCGACAGGAAGGACACCCCTTAACCCCAGACTTCCCAAGGGGGTGTAGATCCTATATACCATACGCGTAAGTTATACATAAGAGCGAGCCCCATACAAATGTGGGTGGAGCCTCCGAATGGCCAGGATATATGTATGTTTGTGTGGGTGCTTGTCGCATGTGTGTGTGTGGGTGTCGCACTGATGTGTCCAATCAGAATCGAGACACACAAACGCACATACACACACACACGCACCCAAAGTAGGGACTTTGGAGATCCCTCTTTCTCTCCGTTCGTCCTTTTCTCTCTCTTCGCCGCAGGATATGTTTGTGTGAATGACAAAAAAACACCCACACACACACACTCACACACAAAAAAAAGAGGGAGCAAGGTAGCCGAAAGGCCAAAAAAAAAAAAAAACAGAAAAAAAAACGAAGAGAGAAAAGAACTGGGGACCCAGTCAGCTAGAAATCAACAAAAGCCTGTCAGGATAATGGGTATAAAAAGGTTGGGGGCATGGCGAGAAAAAAGCTGGAAAAGAAACGAAAAATTGTTAAGCAGCTGGAAAAACCAACAAGCGAATGTGGATAACACTGATGGCGATGCAGTTCAAGTGGCAGAAATGGAAATGGAGATGGAAATGCGAAATGCAGTCGGCAGATGGAGCTCAAGGACTACAAGGACTACATGGATAAGCACATATACCCACCCATATGCACACAGCTGAAGGTGGAATGGATCCTACTTGTCTGGCAACTTGAACTGTACGAAAAAACAAAAACTTCAAATGATTGGATACAGTTGGGGTTGGTGCTATTCACTCAACTGAATATTTGCATATCCATCGCCCAATCAATTGATTTAGGCGCCCCAATCTTGTTCATAAGCAGTAGGGTAAAGTACTTCGAACAACTATCAAATTCTTCACTTTTAATTTCATTAACTATGGATTTCCTATATTAATTTTAATAGAATTTTTTTTTCTTTTACCTTTGGTTTATTGTCCACTAGTTTCAGGAATAATTACGAAAATTGTCACTGTTCTGAACTGTGCTTGCTTATTAAACTTTATTTTTCTACCACAAATTCTACAATCTAATATAGACTCTATAATATTGTCATCTAAGGACCATCATTTGGAGCGGGACATCGTTTAGCGACCGCCCCTTAGAAAAGAATGTCACCTTCGTCCAAATGGCGCACTTAAGAATTCGAAGGATTCATGCTTTGGTTAGGACCTCAAGAGCGTGCGAAATTTCGAAGGTGGCCGCGTTTTTTATAACTTTTTTTCAAATGAGCTCATTGCGGGTATTTTAGTTACTGCATTGCACTAAGTCATTAATAATTTTACGTCTCCAAAATTCTATTTTAATGAAAATTCTATTTTAATGAACATTCTATTTTAATGTGTTTTAAACACTTTTAAAACAGATAGAAACAAATGTTTTAAATCTATATATAAGCCGCATTATAAATAAGGCTAGGAACAATAAAATTATTTTACATTAAAAACTAAAAACTAATTCTTCGATCATTTCGAAAAACTAAGCTAATATAAAAGTGGTTATACAAAAAAAATAAAATATTTCAATGAAGATTTTTACAGAATTATACCAAAATCTTTTAAAGGTACGTCATTTTGGGTAGACCTTTCAGCAAGCCATTGCAAACTTAGATCTTACTCGGAAAAATAAAATAATAATAAAAATTCCTTTCTAAAGAGCATTCTAAATTCGTTGTGCAACTTGGCTTATTGCCATTATTTTTCTACGCTGCTTTCGCACTTCGCACTTTCCATCTGCAGTGAAGGGTGCGAACTTTGTCACTCCGTTAACGTCAAGGCCATGAATACATCAGACCTCAGCTTACCACCCACTGCCCCACCCACTGGGACTGCGATTCCAATTGGAGCCGTTCGCTCGAGTTGGAGTCTGCAATTGGGAGTTTGGATTTTGAGGGTGTGTGATTTTTTTTGAGGGTTTTGTGCGGATTGCACAAATGCCATGTCTCCATGTTTACCATCATTTGAACCCGAAAAATATTTCACACCTATGCACACACGTACCAAAAGATGGATATATACATATGAATATACAGCAGAGGTTAGAATAACAGCACTATCACGTTTTATTAAAACGATAAAGCCAAGTAAATCATATTTCAGTTATGATATAGTATTACTAAGCAGTTTTTGAAAAAGCGTGCTGATTGTGACTGACTATAACATAAAAATCCAGATGTAAGAGGTTCGCTCGATAATATTTTTTATTTGAAAAGGCGAATGGCATTAAAATAAAAGCTATTATGTTTTGGGATATTTGCATTGTATATTGTTAATGGTCTCTAAAAGTTAAAATGAACACCGTTTGTGTATTTATCGATAAATAATTTGTAGTGCTATTATTTTGATCTTAGCTGTGTGTATGTGCTTCAGTGGATTGCTCGTTTGGCTGTCACTTTGCGCTGGCACTTTGCAGTTCGCAGCGCTCGTTGAAATTCATTATGGCAAGGCAAAGAGGAGCGGTTGTCATCGAGCGGATGAAGTCTTCCGTGGGATGTGAGTGTAGATGAGGGGCGGTGGGCGGACAAAAGGCGGCGTGACAAACGTAACGTAACGGAAGACAACAGACGGACGGACATACGGACGGATAGACGGACCCGTGTGACTGAAGCAGACATGCGGATGAAAAGGAGCGGAAAGGAAACGGACCGCTGTACATATCAGTAGTCACTAGCCCTTTTCACTCATTATGCTGGTATGACACCGACTTAAAGTTAAACAAAACCAACTACCAACTGTTTATTGGAAAGCAGTGCAATCTTTAAGCAATGAATGATGTGAATAATAAGACTAATATTTCAAATGAGAGTTTCGAAATGTTATGTTGCGTACACTAAATAGTTATAATTTGGTAATTCAAAGGCCAATCTTAACTTAATTAGAGTTTCAAAGTTTTATGTTGCAAAAATTTAAATTTAATTTTAACCAATCTTAAATAAATTAAATAAATTTCCAAAATATTCTTCAATGAATTATATACTATTTACGATAATGAGTTATTTATTATATTTGTCTTTGTTTTAATTCTGTATCATACTTGCATTTTAGGTCAGTTCTGCCTCCTGTTAAGTGATCTTTTAGAAAGCTGCATGCTGACAATAGCAATTATTAAACGACTTAAAAATATGACGAAAGTGTATTTTCAAAATATTTGTTGTTTTTTTTGAAAAGTTAATGTCTTTTATACATACTAGTTGTCTTGCCGTGTCAAATATGCATATATCAGCTCGATGCTGCTCCTTTTTGGAGCGGCTCCATGTCTAAATGTCGACGACAGGCCATTTTCTATAACTTATCTGATTTTAATTGCTTCAAACATGTGCGTGCCACATCATTGTCCTTTCTCCCACACTCCTATACACACACACACACACTCGCACATCTGTCTCTCTATCGCATATATATTTATAAATATATATATAAATGTGTGTGTGTGTGTCTGGCATCCTTTTTTGGCACTGTCAACATTATTTCACGTTGGTTAAATCGGGCACAAGGAGCTGGGACGCTGAGTCGCCAAACGCTCACGTCGTCACTCCAGACAAGTTGATGACCTCCACTACCCAACTTATATTGTAGTATGTATTTTCGCCCATTCCAGAAACGCTTTTGTCCTCCTCCAGAGAAGAAGTCTCTCATGTGAGCTTGTTTATCTCGCCAGCTCTCTAGCTGCTGGCTTCTTTTTATGAGCTTTGTCGGGCTTTGATGTTAATTACCCTGTAACAACGACGACGTCTTCCTCTGTCCAACCACCCCGCATCGAGAAATCCCTCCTCCCCGTCACTCAGTTTGGTAAACAAAACAGCAGCTATTCTCCAATCCCCCCAACATTTTTCTATCTATATGAATGTCTGGGTGTGTGTGTGTCTGGGTGTGTGTGTGCGTGTGCTTGCCACCGAGCTGCCCGAGATTATCTCCAAGGACCTATAAATCCAGTCATTAAAGTCAAAGTCACAAGACGCTGCTGCTGCTGCTGCTGCTGCTTCAGTTGCCTTATCAGCTGCAGGGGCGAAATTCGAACGAGAATTCCCACACTCCAGTTGCTTTGGTTTTATAATAAAATTAAGTAAAATTCTCAAACACACGAGCCAGCAAAGGGAATTTCCTTTGTGGCAGTCCTTGAGACACTATGGTATGGCATATGGTCTCGCATACACCTGTCCTTATGTTCGAAGTCAAATATTGAAGTTGCGAAATGTACTGGAGTTACCTTCGATGAACTTGCCAAATGTCTTTATACACCAATCATTTTGGCGAGACTTTCAAATTGCAGTTTCTATAGAAAATATATTAAGACGTGTAAATCATATAACTCATGCAACCAAATATATAAGTTTTAAATGTTTAGAGTGCATTTTATAATCCAATTGTGTTAAATTGGTCCTTGTTCAATTTTATGTAGCTTTTACTTATTTTTTTCTACTTTAATAATTTTTTTTTGCATTTTTGTATTCAATTTTCTTTCAGAATTTCTTATTTCTTTCAGAATAATAAGATATTTTTTTAAGAAAATCCCAATGAACCTTGTATAACTTTAAAGCAAATAATAGCTAGTAACTTTGAATGAAAAATCCTACTGAAACACAGATATTTAGTGAAACCCACTCCATTTTTAGTGGCCATGCGAATGGCGCCAGCTGCCATTGAGCAAAAAAATTGAGGGCTTGGTAGAGCCTCCCAAATCTTTCGATAGCTATCGACAGCAATCGAAATGAGCAACGGGCATGAGTTATTTATGGCTTTTAAGTGACAGCCAGATCTGGTCCGAATCGGAATTGGAAACAAGGAAGACCCCCAGAAGAAATCCAATCCCAATACCAATTCCAATCCCATTCCCATCACGAGCTGTCATCTTACATATGGAGATTTATTTTAGCTGCTAAGCGCATTTGTAAGCATTTTTAATAGAGTCCAAGTCCGGAGATAGCCGAAATTCGAACGATACGGTGGGGTGGCTCAACTACAGTGGGTTAAATGGCCAAGTGGAGTGAAGTGGGTGCTTTAGGCCCGAGGCAGTCAACAAATTTGGCTCAGATTTAACGCCGAGATTGTCGCATAACAAGATTTCCACGGACACTTTGAAAACATAAGAAATATGGTACAATTTCGGCTATTTCTTAATGCCACTTAAAGAAAATCTTAAAGGTGTTTTATTGCATGAAAAATTTAACTTTATGGATTGAAATAAACTACAGACAGCATTATTATAAGTGCTATACTTTTTAGTTTTGTTGGTATAGAAACTACATAAGTTTTATTTTGATACTTTCGTGGTTTTAATTTACTACCTGTTTCATTGATAAATTGTTTATAGCCAATAGTTTTAAATTTATGAAACAATAGGTTAGTTTCTAGACTGAATGGGTGTATAAATCTTCACAAAATATATAATTAAGTTAAGTATTTAAGTTACCATTGAAGTTTTAAATTTTTTAACGTTAAATCTTTAAGGATTTTAAACCTTTTTAAAATAGTTAAAACATAAAATCTAAAAGCAATTTGGATATTAGATGAATAGCTTTTGGCTTTATTAAACCTTATTTTACGGTGTGCTTGCCTCACTCTACAAAATACATCGCTGTAAAAAATTAGGCTTTAGCTTTTTAAGTTGTTTTTTAGCTGATGCGTGACTTTAATGCCAACTGGGCGTTCGGAATTAACTTGGTTACTGAATGGAAAGGAATGGAATGGTTTGGACGGAGTGGTGTGCTCCAGTGGCAGTTGTGATTTCACTAATTTGTCGTCGTGTTGACTGTCAAATTGGATGCCATGTGTGGGTGTCATTAATGCCAACCCCCGACAACGAAACGCAGAGACACAGAGACACAGAGACGACTCATTAATGCCACTCATCAAAACTATAACGAATGTTGAAGGGTCCACGTTCACGTCCACCATCCCCACATCACCCCCCTTTTTCGGAATGCGTGAGAGACATATGAATACTTATATATATCCTGGCACTATAAATTTGGTTTGGTTTGGGTTGGATTGGATGGGGTCGGGTTTACCCCCAAAAAACCTAGAGACAGACACAGACGGCGGGAAAATGTGTTTTTGTGTGCTGATGACGCTGCTGATGGCATTTGTCGCCGTTCTCTGGCCATTTCCATTCCAATCCATTTCCACTCCTTTGCCCTTCGTCCTTCGTCCTCGCCGTCTTCGTCCTTTTTGCCCCGTCAAATAGGCATTCAGCTATTTTCGCGTAAATTGCTGCTAATTTTGTTTATCGCAGGACAATTATCCAAGCGAACGAACTGACAAATGAGCCGCACACTTGCCGCCCCCAAAAACAAGCCAACACACACACACACACATCCATTCGAAGGACATGCATATGTTGGAGTGTGTGTGTGTGTGCAGAGTCCTTTGTTTCAGCTGGAGACCAAGGTACACTTGCTCACCGGATATCAATGCTCCAAGTCACCAATTTTCCCAGACATCGGTATTCAAAATATTTATAATTTAATAATATTCAACACTTAAATGTGTTAATGTCTCTGAACTAAGTTTTCAAAATTATCTTTAATCATCTATATGTAACTGCAAACTGAACATATATTTCTGAAGATTTTAAAAATCATTTTAAAGCCTTTAATTTAAGCTACAGTTTTTATAAGCATTAGTATTGTTTACATTTGTACATCGAATCAAAGGCAGAAACAATATGTTATCAATTGTGAGCATATATTTCTGAGAAACCTTAACCCCATCTTAACATCTGCTTGTATATTAATATTTTTAAATTTTCCAATACTTATTGCAATTGTAGCAATATCAACTGACCATGCAACAATGGACTTTCCCCGCCTTCATTTTGTACCCCCCATCTCCTTACGCATTTCTACCAGCCGTTTAACACTAACTAAGCCGCTTACTTTCCCTGCGACTTTCTATAACAACAAAAGAAAA
This sequence comes from Drosophila elegans, assembly GCF_018152505.1. Classification (NCBI taxonomy): domain Eukaryota; kingdom Metazoa; phylum Arthropoda; class Insecta; order Diptera; family Drosophilidae; genus Drosophila; species Drosophila elegans. The sequence continues at coordinate 10,313,100 of NW_024545513.1, read as the reverse complement.
GCGTCTCTACAAAAAAAAATAAAAAGAAAACGATGAAACGAGAAAAATAATGCCCTGTGTCCCTGGAAGCGAAAAAAAAGGGGATGTGGGTGGGTATTTCGCTCGTTTGGTGGTTGCAGAGGCGACCAAGTTAAGAAATCAAACAGCTGACATAAATAACATTTTAATTTAAATACGGCAGGACACAACAATATTTTTTTGCCGTTAAGGTAAGCAGAAGGTACAACAATAACAACGATGGGGACAACAAGGACAGCGGGCGAGCGAAAAAAAAAATCAAAAAATACATATTTAAACAGGATCTCGCCTGAGAAGCAAACAAAATTAAACAGCAAAATAGGGGGGAGAAGACGCAGTCAACAGTGGGGAAGTAAATTTTATTTTAAAATAAATTTATCGCCTTATCCGTTGTCCACGGCAGCCGCGGCAGGAATATCAGGAACAGAAACTGAAACAGGAACAGCACCAGAGTCAAGTTGTTTCATATCCTTACAAAAGGTATTACGATGATGACCACCAAACTGCAACCTACATTATTTGACTATTTTAAAGTCTTATAACTTTATAAGTCAATTTGGTTATTTTATATTAGCAGTTTACTAAAAACCACAAGAACATAGTTTTGGTTATCGTAAATTTAATCACGTTGGTCCTAATGACTTATTTAATATGAAGTATATTTAGTACTTTTGAATTTTTGTGTATATAAATTCTTATTTATAGTAACGTTTCATTTGAAGTTTAAATTAAAAGTTTTATTTCAAGTTTTGTTAAATATATGAGAGTTTAGAATGATAAAGTAATAAACGTAAGACTGAAAAATAGCATTTCTTTAAGAAATTTTAATCGTTTTTTAATGATTTTTTTTTTTTGTGAGCCAGAAATTTAAATACCGAATTAGCAGAGTATTTCATAAATCGTTTCTGGATTTAAGAATATTTTTTGTGTTTTGTTTCCTTTGGTTTTGGCTGCAATGCCCCATAGCGGCAATTGCCGGACAGCCAAGGAACACATGAGACCGGTGGTGAGGTGGGTGTTAAAGTGGATGTGGATGTGGAAGTGGAAGTGGACTAGCAACTGCCACCCGCTGGCAGCTGGACAAGGACGAGAACGAGAACGAGGACAAGAACGAGGACACGGATGCGGATGCCATAGCGGAGTCCCAGCACGAGAGCTTCATTTGAACGAAATGAAATCATAATGAGATTTTTGCGTTCGTTTTTTGTCGCCGCAGAGGGAGGAGAATAGAAACCTGGGGAATGGGAATGGAGAATTGGGAATGGGAATGGGAACGGGAATGGAAATGGGGATTGGAAATGGTAATGGGATGGTTTGAGGGCAGTGCCATCCGACGGAAGCAGCAATTGCCATTGCCATGGCCATGGCCATGGCATCGCGTAATGACAAAAATTCATAATTGGATAAAGAAGCGGACGTGTGCTGTCCCCATTCGTTAAACACAAGACGAGATTGAAATTCAACAGCTTTTAAAGAAAACCAGCTAAGCATTAACCTTATCAAATGGCCAATCAAATTGTGACAATATTTCATGTTGATTGATTGTAAAACAGACTCAAAGGCTGATTTGATTTCTTTTTATAAATCTAGATTTGTTTTCTTGTGGTGGTAACTCAAACTATTGTGAACAAAATTATACTAAATATTAATTTTAATGGATTTTTACTACGAACTAAAAACAAAAACCTGAAATAATCAAAGTAAAATAAATTTCAAGAATTATTTGTATATTAAGCTTTATCAAATATTTTTCTACGATGGAATACGATGGAAAATCGAAACAAATTAGTTATATTTATTAATCCTGTAGGAGTAACAGTATTTCTGAATTTTAGTAGTTTTCCTAGCTTTAGTTTACTCTAGTAAATGTAATTATAAATAGCTGTACAATGCCCATTAATAGTTCCTCTTATTCTCATTAACATCAATTAAAGCCTAATCGAATGTTTTGCCCTCGTAACTGTTGATTCCGTGACAAGCGAAAGGAATATTTGATGGTAAATCAAAACCAAATTGCCGCTCATAAACCACAATTTAATGGGATTCCCAGTCTCCTGGACTGCGTAGAGCCCCATCTTCGTTGGCCTTATGGCAATTGTGCACTTGATTGTTAGCGGCTTGTTGGGCAGCCAACAGGGCGGATCATCCCAGACCGCAATCCGCAATCCGCAGTCCTCATTCCCCATCGCCCATCGCCCATCGCCCATTGCCTATTCCCCATGCCATATGGCCAACAATATGGTTGTTGGTTGTTTGGCCAATTGTTGTGATTGTTGGCAATGCAAAATGCCAGGCATTCGGATGCACTGGCGCGTAATCCGCAGCCGGCAATCGAGAGAACGACTTGAGAATGCACTTGACTCGAAATGAAAGAATCTGAAAAGAGCACAGCGAAACAAATGAAAAAATATATAAAGGCAAAGAAATGGCAGGCCCAGTAAAAAATACAGAAAAACAACCATCGCCCACAAAAGCAACAATACATGTTGGCTTTTATTGTTTTTCCCAGAGATGTGCTCATTTTTTCCTTAACTGGCACATTTAATTGAGAAGGAATTATATGAATTTTCAAAAATTACAATGTTAAGGTTCTCATGCACTCCATTTACAAATAAAAAGTAATTATTAGTTTACTTTTCAGACATTTATTGCGGTAGTCACAAAATAATAATTAAGGATTTACAATAAAAAGCTAAAACCGTCTCTCATCCATTAAATATAAAAAATTGTGTTAATTGAATAGATTTACGTTTTGAAATGCTATTAACAATTATTATACATTTAATTTATTATAATCAATATTAATATTGATTACATGTCGAGTAAAAAATAGTAATGTTTTACAGCTGAAGAAAATTTAATTTAAGATGTAAAAAGTTTGGATTTTTGAAAATAATATTTTCAAATACTTTGTAATTCCATATATTTATTTTGTTTTAATATAGAATTTATAACTAATCCTTTTAAATGAAATGGATTTTAGTTTAGAAGCACTAATTAAAATTATAGGAGACCCACAAAAATCTTAAGCGATTTAATATATTTTAGTGCCGAAAGCAGAAAAACTTTTTTTCGTTTAAATAGAGCATTTTTCAATACTTTGTGTTCCCTAATTTTTATTTTGGAACATGAAATTAATTAGGCTGTTGTGCCAATGCGTGATGCATTCGATTTGTACTAAACCAAGCTGAATAACTAGATTTGCGAGTGGCATTTCGCCTGTCTGTCGTCGGTAATTGTATTAACTACACATGTGCCGGGAATATCAGGAGTATCGGGAGTGTGGAGCATCAGCTGCCACAACTAATTAGCCGGGGCCCACATGCATAGGCAAACTGCGTTAATGGAGTGCGTAATGGGTTAATTTTGGCCTGGCAATTCCGCAACACCCACTCTTTTTGCGACAACCCACCCACCCACTCCTCTCGTTAGCCGTCTGTCAATGTTTGCACTTTTGTTTAGCAAGGACAGGAGATGGTTTGGGTGGTTGGGTGAATTAGTGGGTGGTGTGGTGGTGTGGTGGTGGGGTGGTGGGATCGTGCGACCCATCAAAATGGGTGGATGCTGTGGTGAAGCTGCGTGGAACGTGTCGACGTCACAGTCAGCGGGAAATCCAAAGTCGGATTCAGATTCAGAGTCACCGCGTTGACGACAAGTTAATCACATCGTGTCCAATCAGGCGAGCTAATCCCTCTGACAGGCTTCGACATCCACATCCACATCCACACCAATACCCCTGAATCTGACTGGGAATCCGAAGTTGCTCTTTATATTTGATATTTTCCTAAACATACCCTTTCCCTTGAAAGGGTCAAATGGGTTCATAATTGCTCTTGTATAATATTATTGGTAGAGGTGCCACAGAAAACACAATTGTTTTGAAACTATTTATAAAGGTGTGTAAAAGTATGCAATAATATATTGAACACCTAGAAGTCGGTTGGATTTAGTTCAAACGACGACATACATTTATTTACTGCCTACTTTTGGGCACCTTTTTATTAGTAATTTCAAAACAAGTAATTTCTTCAACAACATTTTAAAATTGAAAATGTTTTGACAAGACTTATAAAAAAAAAATTTACAATATTAAATGACATTAAATAGCAGAAATCGACACTTTCATTAGTGGTTTTAAAACCAATATATTTAAATATTCCAAGGTATTTCCCCCAGTATTTCTCGTTTTTGGCGGTAAGCGTATCCGAACTTCTGATTGCCAAACTTTGCCTGACCTCTGGTTATTATTACTATTATGGATGTAAACCTGGCAACATCTGCTGCATATCAATTTGTTGGCTCCGACTTGGAACGCTTAAACTGATCCATGTCAGGTCGCCGGAAACTAAGCCCACAGTCAAAGTTTTTTTTTTGGTTATTGGACTTAGGCGGCTAAGCCCGTTCCGGACATTGGCAATTTGCATTTCCCGATTCAACATCATCGACATTTCCTAGTGGCCAATTATCGCATAAGCTCTGTATTCTGCTGTTTTTTTTTTTTTTTGGGCGAAGTCTTTAAAGTTAAAATGATGGGCAGGAAAAATCGGGGGAGCTGGAGTGGGAACTTGGCCTGTTTAAAAATTCGTTTAAATTCCATTGCCCAAAGTGGCTTGTCCCTTGTTGGCAAAGTCAAAAGCAAAGTGGAGAAAATAAAGGCTGGGAAAATATGCAGCAACCGCGAAATTGAAATTTTGGCTTCGCCAGCCGCGGCGGCTTCTTGGCATTGTTGGTAAAAATCGGCGATGGTATGGGGGCTCACCACCTGATCCTAAGTAAATACAAGGACAAGCCGGGCGGCAGCCAAAAAGGACACCCAGATATCCATGCATGTGACTGGATCTGGATATTTATATTCCCTTTTCCTCTTTTTTTTTTTGTTATGATATTATGCCTCGCGAGTTGGCTTTTCTTTTTAATTAAATGAAACCAGAGGAATTGACCCAAAACGCAGAATAAATAAATATTTAAGGAAGGGATGAGGGTTCGCATCTGTTGTTCCATGTTTGCCGCTTGTTTTTGTTAATAATTATTTCACTTTTTTTTTGTATGTCGAAGGAGGTGGAAAGAACTGAAAAGATGCCGCATAGCATAGCCATTGTTTACAGTGGAAACAAAACCGAAACACAACAGCTCAACAGTCGTGCAAAAAAAAAAACGAAAAAAAAAAAACAACAATAAATATTTCACCTTCAATAAATCATTTTCCATTTCGCTGTTGGGCAGCAAATCCCCTTTACACCTTCGCCGCAAAAAGGGTTTCTTGTCAACCCCAAGAGTTTTTCCCGTTTTGTTTACTTCAAATTCAACAAATTTAAATTGAAAATATGTTGAAATATAAACTAAAGTGCCTTAAAATGATGAAGATTTTTGGGGTAAAATTGTAAAAACCAGTTCTAGGTCAAGTGATTACATGGCTCAGGTGACAATAAATAAAACTTGGCTAAACCAAGTCACAGAATGTTGTTAATAAAATTAAAACTTTACAAACAGCTATTAAAATAGCTATTATTTCCTTATAAAAAATATAACATTTTAAATCAAAATTTTGTGAAATTCATTATTTACCATTTAACAGCAAATAATAATTTCATATACAAATGGAGCAAATTATAAACCGGTTCAAGGTATTTTTTGTTGAAGAATACCTAGCCAGACCGGTCAGCTACCAGTTTTATTTTGACTCAAAGGGATTATAGTACTAGCTTTTTATATATTTATATTTGTTTTGAATGAGAGAAATGAATTAAGTCCTTGAGTCACCATTGCCCTTCTCCCATATACAACCATATAAATGTATATATATACATAGTTACATATCAATTTGGTTTGGACATTAGAAGTTGTTTGTTTGTTCGCCGGCTGATAAATTGGCACTCAAGTGGATTAAAATTGTTTGCAGCTAAATAAATCTGTGTGCTTGGCCTGGACATTTGTCAGGATGGAAAAAAGGTGGTTTCGGGGTGGTGCATGTCGCATATTAGTTCCGAAAAAGGTAACTTCAAGTCAGGTTATGAATTAAAAAGGGACTTCTCCCCGTTTGGAAAGTTGTGAGCCAGCCAACTCTATTAGAAATTCCCCAATTTTGTACATTTTTTTGTTTGTCCTGGCTCATCGGCAGCTCTCTTTTGGTAACTTCAAAGGGACCTATTAGCTCGACGGCATTTTTATGGCATGCAAAGGCATTTTTTAAGAGCGCTTCTTCATCTCACATCGCATTTCATCTCGCATTTTTATTCTGTTTTAACAACTTTCAAGTTTTCGGTTTTGCTTTGGTTTTTATTTGGTTTTGTGGGCTCGACTCTCTCAAAATATTTTTCATGCCCATAAATATGCTTAGATGAATTTGTAAAATGTTAAATTAGCATATAACTTAATCAATGATGCTGCCTTCCCTTAGGGTTTTTTTTAAGCACTCGAAAAATTATAGATCAATTTAAAAATTTATTAAAATTTATGAGAGACAAAATAATATCAAATAACTTATATTTGAACGCCTAATATCTCAAAATTTTACATAACAAGTTCTGTTTAGGCCGATTTTAGCAATCCAAGGCCAATGATACGATCGTTATAACAGCGTTTCAAACCGGGGAATGCTATCTGCATCTGCTCAAAATCAGCAGGTAATATATTATAGTTGTAGTATCATTTTCGCGTTCTCTACTTAATATGCCTTGTCATTGACAGACCAACGTTGAACAAATTAAATCATTAAGGCACAAACAGTGGATTTAGAAGTAGTAAAAAACATTACAAAAATGTATAATGATGAATCATTCGAATAAAAATTAATAGCCTTTCATTATAATATCCCCAGTAGAAAAAAATAGTAAGCGAAAAACTTATTTTTAAAGCAATGTATACAGAATTCTATTATTAATCAATTTGGGAATTTCAAAGAAAAGTATATAAAATAGTCACTTACCCTTTCCATTATTTGTAATTGCTTTTATTCTTGAACATTAGTTTCCATTCCATCAAATGTCGAAGCATGAGACAATTCAATTCATATATCCAACATTCAAAAAGCACAACAACCTGCTAATAAAATATGAAATTATATGAATGTGAAAGCGTTTAAAAAATAATACGATACTCAATTACAATACCCGACATATGTGACTTACTGACACACCTCAAACCACAGTTTTACGGCTTGATTTAACCAAATTTGCGCAGTGTTCCAAAACGAAACTTAAACACCTGAAATGGATGTCGATGCTTGATGTTGTGCTGATGGCGATGTTGCTGCTGATTACGATGCTAAGTGGCAAAAAATATATCGTTGTGTGGACATTGACATCTATATACTCTTCCAGTTGTAATATAGTTTCTTAAAAATAAAAAAGAACATATTAGATATAAAAAAAAACGAGAATAATAAGAAAAATTCAGTAAAATTTTAACTTAAACAGGGGTCTATGTTTTACATACATTGAAAAAAAATTGTAATCGGGGTAATTGAACTGTTTCTATAAAATATTAATAAAAGGTTTCCTATAATGTGATAAACATTTGCTTTTAAAACATGAATTTTAAAACCGAAAACAGGTAAGATATTTAAAATACTGCGTGGAGGGGTATGAAAAATAAGCAGAATTAATGAGTTAAGAGACGGGCGGCCAAAAAAAACGAAAAATTCGGTAAACAAGTTCGCAGACTCTCCAGCTGAGACTGATGATGTTGTAATATTAAAACTACGCGTGCTATGCAGCCGCGAAATCAGTCTGAAGTCGAACCTCAAGCGCGGCCACGATGATTCGGGTGATACTGTTGGTTCTGTTGGTGTGCATCTGTGGAGTCCAGTGGAGCGATGGACGCAATTCGCAGTGTTTGCACGTGCGTTTGTCCCACGGCGGTTGGTTGATCGGTCGCCATTTGACCACCCACAACGGTCGGCATATGCGGGCATTTATGGGTGTCCCGTACGCAGAGCCGCCACTCGGCGATCTTCGCTTCCGTCCGCCAGTGGCAAAGGCCGCCTGGGAGGGCGAACGTTTGGCCATCAAGGATGCACCCATCTGCCTGCAGCGCGATCCCTTTCGTCGCGACATGATCATCGAGGGATCCGAGGATTGTCTGTATCTGAATGTCTACACGCCGGAGACGCCAAAGATGAATGGCTCCTTGCCCGTGATGGTGTGGTTCCATGGCGGCGGCTGGCAGTGTGGCTCCGGAATCAGCAGCTTCTACGGACCAGATTTTCTGCTCGATCACGATGTCGTCTTGGTTTCGGCCAACTTTCGACTGGGTCCGTTGGGTTTCCTCAGCACAGAGACGGTCGATTGTCCCGGTAACAATGGGCTGAAGGATCAACTGGAGGTTTTGCGCTGGGTACGTGCCAATATAGGTTCCTTCGGCGGTGATCCCAATAGTGTGACGGTCTTTGGCGAGAGCGCTGGAGGCGCCAGTGTCACCTATCACATGCTGTCGGAGAAGTCTCGCGGCTTACTGCATCGTGGCATCGCCCAATCCGGCACATATTTCAATCCCTGGGCTCAGCCTGCTCATAAAGGAGTGGCTGCTGCAAGGGCCACTAAATTGGCTGAGTTGGTGGGTTGCGGCTCCGCCAAAGAATGGCCGCAAAAACTCGAGTGCCTGCGGGAAAGGCCGGCCGAGGACATCGTGGCCTCCCTATACGACATGTTTGTAAGTTATCGTATGCTTCTCTTTTGTTACAGTAAAAGAAATTACAAATAATTAATACCAGAGAAAACTAAAGTCACAGAACTCAGGAAGAAATTACTTAAATAGCACACTATTTTTTTCAGATAACTAGATTGTACATATATTACAAAAAACCCCCTTTTCAAGTGTGATAAATTAAATTCGCGTAATTATAATTGTAAAAACTTATAGACTTTTAAAATATTGTTCGGAGAGACTTCAAACTTAATTTGCAAGAAAGGAAAATGTATGCATATAATTTTCTTTTCTTTAAATTTGTCAATTCATTAAAGGCGTGATAGTGAAAACAAGATGTCATTTCAAAAACTATTTAACCAATTTCATATTTGAAAAAATGTATGTACTTTGAATTACAAAAGTTTAAATTATTGCCAACAAGCCAATTCAAATCAAAATCAATGAAAATTAAAAATACTTTTGTTATAATTAACAAATAAACTAGACCTTTGCAACTTTTGTTGACAAAAGTTGACCAATACAATACATGCATTTAAGTCAGTATTAAACAAATTAGGAGAAGGGAAAGCTGTATTTACAATGAAGCTTTATTCTTTTTGAAGGTCTGGGACTTTGACCCGATGATACCTTTTCCCCCGGTGATCGAACCGGAGCACGAGGGCGCCTTCCTCACGGTTCCACCGCGCCAGGCGCTTAAACCCCATGGATTGGAATTGCCACTCCTTGTGGGCGCCACCGCCGAAGAGGGACTCTTGAAGACCGCCGCCCTGCTCAATCTTCCCCAGCTGTTGGCCGAATTCAAGGCCCAGTTTGGCCAGGTCCTGCCCGTTGTGCTGAACTACGATCACCATGAGGACTCCGTTCAGCAGAGGATAACGCAGCGCATCGAGAGCTTTTACTTCAAGGCAGGCCACGATTACGATAAGACCAACCATCAAAATTTGACTGATGTAAGTTCAAAATACTACCAATAAGCATGATTTTAAATCAAAATTTTAAAAGCATTATACAAAAAAACAATCGAAAGAGTCCAATTAATTATTTGGACTATTTATAACCCAACGTTTCCCATATTTCTTACCCTTTTTAGCTGATTTCGGATGGATGGTTTGTGGCCGGAATCGATGAGTACTTGCGCCTCCGTATGTCCCAAGGGGGCGTGGCACCCACATATGTCTACCTGTTCGATCACAAGGGTGCCGCCAGTTTTACAGAGATTTTCAAGGGCGGCCGTAATGAGTTTTACGGGGCGTGTCATGCCGAAGAGCTCCAGTATTTATTCCCCATTGGCCGGGAGCTGTTTGTGAGTGCCGTGCCGACGGAAAAGGATCTGAAACTTCGCGAATTGATGCTCCATTTGTGGGTTAGCTTTGCGAAAACCGGGTAAGGTGTACCATAAAAAAAAAATGGCGTTGTAACGGGAAACTAATGGTTGCTTCTACATTATAGCAATCCAAATCCTACGAATGCCAGCTTCAATTTGCCCACCTGGAGTCCTGCGTCCGGTTATCCAGTGGAATATGCCCGTTTGGGGACCAAAATCGAGGATTCCTCGACCATCTTCCGCTTAGAAAATGAATTAATGCAGCAGCGTGCCGATTTTTGGAGGGATTTGCAGCCACATTTGCCCGTCAGTCACGCCCACAACGAACTTTAGCGCACTGCGTCATTTGCCAAGGGAATGCTATACTTTATTTAATTATTAATGTTTCACTAATATATAAAACAATTTACGAGTTGTGAACTTTGTCGCATTTTTGCATTTTTACCGCCATTATAACGGGCCTGTGGGCTGCCAGATTTGGGAAAGCTTTTCGGGGCTGCCAGACGTTTAGAGCTTAGCTTTTTTTTTGGCTATTTTAACGTTAGAAATATATGTAAAAAGTTATACTGAAAACTAACTATTTTATTAATTTCATCTAAATCATATCATATGTTAGAAAAATCTCATTTTTAACAATAATTCGATTATGAATATTAAAATCGCCTACTAGACATATTATCAGTATGTTGATAATAATCATTAGGCAATTGAGAATACATTTAGTATATTATTAATACATAAATGGGAAGTCTGCCATTTACTTAGTCAGTGAAAATAATCAATTAGTTCGTAGTTAAAATATTTACGTGCTTATCTTAAATTTATATTTTAAGATTTTAGCTTTTTTTAAAGCAATTTATTAATATAACCTTATCTGGCAACGCCGCAGATAGTGTTACCGCATCGATAGAAAAATATTAGAAAATTAGTAAACAAATCAATAGAAAAAAGGGAGAGATTTTGTCCAAAAATAGAAAATTTAATAAAAGCAAAAAAATAATTTTATATTTTGCGTAAAACAAACAAGTGAAAGAATATTAGAGATTCTCCTTAGATTTCGGTGAAAACGGTTACATTTTAAGAGAAAACGAGAACAAACACGTATGTACCTCTATCGATAGTCAACCAGCTGATTGTGTGTTTATTTATGGTCAAAATATTGCAATCAGCGGATTGTCATTTGAATTTCATTAGATTAGTCATGTACGTCGTGGGCCAAAGTCTTTACGGTTGGTTTTCTTATCTTAATAAGTGATTGCGCCGCCGTGATTTCGGACTTTCCGTTTCAATTTCCTTTTCGAAAGAACAGAACCAGAATAAAATAAAATAAAATAATAAAATAAAACCACGTGCTCCCCAAAGGCCCCCCGCGGATTATAATATATGTATAAAGATCCGGATTAAACCGATAACGAGTTGGCCAAATAATACGGACACCACGGGCTGTTAATGGATTTTCTGTTCACGCCCCCTCCCCGAAACGAAGCGAAACTATCTGAAAATCTAGTGATAAGACCGGTGCTCTGTTCCTTAAGTTTGTTTATTATATAGTCAACCATGACCGCGAACGGAATGGAGATTCCCATGCTGAAGACCAATGGTCATGAGAGGCTCACTTCGCTGGACAAGAGTATGCCCCCCGCTTCACCCACTCTGCCGAGTCCCACGATCCGGCGGAATAAGAGTGACGGCAAGCTGATGGCCCAGGACGTCAAGGAGGCCCGGGTGAAGGTCATCTATACGGGCGGAACCATCGGGATGGTGCGCAACGAACGGAATGGTAAACTATCCAAAAAAAAGTGCCCCATATCGAAATTTCTTATCATTTAATTTTAAATATTAAATTGTTTTTTAAAAAATATATATTTATGAATCATTATTTAAATCGCAATCATACAAACCTTATATGGGGATTTAAATATTATTCAAGTACACTATCTTTGAAAAGTCTTAAAACTATATTTATTTAATTAATTATTGGTTATTTAAAGTAGAATCATAATTAACTTATTTGGGAATTTTGATATTTTTACAGTTGAATTTTTTTATAAAAGTATCGAAACTATATCTATTTTAACAGCCCTAGCAATCATTATTTAGTTTTGAGTTTTAGGTAATTTAATAGTTTAATAGCTTTAATACTAATACATAAATTTTAAAAAATTAGGGACTTTTTTAAGCCGGAAATCACATTTGCGTATGTATTAAAATTGTTTTTATTTGATTTAATACACCCTTAATATTAATTCGCATACAAAACCCAAAATCAACAACTAAACTGGATATTTTATCAAATGAAATATGTATAGTTATCTTTTATATTTTTTTTTTACCAAGGTCAGTCCCAAAAATATACCCAGATAAAATGAATGATAAAATATTTTGGGTAGGTTTCTAAGCGAAGGTTTGATTGAATACAGAATGACATTTCATATTTAAAAACTGATAAGTTCAAGAATATGGATAACTTAATGTACCCAATTAGGTTCTCGTGTACCTAAGCCTTTATTTCCCTTCTCATTTAGACGCCATATATAAAAAAGGCAGTAGAAATAATAAAAATTTGTTTACCTAATCACTTTTTCCCTTCTTATTTAGACGCCATATATACAAAAGGCATTCGTTGAAATAATAAACAGATTGCCGCTTGTTGATTTTAACAATTGTATACGTATAGTATTCATTAGTTTTGTATTACGTATTCTAATGATCTGGCATTGAAAAAAACAATAATTTTAAACTTGACTGATTATTAGACAAATAAGCGATTACGCTGCGTTCAAATTATATTGATTGACAAATAAAGAGTACATTTTTAAATTATTTTCGAAGAGGTAAATACTAAGTAATTTAAATAGCTGAGGGATTGGTGAAATGGAAACTGGTTTCTTTATAAACAAAAAACCTAAAAGAAATAAAATATTTGTTGAACATAAATTTGCTTTTCTTGGAAACACAAAACAATTTGCCAAAACCATCTATCAGTTAATTTAGTTTAAGGAAAAATGTGTGCGGTTTAATGGAGACCTTAAACAATGTCAATGAAAACAATGACCGAATGATGATTTGCAATTTCCCCTTCTTTTCAAATTACGCCCAGAATAAAAATGTCTTTTGCTCGTAAAAAGCTCATTTGAATTGCCGAAGGACATGCAAAAATGTGCTCAACAAAGTCCTTGAATATGGCAAGTACATCATATATAATCGATCGAAATATGGAAAATGTAGTTTTAATTTTAATAACATAGTAAGGTAATGTACTTCTTTCTGTCTCCTAGAATTATTATATATATATTACTAGAATACAATATATATATTGCTACTTGGAAATAAATAAGATCAAATTAGAAACTAAAGGTTTAATTTTATTAATACGGAAACATTTCAATAAACCAGTTAATCAGTGTTTTTCTGATTTTATTACAAAAACTAATGTTTTTTGTTACCATTTTAGTGCTGGCTCCCATTCCCAATGCCTTGGTGCGCAGCATTCGAAAATATCCCAACATCCACGACGAGGAATACGCGTTGCGTCGCTTTGGAGCATCTGCATCAATGGCTCCACTGGTTTTACCATTCGTTCAGGGCGTGGATCGCAGGATTATTTACCAGGTCTCGGAATATACACCTCTACTGGACAGCAGCAATATGACCATGAACGATTGGGCCCGAATCGCCAGTGATATTCAGGTAGGAATCATAAAATAAAATGCTTGTAAAGGTTATAATTAATAAGCAATTTTTTTTTATTTCAGCAATCCTACGAGTTTTTCGATGGTTTTGTGGTTCTTCATGGCACCGACACACTTTCCTACACAGCCTCCGCTTTGTCCTTTATGCTGGAGAATCTGGGCAAGACCGTGATCATTACGGGCTCCCAAATTCCGATTTTTGAGACGCGAACCGATGGCAAGGATAATTTTACGTCGGCTCTAATTATAGCCGGTAACTACATTATTCCGGAGGTGTGCATCTTCTTTGGGCACAAGTTAATGCGTGGCAATCGGACGGTGAAGGTCAGTTCGAATACCTTGGATGCCTTCGATTCGCCAAATGTTCCACCGCTGGCGAGGATCGGCATAGATGTGAATGTGGACTATCGCCAGATCTTTCGGCCATGCAGCATTGAACGGTTCACTGTACACTTGAATCTGGACGAGAATGTCGGTTTGCTGCGTATCTTTCCGAGCATCTCGCATTCGACATTTCGGGCATTTTTGGCACCACCTATACGAGGAGTGGTCCTGCAATCCTTTGGCTCCGGCAACATCCCATCGAACCGAACGGATCTGATCGATGAACTGCGTGCGGCCGACGAAAGGGGTGTGATCATCATCAATTGCACCCAGTGTCCCAATGGAACCGTCGCCGAGATCTACGATACGGGCAAAGTCCTTTGCGATCTGGGCGTGATTCCCGGATACGACATGACTCCCGAGGCGGCGCTTTCCAAACTGGCCTATGTCATCGGCAAGGAGGAGTGGTCACTGGAGGTCAAAAAGCAGGTAAATTCACAGTTTCCTTTCAAATTTGCATCAAAATTGATATACCATGTAATTCTAGTTGATCTCTTGTTGTTTTATATCAATTAACTAACATAAAAATAATAACATAGAATTAGATAATTCTTATATTATGTTTTTCGAACTAAATGTATATTCAAATTGTAAAATTTATCAAAAACATAATTTTAAATAACAGGTAAATTCTGTTTTTTGAGAGGAAATCCTTTAAATTGATACTAAATTCTTATTTATGTTTTTTAAATTTAATGTGTATTAAATGTGTAAGAAAAAAGTGTAAAATTATTTAAGTTAAAAAAAAACATTAAAATTCTGCTTTTTAAAAGGATCTCCCTTAAAATTGACATACCATAATAAAATTTTTGACGATTGTTCGTACTATTTTTGAACAGATAAGGACAATACTGCCATAAAAATAAACATAAACATAACATATAATTATAATCATATTTTTAATGTATTATATTGTGTAAAATATGATCTTAAAATATGTCTATATCATTTAATTTATCCAGAAAACCTAATTGAATCACAACTTGATATATTTCAGATGATGCAGTCGAACCTGAGGGGCGAACTGACCGCCTTGAAGGCACCCAAAATAGAGGACTTCGACCTGGTGGATGCAGTGGCCCGCTCCCTGCACTTGTCCTCGCCCCAGGAACTGGATCAACTGGGCGAGACTCTGTTTCCGGCGATGATAAACGCCGCTGTGGCCGAGGGCGATCCCAAGAAGATCAACAATCTGAAGGCCTATGGAGCCGATCTATCGGGAACGAACCATGATCAGCGGACTGCGTTGCATTTGGCCTGTCAACTGGGCAACGTGGAGATCGTCAAGTACCTGCTGCAGAACGGAGTGTCCGTGCATGTGAGGGATCGCTACGATCGCACACCGCTGCTGGAGGCCGTCTCGACCGACAGCCACGAGATCATCCAGTTGCTCATCAATTGCGGTGCCCATTTGACGGGTTCTTCCCGGGCCGTGGGCGAACAACTGTGTGCGGCAGCTGCTCGAGGATCGATGATGCGATTGAGGTCCTATCAGTTTGCCGGCGCCGATCTTTCGCAGGCGGATCCTTCGGGCAGGACAGCCTTG
Organism: Drosophila elegans; assembly: GCF_018152505.1. Taxonomy (NCBI): domain Eukaryota; kingdom Metazoa; phylum Arthropoda; class Insecta; order Diptera; family Drosophilidae; genus Drosophila; species Drosophila elegans. Next base: position 10,297,490 of record NW_024545513.1, on the reverse strand, counting down.
CATGTGGCTGCACTCCATGGCTATCCCGAGGTGGTGCAACATGTCCTCCCATATTTCGAGAATCCCCAGGAGAAGGACATGCTCGGCCTGACCGCCTTGGATTATGCGGAACGCGGTGGACATGTGGCCGTTATTGAGGTTCTAAAAATGCCCAACTAACTCAGGAATCACCTAAAGAAATCTCTTCCAAAAACCCATAACTCAAATTGTTCCTTACACCATAACTCTTCTAGAAACCTTCAAAAGAAATAGTTTTTTTTTTTTTTTGCCAGATTTTAAAGCCAAAATCTCTAGGCGCTTCTGTGACGACGATATTTTGTATGTACTTAAGTGTCTGTTATGTCTATTATCAGTTTTTATATAGCTCACTTATTGTATTGTATGTTTAACATATTGTAGTTCAAAATTGTTAGCTGTTTAAGCATTTACCTGAGGCTTATATTGTGTTTTTGCAACTGTGTTAATAATATAAAATCATTGTTTATGCACTTGTAAACGAAAAAATGTTAAAAACACCGAAAAGTGTTTGTAAAAATAAAACATAATATTTGTACTTTACAAACTCGTTTTTAATAAGGTTCGTTAATTAGAAGGGGCATTTTTGATATTTTGATTTATTTGCCTATTTTTATAATTCTACTAAAGTCGCTTTTTTTTTTATTTTGATTTATTAAATATATTAAAAAATTATATTGCTAAGCAATTAAATATGTGATATACCTCTTAATTATAAATTATTGAATTATATTAATATTTATTTTTAATTATGTTCTCCAATTGCTGGTGCTAATAATATTTCTGGCAAATATTTAAGAAAAATTTAAAACTAAAAGAATCACAGTGCTGTAAAACGCCTAAGAGAGCCTGAAGTTACCCAACACTTAATAAACTTTGCCATTCACTACGAATGTACCAAGGCTGAATATAACAATTCAGTTGTTCGCGCAGCCCTGTTTTGCATTGTTTTTACGCTGGCATTAATTAGAATTGGTAAATATACGCTTGTCAGCTTAATTTTATGGAAGTTCTTCTAGTCAAATCGATTTGCCATTGACTGAAAACTCTATAGCCTACTAAAAAATCGGTGTAAAACGGCTGAAAAAAACAGCAAACAAAACACACGCACGCACACATGGATACACGCAACCACACAGCACACACACACATGCAAATGCACACGTCAGTGCCACGAATTCCAAAAAAAAAAACAATATTAAAACTTAGTTAAAGTTAAAGCTGAAGATTGTCCAATTTGACTGGAACTAGAAGATATAAGCTAACTACATGGTAAAACCTCTCTCTTTGCAGTCAATGTCGATAGATAGCGCTGCGCAGACATCGTGGATATATAATCGGTCCTTCAGATAGCCAGTCCGCATATATATTCCCGATCCCCCGATTTCTGTTTTGTTTGTTTTTCCCGATATTTCTTTCGGTTTTTAGTAAATAGATAGGTGGTATTATTTTGTAATTGAAACGACAATGGCGGAGGATTCGGCTTCTTTGGAGAGTTCCTACGATTTCTCCATCGTTCAGGTGGGTTTATATCTGTTATCTGTTATCTATTTGCCTACCCATCTATCATCCACTGATCATGATCACCTTTATCGCCTGCAGCCCGATGATCACGAATATGGCGAGGCGGATATACGCTTGACGGGCAGCTCCAACGATCTGTCCTTGTTACAGGTGAGCAAATCCTAAAAGGGACCCCACAACTAAAGATTACCGGCAGAAAAAGCTATCTATAAGGACTAGGATCTATTAGTTAAGGATTTCAGGAGGTTAAATGCCTTTAAAATACGCAATGCTTACGGATATAAATTAGTAACCGCTAATGAATTAACTAGAATTACCGAAAGATTGGATTGGATCGATATGGAACTATACGAGTATGGTTGATATGTTAAAGTAACAAGTTATTAGAAATTAAACTTTCAGGTGGATATATTAATTTATGTATTGGATACATGTATCCTTTTCCTCAGAAATGATGCTTATACAATCAGAATAATAACTAAACACCAGTTTATTTACAGAGTTATTGATGCTGAAGCTTTTGTAGTGTCTAGTTGTTTAAACCTATACTCAAAGTAATCTAAATAATCTGTACAATCCCTTTTTAGAATGTATCCGCCAGCACAACGAGAGGCACCGAAGGCAAGGGCCGTTTGGACAGCCTTAAAGAGAATCTGTACAAGCAGCAGGTACGCAGCAGCAAATATAAATAAGTAAAAATCCCCAAACTAAACAAAGAATCCATTTTTTAGGAACGCCTAACTGCCTTAAGGAAATCGCAGGACGGGCGCCGCAAGTCCAGCATGAGTGACTCCATGGAGTCGCTGAAGACGCTGGGACACAAGCTGACCGTGCTGAAGGCTCGTTCCGGCGGCGGCGGCACCTCCACTCCACTGGTCACGCCCACAAAGGATAATTTCCCAGCGAGCGGCAGAGGAGCAGAAGAAGAAAGAGGAGTGGGAGCAGGAGCAGGAGCAGGAGAGATTGCCCAGCTGCAAACCAGCGGCAGCGAGAAGCTACTGATGCTCACCCAGCGCACCGAGCAGAATCGCGCTCTGCTGGAACAGCGCAAGCGGGATCTGGCCAAGTCGCTGCACTCTGTTAAGTCCAGCATTGGCCATCGAACTGCCGCCGAGCTGGGCTCATCCATGACGGACCTGCGACAGGCTACGACTACCTCCAATCCGCCACCCGTGTCCCGGCACCGTTCCGCCTTGGATCTGGAGGCCCAGGGGCAGGAGCCGCTGGACGAGAGCCGGGTGAAGCTGCTCAGGAATCGCATGAAGCTGACGGAGCTCAAGCAGGGTCGCCAGGAGCAGGAGCTGCACGAATTGCGCACGGAACTGGCCAAGCGGGCCAATCTTATCGAGCAATTGGAGCTATCTGGCGCCGAATTGCAGCGCACGCTCACTCAGCGCAACGAGGAGTTGGAGCAACTGCGTCTGGGGGCAAAGAAGGAGAACGAGGAGATGAAGTCGGAGAGGGAGGGGGATGGCCTGCAGGAGCAGGAGCATTGCCGCCTTCAGGGAGAGGTGTTAGTCCTAAGAGAACGACTGGCAGAGCTGGAGAATGTCAACGATCTGCTAGAGACGACCCGCTGTGAACTCCAGGAAGAGCTGACCACGGCACGGGAACGAGAAAGGCAGCGAGAACAGGAGCGGGAACAGGAGCAGGAGCAAGAGAAGTCTTCCAGTAGTCCGCAGTCGGCACACTCGGCGTCATCCACCGATGCCCAGGTGAGCTTGGAGCTGGCCAAACAGCTGCAGGAGCTGACCAACCAACTGAGCGAGCTGCAGGCCACCAACGAGGAGCTGCGTCAGCAGTTGGCCGCCCAAACGAAGCTCCAGGTGAGCGATGAGAGTATATCCGCACGTCTTGAGGAACTGGAGGCCACCATAGCAGCCCAGTCTGCGCAACTGGATGAGCAAAAGGCCGCCATGGCTGAGCAAAGCGAAGAGCTGGCGGAGAAGACCACGGAACTCAATGTGCTCAATGTGAATCTCCGCCTGCTGGAGGAGAAGCTGGCCCAGAGCAGTCGCACCAAGCCGGCCCTCTTCCTCGACGATCATCTGGAGGACAGTGCGGCCAGCCAGCAGCTGCAGGAGGAACTGCAGCAGCTCAAGCAAAAGCTGGACGAATCCAACAAGGCCAACATCAAGCTGAAGCTTAAGTGCAAGCAGGCGGAGAAGCAGCTGCAGAAACTGCAATCCCAGGATGGCCAAACCCAGTTGGCCACACTGGCGGCCGAAAACGAACAGCTGCAGCAGAGGATCACGGTCCTCGAGGACGAGAAGGGTCAATGGCAGCTGGCCAACATGCACGAGGATGAGGAGGAGAAGGTGGAGAAGGAGGAGAGGGTGGAGGAGCAGCCGGTTGAGTCCAATCCCCTTCAACTTGAGGCCATTCGCCTGCTGGAGGAACAGAAGCTGGAACTGCAACAGGCCCTGGAGGCACTGCAGCAGGGTCACGAGTCCGCCCGCGTCGAGTCCGAGCTGAGCGAGGCCCAAATGGAAGAGCAGCTACTGACCCAGCGCGTCCAGCAGCTGGAGCAGGAGGCCCAGGAACAGCGCCAGCAGCTGGACACACTGCGCACGGAGAAGGAAACGCTGGACAAGAAGCTAACGCACTACATCAACGAGAACATGGAGCTACTGGACAAGCTGGAGAAGCTCAGCTCCTCCAGTTCGGCGGAATCCATTGAGATTGTGGAACGCCAGCAGCTGGAGTGCTTTGGCCAGCAGCGACGACCGGCCAGCGAGGGTGATGCCCAGGAGCAGAAGCAGGTGGATCCGGTCCAGCAGCAGCATCAGCAGCACCAGCAGTTGCCCAGTCATGTGAGCGAGCTCACCCAAACGGAGGATCCCGAGGAGGAGGACAATTCCGGCGGCGAGAGTCTGTGCCAGCTAAGGGAACGCCTCGAACTGTTCACCCAGGAACGCGGCGAGGTGCTGGACAAGCTGGAGCAGCTGTCCGCGGAGAATGTGCAACTGCAGGCCCGATTGGACGAGAGTTGCACATCGTTGCAGCTGCTGCAGCGGGAACGGGAAAGAGATCTGCTCTCCTCCACCTCCACCTCATCGAATCTGTCGCAGGAGCTCAGCTCGATGCAGCGATCCACGGAGGTGGTGGCCTCCCTGGATGCCGGCGATGGTGGTCCCGTGCTCTTCGAGAAATGCGAGAAATCCCTGAGCAAGTTGAACTCCGAACTGGAGGCGTATCGGCGGGCAAACGATCGCCAGGCCAAGTTCAATGTGGCCAAGAAGCTGGCCAAGGAGGCCAAGAACTGTCACACCCAGTTGAGTGAGCTGCTGCACAAGGTGAAGGAGGCCAGCTCGGCGGTGGAAACGGTGACGGTGGTGGAGACCGTGGTCGCTGTCACCGCTCCCAATGGCAAAGCTCTGGCCGAATACGAGCAGCTCAATGCCCAGAATGCGGAGCTCAAGGCGGTGATATCGCGTCTGCGCCAGGAACTGGACGAGCTGAGGGACAGTTATCCGGAATCGGAGGCCGGGATCGGAGGACAGCCTCCGTTGGCCATTGCAGGCACGGACAATCAGCGGGAGGAGGAGTTGCTGCAATTGCAATCGCTGCTGGAGGACACACGCTCCTCGCAGGCAGAGCAGCTGGAGCAAATCCGAGAGCTACTCCAAACCCAAGCCGATCACCAGCAATTGGTGGCCAGGCAGCGGGAAGAGATCACACAACTGCAGCTGCAGGCGGAACAGTTCGATCAGCTGCTCAATGCCAAGGAAATGGGTCACGAGAAGCACATGGAGCAGCAGACGCGATTGCGACGCGAGCTGGAGTCGCGTGGCGAGGCGCTCGAGGGGGAACTGAGCATCCTGCAGGCTCTGGTGGCCGAGCAGAAGCAGCAGCTGATCGAGAGCCTCGGCGAGAACGAGCATGCGCTCAACCTCAAGATGCTGGAGCTGCAGTCCGCCCAGGAGGAGCTGCGCGAGTTGAAGTCCCAGGTCCACGAGGATCCCGACCAGCTGAGGGAGGCGCTGCGCATCAGCAAGAGTCTGGCCGCCCAGCAGGTCAGCGAACTGGCCTCCAGCCAGGAGACGATCGATGCGCTCAACCAGCAGATCCAGGAGTTGTACCAGGCCATGGAGCAGGCCCGCCAGGAGGAGCAGCTCAAGAGCCGCGAACTGCGCGAGAAGCTCAAGAAGTATGCCCTTAACTTGAAGAAGCGCACGCAGGACAATGCCGATCTCGAGCAGAAGGTGCAGGAGCTAACAAGTCAACTTCAGGAGCAGGAGCAGGCGCAGCAGTCCCGTCCACCGATTGTGGACACGCAGGAGGTGGAGAAGCTGCAGCAGCAGGTCAGCAAACTCAACGAGGATCTCAAGGCCAAGATCCATGTGAACCTCGAGAATCGCGATGCCCTGCGCCAGCTGAGGCAGCAAATCCAGGAGCAGGAGCAACTGATCCAGCAGCGCGATGCGGAGCTCCAGGATGCCAATCTGGTCAACAAGGAGCTGCGACGCGAGCGCCATGAAGCCGAACAGGAGGTCTTCCAGCAGGGTCAGGAATGCTCCAAGCTGAGGCAGCAAGTCGCCCAGCTGCAGCAGGAAATCCAAAATCTCGAACAGAAGGCGACGGCTGTCGAGGATCTGCAGCGTCAACTGGAGCAGAAATCCAAGAAATTCGAAAAGTCCAAGGAGCTGATCAAGCATCGCAATGCCACCATTCAAGCGCTGCAGCGGGAGCTTCAGCAGTTCCAGCAGGATCAGATGGATCAGCAGGATCAGGCCAGCGAGGTGGAACATGTGCGAACCAAGCGAGCTGCTGTCCAGGAGCAACTGCATCTGGAGAAGGATGCAGAGGTAAGTGGCAAACAAACTGGTCTCTTAGCTTTTTTTTTAATTTATATGCAGCAGGTAGGCAAAGTATATATATATATATATATTCTTGATCAGCATTTATCTCTCTGTCTGTATTAAAGTCCAGATTTTGGTAAGCATAAAAGCCAGCCATTTGGGATTTAACGTGCAGTTGCTAATTATGCCTACGCATTTTTTATTTACTTTAAAATTTGGCCACACACACTCGCACGCCCACAAATCGCGAAACTCTGTCATGCCACTTTAAGATATGGTATAGATCAGTTATTGGGCTCTATATGTTTATTTGGTCAATATCAATTGACCCACTTACAATTTTTCAAATCAAACCATTGTTTTAGAAGTTATTGGCAATTATGTGATTATGACGTCACTTTTTTTATTTGAGAGTGAGATGGAAGTTTCTCTCTCTCTTAGCTTGTGGAGTTGTTCGGCAGATGGCGCCACATTAAATCAGATTTTTTTCTGGAGGCATATTTATTTGGAATTAATCAGCGTTAATAACTTAAGCATTCTTTATTGTCTTTTTAACGTCTTAAATTTTATAAACTAGATTGCTGCCCTGCGCCAGGAGATTGCCCAGTTGGAGAGCGAGAGAGCCAGCATTATCAAGACCACACAAAAACCATTTGAATCGGTGAGTCAACCTCTCCTCTCCTCTTTGATAGCCTGTGTTTGTAATGTTTCCATTTCTCCCAATCCTGCAGCTGCAGCAAACGGAATCCCTTCGAGCGGCCGAAAAAGAGCTGGAACACCTTCGTGTCCAACTGACGGCCGCCCAGGAGCAGCACGCCCTGCTGGCACAGCAGTATGCTGGGGACAAGGCCAACTTTGAGATGACCATTGCCCGCCTGGAGACGATACACGAGGGCATCCAGGCCAAGCTGCAGGAGGACGCCTCGTACATTGAGTCGCTGGAGGCGCACAACGCGGAGCTGCTGGCCAGGAGCGCCGCCCTGGAGGAGCAGGTGGCCAGCGAGGCCAATCGGCAGGCGGCTGCCCAGGATCGCACGCAACAGCTGGAGCAGCAGCTGCTGGAGAGCCGTGAGCAGCAGGATCAGCAGCGTCGGCAGGAACAGCAGCTGCAGGAGCATCTGCTCAAACTGAACGAAAGGGAACAGGCTCAGGGTCGCCAACTGCAGTTGGTCACCAGCGAGGCGGAGGAGTGCCGACAGCAACTGGCTGGCCTGCGTTCGGACTACGAATCCCTGGTAACCAAACACTCGCAGTTAACGTCCGCTGCCCAGGCGGAGCGGGAACAGCTCAACAGCCAGGCGCAGGAGGAGCTGGCCGATCTGCGCCAACAACTGGATGCCAAGGAGGCGGAACTGCAACGCCAGCGACAGGTATACGATGCCAAACTGGCCGCCAAGGCCACCGAACTGGACGAACTCGAGTGCGACCTCAATGGCCATGTGGAACGAGCGGCGGCCGAGCAGCGCGATCTTGTCCAGCAGCTGGAGCGCTCCCAGGAGCTGGTCGCCCAGCGGGCGGAGGAATTGCAGCGCCTCAGCGACGAGTTGCAAGAGGTGGAGCGCGAGCGTTCCGCCCTGAGTCGCGAGGTTACCCTGTTGCGACTGCAGCAGGACAGTGCCGAGCAGGATGTGCTCGAGCTGCAGGAGCTGCGCATGCAGGCGCTGCAGGACAAGACCGAAACGGACAACCTGCGCACCCAGATCGATGCCCTCTGTGCCAACCACAGCCAGGAGCTGCAGGCCCTCCAGCAGCAGATTGCGGAGCTGGACACGCTGGGTCAGAACCAAACGGACGACCAGGTTTACATCGAGACGGAGAACAGGCGGTTGGCCGAGCAACTAAGCGAACTGCAGGCTCAATTGGCCAGGCAGCAGCAGCAGCCGCATCATCACAATCCTCTTCCGGTGGCTCAATCCACATCCCAGCTACAGCAGCATCCTCCACCAGCTTCCCTCTTCTTTGGCGGCGATGCTCTGGCCGCACCCTCGCCCTTCGACGAAATTGCGGCCCAGCCCTTGAGGGTGTCGTCATTGGGTGCAGCCCTGGCCATGCCACCACCGCCCACCATCGAGGATCTGCAGCGGAATGTCTCCGATCTGGAGAAGCATGCCCAGGATCTGGAAACGAAACTGGCGGCGCGGAATCAGAACGTGGCCGAGCAGGAAGAGCGACGCCAGCAGTTGGAGCAGCATCTGCAGGAGCTACAGCGTCTGCTGAGGGAGCGGGACGAGCAGCTGGCCGAGATTAAGGCGGCCAACGAGGAACGCGAACGCTTGGCGGCCAACGAGGAACGCGAACGCTTGGCGGCCCTGGAGAAGCTCATTGTCCCAACGGCGGCAGTGGCTGTGCCCACGCTGGACATGTTCTTTGGCGGACAGGCGACTGGGGAAACGGTGCCCGATGCCGTACATCAGTCGGGTCACCACCTGGACCTGGGCCTACCGCAAACGCAGCCGGTGGAGGAGCCACTCATCCAGCCCAAAAAGGCGTACTTGTGCCAGCCGCAGCAGGAGCAGCAGCAGATCGATTGGGGTGTGGACGAGGATCCGTGGGCGAGTGCGGCCACGGAGGCGCCGCAAACGGATGTGGAGCCGCTGCATGCGAGGATTGCCCAATTGGAGCTGCAGCTGGCCAGTGCGGAGCAGCAGAAGGCAGAGCTGCAGACAAAGGCGGCCAAGCTGATGAAGCGCCTGAAGGAATACAAAACGAAGGCGACCCCGCCGGCGGCACCAGTGGACAACGACTTGGATACGGCCATTATCGAGGAGCTGAAGCACCAGCTCCAGTTGCACGAATCCCGCCAATCCAAAGCCGAGGAGCTGCTGCAGCAGCAGGCCCTCGAAAAGGAGAAGCTGGCGAAGCGCATCGATGTCCTCACCGCTGGCAACGAACGCATGGCCGAGCTGAAGGAGCGCCAGGACCGGGATGTCCAGATGTACCAGGCCCGCATCCGGGAGCTTCAGGAGAAGCTCAACCAACTGGACCAGTGGGATGTGCCCGCTGCTGGTGCAGCGCCAGCCATGCCAGCTGCTCCCATCGCCACCGATGAGGTGGCCAGGATTGATAGCCTACAGGCGGAGAACCAGGATCTGAATGCCGAGTGCCACGAGCTGCAGCAGAAACTGAGGGAGCAGAGTCGACTGCTCCAACTGGCCGAGGAGACCACTGCCCAGGTGCAGGCCCAACGGGAAACACTGCAGGAGCAGTTGCGGGAGCGTCTGCTGGAGGTGGATGAACTGAGGCAGGGACAGTCCGATCTGCAAGAGTTGCAGGCTCTCCAGGCCGAGGTGGTTCAATTGAGGAGTCTCCAGACCGAAGTGGAGCAACTAAGAAGCCTTCAACCCGAACTGGAGCACTTGAGGAGCCTCCAGACCGAAGTGGAGCACTTAAGAAACCAAAAGATTCAAGAGGATCAGCAGCTACAAAGCAAAGAGTTCCAGAAAGAAGAGCAGGAACACCTGCGAAGACTTCAGATCGAGGTGGAGCAGCTGAGAAGCCTGCAGACGGAGGTGGAACACCTGCGGAACCTGCAACCCGAAGTGGAGCGCCTGAGGAACCTGCAACCCGAAGTGGAGCGCCTGAGATCACAGCAACTGGAGTTCCAGCAGCTGAGCCACCAACTCAACAAGCTGGAAGCACAGCGCACACGGGATCAAGCCGAATTGGAGGCACTGCGTCGCATGGGAAGTCAGGAGGCCACCGTCGAGGATGTGGACACCAGGAATGATGAGCAAATGGTTCTGCTGCAGGAGAAGGAAGCAGAGATTGTCCACCTCAAACAGCGCATCGAGGAGCTGATGCGCGAGGACCAAACGGAGAAGCTTGTCTTCGAGATTCTGACCAAAAACCAGGAGCTGCAATTGCTGCGCATGCAGGTCAAGCAGTTGGAAGAGGATAGGCAGGAGGAGGATCACCAGGTGGTGAGTTCCGCTGGGGAATCCGTGGAACGACTGCGTGCCGAGTGCCAACAGCTGCAGCAGGATAAATCCGACATGGAGGAGGAGCTGCGCGTGCTCAACAACCATGTACTCAGCAGCCTGGAGCTGGAGGACAGGATGAAACAGACGCTGCTCCAGCTGGACACGAAAGACATTGAGATCACTGAACTGCGTCGCTCCCTCGAGGTCTTGCAGAGCCAGAATCTTGGCCAGCATTCCAATCCCCAACCCAATCCTCAACCCAATCCCACGCCCGATCTGGCAGCCATCAATCGGCAGTGGGAACAGTTGGTGGAGCAGAAGTGCGGCGAGGTGGCCAGCATTTGGCAGGAGCATCTGGCCCAGCGGGAGGCTGCCTTCCGGGCGCAGCTGGAGGAGATTGGCCAGCAGCAGCAGCAGCAGGGGCAACAGAAGCAACAGGAGCAGCTGCAGCAGCAGGAGAAGCCGGAAGAAGCCACCAACGGTGGCGAAATGATGCTGAAGATGCAAAAGGCCCTGGAAACGCAGGAAATGGAGATTGTAACGCTCAAGGAGCAGCTGGCCATCCGTTCGGCGGAGTATGCTCGCCTGGCAGCCCAATACGATCCCTTCCGGTTGCAGAATCGCGGCGGATCGGGTGGCAATCCAACTGCGTCCGCCGGTGCCGCCGCCTCAGCCGGTGGACCACCGCCGCTAACTGCCAACAACGAACCACTGCCCGAGTATGTGCTGAAGGCGGATCTGGACTACGCCCTGATGATGCTCCACCAGCGGGACATGCGTGTCGAGGAGATGATCCTGGAGCTGGTGCAGCTGCTCGAGGAACGTGACCATCTGCAGTTGAAGCTGTCGGACACGTTGCGCCAGTTGGAAACGGAACGGAGTCGCGTCAGCGATGAACGTGAGTGGGAGTGGGATTCTTTTTGGCATTTACCCTACATACTCAATCCTAACCGATTTGTTAATCTTTCATCATATAGCCGCCTGTGCCACGGCGTCCTCATCGGCCGCCTCGGGCAGCAGTCCCAGCAAAACCAGCAGCGCCGGCAGCAGCAGCGAGCTCCTGGGAACCACAACCACGGGCAGTGACCTCAAGCAAAAGTGAGTGGTGACAAATAATAGTAATAAATCAATAAATAAAGTTGTAAACGATGCAGCGGTTTAGTCAAAAAAAAACGTAACATTATATATTATTTTAAAAAGATTTTAATATATATACATTTGTAATATATATATTTAATATATATATAATATAAATATAAATATAAATTTATTTTTTTTTTTTGTAACAAAATTCAAAAAAATAATTCAGGTTGTAAACGATGCAGCGGTTAAACCGGAATAATAGCATAAAATTGTATTGGCCTTAAATCATTATGGTTTAAAGGCATTTTTGGTCCATCCATTCATTATAAATAAAATTTTAATGTTTCAGAATATATTTAATCGTTCCAGAATATGAAATATTATTGATTATATATATTTCAATAATCATAGTAGTAGCTGCACCGTTTACAACCGAGTCCAAAAACATTTTTGTAATGATTATTCTTGCACTTTTCAGGCTCGCAGAGTTGCAGACGGTGAAGCATTCCAAGGATAAGGCAATTGTTGACGAGCGTGAGCAACGCCTACAGCAGATGATCCAACTGCAGAGGGACATGGCCAAGCAGCAGAGAGCTGGATCTGGATCAGGATCGGGATCAGTCGTAGCCCCTCCCGCACCGCCAGCAACAATCGGCGCGGATCTCTGTGAGTGGAAGACACCTAAACTTGAGCTTGTGATGATGCCCTAACCAAAATTCCGATACCAAATCCAAATCTCCAGCTCAGTCCGCATTGCGTTCGCCATCGATGATGCTCATGGACTGGATAATGGGCAGCAACAACAACAAGGAGGATGAGCCCTCCGGCTAGCCCCTGCCCATTAACATTTACCGGCGAGGTCAACTACGTACCCAGGAGATGCCTCCAGATGATGGGCTCCTACTACGACTAGCACTCTAATAACGAATCACTACTTTAATCATAATTCTGGCCTTCCTTGCGCGGACGATGGCGATAGCGTTAAAGTTCTTTATACGATATTATATGTACCTTGGCTAGCTGAAAAGCTGTCCCCGAAATTCCCGATTTCCCCGATTTTGTTCCAAACGCGTACGTTTTATGTTGTAGATATGTAAAAATTGTATAAAACAAATCGAAATGAAGCAAAGCAGAAGCAAAAACAAAAAAAAAAAGTGAAAATTTAACTAAAGAATTTAAGAATTAAACCAAAATATAGAAAAATGTGTTTTAAAGGGGTTACTTTTCAGATCTTGCAGTTCTGATACAAATTTATGACAGCATTGGAACATATACAGCTGCGGTCAATAAGTGAGCAGTCGAGTTTGGTAAAGTAAATTTTAAGGCAACACAATTTTGACTTTAATTTACCAATAAGCTAAATAAGATAAAAACTTGTATATTTTTTTTTTAGTTTTTCAAGGAAATTAAAGTGTTAAAAGTTCTTAATAAATAAGTTATTAATAAATTTAGAAAATTTCTCAAATTTGAAATATCCTTTATCGTCTAGTTATTATATTTTCCGATTAAGTATTTAGTGTTAGCTTCTCGGAAATGTGGCTTCTAAACTATTTTAAACTTGCATTTTCCATAAGTTAAAAAAAACATATATTATTTTTGACCGCAGCTGTACGTCTTAATGGCGAATAAAAATGTTTTGAATGGAATATCTTACTGCATTTTCTTATCCGTATAATACGTATAGCTCATTATAAACATGGATATATTGTTTATGATTACCAACGCATCAACCATCCAACCAACCATCCATTTTCGTTTTATTTAAATTTATTTCAAATGATATTTGATGTTTAATTAACAATGTTTCATTTTATTTTTCCTTTGAGAAAAAAACACTTAGTTTTTAAGATTCATGCTGTAAATATTATAATTGGTTTTTTCTTGTTTGTGTTGTGATCTCCTCCCGAATCTCCCGATCTCCAGAATTCGATCTCCTCCAACCTGCGACATCCTATATCCTCCTTTGATTTTGCGGCCCTTTTGCGAGGAGACTTTTGGGCGTGTGTAGAGTGTATGTTGGTTGATTTCAATTAAGTAATGCAATTCAATGTTGTTAAATGTACCGAAACAATTGTTGAATTTCAATTTCCGTTTCCACATTTTATTATTATTATTATTATTATGTTCATATATATTGTGTTTTTCTTTTTTGCTACAGCTGACATCAAGTACATTTTGCTTATGATTTGCTTGTTTTTTGTATTTTTTGTTTTTTTTTTTGCTTCTTTATTTGTTTTTACTTCCACACTTCTCTTTTTATTTATTTTTAGGTTTTTTGTTTTCTGTATTTCTAGTTAAACATTTAAATACGAGTTTCCACATGCCTATGAAAATACAGCGATCATGCATGTCAGCGAATATATATTCTTGTATAAATCTATATACCCTTTTTCAATGCTTTGCAAACTATATATAAAAAAGTCATAACCACAAACAATTGCAATGAAATATGTGTGGGAAAATAATTGTGGTGAAAAACGAGTTACCCGGTTTTTCAAGCATAAAGCAAGTAAATATGGGGCGGTACGGAAGGAACTAAGTGGGTTGTGTGGATCTATGGAACCACGGATCTAGTGTGAGCCGTCAACAATACGTGTGTGTGTGTGTGTGTGTGTGTTTGTTTGTTTGAGTCAAATGTTTTTTAAAAAAATTGATTGATTTTGCTGCACCCAATTAAGACATACATATATATCGTATCAGATATAAGGTAATGGATTTTCACAATTTCGCTGCTAATTAGGCTAGGAAATTTTATCAATTCGGCCTTGGCAAACAACACAAATTACATAAAGGTTTGCTTATAGAAATTCATTATATTCGTACAATATATATATATATATATATATACATATATATATTCTTGTGTGGGTGTCGCAGTGTAACCACTGAAATGACTAAAATGAAACTAAGTAAATGCAAATGCCAAACAAAAACAATAATGATTTCCTTTTATATATCTATATAAATATACATATATAGTTCCCGAGTTCGATCTCATTTCGGGATTTAGAGAGGGACAGACAGAGAATGAGAGAGAGGGAGTGATACGACGAGGGGGGTGAAGCAACTGTTCTTTTAGAGAGCATCGGCCTTGCAGAGCATGTTTGTTTTTCTTTGAAGCATTTTCATTGATTGGTTTCCATTCAAATTATTTTGTTTTTCTTTTTGTATTTTTCTTTGTTTTGTATTTTGCTCAAGGTTTTTTTCTTGACATTTGGTTTTCATTTCTTCGATTTAAATTTTACATCTAGGTCTTGGTGGTTGAAAAAAATAGTAAAGGAAACAATTAAAAAATATTTTTAAAAACTGAAGTTTATTCTCGCACTCTCGTAACAATTATGTATTTGTATTTTGTTATGTTTACCGAAAAGGCATGATTAATTCGATTTAATGATAATTTTGGTTGTTCTTTGAAATACTTAACATTTTCCGTCTAAAAAATGCATCAAAACGAATAAAAAAAAAGGTTGCGAAGCTCTTCAAACTCTAAACTTAAATATTAATATTAGCGAAAAAGAAATGCAATTAAAAATCTGAGCAATATACGTATGGGATCTTAGTAAAGTGTGGTTTTAAATATTTCTCAAGAGATTGCCCCTCTTTTGCGAAAATACAATTTTGTGTCTTTCTTGATTTTATCCTTTTCTGTGCTGTTTCCCTTTCTTTTTTTTTTTTTTTTTGTTGTCAGCTTTATTTTCATCTCTGGGAGGTGTCCTACTTTTTGCCGATGATGGAATCCAATGCTTCTGCTGCTGTTGTTCATTCGTTGTGGTTGCTGTTGTTAGTTGCTGCTGATGTTGCTGTGAGATGGTGTTGCCGCTGTTCTTGCTTTTGCTTTTGCTGTTGCTGCACGTTGCATGTTGCATGTTGCTGGCGATCATTTATGGCGTTCAGAGAAAGAATTTGCCCAGCAGGAGGCTAAGAATGGCCGCAGCAATGGCAATTGCAATGTAAAAGACCGGAATCTGCTTCTCAGCCAGAACTGGGGCATAGGGCTCATTCTCCTGCTTAATGGCCGGCGAGCTGCGGTAGCGTGTGATTTGATTCTGCAAAAGTTTGAAAATTGAAGATAGGTTATTAAGAGTTATTTTGTATGCCCTAAATACATAAACAAACAAATCAGGAAATATTGTAATATTTAAATGTAAGAGGGACACTTCTTATTTTTAGCACATATCGTGTAAAATGCATTTAACCCCAGCCATTTATTTATATACTTATTTATGGCCATATAATCAAAGCTCATTGAATCTAAGACATTAGTTATATGTCATAAACAAACATCCATACCCATAAACTGCTTCAAATGATTCGAGCCAACAGGCCCGCAAAAAGAGTACACCTTTTTCCTTTACATTTTTCATTGACATTTCAAATTAAACTGGAAATGTTTGATCTGAACAACTTTAAATTGAGTTATAACCTTTTATTTAGACAGAACATACCTTCAAGTGTAGATTTTCTTTTCGCAGTTCACTGATGGATTCACGCAGCGCCTTGATCTCACCGACCAACTCGATCTTCTCTGACGCATCGGGCAAATTCGAGGGCTACATTTGGGATACACATAGGATTAGCGTTATTAAATGAAACTTTTTATGGTTTGAGTTAAGGAAAACACACCATATCCTCACTGGAAAGCTTCTCGAACTTTTTGTCGAGCGCCTCAGCAATGGCTGAACTAGTGTTGGCGCCCGCACTTCCGCCTTCGCCACTTCCGCTTGCACCGCCGGCGGTACGGCCGATGGTACCGCCACCGCTGGTGTTCTCCGCATTCGCCTCGTTGTTGGGCATCTCGAACACGCACTTCAGCTTGGCGTCCATCAGCTGATCCGGCTCAAGTTCCTTCCACTGCGGGAGAGGTATACAAACAAGTTTGATTAGTAAAAATAGTTAAAACCTCCTTAGTCTGCGAAATCCCTTGAACTTGTATTCAGTATTAAGAGTAAATTGTATTTTTATTACGTTTCGATTTATACAATTTCGTGTTGGAATTGTTTTCTTTGTTTGCAAGTTATATCGTTTAAAGTTTTAGAGTACACAATGGATAAATTAGCAACTGTTTCTCATAAATCTAATTCATTTTAAAAACATTATCTACATATATTCAACAACTTAAACTTGCCGCAAGTAAAATAAGAGTCAATGGGTTCATAAAAGTTAAATCTAAAATACTTTACAATTATAACGTTTCGTATAATCTTTTACAACAAAAAAAAACAAAATTGAATCCAATGCTCAATCTGTCTTATCAAAAGTGGTTAATAGTATGAAAATACTGTAAGATCAACCCCACAAATGTATTAACTATTTTAAGGGTCATCATTAATGTTATTTTAATATCGACCTAATATTCAAGTATGTATATACAATCTAACTGGTTCCCTTTGTCTCTCTACTTTTTCTTACCAATTTATTCAAATCGGTCAGATCAGCATCCATGGGTGCCAAAACGCTCTGCACCATGAACTTGTGCTTATTCTTCTCCTGCTGATCGTAGATGAATGGCTGCAGACAGACTATATACATTGAAAATCGATTAGTTTACATCATCATATTTGTGAAATATAAATATTATTATAATACTCACTCTCCACCTGGGTCGTTCGCAAGGGCGGGATCTTGCCGATGTTTGGACGTACGCAGTAGCGCTTCGGGGCGGTTGTCTTGATCTTAAAGACCAGCGGCAGAGCCGAGTTGTTGCGCAGAGTCATGATTGTGACAACGGGTCGGATGAAGGGACCTGCAGCAAATGGGTCAATAAAATAAATACATTTGGTTAATCGAATGCTGATAAAAGTATAAATGGTTTTAATATAAAGAAAGAATTTTGAATGACTGTGTTCTATGTGGTTCCACTTATCATTATCTGATAAGTTTGAAATTGTAAATGTTTATCTACATTTTAGGCTGATATCTTAATATTTACGTTATGAAATTATCGGAAATCACACTAAAGGAAGATGATATGGACGATTTGACGTTTCAGATTCAACTTGATATTTGAATTAAAAAGCCTGCAGGTTTTACGTTTCACGTTTTATGAAATGCACCCGATTAGTCACACTCAATTGACGATAACCCCACCCAGCGAAGCCACCCAACTTTCGCACTTTCCCTGCTTTTCTCACTTTCCCACACTATCCCACTCTCCCTGATTTTTTCGTCACGTCACGCTCATTACGTCATTGGCCAAAGCAAGTTCAAATTAATTGAATTAAAAGCAAAACAAAAACCAGAAACTGGCACAAAAGCCGAAAAAATAGACCTAAATATCGGGGAGTCGGGTATTGAGTACCCTATGGAATGAAGTTTGGTTTATAACTTATTAAGGAAAATTATTCAAATATTTTGAAGATCCTTTGAAATTGATTAGTTATTAAATATAATAAATGAAAATGTAAAAAACTTATATGTACATATCTGTCAAAAAAACAACCAATTTTATTTTTTTTTATGCAAATATGTACATTTATGTAACTATTTAAACAAATTAACAAATTTTGTATGTAAATGTAAAAACAACCAAAAGAGTAATATTTAATCAATTATTTAATAAAAAGAAAATTATTACCCTGTACTGTAATATACGAAATTGATCGTGGAAAAACCAAATCGGAAAATATTATTTTTTTTATGCTTTGTCAAAAGTTGAGTGGCAAAAAAATCGAAAAACTGAAGCAATAACACACAAATTACTAGTTTTTAACAAGGTATGTGTTTATTTGATTTCAAGGAAATTTCATTAGACAAGTCGCGTCATGCATGTGTTTTCCACCCTCTGCCTCCTACACCCTTCGCGATCTTACGGTAAACGGGGCAGTGGGGTGGCGGGTGTCACAAAAGAATGGGACTAAGGCTCACACACACACACGCAATCACAAATATGAAAATATTTGCGCACTGTGGGATTGTTATAGTAAAATTATTCTTAGGGATTGATAGGAAAATTATTTTTAGGATATATTTAAAAGTAAAAATTTTAACAAATTTATGGTGTATGGGTAAGCACTAATTGAATGCAGTCCAAAGATATTAGTTAACGTTCATTCCGTGCTAAGAAAAATATTACTAACTTTTTATATTGCATTTTCTTGAAAGTTAAACATATTACGGAAAATAGTAGAAGAAAATGTGTACAGGTGGCTTGTTAAAATAAACAATTGAACTTCTCGGAAGTAATTTATTTATTCGCATTGTAGGCCTTGCGTTTTGGGCCCACTGTGTGAGCTCTTACTGTCATATTGCATTGTTGTTGCCGCTGCTGTTGCGTTTGCTTTTTGGCCAAAATTCAAGAGTACAAGACAAGAAAAAAATTAAAATGGCCCATGACAAGTTTTCGCGTATAAAAATAAAATGCCAGCCAAAAAAACACAGGGCGAGCTAGACAGAGAGAGGGAGAGCAAGTGCAAATGAGAAAAAGAGCGACGCCAGCTGCCGGCATAAAAACAAAAAAATATCTTGAAAGAGGATCAAAGAACAGACGAATAAAAACTACAAAAAGGTGTAAAAAAATCGTACGCGAAATAACAAAAAAAAAAAAACGGAAATTATTGATAAGCAAAAAGTCAAAGAAAGTGAAAGAGATAGCTATATGGAACTGAGTGTGGGAGACACGGAAAAGGAGAGCGTGTGAATGTGTGTGCTTAAAAGAGAGCGAACTTTGCAGTTTGCTCTTTGCAACAGCAAATTGGAGGTGAATTGGTTTTTTAATTGGTCGATATGCAGAAGGTCTTTTAAATATGTTGAGAATATAAAATAAAAAAATAGACTTACCCACAAAACGCAATTCATGCTCTGGGTCAATTGTCAACGGAAGATCAAAATGTGGTTTGCTCATTGTGTTGTTGTTGTCTCCTATGTTCTTGTTGTTGTGATTGCTTATTTTGCTCTCTCCTCCTAACGCCCCTCTTCTTCTTTCTATTTGATTTTTTGTGCGTCCTGTTTTTCGCTTAGCTATTTGTTGTTGTTTTTGCTGTTGAGGAAATGCACACGAAATTGTGTTAAAAAACTTGCACACAATCAAAGAGGGTTTTTTCGCTTACGTTTGCGTTTTTTGCCCAATATTTCAACGAAATTCGCTGTTTTTTCCGCCCTCTTTTTTTTTGTCTTTCGTCGTTTTTACACCCGTTTCGCTCTCACAGGCGAAATATCGGTAAATTTATGCGACCAACACACACACGCATTGACAAAAAAATAAAGGAAGAGCGAGAGAGAGGCAACCACTCACACGCACGGTCTTTTCGTTTTTAGCAGAATGTCGAGAAAAAAAAACTACGATCAACGTGCGCTTTTTTCACCGAATTCTCAGTTGATTTTCTTCGCGAATACCGTGTCCTTTTATCGGTGTATTTTTCACGCTTCGGGTTCTTCGAAAAACTTCTCAGTTGCAAATGCAAAATGCAAAAAAGCCAGAAATTCTGTCAGCAGAAAAAACCGCTTGTCAAACGCATGCGTCACTAGAGCTGGTAGTAAGTCGTTTAGATGTCATCGATAGTTTCAAAAACATCGAAAGTGTCGATGTTTGGTGATCGATGTTTTTTATTTATCCAGTTCTTGCGCACTGTTAACTGCTTCACTGCAGTTCTTACGCACTCTGTTAGTATCCACTCCATTTCTTGCGCACACTCTGTTATTTACTTTAGGGCAGTTTTCAAACAGAAGCTGTAACGACTGTTTGATGAAACAGCTGTTTGACAATTTTAGGTCGTTCCTTCAATTGCTGAAAATTTTTCCTGAATTTTCAGGGATTCATACGTTTATTTGATGTTTTGCCATCAAATACATTGATGACCGTAAAAATTGCATGCCATCTTGACCAGTCATCGATATTTTTCTTGGATATCGATTCAAGTTGTTTGACGATAACGTTTTAAAATCTCTTAACAATGTTAAAGTGGAAAGTATTTTATTTTTTCTTTTTACTTGTAAGACTCTTAGAAAAAAAAATCCATATTTTAATAATTAAGAAAAAAAAAAAAATAAATGAAATGCACGAATAATTTAAACACAGCGAAATTGAAGAAATAATCTTTAATTATTGTATTTTTGTACTAGATTTTATTTGATGCGCATTGGAAAAGGAATTTGTTGTACAACTTCCAGTACTTAAAAAGTAAATTAAGAGATTTAAGAGAAAGTAATGGCATTGGAAATTAAAAATATATGTAATTTAGAAGACTCATTTTGCTTGTCTTTTTAAATGCAGTTTTCCGAATCCTAAGATTGTACATATTCAATCTTGGTGATTCAATAAATAATCCGAGTGTTCATAAGGTATTTGGGCGCTTCACACCATTCCAAGTTTTAGACTAGCGCAGATACTTCGGTAAAAAGATCAAATCCATTTACATCGATTTCAAATCCGATTCCAAGGGGTCTGGATTGGCTTGTTTCTGGGTAGGATATCCGGTTAGAATGTTGCGATAGCGCGAATAGAAACCCTTGCAAGCTTCGGTCATGATTTCATTGCGAATTGAGAACGGGGACTTGTTCACAATGACCATTAAATGATCCCAGTGGCGGCACCTTCTGTTTGGTTTGCCGTACTTGAAGTGACGCCGAAAGGCGATCAAATAGCGCCAGAAAAGGTACTTAAAGGCATCCAAAGCCGACTGGCAGTTGGCCTGCACCACGGCCTCGCTTAATTCGCCCATAAGCAAGTGATCGGAGCGATTTTTTAGTATCTGGGCGAAAAGTTTGGTGGCCTCCGCTCCGCTGGCCTGGGTCACCAAACTAATGAAACGCTGATTGTAATTAAATCTTCCCTTCTCCAGTCTGATCGCCCAAAAGTCCTTGAATCTCAACTGGGTCGCAACATCCACGATTTTCTGACGGAACTCTGCCAAAAAAAATCAAAGTAATCTATCTAGTTTTCATGGTCGTTACAAAATTGGAGAACTCACCTTCGCTCAAAATCTTCAGGTGGGGAAAATTCTCGCGCCAATAGCGCACTGCCAGGCCCAAAGAGTCCACGCGGGCACGCTCAAAGGTGGTCAAATCCCAGCGCAGCGCATCTATGGTGGCCATCAGCTGGGAGATCAGCTTGATGTTCTCCTGTCGCCACTCGGGCAGAAGGGCGTGCATGGACAGATAATGCTTGGCCACCTGGACATCTTCTGGTTCTCCCTCTCCACTCGGTGATTTCCCAAGCTCCCTCTGAATACTCCTCATCTGCTGGCAGCCAAAGCGCTGCAGCTTCTTCTCGGTCGCTGCAATTTCGAAGAGCAAACGCAGGATGCGCTGCAGGCTGGCATAGTCCAAGGTCTCACTGAAAGCGGCCAGGCCAGCGGCACAGCCCTCGAGGAACTGGGCCTGTGCCTGCTGCAGCTGCTCCTTTTCGTACGGACAGGCGCCTGCCTTCAGGCAGACATAATACTGGCGCGAGACCAAACGCAGGCCGTTGAGGATCAGCTGGTGGCCATATAACGAGAGTAGGAAACGGGAGGCGTTCGCCTTCATCAGCAGCTGGTCGTCCAGCAGCAGTTCCCTGGCACAGTGGCTCATCTGGTTGACAGCATGGTGGGCACAGTTGCAGGCTAGGCGCCAGAAGAGCGCTCCAAAGCGCCGGTGCTTCATGCCCAGGCGGGCGAAATCGAGCCACGTTTTCTCCGCATTCTCATAGCACAGAGTGAGGAACTCGTCACACGGGAATGCCGTGTCAAGCTGCAAGTGATTGAAGAAGCGTACGCGACGGTTCTGATGATCCGGTGCCTCAAACTTAAAGCCACCCGTTGTCACATTGAGCGCATCGCGCATTTGCAGAAAATTGATCTTTTCGCTTAAGCTTAATTGCTGAAACAGCGGACGCAGAACCAAGTTCAGCAGGCTGGCATACGCCTCCTCCTCCTCTTCCTCCTCATCCTCGCTCAAACTCATGGGTTCCTTATTGTCATTCTCCTCCTCCTTGATTTGAATGCCTTCCTCCTCTTCGGCCATCTTTTTGGCCTCCACCACATGGGACAAATGCACCTGTATCATCTGGGCATGCATCGGAGTGAGCAGCTCTATGTGCTTGGCCATCGTTTCCACGCACTCATCATTGCCATAGGCAATGGAGCGGTCAAAGAGATTGGTCAGTCCGGCGAGTAGCTGCTCATTGGTGGCCACGCCAAGATCACCGTCCAGAAAGCCCAACAGTTCGCCAATGGTCAGCTCTTTGAGGCGTTGTTCAAAGCTTTTGGCTGCGTCCGCAAAAGTCTTCAGCTGCTTGCAGACCTCATGCTGCCCGAGATCCTTGTGTTGCTGGGCCAATTGCAGCATCTCGGCCGCCTGGCTACAGATTAGCTCCTGGTAGCTATAAAGCAAACGCGGCGATTGCATATCCAACCAGTTCATGTAGGTATACACGCTGACTGGCTGCAAAGCGCGTTGAATTGCGTCCAACAAGACTAGGGCATAGAGGTGCAGATCTTTTTTGGCATCCGTTGAGTAGCTGCCACTGATGTCGACGCTCATCTGGCTGTAAATGGTGAAGCTCTTGGGCTTCTGCTGTCCCTTCACATCGTCGAGAATGTCCAAAAGCAGCTCTATCAGCTGCTGCGTGACCTGAGCCAGGTAAATGTCGCGCCTGGACGCCGGCAGCTCCTTCTTCAAGCGCTCCTCAGAGGTTAGGAGATGACGATGCAACATTCCGGACATCAGGCTAATCAACCGCCCATTGGCTTCGGGCAGATTATGATGGACGATGGCACAACCGGCTGCCTTTAGAACGCCGAATATCAAGGGCAGCACATCGAGGGGATCCTTGTGCACGTGCGACAGAGTCTGGTTGAAGGTATCGAAGTACTGGGTGGTCAGCCAGCGTGGCCCGCAGGCCAGCAACTCCTCCAGCGGCTGCTGCAGGCCACACTTCAAGGCAATGGCAATGGTCAGGAATTGCGGTATGGCCGGCAGTTGGCCGCACAAATGGAAGCACTTCTGGCTCCATTGGGAGTGCTCTTCGTGCTGCTCGTTGGCCGTGTTAAGCACCAGGTAGACAAGCAGGCCGCGCAGGTGATTCATGGCCTCCGGACCAACTGGACGGGCCACCAGGTCATCCTCCTCCTCCGGCTGCCTGGCATGCGGTTCCTGGAGGATCAGCTCGTGCTCCAGCAATAGCCGCGCCACGCGGTTGCAAATCTCGGCAATGTGCTCCTCATTTCCTGTCGGAAAGCAAAGCTTTATTCGGAATTAATACCCCAAATTGTTCCACTCACCGCTCCAATAAATAATGTTTTTAAGGCTCTTGCTGTTCTTGTTGTTCTTGCTGATCTCCTGGAAGGTCATCCTCAGCTGGACAAACAGCTCGCAATTGTCCAGCGGATGCTGCTTTTCGGTTATCATCTTTCCCAATTCGGAATTTCACTAGTTTACCCTAAAAATGTCTTATTTTTGCTAGAAACTACAACAATTTGCCTTCTTTTCTTAAAATTTAAATGTATCGATAGCGCGAACAATTGGCACTTGCTGATATCGAGTATCGGTATTGCTGATATTGAAATCAAATTTGAATTATTGTTAACTTGTTTTGTTTCTCGACTGAATACAATTTTTAGCTGATATAAAGACCGATTCGTACGCTGAACAAACTCAAATGCTACATTTTTATGAGAAGTCAGTGAAGTCTCAGTTTGCTTTGTTTTTTTGTTTGTAATGTAGTCCCAAAGGATTACTATGTCTTGTATATATCAAATCATGCTTATTTTGCAAGCCATCTTCCAAATTTTGGTTTTATTTGAATGAACAAAATTGTACATTAATAGCTCCAATATAACGGTGCATTATTCGAATTGTTCTTTTTAACCATTCAACCCGAGACGTCGACACATCAGCTGTTCGCCGATAGGCGATAGTCGTGCGGCGGGGGCGGCGGGCGATAGACGGCGGTTGCCTATCGGCCGGCGAAGCAAGAGACTGTCTAAAAAACTTTAAAAATTAATAAATAAAAGCGAAAAAGACAGCAAAAGAGAAGGAGACGGTGTCCGCGAAACCAGCGAAATTGGGCTAAGACCATGCCCATGCAATTGGCCAACTTTTCTGTAATATTATAGGCCAAATTGTAGGAAGAGGAAGAGGAGGAGGCTTATAAATTATGGAGCTACGCGAATTGCGCGGTGGAAATGGAGGAAATGGAGGAGGATCAGGTGCACCTGGAGCACCAGGATCCTCTGGCAATGGAGCCCCCAGTCCCGAGCTCGGTGACATATGCATTGGAGGCGCCGCCGGTGGACAACGGATGCCCACCAAAGCGGATATATTCATGGAGCAACTGAACGCGACCAATGCCAAAAAGGTGGCTCTTCTCTTGGTCCTCGGATTCATCGTATATCACGGCCTGCTCAATTGGAATTACGGTGGGTCCAACGTTATAAGTGTGCAGCCCATACTCTCGTTATCATATTAACCCGATCCTGCGACCATATTCCGTGAAATATTTCAAACAAAACTTATTTATCATTTGGTTTTCAAAGATCTCGACTTATTGGCCTCACATCTCCATATTACCTAAAATCCATAGTCATGTCCTTTCCAGGGTGAATTTGAATATTATGATAATAAGTTAACATTTATTAGATCAACATTTCTCACATAAATATAATAACCTTAAACTAAAGGCCATTTGACTTTAAGCCATAAGAATTAGTATACTAAGATTTAAAAGATTTAATTAAACATACGATAAGCATAAATTCTTTGTTTTCCTGATAGTCAGTTTATTACTTCAAACAGGCTTAGTCTTCTATGTATATATGCCGACTATGTTTTTATAGTTGTTATAATATTGAATGAATCAGCAGAGATAAGAAAATAAAACTTGAACAAATGAACAAGATATTTGACAAGTCTGTCTCAAACAGATTTTTTAGAAATAAAAATAGAAAATAAAATTAGCTACATATGTTGTATAGATAATCATTTTAAAATTCTTAAAATAATGTTTGTGGAGAGCTGACAAGCTTAATTTAAAACTTGCCTTTATGATTAAATAGATACGGATATTAAACTCGTATTAGGTAGCTTATGATTTATAAAAGAATATACACATTAACCATAATTGTTTAAGGAACTTAAAGCCGAAATACACCATAGAATGATTGCAATTAGGGATAAGTGAATGAGGCCAACTAGACAATCGGTATATGTTCGTGTTCACTCCCCCTACGGATATTGATTTGTTCCGTTTGCCCATACTCCCGCAGGCAGTGACTCCTGCCAGTGGCTGCTGTCCAAGGGCCGTTTCAAGGGCGACAACGAGTGGCAGCCGTACGGCTGCATGGTGCACAAGTACTCCCTCACGTGAGTAATCAACACAGATAACCCATATAACCCACATAACCCAGCCCCCAATTAATGAGTCACCATGAGTCTAACCGAAATTCGTGTCATTTACAGTGACACCCGGCGCTGCTTGCGTTACTTGGCCTTCTTCGACAACAAGAACAATTTTGTCTTCATTGGCGACGAGAGTGTGCGGCTGCTCTACGAGCGTTTTGTGGAGCAACTGCGTCTGCCGTTGGCCGCCGACGAGGTGCCCGATGAGGAGGACAACAATGCCTCGGTGGCGGACGGATCCGCTCGTTTCGAGGACAAGAAACTGCACATGCTGGCCCAGTACATACGGGCGGAGGAGGTGAGTCCGACGCTGGTGGAGCAGCTGTACCGTCTGGAGGCCGAGAAGCAGTTGTCCTCCGTGTACGTGGTGGGCTTCACCTATGCCAGTTTGCTGGCCGGCAACACCACCGACGATGTGTTGCGTCAGTATGCCGCCAATCTCACCCTGCTGGTGGCCCCATTCCATCGCCTGGTGGCACAAACATCGCGGGTCCTCTGGAAGCTGGCCGATCGCGTGGACGAGGAGAAATTACCGTCGCATTGGAAGCTACTGCAGAACGAGCACTTGGATCGCTTGAATCATGTGGCCAGGGGTGTTTTCCGCTACACGGAGGCCACCGTTTGGGAATCCGCCTGGCACATAGCCAACGGTCTGCTCGACAACGCCATCGATGGCCATCAACTGTGCGCCCATGGCCAGCGGCTGGAGGTTCAGTTGCTGTGGAACATGTACTGCAACGACTATATGAACTACAATGATGGAACCTGCTGCAGCAGCGCCGAGCCGCACACCACGCTCCAAATCGTCGCCTACGCCCTCTTTGGCGTCTGCATGACCCTCGTGTGCGGGATGTGCCTGCGCAGATGGCTGCTCCACCTGCGTGGCCAGACCCTATATGTGCCATTGCAGCAGCAACAGCAGCAGCAGCATCAGCATCAGCACCAGCAGCAATCCAATGGAGGAGCACCTAGCAATGCCTTATCCGCCCTGATGACCGACTATGGCACACCCATGGTGGCACTATCACTACTTGGCCTTATACTGGCCTATTTCTACCTCTGCGATCGCACCAATTTCTTTATGAAGGAGAACAAATACTATTCGGAGTTCAGCTTCTGGATACCGGTGGGCTATGTCTTCGCATTGGGCCTGTTCTTCACGGAGGACTCGCGGTTCACCAAAGTCCTGAATCGCGATCAGACAGACGAGCTGCGTGGCTGGATACTACTGGTGGTGCTGATATACTACATGACCGGAGCGCAGCGTGTGCTGCCCATACACATGCACATCAAGCTGCTCATCTCCGGCTATTTCTTCCTCACCGGCTATATGCACTTCACGCACCTCTGGCAAACGGGTGGCAATGGATCGCTGTTCGTGCGCTTCTTTCAGGCCATGTTCCGGGCGAACTTTCTCAGTGTGCTGCTGTGCTTCTGCATGAACAGGCCCTATCAGTTCTACTACTTTGTGCCACTGCTCTCGTTCTGGCTGTGCGTTGTTTACTTTGTGCTGGCGCTGCCGCCACGCATATCCTCGGCCTCCGTGGACGCCAATCCGCTGCACTATCTGTATCTGGTGTGCAAGTGCATTGGCTGCTTGGGCGGCATCACGGTGCTCTTCATGTCGGAGGTCTTCTTCGAGCGCATCTTCGTGACGCGTCCCTGGAAGGCGCTGTTCGTGACGACGGACGACGATCTGCACGAGTGGTGGCATCAGTGGAAATTGGACCGGTATACGGTGGCCTTTGGCATGATCTATGCCGCCTGCTTTCACATTGCCCAGAAGTACAATGTGTTCGACGACAACAATCATGGGAATCTGTTCTCGCGGAGAACCTCCATATCGGTCACATTGCTGGCACTGCTGGGCGTTGGCGTGTACACCTCGTTCTCGTTCCTCTGCCGCAACGTGCAGAACTGCGAGGAGATCCACTCGTACATCCTGTTCATACCGATTGTCGGCTATGTGGTCCTGCGGAACATCTCGGGCATCCTGCGCACCCGCTACTCGGCGTTCTTCGCCTGGTTTGGCCGCATCTCGCTGGAGCTGTTCGTCTGCCAGTATCACATTTGGCTGGCCGCCGATCGACATGGGGTACTGGTCCTGCTGCCCGGCTTCCCCACGCTCAACATGATCATCACGTCGTTCATCTTTGTGTGCGCCTCGCACGAGGTGCACCGGCTCACCCAAATCCTGCTGCCCTATGCCGTGCCCAGCGACTGGCGCCTGGTCATGCGCAACTTCGTCATCTTTCTCATCGTGCTCATACCCGTGGCCCGATCGGACGGCATGTTCTGATCGATCACCCGATCCGATCCGATCCGATCCGATCCTGAGCGATTCGCAATCCAATTGCCGCCCAGTTAGTGACCCCAAAGTATTCGATAGATAGCAGCCCGCCCATTTGGCAAAAAGAAATAAGTGCAAACACACGAGTGTGTAACTCAGGGTGGATCGGTTTTAAACGCAAGCTCAAAGTTCTAAAATCACGTTGCAATATCTCAATTCTTAACAAAGGATATTTAACTTTATAGGACCATAGGTCACATGTTTGCTTTCATTTTTCAATAAGAAAACCACACGTAAATTCTTTTATATAAAGTCAAAACTCTTTTTAAACTCCTTAGTATAATAAAGCAATAAATGTTATATATGCTTCTCTTCTATTGGCATTTGTTAAAATCGAGCCACCCTAGCTTATATAGTGCGTGTCATAGCTATAAGAAGTTATTTCTCGTAACCGGAACGAAAACTTACCTTAATCAATATCTCCATTTGCTAAAACGTATATTAAGCGACCTTAATTTTTTGAGTTATACATTTACATTTTGAGAACTTATATTTTTCAATATTATCAAAATGTATTTAGAAAGCAAATTAAATTCGAACCTAGTTTATTATAATTAAGCTTACTCGAAACATAGGTACCTTAAATCGATTTAATTTGTAAGATGACAGCTCCCAAATATTCTTTGTATATTTTTTAAGCAACTTTGTTAAGTGGATTATGGCTTTAACTTAACTGCGCAATTTTCTTATGGTTCTGAAACGCACTGTAGACACACATTGAACATTACACACATATATACTTATAGAGATAACTTAGCTTTAATTAAATTTTGCACAAATTACTTAACAACTCACCCAGCCACACAAAAAACATTCACTCACTCAAACACAAGCAGCGGCAAACCAAATGTATGTATAGAGCAAGAGAATAAAGCAATGGATATATACTTATTTGACACACTGTAAGCCACCGGGCGGAAGCCATCGTCTGGGAAACTTTGGACTGGTGGCCACTGAACCCGGTCATCCTTTAACTTTTTCGCGGGCACAGGATTGCAGGGATTACAACCTGCAAACCAAGTCTAAGCTGCATGGAGCGAAATAATCGGCTGGTAAGAATAATATCTATTGTAGTATAGTACATATTTTCCAAAAAAAAAAAACCTCTCAAGACGTAACAAAAATCCTAGTATTTTAAATCTAAATTTTCAATCATATAAAAGTACATTTTAAGACCTATAAATCGTTTATGTTTAAATGAGTATATGATGACAATTAAAAACGTTTTCTATTATCACTAAAAAATTATAATATTTAATAATCAATTAAAAACAAATTATTCGTTACCTCAAATAGCTTTTCCTATGTCCCATAATTCCCTATAATTTGAATATTGAGACGTATCTTTAACTTTATTGTTTATAGTTTTATAATTGGTTTGCTAATTCATTCAATGTTTATATTTCGATCAATCTTATTTTAACACTTTATATTTTTCTCAGTGTGAAAACGCAGGTGATGGCGATGTTTACGTTCCATTCACAAAAAAAATGTATTCAACTCGTGAAAGTAAAAAGAGTTGTGTTCGCTCAGGATGTGTGAATGTTTATGAGGATGAGGATGTGGATGAGGGCAGAAGCAGTAGGATTGAAACTACGACAATTCCACGAGTCTCCAAAAGGTACATATTTGCATACATAAGTAGACACACTCTTGGTTAATCGAGGAATTAATTCGCATCACAAACAGAAGTTTGTTCCGTTTAATTGGAAAATGGTTCGGGTTTTAAGGTTTTGAGATTTGTGGCAAGAGAAACGCAACACGAGACATATTCGGGAGTGTCACGAAATTCTATAAATTCTATTCTATTGAGTAAATTATTATTAATTGAGTTGAAATATAAATACATTTTGTTTATATTTATTTTCGTTTGAGCTACTGTTCAAAACAAATAAATGACCTGTTGTCATATTAATATATTAATGTAGATAATTTTTTTCAAATACTTTTGAATACAACTTTCATTTGCTCTAGTTTTAAACATTTTACACTCAGTTTAAATTTCTGCATCATAATAGAGTCTTTAAAACCCTAGAAGTCCGACGAAAACAGATATATAAATTTTAATTATTATTTATTGTATGATTTAAATTAATTTGTAAAAAAAAAACACATTTAGCGATCAGCTTTGGGCTTCGGTTGGCAATTAAAAAGCTCTCTGCTGGCCTCAACAAGTGGCTTTTCCACCGCTTTTCCGCCCCGTCATACGGATACGTGGAAGCTAACGCTTTTCCTGGCCGCGAACCAGCTCAGTAAGCCGCAAATAAAAGAAAATGCTTTTGAGTGGGAGCTGCCAAAGCTTTTCCGAGCCGCCTGGACTCGGCATTTTCGATTTATACAGTCATATGAAAATCAATAGGGACGTCTGTCTGCATTAAAAGTGTTTTCTAAGATGTGCAAAACTATTTCTATTATTTACTTTAATAAATGTCTAGTGGAAAATAAACACAAATAAACTCAATTAATAGGTAGGGTTTTTTTTTTTAGTAAATTAATAATTTAAAAACACACATTAAAATTATTTTATATATTCACAAGGCGAAACAAACATCTAAGCAAATTATTACACCAATTAATTTTAAGCAATTGAAAAATTTCATATACTTTTTTTTTAGAGTAGTCATTTTGGGGTTCTTCCTCTAGAACGTTAATCAGTGTCCTTATTTTATTGCACATGACTGTAGCTCGTCGGGCAAAACCCGAGGGCAAAAGGTTTAAATGAAGGCGCTCAGCGGCGGCGGCTCCCAGTCAGCGGTCGAAAGTGTTTGGAAACGGTTCGTTGGCACTGCCACAGGAGAATTACAAGCCACAGCAGCACCAGTTTGGCGCCAAAAAAAAATCATTTGGGCGCCAAAAAATCAGTACAAAATTTGAAAAACTTTTAAATGTGAATACTTTTTGATAAAAATAGTGCCAAGAAATGAATAACTGCTGTGGCTTTTAAAGGGTTTTATTTTTTTGGCTGTGTTACAAGTGTCAAGGAAGCGTTTTCAGTGCCTAGGCCGGGTGTTTGTTTAAAGTGTATAATTGAAATTAAAAATGTCATATTTTTTAAATTTTTTTCCTGTTGCCGCAGTTTACATATCAGTAAAACATATGTACTTACGAAAATACAAAGTGTAAACCATCAGAATCAATCAAAATTTTGGAAATCGACGTCGAAGTTAACCATCAACGAAGGAATCGAAGAACTCTCAAATCAAAATCTATGGGAATCAAATTAAAGATCAGAATTTGATCATACCATCCTCTGTATGGAAATTTTAATCGAGTAGCAAGTATATTATATATTATCACAGTAATCAGTCAAATTATTGTTGTTAGTATCATTATTTATTCACTAAAAAATAAATTCTAAATTAAGTCTGCAAAATCTTTATGATTGTGACTTTAAGAAATCAAAGCCGATCACAATATACAAATATAATTCAAACTTTATTCAAACATATTCAAGAAAAATATAAATTTATTAATGTTTCAAGTCAAAATCGATCCAAGAAGATCAAAAAAATATACCATTAAGCTTTGTGTTTGGTGTACACGATCACTAAAATCTAATTGATCAAGAGTATTGAAAAGACACCAAATCGAACTTACTTCTATGCAATCACATATAACCAATTCATTAAAAAAAACATTTGAGGAAAGCTATTAAAAGTACGCCGATTATTATTAAGTAAACCCAAAAAAGAATTTAAGAGAACAACTATTTAAATATAATTATAAATTTACATATACCTTGAAACCAATGCAAAAACTAAAGGAACTTCAAAATGCACCCTATACTTGATCGATACTACAGGGATCGATATCAGATTAAACTGATAACCCGATATTTGATCGAGCTGCTTCGATTAAAAAAGAAAAACAAGCCAAATTCTGATTTATCGGAGTAAATGGTGAAGATTTTGAAATCCAATTGGGACGATCGTTTCTTGAAGACATCGGCTTAGAAAATATTTAATTTTAAACCCTAAAATATCGAATTAATCGATCAAACCTATCGAATTTAATTGAATCGATACTGAATCGAAGAAATCTATATAACACCCCAAACAACTATACATTATTCAAATGCAGACTTGAATATTGAATATTAAACCAAAATCAGATCGAATCTAAAACCAAACTCAATATAAATACAAACTATAAAACCTAATTAAACAGAGACGATAATTTATCGAAAATATCGAAATCGTACGTTGTAAAATCACCCGTGTCGAAGCTATGCCGATAGACCAATATATGTTATTAAAACTAAACTCTAAGGACCTAAAGCCAGGAATGTTATCCACGAGGGTTCGGAGCCGAACGGTACATGTGATCTAAGGACATCACCACTAACAGGTGAGAAGCTTTGGGACCAGTGAAACCAAACTCAATTCCGTTGTCATTAAGTTGTTGGCACTGCCATTGCTGTGTTGTTGCTTTCATTGTTTCCGTTTTTATCGTTGTTATCATTATCATTATCATCGCTCTGTAGCTCTTACTTATGTCATTTGCAATTACAAATGCTATTGCGATTACAATTAATGTTGAGTACACGAGCGAGACACATAGTGGATGCAAAGGTACACACATACATAGCTGCGCAAGAGAAAGTAAAGCGGACACTTGAGGAAAGCTTGCTTTTTAGTGCCTTTTACTGCGCATTAGTAACCCAAAGTACTTAGGATACCCTTCGCTAGTTGGGCTTTTTGCTGTCTGGATTTTCGAGGTTTCGATTTAATTTGTGGATTAAAAACGCCGACTTGGGCAAGGGGCCACCCTATCCGCCACCATTCATTTCCACTTGGGTGTGCGAGTGTCCTTGTGTATCTGGCAGTTAATTAGAATTGCGTTGGCCCGGTTGACGGCTTCTTGTTTTGATTGTGCCAGACAGACGCTTAGACAACTCACGTCTTTGCCTACAATTTGGTATTTTCTCCCCTCACATTCTATGTATACCCACACCATACACTGGGCAAATTATTTCGGTTATCTCAAAACTGCCTAAAGACTTTGCCTTTTATTTTAATGTTCTAGAAAACCGTCGTCTGCTCGTTAATTTACAAGTAGTTTTTTAGCTGGCATATTAAAGTTAAAAACTTGTATATTACCAGAAGGACGAGAAAGGAAAAGTCCTATACCAACCAAAATTTCGGATTGGATTCTTTGCTGAAAATACTGAAAATAATCGTTAAAAATAAAAAAATAAAAAAAAAGTATTAACATTTTTACTTCTTTATTATTTTACAAAAATGTATTTGTGTCGATGTAGGTATCAATCAATAAATTGCAAAAGTATTACAATATATAATAGCGATATTATTATCGAACAATATCGACACGATAATTATGTATCGTTATTTTTCCTATAAAACCCTTTTTCTTAACTCTAATTCGAAAACATTACCAAAAAGAGTTTCTGAACTATAATCCTGTAGTTTTTATCTGTGCACCGTCGCATACACAGTTTGGTGCGGCCCGAGGACATCGGTGTCCTTATATTTCGCTAAGAGGGTAACATCTGCCTGGTGGCCTCCCTTTATGCTCATCCTCATCCTCCAGCACCTCCATTTTCCTTGGCGCCCTTTTCGCTTTCTTCTTGTTTGTCACGAGTTTATTTTTCAGGGACTTGGAATCGTTGTTTTCATTTTGGTTTTGTTGGCAGAATCATATGAATTTGATTGTTGCTTTTCGCCTGGGAATTGTTCTGTAATGTTCAAGTTTCCCAGAGCTTAAGTTAGTAGTTGCATTTGCAAAGTTTTCTGTTCAGTTAAAGACCTCTAGTTCTCAGTTCTTTTTTAATAGTTATCACTATTATTATTAAATTCAAATTGTTCTTTAACATTTTACTTAAAAAATTGCAATCCCTTTGATTTTATTTAACTTTAAATTACGCATTAGCATGCAAAAAGTATTTCGATTTTGAAAATTTCCAAACACAATGCCCGAGTTTGAGTACGCTGCCTTTGAAGTGTTCAGCTTCACCTTCTCCATGTACTTTCAGATCCTCCAATGTATGCTACACTTTTGTTTTCTCGTTGGTTGTCATTTGCCCCGGGAAACTGAAAGACGAAAAAAATATGAAAAATGCCAAATGTAAACAAAATCAAAAATGCCGGCCATGTCCTTTGGCGTTTTGTTCCACATTTTTTCTTTGTTCCTTGCCCCTAATATATACAAATATTTTGATGGCGAGGGGCAACAAAAAAACTGGACTGCCTGAAGTGGGAGGATGTGGGCCTGTTAATTTAATTTTCCTTCACTCCGCTTCCACTACAGATTTCGTTGGCAGATGTCCTGGACTTTGTAAAAACTGCGTTGCGAATAAAAGCTAAACTAAAAGGAACGTATTCCTGTTGATAGAAACCATAGTTGAAAGGTCTATACTTAAAATATGTGATTTATTAATACCAAATTTGTATTGCCATTTATCTTCTTCTAAATACAAGTGTTTTCAGAAATTAATTAAGTATACATTTTTTTTAATAAAACCACATGGACCTTTGAGTATTAGAGTTCCCTAATAAGGTCTCATTTAGAAAACTCATTGCTATGCAAAGCCTTAATATAAATATTAGATCATTTATTGGTTCACCTCTTATTTACACAGAAAAATGGTTTTCATTTTCTTTGTTTATTTGTTTGGTATTTTCCATTGACATCGAAGCATTAGCTCCTTGTGATATCGTTTCATCCTGTTATACTCTTGTTGTTGCCATTTCAATACATTTTGATTCTATTTCGATATTCACTTGAATTGCATGCAGTTCATTTCATATTTTTTGCCCAGTTTTGCGCTGGCTTTCTTTTTTTTTTTTTTTGTTTTCTTCGACAACCATTTTGCTTGTTTGCCGTTTGTTTGTTGGTTTTTCATTATTTATAACAGAAATTTAAACGCTGTTGTTGATGCCGACGGCCCGGCCTCTTGTTGTTGGCGTGGTTTTTTTCCTATTGTTTTACTACATGTATTCCATATATATGTATATATATATATATATATATATATATTTGGTTTATGTGGATAGACCATCTTTGTTTGTTTTGCTTTTCTGATGTCCAGTTACGCTAACGCTTTCACTTTCCGTCTCTGTTTTCCCACGGAATGCTATATCCTTTCCCTGATTTCCGTTTCCTTTATTTTATATAAGTGTGATTTAAGTGGAAACATTTTATTCTTTTACCCGTTAGCTTATTGCAATTTGAGTGAAGGAAATTTATTATAATTACTTATTTCAGCAATCAATAAAATGTAAACATTTAAACATTTCCTTTCTGTGCAAGAATAGAATACAAAAAATCCGGGGTAACAGGATTTTGAACTCGTACCCTATTCCACTAAATTGAGATGTTCAATAATCTCCTCCAGAATTTCCATTCTCGCTGAATTGCCAACCAAATTCCAAAGAATCTTTTTCCGCCGATTGACCCACAAAAGGCGCTTAACTTTTTTTGCAACCAAAAACAAAAAGAGGCATTTGGGCAGAAATGTGGAAACAATGGTTGGAAAAATGGAGATTCGCGGATAGGTGTATATAACATGGTCATAAAGCATGAAGGTCTCTTTCAGTTGCGTTTGTTTGTCTGCTTTTTTCGGCGGGCTTTGTTGGTATTTTTTTTTGGGTTTTTTTTTGGGCTCATAAAAGCGAGCGATAAAACGATCAATCTGATTGAAGTTTATTAAGAGACTATCGATGGCGATAAGGATTCTAATTGACTGACTGAACTGATTATGAAAATATTTATACTATACTACTCATTCGTATCTTAAATCAGAAATTAGATACAATAGTTAAAATGGCCAAGAGGATAACTTTTCATATTGCAAGTGCTGAGGAGAAAATAGCCAGGAAACCAGCAAGTTAATCCATAAACACTCCAGAACTAAGTCGCTGCTGCATCTGCATTTTCTGCAAGACATGGGGTCTTAAAGGATTAAATACGAGTGGAACAAATAGATGTCGTTTTTTCTTCTCTTTTTTGGCAGTTTTGAAATCGCACTTAAAGTCTTCTCCCAAAATGAATAATTACTCACGTTCGCATATGAAAAAATTCACAACACATGCAGAACTTTTTTAAATTTACACAGGAATAAAAGGAATGGGGAAGCACATACATTTCAAGCCCTATTTTTCCTAAATCAAATATAATGTTTATTTTTAATTAAACATGAAAAAAGCTACTTACTGTTTTGGTCTACCCTTTGCTATAGTTGGTTCAAATTGTAAAGCTTTTAATTTATAGGATTCAGAACAAAGGAAAGTTTCTCCTTTGTGTATAATTTAAATATGCAAATTACAGAACTTAGAACTCAAAATAAATTTAAAATTCCTTTTTTTCCCGTGAGCAAATATATATTGTTTCAGCATATGTCTGCTATTTTGAAATAATGCTTCTAACTGTTCTGTTACCAAAAAATGTTGCATACTTTTTGCTACAATTGGTTCGATTTGTAAACCTTTTGATTTCTAGGATTTATTCCCTTTTGTTAGTCAGCTTACAGTTAAAATTTCTTAATTTAGATATATAGTTAAAATAAATAAAAAATTTCCATTTTTCGTAGTGTACTCATATAGAAATATATATTGTTTCAGCATATGTCTGCCCACACCTCAGTCGTTGTCTGTCTGTCAAAATGTTTATGTTGAAAACGGCTGCCTGAAAATTCATTCTGCCTTACGCTTCTTCTTTGGACCTGTGAAAAGTCGAAAAGTTGTGTCGGTGGAATGAATGAGAGAGGGAGCATATGTATTTTATATGCAAATGCGTTTAAAATCATTCAAATCGGGTCTATATCACACACACACCACACACAAATGTAAATTGCAAACTTTTTCAAACTGTCGTTCTCTCTTGGCAATATGTGCAAATGGCAGTCTGTGCTTATAAATATTTATGTCTCGCACTGTATTACTTCATAAACAAGTGTGCGATTTACAAGTTAAACAATAACATTTTTTTTTAACTAACCAAACAAATAAAACCAACGTCATTGAATAAATCGTATGAATTTCAAACTGAAAGTAAGGCCAAGACAAGCAATTTTAATATCATTTAAATTCAATCGTTCTAAGAATAGATTCAAATTGCTGACACTTTTAAGAGAATACACATAAAAAACAATTGTAATATTTGGAATCCGTATACATTCTGAAAGCAAAAAATCGTGTATAATATTAACATAAATAAAATTGTTGGTCTACATATTTTTAATGGTTAAAAGGTTATAACCTTAATTTACAATAATTTGCACATGGTAAAAGATCAAACCTTTAATCTTCTTTATGTATAAGTTAAACGTGTTTTTTCTTTAAGAAAGATTTAGTTCTTGCTTATGGATTAACGTGGCTGATAGAGCTGTGAAAAAATTAGTATGCTCTCTGTTAGGTCATTAAAACCTAGAGCCACCCCATAAAACCGCTTGCCCGAAAACATTTCCTTCGAACAACTGAGCAATGTGAAATAAGATAAATGAGCCAATTTGACTTGGCGTGCGTGTCCTGGCCACAATAACAAATAACAAACGAAATAACGTAATACGAAACAACGAAATACCAGAACCACCCACAAAAACCCAGAGAACTCACACCTGTGCCATTTAATAGGCCAATCCATATGCAGTCAAGTCAAGCGTCGAAAAAGGCGGATTCAGTTTGTCAATCACAGCGCGTAAAGCGAATTTTTGAGTGTGATTTATTTATTTTTTTTTTTTTTTTTGGTTTGCTTTCGGTTCTGTGCGCTTGTGAATCTTTAAATTGGTATTTCGTGTAATAATTGATTTTTGTCAAATGAAATTATCGAAAAAGATTATCCACCTGCTTTTGAGTGACAGCAGGGGCATAACAAGTTCCATATCTATTTCTGCACGCAAAAAAAGTCGAGACTATTTTTAAATATCCATACACAGAATTTAAAACATAAAATTAAGGAAAGCATTATCCCTTAATATGAAAAATTTTACTTACAAATCAAGAGGTTTTAGAAAATTCTTAAAAAAAGTACAGTCATTTTAATTATTCTAAAAATTTTGAAAAAAATTTAATGTTTTTACGGATTTTTGGAACAAGAAGTATACTACATATTATACGTTGTCAATGAATTTTGAAAGGTTGTTGTGATCCTGAAAAAGGTTTCAGAATATACATAAATAGATCTTTTTTCTCACTGCACAATGGCTTTATTTTTTATATATTTTTTTCTTTTTTGACCTTTTCTGTCCCATTTTGGCACAGAATTTTGTGATGCGTGTATTTTGCTTATTGTTATTTGCCTGTCTGCCGAATAAGCGCGTTCATGTGTGCTGTTGCTGAGCGTTTTCCACCATTTTCCACTGCCATTTTTCACCTAGCGTCGTCTGCAGAAATAAAAACAAGAAACAATTCAACTCAACTCGACTGGAGTCGAGTCGAGTCGAGTCGAGTCGACTCAAAAAGCCATTAAGGCGTCGAAGTCAATGCACTCGAATGATGGGGGCAGCTTTTCTTCAAGGCACCAAGTGCCCCGGATAGCCTCCCTGGATATATATATTTATTGACATTTAAATGGACTTGCAGCGCAGGTATATGCTATAAAATTGAAAACAAAAGGAAATCCAGCCATTTTTGTCATTTTGCTTTTCGCTTTTCGCTTCTCGCTGCCTGCTGCTCTCTTTTATTGATCTAATATTTATTGATTAATCAATCAAAAAATTAAGCCCCCAGAACTGTTGAAGGTACTTTCCCGCTGTGGCACTTGCTCATTTCCGGGGGCCCTTGTTGTTCATAATTAATCGGGAGCCAACGGAGCGTATACTTAATGGGCTCAATCAACACGCATTTCGATTTTGCCACCCGTCGATACAGTTAAAAATGCCGCTGCTGATCGGCGATAAGAGTGTTTCAGCAGGCAGCGCTCAAATGGAATCCACTTAAATCCAACACCCCCGCATTGTCAAACTAATTATGAAGGACCTTGGTCCGCAGCTTCCATGTTACTTCGCAGCTACCCCAACTCACAATCTTGGAGCCCCCGCAGAGCCAAAACCCTCAAGAACATCGTTTCCATCAACTCCTCTTCGCTGGGCGGAAAACTCCATCATAATTGTGAAATTACATTTTTGTTTGTCGATTTGGTGAGGCCTAAAAGCATCACTTCAAAAAATACTCACTACAATTGACAGAGAAGTGTCTACACACATTTAGAGGACGTTAAATCGATTGACAAGAAAAAAGAACATAGATGCACAGAGAAATCTGTACAAAAATGTGGAGTTTTTTGAATCATTTGACAATTGCCTATTAAAACAACTAACTAAGAACTATACATAAAATCTCTAACAAGCCATTAGTGATTTAAAATCAATTTTAAAGCCTCCTAAAAGTATGCAATAATATGATATGCGAAAATAACATTATACATTACACAGTTTTTAATGTGTTTGCTTTTAAAATGTGAAAAAAAATTAGTAGTTCTCTGACAACAGCAAAAAATGTATTGTTAATTTACCTTCTTTTTCAAAAAATACGGGAAATAATAATTTATTTGTGTTAAGCCTAATTAATGTTTTCCACTTTATGAAAAAGTTTCTTACTCATAATCCTTTATTTAGCACTTAATTTCAGACAGTGTAGGCGCTTGGAAAGGCGATTGTTTGTGCATTGTATGTATATCTTATCTTATGGCAGCCAGGCAGGCTTTTTATCTAAACCAGAAACTCGAGTGCTCAATGGAAATGCGAGGGTTACGGACCATGGGGATGTGGGTGACACATGTAACCTCTTCTCTTCTCCGACGCGAACTCTAGATTTTAGTTTGCCAGAAACAAAACAGAACAAAACAGAACCCGCGCAACTAGGGAGCAAAATGGAGTGGGCAGGGTTGAGGATGGGGCTTTGGTTAACCTTCCCATGGTTAAGTGGCTTCCAACTGGGGGATAAAGTGGTAGTGGGCCAATATTTGCTCCAGGCAAATATGAATACACGGTTCGACTAATTACGCGCTCTAACCCTCGAATAAAGTAAAATTCAACGGTGAATGGCCCAAAAATATCGGAATGACTCATTGAATTCAACGGTGCTTAGGTCATAATAACAACCCCTTCACTTCTGCTTAATTTGCAATCACACTTTGCCATATGGGCAGTTAATAAAAGTGTCTACAAATGTTTTAAATTAATATGCGGAGAATTGATTTTTAAACTGAACTGATTTTATTGTTCTGTTTATATATTTTAGCTAACTAAAAATCGAATATTTTTGGATTTACTCAAAAGTTTTGCATATTTTGAACTGAATTATTTACCCAGGTCAACGGATTGGCATTTCAGAGAGAATTTAGCCATATTGCATTCGAGCAATGATACGTTTGAATATTCGGGCGGCCTGAATTCGATGACAGTATCATCAGTCGGTGCGATTTACATACTGTAATTAACACTTTTTGTGCTGTCAAGATGAATAAGCATAAGCCGTGAGTTCACTTGTTAAAGGCCATTTTCGACTCAATTAAAATCATTTTTACACTGGTTTTGCAGATAAGCGACCACATTTTGTGTGTGCCTTTGTCTGCTAATTGAAATATGAAATATGAATGTGACAGAGAGCAAATTGAAATGCGGTGGCCCAATCGAAGTGTGAATTTACTATGACAGCAGCTGCAGTGATGCGGAATATCTCGGTTCAAAAAAATGAAATCTCAAATGATGCGCCATGCTAAGGTGGCTGGAAAACCATATAGGTAGATAGAAAAAAATCATTGTGTGTCTCTACTGCCAAATGCATTTCAGAGAACATAGATTGCGCTGTCTAAAAGTCCTGAAAAATCGAGGAAACTCGGGTAATTATTATTTGTAATTCCATCAGTTGCAGACATTTCCTTGCAAAACCGTCATATTTCTAAATCGAAAACAACCGCAGTCGAAGCTCAATTAATTGGTTAACCACTTCGGCCAGCCCGCGAATCAATATTTGTTATAAAAACATAACTCAATCAAGGACCAATTACATTGGCATATGTGTGAACCTTAAAAACACAATGTTTCAAATGGAAATAAACATTTTTTAATGCAAACTTTTGACAGGCACTCGCCGAAAATGTGATTAAAATCTGTGTGCACTGGTTGATTTAGCCAGATTTTGGGATATTATTCACGGTCTATTGTTTATTTTGTTTACGCCAAATCCGCCTCACGGCCTTTTAATTGAGGCCTATTCAAGTTCCACTGGCTAGCTATTTTTCGCTATTTACATTTCAGCCTATCCAAAATTGATGTTTCTGTTGGGGGGATGGGGTATGTGAGGTCCTAACAAAAGCGTTTAAACTAATCAACAAGAGCATTTTGGTTCGAGGCCTGCCATCTGAATTAAATATGAGTGTGGGACCATGAATTGCGCACGAAAACAGCTTAATGGAGGACAGGTTTTACCTTGTTTTTATACCCTTTGTGTGTGTACAATAAAGTTTCATTAAATATCTATGAAGCATATATGTTTTGAGCTCAGCTTATGAGGCTAGAGACTAGAACAAGTTGATCGGCAATGATCCAGCCAAATATATTCATCAATTTTCGGTATGACCAGCAAGGGTATTTAAACTTCAGCTTGTCAAAGTTAACTTCTCGTTTGTTCCCACATCAACATTATCTTTTTTTGTGGCTAAGCTCCTTTTCTTGGGGACTCAATTTGCAGCTTCATTTCTCTCGCACACACGGGCAATATCGATTTAATGTAATTAAGGTAGAACAGCACTATAATAAAAATGTGTCGCCAGGCAGCACGCACTCAGATACATCAGCCAACATACTTAACCGCCTTGTCCACGTCTTTCGAGCCCCACCCCCCGCCTCCATTCCTCGTCCTGTGGCACCCAAATAAAAATCAATAATTAAAGTTATTTTTTCCCAGTCAGTTGATATTGTGACTGGCTTAGCGTTTAAAGCTTAAAAAGAGAAAAAAACCAAAGCTAAGCCGAGTGAATGACAGTTCGTAATGACAGTTTTTGTTTAAAAAGTACAGTACTGATAGTATACGTTTTTGACACTTTATGCTTCTTCTTTGTAATCTATTCAAAAACTGAAAGTGCGTTGAATTTACTTTTGATTTTTTTTGGTATTTTGAAAGTTTTTATTTTGTGTTAAATGTTATGTTTTTATTCTTTTTTCGTTTATTTAAAAAAAAGTGCAATGCAGCTGAAAAATTGTATATGTACGATATTCAATTCTGAATTTAATGCTACTCTGCTACATTTGTCCCCAAAATGACGTTAATTAAAAATGCTCTTCGTAAGAACTTAATTGTTTAACTGACACGTTTAATAATTGTTTAAAGAATCAAAATATCAACAGTGTACACACTATCAGATTCGCAATTTAAAATTGACAAATTACAAGCCAATTATCGCTTGTGTGATTGGCAATAACG
This sequence comes from Drosophila elegans, assembly GCF_018152505.1. Classification (NCBI taxonomy): domain Eukaryota; kingdom Metazoa; phylum Arthropoda; class Insecta; order Diptera; family Drosophilidae; genus Drosophila; species Drosophila elegans. The sequence continues at coordinate 10,255,102 of NW_024545513.1, read as the reverse complement.
TCTCTCTGCTTTGACATATGTCATATGTTATTTTTTTGAGTGAAATTTCCGGCTTACAATCAGTTTGCATTCAAATGTCAATGTTAGGTGAGGAAATATGTTTTTGGCAAGATAAAAGCAAACAAAAGGAGAGTGAGAGAGCCAAAAACGATGACCAACAATGGTAAAGGGAGCAATAAATCATAGTTCGCAAATCCCCTTTAGTCCTCCAATATCCGTTTAATACGATTTTTTGTCACTGTACTCGACGGAAAACAAAAGTACAAAAATTCAAAAAGACCCGTAGGCGTCGCAATGGTCTAGTATAATGGTGATTAATGACCAAATTTTTGACAAGCAGCAGCAGCGAGTGAAAACAAACTAAAGTAAAAGTGTAATAATGTTTAATGTCTGTCATGCAAACTAATAATACAAAATCATTTTGTGGACCAAGAGCCATGCCAACCAGTAAAAGACGACTAATGGATGGCACGCACATTTGAGATACAAATTTTATACCTCATAAATATTGAATACTAAATCACTTTTGTTTAAGCTGACTGCAATCTGTGCGTCAGCTAATAGTGTCAGACTTATCCAAAATATATATTAAATATTCTGGTAAAGAAAATACAATGTAGGTATAAAACGACATATAACATGTTTTAAAAGACTTTATTATTATTATTATTTCAAACACCACAAAGAAAACGTTAAAACAAGTGAGACTTTTTTACATATCAAAGAGTTCTTAAAATACATCCTGCCTTGAAAAAAAAGCAATTCAAATGTATCTCTGATATCTGCTACACTTTTCAAGTCACCTGCAGTTTTTGACAGTCAAAGTTCATCTATTTTGTTTTATTTATTTCTGTTTGGGTGCAGTAACGTTGGCAGAGTTCAGTTGGTAGACCCTCAAGGGCTGAATCATTTGCATGAACCGTTTCCGGATGCTGTCGTCGGTCCTTTTGGCCATTCCCAGTGTCAGTGTCCCGGGCTCAACGCACTTGGTACTTGGTACTCGGCACTCGGTACTTGGTGAATCAAAACAGCACCAGGAAGGCAGCCATCTGCCGCATCCTTGGCTTCGTCCTGGCAATGGCAGGACACAATGCGAGGCTGCGGAGCACCTGCAGGCGCATTGCGGCTAAGTTGATTTTTAAGGAGCGAGGCTTTGTACCCACATTTCCATTTCTAACCCCCATTTTTCCTCTCCATAAAAAGAAAGCGTCCAGGCATGCTGTCGGCATCCTTGGGCTCCCCTCTTTTACACTGAGACAAAAAAGAGCTTTGAGTGCATTTGGCTTAGGTCCTTGCTCTATTTTTTAACAATAAATATATTGATTAACCAAATTTCAACTACAAATGGCAATATCTCTTTTAATATTAGTTTTGATAATAAATTTATGTATACTTTAAATTGTAAATTTGATTAAATAATTTAAAGTATAAATAAAAGATGCCTAGTCGTTAGACTTTAAATCTTGAAAATTCTAAACTAATACTTTTAATTACTTTTTTTTCTGAGTGTCGGCTGAGGAAAATGTGCACGAAATTGTTGCGTGCAATAAAAGTAAGCCGTGAGTCGGAGCTAAAATGCAATGTGGCTGATGTTGCTGGTATTTAAATGCCGATGGGGTGGTTGTGGGTGGATGTGGGTGGTGGGCGGTAGGAAGTGGGTGGGAGCAAGTGGGTGAATAGTAGCACAAATGAAGTGGCACGCCAGCCTGACAGTCGCTTGAAATGTTTTACCTACCATCTGCAGTACTCTGCTACCCACAAATATTCCCTCAGCAGTTGGCACTTCAACAGGCGCACTTTATTATGTGAAATTAATTTTAATTAAAAATATTTTGAGCTTCCGAAATGGGCATTTGAGGGGCTATGGAATTTAAGAAAAACACTCTTAAATTTCTAGAGTTCTTTAGCACCTGCCTTAAAGATTCTCCAGATAGATAAATAATTTTCTGTAATAGTCCAACAGAATTACAACGAAATGTCTTTATCTTAAAGGTTCTTTAGTTTTTTAACATAAAAGTGAAATGAACTTAATAAAAAATGATCAAACAGACTTTCAAATAAATTTCTTTATCCAATTCGTATTTTTGAGTAGTGAAAATAATCAAAATTTCTCCTTTCTAACATCAAAATCTCTACTGGATAGACCCATTATCTTTGGGATATCGCTAAGTGATGGCTTGAAGGTTGCGAATCAATACAATTTCGCATTTAGCATTGAAATTGGCGGCGGGAACGTGGCGATAATGATCCGGCCGGCAAAGTTGACAGTGATGAAGCCCTCGGCTGACAGCTTTTGGCTTTTGGATGGGGCGCCAATGCCCTGACAGATGCCTGACAACTGATTACACACCCCACTTGTCACCCCTTACAGCGGGTATATAGGGGGTATAGGTGGTGCTCCCTTGATTCCCACTTCCCACTTCCCATTCCCACATCCATTCCCATCCAGAAGATTCCCCCAATCGACCCCCAACCTGATTGAACCGAACGAAATGCACGGGGATAAATCTTACGTTCAACACTTTGGCTGGTGTTTGTGTTTGCCGTCGCCCTTCCTTTTTTATTCAATGTGCTCGGCAGTCAATCAACCGTGTCTCGAATGCATTAAGATGGTGGAAAAGAAAAAAATAAAACCCTTTGGGGGCCATTGGGGTATCCATTGCAGTCTGATCCGATCGGTCAGTGTGCGCTGTGATTTATCGCAACGGGCTTCTTTGTTTGCTCACTTGCACTCGGTGTTTCCCATTGTTCCATTGCTTTCACGATTTTATCCCTTCCATGACTTTCAAGCTGGTTTCATTTTTTTATTTTGAGATTTGCGCATAACAATTGTGCAACAGGTGGTAGCATTTAGTTGTAAAAGGGTCAAAGAAATAACTAAAGAATAAAAATAAGTTTAAGGCGAAAACGTTTCTAAGATGGCATTCAAAACTTGTTTCATTATTTAATGATATACATTTCAAGCATACGTTCTTAAATATGAAATGATAATCTTAAATCATACACAATTGTGGCCTTCTTGTGTTTGTCAATTATTTACAAGAAATGGATTCTCAGGCTCCATGCTAAAGTTCAATCGTCCAATTAACCCCTGCGAAGCCATTGAAGCTGCACAGCAAGTTATCATCCCTCACTGACTCTACGCATCCCCGTATCCCCGTATCCCCGTCCATGTGTTCAAATACATCCAAAGGCATCTTAGTGCGCCCCATCGAAAACCCAAGTGTCTGTAGTGGAATCACTTAACAGCGGCAATGGCCACCAATTAGCGTCTGATTAATTGGAATTGGATGGTGGAATGCTGGATGATTGGTAATTGCAAAAATGAGGAAAGTGCTTTCAAAGATCCCCTAGGGGGTTGCAGGGCTTGCTCTTCGAATAGGAAAAAAGCAACTATTTATGGTCTATATTTTTCCAACTTAAATCGTTTTTTAGTCTTTAATAAAAAATTTGAGCAGGAGTCTTAAAGTGATTTTTTTACAAGTTATGAAAGTTGCAAATTTAGAACAAATTTCCTTTATTTATTGAGGGATCAAAAGGATGGTGAATTTTTTTGTTGTTGTTACAATCGATATTTTATTATATCTTTCGCAATTTTCTTGAAAAAATTCCTAAACTAAATGTTCTTTATGAAATGGTGAACATTCTATACAGATAAAGGAAATATTGTCATTTGATAAATTGCATTCAATGGAGAATGGGTTAAGTTGGATATTTGACCCACGTCATCGGAAGGTCCGTTTAAACTATTTTTCAATGCTTCGAGGTCAGGGAAGGCAGTATTGCAGCCATCAAACAGAAAGGTTTAATAAATAAATGCAAATGCAAGTGGCTACTTGCTGGACCATCTGTTGCATTATTATTTAATTTGCCAATTATTTGACATCGTTTGCATGTTTCCTGCCAGTCAACAATATAGTTATTATTCTTTGGAAAATCGACAGTACTTAGGGGACCCTCTTTTCCAACGTTCGCATTATACTGTTCATAGCCTGATTTATTGCATTCAATTCTGGGAATTTCGCTTGCTCCTTTTGCTTATCCTTTGTGAAAATTCAAAGGCATTGTTGGCAAAATTGTAAAATGGAAAATATAATTGGGGCATGGGCAAAATGATTGCAACAACTCTTGTAAATTGCAATAAATAATGGCAATTTAATGGGAACTTTGTCTTTATTAAACCGCTTGCATTTGAAGCACCATTTTTATAGAACCAACAGTACAAAAAAGGAGAAATTAATTTATTGCAATAAATGGCCGAAAGGTAGCTTAAGCAAATAATAAGTCATACAACGTGTGGACAGTGTCAACATAATGCTGATTTAATAAACATTTGGCATTTATTAAAAACTTATTTTGAATGACATTTTTTGTCAAAGGTTCTGTCTCCAAACCACTGGACTTTTTCAATTTGATATCCTGAAATATACTGTATACTATATATACCCATTCATACTGTTAACTGTTCACTGTTTATTCACTCATCTCGATTTCAGGGCACCAACAGTTAACTTCTGCATTTCGTTTGACTCTCATCTCGTATATTTCTGCATACAAAGTTCTTTGATTGCTCAGTTGACTGCAGGCCAGTTCCACCTACGAAACATCTGGATTATGTGGGTGGGTTACGGACGATACGCAGTCTCCTCAAATATAATGAGCCGACAAATCAGTGGAAGGTGAAAGCCAAACTTTCACTGCCCGGTGGCTGTTGTCATAAAACTTTATCCCTGTCATTACAAACGCCTTAACAGCTAGATCAACAAGCCGCAAGTGGCTTTTTCCCTGGATAAACATCCATCCACAGTTTTCTTTTCTCTTTTTTTTCCCAGCCGAATGACTAGCAAATGTAAAAAAAGGCACAAATTCATAGAAAAGCCCAAGCATGCGAGGTGGCACTCTAAAAAATTAATTGAGGAATTCAGGAATTTCATAGAATAGCAGAAATACATATAAGAACCAAAGTTATGTCCATTTTTTAAAAACATAAGTTAATGTTTTAAATATATAAATATTGAATGAGCTAATCATAGCCAATATCCATGTTGTAATACAAAGAAAATGAAAAAAACCTTAACCTTCAAGTGTACAAAATAGGTATGGTTTTCCATTCGATTTCTCCCTGTGTACTACACTTTTTCTGGAGAAAATGTGTGCGTAGAACTGCTTGTTCCTTTTCTGTTATTCCTTTTCTTCTCCATAATTTTTTGCCAGCTTTTCTCCTTCGGGGGATGGATGCGAAAAGGCAAAGGGAAGAGAAAGAGGTTTTGCTTAAACATTTATAAGGCTCAGACCCTGCTGTCCGCTCCCTTTGCCCCATTCATTCATTTCATTCATTCCGATGGAGCCCATTCATTTTCCCCGCACTTTCACCCACACGTTCACCCCCACTTTCACCCCCACTTTGTCCACTTTCTCGTCATGCGTTGTAGTTGTGCAAATCCAATTTCATGGGCCCTTTTATTTATTTCTGGCTCCTTTTGGCCAGTTTTATATGTTTTGTGTTAGTTTGTTGCCCAGCGCAACGTCCAATGTCCAATGTCCAAGTGCCACTCCACATTCAGTTGCCTCTTTTTTTTTTTTTTTTTTTGTTTTGGTTTTTCTTTATTTTTTTCCATCCATCCACTCGAAGGCATTCCATTGCGAAGAGCTCTCGATTTGGGTCGGCTTGGTATAAATTATAAGCTCCAGATGGGATCGTTCCTTCAGAAATTTCGCAACCTGTCGCGACCTATGCAAACAATCAGCGAAAATGTTTCGGTTTCCGAAATCGAGAAATACTGCTGGGAGTGGGGTTGAAAAATTGGGTGAATGCAGGGTGTGCAAATGGACAAAAGTCGAGTGATCCCCGGGGAATTCACTACAAAAATCAACTTACAAAGTCTTCATTAAATTATGTTAATTCAGATTTTTGTCTTGAAAGGTCTTAGAGTGTCCTGTATTGATTACTTTAGAAATAATATTCTGTTTTAATTTCCTATTCTGTATAAGATCTTTGATTTTATGACTTTGACTTTCAATTTTAATTCTTTAAGAAGGTTAATTTCAAATAAAACTGTTGTAGGTATTTTACCAGTGCACGAATTAAGAAAAAAAAAATTGAGAAACGTCAAGTGTTGTGCACACACACTCCAAATACTCAAGTGCTGGGAAATGGTTGGAAGCTCAGAAGTAAAAAACTGAAAGAGCGCTGTTTATTTGCCACTAGAATTGATGGACAAACCGTGAAATTATTTAGGGAAATGTGAATTTGAAGAGCTGCAGTTGAGTATGTCAATGAACTGCTGGCATTTGCATCTCTACATTTTGTGTTAATTTTATTGGGCTCATTAAATTTTACATATTAGCACATATTGTGAGTGGGTCAGTTTTTTAATAAACTGCAGTTGCGAAATTTAGTTTAGTTTAGTTTTTTTGTCTTTAAGCAGAAAATGCTGTGTCTATTGCTCATTGCAGTATTAATTTCGCAACCTTATAATTCCATTGAATGCTGCCTTTGCATTGACCTTAGTTTGTTACTCATTAAGAAGAAATGCTGTCTCTATTGCTTATTTCAGTATTAATTTCTGTACCTAATGAGCCCGATATTACTATTAAATTCCAAGCAATGTGATAGCCATCGAATGTTGCATTTGCATTGACCTTCGACATATGTCTCAACTTACCCGCCCCCACCTCATTTTGGCCCTGAATGGAGCTTGGAGCTGGCACTTAACCTCCAAATAGCGGCAGCTGCACGGCAGCTTGGCCCCACCTTTGCCATCGTTTCGTATGACTGCCCTTGCTCTAGGAGCCCTCAATTGGCCCACATCTCACACTGTTCTCCCCCCACTTTCTTCAGCCCCCCTCCGCCACTTTCACCCCGCATTCAGTCCTTTTTCACCTATGCCTCTCGAGCCGCAGGCTGTGGTTCATTTGGCGTTTTGTGGCATACCTATTTGGGCAGGCCATAAAGTCATACACATATGGATACAGCTAAGGTTAAAACTCTACTACAACGCATATTAAGGTAAACTTATTTTTTATTCAACGCAACACAGAATTTTTTTAGTGTTGTTGAATAGTAAACTATTAATTAAACTATTAATACTCTAAAACCAGTACTTTTACAACACTTTGGGTTAAAAAGTTTTTTAAAAAATATAATATTTTTACAATAGCAAGATTTACAATGCTGTATTTAAAAATAAAGTAATAAAAAAACTGCTCGCATTAAAATATTATTTAATAAATTTTACATTTAAAGCCAATTAAAATATAAGTAATTTCAGTAGTTCGGTAATGTGGTACACGTGTTGTCAATTAAAAATATCTGTAGTAGTATTAGTGTATTAGTGTTTGTTGCGGTTTTTCTATTTTGCTATGACAAAGAACCTTTTTTTCTGGAAAAGTTACTAATGGTCGTAATTGTAAATGTAAATATTTCATTGTCATGTGCCACTAGCGTTTGAATCGCAACTGTATGCACAAACAAAAAGATAGATAGGTAAGAAATAGGACTGCAATTTCCAAATGAAATTGGGGTCTCGTTACCTTTTTGGCCCAATAAACTCTTGTAGCCATGTTCTCGTGCCTTCAACTCCACATTTCATTTAATATGTAGTATGGTATGAATGACTGAATAAACCATAAGACAGAGAATAATATGTTGCTGTCAGGAGGCTACTACTAAAAGTATTCTCCTTCGTTTGGGTGAGTTTACATTTGGTTTGCTAATTAAAAAGGCTGCAGGGATATGGGATCCTGGGATTCTAGGCCATGGAGGCAGGACGGCGGTGCATCTAAGGTATGCTCATATAATTTGTTTTTTTTTTTTTTTTTTTTTTTGAAACGTTGTCCTTGTTTCCGTACAATCATCTGAGGACACTAAACGCTTTTGCAAAACGCCCAAGCCTATCCTCTTATCACAGCATTTTTAACAGAGAGAAAAATAATCTTAGAAAGTACCCATAAAACCTTTTCAAAACTATAGATTCAGTGTAGCGACACATTAATAAAGTGATTTTTATTATATAATATAATATATTATTATTATTTATATATACATAGAGAATAAAAAAATTTTAATTTTAATTTTCTATATTTTATTATAGAAACATTTTATATGATGATATTAAACAAATTGCTTCTTTAATGGTCGTTCATAATTCCAATTTTTAACTATGCTATAATTTTGAGCTATTATTATTAATATTATTACTATTACTATTACTATTATTCGAGCTATATTTTGTTAAAGTTTTTTCCAAAATGCTATGGCTTGTAAAACTTTTCTAGATCCATAGTCTGAGTTCGCATATGTTATAAGGCAGTGGTACATTTCTTTCAGTGTACCCACCTACGACCCCCCCTTAAAATCCATTCACTGTGTCCGCAACTTTTTAATAAGCCCCACGCTAGAGTCTGGGCCAGGTTCCCACTTGACATGGTTGAGCTGGGGACTTGACGAAAGAGGCTAACTTTTTTCTCGTTGTTTTAAGCCACGACTGTGTGAGTACGGAAAAAAAAGAGAGGGAGGAGGAGAGGGGAGGAGGGTTTCCGCCAACGCCTCTCAATTCGCCAGAGGGGGGTTTTTTAAAGGGGGACCTTTAGCCCCCCAGACCGCGATAACTTTTACCACTGCAAATTAGCAGCAATTTCGAGCTGCAGTGGAAAATTAGAGGGCATTATGGTTATTAGCTATTATAGCCCGGCAGCGGTTAGATCAAACGCTTTATAAAGCGGATTAGGTTAGGGAATCCCCTTATTAAGAATAACGTAACCTTCTCCCCCCAAACACTTGAAACAATTTAGCAAATGTTAATTGAGCATACAGTCTTAAAGTATATTTTAGTCAAACGCTTGAAATTAAATTGAAATCTTACTTATGCAAATACTTACAGTTCTTATTGGATATTGTATGTTAGCAGATTTACCAAATTTGGTTTTAGTCTCAATCTTAAGACGTTTCCTTGTCTTGAATACAAGATTTCTATAGTTTGTATTGGCAATGCAAATTTTCCAATGTGATTGCGCTCGAGTGTCCTATAATTTGTTGCAATTAATCGTTGAACCCGAGCGATGAACTCTATGTGGAAGGAAATGCTGGGCTTGGCTTGCCAGTCTAGACTGCACCGAACACGCCCATCATGCCAACTTGGCATAATGGTCACGCCCAGGAAAGTCAGGCAACTTGTTGAGTCACTAAATTGGTTACTTCTCGGAAAATGTCTCTTTGTGATGCGACCCTTTAAAGTGCACTTTCTGCGGTATGTTCTGGCTGGAATTTTTGTTTTATGACTTAGTTTATGCATTTATGTTCTTGTCAACAACTTGACTATTTTCTTATTCAATTTACCCACTTGTTTACGTTTAGTTTGTTCTCGAGTTCTCATTATTTTATTTTCCGTCAAGGTTCCTCTCTTAGAAATGATTTACTTAATTAATTTATTTTGTTTAAGTTTTTCCTTCTCACTTTATATTTTGTCTCCTTTTAAATTATTTGGTTTCGGATTTAGTTTATTTATGTGCAACTTAAATAAAACATCAAATACAAATGTTGAATACAGATATTGACTGCTTTTCTGGCTTTTAAAAAGTGCGTTGAAGTGTGCCAAACGAATTTGGCTAAAGTTGCTGAATGAAAATAAATTCCGTATCCTCTTTTTTTCAGTTCTGGTTTTGGTCGCACATCTGCACTTCATTTACATTTACATGCCCGACAGGAGGGGGCATTTTTTTTGCTATACAAAAGTGGCGCTGGAATTAGTCCATTTGCAGTGCATAAAAGTTGAATAAGTTGTTTGGTGTCCAGTCTGAAAAAACCGCCATTAAAATAACTTTTTCTCCCATGTTTTTTATACCCTTGCAGAGGGTATAATTATAATTTCAGTCAGAAGTTTGCAACGCAGTGAAGGATACAATTTCGACTCTGTTAAGTATATATTCTTGATCAGCTTCACTAGGAGAGTCGATCTTGCCATGTCCGTCTGTCTGTCCGTTTGTCCGTCTGTCCATCCGTCCGTCCGTATTCAGTCTTTCAGTTTTAAAGCTATCTGCATAAAACTTTCCCAAAACGTTGTCTTTCTATTGCAGGCAGTATATAAGTCGGAACAACTATATCATATAGCTCTCATAGGAATAATCGGGTAAAAAATAAGAAGAAAAATTATAACTTTTCTGTTTTTAATTTTTTTTTTTTAAGGACTAAATAATTTTTGAACTAACTGCAAGGGTATATAAACTCCGGAATGCCAAAGCTAGCTTACTTTCATGTTTTCGTATACATCTCTAGATGGGGGTATATTTATTTCTTCCGGGGCGTTTATATATCTTATGTGTGGGACTACATAGAAAATATATACATACATTGGAGTGACACCTTCAACAACGCCAAGAACTTTAACATCAGTTTGGCGAATCGCGGCGGTCTGATAACTTTTCAAATTTAGCCGCTTGGAAAAAGTGTGTGGAGTGGCTTGAGGAGAAAGTACACAAGATGAGGGGGTCGCAAAATGCGGCTGGGACTGGGGATGAAGGGGTGCCGAAAAGTATGCTAAGTATTGTGGCGCCTCCCCCACCATTTTCCAGCCACCCACTTGCTTACTTTTGAGTTGCGCTTGAAAGAAGTTCTCGCTTTCAATTAAAGTTCAACAACTGAGAAAACTTGGGTATAGGCCTTAATCTTAATCACAGCGACCCTATTTAAAAGGTATGGATGCGATGCGATTGCTGAATGACTGTTTATACAAGGCAAACTGGATTTTTGTTAACTGAAACGTCGTGGGGATTTACATATTTTTTGCGGCGGCGGCGGCATATTTGCATTTAAATAAAGCAAACATAAAACTGATTCTTTTAAAGAGAGTTTTATATATATTTAAATATTTCCTTTTAGGGGACATTCATTATGTACTTGTAATATGGTCTTATTCTATAAATTTTGATTTGGATTTTACAAATCAAAATAACAAGATGAAGCGTAAACCTAATTTTGAGTTTATGATAAAAGTTTCTGTTTTTGCTTTTGTTTTAAAATTTCTTCACATTTGATTAAAGGAATTTAATTCAAAGATGCTTCCTATAAATGCCTACTGTTATAGGGTCAGGGATTATAAGCTTTTACAGAGCTGCAGGGTATGAGCAAACCTGAGATGACTTTATATTTAGTTCTTTTATATTGCATATCATTTTGTATTATTATTTTATTTTCGCCTGCCTGTCGCTTTCGCTGTCCCTCTCTAACCCACAATGACTGTTCTCTTCTTGCATGTTATTTGGTCTGCAACGACGACGGACCAAAAAAAAAAACGTGTTAAATGTGTTTTTATACAAAAAAAAAAAATTAATAAAAATCGAAAAAAAAAGAAATAAAAAGGATAAAGATAAGGATAAGGAGAGAAGAGTTTGTAGAGCCATGGATACCAAGTTGGAGGCACGTGGCCAGTTTCCGGCATCGTTTCCGGACACGTTCAAGAACTTCTTTGCGATGATGAACGAAGACGAGGATCATGTGGGGCTGTTTGCCAACCTGCTGGAGGATAAGGTAGCCCCCTTGCCCCTGAGACCCTGAGACCCTGCCTCCTTGGATGCGTTTCCGCCTGCTACGCGCATGTCCCCCTACAATGTGATAAAACAATATTATAATTATGTGTTTTTTTTTACTTCCCCCGGATTTTCCCAGGTGATTCCGCGACAAAACAGCCCCGTGCAGCCGCAACGTCAGCGGTACGGCGGTAGTATGCGGAGTCACAGCGGCGGAGATCGACGGGATCGGGATCGAGATCGAGATCGTGCCGAACGGCATTATCATCAGCAAAACCAGAGTCAGCAGCAGCAACAACAACAGCCGAGTTCCCAGCAGGTGAGATATAACACGGAAAATATACGTATAATAAGCACATACAAAAACATATATATTAGCATGTTTTATATTAACTTAATAACCCAGCTCACAAAATAATGTTGATATAAAATGTCCAATATTGATATGTCAATTTGATTTAATTTCATTTTTAAACTAATCATATTGTAAATACCAATTTATGTGTCATTTAAAATATTAGTTTAACTTTTTTAAATAATAAAATTACATTTTAAGGTCAATATAAAATTTTTGGAAGATCTGAGATTGACTTCAATGGACAATAACAAAGTGCCACAGGGAAAATGTAACTGCAATTTGGATTTTGGTATCTGAAATTCGAAATTCAAATTGCGGTTACACTTCAAATCCTTAAAAAGGTTTCACAGTATTCTTTGTATCATTTTTCGTATAAATAATATGCTTTATAAATATTAGTTGAAAGCACAGCCCAATAGGTATAGAAATTGTTTTTTAATTATACATTTTAAAAGTGCTTATTACATAATAGTTGAACTTATTTGATTTATGGCAATTTGTGCACACTTTCTTTTGGCGCAGCGTGCTTTTCATTCGCGCAACCGCAGCGGCAGTGGGAGCAGCGTTGATCTCTATGCCAGCCGGAATGTGAGTTTTTCCAGCACATCCACAAACCGGGTCAATTCGCTGCGAAGAAACCGATCGCGAGGATCCCTGACCCTGAGCAGCAATGGGCTAAATGCTTTGGGCTTGGGACCCGTAACCCTGGCGCCAAATGTGAGCTCCAGCAGCAGTGGCAGTGTGCTGGACTTGACCCTGCCGGGTGCCAATGTTGCTGGAGGATCAGGGGGTGCGAGTGGATCGGGTAGGGGAGGTGGGGCAGGTGGATCGGGTGGTGCGGGTGGCAGTACCAGTACCCAGAATAAGTACGCATCATCCACGAAATTGAACCTTAAGCCGGCTTTGAAACAACCAAAGCCACCGGCTGATCAATGCTGCGCCCTTTTTCTGGGCAACGATGGCGAATTGCTGTGCAATCACATCAAGTACTGCAGCCTGCACCACGATCCCTCCACCGATGGCCCCCAGCAGCAGCTGCTGCTGTTCAAGCATCAGCAATTATCAGCCAATCCAAATCCCGGCCAGAAACACGTCACCTTGCCCTGTTGCGAGTGCGTTTGCGGCCGTGGCAAAGCTCCACGATCCGGACCCGATGGCGAGGACAATTGTGGGGCGAACTACCCAAAGGGTTATGCCGTCGGCGGCTATATGCTACCGCCAACACCAAAGGTCAAGTTGGACAAGACGAGCACCATAACGTCCGTCGAATTGGCGGCCTCCAAGAACAAGGATTTGCAGGAGCGACAGGAGCGGCAGGAGAAGCGCGGATCGGTCATACTCGAAAGGGCCTTCGATTTCGGTGAGTTTTTACAAGAAATGTTAGTAGGTTATTAACCATAATAAGGGTGGTCAAAAAAAAAATATTAAGAATTGCACTCGATTTTACTTTAAAAATAGTTACATTTAAATCAGTTTTATTTATTCTTATACAATTTTTTTTTGGAAATTTCATACAAACATGTTAATCTAGTGTTTTAAAATGATTTTAAAAAGGCTGGTTTTGAAGCCTTGGCAAACTGAGCTTAAGTTCAGTACAGCGGGGTTAGCTTCATATTCAAATAAAGCACTCTAAATATTGCCCTATTTAAGTATCCGCAGAGTGCCTTCTTATCACTTTTGAAAAGCGATTAAAAAGCGACTAAGAAACATTTAAAAATCCTCACCACAGTCACATCGGGATAAGCAACATTTTGAAATAAAAGACCTCTAGATTTTTATAATATTTTTGATTAAGTATCCGCACTGTGCACCGTGGCCGCTTATCACTTGACAGTGTTGTAGGACACAATTAATAGCGCACGCAATGCGGAATTTTTCGCACCGGTTAAAGAAAATCTCGGTCATCTGGCCTATCGCTTCATCGCTCCATGGCTTCATGGCTCCATCGCTCCGGAAATGCATGCGCTGCCGGGGTTGGTTGGTTGGCGCTTGATTAGGGAATTAGTCAACCAGTAGCTGGGGGATGGAGCTGCCACAAAGTGTGTCGCAGGAAGTGCGTGCCATGGGCGGTGGCCCCAATTGCACAATGAGCTGACTGTTGGCATGCTGCACGGCCATCGCCATCGCCATCGCCATCGTCTGGCAGGTTAATTAAGACTCTAGCCTGGACTTGTATTCCGGGCACAAAGTGACACTTTACGGCGATAATGACATGGGGCACACTCTACGGTCTACGGTCTTCGGTCTACGGTCTACGGTCTTTGGTCTCCAGTGTCCGGTCTCCAGATTCCAGAGGCCAGACTCCGGATTCCAGACTCCGACTAACGAGGCCGCAAGTCACCTGTCGCTTTTCGTGGCTGCCACGTTGATGCAATTGCGTCCGTTTTGTGGCACCTGACAACAAGCCGAGGGACAGGTCCTGCGCAGCCATGTCCTTCATGTCCCGTTCGAAGCACTTAGCACCAGACACCCATTACACTGGCTTACAAAATTTGGTCTTAAAGCGACTTAAACTGTTCCTCTTTAACTCTTTAATAATCTGCAAATAACTTTACATTTTCTATGTAAGCTAGCTAAAATGTGTTCTAAAACTGCACTACTTAAAAGCACACCTCGAACATTTTAAATAGGACTTTAGGGTGGCCTTTAAATTGTTCTGTTTCCATACTCTTATATCTTCGTTAACTTGAAGACACTTTCGATTTACCGAACACAAGTGTTATTAAGCTGAACTGTTTGCTTTGATGCATGTCCAGTCAATTACTAAGAAAGTTAGTAAACGTTGTTCAAGTTGATCTTCTGTAGCCAGCTTTTAAACTTAATTCGGTTGGCAATCAGCTTAGAGCATTAGCTTTCGTTACTTAACTTTAAAAGGTGATTTAATTTAAGCCCAAAATTGTATTTAAAGGCTTTTTGAATTTACTTTGATTAATATACTTAAAAGAGTTTGCTGAGCAGTTGGAAGATCAAAAAAAGAACCATGGATATTGGATATTGGAAGAAACACCCTTCTATGGGTAAATGCGCTTTAATTTCCCTTTGAATAAAAAAAACGAACAAGTCAAGGCCTCACCAAAGAGTCAACAAAAAACAAAAAAACACAAGCCGGAAGGCAGCCCAAAACGAAAATTAAACATCAACTTAAAAAGTGGCAAATGAGGAGTATAAAGCGAAAAAGGTCCGACATTTACCCGCTGTTTGTCCTGAATCCGTTTTTTTTCTTTTCTTTTTTTTGTTGTTTTGTTGGGGGAGGCGGGTGACATTGACGGGTTACATGGATAATCGGGTATTTTATTATTTTTTTTTTTTTTGTTAAGGACGGGACCATCGCCAGGTGAAAGGATTCCAACTTAAAGATACTTTCTGCCTTTATCCACTTAATTGCATTTGGTAAACTGTTGAATGGAGCCGCTCGATAAAAGGACCGGCGACTCATTTCTATAATGGATGGGTCCTTCATGGTGATTAATTCGACTGAATGCGACTGGAAAATGTTTGAAATGAAAAGAGCCGCCACGAACATTATGATTAATCGGCGGGATCAACTGAATTGCTGGTTGGAAACGGAATCATGCCCTCAAATGAACAAAAACAAGAGACAAATGCCCCCAAATGGCAAACTCATAATTGAATGATTGAACTGCAAGTGATGGCTATGGTCTCCTAAAAGTCTCATTTTAATAGACTCGCAGCTACAATTGGCAAAAATTTAAATGCGTCAGCATAATAAAATTCTTAAGCTCTGCTCGGCGAAAAATGCGCCACACGCTAATTAAGAGAAAGCACCCAGAAAGTTTCCTAGACAAACTCGGTGCCATGAAATTTAATCATAAATATGTTGAAAACAATTTTTATGGCCACCCATCGGACAGGGCTGAACTTTCGGGGGTGGATATTCCTCAGAGAAAATTAAAAAATAATGAGAATGCAGATGGGTGAGGAAATTGTGAATTTTAAAACGAGTATTTTTTTTCGTTTTGCATTCACAGGAATTTATTTGCATTTGATTTGCCTTTTGTTAAATTTATTTATATTAAAATTCAGCTTTGATTTATTTGCGCTTTGTTTTCCACTCTATTAAATCGCAACTTTTGGGTGTCAGGATATGCCCGAATAGTTTACTGGGTATCTGTGGGGTCGAGTCTATTAACCTGTCATATGTGGCCATATTTTTAGCGATGCTCCGGATCTAACCGACAATTTTTATGGCGCCCACCGACGCACAAAGAGCTAAAGTTTATTAAATTTTTTTTTTCTTTTTGCTCAACAAAAGGAAACGGCAAAGAAAACTTAAGCTTGGCTATAAACATGTAAACAGTAAGCAAGCACACAAACACACACATTCGACGAGTCGTTGGGAAATGTCTTGGAAAAGTTTTCTTTTTGGGCTCGGGCAAACAATTTCATATTTGACTTCAACTTGGGGCACATAATTCCTGGGTAAGACACACACAAAGGAGAGCGATATATAGACATCAAGGTACAGGTGCCCCAGGTGTCCACAATTTTTCATATATATATATATATATATACGGTGGAAAAGCTGTGAAAATGTCTGGTAATCTCGCCACAACTGGCCACAATAGTTTGTCCCACATAGTTGAGATTTATTTTTCTGGTAACTGCCCGTTAGAAAACGCAATTAACAAACTGTCCGAGAAATTGACAAGTGCTGATGTTCTTTCACAAGTATTGTATTTTTTAAGACAACTTAGTTAGGAAATAGTTAAATAACAAATAATAATTGCATGCAGACAAACTCTGGTTATGTTTGCCAAATAGTTGTCAGTATAATGAACATGGATATTGGCTCTATTGTGATTTAAGTGTTTTTCTATGCACATTCAATTGTGCATTCCAAACTAATATACACAATCTATTCTTCGGTAATCTGAACCAGATTTCTGGCTTTATGACTTGGACAAACTGCTCTTGAACAAGCAGCATTATTAAAACTTTAAATTTCATATAATTTCATAGAAAACTAAGAAATTGGATCTTGTTATTTACCTATAAAATGCGATTTGTTTATGAAGTATGCAATGTACAAAGACCAGATTTATTTTAATGTTAAAAACTCGTCTTGCATGGAAATTTAATTATTAAGTGTGCTATTCAATACAGGATATTTCTATTGAGGTTGATTAGTTAATTACATTTAAGAATCAAAAATATTTTTGTTGAGGCGATTCCACTGATTGAAAAATGGTATATTTATTTATTTCAAATGATGATTTCTCTTTTATTGTAATGAGATGTATTCCTGTATTTTATTTTATCCTGATTGCTGCCCGTGGTTCCGGTACCGGTGCTCAGATACCAGCTGCGATGAGAGCGACAGCATTAGCAGCAGCACCCCGGGTCCAGTGCCCTCGCCAGCTCCCCACCAGCTGGCCTACAATGTCCTCAAGCCGATCCTCAAGCAGCCGCAGCTGCAGCAGAAGCAGAAGCAGAAGCCTATGTTGCAGCAGCCACATCAACATCAACTGGTTGCCCACCAGCAAATTCAGCAGGCGGCGGATCAGCATTATCAAGCAATTGCCCATCAGCAACACCAAGCTGTGATCCAGCAGCAGTACCAACAGGTTAGCTTACAGCAACACCAACAACAAGTGCTGATCCATCAGCCGCACCAGCAGCACCAGCAGGTGAGCCAAGAGCAACACCCACTAGTCAGCCATCAGCAGCAACAGTCACAGCCCCAGGTGATCCATCAGCAACCCATGTTGCAGGTGCCACTTCCGCCCACCACCCCGCAGGTGCACCACCGCTTGCTGCCCACTCCGCCCACCCACAGCGGCTTGGGGGCGTACCACACGCGCAAGACGGCCTTGCAAAGGGTGCAGCAGCAGAGCGGCTTCTACAACCAGGGCCCCAGCACCTCGGCATCGGCCTACGGCTATGGCCCGTCCATGGAACAGCAGCAACAGCAGCAACAGCAACAGCAGCAGCAACAGCAGCAGCAGCAACAGCAGAAACAGCAGCAACAGCAGCAGCAACAGCAGCAGCAGATGCAGCAACAGTACCAGTACGATCAGCATCAGGATCTGCAGTTCGAGCAGCATCAACCACTTCAGCAACATCAGCAACATCAGCCGCATCAGCAACACCATCAATTTCAGCCGTATCAGCAACAACAACCGTATGCGGACGATACCGAGTTGGATTACGATTCGGAGTGGGAAATGGACGAGGAACCGGCCCCTCAAGAGGTCCAACCCCTCACCACCTTCAACGACTTTCTCAACGCGGCCCAGAATCCAACTGGAAGTCGTGTAAGTGTCATCTTGTTTCACATTCAAATAATCTAAAAACAAACGATCTTTTAAAATATTTCCTAACTGCAAAAATAAGTAGATTGTTCACTTAAAGCTAATCTATAAAATGTATAAAACAACGTTTTAAATACCTAATACCTAGTTTTTGAGATAGTGAATAGACATAGTCGCTGTGAAATGCCATCAAACACTCAAACAACAATTTAAAAACCCATATACTAAATTTATATATTCAATGATATATTAACGTGTAAAAACAAGTTTATTTTTTAGTGACACACCTCTAATCCCTTTTAATTTGTCTGATTATTTTAAATCATATTACCATTAATAGCAGAGTCTGCGGGCCCAGAAGTCCCCTATTTTGAACAGGCGTCGCGCCTCATCGATAGCTGGAAATTTGTTGCACTCTGACTATACGTACACCCGGAACAGTATCGGCGGAGCTCCAATTGATGCTAACGACTTTCAGCGCATTTCGCACAGCAATAGCGCCAGGTGAGGTTTTCTAAAATCTTAATATATTAAATAGCACAATTTATAGACAACCTTTTTGTATAGAAGTCGTGGCTTTTTTTTAAATATATTTTTAGGTAAATATATATGCATATAAAAATACAATTATAATGCAAAGCAATTGATGTCAATTCATATATTAGATTTTTGCTTTTAGGTTTTGGGAATAAAAATTGTATAAAGTACAACGCATTTCCTAATGCCAACTCTCAGTCAGCATTAAATCTTATTAATATTAAAAACGAAAAATTGTGTGTGGCTTTTCTCAGCTTTCTTTTGCTTCAAACAATGTATTTAACATTTGTTCCCGTTTCTGTAGGAGATTAAGATGGTAATAAAGAAGCAGAAGGCGTCCAGTCATAAACAAGAAAAAATGATAATTAAAAACTTGCCACAATGCTGGGCGGCAGGTGGGCGGCAGGAAGGAGACGGAGACGGAGAAGGAGAAGGGCCACCCTAATTAGGTAACCCCGACCGCCTGAAACCCTCAAGTGCGACCTCTTGCCGCCTCCTTGTGGGCCAACGACTTGCCATTGTCATTGGCGTCCTAGCGCGACCTTGGCCCAATGGGGTTTTGAGTTGAAAGCTGCAGATTTAATGCCAAATAGCTTTACAAATGTTTTGTGCTTTATTCCATTCACATTTCACTACGAAATGGGTTGTGTGAGTTCAGAAACAAACAAATGAAATTCACTTTTCCAACATTGCACTCCGGAATAGATGAATTTTTAAATGGCAAGCTTGCCACATTTATTGTTTTCCCGCTGGGAAAACCATTAAAATATCTTGCCTTTCTTTAGCTTTTTTTTCTATTTCTATTTTATTTCGCCACTAATTTGATGTAATACATTTTTTACGCTAAAACACTTTTCAATCAGTTTTCAATATGTCACGCTAAGTGACTTAATTTCGAGCTGAAATGCAATTAGCCTTTACCCAAGCTACGGCCTAATTCTATGTGTCCCTTTGGATAGGCAATAAAATGTCACAACTTCTGTGTGCAGGTATATGGAAAAGTATGTTCATTCCTAAAATGGGCAAAAAAAGCCTAATATCCATAATTAATGAAATAAAATGACAATGGAGTGAGAGAATGGCGTTGAACTAAATGTGTAATTTTCTACAAATATATAAAGATAATGGTGTAGTTCATTGTAAAATTGAATAACTGGCTATTGAAACCAAAAATGCATATCTTAAAAATCATAATATTAAATATAATGCATATTAAATTGAATGATTTAATTTTAAAATATTTAATATAAACAGAAAATATATGGGTCCTCTTTTTTTCATATGAATTATATTTAAGTATATATTAATAAAATATTTTAGATATATATATATTTAAAAATTGTTTATTTAATATTTAAATTGAGTATGAAATACTGGGATTTAGCAGTAGAAGTAGGAGCATTAAAAGTACTAATTTGTTAGTGACACATAACGCTCTAACTGATAGATATCAAACTTTATCAGAAATATTTATACAAGTATTATATTATCTTGTTGTCCATGTGTTTAGGGATCGCATGTCTCTGGCCGGAGTCCTGACCTTCCACCAGGCCATGTCCGGAGCTGTGTCGCCACAATACGGCACCGTGGGTTCGCTAAATCCGCCGAATACTTCCGGTGGCTCCGGCGAAAAGCGGACGGATGGTGGTTTACCCGGAGGATCGGCCCACAATCTTAATGTGAACGTGGGATTGGGGTTTCTCGGTGGATCAAGTACCACCTTAGCTGCTGTCGCCGAGGTGACTAGTGGTCCGGATGGTAATGGCGACTCCACCGACTCTATATCCCCGGTCTCGATGATCCCCAGCAAACAGCAACAGCAGCAGCAGCAACTGCTGCAGTTGCAGCAGGAGCAGCAGCACTTGCCCACCCATTTGCCAATGAAGCGGGAGAGGGGCGTGGGCGAATCCTCCGGAGCCAGCACATCCGGCACGGCCATCACCGATCTGGCCGCCTCCGTGGTCTTGGCCTCCCAATCCGGCAAACCATTGACGGAGCGACAACGTTTGAGGACCTCCAGCATGCCGGCGGAAAGCCGCAGGGTGAGTAAAATAAATGCAAGATGAATACGGTATCTCAATCTTTACATGTGTCTCTAAGGATATGCAAATAACTAAAAAAAAGCATTTAATTCAGAAACTATTACATTTTCAGTGGAATTTATGAGAACATTTATTTAGAAACAATACAACTTTGCGAAATTTGGCAGATTAAAATTGATATATAAATATTCAGATATTTGAATAGTTCCGTTTTTTGAAAACAAGGACAAAAGTTATTTCATTTAGATATGCTTCCAAACTTGTTATATTAATATTTTAGAAACTCAAAATATAATTTTTATATAGGTTTTTAAACAAACGTAAACATTACAAACACATATTTCACTTTAAGAACTTTAACATAATTATTAAAATTAAAAACAATGAGCAATGCAATTCAAACGATGCATAAATAGTATTTAAACATATCCGAATGGTTAAAACCATGCGAAATATATTAACATATGCATGAAATATTCCATTTTCATTTGGCACAGCCTTCCACAAAACCGTTCAGTCATTGAAACTATTTATTTTCGGCTAAATTTGGCCAGTGCCTAGTCATTCGATGCGGGAACCAGTTAAGCCAGTTCAAGGAGCAGGCTCATAGGGATTATCGCACCGACTTGGGACGACAAGTAATTGAAACTCGGTCCGGGGAACAAAAGCCATTTAAGGACAGCCATTAGCACTCCACTCAACAGTGAAATATTCTTAATAGTGCCACTAGCTTGAGAAAAAAAAAAAACAGAACAAAAAGACAACAAGCAGAAAAACTAGATATAGACAAGACGAAGAGACCAAAGATTACACATGTATCTGGGGATGTGCATTTCTGTGGGTATGGGTGTGGGTGTGGGTGTGGTTTTGGGCGTGCTTGTGTGTAGGAGGTGTGGGCCAAGTTTTCAGCATTCAGCATGACTGAGCATTTGATACATGGTTCTACTTTTGGCCCTCTGCTCCCGGGTCATTGGCTGTTTGAGTCGTTTTTTTTTTTTTTGGCAGGAGAAGGAAAAATGAAGATGAAGATGAGGACGTGGACGAGGACGAGGGGCGTAACTGCCAGCTTATCATGTCCCGAGTTCCACCTTTCCCCCGGTGGCCAAACCCACTTGTGCCACCTTGTGTCTTCCTGTATCGTTTTTGGCATATATGAAAAATAGCCATAATCAGCGGAAAAGTTAAGTGCTTACCCTCTGGCCTATGCCATATTCCTTACCGAGCTCTGCTCAGATTTTAAGGCTATTTTGCGTTGTAAAAATTTACCAGTATCATAGCCAAGTAAACTATTACGTCTCATTTACAACATTTAAAACAATATACAAGCTGTGCACTTTAAGTGTAGACCTCAACTTTAAAAATGTCAAGCTTAAGAAGTCGCGTTTTGAAGAATAACTTAAATAGAGAACGGCAAAGCAGTTGAGAAATTTAAGAGTTTCGTAAGGAAAAACATTTAATCACTTTTAAACGGCTTCGTTTCATTGGATAATAGGCTGCTTAAGAATTCGCGCATTGCAGTATGGTTTCTAGTACTCAACGAGTATTAGAAAGTCGTATCGTTCCAATTTCTCTATGGCTGTGTGTCACTTCCGTGGATTAATGGCTGCGATTGTAGCCAGGGGAGCCATAATTCCCACGCTTCTTTGGCAGACTTGCACTTGTCTAGTCGCTGCAGCTAATGTAATTAGTTTGTGAAATTGCTCGAGTGAAAATTGTGCAGCGCGTGCTGCGAACTACGTGCCACCTGGAACCACATTGCACCTGCCGCACAGTCTCGAGGGACCTAAAAGCGGCAAGAAACTGGAGCAGTTGAGGGCATCGACCCGTAGATTCCATCATTTTTCCCGTCCAGAAATTGATTTCAAAGCTGGTTGCCATTAAAGTGAGCGAGAAACCTTCAAACGACGGAATCAATGGCAAGCAAAGGTATTGCGATTGAGATTGGAATTGATTTTGGCCAAGACTAAAGTCTAAAGTCGGGGGATGGGGGCGGCATTAAATTTTGGAATAGTGTCAAGTGTGGCGGCGCTCTCGACGCCAAAAGGGTGAAACTTGTCGACTGCAGTCCCAGATCCATTCACACTTCACCTCTTCTTCAGACAAAAAAAAAAAAAAAAAAAAGAAAAAACTGTGAGACTGAAACCCCGAAGGCAGCCGAAAAAGTGCAGAAACTTTTGTGCCACCCCAGAAGTGCCAAAAAGGGCAGCCGCAAATATGTGAGTGCTGTAAGCCCATCGGGGGCCAACAGGAGCCGAAAAAACTGCAGGATGCCTCTTAAAGCTGCTGCTTTTCCATTCTTCGTATTCCATCGCCAAAGGCTTTGTTCACACCTTATTGGACTGCTCGAATAAAATCAAATATTGTCATTCGGCCTGATGGGCTTTCAGGAATGGGACATTTATTTATTCGTGGCTAGCCGTCAAGTTTTGTCCTTTCTAAATGAAAAAATATGAAGGTATCTGCATGTATTTGCTTGGTATTTTGTTGACATTTATTATTGTTTAAGTAATTTGATTAAAAAGTTATCCTGGCGTATGCGTAATTTTTTGAGTGTATGTCATTGCGTATACGACAACTTTGGGTTGCGTAAATGTTAAAGCACACATTGCGTATACGTTAATATTTTTTTTAAAATTAAACTAACTAACAAATTAATTTTAATGTTTTGTAAATGAAATAAAGTCAATAAACAATCATTGTATTTATTTCAATTCTTATGACTCTTTCTTTAAAATTTTAATTTAGTAGTTTTCAAAAAAGTTAATAATCTTTAATTGTTTCTCTCTACTCTTCTTTTGTCGGTCAGAAGTGGAACATTTTGTAACATTTAGCTCAACTTGACCTATTTTATTGTGTTAACTTTTTGTCTGGAATTTTGTATATGTAATTTTCAGCCCCGCTTGGCAGAGATGCGACGCTCGGCGATCCATGCCGGTGATCCGGACATGACCTACTACCGTCTGCGCAGCTTCAGCATCACTTCCAATGGCATCTGCAACTTGGGCGATTCTTTAAGGTATGTTCTGAATATGTTCTGATACATTTAAGCCAGCCTCTGACATTTGTTTTCCTCTACTTTATTTGCAACAGAAGCCGCAGGTCACGTTCGATCAATTCCGTGACATCCACGGGCACTTCAAACAGCGGCGTTGCGGATCGACACAATAGGTGAGTTCAGTGGTTCAACGTTCGGTGGCTCAATGTTCTGTGAACAAAAGTGGCTGGCAATAAATTGTTTATGAAATGACAGTTCACATGGCGACAACAATGCGAAACGTGCGGCATTTTCACGTCCACATAGTCTGACTAATTTCATACAATTTCCACACCAAACAATTTCCGCTGCCATTAACAACGGCAGATGGAAGGTGAGGGGGCCAAAATGAAGATGAGTGGTAACAATGCCAAGGCGTTTGCCATCTCATTGTCAAAGGAAACAGTGGCACAGTGGAATATCTAGCTTGTCTCGAAAAAGTTTAGTTGCTTATTGTTTTTATTAACTTGTGGTAAAATATCTGAAAACTCTCAAGGAATAATTTCTTAGTTTTTAAGGGATGGTTTTTTTGAGCATTTTGTGGTTAAATCCACCCACTGTGGCCCGTTCTTTTCACTGAGCTTACTATTGTTATTGTCCTTGTCTTCGTAGCAACGCATCGGGGGCATCGGGCGAAGTCATCGACGGGGATCCGAATGTTCCTGCCTACAAGATTGCCATGCTCGGCGGCTCCGGAGTGGGCAAAACCACATTGACATACCAGTTCACCACTTCCGATTACATATGCGCCTACGACCTGAGTCTCGGTAAGTCGGCATTTTATTATTTATCACACTGCTATTTATCAATTGGCACTTTTTAATTTGGCAAATGTAAAACTATATTTATTAGGCCTGCAGCCACCGATGTCGCCGTCAATCCAAAGAATACATTTTTTTTTGTCTGCACTTGTACAGTCCGCATAGCAGAGTATTACAAATTCCCTTATTCTTTAATCCGTCTATACAATTATGGCAATAGTATTTTACTTGGTAGTCTCTTGAACATACATATACCCTGCACGTAAAGCATTGCAAAGCAATTTATTTGAGAGCATAACATTTTAGAAAAATATATATAGTTTTTTTGTTGATATTTTTAATATCTTACTTTTTATAACATTATATTAGCACATTTATGTAAATAAACAAATTAGTCAGACGATCAGTTTAAGGTCTCTTGTATATATTTTACCGTTCTTAGCCCATGATATTTCATCAAATTCACTGGCTATTTAGATTTATAAAATATATTATTATTTATACATTATTGATAAATTTATAATAGGCACGTTTATAGCATGCACGCAATAACTTCTTAACTTGATGTATAACATGTCTAGGAAATTTACGATTATTATTAGTTCATATTATTGATACGTTTGAGAACAGCTTACAACTCGTAGTTTTGTATAGGCTTTAACATATCAAATAGTTCCTAAATAAAATTAATTTATAATATGGTAGGGGTATCCCAGGATTTTTTTGGGCAAAGTAATTGAAAATTATGTCGCTTTTCCTTTTCCATTTCCATGCCACCCAAGTCCTTTTCCGAATCTCTACCCCTGCTGCTTCACTAAGCGGCCTTTAATCAAACACATTTGCATTTTAATTATGGCACAAAGTCATAAAATGTGAAAAGCGGCAGCGCTAATTTCATTAACTTTCGCGGCCATATCACTGGGCTTGGAGTGTGAAAAAGCTAGAGAATATGGGCGTGTTCTTGGCTGCCGCCCACTTTTTGATAACCGCTTTTGAGCATTTAAGTGGATTTTCTCAGTAAAGTGAAGAATGTTTTAACTGACATCAGTTCAATGTCTTTAGTTTTTTCTTGTCCAGAAAATCGTATTAATCATAATTCAAATGTTTCTCTGCTAAAAAGTATGTCTCCTAAGTAAGGTGTCATAGCATCAAAGAATTAAGTAGTAGTAATAGTCTTTTATTAATTAAAATCTATTGATACATTTTTTTCTCCTTTAAGTTCTAATGGTATTGCGGTTAAAACAATTGATGAAGTGTTAATATACCTTTGATTAGTTGTATATTTTGTATTAAATAGCAATTACCTGATTTTTAGTTCATTGCAGGCTTTGAAAGTCTAAGCATATGTTAAAGATATTAAACTTTTTAATTTTATTGATATTTGACATATGAAGTATTTAAAAGAAAAGGGGTTTAAAAGTATCCAGTGCGTGCATATTTAACTTTTTACATCCCGTTAAAGTATCCCCATAGATCGATAATCCTTTCCTAAGCCTGTGAACTTATAATTTTCCTGCCAAGGTCAAATGAGCGTTCCTTGATAGTCGGCTTAATTAATTGGGAGATGAAAAGAAGCACCTGTCGGCGCATCGTGTAAAGTTCTCATTTGGCTAGCCTCTTCGAACTAATTGAATTCCAGCACTTTCGAATTATGTACCTTTGATGGACCACATTCATGCTCTAGCACTAAGCTAATTACTTCTGGGATATTCTACCAAAAATTGTTCAAGTTGTGGGTTTGAGTTCGTTATTGAGTTTTAGTTTGAGTAATCTGATCAAGGCGAAAGTTGTCCAATCACAATGTTTCCAGAACAGCAGATAATTGCAGTTGCAAGTGGTGTGTACGTTGCAATACTGATTTCGTATTGATTTTGCTTATTTCATAAACAGCTTTATACAATTTTTTTAATATGAAATTATAATTCCGTTTATGCTACTCTTTCCTGCCAATAAATGAATTTCTTCAGTGTACCTAAGGGATTGCGTGCATTTTATGGCCATGTCATTTCTGGTCATATGTTGGCATTGTCGAGCAATATAATAGGCTTTTCGCAACAGGATCAGACGACCGGGGGCCAGAAATAAAATAATGCCTTGCCATTGTCTTTACGCAGGAATTTTCTGCTCTGTGTAGTCGAGATAATAAAACTGAGTTTTAATTAGCCCAAAGGCAAGGGCAAACTTTATGACAGTTGTGTGTACGAGTGGGCTTTTGATTGTTTGGGAATGTCCATATATATTTGGGAATTACCATAGAATGAATTGTTGTGCAACTGTTTCCTAGCTGCAGGATGTCCACTGCATGTGTGGCCTCTACTTTTGCTAATGCCAAATGCTTTCCATCAAGACACGCAAGTTTCTCGGTTATTTTTGCGTGTGGGCGTCGTCTTTTAGCCATCTTTCACTAATGGCCGTCACCGTTGCATGACCACAAAAAATCTGTGGATGGGCGGAATTGCCCACGCCCATCCCCCCCGCACCCTCCAAAAAAAAAAAAAAAAAAAGCAGATGGTAAATTTATTACATGCCATGTCCGTTTGAGGCAAATCTAAGTGCTTCTCATTTTAGAAAATAGCCCAAACACTGGCCCTTATTTTAGTTAAATTTATGCTGACGCAATCGCGCATGATTTCACTTTAGTTTTTCAGGTTTTGACTGTTGGCCATTTAAAGTGGTACAATCTTTGCCTGCTTAAGATTAATTCAACTCAATTTTCTTTTCTTAACTTCCGATTCCGACTATAATAGGATTGCCTACTTTAATGCAACTTTATTTTTAAATATTTTTCATTATGCTTGAGTAATTAGCACTTATAAGATAATATTTAATAAAAATGAGTTTATTTTTGAACCAGGGGAATATTTCTTGTATATATAACTTAGTCTATTTTAACCTATAGTCCAAATCTGTTGCCATTTAAGCTATTAAAAAGTTCAGCTTTGTGTGTGCCTGTTGCATGTATTCCGAACAAAAATATTCTGAACTATTAAAATCGAATAATCCTCACTAATTTCAGAGACCACAACACGCCCATTTGGGTCTAAAAATATCTATGTATATATCCCACAACGCGTGTGTGAGCCCCTCGAAATGGTTTGTTTTTCAAGGACAACCGAGTAGCACGTGTAATCCCACCAAAATCAGGGGATTCCCCTCGTTGGTTGGCTGTGTTTGCCCAGGCGTTTGTATAATTGCATTGCAATGACTTCGTTTTCGCCGCTTGTCAATGCCACAGGCTAATCGGCTCAGCTGGCTGAAGTAGGACTGAGGAGGAAGTAGGACTTCCATTAGGAAGACGGCATCTGGAACACACACTCACTCACTCACAAAATAGGGGAACATGTTTTCTATTCAATTTGTGCGGCACCGCCCACTCACTGAAAATTTCTTGCCACATGCAAATTAACCGCTCGGAGTACCTATGGACTTTTTGTCATTTTGACATTGGCATTGCTTTGGGTTGGGTTGGGTTGGGGTTTTCGGGGTTGCAGCTTTTCTGGGGTTTTTTTTTATTGTAGTTGCAGACCGGGTCGACTGGCGTCTAAATATTTGCCACAGCTGAATGCAAACAGAGTTGGACGCAAACTGCAGTCATTGTCTGCTTTTAAGACTCCTTCCCAGTTCCTTTTTTTATTTTTATTTTTCTGGTTCTCCTACCATCCCGTTGGGTTGTGTTAAACTGCTGACAAAGCGTACATTGGACGGTGCTGATGCAGTGAGAGAAACATCATTAAAATACAATTAGAGCACTGGTTTAAATTTGCAAAGCTTCAATATTTATCCATAAAATTATTTGTAAGAGTTTGGTATTGTATAAATGCAGTTGAATATATATTTAAATATCAATTGTTTGCCTATCTATAAGAACTAGAATGCAGCTGACAATATCTTTTACTACTCGAATAAAGACTTGGGAACTCTAGAAATTTTTACATTGCTCACATACAAACGTGTGAACTCTAGCAATTTGTTTGCTCCTTGGGAACTCTAGAAAATGGTATGTGGAAATTTTCTGCTTAATAAGACAAACACCTCTTTTGCTGCTGAATTGTAAGGTATACAAGTACTATTTTTAATATGTAGCTTAATAACATAGTTAGTTTGTTTACAACATATTTATTATTCCTTAAAGAATTTAAAAGAATTTTGATATAGAAGAAAAGACTCCTCTTGATAAACAAATTTTAAATTATTTAAAAACTTAACCATAAGGGCGTAAATTGTGAGTGAGTTAAATTAGTTTTTTAGCTCGAAGGCATACATTTTTGTAATTTTTTTGTGGCAGTGTGGTGGTGACGTAGCACTTTCCGTGTGCACCGCCGTAGAGGAAGGTTTTACGAGAATGAAGTCCCTGCACTATGAGTCCTCCACTCCAAACACACACTGACTGCCTGTTTCTTTTGCACGTTTTATGGTCTCGGGCTAAAAAACGAGTCAATGAAGTGAAGCGGGAAAAAACAGGGGGAGCGTCAATTGCGACATTAACTTGCTGGGCAAATAAAATCACTTTGATTACGGTTTTATGGGCGACACGCCCATCAACGCCCATGGAAAGGTTGTCGCCGCCCCTGCTGCAATTTGATCGATTTAAAACCCTCGAAACTGCATTTGGGGACTTGCTGTTGTTTGGAATTCCCCGAAAGTCCCAACATATTAGTATAGTGGTTTGTTTTCAATATAGGTTTTGCTTTTTCTACCAACTACACGCTTGAATAATGAATAATGCACCGCTGCTGTTTGATTAGTTTGATAATACATATGCTTATTTATTTAAAAAAAAAAACCTATCTAGTAAGTTTAAAGGAAATAAGGGAATGTCTGACAATAAAGCTACCCTCACTTTTTTCGGCTGTGTGTTTTTTTTTTTTTTAGATGATGAATATGGACAGAAGACGGTGTCGGTGCTAGTCGATAACATTGAAACGGATTTGGAGATTATTGATCATCCCGCATGCGAGATGTCGGTGAGTAAGCACAGAAAGCATCAGTACCAGTATTGGTACTGGTATCGGTATCCGTATCCGTATCCGTAGTGGTAGCATCTCCCCCAAAAAGTAGTGTTCCCACAAAACTCCCCCCATTTTGTAGCTCAGACCCTCTTCATCTAGGGAACTTCTGATTTTCTCGATTTTCCCGATTTTCCCGCCGTCTAGCTGAGTGGGTCAAGCGGTGGGTTAAGAGCCATCTGCCTCTGACACATTTGCCAAATGTCATTAACACTTCTGTGCCTCGGCCGTCACTTAAAAAGGAAGAAACAAAGTGATGGGATAGAAATGGGTGTATGAGTCTGGTATACTAAGGTATGGTATTGAGCAAAACGGGGGTTCCCATTTAATTAAATGTTCTTTTCAATTTTGTTTTGACATTTTAAAGTTTAGTTTGTATTTTAACAAGGGTTAACAAATTTTAAAATGATTGTGAAAGCAAAGGAGTTTCTTTAAAGCCGTGACAATAACATTTTAATATATATTTAATCATTAACTTACACCAACATTTTTTACTTCAATGTGTCTAAAAAAAACCGGTTACTTTAAATGTTCACATTGTGTTGTAAATTTTCTTAAAAAGTATTTAAGCTTCTGGAAAATATTGAAAATCAAACTTTGAAAGGTTAAAGTTCTTTGAGTAAACATATATTTTTCCTCTGTGTCTTATATAAATGTGGATGTTTAGCAATTGTGATTGCAGCTCCCTTTTGTATTCAATATTTTCGGCCCACTAAATTGTGCTGACTTGCTGCTCGCTTTAAGTCTTTAGTCTGACCAAGGTCAGCTGTCTCAGCTGCGAAAAGCGCTCAGTGAAGCGTTTAACATGGCCTGGGGGCAAGGCCCATCCTCGAGTGGGTGGTTTGTGTATTTTTTACCCACCCATCTCCCATCGCCCACTTTCCACCGCCCTACCACTCCCCGCTTGGAAATTTCATTAGAACGATTTTTTTTTGTAGCCAACTTTTTGTGCACCATATGGTTCATCTTTGTCTTTTTGCTATTTCCCCCATCACATTTGGGCCGCCCTTCAGACGGAGGCCTTCTGTGCCACCTACAACATCGACCTCTTCGTGGTGGTCTATTCGGTGATAGATCGAACCACCTTCGCCGCAGCCGAGCGGGTGCTGCAGTACCTCAAGGAGAACGAGATGCTCTTGACCCGCGGAGCTATTTTGGTGGCCAACAAAACGGATCTGCAGCGCCATCGAGTTATCACCCGTCAAAGTGAGTAGAGCCCTCCTATTTCAATGTGCCATGAATACTGCCTCTCTGACTGGCTAAATAATACGTAAAAAATTATTATTATTAACACTTTAAAGTGATGACAATACCAATAATCACTATCAAACTATCAAACAACAAAATTTTTATTTTATTTTGTCAATGTTTGCATTTTTAATAAGGGGTTAAAAAAAATCAATTATAGGACCTAAAGACTTTTGTTTGTATTATTATTTTGCATTGAATGAATCCAGTTGGTCGGCAGAATTAAAATATTCCTTAAACAACATTTATTTCCTCCCCCCTCCGAAAATTGGCACATTTTCAGTGGGTCGCAAGGTGGCCAAGGATATTGCTTGCAAATTTATCGAGACCTCCTCTGGATTGGATCACAATGTGGACGAGCTGCTGGTTGGCATTGTGGCCCAGGTGAAGCTCAATCCGCAGCGCTTGCGATTGCTCACGGAACTGGAGCTGCAGCGTTTGAACCTACAGAGTACGATTCAGAAGCATCGTGGTATGCACTTGCAGTCACGTCGAATGGTGCGCCAGATGAGCATTTGCCAGGGCGACGAGGAGATCTTCGATGGCGGATTGCCGGACAAATTGCCGAACGGCGACGCCAACGACAAGGACAACAACGATCCGGACGGAGTGGCGGGTACCTCGAAATCGAAATCCAAATCGAATCGATCCCGCATCGAGAATCCCAATCGCAAGCCGCTCAACCTGGAGAGCATACTGAAGATGGGCGAGAGCGAGGTGGACGAGGACGAGGATGGGCTGAAGCACTCCTCGACGCAATCGATGCCCGTTGGCAAATTCAATATGCTCGCGGCCACTATTCGTCATCGGCGTCCATTTCGCAAGCGTCGCTCGTTCGACGGCGGCGTTTCCACATCTGCGGCAGCGGATGCGGCCGCCGAACTACAGCGGCGCCATCAGCTCCGAACCATGGATGACTTGCAGCTGGAGGCGGGGCGCCAGCAGAGGATCTCCTCGGAGGACGAGCGGATAGCGGATGATGATGATGATGATGGCAACGACGATGGCATTGAAGTGGGTTTCGAGGGAAGGCGAAGTACCTGCAATCGCAAGGTGGTCAAGAAACTGACCGCCCGCACCAAGGTATTCATCTCGTCGGTGCTGCGGTTCAAGAAGGGCATCAGCCTCAAGCGCCGCAACTCCTCCAGCTGCAGCGATCTATTTGTGATTTAAACGGCAGCCAGGAGGAGCAAGTATAGGAAGTAGGAAGTAGGATGTAGGAAGTATAGACTGAATGTATATAGAAGGACAAGGGGGAGGACAAAAAGGAGGAGCAGGAGGAGCGATTCTAGGAGATCCGGAGGAGTACCAGAGACCAAGAGAGCAGTCACAACGAAGCAGCAGCGCATAACCGAGGTGGAGTCGAACACGGCAGTGCACGGATTGCACGGAGTGCAGGGTTCAAAGGGCACCAGCTTATGAGGCAGTTCGTCAGTTCATTTCCATTTAAGATTATGCCACACAAAAACTACAGGGACAAGAGCCGTGGTAAAGATCACATTTTAATTGGCCACAAGCGGTCATGCAAAAGCGACCTAGAGTTTACAAATCACTTCAAATGGTAGTGATTGTATATCTCTAGTGAAGACTCTTAATAAACGACAAAAGCTATGGCCAAAAGGAACCGCAAGAGTTTCAATATCACTTAAAAAGCTGTCAAAAAGTAGGCTTTACAAAGTAGTTATCCTTGCGACTTTCGCCTAGAAAATATAACATAGCCGACTTTTGGACAATTTTATAAGTGATTTCTTTCTAGATAACTCTGTGGTAAAATCAGCATAAGCAGAAGCTTAGTCACCACATTAGCAAAAAAAAATAATAATAAAACTAATAACAAATAAAAAGATAAAAAAAAAAACCCACCCTTTTCACAACCGGTAGGTGGCGCTGCACATGCGGACAATAATTTTCTTTTTGAAAAAATATATCGATCAGCAAATTTTACAAAATTGAAAATCAAAAAAAAAGAAGAGGATTAATGCAAATTGTATCCTATCCGCCAAAAAAAAATTAATAATGCAGCAAAAAGAAAAAAAAAAAAACAACAACAAAAAATTGGTCTATTTCAGCTTAAGTGGCACATACTTTTGTAGAAACAGAAAATATCTTGCAAGGCAAAATATAACGAGATACGACAGCAAACATAATTCTGTTTTTTCGTGGTTTCTTGTCATAATTAAACGTGCGGTTTCCCGGCGAGTTTCAAGTATGTATGAATGGGCTTTATTAAATCAAGAATAGCAAGAAACATGAAAAAACTGTGCAAAAATGGAAACTTTTTCTTGACAAGCAACAAAAAAAAAAACAGGCTCAGAACACAAAGAACAAAAAGCAAACTAAAAGCATTGCAAATTGCTCCACACAATTGCAATTTTTACAATCGTTTTTATGCTGGCGCGCTTTTTAATGAAATTCGATTTCATGTCGCCAACGGTCCAGCTTAAATGCTCAAATATTAAACATTAACAATATTGGATACATTTAAATAGTTTCCCTCTTTGACTTACATTTCTTTGTGATAGTCTTGTATTTGATTATTTTGTAAAGACCTTCCATTATTGTAGGAATATATAGTTTTTCCCTAACCAACTATAAATGCAATGTGAGAGCTTTTTGTGGAATTTGCACCTTTACGCTGCTCGTTTGGCTTTTGCTAAACTACGTTATAGTAAAAAACATAATTGTCTAGCGCCGTAACTAAGAACCATTTTTAAGGCGCTTTTATCCAAAAAAAACATTAATATTTTACACTTCTAAATGTCGTGTGGTTAAAGAATATCGAAAACACAGCACTACAATTCACTAAAACAGAACGGAAGGTACAAACAAGAAAAGATCATTGATATGTATCAGGTCAGCCCGATTTCTAGGTTTCTCATATTGCAAAACTAATATATATTCTATGAAAAAAATGTATGAGCTTAGTTGGTAAAAAAAACCTTCAACTACCGTGAAATATATGGGACAAACAAACAAAACTTGTAACTTTTTTAGCCCTGTAAATCACATAGGTTGAAACACTTGAATCCAGAGAAATAGAAAACGTTTTCAAGAAGGCATACAATTGGTCTGATCTGAGGTTAACTGCAAAAGACACGCAACACAACACGCATAATATTCTATATTAAGAACTTATCAATGTATCAAGCGACCGCATAAAGCAAAATCAGAGAAAATCGCATCTATTAATATCAATTAAAATCTCTGAGAACATGGTAGAATGGTAAATGTTACCTCCACACCCCCAAAGTATAATGAGCTTAGCCAAAGCCTGCAATTCTGTCCTAAAGCTAAAAAAAATAAAATACCATGAAAATATGAATGCAGGAAAATTCTTAGCGGCTACCAACATATCACAAACTAAGACAAATTAAACAGGCTACGGATATAAAAGGTTCTCTAGCAGAGGAATAATTTACATATTATAATTAATTAAAAAAGACAATGAGCATAATTTAATAGTTTGTAATTACAGTTCTTAATTTTTCTTTTAATGAAACTCTTACTTGTTTTCCATATCTATTTCTGATTGGATTTTTTGGTTTTGAATAAAAGGATTTAATTTGTATATTTAATTTTTATTGAATGCAAAAGAGAACAAAGAACAGGCCACATTTTTTTTGGCTGTATGCAAGCCAAGCATCAGCAACACAAAGTCAACCAAAAAAAAAAAAATGAAATAAGTGAACACACTAAGCCACAACAAACTCCCTAATCCACCCACATGCTCCCCACGTCAAACAATCTAAAAATATGGAAAACGCAGTCAGAAAACAAGGAATTGAATTGCCCCAAATGAAAAGACGTTGGTCGTATTTTGTTGAAGAAAAATAAGTTGACTTCTTTGACCAGTAAATAGTTGGACAAACTTGTTCGGAAGTCCGACTAAATGGAAATGCTAATAAATGAATACTAGTGAACGGAACAACGAATTGTAAATGACCTAAGGTGGAACTTTGAATGCAAGTGAAACGCTCACAAATGACATGACACACTAAGATCCAAGTCCCGTTTGTCGATTTTGTTCCAACCTATACTTAGGTTTTAACTTTAACTAGTGAGCAATGTTGTATAATTTACTTTTTATAATAATATTTTTAGGTAGACATAATTTTTAAAATTCTTTTAAAACCTTTCTTACGTGTTGAAAAGTCTATTTGAAAATCTTGTAATATGGAGTTTTAGTTAATTATTTTTTAGTTTAGGCGATACCCAACTATAACTAAGTTTATGTAACAAGTGTCTCAAAACGTGCAGAGATCTAAAGGCTCTCAAAATTGAATGGACTAAATGAGACTTAAAGCGGTCTCCAAATCGAATGACATAAAGCTGGTTCGAGCGAGGGAATCCAAAGACCTTAAAACACACAGACTTGGCACACTCAACGGATAGAATCACTTCGGAACTCAACCCACTACCTACTACTTCAAAATCGAGACTGATTTTACTGCTCCCCCACACACAGCACACAAAACCAAACATACATATATGTTACATCTAAAAATCAGAAAAAAAAAACCTTAAAACAACATAAATTTCCATTTCCCCAAACCATTTCGCATTGCACCACTCAAACGATAATTTAAGATTTACAAAATATATAACGTATCGTTTGGATAGCGTTTTATATGAAAACTACTTAAATACAAATATATCTTATATGGATTATATACCCCTATTATACATATATGTATACAAAATATATATACGATGAAATATTTACACACACGTTTTACTCTGTGCCATTTGGGTGCGCTAATAAGTTAAGTTGAACCAAACTTTATACGAATTTCGGACAAGTTCAGCGGCATTTTAATGGGAAACCATTCGACTAATGGTTAACTTGTTCTTATATATATTATTTAAGTGTGATACGCGAACGGAGGTTTAGTTAAAGAGAAGAACTTTCCTGCTTTTTATAGTTTGACCGCCCGAGAAAAACCTATCTCCCATTTTCACTCCGTTCGAATCAAATCAAAAGCAGGAGAAAAACATTACAACTTTTTCCCAACAGACGAGGATTCACTTTTTTGACTTACAAAATTGTTTACAAATCAAAAGATACTGTAGTTGATTCTATTTTACACGAATGTACACGATAAATACGAGTTGTTAATGTACGTTAAACATTTATTAATATTTATGAATGTGTTGCTGTGTCCGAGGACTCTAGTCTTTAATGTATACATATATATATGTATATATATATATATCTACCTACATTGAACGACAATTTGCTCTTCTCCCGAATCCTTTTCCAGTGATTTAAAAGTTTTCGAGCAAAGCAATTGAATTAGGTAAGCAAAGGCAATGATGGTTCCACGTGGAAAAACATTTAGCAGCCACACTTAAGTACGCATGCATAAATGCATTTGTAATTCAGATTTGATTTGAGAAACCTTCATTCAATCAAATTGAATGGACACACTTTTAACCATAACAAAATATTTTACTCTTTGTGTACAATTTAATTACAGCTTATATCTGCAATAAATCCGCAAAGTCTTTCAATGGGTATGTGGTATGGGGTATGGGGTATGGGGTATGTGGTATGGGGTATGGCAGGTGGCAACTTTCTTTTGCAGGCTGGCCAAGGATTCAGGGGAAATTCATCACGCCTCGCCACATATCTGCTACGCATAGTTTCCAATTAAAACTTATTCCATACCGGAATTTGAGAAATGGTCCCGGCACTTAATCAACGCAACGCAGCTCCGCCACGACCTCCAAAAATGTTGTTTTCTGTGGCTAAGTCGGGATTCCTGTGTTCGAAGGCCTCGAAAGGACGAAAGTGACCCCCCATAAATGACTAATCAAAATGCCAGAGATGCCGAGAATGCCGGAGAAAAACGAAAAAAAAAAACTAAAGCGAAGAAGATGGCCTGGCCGTAACATTAATTATGCTGCGTCGATGGTTGCCCTCTTTCAAAGACACTTTAAGTATTGGAAACGGAAGTAAAAAACGCCAAAGTTACAACAAAGGTAAGTTTATAGGTGCACGGTAGGAGTACATTTACTTTTAATTAAGTCAAAGATAATTGATAGGTATAGACAAAGGTCATTATGAGCTTACGATAAATTTGTAGTTTTAAGAGTTTTTAAGAGATTTCAAAAGGTCAGCAAGTCATCTGTTTCTGTTACGCTAAAATTATTTGATAACTGCTTGGTGACCTTTTATCCATGGAGTTTAACCAGAAACAAATGTAAGCCTTACTGTCGCAAACACAACTGGTTCTAAAATGAAATGTTTTCTTTTGTTTAATTTGTGGTGAAAGAAAGTTCTGACCAAGATAAGCTTTTATTTGTTTACTTTTTATTTATGTGACGGCATACTCACAACTGTAGCACAGTTCATATATAGAAGATTATTTGCCAAGTTTATCTTTGTTGATAGATTGTCCAACAGCTAAAGGCATACTTTTTGGCCTTTATAAATTCATATAGAAAATCTACATTTTGTTGTATTTAAATCTCAAACGAAACTTAACAAATAAAATACATAAAAAAGACTTGAAAAACTTTACAAGTAACGTGGGAGTGTTAACTTAGGTTTTGTTTAACGAAAACTCAAGTTTTCACTTAAATAACTTATTCCAATAGCATTCTTTCGGGCTGACAAATAATTGAGCTCTGCTCTCTGATCCAAATACCTCTTTGAAAGTACATTTCTATACTATTGGTTATTGACTTTCTGAACCAGTTAAAACCATCTGTTTACTAATTAATTTATTAGGCTTATTAAAACA
Organism: Drosophila elegans; assembly: GCF_018152505.1. Lineage (NCBI taxonomy): Eukaryota > Metazoa > Arthropoda > Insecta > Diptera > Drosophilidae > Drosophila > Drosophila elegans. The sequence goes on along the minus strand of NW_024545513.1, from coordinate 10,217,575 downwards.
TTTAATTTTGTCATTGATGTCAAGACTCGCACATTCACTATTAATTGTATAAAAACTCAATCTCTTAAACGGGTAATACTGTACTATGTAAACTGAGAGAAGAGAATTTGAAATCAAGAAAAGAGCGACGATCGTATGGCACGCCTTAAAAAAAGTCACTATCTACACAGAAAAATTTAGATAAGAGTGTATTTCCAAGCTACATTATAATTATCAGATATTATAAATCAATAGTAAACATTATCACGAATCTGTATTAAAGCGTATAATAAAATTGATGTTTATTTTTTTAAGTTTTTTATTATTTCTAATATATAATTAATCAAAACTTAATCTTTTTTTTTTGAGTGATTAACAATGTAAACAACGAGAACGTAAGTTTCGCAAATTCAGCACAAACTTTGTGTGTTTACATAGACGTAGAAATAATAAAACTAAAAGATAGTATTTTGATCTGCTTTTAGTTAAGAGTAACATTTTACTCTCAAGATAGTGGCAATGATTAATTTAGTGTATATAACAAAAGTGGCAACTTAATTGTTTTTATTATGGTTACTTGTTAAGCTTTAATATATATTATTTTTTTTTTTTTGTAAGACAATATTGATTCGATATCTAAATAATGAATTATTTGTCTGTAATCTTTTAAATAATACTTTTAAACGTTCAAATGTAAAACTTAAATTACTTTTTTTGGTTGTCATACATATGAATATATTTTTTTTTAAATGTAGTGCTTATTTTTTAATACTTTGGTGGCACCCACAATTTTTTGCTGCGCCCCTGGCCACTTTATATATATATATATCAGCTGGAGGTAATGGGAAGATGGCGTTGGCAGCGACGTCGACTGCGTCGCAGAACCGAACCGAACCAACGTCGATCTGGATGTCGGTTTCCAAGAGCATTTTCCATTTGGCGTTTCCAGTGTGAAGACCAATTTAAGTTTTTCGTACCGATATTCGTCGGTTAGTGATACTTTTTTTTGCTGTGCCCAATTCAAAGATTTCGCTAAAAAGTGTTCATAAAATAAACTATAACGTTCTATTCGATCGGTATGTATTTCGGCCACTAATCTTGACACAATCGCACTGTTTGTTTTGCCGACAAAAAGAACGATCAAACGAAACCCAATTTAAGCATAAGCAGCTCTAGTTCTGAACTTGTTTTTTTCGAATTTCGCCATTTGCATATTTATATACCACCTATAATGAAAACATATTCAAAAACTTGCCGGACCATAAAACCAAACTGATAATGGGATGAGGAAATCGTTGGCGGGGAGGGGAATGTGGGAGGGGGGAGGGAGAGGGCTGCTACTCACATCAACTATTATGTCAAATAGAATACGAAATTCTAATCAGCGATTCGGTGTGCGAAGAGAGAGAATGAGAAGGCGCGAGGTGAAGAGCGAGAGAGCGCGTGTTACAAATTATCAATTGAATTGAATTCGATTGAAACGCATATATGTAAGGCGAAGGTCTGTGAATTAACGGTCTACGTTTGTGATTAAATTAGTTGAAACAATTTTTAACAATTGCCTAACTGACTTCGAATGTGAAGCTGCTAATATAAGAAACTGTTTGTTAACGTAAACTACCATAAATATTCAGACAACGAAGCAAATTACAACGAATTACAACATTTAATAAAGCAGTAGCAATGTAATGTAGCAATTCAATCAATCCAATTCAATTCAATTTACTTTTATTAAAAAATTTGCTTTAAACATAAAATCATTAATAATAAGATATTAATAAAGTAAATAAATAAAAGACTACAGTAAAAAACTATTTTTAAATCAATTTAATTTTTCAGAAAATAATTTTGTTTCTGTATATGTGAAATATAAGAACAAATAAAATCAAATTTTGCTTGCGAAATCAAGGAAAAGTTTACAATCTGAACTGATAATTTTAGAAGCTCTTCGACTTGAAATTTGTTGTTTAAAGAAATTCAGAAATATGTGTGTCTACTTTTTAGCCAATTATCGCTGAGAATAACAAAACAGGCCCCCATGATCGTGACCTTCACCCGTCGTCGTCGTGGTCTTTAATCTCCCGCCCCATTTAATGTGGCCCGAAACTATTTGGCAGAGCAATTAAAAAATACAAAAATGGACAAGAAACCGGGGTGGTGCCACAATGTGTTCAAACCATAATCATAATCTCCACTGGCCGTCGCAACCTTGAGTGATAAATGATAAGCGCCCTTATAGATGATAAGATTTATGGTGCCATACGTGCACATAGATACAGCGTCTTTTCGGGATCGGTTCGAGTGGGGCACCGATAAGACCGGCAGTCGCGATTAGAATGGATTAGAATCCATCTATGGTGCGATAGGGAATTTTTTGTTGGGAACTACGCACGTGGCGCCCATTTAAGAGCCGTATCTCCGTATCTTATTTCTTTCAGGAGATAAACAGTTGCCATCAAGATGAGTCCGCCCCAACTGCTGAGCAAGGACTCACCCGACATTGAGGTAGGTTCAATCCGTACACTGCAAAAAAAAAATTAGCGCATTTCTTGAAACTCCATTTTCGAATTTTACGCTTTCACTTTTGATTACTTTTTTTTTAAATAAAAGAAAGTGTTGATCGTGTCTAATATTAAGTTTTTACTTTACTTTTGTATTCTGTTGTTATCTCTCTGCTCCATCAATAAATAATTTTATAAAGTTAGTTGATATGTTTAGATAAGATAAGATTATAATAATATTTTGTTATTCAATTTCAAGAGTAAATAAAAATAACAGTTCCAGTATTTGATTACCCAACCACATTATTGTAAAACTGCGATAATTTTCATGTCTGATATAAACATACTTATAATAAATACTTAATAAATGTTGTGACTGCTTGGGACCTGCTATCGCTAACAATAGAATTAGGGCTCATCTATAGGGATTAATCATAAAATTGAGCTTACTTTGTTTTTATGTATGTACTACAACATATGATATCTTACTCCCAGGACCTGCTATCGCTGAATCCGCGCGTGAAGACGCAGTGCTCGGTGGTGCCCACCAAGCAGACGAAGGAGAACAAGAAGCACTGGAAACGGAATGCGGACCACGCCGCTCCGCCATGCACCACGCTGGCCAACGATTTTTCGGACATCAAGCACACGACGTTGTCGGAGCGCGGAGCGCTGGAGGAGGCTGCCCGGTGCCTGAAGTGCGCGGATGCGCCGTGCCAGAAGTCCTGTCCCACGCAGCTGGACATCAAGAGCTTCATCACGAGCATTGCGAACAAGAACTTCTATGGGGCCGCCAAGGCGATCTTCTCGGACAATCCCCTGGGTCTGACCTGCGGCATGGTCTGCCCGACCAGTGATCTCTGCGTGGGTGGCTGCAATCTGCAGGCCTCGGAGGCGGGTCCCATCAACATCGGCGGGCTGCAGCAGTTCGCCACCGAGGTGTTCAAGAAGATGGGCGTAAGGCAGCGGAGAACGCCCCAGGCGGAGGCCAATCCACTGGCTGGAAAGATCGCCTTGGTGGGCGGCGGTCCGGCCTCGCTGTCCTGTGCCACCTTTCTGGCCCGTCTGGGCTACCGCGACGTGACCATCTACGAGCGAAGGAGCTATCTGGGTGGGCTGAGTGCCGCCGAGATACCGCAGTACCGCCTGCCCATCGATGCGGTCAATTTCGAGATCGATCTGGTCAAGAATCTGGGCGTGCGTATTGAGACGGGTCGCTCGCTGGGCAGTAAGGATCTGACCGTCCAGGGACTGCTCTCCGCTGGCCACGATGCCGTCTTCGTGGGCATTGGCCTGCCCGAGCCCAAGTTGAACCCAATTTTCGCCGGACTGGAGCCCGCGAATGGCTTCTATACGTCCAAGAACTTCCTGCCCCTGGTGTCGGATGGCTCGAAGCCGGGTTTGTGTGCCTGCAAGGCGGCTGCTGGATTGCCCAAGCTCCATGGCAATGTCATCGTTTTGGGAGCCGGAGATACGGCCTTCGATTGTGCCACCTCGGCGCTCAGATGTGGTGCCCGCCGCGTGTTCGTGGTGTTCCGCAAGGGATCCTCCGGCATTCGTGCCGTTCCCGAGGAAGTGGAACTGGCCCGCGACGAGCGGTGCGAACTGTTGCCCTACCTCAGTCCACGCAAGGTGATCGTCAAGGAGGGCCTGATCACGGCCATGGAGTTCTGCCGCACCGAGCAGAACGAGAAGGACGAATGGGTGGAGGATGAGGAGCAGACGCAACGTTTGAAGGCGAACTTTGTGATTTCCGCCTTTGGATCCGGCTTGCAGGACCAAGATGTGCGCGAGGCTCTGGCTCCGCTGCAATTCCGCGGTGAATTGCCAGTGGTCGATCGGGTGACCATGCAGAGCAGCGTGAAGCAGGTGTTCCTGGGTGGAGATCTGGCCGGAGTGGCCAATACCACAGTGGAATCGGTCAACGATGGCAAGGTGGCCGCCTGGAGCATTCACTGCCAACTGCAGGGTCTGCCATTGAACACGCCAGCCGCCCTGCCACTCTTCTACACGGACATCGATGCCGTCGACATCTCCGTAGAGATGTGCGGCATCAAGTTCGAGAATCCCTTTGGCCTGGCCTCGGCCCCGCCCACCACCAGCACGGCCATGATTCGGCGCGCCTTCGAGCAGGGCTGGGGCTATGTGGTCACCAAGACGTTTGGCCTGGACAAGGATCTGGTCACGAATGTCTCGCCACGCATCGTCAGGGGCACCACATCCGGCTACAAGTACGGACCGCAGCAGGGCTGCTTCCTCAACATCGAGCTCATCTCGGAGAAGCGGGCCGAGTACTGGCTGAAATCGATTGGCGAGCTCAAGCGCGACTTCCCCGAGAAGATCGTGATAGCCAGCATTATGTGCAGCTACAACGAGGACGATTGGACGGAGCTGGCCACCAAGGCGGAGCAGTCCGGGGCGGATGCCCTCGAGCTGAATCTCTCGTGTCCGCACGGCATGGGCGAGCGTGGAATGGGCCTGGCCTGTGGCCAGGATCCCCAGCTCGTGGAGCAGATATCGCGCTGGGTGCGACGGGCCGTCAAGCTGCCCTTCTTCATCAAGCTGACGCCCAACATTACGGATATCGTCTCCATTGCCGAGGCGGCCAAGAGGGGCGGTGCCGATGGCGGATCGGCCATCAACACGGTCCAGGGACTGATGGGTCTGAAGGCGGACTCGACCGCCTGGCCGGCGATTGGCAAGGAGCAGCGCACCACCTACGGCGGCGTCTCTGGCAATGCCACTCGGCCCATGGCTTTGAAGGCCATCTCGGATATTGCGAGAAGAGTGCCGGGATTCCCCATTCTCGGCATTGGCGGCATCGATTCCGGCGAGGTGGCCCTGCAGTTCATCCAGGCCGGAGCCACCGTTCTGCAGATCTGCTCGTCCGTCCAGAACCAGGACTTCACCGTCATCGAGGACTACTGCACGGCGCTGAAGGCCCTGCTCTACCTGAAGGCCAATCCGCCGCCAGTGGATGGCCACTTCTGGGACGGCCAGTCGCCGCCAACACCAGTTCACCAGAAGGGCAAGCCGGTGGTCCGGCTGACCGGCGAGGGCAACGCCACGCTGGGATTCTTCGGCCCCTATCAACGCCAAAGGGACATCAAGCTGGCCGACATGCGCCGCCAGCAGGGACCTCTCTGGGATGCGGAGCAGGCGAACAGCACTCCGCCGGCGGCAGATGGAGCCCCCAGGCCAGCGCCCAGGATCAAGGATGTCATCGGCGCGGCGCTGGACAAGATCGGATCGTACAACAAGCTGGACAACAAGCAGCAGAAGGTGGCGCTCATCGACGATGTGAGTTAAACGTTGCAAGTTGCATTGCAATTTTATTGGGACAACTTTCTTATCGTCCATTGCGGGTTTCTAATCATTTTAAATATTTAATTTTTCTATTTCGGAATAGATTTTAATACGTAAAATATTTAAATTAAATTTAAAGCACTTTAAACTTAAATATAATGCAGATAAAATGGACCCAATTCCTATTATTATTATTATTATTAGGATTTCTCTTTTATTCCGAATTTTGTAAGTCTTTAAATATTGAAGGAATTAACTTTAAGAAAACATATTTACTCATTTTCTAAAATATTCATTTGGATTATTTTCAACTGGAATTTTTTAATAATGCGTTGCAATTTTGTATTAATATATTTTGTAGAAAATATTTTTGATAAATTATCGTTTAAAGAATGTACAACTTGTATCTTTTATGAGAAATATTCTCACAATTCTTTTCGGTCATCATCATTAAACATTTGAATTATAATCAATATATATTCTTGCAGGACATGTGCATCAACTGCGGAAAGTGCTACATGACGTGTGCCGATTCCGGTTACCAGGCCATCGAGTTCGACAAGGACACGCACATTCCGCACGTGAACGACGACTGCACGGGCTGCACACTCTGCGTCTCCGTCTGTCCCATCATCGACTGCATCACGTGGGTTTCCAATTGTATCCCTATCCACTCTCCAGTTACTCATTTGCATCCTTTTTATCTGCATTTTTTAGCATGGTGCCGAAGAAGATTCCGCACGTGATCAAGCGGGGAGTTGAGGAGAAGACCTTCTACACCCATGCCCTCAGCCAGTGCCAGTAAGGGCCCCTTCTAGTTCTACGCGTAATTGATATTAACCCAATCTATATAATTCAATTAAATACAATACACATTTCAAAAGCAAACAAAAATGTGTGAAATACGTGGGGTTTGTGAAGTTGTTTATGGTTGGTTAGAAATATAGAAAAAGGTATAAATAATCAATATTGGAGAACGGAAGCTGGAATCTAGTTCCATCTTGTAGTTGACCACGGTGTCCACCCTGTGGAGTCCACTTTTGGGAAGTGCAATTCCAACTATTCCAATTAAACCTTGTTTTGAATCAATTGGTTCTTTAAGAAGCAAATTAACGTTTGAATTGCAAATTCAAATGTACCAGACCGTTCGATAACTTTCTGCCGAACCGGGAAAATATCGACATATTCCGTTTGGGGGCTTTTGGCATCGTTATCGATAGTCCCCTATCGATACTATCAGATTGAATCAGCTGTGCCACCAAAAAAAAGTTTCGTAAAAACTGCGTAGAAAAAGCAGCCGTTTGGATCGAATTGAAATGAAATCTAGTCTGCCGGATCTTATAATTAGCTTGTAGCAAACAACCATACAAAATTCCTCGTAACATTCTAACGGGCATAGGAGACCCAGAGCCCACAGAGTCCAAACAGAGCGGATCTCCTCCAGCCGCCAGCGAAAGTGAGTTACCTTGGGATTCGGATCGGAAATAGCATCGATTGCCAGCGGATTCTACGCATTTGAATAGAAGCCTTGTGATATAATAATGTCGCGCTCTCTGAGTCGCGTACTGATCAATGGGTCGACCTATCGACTTCGCGATCTCCTCAGCGGCCAGCCCACCACTCAGTCCAGATCCACCATCATTATCCCAGTGGCCAACTACTCCAAGCGCAATGGACCGCCCTCGGATGCGGGCGAGTCGTTTAAAACGGTCTCCAAGTCGCGTAACCTCGATGGCGACGATGAGCTCAACAGCCTGGAGAGCGAACCCAATTGGGAGCTGACGTCGGCCAGGAGCCATCGCTTCTACCTGCCCAATGCCACCGGACCCGCCTGGCAGGGCGAAAACACCACCATCGGCCTGCTGACCCCGCTCGACCAGCTGGTCAACTTCCTCAAGGAGGCCAATGCGGACAAGGCGCGCCTGGAGTTCGCCTGCTGCCAGTGCCCCCAGCTCCTCCGCGAGTCGCTCGTGGAGCTCTTCCCCGTGCGCGTCGTTGCGCAGCGGGACACAGCCATCACCATGCTTGTCCTGAGCTACGAGGGCGACATCGAAATGGGCGCCGCCAAGGTGAGCATGCAGTCTGATGATCCAGAGACCCGAGTTAAGCCGGATGCGGGTACCATTTATGTGGCCACTTCATACCCTAGTTGGATGATGTCTGCAGTCTAGTCAGGCATTAGAGATTCGTGGTAATTCAAAGACCCATGTTTAGTAGCATTTATGTGGCCACTTTGAACTGGGAATGGAAGAGGCAGTCGGGAAGCTCATACCCAAATGCATTCACATTATTCGGTCAAGTCTTTGAAGTATCCGCGTAAAGTATTAATCACTTATTGCCCTTGATCGTATGAGCGTATAAATTTAAACCAGTTTTAAAAGCTATGTGACTGACCTTCCCAGTGCAGTTTAGGTGCGATATGACAAATGCCAGTTGGGCTATTATAATTTAGCAATCTAAGTAGGATTTTATGAAGATTCCTACAAGATTACAACAAAGCTAGAAATATGAGTTTTAAAGCACTTTATTTTCAAAGAAAAACTATATATAGTAAAGCATATAATACAGCAAAAACAAGTGTCAAATGGGTTATAACAAAATGCAGTGTATGTATCATGTATATTTTAGAAGATATTTTGACATTTTCGAACTTAAACAATAATTTGCAATATTACAATTACAGTAGATTAGATTTTTTCTATTATTTATGTACAATAGAGTTGGGGAAGATCAATTTAGAAAAGTTATAGTTTAAGAAATACAACTGCGCTCGTCTGGTTTAATTATAAAATTCACTTTGCAAGCATATCAGTATAATTAGGAAACAATATAAGTGTCTAGACCACCGAAACTAATGACAACTCCATTTTCAGTTTGTGCTGGCTGCGCGGGACATGTGCGATCGCCTGCTGTCGCTGGGCTACTGGGCCGACTTCCTCAATCCGTTCAGCGGACGACCCTTCTTCATGCCGAGTCGGGACGGGTCCAGACTGTACAAGCAGGACCACCGCTTCCGTGGGCTGAACATGCGACTGTCACAGCAGAACCACTGCACCGTGATTGCCGCCGAGGAGAACGATCGCACACACTTCTCGGGCACCATCTACTGCACGGCACCGAATCAGTACGACCAGCTGGTGGAGCTGCTGGTGCCGCCACAGTCGCGATCGCCCAATGTGCCCCAATGACATGGATGAGGGCATCCGAGCTGGAATTGCAGACGCAGACGCAGCCGCAGACGATGTAGTTAAAGCCTTTTAGTGATGATGACTGTGTTAACTGTTTAGGTTTTCTGTTCCGACACTGTATATAGCCGCGACAAATGCTTGTGTGTGTGTGTTATATATGCTGCGAAATATAATCGATAAGAATGTTGAGAACGCTGAGTTGAGTCCTAGGCCACGGCCATCTGGTTGCAGTGCCGCTCGATCTCCTTCAGCCGGTTGATCAGCGACTGCAGCTCCTCGGCATTGCAGACGAACTCCACGATGGTCACGCGCTCGCCACTGCTGGGCCGGAAGTTGCCCAGGTTGATGTGGAAGTTGGCCACGCCCGTGCTGCAGTCGGAGGTGGAGGACTTGACGTCGCACACGATGCGCCACTGGATGTCGGTGATGTGTGGAAAGCTGTGGCCCAGCTGCAGCTGTCGGAGCACCAGCTCCTTGCGGCTGTCCTCATACACGCGGCTCAGCTCGTCCACGGCGCCGGCGTCCAGGCCCAGTTGCTCCAGTTGCTGGCGCAGGTGGAGGCCATCCCAGCCGTGCTTGGTGGCCAGGGCATAGAGGGTGACCACGGCATACTCGCTTTGTTTGGCGCAGGCCGCATTGCTGGCATAGATCTCGGGCACGGGGGCAATGGCTATGGGATGGGATAAGGACAAGTGTGAGTTACATCAAGGGAAGCAGCCCATCCTGGCACTCACTGGCATCCGGATGGAGCGTCAGTTTCAGCGAGTTTGCGATGAGCAGCTTGGTCAGTGGGGGCGAGATGATGGCTCCCAGGTTCCTGAGACCAGCCACCACGGTGGCAGAGAGCAGGCCCGTGGTTTCGGTGTTGTCTGCCTCTAAGGCGGGGGACTTTCCCGGCGACGTGGCCATGTCGAGCAGCCTATATCCTGTGCGGATCCTTTGAATTCAAGCCTATATCGATGGGGATTATTAAATTGACCCGGTTGTAAACAAGTAACGCGCCTAACAGCACGCTTATCGCACTTAACAGCACAGTTTAACAGAGTCTGTACCTGTAAAGTACAGTGCACTCCCTCTTCAGTGATCAAATCTAAACTAATTAAAAGTATCCTGAAAAGATAAATATGTCTGTGTTTATGATCATATTTAGAAATTGCTCTGTATACAACTGTGATGATTTGCTATTACTTAAAATGTCTGCGTAAATATTTTTCGTGTCCAAACTTTAAGGTTTTATACATACATACATATCCGTTTGAACCGTTTACAGAGCGGCAACTTAACAGCGGACTGGGCAAACCTAACAGAATTCAACCGGAACCAGTAATAAATATAAAATTGTTGACTATCGCTTTTATTAGTTAAAATTGCATTATATACAAATCTAGGGCTAGCTGTTACACCCTGTAGAAGCACTCCTGTGCCCGGGGCTCACAATTGTCGTACGGTTTGAGCATGGCGTCCGCGTGGGCCACATTGCCGCCGCCGGCATCGATCTCGTCCAGCTCCGAGGCGGGCACACAGGCGCACTGGAAGTTCTTGTTGCCGCGGCTGTAGAGCTTGCGTGGATGCCCGATCCAGGAGCGCTCCTTGCCGTCGCCGCTGGTGTTGGTGCACCAGACGCGGGTGCCCTGGGATTCGCTCCACTCGATGTTGCAGCCGGGATAGCGGGCGCGCAGCTCGTCCGCCTGCCGCTTGGCGTCCTGCGCCTGTTGCAGCAGCTCCAGGAACTTGTGGTGGTAGGTGGTCCGTTGACCCCGGTCATCGTAAAAGCGTCCGATCAGCCGGCCCTTGTAGATGTAGTCCTTCTCGTAGAAGTCCCGCCAGCCGACCAGGCCGAGCAGATCTTCTGGCTTTAGGGTGAGCACATCGTCGGCCGTTTCCGGATCGTAGCTATCGAAGTCGCCGGAAATGAAGGACACCGAGGCATCGCGTCCCACGAAGAAGTTGTAGCTGCAGCCGGATCCGTAGTGCTTGATGCCGCGGCTCACATCGAATACGGATCCGAGGAGGGCCAGGTAGAGCGGACGACCCTCCTGCTCGCCATTGAATTGCGCCAGTTCAGCCGGCGTGAAGAGCGTGCCGACTTCGTCATCGGCTTGGAAGGCCACCGGAATGCCACCTTGGTTCAGGTAGTCGTCCGTGTGCCGTCGCAGAAACTGCCGGATCTCTGTGTGGTAAAATCCGGCCAAAACGGCCGCCACAACGAAGAGAAACTGCAATTTGAACAGGTGTCGCAGCAGTCCGAACATCTTGCAATTTTCCTAGGCCGAACCAGGAACTAGTTCCACTTAGCCAGCAGGCCAGGCAGTGTGACCATGCCACTCAAAATGGCCGGGGAACCGGTTTTAAGTTTAAATTTAAAAGTTTATAGTCAATACGTTGAAATCATTGGAATATGCAGGCCTTTAAGACTGACTTTCACATCAAATAATTGTAATGCTTAAAATTTAAATAAAACATAAGTGTTAAAATTAAAAGAATGATGTCTTAATTTAACATAGCCATATAAAGTCCCTTGTATGCAATACTTTTAGAAATTCTCATATAGAAAATAAAGGAATCTACTTTTCCAACTTCTGTCTAGCAATGGACCTTTTCCAATAATATAATACTTGTATAACAGTTAACTTATTTAAATATATATCATTTAAAAAGTTAAAAAAAGGCTAGAACAAACAAATTCGAATATAAACTTCTAAAACAATAAAAAGAGATTAAATTTTCATAGAATATCCATAATCTTTATTTGCACAACAGAGGTTACCTAGCGACGGCGGGAGACGCAGGCGTCGATGTGGTTGCTGATCTCCTGGAGACCCTGGACCGCCTGCGAGGATGCAGAGTGGGTGCACACGTTGCCGTCGGCGAAGACGGCCGGAATGCGCTCGCTGGTGGACTTGCGGATGGTCTTGATGGAGGAGCGGGCACTGACCAGATAGACGGTGGTCTGCATGTAGAACTTGGCCATGCAGCTCTGCTTCAGGACGGAGTTCTTGTACGAGTTGCACTTGTTGTAGGTGCGTCCCAGGCTGTAGCCCCCGAAGACCAGCTGCTGGGTGGCCGCGTTCACATCGGAGGCGATCTCGGCGGATGTGTGGGCGGCGACCACACCGCAAGAGTGCAGATCCTCATGGGCGGCGTCCACGATGCGGGCGATCTCCTCATCCTCGGCGGCCACGCACTCGGGACTCTCCTGGCGACGTGACTCCACCTGGTCGAGGGCATCCTCCAGCTCGTGCTGCGGCTCCAGGACGATCTCCTCGTACTGATGGACCAAAGCCTCACCGGTGGACTTGCCAATGTCCGCCATCTCGTCCACCACACTGCGCACCTGGGCGTCCAGCTGGGCGGGAATACCCAGATCCAGGGGCTGCGTCCAACCACTGGCCACGAAAAGGGTCAGAATAATGACGACGGCGAACTTCATGATTGCTTCTACTGCTGATAACTGACTGCTACTGCTACTGAGGATTTGCACAAAATCGTATTTATAGCCGGGAATCCAGAAACCTATTATGGTATTATAGCAGACGGATTGTTTATCTGGATTGCTGGCCATAAATTTATGGCCGCCATTGTAAATCATTCACGTCTTAGTTTTATTAGTGAACTTTACATTCAGCTGCTATTCATAGAGTTCACCTTTTTGGATTTAGATTAAAATTGGTCAAGTCGCACGATCACACAAAAGAATATCATAAACATCATAACAAAGCGTCATACGGGAAAGAATGACTTCCAATATTGACACAAAGGCAATGAAATAAAAATACATTTAATATTGTAATTTAGTTTTTAACTTGAAGCGGAAAAATGTCTTATGTTCTGGAAATTTTGTTAAATCTTGTTTTGTATCAACAGATGTTTCTTAAACATTTATATACACTTCCCGTTTAGTTTAATAAAAATGTTGTATTCATTTTGCAATAGTTTTAATGAATTTGACTGCTAAAAAAATATATATAAACACAATCTGATCACAGGTGAAATAATATTTATATTTTAAAAAAATATGCACTACTATATTTTTTAAGTTTGTAGCGCAATCATGTTCCAAGTATATTTATGAGTTACAAACAATAGAATCACGTAAAAAACTTTTAGCAAACATTGTTTACTATTGTTGATTTAAAGGCTTTTAAAAGTCAACCAATTGTAATAATATTTTCTTCCCAAAATTTTGGGAATACCTAAAATAGGGTCATTCCCCGAATAACAATCACTTTATTAGGAATTCTCAACAAAAATAGTCAATCACATAAGCGCGTGTGAGTCTAATGTCTCAAGTGATCCCATAGATTGAATTGCCACTGTTTTCCCTGACTCCGCAATGGATTTTAATCGGGGGCATACGCGAAGCCATAAATTATATGACATTATCTTCTATAATTAAGGCATTATTTAGATCCGCCGATTAGGGCGATTTTGAAGTGGCGCATCCAGTAATACAAGTAGATGTTTCCTATCGCTCCACCTCCACGCACAGGAAAATATAATTTGCGACCTTATCAAAGACTCCCTCTCGTTTGCTTCTCATTTCTGCCTTTCTCTCTGGCCGATTGGAGAAAAGAAGGCAGACGGAAATTATTGCGATTAAAGTAAGACAAAGACACATAAGCCAAATAATGGGAAATAAACCAATTGGCCGATAAAACGACTCTTGAATACTTTAATTAACTGGGGTTACCGATATGGCTATTTGGGTTTTTTTTTGGCTTTGGGGTTGCGGCATGTGGGGCTTCCAATTCATATAAAAGGTTGATCCTCAGCGAGATTCCAGCAAAACCCAATCAACCATGAGGAGTATTATTCTAGTGTTGGCCTTTGCCCTGGCAGCTGTGAGTAAAATATAAGCTGGAATCTATTATTAACATTTGGAGTGATAAGAATAAACAAAAAAATAAATACAAAAAACCAATTAAGATAATTAATTATGATTTAATTACTTTTCTTTACCATTAAAAGATGACTATCATAACAAAAAAAAAAAAAATTAAAAAAAAGAGTAACCGGGCGTATGCGTGATATCCGTTGAAACCTCATTTTAGTTTTATTATCATTCCTTGTTATAGATTTTTTGTTCTAAGCTAACAATATATTTTATTTATAATGCTATCTATAACTATCGAATTTTGATTTAGTGCGAAAAACAATATATTGGCATTATTTAAATACAAATTGTTGGCCAACAGTGCGTATGATTAATGTGATTTAAGATATACTACTATTGGTTAAACTTTTACTAAATTAGGACAATTATGAATCCAAATTTATAAGATATGGTAATAAGCATTTTCTGAATTTTTAAGCACCTTCATTTATTTTAACTCAAGTTAGAAAAGAAAAAGTTATAAGTAGATCATTATATATTATATATTATACTATATTACTAATGTTCAATATTACACATGCGTAGATTTTAATTGTGTTTATTTGTTCCCTCCTGAAAACAGGTTTCAGCTGTGCCCCTGCAGGAGGGTCAAGATGCATCTCTGCAGGAATTGACCAAAGAATTTGGTCTGGACTTCGACCTGAACTTCGATCTGGACCTGGGATTCAATGTGGACCAGGAACTGACTGAGGACGGCACTGTGGAGATTGATGAGTTCGCCTTTGTGGACCGAATGGTGCATTTCCTCATCGCCGAGTCGAAGGTCCTGGCCTGGGACATTGTCCGGCTGACGGAGCGGCAGCTGCTCAAGATCTTCCTGTACCCGATGAGACAGTTGGAGCAGCTGGCCCAGGACATCGAGCGGAAGGCCCTGGACGCCGGCAATTGCGCAGTCAATGTGACGACCAATGTGGCCGAAGTGGTGGCCTCGTCCACACTGGATTTCCTGGGCTGCGGACGCGATGCCGCCCTCACCTCCATCAATCTATGCCTGGACACCAAGAAGTCGGTTCTGCAGCTGACCCTCGATGGCTACCAGATCATCAAGTTGCAGAGGAAATGCAAGTCCCATCCAGAGGGTGGATTTCTGCGAAAGACCTGCAAAACAAGGTTGTTCGCCAAGTGTATGCTATATATCGGCAATGGCCAGGCGTCGTTGCGCCACTTGATCGGACTGCGTAAAAGCGTTCCTGCCGTGGCCACCGATGCCACCTCCTGCACCACCACGGCCACCGCCAACGCCGTGTGGGGATTCGACGAGATCAGCGCCACCATCGACACCTGTGTCGATACCATGTTCAAGTGAAAACAATTTGTGAATAAATCTAACAACGCAGCCTGAACTAAAATAACAACTGGGGGTACTTTCAATAATAATTGTTGAATTATCCATGAATTCGCCATTACATTTCCAATTTAATGGCAGATAAACATATGTTATCTAATTTAATTTCATTTAAAAATCACGATGTAAAAATCCCTTATTAAGAATTTAAAAATTGGTCATACAATTTATTTTTTAAACTCGACCGATATATCCTAACTAATATATGCTATCCATAGTAATGAAATTGGTCGCCAGCTGCAAATACAGTCTTATATATTGTTGTGGGTCTTGTTTTGACCAAGTCACAAAAGAATAAACTCTGAAGATATCTGTTTTTGATTTAAATCTCAGGAAACCGAACAAAAAACTTTCATAAATTGATTTGTATTTTAAAATCCTGGGAAATAATGGTCAAAAGTTGAAATGTCATACACCGTTGAATTCGTAATAAAATTTCCAATCAAATGGCATTCACAGTTAAAATTTTTTCAGATTTTCGAATTTCGGCAAAAAATGATGATGTACCCCCTTACAAAAAAGTCCAAAATTTGGACAAAAATAAATTTGTCAAAAAACGTTTTTCAAAATTCGGTTTTTGCGTCAAGACAAAATAAATTATTTTCAATCGATCAGGTATGGATGGTATGGGTTGCCAGCTGTTCAAAATAGCAACTCTTTTGACTTTGGGTCTTATTTTGGTAAAGTTACAGCAAAAAGACTCTTCAGAACAAATTTTGTTTGAAAAATCGCCAAAAATCCCAAAAAACACATTAAAAACTTGGTTTTTGTGTCAAAACCCTGGGAAATAACGGTCTAATGTTGGAATGTCATACACCGTTGAATTCGTAATAAAATTTCCAATCAAATGGCATTCACAGTTAAAATTTTTTCAGATTTTCGAATTTCGGCAAAAAATGATGAAAAAAAAGTCAAAAATTTAGACAAAAATAAATTTGTCAAAAAACGTTTTTCAAAATTCGGTTTTTGCGTCAAGACAAAATAAATTGTTTTCAACCGAACAGGGATGGATGGTATAGGTTGCCAGCTGTTCAAAATAGCAACTCTTTTGACTATGGGTCTTATTTTGGCAAAGTTACAGCCAATAGACTCTTCAGAAATAATTTTGTTTGAAAAATCGCCAAAAACCCCAAAATACACATTTAAAACTTGGTTTTTGTGTCAAAACCCTGGGAAATAATGGTCTAAAGTTGGAATGTCATACACCGTTGAATTCGTCATAAAATTTCCAATCGAATGGCATTCACAGTTCAAAATGTTGAAAATCAACCAATTTCCGCAAAAAATGATGATGTACCCCCTTACAAAAAAGTCAGAAAATTGGACAAAAAATAAATTCTTCAAAAATCGTTTTTCAAAATTCGGTTTCTGTTCCAAACAAATATTTATTTATTTTAATCGATCGGGGATGGATAATATATGTGGCCAGCTGTTCAAAACAGAAACTCTTTTGGCTATGAGTCTTATTTTGGCAAAGTTACAACAAAAAGACTCTCAGGAAATAATTCTGTTTGAAATGTCTCCAAAAACCCAAAATACACATTTAAAACTTGGTTTTTGTGTCAAAACCCTGGGAAATAATGGTCTAAAGTTGGAATGTCATACACCGTTGAATTCGTCATAAAATTTCCAATCGAATGGCATTCACAGTTCAAAATGTTGAAAATCAACCAATTTCCGCAAAAAATGATGATGTACCCCCTTACAAAAAAGTCAGAAAATTGGACAAAAAATAAATTCTTCAAAAATCGTTTTTCAAAATTCGGTTTCTGTTCCAAACAAATATTTATTTATTTTAATCGATCGGGGATGGATAATATATGTGGCCAGCTGTTCAAAACAGAAACTCTTTTGGCTATGAGTCTTATTTTGACAAAGTTACAACAAAAAGACTGTTCAGAAATAATTTTTTTTGAAATGTCTCCAAAAACCCAAAATACACATTAAAAACTTGGTTTTTCTGTCAAAACCCTGGGAAATAATGGTCTAAAGTTGGAATGTCATACACCGTCGAATTCGTAATAAAATTTCCAATCGAATGGCATTCACAGATAAAATTTTTTCAGATTTTCAAATTTCTGCAAAAAATGATGATGTACCCCCTTACAAAAAAGTCAGAAAATTGGACATATCTTAATTTTTTAAAAACGCGCTTTTCAAAATTCGGTTTTTTCGTCAAAACTAAATTAATTGTTTTCAATCGATCAGGGATGGATTGTATGGGTTGCCAGCTGTTCAAAATAGCAACTCTTTTGACTTTGGCTCTTATTTTAGCAAAGTTACAACAAAAAGACTCTTAAGAAATAATTTTGTTTGAAAAATCTTCCGAAATCCCAAAAAAACATTAAAAACTTGGTTTTTGTGTCAAAACCCTGGGAAATAATGGTCAAATGCTGGAATGCCATACACCGTTGAATTCGTAATAAAATTTCCAATCAAATGGCATTCACAGTTTAAATTTTTTCAGATTTTCAAATTTCTGCAAAAAATGATGATGTACCCCCTTACAAAAAAGTCAGAAAATTGGACATATCTTAAATTTTTAAAAACGCGCTTTTCAAAATTCGGTTTTTTCGTCAAAACTAAATTAATTGTTTTCAATTGATCAGGGATGGATGGCATAGGTTACCAGCTGTTCAAAATAGCAAATCTTTTGACTTTGGGTCTTATTTTGGCAAAATTACAACAAAAATACTCTTCAGAAATAATTTTGTTTGAAAAATCGCCAAAAATCCCAAAATACACATTAAAAACTTGGTTTTTGTGTCAAAACCCTGGAAAATAATGGCCAAATGTTGGAATGTCATACACCGTTGAAGCGTCTTTTTGTTGTAACTTTGCCAAAAAAAAGGCCCATAGTCATAAGAGTTGCTGTTTTGAACAGCTGGCAACCTATACTATCTATCCCCGATCGATGTGAATTTTCAATCAGTAATCAGCAACTCTTATGACTACGGGTCTTTTTTTGGCAAAGTTACAACAAAAAGACTCTTAGCAAATAATAATAAAAAAAATTATGGGAACTTGTTTTAATATAATGAAATTAAATATTTCCAACTACCAATAAAACAATGATTTTGTTTGGTTTTTGAGTTATTACTTTTATTTAAATTTGGTTTCATTATCGTTCATCTTGTTCAAATACAATAAATAAACATTTAAACTATTTAGTGGTATGTATATATGTATATATATAAATCGTTTGCTTTTTTTTTTGTTAAATATTTTAAATAAGTGTATATATATTGTTTTTCATGGGTTTTTCTTCCACTGCTTCGCCATTTCTCCTCAACTTGCATCTATTTTATAATTTTTCTTCTCTTCGTACCAAAAATTTGCAATGTATTTTTTGGTTTGGTTTGAAAGAAACTTGGTTTGGTTTGTTATATAAGTAAATTGCTGTGTTCGGGCTTACGGTCGTCAAATACAAATATCGTCTATATATTTGTGTATATATCGTACTATACTTCATACGTTACATACTGCATGTAAGTAAAAGTAGCTTGTTACATAATTACTAATGTATAAATTGTTTTCTACTCAAGTATGATGCACATACAAATACAACTAGGTTTGCATGTGTTGGTATATCTGTATCTGTATCTGTATATGTATATGTATGTGTTGGTGTGTGTGGGTGTAGGTGTAGGTGTTAGTGTCAGCTGTACATATGTAGAATGTATGTACCTTTATCAATAATTAGTTAAACTGTAGCTAGTATATGTATTTGCCATATGTTGCTCAACATTTTCTTGTACCTCACATGTTTTACTTTCGCCTTTCAATATTTTATTGGAGTTTTTCATTTTCATTTTCATTTTCATTTGCAGTTTTCTGTTTTTTTTTCTCTGGTTCCTTTAATTATATATGTTTTTATTAGTCACAGATGTTTTTAGGCGCGCTTTTATGCTTTAATGAATTCAGCGTGTTGTATATTATTAATATTTCAATTCTTTATAGTAGAAAATAAAATATAAGTAAAAGGCAATTTTCTTAGTATTTCTCATTTTTTTGTTGGTTTTTTTTTCTGAAAAAATTTGTGCTTAATTTTGTAGAAATTTTGTTTGTTTGCCTGCATTTTATTCGTTTAAAACATAAAATGTTAAGATATTTGTTTAGTTTTAGTTTTAATTTTAATAATGTATAATATTTTAGTTCAATAAATTCGTTACGACACATGGACTAAGACACAGCAAAAAATATTCATGCTTAATTTAGATTCAGTTTTGTGTGTTTTCTTTTTTTGTTTTTTTTTTTATCCATCTCCCATTTAATTCGGTATAGTTGGTAGATCTTTAATTGTATTATTCACTTGTTATGGTTTCAATTGGATAATATTTTCTTCACATTTCGCGTCCTAAATGCGCTTGTAAATATTTTTCAATAATAAATGTTGAAACAGCTTAAGAACTCGTTTTTTTTTGTTGTTTTTTTTTTTTTTGCGAATATTTTTCAAGACACCTCCCTATACCTAATTATCTGCCAGCTTCCAAATATGTAGTTATTTTCGTATTTCCTTCATTTAAGGGCTAAACGATCAGCTTTTACGGTTACTGATAACATCCAATCGGTAATTTCTAGATAATTTCGTATTTTTGTATTCGCATTCGGGTTTCGGTTTTCGGTATTCGGTATTCGGTTTTGATATGTTCGCTTCAAATGCGTGTCATGAAAATACATTTGCTTTGCTGATTCTGCAATACAACTCCGTTTAAAAATATACAGTAGAACAAGGCTCTACATAAGTACATAGGTGTTTATCTATATAACTGTAGACTAAATTGGGCAAATATTTTATCATTGGGCGTTGTAATTCCGTTTTTGCGTTCGTTAGTGCAAAACTCTTTTCAACTTCGATTTCCATTATCCATCCGTATTTCAAAATCTACCATTCTTCCATTATTATTATTACAATAGTGTGGCCAAAGCTTATTGTCGGAAGCGTTATGCATTTTAGTTTTTCATTTATTCGGTTTTCTTGCATTTTGTTTTCTTTTCTTTTCATTTGTTTCGTTTCGTTTTGTTTTGTAAAAATATTTTCGTTACTCGTCGGTTTCGTGTTTGAACATTGAAAACAACGAAGGGGAAAGTACAACGCAAAATATAAAAGTTTTGAGTGTCTGTAAGGCTATATTTGTTAGCTATTTTGGGTTTATTTAGTGTTGATTTCATTTCCTCCATGTTTGCGTTATTATTTTCAAAAATTAATATTTCATTTTGGTCTTTGCTTATATTTATCACTAAAATTTATCATTGTTGTATATATTTTTTTCCGTCGATAAATGTATATAAATTGTTTTGTTCTGGTTTTCTTTTGTTTTGGCGTAACTTTGTGTGAGCTGGGGTTTTTGGCCCATTTTTTTTTATTTCGTAAAGAAAACGTTTCAAAAAATGTTTAACAAACAATTCAATAGGCTTTACACGAAAATGATGTGGCATTTACTTATTCGTTATATAAATCAATTGTAAAGTATATATATATATATATATATATATATATATATATATATATATATATTCATATATTACTCGCTTGTATGTTATGTTAGTTTGTTGTATAATTAAATATTGCATTTGGTTTCGTTGAACGTCTGGACAATTTTTCATCTTCGCCTTCGATTTTCTCTCCGACTTCGCATCTACTTAGTGACATAAAGTTACAACTAGATTAGTATATAGCTGTACGTATTTAAATATGAGTGTTTTTCCTTGTGTCGTGATTTCTGGCCCAAGAACTTTGGACTTCTCCGCGAACAAACCTAAATATTTGGCCTGCCCCGCTAAGTATGCTACAGAAATGTTCGAATAAACGAATAAGGATCGAATACGCACATCCGCCATATTCACTCCCCATTTATATTTATATTAATAATTATGTTTAGATTTATATCTAGTTCCTAAAAACCGTACACAATATGTTCTGCTCTTCTAGTTTTTTAGTTTTTACCGTTTCGACGAAAACCTTTCCTTGCTTTTTATATAATTTACAAAAATTTTGATTTCAGTACCTGATTGCAATGGGTTTTATCTTTTGGTTAAAAAAAATACAGACACTTGTAATTGTTGTTGTTGTTGTTCTTGCTTGCTTTAGACATAATTTGAAATACAATTCATATGTATACATATAGGTATATATTTTGTTCTAGTTTCATATTTAGGCCATAATTTGTGTTGGTTTGAATACGAAAACGCTTTCAAAAATTCTACAGGACATAACTCCCACGCTCTGTCGCTTGCTGTTGTAAACTTTAATATGTAAATACACACAATTAGCTATATTTATGTTAAATATTTTGTTTCCACTAAACTTACGCAATTTGAACCCAATGAGCAAAGTATCTAAGACATATCCATGTCCTGGAAAATTGTTTCGCATTCTGCACATATCCGTTTTTAGCACTACAATACAATTGGTTTCGGTTATTGTTGCTTGTAAATATAGTCGATATATGTGTATAATTATGATCATTGGTTACAAGTACAAGACATTAAAGGAGGGCACACGAATCGAATTCCTAACAATTGTATTTAGAGTGTCTACAGTTAATTGCGACCGAGTTGGCTGAGATCAAAATTAAAATTGAGGAATTGATCTAATTTGTAATCCCTTTTTTCGTTCACAACCATGTAAAGAAGTTGGAGGGAAAGCAAGAGGGCTGGTGTCCATAAAAAGCCGGTTGAAAACGTCGTCTACCTGTGTGCTACACTCGAAATAAAAGTCGCCCTGGATTCTATAAAATCGCCCATTAAATCATAAACATCTTCTAACTATAACCAAAAATGATGAATTTTGTATTTAAAAAAAAAAAACAAAAGGGTTCTAAGTTTTCAATTTAAAAACACAAAACTATAAATCAATAAATACTTAAATTTAAAAACCATTTGAAATATTAAGAAACCCTTTTCTAATTAAGTTCATAGTTATTTTTAGGGATAGTAAGTTTTTTTTAAATTTATATTCTAAAACGAGTGTGTAAAAAGCAAACTGAAACGATTTAAAAATTGTTCGGAAACCTACATAAT
Source organism: Drosophila elegans (assembly GCF_018152505.1). NCBI lineage: Eukaryota > Metazoa > Arthropoda > Insecta > Diptera > Drosophilidae > Drosophila > Drosophila elegans. Next base: position 10,195,339 of record NW_024545513.1, on the reverse strand, counting down.
TCCTCACTAAATCTTCTCTTTCTGTAATCCCTGAAAAAAGGAGGAAATTGGAAGAGTGGTCTTTATACTATTCGGATTTTTGGCAAGGATTCTAGATGTTTTCGTGAATAATACATACTAAATCTGTTGACTGATTTTTTTTAATTTGTTACTGATTCCGTTTGTTGTTCTGGCTAAAGTTATAACTCGATTCTGTCAATTGTTATTGCTTGTGTAATTGTTTCGTTCCTTTCGATTTCCTTTCTTTGTTTTGTGTAAAGTAAAAGAAAACTCAAGCTTTTGTTCTCAAGGTTCAGGTAATCAATTTCTAGTCTTATCTGTTGCACTGAGTAGTCTGCGATTTTCCTCATTTTCATTTGTTGTTCTTGTTGTTATACTCTTTAAAGGTATGTATACATATAGGCATATGTGTGTATATATAATTTGTCAAATTTGTTACGTCATTAGTTGGATAATATAATAATTACAGGTAGGTAATGCAATGCAATGCTCTATCTCTACCCAATTTCGTTCGCGTTAAAAGTGAATTTTAATGTAAATGTAAATGTAATATGTAAATGTGATAAGTTAATGTAAATGTAAATGAAAATGAAAAACCAAAAACAGATGATGCTTATAGGTAATGTTTCGAGTTGAGTTATAGTTCGAGTTGAGTTGCTGCAAACTATAGTTTAAGTTTAGGGTATATAAGTACCGTTAGTTGTAGTTTTAGTTTAGTTTCAAAGTTTAGTAGGTAAATTTGTGGCTGGCTGAAACAGGTTGTTCTGCGTGAGTTTTTTAGGTTGGAGTTGTCAAAAGGAGATCTTTCAATAACGTTCTCTTCTTATTGTAGTTTGTCATCAATGTTTTTATGATCTTATGAGTTTTTTTGTTTGGTTTTGGTTTTTTGTTTTTGGCTGCTGCAGTGCTAAAGTTAACTCTTAAGTTTTCGGTTTTCTTTGAAGCTTTGATTTACCTCTCAATTGCTTTTGGTTTTATTATAGTTTGGTCAAGCGGTTTCGATCAATTGTTTCTATCATTTTGTTGTTTGCTTAATTGATTCAAAGGGAAGACATAACATTCTAGAAAAAGGTTCCTAACTGATTTCGGTTTCTCGTATCTCGTAAATATATAATTGTATATTGTATATATTTTTTCTGAGTATAATTTAAAGCATTCTTATATCGGTAAGTATAATATATATATTTTTGTTTTCGCTTTCTTGTTTTCTTGTTTTGTTGTTTTTTTTTTTTTCTCCATTTTTATCTTGATGTGTAAATATCAATAACCGTTTTCTACAATAAGACATTACATATTTTTTTTGGTGCCACTATATTATATAGGTATACGTATATATAAATATCCAAGTGAGTGAGTGTGTGAAGCTGGCCGAAGGAGTCCTTTGACCTTCGCCCTTCGTCCTTCGGGGGAGGCAGAGAGTAGCCCCGAATCGGGGGAGTGTTCGACAAATCGATAATTCTTGGGCGAGTGTTGGAGGGTGCGGGTGCCTAGGAGGTTGAGCCCTATGTTTAGAAACTTTTGTACCAGACCTTAGAAAACTCGATTGAACCCTTGGGAAAAAGACTCTAACATTTTCGTGTAAAAAGCACAACGAAATAATTGTTTATTCTACCCAATTTCTTGCTCCTTCGCTCCTTTCGCTCGTATTTATTGTGTTCTTGTTGTAGGAATGACACGCCCTTAATTTATATATCCATATATATAATATATTTTCATATAATTTGTTTTTATTATATTTATAAGACAACATTCAAACACTTAAGATGCTTCATCAAGTTAATAAATATTTGGTTTTGTTTTTTTTTTATCATTTCTTAAAATATCAAAAGTGGATGGAATTATGTGATTCTAGTTATTACACGCACTATTTATATATCTATATATATGTATATATATATATATATATATATTTATATATATATATAGTTCCTTGATAATACAATTCATTTGTCATGGTTTGGTTTCGCTGCCTGAAAAAATTCGGACCAAAGTTTTTTAGGGGGACTTATATATTTTTCACGTGCTTGTTAAATATACAAAAATATCTGTAGAGATTTTTTGCCGTAAAATGGTGTGTAGATATAATTGTTAAATGAAACCATTTTTGCAAAAAAAATTTCAAAATCAGGATTTCTCTAGGGGGATTGCTCAATGCTAAAAATTCAATTGAATATAGTTCACACGCTTCATGGCACAATATTCAATAAAATATTGTCAGCTCAAAAATCGATATTCGATGAAGATCGCTGGAAGAGTGAATCGAAATTCAAATCGAAATCAGAGTCCAAATCAATACTTCAGAGTTATCTATCGTATGAGTTTCGTCAAAGGTACAGTTACCATTTAGAATGCTATATTTGTTCTTATAACGCTTTATTGTTTAATTGGTTCAAAAGTTCGCTCAGTGTATGCATGTGTGTGTGTTCGTTATTCCTTAGCTGTAGGGATTTCGGGATCACCAAAAAAAAAAGTGTAATGGGGTCTTAAGCAAACCGATCAAACAATCACTTTTAAGAATATTTTTCCAATCAATGAAACGGAAAAAGAGGATATGTCAAAGGATTTTGTTTATGGATGTCGGCTTCCCTAACAATTTTTTACGTACCATAGACACTTTTGTATTTAGTTTTTAACTATCGTAAAAAAGCCACAAAAAACACAATTTTTAAGCAAACGCAACTAAAGGATATGTTTGTTGTTCTTTGGGATTTTCCCGCGTAAATTTTGAGGACGAAAAAGTATTTTTTTTCTTCCTTTGTTTTAAACTTTTGTAAAATGAAAGCTCTTGAAAAATTTATAGAACGCAACAGAAGGATATGTTTGGGGGGACTTAAGGTTCTCGGCTCAACAAATGAATATTGTCAATTATTGTTTATCTATCTTCATTAAATTCTCAAAATTTGTAAAAGCTAATTTGTTGTATATTATAAAAATTATTTAATACATTATGTAAAGCATATCAAAACCAAACACACACACGCTCGCAAAAACTAATTATAAAATGGGGTTTCTAAAATGAATTAAATTATTTATATCATTGATTTAACACTATCACAGGCGGGAGGGGATTTTAAAGTTCTGAAGGGGTGAAGGGGATTGGAGGGAGAGGTCTATTGCCCTGATCTCGGGGACAGCAACAATGAAAACTTATTCTTGAGGCATATATAGGGTGCCGCCAGAGAATCTGTCGTATCTACCATATCCCAATATATCTCTGCCTGCATTAAGGCCTAGAGCTTTAAGTTTTGAGTTGAGTTGTGTTGAGTTGAGTGTCTGGCATGCAAGAGTATACTTATCGTTTGTTAAATAGTCTGCCGTTTGCGAGTAAAATGGTAAAAGGTGTAAAAAGCCTAAGGAGTACAGTCAGCAAAAATGGTATAAGTTGGTTTCTGTAGTTCACATAGTTATAAGTATGTAAATAGTTTAAATCTGCGCCTTCCCGTTCGACATATCATATATGTTTGTTGTATGTGTAAAGTTTACCTACCACAAATCAGAGTCAAGTTAGAGGGTCACAAGGGTTAGATGTGAATAGAAGAACAGTTAGCTTGGTTCTAGAGGAACATTTACATTTACATATGCTTTTGTTTAATTTTACATGTTATTTCTTTAATTATTGGTGTTTGACCTTAACCCTTGTGCTATGAACTAAATGCTGCCCTACAAAAAAAAAAAAAAAACAAAAGATACAAATAAGTTTGATGTAAATTTGTTTAAATCATTTCTTTTTGGTGTTGTTTTAGTTTAGATTTCTTCGTTTTTTGCTTGGTAAAATTCCATTTGTTCGAGTTTAAATACCCACAGTGGCTACTTTTGGCGCCCACTGCCTGTATGAAATATATATGTGTATATATATTTGCTTAGTAAATTTTAAGTTAATTCAATTTTTTCATATTTGAGGCAGCTTTTTTTAGTTTTGTTTTTTTCATTCTCAAAGATAATTCGAAAAATTCTTGTTGAATAGTTTGGGTAAACATATATCGGTTCGATCGTCTCGAAAAATGTTTGCTGTGCCTTAAGTTTTATCTTTTTCTTATATTGTTTTTTTATTTTTCTTTTATTGTATTGCACTCTGTATTTTATTAGTTTAATTAAAATGCCCAACAATTGTTTTTTTTTTTTTTGCTTTGGTTGCTTAAAGGGAGATTGTTTTGGTTTGTTAATGGTTTTTTCTTTTTTTTTTCGTTTTTAACTATACAACATCAAAAATAACTCACATAAAATTCATTCAACATCTTATCTTTTAGGCTAGTTTACACATGTATATGTCATGTATATATCATGTATATAAGGTGTATATAATTCATAAAACATTCTAATGGTAATATGTTTGTTTGTTTTGGTTTTGTAATTGTTTTCGTCATCGTCTTCGATCTGCTGGAAAACCGTCTTTTTCATTTCTATATTCATTTTCAATTGATTTTAATCATTCTTTAGTCCTATATAGGTAGTATATGTATAAATATCGTAATTGTAGTCGTAATGGTAATGCAATACAATAAATTGAGTGTATATTTGGTGCCCAAAAATATTGTTGTGTTCCTGCACTCGACCCCAAAAATGTTCTGCAAATTTAGCTTACCTTACAAAATATCTGCTTATGATTACAAATCGTATCTGGGTTTTTTTTTTTGTTTTCATTATTCATTTGGTTTTCATTTTGTTTAAAGCCATTTGACAACACAGGGAATTTGTTCGTTATGTTATTGGGTTTGCATTACATTACTTTTGCTTGAAATGTCGATTATTTGATCTCTATAGGGATTGGATAATCTATGCATATTGTGGGGGATCCCGAAAGGCCTTGGCTATGCTGTCCACACACCATTTTCTTTACATCGTTGTCTAATTTACTTTGTGGGTGTATTTTGTTTATTTTAGTGATGTGGCAAAATTTCTTGCAGTTTAGCTCGCTCCGATCTGGATTTTCCTGCCCTCTAAATTGGTATCTACATTTAGTTGCTTCTTTTTTTTTCCATATATACTATATATATTACTTAAAAATTTGCCAAGGCGCGCAAAAGTTTTCGGTTTCTATTGGTTTTTGGTCATATCTTAATTCGAATATACATATATATATATTTTGTTATTATTATTGAGTTATGTTTAATTGTGTCGTTCTTGTTAGTTGTGTAAATTTTGTTTTGCATAATATTTGCTACACATTAAAATGTTGGTTTTTCGCATGCTGAACGCTTCCTATCTTTTTGAACAACCCCAGAGACAATTTTGTTTGAAATTGTTTGTATTAGACATTACTGGCTACATTATTATTGCTCTATAGTTCTAAATCTAGTACTTTGATACCCAATTGTCTTTGGTATCCACTTGCCATCTTGTATGCTACTAGTTAGTGAATTTGTTAATTTGTTAAGTTGTTGCTTTTGTATTGCGCTGAGAGAAATTAGGAAGTTGGTTTTCTTGTTCATTAGCTTAGTTTCTGGTTTCCTTGTTGTTCGGTTTTTGGTTTTAAAATTCTAGAAAAATAAAAGCTTTCTAATTGCTTCTGTTTTCATATGGTATCCTGCCGCATAGCTTCTCATATCCTTCGATCATTCGATCCTTTCATAGCTTCCTTCTGGCCCAAACACGAAAAGCTTTTATTTCTATTTCGGTTTAACTCCTTCGTTTTTGTATTGCATTTAGTTGTTTCTAACTTGATTTTGGTTTTCTATAAACTAGTAAATATGTATGTATATTTTGTTTGTTATTTGGTTTTTGTCGGTTGTCAAAAAAGGACTCACTAAATGTTACAGCACATCAATAAACAATTATTCTTTTTCTTTTTTCTATCGTGAATCATGGCACTATAGTTTTAGTTTCTGTGTGTTTTCCTCTATAAGACATATGCGCTTAGATATATATTCAAAAACACTACACTCTCATTCGCACGCACAACACACACTGACAAAAACGGTGAGCAACAATCGATCAAAGAAAACCATAGGTGTAAAACCAAATCGAAAAACCAATTCCTATATGGTGTATAAATATCAGCATAATGTGTAAACATTATGCAAAAAATGATTTTTTTTCATTTTTTTTTTTGTTTTGGTAGCATAGTGTAAATAATTCCCAGTGATATGTACGCAAATTTAACACAACAACTCGTCCAGGGAGTTTTTTTTACATTGTTAGCCTCTCATTTTGTTTCTACATATTTTCTAAACATTAAGATCAAGCAAAAAGCATTAAATGGTCGATGACTTAAATGCAATATCTGAACAGACATTTAGCCAAGCTTAAGTAGTACCAAAAAGTGTTACAAATCCAAAGAAAAAAAAAAAAAGTATAATGTTCAGTATATTGTTTTAAATTCTTTTCGGCTCACTTTTATTTCTGGAGTTTTACAAAGTAAATGGGAGTACAAATTTCCAGAACATTACTTCAATCCCTGGTTTTCCATATTATTTTGCCTACATATTAATATATCGTACACATAATTCACATAATCTGAACACAACTCAATTAATATCAACAATTGTTTCATGAGTTAAGATAATTACACAAAAATGCTAAAATCAAATAAAGCGTAGAACAAAAGTGTATTTATACATATTAAATTATAAACTTGAGGAACTTGTTTGTTTTCTCCATTATTTCATAGCAGGCAAATCAAATCGCAAATTATTTAAACTTTACTTTCAATGGTTTTTCTTTTAGATTTCAAATGTTCAACTCGTCGAATTGCCAGATCGATTTTTAAGTGTTAAGTTGACTTGCTTGCTTTGAGTTTCGAGTTTGAGTTTGAGTTTTTTTTTGATAATGTTTGGTTGTTAGTTTGTCATGTGTGTGTATTGTAAACTTGCTTTTGATTAGATATTGGTTGTTGGTTTTCGTTCAGTTTTCATCGCTTAATGTTATTAATGATTTATTCGTATAATATATAATTCTTTTTTGGTAATTGATTGCTTGTCGTTTAGTGTTCAATTTTTGTTATCAACATGACATGTGATCTCCTTACGCGCTCGCAAATAAATCCCAAAAAATTGTTCTGCTTTTATTTAAAAAGTGTTCATTTATTATTTCCTACTGGAAGCCGAGATAACTCCCCTCGGTTTCAACTAACTTTACTTCGAATTTGGTTTTCCATCGTTTTCTTTTGTTTGTCTATAATAAGGCGAAAAATATCATCAAAAAATTGACGTACACTAGATTGTATTTCTGTTGTTTTGGTTTCTATCAATTATTGTTTTACATATATGTAAGTATATGTACGCATGTATAAATAATTTAGTAAATTTGTTTTGGTTTTTGTTTTTTGTTTTTGTTTTTTTCGCACGTCTCCTCTTAATTGGGACTGTCTATATAGGTTGAGTTCCTTTATTTTAATTAATTCTCTGGGGCAGAGACACACATTCTTAAAAAATGTTTTCGCTTTAAATAAAATACATAATATATTTGTTGTTTGTTTTGTATATGTCTGCTTGTATATGTATATATAGATATATGTTTTGTTATACATTTATATTAAAATAATTTGATGTATAAAGCGTTTGTTTGGGTTTTCCTTTACGTTCGATTTATGTTACTTGTTGCTCTTGCCTCGGAATTTAACTAAATGCAATTATGATACAAGACGCACGAGTTACTAAATTACTATGGCAAGCCATGAGGGGGTGTGTTAATTGGGTGTGGTTGTGGGTGTGGGTGGAGAGTGGTGGGTGGTGGGTGGTGGAGCAGGAGGCATTGTGTAGTGTGTGGTTGTATGTGTTTTGTATTATGTGTTATGTAGTTAACTAAACCTTCATTATCGACCTTGACTGATTGCCTGAGCCCGCGGGAGAAGTGCAACCCTTGGTGGCTGCCTGTAAACATATACTCGAATCTATATATCTTCACGTTCAATATGTATATCGTATATGTATAGTGTTATATGTCTTAAATCCGCCCGAAATTTGTTTGGTTTTTGTAAGCGTCGCATCAAGGAACAAATTATTCAACAAATCCAGCTTCAAATACTGCGTTATCGATATTGTTAATTGTGTTTAGGTTCGGTTATCGTTAGTAATTAGTTTCAGTTAAAGCGCTGCTTTACATTTCTGTTTTTGTCTTTTGAGCAAAAGTCTCAAAAAATGTCTCGTTTTTGTTTTCCTTTCCATTTATTTTGACCACAAAAAAAGAACAAAATTAATACATTTGACCAAACTAATAAAATAATAATCGTAAAAATAAGGTGGACAATATTTAATATTTCACTTTGCAGTAATTCTAAAATGGTTCTTATCGCTTTTCTCCTCTCTCCGAATTTTTTACATCGATTGTATAAAACATCTTTGGCAGCATCTTTATTAAAGGGTTCGTACTTCATTCGCTTGATTTCTCGATTTGATCTTGCCAATTGTTGACTATATTTAGATATAGTTATATAATAATATGCGTGTGTCGATTAGAAATTAACGTAACTATATCAAGTGATTGAGAAACATGTGTGTTGTTTTTGTCTGTGTAAAGTTAAGTATTTCCTAATTAGTTGTACACAATTTGTTTGAATCTTCTTTTGTTTTACTTTCGCTGAGAGTACATCAAAGTAAAGTAAAAACCATAAAGTACAGGAAATACGAATCGAAAATTATATATTTGTTTTAAAACAGTACATGTGATTTATATATATGTAAAGAGTTGAGGTGGAAAGCTTTCACTTTGTCACATTATACACAGTAAGCAACTAAGAAAATATCTCTTTCCTCACACGATTTCGTACATTATTTTCATTTTCGTTCTCATTTTAGATTTGTGGTTTTTATTGCTTCTTGCAGCTTTCGGCCTTGAAAATTAAAGCGCAGTGGGTGGCGTGGGGGCGGAGAAGGGGGTGGGAGGGCGGCGTTGGTCAATTTTCGTCAGTCGGTGTTCGTATCGTTAATGTTTACGTTAACGTTAACGTTAACGTTAAATGGCATTTTGTCCAAAAGTTTGTCCATGTTCCGCTCTTTTCAATCACTATTGTTGCTCCGGTTTTTAATAATCGTTAAATTTGCTGTTCGGTTTTCGTTTTTTTTTTGGTAATTGTCGCTGACTAGTGCTATTACCGCCCCTCTCCTGGCCACGCCCCCTTTCTGGGCCATTCGCTAATCGTACATAACTGTATACATAATACAAATATATACAGGTGTGTAAATATATATATATATATATTTTCGCTAGAAATCCTATAGTTTATACGTAGTTAGTAAAATGTTATCGTCGTTAAGTTGCGTAATCTCAACTAAATTGTAAATTTGATTTAAACTTAAGCACAAATATATTTATTTGGTTTTTCACTTAAAAATTTGTATGCCATAGGAAATAAATTTGTTGTTTTTTGTTTCGTTTTTTTTTTTTGTTTTGTGTGTTTGGTGTGGAAGTGTTTTTTTTTTAAACGCATTGCATAAAAATCATATACGGTTTCACTTAATATCATTTTCTTGTTGATCTTAAATTAAAATTTAAAATTTTCATTTAAGCAACATTTGACTTTTTCCATTTTGTGGTTTAACAAAGAGAGAGAAACAATAATTAAACACAAAATTAAGATAATAAATGTTTTCCTCTTTATGTAGCGGTTTAGTTTATAAAATAAAAGCGTGTGGAATTACAATTTCATTTGAAGGATTTCCATAAAAACTAGAAACATATGTAAAATGGTGTTTTTTGTTGGTTTTTTACGTTTTTCTATAACAGTTTTCGAGCTTGCTTTTTTTTTTTGGTTTTTACAGAAACCTTGTTGACTAAGGCAAAGACAAAGTATTAAGCAAAATAAAATCAAAATTAAAAACAATAAAGTAACTTCCACGGCGAAGTAAAAAGTAGAATACAAATATGATTAGAAGGAATTACAAACAAATCTTTTGGTATACTTTGCATTTGAGTGTTATCATTGTCTTTAGCAAAATGTTTTCTCTTAATACTTTCGTAGTTAATGCAACGACAAAAATAAAAATATTTATGCGAAATTGGAAGAGGAAAAGTCTAAGGAAAAGTGAACTGAAATCCAATAGATTTCGCGATAAATTCCGTTCAATATTATAACATTTGCTTGAGGTCCTAAGTTAATAAACGAAATGCAAAAACATAGTTAAATTAAAAATTATATATTTCAACAGCCAAATTGTTTCACAAAAAAAATTGCATTTTTTACCCTCTCTCTTTCGCTCATTATCGTCCCTTTCATTCTAAGACCTTCTCACCTACCATCAACAACTTTGGGGTACATTGTTTTAATTGTAATGATTACAGTTATAATGTTTGTAATTTCAGTGGTATAACATAATCAAAAGCGTTTCACATTGGTTGTTGAAGTTGTTTATAGATACTTAGTCTAAATTATAATTATGTATACAGAATTGTGTAGCCTCACACGTAACAACGTAAAAACTAAACAAAAATAATTAGAATTACAAATATGACAGTAGTAATGATTATTAAGCAAATTTTATTCGTTATCGTTTTTTTTTTGGTTTTTTAGAACAACTTAACATTTTACATAAACATAAACGCGTTTTTCATGGTTTTGTGTTGTGTATATGCTAAAACTAGAATTAAAAATAAAAAATGACAAGATTTAAAACAGTTTTTTCACATTTCTTTTCGCATTGTGAAACACAAATGCAAAAGATGGGATTAACATTATTTTTTTGCTGTTTAAAACATTGAAAAGGAATCGAATAGTTTTGAACAAAACGAACAGGATATTGTTTACAATAAAAAAGGATTCGTTTCGTTGTATGTTGTGTAAGTGAGTGTGTGGTGTAAATGTATGTGTATATGTTAAAGTGGATGTGGATGTATAATAAATGTGGTTACAGCCTATAAAAAATAAGTTGCTTGCTTCGCTTTGCTTTCTCGCTCAACTTCATCTAAATAAAACGCCACATGTTGTTCTTCCTATCGTTTCTCACATGGTAAAATTCACACAATTAAAAAATGTTATTTTGTATATAGATAAATAATAATGTCTTGGGAGTAAACCAGCCTTATATTGTATTACAACGGGAAAGAAATGTTGCATGTATCCGTACATATATCATCTTAAATGGTTGTCTATATCGTCTATATAAATCGTGAGTGTTGTGGGTGTTCTCTTATGTTTTGTTGTGGTGTGGTGTGGTGTGGTGTGTATGTCGATAATATGCACGTGTGTTGCATTTGTATTGTATATAAGGAAAAGGAATATCGTTTGTTTTTTGTTTAACAATGTATATAAGAACTTAACAGATACGTTTTTCTCTTCTTTGTAGGTTTTTTTTAACGCTTGTTGTTGTTGTGTTGTTGTTGTCTCTGCTGTTTTAGCTATTATAGTTGTTGGCCATATGCGAATTGCATTCATTTTGTTTGGTTTGTTAGCTTACAGATTAATTTGTATGTTGAGTTTGTTGTCTGTAGGTTCTTGTTGGATGTGTTGCCTGAAGAACGCAATTAGTTGATACATATCGAATGTATTCTCTGGGTCTTTGGATATTCGTGGACACATATCTGCCATGTGGTGTAGTGTGTGTTGCCTCCTTTCGTCATCCGTCCCTCGCTATCCCTATGCCTAACTCCCTACTCTCTTGTCCTGCTTTGTATATTATATGGCAAAGTCATATAGTCATAGGATTTCACATATATGTTTAAGATATATAGTTTTTGTTTTGTTTTTCATATATTCATATAGATTTATATATAAATAGATATCACCTTATATAAGCAGCGTAAGGAAAAAACCTAAACAGTTTTTTATTTTCTGAATTTTTATCTTAGTGATTTGGTTTCAGTTTGAAATCAAAATAAACTACTTAGATTTCATCTTCTTCTATAATTATTGCCTGTACGCGACTTCTGATGACGCCCTCAACAAATTATTTACTCCTGGCTATTTTCCTTCCTTATTAGTTAGCAAAAAACCTGTGCACAAAAGTTGCACATTTTGCTAAGTTTACATAGGTGTAGATATATATATGCGTGTTTCGTTTGTTTTTTTTTTGTTTTTGTTTTTAGAAAAAGATTCTGGAAGGGTATGCACAAAAAAGCTAATCGGTCGATATAACAATATGTATGTCTATATAGATAATAAGTAACATGTAAAGTAGTAGTGTTTGTGTGAGTGTGGCTTTTGTGTGTGTGTGTGTGAGTGTGTTATGACAATTTTTAACAAGAACATAAATTCAATGAAAAAAGCATAATCAAAAACAATTTAAAAAGAGTTTTTAAAAAACATTTTGAAAATATCCCAAGTTTTTATCGTTTGTTTTCTTTGTTTTGTTGTTTTGTTTTGTTTTGTTTTTGTTTGTTATTCGTTATACTAAGTAAAATATTTTTGTTTTTCTTTGTTAGATTTGTTGATGTTTGTTTTTAGTAGTAGCGCTAATTGTTTTTAAATTAGAGATCAAAAATAGTATTTGTTGCATTTTGTTTATCATTTGTTATTGGTTTTTATATAGTTGCTCTGTCTCACAATCGGCAACATTTGTTGTGGTAGAAGGATTTTTGGTGTTTCGAGATTTTGCTTTCCCTCCGCACATATATATACTTTGTCTTACATATATGCCTATGCGGATTGTTACGCTTGCTATTAATAATAATCTTGATGTTTAGGAGATAGTGTTCCATTTGTTAACACATTGATATTCCTTGATTAACGTTCGTATTAAATGACTGTGGATGTTGAAGTCAAAGGCTGCTGATGATTGCTGCTGTTACCGTTGCTCAAGTTGCTCATGTTGCTCATGTTGCTCATGTTGCTCATGTTGCTCATGTTGCTCACGATGCTCAGGTGACCGATGCTGTTGTGGCTATTGCTGCAGTGCTGAGGTTGGTTTCTTGCCAATAGGTTGATGTTGCTACTGCTATCGCTATTGATGTTGTTGCTGCTGCTGCTGCTGCTGCTGTTGGTTGCTTGCTGCTGACGTCGACATCCGTATATCTTGCCCGACGAGTATTTGTAGTTATATTTGTTCATATCGACTGATGGACGATTGTTGCGCGCTTTGATTTGCAATCAGTGAACATAGAGGGTGTTCAGAACTAGAACATGATGGTTGTTCTTGGCCAGCGTAACCACATAGCCCTCGGATGTGATTTTCAGACCGCAGCAGCGGGAAACCTGCGAATGAATCAGTGTTAGCTCGTCTCTCCGCACATCGATGGAGTCGAAATATAAGCAAGTTCTTGTTTTAAATATAATTGAGAGGGCTGTGAAGTTCCAAATTAATTATGCAACATGTCTGACCTCCTCGTGTGATTAAGTTGTTGTAATGGCATGCATGTAGTATGACTCACCTTGACATGGGGACACTCGAACTCAGACTGAAGGGTGCCCTCACGTGAGTAGCAGGCCACGTGGAAGCGATTGCCGTGCGAGTCGCCGATGAGCACGTCCCCGGCATTCGAAATATCGATGCCATTGGGGAAGCAGGTGACCTTCTCGTTGCCAATGCGATAGAGGAATGTGCCGTCGTCCTGGAAAACGGCCACGCAATGGCCCTTGAAGTCGCATACGTAAAAGTCGTTGTCTGGCCAGGTGAAAACAAAACTAGTTAATAAACATACATATCTTAGTTTTCGCTGCGTTGGCTCGACTCACCTCGTATGGCGATGTCGGAGGGCTCGCGCATATAGTCGCTGCAGTCGAACCAGCGGACCAATTCACCCTCCTCGGAGATCACAAACACGGTGGGCGAGACGCTATCCACGGCCACGATGTGCCCCTTGGCCGTGACAGCCAATCCCGCTACGATATCGATGTATCTGCCGAAGGAAATTACTTATTTAAATCACTTTTCATTTATTTGATACATTTGTCTATAATATAGCATTACTTCTTCACATTTTATAAAGGTTTTAGAGTAAAATCTATAAGCCATGATCCCGTTTATTCCCGATACACGATTTTAACAGTTGAGCATGTATTTGTCAGCGAATTTAACAAGTATTGCAAATCATTTTTCATATATAAAGGCTTAACTGAATATGAAAATTTAGTTAAAATGTTTTTTGAGACATATTCTGAAGCTTCTAAATTCAGTTAAGCCCTCACTTAAAATTTTAATTAGTAAATTTAAAGTTTAATAAGTCGAACAAACAATTATACTTATTTTGTATATTTGTATTATGAAAGAATTTTAACGAGATCGTGTGCTTGTAGAACAAAGGCTTTGCTTTATAAAAAATATATTCACCTGATGGCAATCTTGCGCATGAAGTGTCCGCATTTGGAGAAGATCTGCATGCGGGATCGTTCGTTGCCACGATCGCAAACCACAAACTTGCCATTGTTATGCATGACGGCCACCTTGCGGGGATACCAGAGCTGGCCCTCCTCCTTGCCGGCGACTCCGAACTGGAACTTCAGGGCGCCCATCTTGTCGAAGACCTCGATGCGATGGTTGTTCGTGTCCGCCACGATGATCTCCTCGTCGACGCCCAGGCAGAATCCGTGGGGTGAATTGAACTGGCCCTTGGCCGTGCCCAACGAACCGAATTTGCAGCGGATCTGCATGGGAGTGGCCTTGTTCCGGCCCGTGACCACACTGGTGGTGCCCGGCGCAGCCACAGCATGGAAGTTATTGAGTCCCATGTCCTCCACGCCACCCACGATCGGATTGAGGGACTGCAGGCTGGGCGAGGTGGCCGGTGGCATGCAGAAATCTGCCAAAAAATCAATGCCCGTTGAGGATCCGTTCAACAAAAGATCATCATCTGTGTGTGGTGTCGCAGAGGTGGTTGTGGTTGTGGTTGCGGGAGGTCAGGTGTTGTGGATGGTGTTTGGATTTGTTTTGTTTTGATTTGTTTTGATGGTGTAGGTGGTGTGGGTTTGCATTTTGTGCAGAAAGCAAAAAGAAAAAAGAACTCAAAAATTTAACGAAACCAAAACAACAAAAATAACATTATTCGCATTGTCAACGGTTGGACCGTTGAAAACAATAAAAGTTGAAATAAGAAATAGTTAAATAACAGGCTTCAAATTGTTATTTAACTCATACCTTGAATGCAGACACACATACAAACAGTTTACCCTTTAATAAATTCTAGGCCTTTTAACTGTCAACTGCAGTTTCTTTACATTTCTAAGTTTATGGCATATTTTATGGGCGTCTAATATAAAAACGGACGACTTTATCATGTAACTAATATTTCCAAGATCATCAAAAAAAATATGTAACTTGTTAATTTTCAATAAGTTGCAAATGTAAGCAAAGGTTAAAATTACCGGAAAATAAAATTAACATAAATAAACCTATCTTGTTCAACAGTAATAGGTAATTGGTTTCCCTTTTCTTGAATCTTTGCAAGGTCTAAAATAATCACAAAGTTATCAAATAAAATAAATTCCTTAATGCTGGGAAGGTAAATATTTTTTTATAGCTAATCGATCTCGTTGTGGAAACTTGGCAAATAATCACAAATGATATTAAGATATATTTTTGATAAATGCAAAATGTTTTTAAATAATTTAACAGAAATCATATTCTGATTTTAATAGCTAACCGATCTGCTCTTCCTTTAAATAATCACAAAACGATTGAAGACAAAGTGATGTAATCATGGCCATCGCACGAACTCACCATTGTTGTTGAGTCCCAGCTTGGCCAGCGCCTGGAGGTTGTTGAGCGCCCGCTGGTCGCCCGAGAGGATGTCCGCCAGAGTGATTGGCTGCGTGGGAGTCACCGCCGATGCGGGCATCACGGCCTGCTGCTGCTGCTGCTGATGGGAATGCGAGGCTCCTACTCCAACGACGGCTCCACCGGTCACGGCTGAACCCCCTGGTACTTGGGCAACATTCGGACCAGGTCCGGCTGCACCTCCTCCGACGGCCATGGCATCGTTGAGGGTGTCCGGCATTGACTCCGTCAAGCTGGCCAGTCGCGAGATATTGTACTCCAGCATGCTGAAGCTGGGCGGCGGACCGCCGGCGCCGAGGCCATTGATGGATATATTCGGGCCGGGGACAGCATTGAGATTGACATGTCCAGCCTGCTGGACAATGCCCTGCGGAGCTACAAGCTGGGCCATCTGCTGCGGCAAGGATTGGGTCGAGGGTTGCTGCTGGTGCAGCACCTGTTGTTGCTGTTGCTGCTGCTGCTGCTGCTGCTGCTGTTGTTGGTGTTGCTGGTGCTTCTGCTGTTGTTGCACTTGCTGCAGCACCACCGCCTGTTGCTGCTGAGACTGCTGCTGCTGGGCCGATGGCAATTGCTGCTGCGTGGATGGCTGCGGGGGTGAGTCCATCATGGTAAAATTGGTCATCACCGCGTTGGTGTCGCCATCGAAGGAACTCTGCAGCGAGGAGGGCAGCGAGATGGGGCTAAATACAGCCGAGCTCAGGCGGCCTTGGACAGAGGAGCTACCCCGATGTCCCACAATCAAATTGGTTGAGCTATGTTGTTGCTGCTGCTGTTGCTGTTGCTGCATTTGCAACTGTTGCTGTTGGTGCTGCTGCGCTTGTTGCTGCTGCTGCTGCTGCTGCAGCTGCTGCTGCACTTGGTGCTGCTGCTGCTGCTGATGCTGCACTTGCTGCTGCTGCTGCTGCTGCTGTTGCTGCTGCTGTGCCATCGATTGCTTCTTGGGGCTCGAGTCACTTTGATCCGTTTGAAATTTGCCAAACATCTCCCTGGCAAATTGCTCAAACTTCTCTGGCTTCGATTCAAACTGCAGCTGATAGTTGACATCGCAGTTGGGCGTCTGCTCCATGAGATTCAAACACTGGGCATTGATGACGGGCTTGAGCAGCAGAAACTCCACGGCATTGGCCTTTTCGATGGCCCGTTGGCCAAATTGCGAGGCCTGCTGCAGTTTGCCCATATTGTTCTCGAGACTCTGCATCAGATCCATGATCTTCAGCTCGCGGTCCGAGTGCAGGCGACCCAGCTCGTTGAGCAGCTGCTCCTTGATCGATTCCAGCACGCGCTTGTAGCTCTTGTAGGCATCCTCGATTTGCTGCCGCACCGTATCGTGCTGCGACTGGAGCTCCGTGAGGGCACTGCCCAGATTGCCGCCCGCATCGTTGCAGTAGTCCGCCTTCTTCAGCGTCTCGATCAGGGTCTGTTCGAGATCGGCGCGTACCGCCTGCTCCGCCACCGTGGCCGTCTCATAGTGATGGTCGTTGCCCTTGTGCTCGCTCAGCAGACAATCATTGCAGGTGGGCACCTGGCAGGTGAAGCAGTAGTACTTGAGATTCTCGCTCACATGCTGCCGGCAGCAGACCGGCTTGTGGATGATCAGCTTGTCGTGGACGTTCTTCGTTAGATCCTCGATCCGCACCACATGGTGGTTCTCGAAGCAGCGCATATACTTGTGGGCATTATCGCAGCCATTACACAGGAAGTTGGCACAATCGTTGCACCTCGAAATGGCCTCCTCCTTGCTCTTGCATGAGGTGCACACAATGTGCTCGGACTCCAAATTGGAGAGATCCAGTATATTGGTCACGATATAGTCGCAGGTCAGACCCTTTACGCCCTTGGGTCCCAATGGCGTTTCCTGCTTGCAAACGGGGCACTCGAGGAGCAGAGCGGGCAGACGATGCTGGTTCTCCCTCTCGCTGCCGTCGAACGAGGACGATGAGCAGCTGTTCGGCGAACTGGCCGCCATCGAGTCCTTTGACACCAGGGCCTGCAGGCAGTCCTCGCAGAATACGTGCAGGCAGGACAGGATACGCGGCATCACAAGGCGCGAGCTGAAGGCAAAAAAAAAGACATAGTACGCAGTTTAAATAGGAATGTCGCGAAGAGTAGGATAATTAGATGACATTTTTAAGAATAAATTAAGTACTATTTAGTTAAAATTAAATTTAATTAAAAACACTCATTGGACAAAAAGCAAACTAAACTTCCGTTTGATTAAAATCAGGTTACAACTATATAATATATAAAACTAATATAAGCAATGATGTTTTTGTTCCGAAGAAATTGCACATTTTCACTTATTTTCTAGCACTAGAATAGTTGTTATCCACTGCCACATCTAAATATCATACGAAAGTTTAACCCATTCGATCCACTTACCTGCACAGCTTGCATAGCTTATCTCCGTCCTTGATCATTAGGCCGTTGCACGAGTCCTCCAGCGAGTCCAGCTCGGTGACACCGTGGCTGCTCAGCTCTTGGCTGCTCCCGGTACTGTCCACGTCCACCACCAGTCCCAATCCGGATGAGTTTGAGTCGTCCAGCAGAATGGATGGTCCGGCAATGGCGGTGGAGCCCGTCGACGAGATGGAAGCCGCCGATCCGATGCTCGAGGAGCTGGTCACATCCAGACTGCCGACAGTGCTGCTGCCCTTGCCAGTGTCCGTATCCGTGGCCGAACCCGAGCAAGATCCAGAGCTGGAGCTCGAGCTGCTGGAACTCGAGCTGCTGCTGCTCGTGTTGCTCACGTCGATGTCCTCCAGCACCGATGAGTTCGAGGCATCGTCGCTGAGAACGCTTTTCAGACTGGGAATCCCCGGGGGACACGGATCCACCGTGTCCACCGCCTGGACAGGCTCCTCCAAAGTAGTCATGATCCTGTGAAATCATGTAGTGAGGGTGAAATCGATTAATTTCATTAGGAAAACACATTAATGCTAAGCATTAAAATATGGAACCGCATGTAAAGATTTTTATGCTCATTAAAATCCATTTAAAAAAACAGAACAAATTGTGAACTTATTTATTTTTATTTAAAAATAATAAAAGTGCTTAAAATGGCAGCATTTAACTTTTAAAATATTAAAACAAAAAAAATTAAGGGAGTTGCAAAAAAAAAACATATTTGTACGTCTAACATCCAAAAACTGCAATTTTATTATTACAATATTATATTATAATAATTAATACAATGGTCACTGAAACGGGTTTAAAGTACTTTTGGGATTTTAGGAAAACATTTTTTGTTATAAGCAAAAATCCCGAGCAGAATTTGTTGGAATTACCCGTTGGAAGAGATTTTTGTAGCACCCCGGCATATACGGTAAAATTCACGTGTAATTTTTGTGTTCGTGTACTCACCTTTCCGTTCGCGATTCTCTGGGATAAAATGTGTTTGTCTTCCAATTCAACGGATTTATTTTTTGGCTGATCTGTCTTTCCTGTTTCCTGATGTTGCCTTATTCCTGATCCTCCCTATATAGTCTCCTTTGAGCTTGGTTATTTACTGCTGATCCTGCTGCTGATGCTCCCTAATGTCCTGCCGCCCTTCCAAGAGAGCCATTCCAAGAGGGGTTCTTCCACTCACGACAAATAATGTCCGACAACAGTGCGTTTCTCCGGGAAAAAAGCGAGAGGCTCGCCGAAGGTCTCTCCACACACACACTCACACCAATGCTCCTCTTCTACTTCTTCTTTTCGTGCTTAAAATGTAATTGCAAATTTGTAAAAAAAATTTGCGAGCCTCCTTTCACTTGTTTTTTTTGCTTTTTGGGTTTCTTTTTATTTGGTGTTTTCGGTTCTTGATTCGCTGCTTGTCTTTTTTATCCTTAGAGGTGGCCGAATCGTTTTAAAGCATTTGGGAACTTTGTGTTGTGGTGATCCTGGTTAATGTTGTTGTTGTACGAGGACGAAATAAAAACGAAGGACGAACGAGGCAACGACAACGAACACTGACGAAGAAGACGGCGACGTAAATTGGACGACAGCGCCGCTCCTTTAAAATTGTAAAAATAAAAAAGTAAAAAAAATTACATAATTTTCAACAAACAAACAAACAAACAAACAAAAAACCTAAATTATTTTAACAAAAAAATTAATGTAACTGACGAACGAAGAAAAGAGAGAGTGGTGGGTGTAGAAACGACGAAATCGGCTTGGCATTAAAGCAAATGAGGAAATGTTTTTCCGGCCAGATTCCGCCACCCAACATTTCCACAGTTAACCTCACCCCCCCTTGTCAAGAGCACCCCCTTTGACAACGCCTCTGGCTTATGCAACGGCACGCACACACACTCGCACAATATACTGCATACTTTCTGGCTGAAAGAAAAGTCAAATCCATTTCCATCACCTTTACACTTTCTGGGAAAACTGTCCCCGTCATGGTAAATATTTTAAAATTTGACATTTTTGATTTTAACGCCATAAAGGGAGTGAAAAACATTATGCTCTAACCTCCTTTTTAAAAACTAAACTTTAAATACTTAACCTTTAAACACCTTTTAACATTTAAACATCCTTAGTTGTCTATTCAACCTGCATAAAAAGCTTCAAATCCCCGGGACAAAGATTGCGGAGCTGAGGAGATCTTGGACAAGGTTCCAAATCGACATCCATCAGCTGCTGATCGTTCAGCCCCATATGGACGTACTATGCCCTTTATCTTCCTGCTTCCATGCTAGTCATCTTAGTCACACTGATGGAGCAGGAGCAGAACGGTCGGTCTAAATTCCGCCAACTTAGGCCATATGTGGTCCACCATGTGCAAACAATCGATTCAGCAGCATTATAGCGCCTGGCGGCGCTAATCGCCAAAATTGCTTCCCAAAATATCGAGCTGGTTAAGCTCTTTAATGATTTAATTATGGATATCTAGGTAGTGATCGACGCGGAAAATATTCTAAATTTAACTACTTCAAATGTTACAAAACAATTCAAACGAAAATCGCATTCCGGTGCTAGGAAATCCAAATTATTTTCTTGAAAGTTCTTGTATTTATATGATCTGTTTTGAAGCCATAGAAAAAGCAGTTGTTTAAATTGCTGTATTGCAGATAATGAAATCCAAACAAGAAAAATATGTACATACATACATATGTACATATGTTTGAAAAGGACAATTGGATGAAACTCAATTTACAACAGAACAGAAATTATAAAGTATTAATTGTCGAATTCTCCAGGTTTTTATTGGGACCGACAGTCCATAAAAAATGCGATACATTTCACAGAAGCAAAAAACAAAATATATTTTCATATATGTACATATGTATGTGTACATAAATTGCTTTTTTGAAATTGTGAAAACCACGAACATTCTAAAGCTTTTTAAACACACAAAACTCAGCAAAAGCAATTAAGATCAAGTTTATTTCTTCTTTTGCAGTGCGACCAGATTTCCGGGGAACTTATGTTTGGGTTTTAGTTGATTCTGATTTGCCGAATATTGCTATTTGTTTATCTGATCGCTTGGTTTCCAATTAATATTTACAGTTACCCATCAAAAGGGGTGGGGGTAGAGAACCCGATTCCAGTTCGCGTTAAGTTTACGTTACGTTTTTCGCCGTTATGTGTAGCTATGCGCCACACACACATACTTTTTCTTTCCTTTTTCTTTTTGCTTCCCTTTCACGCAGGCGCGTCCGTGGTGCTGCCCTTTTTAGCTATTTTACCGTTAGTTGCGAATAAAAAGCTTTCCTTTTTTGACTGCGATTACAAGGGCAAGCTGGATAAAAGTCCTTGAACAACTAATTCAATTGGGACAAACGCTTAAATAAATATGTACATACGATTAAGTAAATGCGAGTGGTATTTGGTCAGCGGAAGTGTGTGGCAGATTTAAATCTAGTTTAGTGTTTGTGCCCCTTCCATACACTCGCACACTTATACAGCGAATCAGCTGCACTCACACACACACACGCATACACAGCGAACACACGTGGTAAACGAATTTAGAATGGCTTTTTGCTGTTGGTTTTCTTTTTTATTGGACCTGGATTATTTGCGCCCCCCTATCGACTTTGTTAAATCTGCGCCGCAGCTGATATTTTCCTGCACATTTTCGCGTTCTTTTTGATTTATTTTACTTTAAATGTGTGCCGCTCTCTCGCTTGCTCGCGAACAGTTATTTTCGAGTGCAGCCTGGGCTGCAAAAGAGTGAGAGAGGGGGCAAAAAAAGTGTTGTTAACAGAAAGAGAACTTTCCGTAATTTTCTCTTTCTGTTAAAGCGCAAGCTCGCTCAAACGCGGCAAAAAAAATAAGAATACGAAAATCGGCACCCTCACACACACTCGCAAACAGAGCAAAAATACACATGTGAACTGAAAACTTAATTCCCTTTTCAAATTGGGGATAAACACGGTACTTTCAGGGCAAAATACCCTCTTAACTGACCAGCAAAAAAGACAATTGGGGGGCAAAAAGAACACACGAAAGAGGGACAGTGAAATGTGAAAGGGGGACGGCTGCCACTGCCGTTGTCCTTGAACGCAAAGTTTCCACTTGACTACCGCCCAGGTGGTCAAGACAAACACACTCTCAAACACGAACGCACTCACACATACACACACACTGCGGCAGACAGGAGGCGAAAAAGGTCCTTGAAAAATGCCTGAACACTCGCTGTCTGTCCGGCTTTGTCAACATTTAATTAGCAACCCAAGCGTTTATTGTCGAATTCGATTCGCTAACAATTGTTTCGCACTAGCGGTACCTTATTTTTAATGTAGTTTTCACACGTTTTTTTCTCTCCTCTCCTCTCGTTACGTTACGATTTTATATTTTCTCGTCTCGTCGTACACGAACGCACACACGCTCAGCACCAGTGTGACCACGTCGATAACGAAACAAAATACCATCCGGCTGAAAGCAAATACCAACTGTAAAAGATTCAATGGCCAAATGAGGTGTGTGTATTTGCAATATGATGATGGTGCATTCGCTAAATTTGGAGTGAAAAATTGCTTGTCAAATTCATGTAAAAGTCGTTGGTTCATGATTATTTGTTTATTTTATACGCTTAATAAAAACAGCTATCAATTAAATTATTAAAAGGACCTTCCCATTATGCACATTATTCAAAAATAAAGTAAGAATATAAAATTTAAATACCAAAAAGAACAGATGTAAGGTGGAAGACTAAAATATTTGTATTATTTATTTGTCTTAAACTGTTGTTTTTAATTATTAGATTCTTAAAATGAATATAAAATGTTCTTACAAAGGGCTTAGTAATATACAAAAATATTTACGAAATAAAAAGATAACTTAATATTCTTGTCACTTCTGGTCTTTATAGTTTTTATAAATTTGCAAATGCATTTTGTTTAATTCGCTCCAATATGGTATTGTAGCTGGGTTAATACCTTGTTGTGTTTTGACAGTGATTTGATTTATAATGGTCTCCAATCTGTCGAACAAAACCTCTTGTTCTCTGCATATAGGTTTAAAATTAACAGCTTTTTGTTTTGGTAAAGTAAATCGAGTATCCATTTCCAACAAGCTTACGTGCTTTTTAAATTCTGTCTTGTATTCAACGACCAAATTACTTATTTTAAAAAACAAGTTGTTTTTAAAATATTTATGTTCCATTTTTGTGCCTTGGGTTAATTTTTGAATTCTATTTTCTCCAGCGGAAAATGTGTCCCACAGAACTTGTATTTTAGTCAGACGATCTTCATAATATAAAGGTTTAGCTTTTCTTTTACTAGAATCCTTTTTATAATTTCGAACAATGCTCTGAATCCGATCACCCAATTCCAGCTGATGTGCCAACAATGAATTTAAGCTTGAATTCGCCATTTTAAGTTAACAATTCAAAACTAAGAAATTTTGTTTCTAATAAAATATGTAAACACATTAAAGACTTGTTTCGTACTGAATTAATGGGGCATCACCACTGGGCTTATAAAGTAGTTTTTGGGTCAAATATATGTACATATTTAGGTAGGTAGAAATAGTATTAAGTATTAAGTGTATCAGGTAAGAAATGCACATTGGATTATAACGCAGCTGGTGAAGTATTCTTATCCATCTTTTGTTTTATGACGGGGTGTTGTGTGTTTTTGGCAGATGACTGCGATCCAACATAATCAACTACCTACTGTTGGTTTGACATGTGATTGTAGTAAGGACGTTTTTAAATTTAAGTTGTTGTTAAAGAAAATCAAAAAGGTTATAATGTTGGCAGCTCTTGCAGCTTAAGATTAAAAACCAAACCAGTTTGTACATAATATTTTGCCAGTTTTATCAAAGAACATTCTAGATCGAAGTTTTAAAAAAACCGCCAAATATTTGTAGAGTATTTAAAACGATTTTTAGTATTATTTATGAGTCATAGCTGGTCACACCATCACACACAAAAAAAACTTGCACGTTTCGTTTCGGAATCTAAATAATTTTGGAACGTAATACAGTTGAAAGAAGCAGCGAAAACCATGTCCACCGTGAGCGCCGCCAGCGGCAGCAATCCCAGTCCGCCGGAGAATGACCGGGTGACCACTGTCCGGCCGGAGCCCATTTTCCGGGAGATCAACGCGGAGCAGACGGACGAGGTGGTCGAAATAGAGTCCGCCTGCATGCGATGCTTCGAGACTGGCGTCACCCGGCTGCTGCCCACCAAGATTCCCTTCTTCCGCGAGGTGGTGCTCATGTCCTTCAAGTGCGACCACTGCGGCCACATCAACAACGAGATGCAGTCGGCCTCGGAGATCCAGAAGTCCGGCATTCGCATCGAGCTGCAGGTTCAGTCGATGGCCGATCTTAACCGACGAGTGGTGCGTTCGGACAACTCCAGTGTCAGCATACCGGAGGTCGAGCTGGAGATCCCAGTGCAGTCGCAGAAAGGCGAGGTGACCACCGTCGAGGGCATCATCGAGCGGACGATAGCCGGCTTGTCGCAGGACCAAGACAAGCGGCGCATCGACCATCCAGAGGCTGCCGCCTCCATTGACGCCTACATCGAACGACTGCGCCGGCTGAAGGAGCTGTCCACGCCCTTTCGCCTCCACATCGAGGACATTTCCGGCAACAGCTTCGTCGAGAATCCCCTGGCGCCCGCAACCGATCCGCAGCTAAAGACATCGCACTTCACGCGCAGCCAGCAGCAAAACGAGCAATTGGGTGAGGCTCTCTTAAAAAGTCTTAATATATGGTTACATTTGACCATCTGAGTAATGAACTCCATTTAATGCACATATTTTCCATTCCAGGCCTTTACGAGCAGAACCACGAGGATCAGAACTTGCTGAAGCCGATTGCCGAGGACGAGTGGCCCATCGAGAATCTGCACGGCGAGGTGCTGCAGTTCCCCACCAACTGTTCGAGCTGCCAGGCGCCATGCGAGACGAACATGAAGCTGACGAACATCCCGCACTTCAAGGAGGTGGTGATCATGGCCACCGTCTGCGGTGCCTGTGGTCACAAGACCAACGAGGTGAAATCCGGCGGCGGCGTGGAGCCGCAGGGCGTACGCTTCCGGGTGCAGATTGCCGGCCGCGAGGACCTCACGCGCGATGTGCTCAAGTCGGAGACGTGCAGCCTGTCCATTCCGGAGCTGGATCTGGAGGTGGGTCCGCATGCCCTGTGCGGACGCTTCACCACCGTTGAGGGTCTGCTGGTGGCCATGCGGGACCAGCTGGACGGCACTCTCTTCCACGATTCGGCGGACGAGGCGACCAAGCAGCAGATGGAGCAGTTCCTGGGCACCTTCGACGATGTGATGCAACTGAAGCGCATCATTACGCTGGTGCTGGAGGATCCGGCGGGCAATACCTATGTGCAATCGCTCAGTGACGATGACTCGGAGCCGGATGGGAAGCTCTCGGTGGAGCGATTCGATCGCTCCTTCGAGGACAACGAACAGCTGGGTCTAAACGATATGAAGACGGAGGGCTACGAGCAGGATGCGTGATGATGACCGGCCTGGAGGTTTAACTCTGCTGCATTTACCATCAGCTTAAGTCACACAAAGGTCACGTCTAGGCAATTACATTTCAAATTACAAATTATATGCGTTTTTGCTTATTTTTGATCCTTTTTATACATGTTACTCGTAGGCAAGAAAATAAAGATCATTTTAAATTAGATTTCCTTTATTTTTTCGAAATCGCAGTAAAACAGCTAGAAAATTAGAAAGCACTATATAAAAACAACGTATACAAACAACAGAGCCTGCCTCAGTTTATTAACAAATTAAGTTTAGAGTAGATATTTAAAACAAATTTATTTAAAAAGTTATCTTTACAAATCCCTAAATTAAAAGTATAATTTTTGAACCATTTCAACCAATGAAAACAAATCACATCTGTCAGGGTATATGCTTTCTTTAAAATTTTCCCGAAGAAATCTACTTTAAATTAATTCCATTTGAATACAAACAGTTTAAAAAAAAAACTTAAGTAAATAAATCGGAGTTCTGTCATCTTTGGCGGCGATAACATCTATCGATAGACAGCAGTCCTGTTGCCGAGCCATCTCTAGCCAAACAGCTGTCTCCCGTTGTGTAACTAAACTAATCGCGTTTTACTTTTGGTAAATATGCCCAAATATCCTAGTTGAAGTGGCTTTATCCGAGCTATCCCGATCTTCTAGAGCTCCAAGATGTCCGCATCCGCTGCCCGAGGCTCCACATCGCTGCTGAAGCGCGCCTGGAACGAGATTCCGGACATCGTCGGCGGATCCGCTTTGGCCCTCGCCGGACTCGTCATGGCCACCATCGGAGTGGCCAACTACTACGCCAAGGACGGGGACAATAGGCGCTACAAGCTGGGCTACGTCGTCTTCCGCCACGACGATCCGCGTGCCCAGAAAGTCCGCGATGACGAGGATGACTAGAGAGGATTAACGCCACGAAATCCGACCGTATCACTTTCATCTTCTAGATTTTTTTTGTTTACGCTATAGCTAAGTAAAACAAACCACTAAATGTACAGAGGCCAGTGTGGTTCATCTATGGGGGGATCCTTTTCCCAGGACTTACAAACTTTTCTTTAACTTACTCTCCACCAAAAAAAAATCAAAACAGAAATCTTATTGTATACTGTTTGTGCAGATACCACAAAATTCAGCTATCAGTTACACAAGAGCATTTAATTTCTTTAAAATTCTATATATTTAAAGCTATCGAAAACAAATATCTTCATTTACAAGTGCAAATATGGTGTATCTTTATAGAAATCTGCCTATGCTAGGTCGTAGAAAAACAGATAGCTTATTTTTCCCAGGACTGTCTTAACGAAAAACAAACAATTATGCCATTAAAAGGTTAAAATTTCGATGCAATTACTACCACAGTCTTGTAGTAAGTGAGCGCGATTACTCTAATTACAGGATAGTGAGGTCCGTTGGAGCACTAGAGATCCTTGTGGGAAAACTTGAAGTGGAACTTGCACGCCTTCTCCGTGTGAAAACTTTCGTTGCAGATGCCGCACTTAAAGCCAAGTCGGGAATCGCTGCTGCTCTTGACCTCCACGTTTGCAGATGGAGCTTCTGGAAAAGATTGAAGGCGTAAAAGCTTTAGAAACTAGAAAGCACAAGAGTAACACTTAAATCGTGGCTAGTAATTTAGAAAGTTTAGACTGATCTAAGCCAAAGTGACTATTTATTAAGTAACTGGCTTAAATTATACTCATTTAAAATGATTCTAGGGGCATTTTAAATACGATCTTCACTACTTGGTCGACTTCCTCACCCATTACTGGTTCTATTTTAAGGGGCACTGCATCCGCTGCCTCCGTGGGCAGCTGCTCATCCTTGGGCTTTGCCTGGTGGGACTGGAATTGGGACTTGCTGGCCAGACTGCGCTTCCTGCGCTGCTCGAACTTTAGGGCCACGTTGAACTCGCTGTGGGCACCCAGCCACTGGTGGCTGAACTCGTAGGCCATCGATAGCTTCTTGACGCAGATGCGGCATATCTGCTTGGGATAGTCGTCGGATTGGTTCATTGGCGGCAAGGAGGCGGGCAGACAGGCCGCCAGCATCTCTGCAATGGGCACCATCTTGTCCAGCGCCCGGGCGCTCTCCTCGTAGATTCCCAGCGACTCTAGGCACTCGTTGCCGCACGTCCGGCAGAAGCTCTCAAAGATGTCCATCTCGATTTCTGTGTGTGTGTGTAGTAGGAAGTAATAGAATTTTTTTGCTAAATAAAAATTTAAATCGAAAAATTGTTTTGTTTTAAATAAATTAGAGATGGAATTAAAGTCGATTAATAAAACGATAAATCGATCAATTTTTAGGGCAGAATTTTTGGTATTTTTGCTAATTGACACGCCCACACAACACTTGGCCACACTGGAATCAGTCATATTTTTTTTTTAGGAGACAAGCCGGAAAAAGTTGGTTAAGGAAAAATAATGATGTGGAAGGCTCTACTGATTGCCGTCCTGGCGATTGCCCACTGCCAAGCGGTGCTCGAAACGGACGCCAGCACCCTGGTGCTGCTGGACAACCTGGCCATCCGCGAGACGCACTCGATATTCTTTAAGTCGCTGCAGGGTGAGTGCAAAATGCCGGCTAACCTCTGACGTGGACAAAATGTTCCGGTCTATCAATGGCCAACAATAATTGATTATTTCACCCGCAGATCGGGGTTTCAAGCTCACCTACAAGCTGGCGGATGACTCCAGCCTGCTGCTGTCCAAATACGGCGAATATCTGTACAAGAACGTCATCATTTTCGCCCCAAGTGTGGAGGAATTCGGCGGCGATGTGAACGTGGAGCGTCTCGCCCAGTTCGTGGACGATGGCGGCAATGTCCTGGTGGCGGGCAGCGAGAAATCCGGAGATGCCCTGCGCGAGTTCGCCTCCGAGTGCGGCTTCGAGCTGGACGAGGAGAATGCGGCGGTCATCGATCACCTGCACTACGATGTCAGCGATGTGGGCGATCACACCACGATCCTGACCGCGGCCAAGAACCTAATCCAGGCGGACACCATTGTGGGCAAGGCCAACAGGCAGGCGGATGCAGCGCCACTGCTCTACCGCGGCACCGGACTGATTGCCGACAAGGAGAACCCGCTGGTGCTGAAGCTGCTGACCGCCGAGAGCAGCGCGTACAGCTACAATCCCGAGGCCAGTGTCTCCGACTATCCGCATGCCGTGGGTCGCGGCACTCTGCTGATTGCCGCCCTGCAGGCGAGGAACAACGCCCGCGTGGTCTTCTCCGGCTCGCTGACCTTCTTCTCCGACGAGAGCTTCACCACAGCGGTGCAGTACGCCCAGAGCGGTGTGTTCCACAAGCTGGCCGGCAATCGTGACGCGGCCGAGTCGATCAGCCAGTGGGTGTTTGGCGAGACGGGCCGCCTGCGGGTGTCATCCGTGCAGCATCACAAGGAGGGCGAGCTGCTGCCCCCGGATCAGGCCTACACCATCACCGATCCCGTCGTCTACACCATTGGCATTGAGGAGCTGGTCCAGGGCCAGTGGCGCGCCTTCAAGGCCAGCGACATTCAGCTGGAGTTCGTGCGCATCGATCCCTTCGTCCGCACCTACCTGAAGCAGACCAGCTCGGGCGCCTACCAGGCCAAGTTCAAGATCCCCGACGTCTACGGCGTGTACCAGTTCAAGGTGGACTACGATCGCGTCGGCTACACGCACCTGTACAGCACCACCCAGGTGTCGGTGCGTCCGCTGGAGCACACGCAGTACGAGCGCTTCATCCCCAGCGCCTTCCCCTACTACACCAGCGCCTTCTCCATGATGATCGGCGTGTTCGTTTTCTCGTTCGTGTTCCTCCACTTCAAGGACGAGCCCGTAGGCAGGTCCGCCAAGGAGGACAAGAAGTCGCAGTAGTCTGCTGGCTGGCGTTTATTCATCTTCAGCATAAATGTAACACTCAAGTCCTCTTAACATTAAATAAAGACTTTTTCCGCATGTAGAATCATTCAAAATATTTTAAAAACATGTGTTGTGTTTCTATATTTGCTTTATTTTAGACTCGTTTTAAATTGAGAATATCAGAATATCATATTAAATATTTGTGCTTTAAAATTAAGGATTATACATTTACTTAATTTCAGTTTAGATGTTCGGAGTTAGTCTTGCTTACAAGTTAGGTAACTTTTATATTTTGTCATATTTACAGTGTATAATAGTAAAATTCTTAAAAAACAAACAAAGCACTACATTTTCCCCCTATAAAATATTTCCCCCTATACCGTCAAAAAACCCCTAAGTCTAGGGTGAAAACTCCTAATCTGGCAACACTGCGCATTATGCAGATACGAGCTCAGTGGCGCTTTGTACATTGCCGCGAAATTCAAAAGACAAAAAAAGCGGAAGGGAGACAACCTTTTATTTTATTGAAATTAAATTTTTTTTACGCAAAACTTCTATTTCTATTTATTTTTATGCTTGTTCTCGTTTAAAAATAAGAGCTTGTACATTTTGATCCCGGCCTCTCCAAATTTTCATCGATGACTCGATGCTGGTATCGATGACTCAATGACTCGATGTTTCTCCACCTCTACTGTCACCGCCTATCGACCGTCGCCCATCTTTTGTGAAATTTCGTCCGAACAGTTCGTCTCGTGAAAAAACCAAATTTGTGAAAATATTTATTTTCTTTCGTGTTCAACGGTGAGTGATATTTGCATAGACTTAAGCTTTCTTCCTTGAATTCCCGGGCTTGTGGGCAGTAAAAGTTGTGTGCGCTGCTCCGTATTTTGTGGCTCCAGATGCAAGCAAATTTTTTTTTGTTTTTGGGGCTCCGCCGGCCGTCCAGCGGAGCCCTATTTTTCACCGAACACACGCACTGGCATTTTCGCTGGTGGATACACACAAATGCACGAAGTTGCGAGAGGTTTCGTGTTCGTATTTGCACGACGGGTGCATTATTGTTGTAGTTGTGCTGCGATGCTTTTTCAAAATGGCCGCCACGCAGGAGAGCAGCAACAAATTAAAGTTGCAGCCGCAAATGAAATTGGTGACACAAAATAAGGGTTCATCAAAATTGGCGCGAAAAAGTATGAGTAATCGTATTTGTGGTGGCGTCAAACGATAAAATTATTTTATTTCCTTCTGAAGTGCTGGCCCTTGCAAGTGTGTGTGTGTGTATACCACAATGCAGATGTGCATGTCTTCGCTTGTCATGCGCAGAGTGGCCCCCCTCTCCCATAGTTTATTGCATAATTTTTTTTTATTTTGTATTGTCTTTTGTGAGGATGTGCAGCTGTTACATCCACACACATGCTGGCTAGCGGAGAAACGACGCAATTAACTGTTGTGAGCACACCACTCCTCTCTTTCTATTGTGAATGTACCTTATGTCTGTCTCCCTTCAACTTGCCGCCTTCAAATGCGCGCCAAGTTTTACCGCCTGCTTTTCCTTTTGTTTATGTTTACTCTTTTGGCGCTTCCAAGATTTTTTTCTTTGCTTTTCTTTTATTTATTTTCTTCTTGGCTGCACATAGACTGAAAACTACAACTCATTGCTTCAGCTTGATTGATTCCGCATAAAACGCAAAATATTCGAGTGGCAGTACACAAAAGGAAGGGGAACACAAAAAACAACGACTCACGTTGTTTGCTCGCAAAGAAAAGAAATAAGATTTGAAGTGGTACTCCATCGTGGAACCTTTACACAAAGAGAAAAATCTGTAGCACATAGGGTAGTTCTATGTACAGGAGCATATAAAAGTAAAAAATATGTGCAAAAATGCTTTGCTATAATTACCGAAATCTCAAGAAATTATTGCATGATCAGCATAAATATAACATCTTAAAAAAAGCCTTTATTAGAAACTTGTATCTCATGAAGATATAATAATTTCAAGAAATTTTAAAATTAAACTAAATGTCAAATTGATATTTTCGAATATAATAATTTGATATCTTTTAATATTTAAAGCCCGAGATACAAAGGCAGATGATGAGCATTGATCATTGATGAGCAGAACATTTACTAGGCAAACAAATGTAAATAATGTAAATACTAAGCCCTGTTTTTTTTAGTGTGTGCTTGCCAAGACACGATTTTTTCCTTTCCCACTTAAGTGGAAGTTTCTCGAGTGCCGTGCGCCGTTCCCAGAAGATGAAAAAACCGATGGGGGGGAAAAGGAAAAGCAGGCAGCTGTCCCGACGAAATTCACGTACAACCCTCGTTTTCGTTGTGACCGCTAGTCACTGTTCGTCGTCAGTTGGCCGCCAGCGCTTCGGCGCTGTGCATCGGTCTTAACTTTGGCTCCCCGCCACATCCAACCGTCTATATCTTGTGTATCCTTGCCGGTTGCAGCTTCCTGCAGGCTGCTGCACTGCGCCTGTGCCGACCGAAAAGGTCTGAGTGCCTGAATAGTTACTGGCAGTCGAATTTTGTTTCTCACCTAGAAAGGATCGCCTTCTTATTGGTAACTAAACGAGTTGTATTTAGTAAGTCAACCAAAAAACTTCAGATGTTGGCATTACTCGAAAATCCAATACAATTTTAAGATTCAAGTGCTAAATAACTAAAATTTGAAATTCACAATAAAATCCTCGTTTTGTGTATATCTATCAAATATATATAGTCAAAAAACGAAGATTCTAATTTTCCCATCCCGACTTCTTCATATTGCAGTTTGAGATAAGAACTAAATATGGCCCGTACCAAGCAGACCGCCCGTAAGTCTACCGGAGGAAAGGCACCCCGAAAGCAGTTGGCCACCAAGGCCGCTCGTAAATCGGCGCCATCCACTGGCGGAGTGAAGAAGCCCCATCGTTATCGTCCCGGTACCGTGGCTCTTCGTGAGATCCGTCGTTACCAGAAGTCGACCGAGTTGCTCATCCGCAAGTTGCCCTTCCAGCGCCTGGTGCGTGAAATCGCGCAGGATTTCAAGACCGATTT
Source organism: Drosophila elegans (assembly GCF_018152505.1). Taxonomy (NCBI): domain Eukaryota; kingdom Metazoa; phylum Arthropoda; class Insecta; order Diptera; family Drosophilidae; genus Drosophila; species Drosophila elegans. The sequence continues at coordinate 10,162,945 of NW_024545513.1, read as the reverse complement.
GCGTTTCCAGTCGGCGGCCATCGGAGCCCTGCAGGTGAGAATTTTATTTCTATTCGATGATGGATTATTTGATCATGGGGATTTAAAGGGGGTTTTGAGTTAATATAGGTTCTAGCCAAAAGCATACAAATAATATTATATCAGTAAAATTTGAAAACAAAATGTAAGAAGGAAATGAGTTTTAAATAATATTGATACAGGCCAATCAGTAACGCCAAGTTTCTTAATTTTTTTTATTTTCTTCGACCTGCAGGAAGCTTCTGAGGCGTATTTGGTGGGTCTCTTCGAAGATACCAACTTGTGCGCCATCCACGCCAAGCGCGTGACAATTATGCCGAAGGACATCCAGTTGGCGCGCCGCATCCGTGGCGAGCGTGCTTAAGCAGGATCACTAAGAACAGAAGGATCACAGTCCATCCCCGAGCAGACAATTCTGATTTATATTTCGTTAAGGGAGAGGACCCAAAAGAAGGAGCACCAGCGACATTTTGATCCAATCTTATCATTCATATTTGCGTGTATACATTTATCATCCTTTTGTTCAGTTGCCGTCGGATCGTCGAAATGACGATGCTAAAACCAACGCCACACATAAAACACACAATCACAACATTACTTTAATGCTAAAAATATTTGTAACTCTTATTATTACTATTATATATTAGTTATTAAGTTTTTTTTTCTCGTCTGCGTCGACGGTTGGAACGTCCTTGAACTGCGCTACTTTTCCCCGATTCCGGATCCATCTTCGGAAAGGATTTCCCCCGGGCAGCCGTCGTTGCCTGTCCGTCTGCAACATCCGCCACCAAAAACTCCAACAATTGTCTGGCTGGCGGGCCTTGATTTCCAGTAATCCGTGGTCTTAAAGGCGCCTGGTCTCCCACTTTGGGGGATCTCAACATCTGGCTGCCGGGACTCGCGGACCTGGAGGTTGGGGCCAACCTAACACGTGCCGCCAGCTGGGCGTGGCAAGGCGGACAGACGGTGTCGGATTACTGCCCGGCGGGATTCCCGGATTTGCGAAGAGGCGGCGAGGGCGTGGCAATTGGACGGACAATCTGAAGACGCATGACCTTTTAACATATGAAATGGTATCCACATATAACACCGAAGACCGAATTGAGTACACTTAAAAATACACTTACGTATATAAATATATATATAAATATATCTATATAGAAAACGAAAACACTAGACATTAATACTCTTTATTTTGTTTACCTTCCGTTACTTCAAATCACTTACAAAAACATATATATAGAATATATATACATATATATATATATATATATATATATACTGTATAACGAAGGGATGGGCGTGACAGAGTTAGTTGATTAAATAAGATTTTAGATTTACATGCATTTTGTACGTTTAGGCGGAAGAAGAAGATGATGAGAAGATGGAAAAGATATAAAGATGATTCAGCAATCAAATAAATTACTTGATGTTTATACACATCTATAGATTTGGAAGAGCATCGAATAATAATAACCAAAATAAAACAAAACAGGAAAGCATTGAATATTTCCCAATATTTATATGTAGTTGAAACACATGCAAAATAATCAATTGTAAACGCCCACAAATACATATTTACTTGTAAATTGGTGTCGATAACTAGTTTCACATTGGACATTTAAACAAATCGGACTATATGCATATGTGTCTATATCGTATCGTAGCTTACAAGAACCAATAAAACAAAACAACAAAAAACCCCCCAAAAAGTAAAAAGAAACAAAAATAACGGAAAACATAGACAGCAACAGCAAAAATAACTGGAAACATCAGCAAAAAAAATAACAAAAAAATAAACGGTTTTTTCTATAGAAGAAACCAAAAAACCCAACACCAATAAATTGTTTTATTTTCTGCGAAAGCGAGAAAGAAATAGACGGTGGGAAAGGGATGGAGAGAGGGGGGAAAGTACAGTTGGTTCCAAAAATCAAAAGCAAACGTCATTCGTTTTGCTAAGGTGTGTGCGTGTGATAATCTCAGTGTGATTATGTGTGGGTTAGGTTGGCTAGCTGCATCTGTATGTGTGGGTGGCTTTGGCTTTGCCCGTTTTGTTTTTGTTTTGCTTTTCAAGGCTGCCGACTAGTAACCCATTAAGGGTTAAGCTACATTTAGAACACTCAGAAGGGTTAAGGTTTTGTTTGTTAATTACTTACATATATTTAGTAAATTTTAAAAACAAGGATGTCTTAAGTTTAAAATGAGACTATTATTTTGTATTATACGACCCATTTTTTAGTAGAACTACAAACCAATCAGAAGTAATCAAGCTTTTAATTAAGTGCTTCCAGCTAAATTTCCATTTAATTTGCAAATTGAACCCCTGGAGTCAGAAATCAACCATCAATTTTCTTCATTTACATATAAACGTACATTTATTTTATTCGTATATTTAGCATACAGTCCAGAATGCGACGCACACTCAATTAATAAAATATTAAAATTAGGCCTCACGAAAAAAAAAGAATTTTAAACTTAATTGAGAATGGAGTTGGTTGATGGGGACTTCTGGGCGCCTAAATGGGTTTTTCAAGTTTGGGGGATTTCGACGGCTTTTCGTTTTGGTTTTCGGTCTACAGCGAGGAACAGAGGCGGAGGTTCAAGAGGGGACAGCTATGTTACAACACAGGGATCGATGCTTGTATGTATGTATACTTTAGGGACTACAACTAGGATCTGAGTGGAGGAGTGGGTGGATGTGGATGCTGGTTGCCTCCACTTCTGGTCTTAGTCCGCCTCGTGCTTCTCCGCCTCCGGATGCTTGCCAGGCGCCGTTGCAGGGGGCGCAGCTCCGCCAGCAGCTGCTGCGGCTGCTGCTGCTGCCGCCGCCGCCGTCTCACCCACCGGTGCTCCTCCAGCTGCCGGGGGTGCTCCTGGTCCCGGTCCGGGTCCAGGTCCAGCTCCTCCAGCCCCGGGCGTGGGGTAGACTCCTCCCCCTCCAGGCGCTGCCGCTGCCGCTCCTGGTCCTCCTCCACCTCCACCTGGGGCTACTGGTCCTGCACTGGGCTCGTGCAGGTGGCCCGGTGGCGGTTGCTGCTGCTGCTGCGGGGGCGGCGGGTTGCTCCCATGCTCGGGCGCATAGGGATGTCCGGGATTGCCATTGTGCTGGGGCGGTGGCGGGCGCGGCGACATGTAATGCGACCCGGGTGGAGGACCATACGACTGCTGATACGGCGAGAAGGGCGCATAGTAGGGCTGCGGCGTGGGATGGCCTCCGTACTGCGGCTGGTAGTAGGGCCGTGCGGGTCCGCCTGGTGGACCAGGCGGTGGGCCGTGCGGCGGTCCTCCGTAGTTGGCGTAGCCCGTGTGCGGAGGTGGCGGCGGCAGGCCGGGCATTCCGGGCGGCGGTCCCTGATGCGGTCCCATGTGCGGCGGCATTAGCGAATGTCCGGGCGGCGGGTGGCCGGGATGTGGATGCATCTGCGGCATGCCTGGCGGCGGAGCTGGCCCGCCCTGTTGCTGGGGCAATGGCACCTGCTGTTGCTGCTGCTGCACCGGCGGTGGCGTTGGAGCCGTCGTTGTCGCTGCTGCTGCCGCAGGAGATGCTCCAGCAACGGGAAGCACTTCGGGCGGCGGCGTAGGCGTCGGAACTGGAGTGGGCACCTTGGCACCGGGCTGAGCCACCACCACCTTGGCGGGCTCTGATTTTGGAGGCTCGACAAGCGTTGACTGCGGCGGCAGGGCAGCGGCCATCTCCAGCTTCTCCGGCTTAATGGGCGGCGGCGGCACCGACGGCTTCGGCGGCGGCTCAATGTCCATGGGCTCGGGATCCGTTTTGCTGGCCGTTTCATGGACATGCACTGCGGGCGCAGGCGGCGTGGCATTGGGCGTGGAACTCGGAGTGGGAGTGGAATTGGGAGTGGCTGGCTTTACTGCAGCCGCCGGCGTCTCCTTTGGTGGCACTGCAGCAGGCGCCGTTGTCGGCGCCGCCGCCGCCGCCTCCTGGTTAGCGGGCGTGGCACCCGGCTGACCTGGCTGCGTCGACAGCTTGGCTGCCTCCTCGCTCCTTGTCACAGCAGCAGCGGCGGCAACGGCAGGATTCGCCACGTTGTTCGCACTGGGCTCATCCAATCGCTGGCGATCGCGCTTGATGTCCTCGTACATGCGGTGCACCATCTTCTGGAAGGTGTCCTCGTCCACGGCCGGCTTGCAGTGACGCTTTAGCTCCTCCTGGAAGGCCTCGCTGGACTCCACCATGCGCTGCTTCTTGGCCTCGAACTTCTCCTCCATCTGCTGCAGCTCCGCTTCGAGTTTGGTTTGGTGCATCGTCAGCGAGCTGACCTGCCGCTTGAGCACCTGCATGCGCGTGGTCGTGACCACGGAACGCACGTCGGGAACGACGGCCTCCGAGAAGATCTCGTTGATGAGACGATGGTTACGCAGATAGCGGGCATAGGCCATGTGCTTGGCCGTATAGCCCTCGTCCTGGTCATCCTCGTCCTCCGCCGGCTGGATGTCGATGCGTCGCTCGTGTTGCGACTTGCTGCCGCCACCCCGCGATGGAGTCTCGTGCATGTCCACGTCCGTCTTCACCTTGCTCTTGGCCGACATGTAGGCCTGGTAGGCGGGCGTCTGGTGATAAGCCTTCAGCGACTTCTCGTACTCCAACTTCTCTGCCTCGTACTCATCGATGAACTCGGTCTTCTCGTCCTCGGCCAGCAGCTTCCACATGGCCCCAATCTTCTTGCCCAGCTCCCAGAGCTTCAGCTCGGGATGCTGCGCCTTGACGCTGTCCCAGACGCGCTTCGAGTACCGCATGTATGGCAGGATGGGCTTCTCCGGCGGCTTTGGTGGCTTGGGCAGCCGGGATTCGCTCTGGTTCTTGCTGCTCGACGACTTGGTCACCTTCTGGGGCGTGAAGGCCGGATTGCCATAGTTGCTGTGCGTGAAGATGGGCGTCTGGTCCTTGTTGCGATCGGCTCCACCGCCGCCGCCGGATGAACGCGACCGGCTGCCACCGCCGCCGGATCCGCCACCGCCGCCTCCTACGCCCACGACGCCCTGCAGCGGCGTCGCCGGACCCGGACCCTGGGCGCCCACGGCTATCTGCTTGTAGTTACTGGGCAGGGCCATTTTTCGCGATTCGCTGGTCGAGAGAGCGTGGATTTTGCAAGAAATACACCAATTTTTCAGGCGGACGACGCCATTTTCTGTCAGTCGGCGTTTGTTGCGGTGTGACCGTGTCGCTTACAATGAATAATCATTCGAGATGGAAAAAAATACTCAAAATTGACTTTAGTATTTTTAAATAACCGTTTGTAATATTTGTTATTTGTTGGTTAATAAATATAAAAGTTATAAGCCTCATTTTGAAAAGAAATAAAAAAACACGTTTAATGTTATTTAAATATAATTTTTTGAAACAAATTTAGGTACTTAACTGAGAGTTTATACACATGTGTTTTTTTCTTCATGCCAAAATATACAAAGGCAGTATTTCCTAACTGAAAAATACCAAAAGCCATTCAATTTCGCAGCAAGTTGGCAGCGCTGTAACTGCGAGTTGTATAAAATATAAACAAAACGACAAACACTAAGCATAATGTTTGCGGGCCGTTTGCTCGCTCGTTGGAACCGCAAGCCGGCCTGTTTGGCCACGATTAAGAGCTGGCGAATGCCCCAAGGACTGGCCAGCCAAAGGATTTGGCCCAGAAACCCAGCGACTGCCACAAATTCGATTCGTTTCGAAGGATCCTTTGCAAGCCGGCGATTCTTTAGCAGCCAAATCGAAACGGAATCCACCTTGGATAGTGTCACATACGATCGAGTGTGCTCCGATACGCTGGACGCCCTGAGCGACTACTTTGAGGAGCTGACAGAGAATGCCGCCGAGGAGCTCCAGGGCAGCGATGTGGCCTACGGCGTGAGTTTTGACAACCCTCTGCGATTACATCATGCCCTTACCACTAATATCCTTGGTACTTCGTTTTCGCAGGATGGCGTGCTCACCGTGAAATTGGGTCAGCAGCACGGCACATATGTGATCAACCGGCAGACTCCCAACAAGCAAATCTGGCTCAGTTCACCCACCAGCGGCCCCAAGAGATTTGATTTCGTAGGCACCGTGGCGGCGGGCAGGTGGATCTACAAGCACAGTGGTCAGTCGCTGCACGAACTGCTGCAGCAAGAGATACCCGGTATTCTGAAGTCACAGACCGTGGACTTTCTGCAATTGCCCTACTGTAGATGAACCACGATGGGATCCATTTCCTCTTCTATAAAAAGTCTGTTAAAGCGTTCGATTTGATAAATTTGTTTTAAAGTCAGGGAGTGTATTTTTCCATTCATGAGCATAGTGGTTACTGGCTATGTTGACTGTTGTTGCAGCAGGGTAAACCTAAACCCCGTTGTAAATTGTCACTGTCATTGAATTTAGTTGCTTAGTTAGCCTAATTTCTGTTGCTGCAGAACAATAAACCTAAAGTCGGTTGTGAATTCTCACTGTCTTTGAACCGCTGCATCGTTTACAACCAGCTAAAAAAAAAAAAAACTAACAACTCTTAAAGCTTTGCATTAGATTGTTTTTGTATGTCTTTATTGTGATGTCTGTCTGGGTTATCAAATCCTTGATTACGATAAGGTCTTTGTTTTATAGTTTGTCTATAAGAATATTTAGCAGGTTGTAATAGCTTGAAGTAGATTGAGTAGTATAGTAGTGTTTATTTTAAAACTTTACATAGTTTTCCTTAAGAAAGTTTATTTTAGTATGGGTTTTTTGTTTGTTGAATGTTTAGTGTGCTAAATCAAATAAATTACCTTTGTTTTTTTTTTGTTTTTAAATTCCTCTACGGGACTTAAAACTTCAGGCTGATATTCCACTATTTTTCGGTGCTAGAAAACTAAAATAAATCTAATTTTCGCTTGTACTGTATTAATTCTTTTTCTTTTTTTTTCATTTTAGGAATTTAGTTAGGTTTTCCTTTATTTTGCAATGTACAAATTTATTTCAATTTCAAAATCCAGTACTCAAAGCGCCCAGTTATTAAAATTCAACTTTATACTTAGCTAGAAACCAGTGTGCCAATGCTAAACAAAAGTCGGTAAAAAGTTAACTTTTGTGTGTCTTTATTTATTTGCTGTTCAGAATTTTGCTCAAATACGTTCCAATTTTTATTATTATTCAGTTGTAAAAGAAAAATAATAGTGCTTTATTCATTTGCAGGGTCTGAGCTAAAAAAAAAAATAGTGTTTAAATCACTTGTCACGGGCACTTCAAAGCATTTTCCTTAGTTTCTTGTATTCTACGTTTAAATCGTTATGCCTTAATGGCTTAGGATCCTAAGACTAGTTGGCCACTAATGACGCCCCCCAAACATATTGTTATAATGGGGCGGCGGTGGCGGCTGCTGCTGTTGTTGTTGTTGCTGCTGTGGGTTCAAAAAGCTCTGGGGCATCTGGTTGTAGGGCGGCTGTGGTGGCCCATTGTTGGCCCACGGGTTCATGGGATTGCCGTAGGGATCATGTCCCGGTCCGGGGGCCACATAGTTCTGCTGCACACCATTGCCCGCATAGGGATTATAGCTGCCAAAGGGCTGTTGTTGCTGCTGCTGATTCGGATATTGATTGGGATCGGGTCGGTTGGCTAGATTGCTCATCAGAGGCTGGGGCTCCTGGCCAAAGTTGCCGCCCTGCTGCTGCTGCTGCATCGGATAGCTTGACTGCTTGGAATAGCCTGCTCCGACCGACGGCCGTTGACCATGATGATTCGGGCCAGTCTTTTGACTTTGGCTCAAATGTGGCTGCTGCTGGTGCTGGTGCTGCTGCTGATTCATCATGTAGTTGCGACTAGCTACGGAGGAGCCACTGCCGGCACCGCCCTTGCTCAAAGTGCCCATCAAGTTGGCTATAATGCTTTCGGTGTCCTTCAGCGAGATCTTGGATGCAGCTGCTGGTTTGAAGGTGAGTGCATTTGGTGATGACTCCACCGGTATGATGGGCGGACCGAAGGTCTTTCTGGCATTACCACCATGTCCGCCGATGCCGACGGCACCAGTAGCACCACCTCCGCCGCCATTCGAATCGCAGGCCTTCATCACCAGATCGTCAAAGTTGTAATCATCGTCTTCGTCATCGTCGTCATCGATCATAAAGCTGGGCGAGATTCGGCTGCGTCGCTGCTTATTGATGGGCAGACTGGACATGTCGCGTTCGCGTTCGCGATCCCGTTCCCGATCGTGCTCCGAACTGCGACGTCTGGTGGTCAGCGAGGCGAGGGCTGCCATCGAGGAGGCAGTGGAGGACGAGACGGAGCCCATTGGCAACGAGGAGCTGCTTATGCCCGAGGCCATGGACTTGGATCTCTCCGGTGCCTTTGGTGGCCCACCACTGCCGCCAATGTTGACGACGCGCGACAGGAAATCACTGCATGACTCGCCATCGCCACTCAGCTCCGCCAGGTTGACGTACTTGCGCAGTCGCTCGACGCGCAACGGGTCCTGGACCTCCAGCTTGCGCAGATGGCCAATCAGATGCACCTGCTCCTCGTTGGACAGGAACTTGAAGTTCTGGAGCAGGGTCTGCAGATCGGAGTCGGTCAGAGATTCCATGCCATTGCTACCGCTGCCGCCGGCTGCATCGAGTTGAACCTTGGCCGCCGATCCTGCGGCACCAGCATTGCCGACATTGCCGACATTACCGACAACCACATCCACGGACTCCTTGTTCAGCTGGTTCTCCACCTCCTTCATTAGCTCGTCCAGATCGATGCCCATGTTATCGACAGCCGGCGGCGTCTCCTTGTGCAGACCGAGCTTGGCCCGTATCTCATGGAATGCCAGGCCATTGGTCTGGTCCACCTGACGCCGCTGCTTGTCCGTCTTCACCAGCAGCGTGAGCAGGTGCAGCAGATTGTTCATGTCGCCGGTGGTCACGTCGTAGTATCCCTTGAGCACCAAGGCATTGGCCAGCTTGGGGGCCACCACATTCCGGTCGAAGGGCAGCTGGATGGGCGCCGGATTGGCATTTGCCTTCACCTTGGCCTCGGCCACATCTGGGATACCTAGATAGTCCGGTCATAACACAAAAAAAAAAATAAATAAATAAACAAAACGTAAAATAATCAGTTAGGATTTGCAGGCGTGAATTGCATTTCGAATGTCTGCAAACTGGAGCTTCGGTGTCGCGCCAAACGAGCTACGCAAATTACATTTATACTTATGGATGGTGTGGATGGCGACTGGACTGCTCACGGGATCGTTGGCACACTTTGTTCACACACCCACCAAAAAAAGGGGAAAAAAGCTGACCGAAAAGCGTACATATGTACATATGATACATATACCGAATATTTTACATTTTAGAACGTAATCACAGCGATAACACAAGTTGAAGAATTTGTATACAATTAAGGTACAATTTTAAAAATAAACCCAGCAAAAGTTTGAAAAGAATCAGCTAAGATATAAGGCAATTTATTCTTTTATATTTTTTTCATATATTTTTTTTGAAGTTATTTATTATTTAAGGCACTTCCGACCTGTAGTTTATGTATTGTGAGCAGGTCGTCTGTTTGAGAAACAACCTTCGTTTATCCTAATTATCAAACAGAACCCGATTTTCGAAAACAATTATCTTAGAAAATGGCTCACGAATTGACAGCAGCAATTCAGAACACCTTAATATATATCATGCCTTGACTTAAACCGGTTTAAATATAGTGCATTTAAGCAAGTAACGATTTAAAAACCTGGCCCAGGATATAAAGAAATGAATTGTTTATTTCAAAATTCTCATTTAGCATCTGCTGTATCGTTTTTGATGATAGGGATAAAGAACAAATATGAAATGAGACAATAATCGCAGCGCAGTTTATTTCGTTTAATGACAATCTTAAGAAAACTTATTGCCAGACTTCGCGTAACTTAAGAACAAACCACTCAAATTCCATGGTATTCCATAGATATTTGAAGTGTTGAACCGCAGAGGTTAGTAAATGAAAGTAAAGTTCCATTAATCACCAGCACATTAAAACAGGAGGTTTCATTTGAAAACCACTTTTTGAATCTAACGTGGCACAAACCGATTGGCACAAAACTCACATTATTTCAAAAACTTCACTAGCAAGTGTTTGAAAAAAAAAACTGAGGACCGCGCGAGTTTCCAAAAGCGTTTGTGTTCCAATGCAAATCTTTATTATTTTTATTTTTTTTGTGTGATTCAGGGGAAAATCTCGATGAGTTCTACACAGTTTACTACACTCATACTTACCTAAGGACCCTTAAACCGCGAAAAAGAGTGAGATAGAAGTGCGGTGGAATTCGGGGGATCAGGGGCGGACTTACCTCTGGACTTCACCTGGAAGATGATGGCCGCTATGTTGGTGATCAGTTTCTTGACCACGCGCACCTTTTGCGGATCGTCCAACACCTCGGCGATGAGGATGCCCTTCAGCTTCTCCTTGGTGGTCTCCAGGAAGACGCAATTGTCGTCGTTCAGCAGCAGATCATCAGCGGCATTTGGCTGCACCATCTCCATGGCCAGCGCCTTGCTCAATAGGTTGAGGGCCTTCGGTCCCAGGCTGCCCAGGTGCTCCTCCACGGCGGACAGCATGCGCAGCACACTGACCACGGTCAGAGGTCCCTCTTCGACGGGCTCTGAGGGTTCCTTATCCTTGTTGTTGTTGTTGTTGCTGCTGCTGTTGTTGTTGGTGGAGGAGACGGCCGGTGAAATGGAACGCACCTTGGGCATATTGTATTCCGGATACACACGCGAGTCCATCACACGGAAGGTTTCCACATGGTCATAGCTGCGCTGCCCGCGACCATAGCCCTCGCCACGGAAATACTCAGTGGAGCGTTCCCGTTCCCGCTCCCGATCCCGATCCAAGCTGCGACGATCTAGGAAATCCCTGGCGCCGGGCGACATGGCGCGCTCCCTGGAGTGGCGAACGGGACGATCGCGCTGGCGATGGAAGGCCGGCGAGCGGGATCGCCGTCTCAGGCTGCGGGAACGCGAGCGGGAGCGCGATCCACCGCGCCGGAAATTGCGTCGCGGCGAACGACTGCGGGAACGGCGCAACGGACGACGACCGCCACCACGTTTGGGTGACAGCGATCGGGAGAGGGAACGGCGATTGTAGGGACGACCGCGGGAAGGGGGACTGGAGCCCTCGTCATCGCTGATATCTATTACAGCCTCGGGAGCGCCTGCACCACCACCACCGCCACCGCCACCCGCTGCACCACGAATATTGGTGCGAAAGTTCTGCTTGCGACGGTTTACGGCAATGGCGCTCGGGGGCGGCTCCCTGGGACTGGCCACACGGATCTTGTAGCGCTCCATCAGCTCCGTGGTCTTCTCCTCGTCCTCGTCGCCCAGCTTGAACTTATCCATGAGATCCTTTTTGATTTTGTTCACCGCAATGTTGAACAGCTCGATGCGACGATCCTTCCAGTAGCTAATCCACTCCGGCTTGTAATCGTATTGATTGGGATCGCATTTCTTTTCCTCCTGCAGCTGTTTGTAGCGTCGATTCCAGAACTGTTTCCACTCATCCGGATAGTCCGGATGCTTCTCGGGATTCGACTCGTACGTTTCAGTTTCATCGCGCAGCTGCTTGAGCTGCAGCTCCAGCATGCAACGGAACTTCTCCCACTTGTAGCGCTCCTGGGCGATAATGGAGGCCTGAATGGACAGCTCCTTGGGCGTGGGTAAATGCTGGGGCTTGGTCAGGCCCCCCGGTGGCGGTGGCGATCGATTGACGCCACGTCCACTGGCATCTTCGGCCTGGTTCTTTTTGCGCAACACCACCTTCGGCACTTGGACCGCACCAGTGGCTGCTACTCCTCCGGCCGGGCCAAAGTTCTCATCATCACTGGAGATGGCATCCAGGGAGATTATGTTGCCATCCGCCGATCGGGCCACGTCGTCCTCCTCGAAGCCCGGCGGCACCGGCTCCCCCGGCAGGAAGCTCATGAATCTCCCTGCGAATGGGAACCACACAAAGAACGCCAGTGAACGGAAATTGACCAGGGTCAGCACTTACCTTTGTTTCCGGTTCTGGTTGCGGCTCCTTTTCTTTTTTCCCGTTTCCCTTTATCGTTTGTTTGGTCACTTTTCCTTTTTTGCACTGCTTATTTCACCTTTCACGCTCACTTTTTTTTTAAAAGGAACGGCTTTCGCCGGCGGAGTTGACGTTACTTACTATGCCAGGTATGCAAAAGCAGCATAAACCTTTTCGTTTTTCCGCCTCCTTTCCTCGTTTTTTATTCTTCAATTGCTCTGAAAATGCGTACCCTTTTTATTTTTCTTTTTTGGGTTGTGTAGAGACTGCTTTGCAGTGTGACCGTGCGCTGGTACGGCAGTAATGCCACTTACGATAGTTTTGCTATATCGATGTTTTTATCATTAACTCCAACTCCAACTCCAATCAGATATATTTTTAACCCAATGTTACGATAAACTAAATGTAATTTTATAAAATGAGAGAATTTTTTTTTACAGCTTATGAAATTTCCTAAAAGTGTTTGTTTGTTGCAACTTAGCCAAATAACACGCACAAAAATAAAAACCGAATCTAATTGACGCACTTTTTTACCGATAGCAACTCAGTGTGTCTGCAGATGGAAAGGCGCTGACGTTTCTTTTGCAAACATTTTGGTAACACTAAAATTTAAATATTTATTTAAAATTGCATAAAATCGGTTAATAAGAAAAACTATTAAAAGAAGTAGGTAAATAATATTTTCTAAATCAATTATATAATATGCTTTTTGGTTTTCAAGTTTTTCTGGTAAAATATAAATTAGCTTACATTTTTTGAAAAGTTTTAATTAAAGTTTTACAGAGTTATTAAGCTGTCACTGTTTTAATTTAAGTGTTTGGAAGATCCTTGGGATATTTTCATTTCGAATTGGATATTAGTTCTTGTGCCACCACCAGCCAATGTGTGTTTGGTTCCGTTTCTCCGAGTGAGCCCATAAATATTAACATATTTAGGGTCATTATCTTTCACCCGAAACATAATCCGACCGAGTGCGAATTGCTCTCGCCTCTGTACAAGAATGATGAGTTCTGTGGATTGGATGTTGAGAGTGTTGGATGTGTTTTTGATGCAGTCTCCGCAGCTGGCTTAAATCAATCCCAGCTCGGTTTCATTATATTTTATTCGCTGTAGGTATTTTCCAGCAACAGCAGCATTAATATCATTGGGCCCCGAGGGGCCAGCCACATGTGCGTTTTGCCGGTCGCCGAGGACAAATGTCAGCAAACGGGACGCGGTTTTCCACATTTTCAGCGATTTCCACGAACCGAGCTCATATCCCACCCACCCCTGTTTATACAGATCAACTTGCCTAGCTCGAACTTTCCTTCTTTGATTCGAAACAAAATTTGGATTTATTCCCTTTTAACTATAAAACCTTATGATCAAATAAATTAAAGAGCTGGAAGTAAATTTTTATAAGCAACATTTTTAAGTCATTTTTATAAAGTCTTAACACTTATATCTTGACATTCTATATAGCTCAACTTGATAATACAATTTATTAGTTTTTAAGAACCTGGAGAATTTTTTTTACTCGAATTTTTTTTGCTGGCATATGGTGGTTCGAGCTATGGAGGTTCGACTGTACGTGATATGTGATAGATGTAACACGTATCTGCGACTGGATGAAGGGCACATTAATCGCCGCACGATGAGCACGATGGCTGTCGCAGATGATAATGGCAATACAACTGACTGCACAATGAGCTGACCATATGCGCACATAGACAATAAAATACGCCACCACCCCCTTTTGAAGGCCGGTGCATTTGACAGTGGGCGCAAGGACCCATTCCACAGTGGCATTTACAGTGGATGGGAAAAGTAGGCGGCGGTAGGCAGTAGACAGTAGGCAGTAGGCAGTGGGCACTGTCAGTTACTGGACAAACGTAGCACATTTAATGAACATGCCGACATGAGTTATGGCCCGTTTGTTCGCCTTTGCTTTTTCAGTTATACAAGTTACCCTCGAAATTGGGCATAATAATTCAGACAACCAGGCAAGCGTTTTTGATTTTATTCACCAGATCGAATTACGAGATATGCAGGGGTGCCATTGAAATCTGCTCAACTTTTGTGAATGGACTTTATTATTCTAAAAAAAAAACAATAGAGAACTTAGTTAGAAGAAAATAACATCATTCGTAACCCGTTAAAGTCTTTAGGAAAAAGTACTTCAGTTAGAAGAGAACTTCCGCCTATGGATGAAGCTAAAATTTTTTAAAAATCTTTTTAAAATCTTTTTTTTTTGTCTAGAACAAACATTAATAAGTCAAGGGGATTTTTTTACTAGTGATTTCAATTAACTGGCTTAAACTAACTAAACCATCATATGTATTTAATTTTCTTTTGTAACATTGTTTAACCACCTTTTACAAAATCCACTTAGAAGTCATTCCAATAAAAATAACTAGGGTGTTTAAAAAGAATTTTTAAAAATATGTTTTAGTGAAAAATTATGGTTTGAAAGGGCATTCCAAACTTCGTCCTCTCAGCAGGCTATATTTTCTCCTTGTTCTTTTTGATGACAACGATATATTGCGAATCAGACACACTGTTAGTGGGTTTTTCATTTGGCGATCTGCATGGACCGAATGCAAATTATATTTCGCATTAACTTTGATGGAGATGAGCGAATTCCGATTGCGGGGACAAAACAGACAGAAGCCCCAATCCCAATATCAGACATCGGGGGGGACTGGGATTGAGATCTCCTCCAAGGGAAGAGGAAGATATAGATGTATCCCTATAGGGAGCTACACGGGACTACGGCTACTATGTATGCACCCCAGCTCCTGTAGACAAAGTGCCAAGTCAGACAGATGCAGACGTTTCTCATTTACCATCCCGTGCTTTGTGCTCATCTTTATTTCTTGGCAAGTTGTGTGCAATTCATTAAAGCGAAATCTGCTCGAATGCGAATAATGCAAATTGCTCTATTTTCATTCACAACGGCTGGTATTTTTTTGGGGGGCCGTTAAGGGGCGGCAGTTGCAACAATCTGCCAGAGTCGACGACAAATTTATTTGTGGCACATGCAGCCAGGAGCATCAATGAAAATGCTGTTCAAGCAGTTGTCTCCCAGGCATTTTGCACTAAAAGTTCAAAAATTCCATTAATTATTCTCGGGAAGAGTTCGCCTGGTTTCGCTTTCTTCTCCGCTCGGTTTCTTCTACATTTCTTGTTGCTCTGCTAATTTTTCAAGAATTTGAAATTTCTTAATGGCCTGAGAATGGGGGGTTTTCTGGGACGGGGGGCCAAAATGCAGCCCGTTTGTCTGGCCCACCTAACCCCCAATTGCACTGCCATAAAATCCCCATCCCCACCATAAAGAATTGCAGTCAATATGTTTTGAGGAAACCAGAAACAACTAAAGTGTAACTATTTCAAAAAAAATTCCTATAGTTCGCAAAATAATAGGCATTTAACTAGTTAATTTTGATTTTTATTTTTTAAAACCGTTTCTCTATAATCTTTACAAACATACATATACATATGCTTTTATAAGAATCAATATTAAAAAGAGAAAATGCCATAAGAGGCATTTAATTTTTTTGGTAACAATTTAAAAGTTTTTTTTTAACAACAATTTTCTATGCAAATATTTTTTAAATTGCAAAACAGTCTTTAAAATTTTAATAACCAAAAAGAAGGGGTATATTTCAAAATAAAAAGGTTATATATTTAAGAAAAGAAAATCGTTTGTAAAACAATAATTGAAGAAGCGTTACATTAAAAAAACTATTTCTAGATTGTAAATATAAATTCAGGAAAAAAATACCTATGCTTTTGGTGGAATAAGATGGACTCTAGGTTGTTTTTTCGAGTGTAGGCTTACCCCTATCGCTATTTACTGCCTACTACCCCTCCCGCTCATAACAAGGCCGGATGTTCTCATTGTGCTTCGTTTTCATTTCTACTTACATGTCTCCCATCTCCTCTTTTTCCAGCCCCCTTTTCCCGGCCCCACCCCCTCATTAATGCTGCGCCGGAAGCGTCCAGCTGCCGCCGGACTTTGGATTTATCGGGCCGAAAAGGAGGGAAATGCATGGGGCTGCGGGGCGGGGTGAGTTGGTCAAAGATGCTTTGGAAAAGTTTTTCCCATTCCAGTCTCCAGACTTCGGTCGTGATTTCAAAAATGCGTTACGCAGTGCGTAAATCAAAACTCGAATTGAAACTAAAACTAAAGCAAGTGCCATGCGGGAATGTTTGTAACCATGTTTTTACGCTGAGAAAAAAGTGTATAGGATTTAGTTTCAAAATGTTCTCTTGACTCAGACAAAAACATTAATGTTAAGGCAAAAGCTTATTGCTGCCCAAGTGAAATTCATTTTTTTTTATCCCACTACTTTTGTTTAAATCGTAGCTGTAATTATAATAACATCTTGAATAAACAATAACACTGGTGGAATTTTTTGGGGGAGAAAAACTTACAAAACTTTTGTGTGAGCTAGTGGAAATCACTGAGCGCAAAAGTCAGCACACAACTTTTAAATGTAGTTGACAATATCAATTCGAATATTTTTACAATAATATGTTATAAGATAATTGGCGTGCATTTTCTTTCTGTGCATGAAATCAGCTAAGTTCTTTTTCAACAAATTGTTCTCTCATGAAGAGAGTCTCCAAAGGGGTTTACTTTCTCTCACGATCATTTCGACAGTTCACCTGGCTAACGGTTTTTCCGCATTCTCTCTGCGGCCCTTTTATTTATTGGATAGCCGCCACACGCAACAACAAAAACCGCAAAATGAAAATGGAAATTCAAAGAGCGGCGGAATGAAATGGAAAAGGGGTGTGGGAAAGTCGAAAAGGGGTGGTGTGGGGCGTTGGGCGGCGGGCTGCGGCCTGCGGAGGGTTAAATTTTGGGCGCATAAATTTTAAAGCCACCTTGTCTATTTTTTGTTTTGCTTTTTTCTTTGCAGGCATTTCATTTTATATTTTGTTTTTGGGCAATTTCCAACATGCAACATGTTGCAATGGAGTCATAAGTTGAGAGCGCAGCGCCCCAAAACCCAAAACTTTTCCCGGGACCCCGAAAAAATAAGTCGGGGAAAAAATGTTTTTTCGCCTCGCTTCCACTTCTATTTCCTCTTCACTTTGTCGTTAAAACAGTCCAACATCCATAGCTCGAATAGAATCCGAAATTTGATTTATTTTTATTTTTATTTTGGAAAAACTAAAACTAATTTTAATTTTGTATATGTGGTATGCCCCTTTAGTTCTAACAATTCTTATTCACTGCATCTTTAGGAATTTACTATCTTTTTTCTTAATCTTCACATTTTGGAATTTCGTAAAAGTTTTTTTTTGTTAGTTTTTTAAATTAAGAAGTTCAGGATTTACAGAAATATTTCTTATATCGTACTTATAAAAAAATAAGAAGTTCCGGATTTGTACAAATAAATTTTAACCTTAAGTAATTCGAGTTCTAGCTCTTATGATCTTATATAAAATGTGATTTCCATCAGCAATTTCGATAGTTGGATTTATTTTAAAAAGTGTTGGATAATGAAGTTGGACTGTATTTAAGTTTTTTTTTTGAAAGCGGGCTCTTTTCTAGCTTTATTAACGTTTTTGGTGTCGTTGGGCAATGGAATGGTGGTTGGGGTTGGAATTGGGGATTTGGGGGGTCTGATATTGTTTGCTGGCAGCGCAGTCTGTAATATTTTTGCCGCATAAAAGTCAAAATATGCAAATAAACTTGAAGTAGGGGCGGTGAAGTGGGGTAAAATAGAAACGGGTGCTTTACTTTATGCATGGGGCGGCTAATACGGTAAAACAGACATAGGAAAGGACTAAAACAATGGGGCAGATAAAAGGGGAGGAGTGGAAATGGAGGCAGCGTGGCTTAAATAATAAATGTAGTACACGCTTTGAAAGAATTTACTAAACTTCGGCAAATGGAGGTTATAAAAACCTCACACACACCGGCATTTGTATTTACTGGGCATACATGTACTGGGTATAAATAAACAATGCCCCTATAAGGGCGAAGTGGGCAATAGGGGGTGGGGGTTAAGGGTAGCGGCATTTCCATATTGTTGCTATAATCAGCGGCCGCTTTGATTCATCTGCATGTCCGCAGTGGCGGGGGGAGAGGGGGCTGGGTTAGATGGCCAGAGAGGGAGAGAGAGAGGAGAACCTTTGGTCTTGGCTTTCTGCTTTGCCACCCCAGAATCATCAAAGAGCTAACGTGCAACCCAAACCCAACCCAAGTCCAAGCTCAAACCCAAGAGGCCGAGCCCAAGGCAACTCAGTGCAACCTTAGCCCCCAACAAACTCTCCAACCCCAAACCCCCCACCCAACACATGACAACACAAAGCACACAGCACAGACTCACAGACTCCGCCACTTGCAACTTCTAGCCTGCAACCTGCCAACTGGAAACTCCTGCCCTGCAACATGCTCGATGACAACATGATCGGTGCTCGAGTTCGAGAGCAATGCTCACAGCTGCCATCGATGCACTATGGGGCCAACGACTACATTTTTTGGCCAAAACCCATTTTTTAAAAGTTAAATATATATTTTTAAATATATATTTTTTTTTATCTCGATGGATAGGAATAACCCTAATCTTAAATATTGCAAACACAAAATTTTAATTTAGATTAATTTAATTTTTGTATTTAGCAAAATAAAAATATCCCTAAAATTTTTTTTTAACCTAGCTTTCGTATCATATACTTAATTTAAAGAACAAAACCCGATAAAATTGCTTCGTTTTTAAGTTATTAATTAATGCCACAAAAAGTAGTCGTTTGCCCCATAGTGCGATGTTGTTACTATTGTTGTTGTTGTTTTTATCTCGCAGCCTGACAGTTCTGGGCTGAGTTTTAGTGTTGCTGTTTCGGTTTTCAGTTTTTGTGCTCTCTCTGCTGCCAGAGCTGCATTAACCCTCGTCCAGGCTGGTTGTTTTGTTCGGCTCTTGAAATTTCCAAATTTCGCGCTCGTATACATTATATTTCTCTTTTCCGTCGCGTTTTTCGTCGTCTTTCGGGTGTGTGTTTTTGTTATTGCTGTTCTGTATTTTTCGGGTGGTATTTAACAAACGTTACAATTATTTTTTTCACGTGTGTTGCTAACAGTGTACTTGAATTTGTACTTAAATAACAAAGTCAAACAAATAAGGCGAGCTATAAAGAGAGAACACAAAAAGAAACATAAGTAAATAAAGAGGCAACGTTTTGTTGTTGTCGCGCAGCATGTGGAGCTTCAGTTAACTGTAACAGTTAACGGGGGATACCAAGGAGGAGGAGAAGGAGAAGGAAAAAGAGAGAGAAAGAGGTTTTACCGCTACGCTTCACTAAATGCAGTCTACGCTGCGATTATTATGTGCCAGCCCCAATAACAACAACAACACTTGATACGAAAATAAACAAACAAAATCAATCAATTAATCAATCTGCTGAGCACACCGCTCTCCACGCCCACACACACACGGCAAAACACACACAAAAACACACAACACACACGAGTCAACGCCCACGCCCATTTGAGAAAAAGGAGGGAGTGGCAGGACGAGAAAGGAGGAAAAAGGAGGAGAAGAAGAAGAACCAGACAACATGTTCCACTCACTTGTTTTGATGGCCTGCGCCCTTGCCGCCCTTTCCGTCGCCCAGGAGGCGGGGCCAGCTCGATCGAAATCATTATCACTATCGGCATCGGTATCGGTATCGAGTCCAGGAGCGGACCCAACATCCCCCGCCCCCTTCGCCAGCAAACAGCTGAACAGATGCCGTCAAAGTTGCTATCAGCAGGTAAGAATACGAATAACCAAGTCCAACTCGAAACCCCAGACTCTGAACTCAAAACCCAAGATAAGCCCTGGATCGTATCCGTTTCGATCCGTCGTCTGATGGACAGTTGTATGCCCAGTTGAGCGGCAATATATATATAACATAGCCGGCAGGGTAGGCGGTGGGTACACAGAGAAAAATACCATAGGTCAACAACATGATCTTTGAGGATCGATTAAATTTAGCAATCGCACATAATTAAAATAGCTTGAAATCTAATTGAAATTGACGGATCCAATCAAAGTTAATACGGTTAAACCTGTTTTTTTACGTGAGATTCATAGACCACATACAACAAACAACAACATAATAACTGGTAAATTATGTATATTTTTTAACCCTTAATATCGATTTGCCGATTCCCAAGATACATGATTTAGAAGTATACGTGATTTTCTATATTCCTATGATCATTAGCAATCGTAAATTTGCATGCATCTTGTAACTTTTCATTTTTCAAAAATTCATTTAAGGGTCCTGCATAATTTATTTTCCCCATTTATTAATAGTAAGGAAACCGCTTTACCTAAAGAACGGCTGTCGTTGCCTCGACGAAGAAATTCTAGGGTTGAAAACATTGGCTTAATGGTTTCTATGTAGATTTTGTAGCCATTGTTTTTTTTTTTGCAATCGGGATTTAAGTTTGAAGTTCTCTAAACAAGTTTTTTGAGCCTATGTAATATTATTTAATTTTATAAGCTTTTGAATCAACTTAAAGAATAAATATTGCATAACGCAGAGGCTTTGCCCAGTCACTTGGAGTGCAACGCTCTGCCGCTCAGGTATTACCTAATGCGATTAAGATTGCCCTAATTGAGGTCATGCCGGATTGGTCCCGGACCAACCCATTCCATTTCTCTGCGTGTAGGAACAGTTGTGCCCCGGTTCGGCACCGACCTTCAAGGTTAGGAGACGTCGATGACAATGACAATGGTTCGTGAAGGCACCAGAAAACCAGAAAGCGACGTCATTTTTTATGCCCGCTTGCTGGGTCTTTTATCTTTTATCTACGGGTTGACATCGCAGCTATTGCCGCCGCTGCTTCTGTTGCCGGTTATTATTGTTGTTACCTTTACCTTACTTACTGCTCAGGTAGCCGCCGGCCGCTAGAAAGATGTCAACTGGGTGGTCGAGCGTCGCTAATAGAGATCGGGAAATTGAATTTGAGCCGGTCATATATGTACATAGACAATGGAAAGGAAAAGGCCAAGCACAGGCCACGGCCACGGCCACGCAGGAATAAAGCTCTCGCATCGAATTTATATCGAATACAAAGCTGTCACCGAGGGATATGGATGGGCAACATCGTTGCCCAAGAACTTCAGTTGAAATGCCGAAGCAAAAGGAGATGCCTTTTGAAAAATAGAGCAGGTGGGGAGAACAATGGGCTCCGAGGAGGAAGCTAAAGAAATCTCAAGAAAGAACTTTGATAAATGACCGCGAAAAATCGAAGACAGCTGAAAATGCTGGGTCAAAAGAAACCTTCATAGAAAAAACATTTTAAAAATATTCGCAGTTTTAAAAGAAGAGAAATAAATAAAAATCTTTAGATGGGTTAATATCAAAAATATCACAAACCAATGAAAACAACAATCGGCCTTAAATCCAAATTATAATTCCCAACTAGCTGAACTCACCGCAAAAATCCAAGTTGATACTTCCTTAAATAAAAGAAAATCGGCAAATAATACACAGAACTAAAACCAACTAATCAATATGAATAACAATGTTTTGCAACCGACAAATCAAAGTTGAAAATGCCACTACAATCGAACTCACCCCCGAAATCGCTGAGTTGACACTTTCTTGTGTGTGCCCCCTAAACAAACTTGGAAACCCCAGGGATTCAGTTTTCAGTTTCCCCTCCATTTCGTGTAACCGATCCCCACCGAAATAATTTTGAATACGTCCCCGATGGATTGAAATGAAGACGGCGAAGTTTCCCAAAGATTTCCAGCACAGTTTACCAGTTGATTTTTTAATGCGTGACTTCCTGGAACCGCGCTGATCTGTCAGCGATATCGGAAACAGAGGTGGGGGAGGTTGACAACTATGGATTGTTAATAAATTTCAATCAAATGAAATCAAATCAAATTTTCATATCAATACGATCCGACCGGACCGGACCGACCGACCGACCGAACCGACCAACTTCCAGCCCAAGTACACATAAATCAAGTGGGAAAAACACGAGAGTATAAATATCATCTCCGATTTCCAAGTAAGCCGAACTCTCTGTGGCGACGAGGTGTACAGATGGGCCTGGGGTTTTTGGCTTTCAGTTCGAGTGGAGAACATAGGAGGAGCAGCGCATTCAACCCAATTGACTCGAGGAGTGCTCATGAGTGCTGTGGCGACACTTACAAAGAAACATGGGATGAAACTCGAGAGGCCAAGACACTCGGACTGTCTACGACACTCGAAATCGTTCTAGGGAAACGGAACGCTAAGTTACTTCCAAATATAGACCCAAAGTTTATTGATTTAACTCGAAAGAGAAGCTGCAATTTGACCAAATATTGTTTGATATAAGATTGTACGATTACTCATTATGTAAGCATAGTGGTAAAAGGTAAAATAACCTCTGTGTCATTTTCAAAGATTGCGTAAGACAAAAATGGCACACATATAAAGCTTATTGTATTATTGGTCATACAAGTTATCAGTGCAGTTTATTAAAATCTTAACAAATATGAAATTCTTTTATTAGCTCAACATAGAGAGAAGTCTTTAAACATCTTTGCCACTTTGGCTTTATTTATGTCAATCTCTGCCGATTATTCAGATTGAAATGGCAGATGTTCTCTATGAATTTCTTCCACTGAAATGCTCCTTAAAATGGGCTAAGGCTTTTTGGCTTTAGTTATGCCAATCTTTGTTGATTATTTAGTCCGAAATTGCAGATTTTAGGCACGAAATACTTAAGCTTTCGCC
Source organism: Drosophila elegans (assembly GCF_018152505.1). Taxonomy (NCBI): domain Eukaryota; kingdom Metazoa; phylum Arthropoda; class Insecta; order Diptera; family Drosophilidae; genus Drosophila; species Drosophila elegans. The sequence goes on along the minus strand of NW_024545513.1, from coordinate 10,140,207 downwards.
TGTGTGCTGTCTGCATTCCTGATCACCGTCATCATCTCCATCGGATATGCCCTTTGAAGTCCGCTCGAGAGTTTTTGGATGGGTGGAGGTGGTGAGGGAGATGGAGATGGAGTGATGGTGATGGCGATGGCGATGGCGATGCCAGTGGTGCAGGATGCCTCGTCGAAAGTCAAAAGTTCTTAGGGGTTGCAGGCAGGGCTAATTTCATGCTCGGGTCGCAGGACTAACTGGAACTAATCCACCCATCCATCCATCCTTTCGTACAACCCCCAAAAACTGAGAATTTAGACCCGAGAACGGGGAATGCGAATACGTTGCTCAATCAGCGCCAAATTAACACCATGAAAGACTTTTCCTCCGTCACCGTGGGTGGATGCTGATGGTTCGATGGGTGCTCCAGTGGTTCGGCTTGGTTTGGTTTGCCTTGGTTTGGTTTGGATGCCCCTGCACCCAATTGTTTAGGTGGATTTTTCGGGTGGTTCGACGGCCGGAAGATTCGATCTTGATGTATATGCGAGGCACGTAGTTCAGCCGCTGCTGGTGGTGGAATCATCGAATATATCTACGTATGCGTACGTGTCTCATAAAAGCCGCTCAAAAAACTGACTGACTGACTGACCCAACTTTTGTAATTTATGTGGCCTACGGAGTCATGTGCCCGGCTTTCACACTTGCGAAAAATACATGGTTGAACAACTCTTCAAAGTCAAACAACAACACTAAGAAACAACAAATCTCCTAATTATATATATTTATCAATATTATATATTCACAAAATTATTGTTAATTATATCGTTATGTATTTTGAAATAAAATGGATTAGGAAAAACGCTTGAAAAATAATTAAAAGCCTTAAACTTACTTTGTTATTTGTCGTTGTCTTAAATTAGCATATATTTGCATTGTTCCCAGACTATTAAAGAAAAGGTTTTCATTTTGGGAAACGATTGAAAATACATCTAGAAAAATAAAACAAATAGAGACTAAATTGTTGGGATTTACTGAGTTTACAATATTTACCTGCCTGTGCGGGTGCACAGGCAATATTGTTTGAAAAATGTTTTCCCCCATGTATCGAGCATCAAAGACGATTTTCCCATTTTAGGTGGGAGTTTTGACACTTTTCTTCAAGTGCAGTTACCGGGTGTGTGAAATACCAGGGCAATTGCATGTAAAAGTTGTCGCTGCCTGCGTTTAATTTATATGGCCCAGACACATTTTGGGCCAGGTAGTCGTCTGCTCGAGACTGTGGAAAGTGAGGGAAATCGTGGAAAAGGGAAAGGGAAAGCCGACGGCCAAAAGATTTGCGAGTTCAGCGTTTTCATTCAGTCATTCGGTCATTCATTCATTCATTCATTCGTTCGTTTATTCATTCATTTTGAACGCCTTATTGTTGTTACTTATCGCCCAAGTTGTTTCAGGTTCAGGCCTCGTCCTCGTCCTCGTCCTCATCAACATCCTCATACCCATTTCCAGAAGCAGACCCAGTCCCTGGTAACAATCGCAATCGTCCCCTCATCAACTACATCGTCTACATCTTCAGAGGCCAAAAATTCAATTGAGCGGAAAATATGTTGTCTTTGCGATTTTCCTTTTGGCATTCGTCGTTTTTATCTGCCACAACTGCTTGGTTTGGTTCTGCTCCTCCTCCTCCTCCTCCTGCTCCTACTCCTGCTCCTGCTCCTTTTCCCTTTCCGTTTGCGTTTCCCTGATTTTCCTGCCTTATTGTGTAATGATGACAAAGTGCCGCCATCAAAGTTGGCCCAAAAGGTGATGGCAGCCATTGTCCAGCGGGTTTTTCCTTTGCCAGCGGTGATGGATGATCGATCCAGATGCAAGTAGCTGGCTGCTACATTTGCAGAAACTGCGGATGCATTTAAGGGCTTATAGAGCTGGATAGCATCAGGAAGTGGCTTAAGGCTGCCAAGAAACGATTGAGCAGAGAGATAATATCCGAATAGCTTAAATGTTAGAAAAAAGAACGATTTACACAGTTAGTAAGTCGGAGTTTTAATGTTTATTTGATTTTAGTTTTTAACATTTACATACTTTTAGAGGAATATTGTTGATGATTCGTGTTTAAAGGTCAAATTAAATGAAGTATAGAAACCTTAGAGTAATTTAATGTTTTCGGGGAATATCTTAACAATTATATTTCGCAACTGTAGGCTTAAGTTAATGGTATGTATACGGGTTCATGTTTAACAAACATTAGAGCAGCTATTATTATTTTTATTGATTTTACTTAAAGTTAAAGCAACTAAAGCAACTAAGCTGCCTAAATAATCATTTAGTCATTTTAAAGCTACAAAAAGGCCCTAGTTCATATAAAATTCCACACTTCATTTTATAAAAAATATAGTATACAATTCAATTAGAATCCGAAATAAACTAGTATGACCAATCGAATTAGACTGCAGATAAAGATTTCATAAATGTGATGCCGGCAAATGCAATAATCATAAATCTGGCTTGCACCAACATTAGGGTTACTTAACTCTAGCTCTAACCCTAACCCTCCCCTGAAACCGAAAACAAATGCCCAAAGAATTGAGATCTGGTTGGCCCGCCTCGTTTGATTTTTTTAATATTGTAAATTCGGAGTCATAACAATTTGTCACGCACCCATCGCTAATCGCTGTCGACTCATTCGCCCATTCATCTGTGCGTCTGTCTGTCTGTCTGTCCGTCTGTCTATCTGTTTCTGTCCGTTTTCTCTGGCGGCTCATTCATAAAAGGACTGCGGACGGGATTCGAAAGGAGGGGTAACTGGTCCTGGTCCTGATACTACGTACTGCCCGCTGTTCTATTTTGTTCCGTTCAGTTCAGCTGCCTTGAGACTAAGGCGACAGTTGACAAAGGCTAAGCAGGCAGTCCGGTTTGATCCCGATCCTCCTGCCCCTCCCTTTCTCCCTTCTATCGTCGTCATGCTCATCCTCATCCTCGTCCTCGTCCTGTCACGGCAATCCTCCTCATTATCCTCATTGCCAGGAGCGTGAAATTTTCAATTCGCCATAGACGAACACAAACGTTTGTGGTCATTTACTTGAATACAGAAACGGTCAGAAGAATAGCAGAGGGATTACGACAATTGCTCAAAACAACAAGCAATTAACCAAAATATGTCCTTCATAATTGAATGGTTTATTTGTTTTCATATTGAAATTGCTATATTCTTATTTTACTCAATGGTCTATTTAAAATTATATTAATGTTACCAAAACATTTTAGCACACCTAAGCTTAAGAAATATTTTCACAGCATTTTAATTTTTTGTTTTGATTTCTTAAAAATTTGTATTAATATTATACCAATAAATTTGTTTAATATAATATTCCTTAATTGCTGATTTTCTTAGAGATTTTCTGTAAATAGCTTTTTATTATACGTCATAACTTTCGTATTCATCTGACCGCTGCTGTATATCTACATAGACTTTTATTTTTGCTGCCTGCTTTGCCTTTTATTACAAGTTACAAATTTGCGTCTATTGTTGAGGCCATAAGATAGAAACCGGGGGCGAAGGAGTCTGCTGATGACTCCTTGTTGTTTGTCCTGGCAGCCCGGGGTCTTGGGCCTGATTACTTTTTCCTAGCTTACTTAAAATTCGATTAGGCCACGCCCACTAACTAACTTTGTCCTGTCTCTCTTTGCAGCTTTCCAAGGACTGGCATTATTGTAAGGATTCCGTTGATTGCACAAACGTAAGTATCTCCATCCATGTTGGTCTTTGTGCGACAGCCTAACGATGTCATTAACCCATTAATGCTGGCCTCAAACTGCACGAAAATGTATAAACTCTCTGGAATCTGTCCATATATTGCATTTGAGATATAGTAGACTAGAGCTAAACTTATTTCTTTGAGAATTTAATGATTTTGAAAGCTGCATTTACCATTGCTAAATTCAATATAAAAGTAAAAAAAAAATTGTTAAATTAATAATAACTTAATATATATTTCTTTGAACTTCAACTTGCTTTCTACCAAAAACTTTGATATCCTTTAACTCAAATCATTTTAAATGCAAAACACGGCTTTTTTTTTGCCATACCTGCTTTTATTTTATTCGAAAATTTGACAAATTCAAAATTCCTCCAGAGGAGTATCTCCTTAAATGCTCGAAATTAAATCTACATTTATTATCGCAAACCGGCTGAAAAGGGTTTCCATTCCTTGGCACCAAATTGCCAACCGTAAACATTTTTAGGCACTTACACGGCAGGGACATGAATCATCCAAATGAAACGGCCAGGCCTTAATGGGTTAAACGTTGTCGCTCGGGGGCGAAAAGTGGCAACCGAAGGATGAACAAATTTCATTGCCTACCTGCGGGCGCGCCACATAATTACAAGAAATAATTGACAAATAGCTAACTTTCCTTCCATTCTCTCCCTTTATTTTCCTTAACGCTTCGTGTCCTGCCTCGGGCGTTGTCCTTGCTGCTTGCTCCTTCTCGTCCTGGCAATGCCCCCCCCTTTCCCCCCCGCACAGTGCTGCCAAAAACTGGTGGCCCCCTTCGAGCTTAGGATCCTGAAGGCCCAGCGCCAGGAGTCGCTCGTCCTCACGGACATCGGCTGGGACGAGATGATAGCGAATGCATCGCGCCAGTGCCTGATCACCTGGGAAGTGTCCGGCGGCGGCCTCATCGGCAATCTACTCACGGACACCGCTCGGGCGGAACTGTCCCTGTGGCCGGACACCGTCTACAACATCCAGGTCAAGTGCAAGCACAAGGTGAGTCCATGTTCCATAAATATCTTGCAACTAAGTATAAACAAGAGAGCTGTAGTAAATAAGCACTACATGAAAGGATTTCAATAATTGGGGTTTTTTACTTTGAAAAATGTGAGCCCACATTTGGTAGATATCTTGGAAGTTAAGAATCAGGAATATTTTTTAAAATTTGTCTTAATTGGTTGGAACATAATACTGCCAAAGTGGATATTTTAGTCTATGCTTGGTAGATACCATGATAATTAAGTGGTTAAATAAACCAACTGAAAATTAAAAGCACAACCAGTCTTATGGGTTAGGAAATAGAAAATTTCTATTGTTATCTAGAGATAATATCTAGAGATTTCTGGGGCAAGCACAAGTAAAGAACTTTTTATTTGCTAAGAGTATACAAAACATACTTAGAGATAGAAGATTAATTAAATTGGGTTAGAGATAATGAGGTGCGTTTAGCAACTATCTATTGTGAGGCAACGAATGCATATTAAACTATTCACATCATTGTTATTATTTCTTCACATTTCTATCGGATAGCTCACGGGTCTGATGCGACGTTCGATTAAACTGAATGTGGACACTAGTCAGTTGGTGGGCACAACAACGACCACGACCTCGACCACTCCAAGCACTTCAAGCACTACAAGGAACCAGGGGCAGTCCGTGGACCATTCAGATCCCTTGGAGCACTCGCAACGTGTTCACGTCCGACCCACGGACCGGGTGTATATAATCAGTGCCCTGCCCACGCCCAGCGAATTGGGCGGAGTGGTCTATCCGGCCTTCGGGGCCCTGGCCTTCTTTTTGGCCCTGCTGGTCATGTTCCTCTTCCTGCGTCCGCAGCGCAAGCGGTTCCCATTGGATGCGGATAGTGCGGACACGGCCACGTTGATAGGTCGGAGCTCCAGTTGCTCCAGGAACTCACTGGACGCCTCCACGCTGCATGTCTAAGGCGGCGTACCCGGAGAACTTGTAGTCGTATATATATAGATGTCTGACTATGTGATATTCTGCACCCCAAAAAGCAAAAGGAAGCAAAGACAACTGTGTACATACCCCTTAACGCGTTAGTTAGCCCCCTATCCCTATCTTATGGTTCGATATAATAGATCAGATCAGATCGTATCGAATCGGATCGAATCGGATCGAATCGGATCGGATCTAAAAGTCAAGCAAATTTCGCTCAATTAAGTTTAAGTTTTATCCTCTGCCATTCGTAGATCCCAATGCCAAACCAGCGCAGTCATATATACACGCATGATTAACATACATACATAGCTCTATATACATATAACAACTATATATTATACACTTAACGCATTTACTATATACATATATATCATAGTTATACAAACAGACGCAGCTAAAGATACAAGTGCAGAGATCAAGATACAGATACAGATACAGATAAAGATACAAATACAGATACGTTTACGGTTACGGTTACGGATATAAATATATATATATATTATTATATTATATATTATTATATATTGAATTATATTATAGACTAGGGGCCTGCGGCCAACCAACTACATACACCAAACTAAATGCAACAAATTGCTACAAATTTTTTGTCAATCGTCGTCGCTCGCTTGCAAACATACAAACATACAAACAAAACAAAAACATTTGTTTTTATCTCATGTTAAAAACAAATGAAAAAAAAACCAATTAATACAAATACAAAATATCATGCATCTCTTTTCCATTTTTCGTCGTCTTAAATCTTAAATGAAACATAGTACATTAAAAGAAAACAAAACAAAAGAATTAACAATTTAAAAAGAAAAAAAAGTCAACTTAAATCAAAAGTAAATATTTTTCAAAATTTTTAAATGTTTATACCTAAACAAACTCAATTGAATTAACAACAAAGTAAACTATTATAACTGACTTACTGTACTTGAGCATGTAAAAAACAAAGTAACAAAGTAACTAACTAACTAAACTAAACTATGGTTAATACGGTTAATTAAAGATCTAAGCTGAGAAAACTTCGCTACGCAAAATGCCTGTAAATATTTTAGCCCTAATTTATTTATATTTAATGATCCATTGTTTTGTTAACCTATCATTTTAAGGAGGCCTTAGAAAAATGTAAGGTTTTTCCAGGGGGGAGAATGGTTTGAAAATTTCAAGGAAAGTTAAAGGATTTTTTATTTTAGAAAAGAAGAATGGAGTGTTCCTGCTTTTGATGTTTCCAATACGGGAAATAGAATGTTTTTAAAGTCTGCTCCAATGGTTGTAGTATGAATTAGAGAATTTCAATGAAATATATCAAATTAAAATTACTTTCCCATCCACTTTAATAAGTCGCAACCAATCTTCCCCCAATGGAATCTCTGGAGTGAGAACTTTTTGGAGTCTGAACTCATTGCCATATAATACAGTCCTAGTTTAATTTTAGTTTAGCGATCAAATTGTGTTACCTCTTTTCTTTTTTTTTTGTGGCAGAGACTAGTTAAGACTAAATACAAAATATGCCAATCACATTTTAGATATATACTGTGTATGAATAAATTCGGACGAGAAGGATGGAAGCGGAAGTGCGGTACCCTTTCAACATTTATCCTTTATTCGTTTATTATGTAAATATAATTTGATTTGTTATTGCAGCTCATTTTTGGCTACTTTTATTTGTTACGGGTTGGCATGGGAATATATACATATACATATACATATACACATAACGCCCTTTATAATCAAAAAACTAAGGCATCGATTTTTGTGTCTCCCGTTCTTGTCTTCTATTTTTTCCCCTGCCGACCTCCCACTTATCATATAAATTAGAGTTGGGATATGCAAATGCATTCAAGGCAAGGGGGTTGATTGTGTAAGGGGTCGTGTCGATTATGAGAAACTTCTTTGGCTAGATGAAATGGAAAAATTCCTTTGCCGCAGCCGGAAAAGTATTCTCTGAAGAATTTCCGATAAAACTTTTCCTTTCTTCATCTCTTTGGCAAAAACTCACTCTTTGGCATCGAAACTTTTCCACTCTTCCGTCTGTCGTTTTTTATTTATTTTTTTATTTTTAATTTCTTGACGTTTTTTTTTTTAACTTTAATTTTTTTTTGTTGGCTTTAATCTCTTTTTGGATTAGCAAAGGGGGTTGGCTTTGATGGCCACTTGGCTGCCATTAGATCCGATCCCCTTAACCCTCTGCTGCCCCATCATCCCCCTTTTTGTTCAGCTGTTGTTCGCTCGACCACTTCAGCCTTCCCCCCACTAAACATTCTCAAGCACTTTTTATAAACCAAATTAAATTTATATGCCCCTACAGCTCCCGGACCCCGGCCCCTTCCCCTTCCCCCCGCCTCTTAACCCCTGCTCGCCGATGTCTGTGTTGTTTTTTTGTGGGCCAAGCCAATCCCAGGCTCTCGACGCTGTCAACTGCCAATTAGCTGAGCATTTTTCAACATTTTAAATTGTCTTCCCAGAGTGCGTGGTGCCCTCTCCTTTCCAAGGGGCTATATTGGGTTAAAGGGTGGAGGGAGGGGAGCGGTATTAGGTCTGGGCGACACTTGAGTGAGACGTCCAAGCGATTTTGCTTTTATAGCCCCAATACCCATTAGGGGCAAAGGCATGTCCACTAAATACCCTTTAAGAAAAGTCAGTGCATGCTGTGCAGCATAAACATCTATTATGGTCTCCACCCTACTCAAAACCAGTCAATCTATATTTAAAATTTGTTTTTTTTTAAACATTTTTTTTTATATATGTTATTGATTTACTGTACTTCGAATTCCATTCCTTCATATCCAACTACTCAACTAAAATCTTCCAAATAAATACATATAAATATAGAATATAAAAAAAAAACAAAAAAAAACAAAGTGGACTGAAAAACGTGTTAAACTTTGATTCCTTTAAATGTACATTTTAATCTTTTCCTATTTTTTATACCACTTATTTCTGAATGTTTGCAAGTAAATGTAAAAAAGAATATCAAATTAGATGTATGTAATTATATTCAATACAAATGTTAATTGATAAACAACATTTTGAACTTAGAAAAAAAACAAAGAAACATTAACCAAATAAACTTCTTCCTGATAAGCTAAGCATATTTATAAAAATACCAACATATGGATTGCAATAAATATTACGTTTTTTTTTACTTAATTTTATGCCTGATACAAGTTTTAGTTGAAAACACAGATTTTCAAGAATAAATATCATATTCCCAATTTATTATCTAATTTTAAACTTAACCTAAATTATTTGGAATAAAAAACTGCCAATTAAAATACTTATGTATAATGTTTTAGCTAAGACAAAGATAAATTTTTAATGTTAACAAATAGTTATTAAGATACTTCTTATAAAATATTTAAGATTCGAAATCGATTGTTTTGAAATATTTGAAATTTAACTCCAGTGTAAGGCAATCCCAGCTCCGAGTCCACTTGGAACCCACTTGTTCCCAATTAGGAATTGAATTTCCAACTGCTTTTGATCTTAGCGAAAATAAAAAGAGAGGGTAATTCTAGTGCGGTATCTATACATTTCACTCCCGCTCTCTGTTTGTTTTAGTTGTTGCCTCTTGTTGCTTTTGTTGTTCGGCTGTCAGTTGTGCAGCGCGTGCTTCATTTATCAAAAAGCAATTACAATGTTATTTCGATAAAGATGCTCCAATGCTCCCAATGGACACGCCCACACTCACGCCCACGCCCCAAAAGACACACACCCAAACAAACAAACACAAAAGAAATTCGGCGGGAGAGTGGGAGAGAGGAGAAAAAAGAGAGGGCACACCTGCCAAATCCAAATCATTTGCCAAATTCCACCTCTGTTCCCCTTAACCCTTAGCCGTGCGTCAAACTCCCACCCATCCTTAACCCCAAACGCGACCCCACCCCGTTTAGCTTTTTGATTTTTATTTTGTAATATAAATTACCAAACAAGCAAAAAAAAAACGCAAAAAAAACAACTACAGTTGTTGTCAAAATAATAGAAGTGGGCCTTTGAAAAATTAAACAAATCAAATTTCGAAAACATTTATAAAATAAAAGGTCTTTGATTTTCAATCAGGGCAAAGCTCAAACTGAAATATTCATACAAATTAAAAAGCAGTTTTCTAAATTTTTTCTACTTACTCATAAATGTAACAAAATTATAATATAAAGGTCAAATTTTTGAGAATTGTCAAAAAATATTAAGTACTTACAAAAAAAAAGGGAAACATGCTTTTCTAAAACCTTTTTTCAACTTTGTTACCACTTGTAACGAAAATTGGTTTCCTAAGCACCTACTACTAATATTTTGACCCCAGCTGTACATATATAGAGTACCTACAAACATATTGTATTACAACACGATGAAGATGAAAAAAAGAAGTAAAAACAACAAAAATTATTAATTCTAAGTAGACAAAAGAAAGAAGTGGACGAAGATGAAGGAGATGGAGAAGCAGATGAAGCGCAAAGCAAACCAAATAAAATTAGACTACGACTAAAAGGCAAACGAGAAGAGAACAGAAGAGATAACTTGACTTTTTGGATGGTTGGGGGAGGTGAATAGTGGGCGGGGTGGGTGGAAAAGCGAGCATGTGTTCGAGCCATAAAAGGTTTCTCATTACAATTTTGTTGTTGTTCCCGCTGTTGTTTTTCTTTTTCTGTTTTGTGTCTTTTTTTTTTTTTTTTGGCCAAGGGTCGTCGCATCGTTGCACAAAATTACTTTTTTCCTTTCCAACCAAAAGAGCCAGCGGGCAAAGGGAGTGGAACGGGATGTTTGGGGGACGAGGAGATTGGCCAAGGGAATAAAACAACTACAACAGCAGCAGCTAACAATCGTACACTGCGAATCAACATGCCTTCTGGTTTGAGAATCTAAAAAAAAAACATCCCATCTTCTGCATCTGATGTTCAATTATGTTCCAGATATATTCAAAGATTTTTAAAAGTTATCAAAACTTGTTTGAATATACATAAATAGATCGGAATACTATATTTTACGTCCCATTTGAAGGCAGCTTAATTATATAATTTTGAAAATTTCAAAACCACCAGCAATTGTTATTTCCAAGCCAACACTATCATTTTAATTTAAATATAATTTAAATCTATGAATGATGTCATACCAAAGCTTACCATAAAGTTTTGTACAACGAGACAAGTCCACAGATAAAGCATCAAGGGATGCTAATTACAAATAATTCAGGCATACATATTTCATTTTTGCCATGTTAAGTGCCAAACAAACTTTGTCGTTGAATTTAAGTGTGCGCGAAATGTCCTCATTATATTATCAGCAGAACTTGTCATGAAAGGATATTTAAAACTTTGCCTTCCTCTGGCAGTTTACCTTTTTCTTAATTGGCATCAGATTCACCACCCATTGGCCGCAATTGTTTTTCCAGTGCAGCGACAGCAGCCCAAAGGGCGATTTCTGTTCAAGGCAGTTTAGCGGGGAGGAGGGCAACTGTAGTTGGGAGAAGGGGGGTTGGCCGAAGACGGGCGGAGACGGGCGGCGAAGTGGGCGCCAAGGCGGTCAAGGCTGGGCCGGAAAATTGATAAATTTCTGTGGCAAATTTCCACAAATATCAAAAGATTAGAGCAACTTTTCAATTAAGAAATGGAAACTAATCTCAATCATTGCAGCGACAGGCGGCTCCATAGCTTCACTAGCCCCACAAATTCCCCCTTTTTGGGCATCCAGTGTATGTACAGTTCAACCACCCATATTTGAACTAGCAATAAAACTTTAAAAGTTAGATTGTGGTCATGGAAAAAAAAAAACTGAAAACATCAAATATTTTTCAACTTGCAATATTATATTTAAAATGAGGAAAAACTTTTTTTTAACTTAACATATTGATTACAAAATGCTTTCTTAACTTCTGCCAAAGAAATAATTAAAAAATGTTTTTCTTACTCTAGAATGTAGTTTAAGCGAAAGGGAGGCTTCACTTTATTTGTAGGGGCAGCGACGTCGGCAGAGCTGCTACTGATACTAATACTGATGGAGATGCTGAATCAGTTTGATTTTGATACGGAGATATAGCCCACACACATACACATACACAGATGCTTTTTATGGCCGAAGCACACCCACGTGGAAGTGCGAGTGGGAGGAGTTGATTGGGAGGGAGCGGATGGCAGGAAGAGAGAGTAACGAACAGGTTGCAAGACGAACGCAACACGTTCGAGTTGGCTGCAAGGATAACGGCCAACGGAAGAGCGCAATGGATATGTCCACGACCATGTCCTGATACCTTATATCCTTATATCCCGTGTTCCTGCCAAAGCCAATGCGTCGGCGCCTCGCCCCCATCTCCAACTCGCCCCTTTTTGGCGTGGCACAATTCGCGGGTTCCGCTGCTCACATTTAACCTCCAAAGGTTACAATACGTCACGAGAGGAGAGTGCGCCAGTTGAAGAGAAGAGACCAACAACACCCAAAGGAGCATCGCTAAAATGAGAGAAAGGAATAACAGAGGAAGAGAGTGGGGAATGGAAAAGAGCCCACAACAACAACATTACTGTTCGACAGCTGCAGCAGTGATGCCAAAAAATGTCTAAGCCTATCAAAGGATCTAGAAAAGGCTATAAAGAAGGGATAATGTAAATCTATTAGATATTTGAAAATTCAGAGTAATTAATTTAATTAACATAATGGATAACTGATAAAGAATAAATATGGTTCTTTGCATGAAATAAAAATAGTTTAATTCATGTAACGACTTTGCATTACATTTTGTAGTAATTCTCATTACATTTACATTCAGTGCATGGCTATTAATTGCATTAATAATTAATTAATTAATAATTCAACAATGTATGGCATTCACATTTTTGATAATTATTTTCAAGGGATTTAATGCAACAACCGATTCCTAAATGTGATTTTAATGGTTGATTGAATCTATAAAAAAAAAACACATTCTTGAGAGTCTTTCTGTTGTAATTTGGCCAAAATATATGCAAAGCGATAGAAGTGAAAGTTTTGTGCAGCTGACGGTTCTATTTTGAAAAATGAACTTTATGTCCAAATTTTGCATTCTATGTAAGGCGTTATAATTTAAAGACGTATAAAGAAGGCTAATCAACCCTTGATATTGTGTGCCAAGAAGCCACAATCGAAGTAAAAACGATAAATTGCCATCACTAAGCTGCAAGGACATTCAGAATGAGAATGGAAGGAAACATCAGGCTCAGCTGACAGCCGTGAGACATCTTGATTCCGAGCTTTATCCATGATGATTTCCATTATTCGCCTTCACTTGTTAGCGGAGATTCGTCGAGGATTAGGATTACGATTGCAGGATGACGGAGAGTTTAGGGAACAGAATGCCTGTCAGTTCTGTGATTTGGTTCAGTCACGTGTATTGACGCAATTTTCGCAGCGGGAAGGTGCTGCCTTCCATTGTCTACTTTTGAGGGAAGCAGAAGTTGGTAATTCCCATAATCTTCGTTTGTGACAAATCTCTGTAGTTTATTCCTAATATGATTAAGGGAATCAAAATCGATTTTTGATTACGCACACGAAAACACCAAATGGGCATTGGTGAACTTTTGGAAAACAATAAGTTTTATGTAGCTTACCAAAGGAGTTATGAAGTCAAATATATACATATACATATTTCGAACTACGGATATATGATTATACTATTTTACTTCCCAAGAAAGCCAATCTATCATAAGCTATTTTAGAAATGATTAAGTCAAAAAGTATATTTGGTGTGGACTAAAATAGGGTGAAAAACCCTTTTTGAAAACCATTATTTTTCCAATACACGATCACGATCATGTTGTCCTTCGATAAAACGAAATTGTTTGTTTATTTCGGCTCAAAAGGTTTGTGGAATATAAGTAGATATAAAAGGAAATGATAATAATACAAAAATAATAATATATTGTACAATATGTTAATGTTATTATTTTCTTATCTCTCTCTCTCTCTTTCTTTCTCATACAGCTGCGTAATTCATTTATAATCATAATAATAATAATAATAATAGTTAATGGATTTTCTTTGCTTCTCGATGCATCATCCTTCATCATCCTCATCATATCGTCCTCGGCGACGGCAACTAATCAGTTAATGTATATAGTTCTAAGCTGCGTCCTCCTCCGTTACAATTATATTTATCATAGATATTATCTAGTTTTCCACAGTGCTATCTGGTTTGTGTTTTTTATTTTTAGACTTTCTCTGGTTGCTGCTGATTCTCCGCTTTAAGTACGTGCGCACAGGAAATAACAATACATAATATAATATATATCCGCGTGGTCGTGTGTTGTGTTGTTTTGTGTTTTGTTTCGGTGTGTTTCGTATATATATGTATATAATATGAATGCGTTTAGCGGGGTAAATAAAAGGGGAATATCAGAGGGATCCAACCGAAGCCGGAACCGATCAATAGGACTCAGGACTTAGGATTCAGGGGGAAAACAAACATTCATTACATATAGAAATAACAAATAAACTGATTGAAATGGCAACAAACATCGTTCTACTCGCTCCATTTCCATTTCCATTTCCTTTGTTAAAATTCTAAGCTTTTTAAATGCTTTTGCTACATAATTTCACAATCGGTTTTAATACATTTCTGTTGTTTCTTTTTTTGCTTTTGTTAGTTGCCATTTTGTATGGGTATATGGGTATTGACTTTTATTGTCTTAAATTAAAACTGAAAGTTGTCTTTTACACACAAAAGTTTACACACCATTTAAAATGAGAAAATTAATTAATAATAAAGATTTTGATTTGACAAGTTGTGTGTGTGTGTTTATATATATATATATGTTTAGATATAAATTAGAAAAAAATATATAAGTTAACTGCTTGGTGGAAAACGGATTCCCATTATTTTCTTTGCTGCCGACTATTCCGATTAAAAAACAGTCTGTTAGGCTCAGACGATCTGGAATATGCTCTGATCTAGATGCAATTGCGTGGGTGTGTGTCTCTGTGTTTTACTCTGTGTGTGTGATAACTTATTTTACAATAAATGTGTGACAACCACAGTGTGTTTTAGTGTTGTTGTTGTTGTTGCTGATGCTGCTGCGCAAGTTGCCCGTGTTGAATTATTTCCGATAATAGGCTAATCTGGTTTCGCTTTAATACAGTTGCAGTTCTACTCTTCTGCTGCCGAAGGCTGCTGCTCGGGGAATCCGCTGACCTCCGTCTGCTCCACTTGTTGTTGGCCATCCAGCACATACTGGATTCGCAGTCGCATCCGCAGCGTCGCCTAATAAAGTAAGGTGGTGCAATTAGTTAGTGGGCTTGGACTTGGGAAGCAGATAGCCCAGGGGTATACTCACATTTGACGTGGCCACCACGCGCATCTCCTGAGTGATCACTCCACCCGGCGGCAGCACCGAACCGGATGGCGTCAGCATCTGCAGCTGGAAACTCCTCTGCACCGCCGCCTGAAAGGAAACATAAATATATTACATAAATATTAACACACAATTAAACATATATTAAGTGTCCTCATTCTTGCTCAAACACGCCTACAATAAATAAACATAAATATTTAAATCTAACTTTTACAATCTTGATTACATTGGCTATCAATACACTGAATTTCATCTGCAAAATCTAATATTATTTTAATACAGTAATTTGCATTTAAGAATTAGTTTCAAGCCAAACTAAATTAATATCTAACTAACTCTTTTGTAGCACCTATACATGTAGATGCTATTCATGATATATCAACAAAGTTTGACTTATCAATGCAGTAAATACCAAGAATCATTAAACAACCTTTCTGAATATCTATACTGATAAAATCTACATCACATTTGAAACTCAATGAACACCATCGCACCTTCAGCAAGTACTGCTCCAGGGTATTGGCTGAGCTATTCGTGGTCGTCATATAGATGCGCATGCAGTCGTTGCCCCTGACCGAAACCAGTTGCACCAGCAAACCATCCTTGTCCAGCGCCGTCAGCCTGGGACCCTGTGGAGGCTACAAAACAGAGAAACAGTGAAGATTAGCAAAACGGAGAACGAGAGGAGGTGTTGTGTGGGTGCACTCACCACTACTATGTTGTTGGAGGCAACCGTGGGATTCAGATCGCCCAGCAGACTGCCGGCATGGCCGCCATCGATGAGGTTGCCAGCGGCAGCTGGAGCCGTCAGTGCCGCCGATGCAGCCGATGCTCCACCCAATCCGACCAGCATGCTGGCCAGATCGTTGCCGTTCGTGGGTATGCTGGCCGAACCATCCAGACCAGAGCCAAAGCCGCCCAAATCCAGGCCACCCAGCATATTGTTCATGTTCGCCGCACTGCTCTGGTTATTATCGCCGGCCAGGGCTAGGATGCCAATGCCACCACCACCACCACCACCCACTCCTCCTCCACCGCCCGCCGGCGCTCCCGTCGTCGTGGACGTGGGCGTCGACAAATCCAAGTCGAGCAAATCCAACAGATCCTGATTATTGGAAACTGGCGCCGCCACATCGTTGGCATTGCGTGAGTTCTTTTTATGAACGGCATTCGAGAGATCGGTGGCCGCCACCAAATCGCCAGCGCCGCCCGCCGACAGATCCGTGCTGCCCAGCAGATCGAGCAGAATGTTCTGTAAGAGATTGAGAGTGCAATCTATTGTTAAATCTATTTGAATGGTTAGAATGGCTTATGGCAACCCACTGTATTGTCGCCCAACGTGTTCATATTGCTTTCGATAAGTGAGTGTCCGCCACCACCGCCGCCACCGCCGCCTCCCTCGACGCCATTCTCAATGACATCGGGACTGTTGTCGTCGAAGGAGCCACCGCCGCTCTCGCCGTTCTGCGAGCTTATCCTGCTGATCTGCATCGCCGGCATCTTCTCCAGCAGCGGCGGACGCAGGTGCTTGTAATGGCCAAAGAGCTGCGTGAACTCCACACCGCGCTGCTGCAGATCCACATTCAGATGGCTGCCAAAGGACGTGATCAGAGCCTGGATTTCCCTGTGATTAAAAACCAAAGATATTATTGACTTAGTTAAGGGATCATCAATGGGAGGGATGGCCATGGCATTCGAGTACTTACTCCACGCACTGTTGCAGACGCGTGCTTAGCTTGGCTAGGGAGACCAGAGCGTATTGCTTGCTTGTGGTCGAGACTTGAGCAGAGGTTAGAAACTTATGATACACAGCGATCAGATCGCTCTCAGTGGGCCGTTCAAACTCTGCAAACGAGTGGAGATCCAAATGAATTGATTGGTTTTAGTTAATCATCCAGATGCAGATGATTCGGTTAGGGACTCGACTCACCATCCTCATTGGCGCCGTACATGAAGAGATCACCGTACTCGCCTATGGCCCAGACGGCAACCTGCAGCAGCGGTTGCTTGTCCTCGCAGTGATTGGCCACCTGCAGCGACTCCCAGAAACGGTTCGTGATGTACGTCTGCTCCGGGACGGGACTGCTGGACACCAGCTGGATGGTGGAGGAGACGACATCGTCGCGCACATAGTTACCGGCCGCAATCAGCACACTCAGCTGGGTGTCCAAATGCCAACGCGTGGTCGGCGAATAGCGTTCGGCCGCTAGGATCATGCCCGAGCTGCACTGCGCCTTGAATTCGGCGTCCGCCTTCTCGAGGAACAGCAACAGCTCCTTGGTCATTGTACGTATATTTTGTGCATTGATCAGCGCAAACGATAGCTCCATTGCACGGCGGCGAATCGAGACGTCCGGATCCTTGAGGCACTCCAGAATGGTGGTGCGATGCCGCTGCACCGCTGACGTATCCGCGTGCACCGTTCGCAGCAGTGTGTTCAGCGCCACATAGCGTATGTTCTTGTCCGAATTGAGCAGGAATCGGCCCAGGATATTGACGGCCAAAACGCGAAGTCCACCCTCCGAACTGTATGTGTGTGAGTGTGTGTGAAGCAATCTTATTAGTAAGAACACACACTTAAATGAAATATGCGAGCAACTAAACTAACCGTATGTCCATGATGGAGAGCACCGTCTCGTAGAGGATCGTATTGCCGACATTCTTGCTCGTCTCCGTGTTGGTGGCCACCTGGGCCAGGATGTCGTTCATCGCCTCGGAGGCATCGGGATCGTTGTGGCCCAGGATGCGCAGCAGTCGCAGGATCTTCACCTGCAGGAAGGGATCGCTCACACCGCTGACATCGTGCTCCGGCGAATAGCCGCCCAGGATGAGGTTCTTCAGGATGCGCACCAGATTCGGCACAATCTGTTGGTTATTTGTACACCACAAGACATCACATATCAATATACAATTTACAGTCATTACTTTATGCGGGAAATACGGAAAATACGGAAAATCGTGTGTGACAGTGACAGTGAGCGTATAACAAGTGTTGTGCATTATTGGTGTGTGTTGTGTAAAAGACAAAAAGACTGTAAGGACTGGAAGTGTGCAAATGAAACGAAGAATAACTATAGCTCAAAAGGCCATCTACAAAAACTCTATATGTACAGGTCGTGTGTGAGGAGAGTCCTACCAAAAATTGCATGTAGATCGAAAACTCTTGGCCAAAAAAATGAATTTCCACTGATTATGTATATGTCTGTGCAAGCGAAATGGTTGTATGGATCACAAAATTGATACAGATATATAAGCAGTATAGCGAGGGATAAATATAAGGTTTAATTTTCATCATAATATTATCTCAGTTAATAGAAAGTTTTATTTATATATTGACAATCGTTTTAGATACTTTCAGTTAAAATAGCGAAATTATTTAACAAATTAGCCCGATAAGATAAATAAACCATGAGTGCTATAAGTTCATCATAAAGTCCTTTTCATAAGACCGATAAAAACAAATGTTTATTAGTCATGTACAAGCTATTTGGCAATTAATCAAATGTAAGATGAGTAATTATAAATCTGACAGATTATTTAATTGAGAGTCGAACTATGAGATGACTAACTTTGACCCCAGAACTGCATAAAAAGTATATATTTATCGCTGCGTTGAGACATATACATAGGCAACAGGCAGAAACTCTTACAAAATGATACTTTTTACATAGGTATTCGTATAATACAATAGGTGTGGGTGGATAATAAGGTAGGTAGAAGGCGTTACAGTTTTATTTGCTAGTTAGGCACAACAATCATACCTCTCGATTTCCGCTATCCTGGCAAGCAAATTACAACAAATTTCATTTTGTGTTTGCGCGGTATTCGAATACGATCAAAAACAAACAAGCGTTAAAAAATCGTAAGTATACATACAGGTTGTTTGATCGAAACGAAAAAGGGTGTGGCGGGAGGGTGTGTAAAAATCGGCAAAGTAAACAAAAAGATACGTATTTATATATATATATATATATATATATATATTTATATATATATATAGGCAAAATGGGTGATAGCGGGATAAAAAAATATATATATGTAAATGTATATCGAGACTACGTCTATAGATATAATGGGGGGGGGGCGCGATAATTATACACAAAAGTCTTGGCACCCGCGTTTTTGGGGGCGTTTGTTTTACTCGAGCGCCACATTAATGAGGAGGAAAACCAAATGCAGTCAGTAGGAGCAGCAGCCAGCAGTGGCAGTTGATGAAGTAGGAGGAGGCCTCTGCCGCAAACTGGTTCCGAGGACTATGACCTGATCCCGCCGCTGGCCACGTCAACTTACCTTCTTGAAATGCATCAGCGTGTCCGAGCTGTTCTCGCACATCTCCGTGATCAGCGTTACGCCAGTGATCAAAATGCCTGCAACAGAAATCGATCGAAATTACTATGATTACGTGTCTCGAAAGAGTTCTCAAGCTAATGTTTGTGCTCTTATTTGCAGGGTTTAAGTTTAAACTAAAGTATGTTTGTGAATACATAAATCAAAGCTTATTTGCTAGCTAAATCGAGTTCACCTAATAATTCTATAACACAACGTTTTTTCAATGTTGCATTCAATTTAAATACACTTGTAATTAAATGTTTTATAGTTTAATTTTTGTTTTAGTTAATGTTTTTGTAGATTTATCCATAAACACTTATTTTCAGTACATGATTCACAAGCTTATAAGATAAGCTCAAATATAATACTCATACTTTATAACCCTTTTAAAATATTAAAACATTCTTAAATATATTAGTAATACTGTAGTATTATAATAAATATATTTGTGGATATTATTTGTTTCAAATAGTTCAAAATTTTGTCTTTTCAATTATGCTAATTCAAATTTACCCTTTCAAAATATTTAAACTTTCTCAAATACATTATCACTAAGTACTGAGTATATTTTTGTGGATAAGTAACGTTTTTTCCAGTTCTTAATTTTGGTTGGTAAAAACAAAAGTAAGGATTTAACCAATTGATAGGAAATATAAATCACTTACCGTGATTCTTCTCGCTGAGCAGAGAGCGCGTGGCCGGCAAGAAGATCTCCATCAGCTCGGGCACACGGCGGATGACGCGGAAGGCGCACAGCGTCGCCTTCTTGCGGATGTACGTGTTCGGGGACTTCATGAGGCGCTCCACCTCGCTGGCCAGATCCCGGGCCATTTCCGGGGAGGCGATCGCTCCCAGAGTGCACAGCGCCAGGCCCACGACGAACTGCGTCGAGCTGTTCAAGTCGCTGCAATCAAGATTAAACAAAAATTAGTATTTGACAGCTTTAGAGTCGCCGAGGAGCAAGTCATTGGTTACACAATACCCGTTTCTTTGTTCTTTCTTATAAGTATAGTCCATGTTTTGCCCTATCTTCTTAATTTCTTAATTAGCAATGAGTTAAGTTAAGGTATTCTGTTAGTTTATGCTCTACGAGTAAGGTGTTTAAGCATTAGTAAAGGAGTACGTGCAATGACTTTGCTAGCTTTTCATGGCGAATCATACTTTTTCAAGCAGTTGGTGATGAGCAGGTGGACATCCTGCCGCTCGTCCAGCAGCAGCATGGCGCCCAGGTAGCCGATCCGCTTGTCTGTGAATCGCGTGCTGGCCGTCAGCTTAAGGCACTCCAGTTGGCCAAAGTGAGCCGGATAGCCGAGCATGTGTATGTACAGCAGCTTGGCAATGTTGCGACAGCTGTGGGCACAAAAAGGCAAACATTAGAATGGGAATGGGACTTGAGCAGGGGACTATGACTCACCGCCAGACGGAGTCCTCTTCGCGGAACGTGCTCCGTATGTAGGCGCACTCTTTGTTGACCACCGCCCGCTCCTCTGCGGCGGTTCTGGCGGCGCGAATCTGTCGGATGAGGTCGCGCAGGCGTGTGGGCGTAGGCATTCTGACTGTGGGCGAACGAATGTTAATTAATCGGTGTTTGTCTGGAAGTTGATCTCCTTTAACCCTAGATGGTCCTGATCATTGCTACATTAAATCAACAAAATTACTGCATAACAAATGCTTACTTTCCTGATAAATACTCAAAAGCGCTACTTATAACTATTCTTGGCTATACGAAATTGTAAATTTAATTTCCTAATCTTGTTAAACTTATAATGTCTGTCTGTCTATGTTGCTATTGATATACATACATTTCGGTTTTAAAAATTGTTTTCATTAGAAACTAATAACAAATGATCATTGATCAACAAACAAATATAAATATAACTCGTTTGGCTTTGAGAAAAGGTATTAATGGTTTCACAATAAACTAATAAGATATAATAATAACAAGATATTATTATATTTTGATATGATATTTAGATATAGAAATATACTAATTATCTTAGTATCTTTCAGTATCTTTTTCTATAACCTATAATTGGATTGCAAATAATTGTTTTAATTAATTGAATTAGCATTTCCTAAAAACTATGTTCAATGGATTTTGTAAATTTTTTTAAATGGGCAAAAGAACATGTTATTTTCGTACATCTTTATGGTATTTAGAAAACCACAGAAATCTTTAGGGTTTAAAATCGCTTATAGAGGTGTCCAAAAGAAGACTACAATATATTTTAAATCTCGAAATCCTTAGGATAGGTGAAGGAAGGTCTTTTAAAATTGTTTTGTCGACTTGTATGACTCCTTCGATTGATCTAATAAGTGGTCCCACAGTAAGCCAAAATGTTCCCCATAGCCAGTATCCATCGTGCGATGACCTTTTTTTTGTGCTTACCTCTCTCCACCGCCTCTGTGAACGCTTGCCGTATGGTGGCCATATTGAAGGCTGGATTGAATCTGTCGAAGAAAGTTATATGTAGATTCTGGGGATAACGTTTTGGGGCTTGCAGTTTTGGATCCTACCCATGCTCGGAGTTCATTGTGGCGGCGAGAAACGTTGAATCACTTGTGTGGCAGCTTTTTTCGCTCTTTATGCGCTCGATTCTTATTTTTTGTTTTCCTTTTTTTTGCCGGCCTACGCGCTTTTGTGTTTTCTTTTGTTGCTGGGCGGCGGCAACAACACAAATTAGCGAAACGAACGGTTTTTCCTCTGCAGATCTTCCACACACTTACACTCCCACACACACACACACACACACGGACTAACTGCCGGCCGCTATTTTGTTGCACTCTCTCTCTCTCTCTCTCGCTCACTCGCTTGCTCTTTTTTTTATAAAAACTGATAGGGAAAAAAGTTAAATACATAGATAAATAAAAGCAGTAACAATTACTGCTGACATAAAGTAGATCGCTGTTGTTATGAAACTGGCATCTCAAAAGCGTGCGTGTGTGCGTGCGTATGTGTGAGTTGGCTCAAACAACTACACATGATCTCTGTGCCAAGGTAACAACAGATTGCAATGCAAATTGATTAAATGATTAATGCACACACAAGCACATGTACACGCACAAAGGGTTCCAGTGCCCAATTGGAAAATAGAAACAGTTAATCCTAAATACAACTTGTTTACTCGTTTCAACTTATTAATTCCACTCCAACATGTAAGTGGCCAAAAACAGCTGCCGTCATCGATAGCATAGGTTTATCGATTGCATTAAAAAATCATAGAACACCGTCACTTTTATATATTATATGTAGAGATATTTAACACGTAGGGTTTTTTTTAGAGCTTTCCTCGTTTGTTTTCAATGTGATTTTTCGCCAGCTAATTTATGCGATTTACTGGAAGGCCCACTCACACACCTATAGGCACCACCACACACACATGCACGTCTTTAGGGCCAACAAGAAAACGCTAGGAAAATCTATGGCACTCTTTTTGACTTTTCCGACTGGCCTTTTCGCTTAATGGCAGGTAGATCCGGTTCATTAGCGCTACGTTTATAATTTATAACCACCTGCGTCAGCTTCCAAATGCGAAATTTTACAACGCGACAAAAAAATTTCAACACACGTACACGCACACCACCTTTGCTTTTCTGGCTGGAATGTGTCTGCAATTCAATTAATTTATTTCCTAAAACTGCATTTACGATTTAGCACATATTCGCACGGTCACTTTTGTGCTGGTTGCTCGCAATTTAAACGCAATGGCCACAAAATCAACGTAACAAGTAAAAAAAAATGTTCGTCGAGAATATGTTGATGATGAGCGCAACAGTAGTAGTGGGTGCGAGCGAGAGGGCGATATTTACAAGCAGCTCGAGAAAAAGTACTAACGCGTCACGTAAAAGGCATTAGTTCGTTTTAGGTACAGTAAGTGTCGGTGATGAAGACCAACAGCGAAAACGCGCCATTGAACAGTGCAAGAAAGTACCTAGACAATTGTACTTCTGTACAAACAGTAAGTGCTAAGTATATTGCCTATGTAAACAAATAACTCAATTTCTTTTACCGTAATTAGGTACAGACTTTATTAGCCTTGCAAATATCCTGTATTAGGTACAACATTATTTTAAGGCTTCACCTTTTCAGGTGCACACTTTAAAGCTTTTTTTTGTTTTAATTCCTTTTTAAATTGACTTGTACTTTTCCGGAATTTCTTTTAATATAATTATAAATATAATAAGTTATAATAATTATTGCATTACTTAAATACCTTTTAATATATTGATTTAAATTTATTTCTAATTTAATCTTGTCTATTTGCGTATTTTTACAAGGGAGTACTGAGAAAATAACTTTTATCGGTATTTTTAAGAGAGACTTGTTATCACGACTTTTGTAAAATTAACCAATGATCAATTTTCACCTTGCCCAGGCAAAGATTTTTTAATTACACCATTTATCAAGCAGGAAAATAAAGTAAGGAAAACCGTAAATTCAATTAAAATTAGCTTTTGCAACCACGGGGTGATTCAACGTTTTTTTTAAGCCACACAACAAAAAAAATCAGCAAAACAAACCGACGACGAATGGTCACACTGCGCCGCAATAACGTCATATTTGAAAGACATATTCAAAAGATTCTTTACGGGATCTTGACTTGCGAATCTTGTTCCCCATCTGAATCCGAATCCGGATCCACGCATGCAATCTCACCTGCGATTGTTCTCCGGCGGCAGAACGCTCCAGTCCTGCTCGTAATACGGATACATGGTCGCTTCTCACTGGCGCACGAAACTAAACCGACTGGAATGGGAATGGCAGCGATAAGCACCGAGTGCTCCACATAGACCTTATCTAATGTACACTAATAGTTAACAGGTAACACAGGTAACGCTCTGCTTTTCCGACCCTCTAGCTCTAGCTGTAGCTCTAGCTATAGATCATTTCCAGCCCGAGCGGTGGAAACTCCTGCGGAAGACTGACGATTCCAGTGCCACCACTCAACACTCACCAGGTGTTGTTTTTGGTGGCACTGCCGCACTTATCTATTGCCTGATAATGGTATAATAGTAATGCTCCCCGCGCCGTGAGAACCGAACGGACCCACGAATAACACAAACCCGGCTGGTTGTTTCTTTTTACGGTGCTTCGGATAAGCGAAAACCCCATTGACAACCGCCATCGAGCGCAGTGCTGTTAGATAAAGCTGGAGCTCTCCCGATTTCGTAGTACGCAAGTCGCCCACTCACCACATATGTAGTTACCCATTAACCTTAGCCCTAGTTCGATCCTAGTTCTGCCATTCAGATACCTACACTTTTGAAAAAAAAAAAATAATAAATATAAATAAAAAAAATACGAAAGCTTTTTGAAGTCTAGAGTTAATGACTTTATTATCACCTGTGTAGCTTTTAAAAATACTTTATTTCTTGAAAGGGTTAAATATACAAAATCCAACTATTTACAGATTTTTAAATTACGTTTTCCTGCCAGGCATAGCTTTTAAAATTAGAAAATCGTTGCTTTTTTTTACTTTATTAAACGGTACAGGTTCCGCCATTATAACAATTTTATTCGTAATTCCCTGTCCTATGCTGTAATGTTTCTGTCAAGTCAAAAGTAGCATTACAATTGGGTTGTCTCAAGTATAAGCTGCTTTGGGCATGACAGAAAGATATGGGTGTGCGGAGAACAAAGCTAGTTAAGGCCGTTGCAAGGCTGTTTACCCGCGTTTACAACAATGTACAATGTTTGGTATCTCACAATCGTCTCCGGCTAATTACAAATAAGCGTAGTGCTAAGCCCTAAAGATACAAAAATACAAGTCTAATTAAAGCCAGTGGAGGGCCAATGAGCCCGTGTCTTTTTCGCAATGCTCTAATCGTTTTCCCGCGGCGGCCTGACCACCGCATGTCGCTTGATGGCCTCCACCAGCCACTTGATGCCCTCGTCGACCCCCTCGCCATGCAGGGCGGACACGGGAATGGTGAGGCAATCTCGACGCCCGATCAGGGCGCCTGCCTGCTGGAATACGGGCTTGATCTCCCGCACGCCCATCACATCCGGCAGATCCTGCTTGTTGGCCAGGATGAGCAAAGGCACTCCGGACAGCAGCTCGTTCTTGATCATCTTATCTGGAAAAGGGCGTAACAATTATTTAATCTTCTTTAGTTAAACTCTTGTGATTTTCTAAAAGATATTAACCTAGATCTTCTTTGTATGAATGATTATTAAATATTTTTTAGTTGTTTTAAAGTCTACTGTGGCTTTTGAAGTGCTTTCTCTATGTAATTTTAATTCGTTTAGATCCCGAAATTGTTTTCACTAATGTTTTAACTAAAACAGTAGATTTTCCATAATTTTAATAGTTTAAATCATGCCCCAGTTAACAAACAGCAAGGATAACCTGCATTTAGTTTGATGATCAATGAGAATATCTAACTCAAAGGATTAAACCTCACTATAAGTTTCTTCTAGGGAATTTTGCCCAGAGGTTTTTGTGCAATTACCGAAGATCATCTTGGACTCGTCCATGCGCTCGCGGTCGTTGGAGTCGATCACGTAGATGACGCCGTGGGACTCCTGGTAGTACTTGTCCCACAGCGATTGCAGCTCCTGCTGGCCACCGAGGTCCCAGAAGTTGAGGCGCACGCCCTGCACGTCGATGGTGCCGATGTTGAGGCCCACTGTGGTCGTGATCTTGCTGGGATTCAGTCCCTTGTAGTTGCGGGTGAACGTGGTCTTGGCGGCCTCCAGGTAAGTCTACGTGGGCACAGGTGTGTGTTAATTGGGTTGGAACTCGTTTTCTTCTGCACTTCCGGCTGAATCAGCCCCCATACCGTTTTGCCAGCATTGTCCAGGCCCAGGATCACCACGCAGTAGTCGTCCTTCTGTGTCATGTACTTGTAAAAGCCGTGCATCAATGTGTACATTTTAAATTTGGCCAAATAACAAACTTTAATTTTTGTTGACTGCACTGCTAGCGATGGCACTCCTCGCAGTCCAGGTGCGGTGCGATGGCGATGGCGATAGTATCGTATGGGTCTGAGGAGAAAGTTTTAAGCGGGAAAATAGCTAGATTTTTAAAAGCTCTAATAGTTTACAACATTTTTCAACAATTGAGATTCTTGTCATGTCATTTGATTTAAATATAAATACATAAAAATAGAATCTGCTGGTGAAATAAATATTGATTTAAATATATTAAGTGACTGGACTTCATCCCTAAGTGTGGCCGTATTCAGTGGCAAATCGCTGGCACGCCGTCTGGCAACGCTGCTTTCCGTACGCTTGTGTGAGTGTATCCGTGTGCGTGCGTGTTTTTTTTCTACTTTTCCATTGTATTTTTTTGTGCTTGCAAATCGAGGGAACGCAACGCAAAAGGGTTGCTTCGCATAGGAATAAGTCACGAAAAACGACCCAACATCCAAGATGTCGCTATCGAGCCTGCTGCCCACGCCGACGAACGCGGTCTGGGACCGCGAGGACGAGCGTCGCCTGGCCGCCCGCGGAGCCCCGAAGATCGGAGCCCTGGTCTCCGCCAAAATCGCAGCTCCGCCGTACGGACAGCGCAAGGATTGGATTCCGCGCACGGAGGCCGACTTCGGCGACGGAGGCGCCTTTCCCGAAATCCATGTGGCGCAGTATCCACTGGGTGAGTCTTAGTTACCGTAATCCCACTTTCACTTTGCTTCCAGAGGAACTGGAAATCGTTGCTTCCCGAGAAACTGGAAATCGTTGCTTCCCGAGGAACTGGAAATCGTTTCTTCCCGGCGAACTGGAACGAAATCCTCATGAAGGAATCATTACCTTGTTAAACATTTCCCAAAAAGGTTATGATTTGAGAAGATGTTCGATCATACCATATATATATTTGGTACTCCCGATCAAGCTGATGTAATCCTTGTATATGACTCTGTAAAATATGCCTCGGTTTTCAATATGCCAATCCCTATTCCTGGAGGAACTGGAACTGAGTCCCCATGAAGGAAATTTTTTCGTTAAGCCTTTCCTGAAAGGATATGATTTAAACAGATCTTTGATCTTAGCTTACATATAGTATTTCGGATCAGCTTTTTCAAGCGAGTAGAAACATCCTCGGTTTTCAAGAGCTTTGGCTAAACTGATTTCCAATAGAAAAGAAAAACGATCTATAAAAACATTATAGTGACCTTATAAAGTACATACATATGTTTCTTACCAGCATCATAAAGCGAGTCCTTAAAAGCATGTATAGAACATATAGTATAATTCAATGAGATTTATTTCCTATCGACAGTTTATATAACTTCTTTTTTCTTTGATCCTGATAATCTGTTTTTTAATTTATTCATTAGCTTATTTAACGTTATAATACCCCTTTTTTCTTGTCAGGTTTGGGAGCGCCCGGGAATGTGGGCAAGAAATCGGATGCCCTGGCCGTTCGCCTGGACGACAAGGGAAAAGTCAAATACGATGCCATAGCACGCCAAGGACATGGCAAGGATAAGGTTGTGTACTCGTCCATCTCGCAGCTGCTGCCCGCCGAGGTTTTGGCCGAAGACGCGGAGGAACTGCAGCGACCGGACGAGGAAACGGTGCTGGAGACAACGGAGGAGACACGCCTGGCGCTGGAGAAGCTTACCAATCAGAAGATCACCTCGGCGCTGCCCGTGCGCCATGCCCAGAAGGCGGGTCCCGCCCAGTACATCCGGTACACGCCCTCGCAGCAGGGCGATGCCTTCAATTCGGGCGCCAAGCAGCGAGTCATCCGGATGGTGGAGGCGCAGCTGGATCCCATGGAACCGCCCAAGTTCCGCATCAACAAGAAGATTCCACGCGGACCGCCGTCGCCCCCGGCGCCTGTCCTCCACTCGCCGTCACGCAAGGTGACCGTGAAGGAGCAAAAGGAGTGGAAGATCCCGCCGTGCATATCCAACTGGAAGAACGCCAAAGGTAAGCGGGGTTTCGCTCTAATCTACTGTTTACTGGTCACTGGTCACATGCGACATTATATAATATATCGTATTATTGCAAGATGCTTTGCCCATTTGCCCACTAATTCGCCGCGTCCGCTCACGATTTCAGGTTACACCATTCCCCTGGACAAGCGCCTGGCAGCCGATGGACGCGGTCTGCAGCAGGTGCACATCAACGAGAAGTTCGCCAAGATGGCCGAGGCGCTGTACATAGCCGATCGCAAGGCCCGCGAGGCGGTGGAGGCTCGCGCCCAGCTGGAGAAGAAGCTGGCCCAGAAGGAGAAGGAGAAGAAGGAGGATATGTTGCGCATGATGGCGCAGCGGGCTCGCGAAGAGCGAGCGGGTCTACGCAATCCAGAGGCAGCCGAGCCCTCGGGTCCATCGGGCGGCGGCGGCGGTGGAGGAGTTGAGGCACGAGAACGTAACGATTTGCGGGCGGAACGGCAAAGGGAGCGCCAGCGGGACAGAAATCTGCAGCGGGCGGCTCCGGAAAAGCGATCGAAACTGCAGAGGGAGAGGGAGCGCGACATCTCCGAGCAGATCGCCCTGGGTTTGCCCGCCAAGAGTGCCGGCAACGGGGAGACACTCTTCGATCAGCGCCTCTTCAACACCACCAAGGGCATGGACTCCGGTTACGGCGATGACGAGGCGTACAATGTCTACGACAAGCCGTGGCGCGATTCAAATACACTGGGTGCCCACATCTACCGACCCAGCAAGCAGGCGGATAGCGATAACTATGGCGGCGATCTGGATGCCATTGTGAACACGAAGCGTTTCGTGCCGGACAAGCAGTTCTCGGGTGCTTCCAGGGATGCGGCCGCCGGTCAGAGGAGTGGCCCCGTGGAGTTCGAGAAGGAGGAGGATCCGTTCGGTCTGGATCAGTTCTTGAACATGGCCAAGAAGGCGCCCAAGCGAGCCGAAGAGAAGAACAACGAGCGCAGCAGCCACTCGGATCGCAAGCGCAGCAGGCGCGATTAGATAAAAGCTTTAGCGTGAAGATCATCAATCATCGTTGCATCATCACCATTATGAACACTATCATCATCGTCATCATCACCAAACAAACAAACAAACAAACAAACCTTTTTTTAACTACTCCAAAAACTTGGCGAGAATTTCAATAATAATCACAGGATCTTGACATAACACGACTTATCGACTTATTGCTTTTTTTAAATGGTTTCTTTATTTTGCATTTAAATCTATATAGGTTTGTTTTTTATAAATAACGCCATGGTAAAACATTCATGTGCTGTGCCAGCCACATCGCGAAGGTATCCACCCGCGTGACAACCATCGGTTTTTGATCGGATCCGCATGTAAACGTACCCAGCGAGATGATGCCCACCAGCTGGTTGCCGTCCATCACCGGGCCGCCGGAATCGCCGAAGCAGCTGCTCCTCCGGGAGGCCCCTCCTCCGAGGCACATCTGGCCGTGGCTCACTTCCTGGTAGAGCCTTCGACAGCTGTCCGTGGACCAGCCACTGACACGAGCCTTGATCTTCACGGGACTGATGGGCTGGCATTCGTGGCCGGTGCGACCCCATCCGGCGATGGTCAGGTTGTAGTCCGCATAGACATCGCTGCGGGAAGGTTGGAAAGCCAAGGGCAGGCAGATGGGCTGGATGAACTCCGTGTAGGTGACGGTCCCAGCGAGCAGCAGCAGGGCAATGTCATGGGCATACCTTTCCAGATAGCTCTCCGTCGTCTCGTCTGGTCGGTACTTCTCGTGGACAATGCTCCTTGCGATGGAAAAGTCCTGGCCATCCTCTGCCTGCCGGAAATCCCACACGCCCAGGCGAACGCGACGCAGTTGCTCCTCCAGGCGATCCTCCCGCAGCACACAATGGGCGGCGGTCAGGACCCACGTATCGCTGACCAGGGAAGCCCCGCACTGGGGCACCAGGAAATCTCCGTACAGCAACAGGGCCATCCACGGGAATTCACTGAGTCCGGCAGCCTCCCCATTGGCAATATGGGGCCGCAGGTAAGAGACCCTGGCCTGGGCGAATCGGCCCTGCTCCAAACACTGATCGCTGGGTCGACACTGGCCCCTTTCCAGTCCACGGCAGTGGCCAAAGTGCTGTGTGGGATCTGTTGTAAGTTAATAAATTGGTTGGGGATTAATCCATTTGTATACATTTTCAAATTCCAAAAAAGCCAGCATTTCAGAGGCCTGAGGAAATCGAGGTGCTTGAGCGTATCCCATAAAAAGTGCTTTGAGGAAATACGCCTTTAAGATTTATGTATATATATCTTAGATCTTATAGTGGTTATTACTGAAATATAACGATTGGAAATTGAAAACAAGAGAGCACGCTATTGTCCATGATAGTTCCCCGACAATTAAATGCTCGTTACTCAGTTGACAAATTTTCAAATATGTAAATATTCCTCCAGATAATAATCGTAAAATCCCACCTGACAAACTGCGTCTAAATTTTTTTCGCATAGATACAAATTCGATCGTTTTCCGTACTTCACGAGTCATCGCAAGTTCAGAGAAAGACTCTATGTTGTACAACACCTATGTTAGTATTAAATACCCCCTCATGCCACTAAGGCTGTGTTTATACCTTTATTAGTTTCCATATATTTGTTGCAATTCCATATATTAATTCATGGAAATTCCTGTAAGCACGAGGGTTCTACCTGCTCTCATATATGTATATTCCTTTTTCTTTTTTTTAATTTGCAATGACGTCGTAGCAATACAGAATTTTTGACAAAAACTTCTAAAATTTTAAATACGATTGTGAACATTTTTGTTTCTTCCGTAGAATATGGCCGAAACACACACGCGTGACTCCGTTTTTAAATAAACTTGCGTTGCGTACGAATCACTAGAATCACTAGAATCTATATATTTCAAATCCAAAATCTCTAGCTTTTATAGTTTCCGAACTCTCGACATTCATACGGACGGACGGACGGACGGACGGAAATGACATTTTTCCACCTTGAATGGAACTTACTTGCCCAACTGCCGGCCACTAGCACTCCGCTGAGGTATAAGGCGAAGGTACTAGATCTAAGGGCCATAGTTTTCAAACTGAATCAGAACAAGAGCTTATACCGGCATTTAGACGTTTAGAGCCAAGTGCAAGCTTTAAGTTCCTTAACTTTAGTCGTCGATCTAAACTAGTTTCTGATAGCCTCATTCATTATGGATGTCCTGCTAAGCATTAGAGAGTTTAGTAAACTCACTCATGTTCATTAATTTTAATTAATTTCTTTTGTATTTGCCAAAATTCAAAAGTAAACAAACCCAAATCAGCTGTTCGTGCCACTCACATGTCGGAGTAGCATTAGCTAAATGATAATGCACTAATGGAATCAGGCACAATTAAAAAGTCCACTAAGCGGCAAAAGTCCACTCATGTTCAATAATTATACTTCGAAAGTAAACAAACCCAGATCAGCTCTTCGTGTTACTCACATGTCGGAGTAGCATTAGCTAAATGCTAGTCCGTCAATGGAATGCTAGTGCGTCATAAAAAATTCCCAAAACTAAACTTAAAAGCTTCTAAGTTCTAACATGAAAGTTCGTAGTTCGGCAAGCCGAAGTTCATATACTCTTGCACCTATTGCAAAAATTAAATATTCTTAACAACATTGAAGCTATGATGATTTGCAGCTCAATTATTTCATAGTTCCTATGGCAGCTATTTGATATGGTTTTCCGATTTTAATAAAATTATTTAAATTATTTAAATTTTAATTTAATTTGTAAATAAAATTACAAAATCTTAAAAAAAAAATTTTGTTAATATTTTTATTTTTCCCATGGGAGCTTTGTGTTATATGTCAAAGAAGTTATAATTTTTGTTATTTCTTTTCCGATTGTTCTTATGTGAGCTGTATGCTATAGTCGTCCGATCCGGCTCGTTCCGAATTATATACTACCTGCAACAGAAAGACAACTTGTGATGCTCAGGAGCGCACAAAGTAAATATAATATAATAACATAAGCAGTAGCTATAGATAGTCGTTAAGTAGGCAAGAAGCCGAAATAATTATAAGTTCAATACCGTAAAAAGGCAAGAAGCCGAAATAAATTTAAGTTAAACGGAAATATTCGAATTTAAATATCCGGGCGGGCGCGCCAAACAAAGGAAACGGTCACACTGACCAATAGCCACCACAAGCC
Organism: Drosophila elegans; assembly: GCF_018152505.1. Taxonomy (NCBI): domain Eukaryota; kingdom Metazoa; phylum Arthropoda; class Insecta; order Diptera; family Drosophilidae; genus Drosophila; species Drosophila elegans. The sequence continues at coordinate 10,107,805 of NW_024545513.1, read as the reverse complement.
ACACGCGGTATGGCCATGGCTATAGGATTATGAAACTACAGTCACACTGGCGAGGGCCGGGAGGATATAAAAAGGGCGCCGGTGGCCCATACAGATCACTCGGCGGCCGACGGCGATCGGAGAAGGTAAGGCTTACACTTTGGAGTAAGCAAACTTCTCCGGGATAGGGTCTAGTACCCCGTCCACCCAATACATTGTAGTTAGTTGTTTCCCCACCCCCCCTAAAGACCGGCCGTCATCAGTGATATCCGACCTTTGGGATCCCACACCCCAAGACCGACCGTCATTGGTGACACCCGATCTTCGGGGGACTCCACCACTCGGTTCTCCGAGGCGCTCCCCGGCCGTCTGCCGAACCGATCTCACCTGGTAGACCCAAGCGGCCTCCACCCTCTGCTCGAAACTGGTAGCCCCAAGCGACTCCACCCTCTTCTCGAAACATGGCAGACCCAAGCGGCCTCCAAACTGTCTCATCCTCCTAGACATAAGCATAGCCAAGAGGGACGTGGCTTTTCCTTTCTCATCCACAGGGTACCCGCCGCCGCCGACGCCGCCGCCACCGGGACGACGACGGCCAACGACGACGCCGAACGACGACACGGAATAAGACCCCAGCAACCTACGGGCGGACGAGCCCCTGCAGCACGAACTATATATATATATCCCATGTACAAAATAATTCTTAATAAACGCATACCGATTCGATTTCACTGAACCCGCTTACGTGTCATACTCTGGGAACCGGGTCGACCTCTTACAGCAACCACTCCTGACATAAATAAATGTTGGAACGAACACCTGGACACCGTTGAGCTACCTCAGCAAAGCAGGATCGTTACAAACTTTTGGGAAAGTTTCATGCAGATACCTTATAACTGAGACACTAGTTTGTGTAGAAACGGACGGACGGACAGACGGACATGGCTAGATCGATTCTCCTAGTGATGCTGATCAAGAATATGTCTACTTCACTGCGTTGCAAACTTCTGACTGAAATTATAATACTCTCGCAAGGGTATAAAAATTATAATACAGGTTCTTAAAACTACTTTCAACTCATTTGCTTGCCGCATCAATAAAATTTCCCATTTGTGGGTATTTTTGTATTATTTGGCACTAAATCTACTTATGTATTACAATTATATATGATGCGTATAAAACGTGGAGCATTTTAAAATCTGATAAATTACACAAATTTCTCATTCACTATTGAAAAGATACAGACAAATATATAAAATTCATTTTACCTTTGGTACATATGGTCTACATCGAGAGTGGTTTGATCCTTGTGAAACTAATAGACGGGATGTTACCTTATATGTTATAATAACCTAATACAAAACGAGGAGTTCACTTCGGTGTTCTTAGTACTGGGGCCAGGTACGGGCCAACGATATTGAAGCTCCTGGGACCCAGCAGGTATTGCTCCAGCCAATCCACAAAGTAATCCACTCGCGTGACGACCATGGGTCCTCGGTCGAATCCGCAGTTGGCCTCCCCCAGCGAGACGATGCCCACCAGCTGGTTGCCGACCATCACCGGGCCGCCGGAGTCGCCGAAGCAGCTGCTCTTCCGGGAGGGTCCGCCGCCGGCGCACATCTGACTGGGACCCACTTTCTTGTAGAGCATCTTGCAGCTCTCCGGCGACCAGCCCTTGACCTGTGCCTTGATCTTCACCGGACTGGTGTCCTCCGACTCCTCGCTGGTGCGACCCCATCCGGCGATGGTCAGATTGTAGTCCGCATAGACGGCCAGCCGGGTGAGATCGTAGAGCGGCGGCAGGCAGATGGGCTGGATGAACTCCGTGTAGGTGACGATCCCAGCGAGCAGCAGCAGGGCAATGTCGTAGGAGTGCTTTTCCAGATTGGTCCCCATCTTATCGGCCGGCTGGTATGAATCGTGGGCAAAGGCCTTGTCAATGGAGAAGTCCTGGGGCGGCGGCGAGCAGTCCGGTCCATGGCATTGCCCCGTCTCCGTTTGCCGTCGGACATCCCACACACCGAGGCGAACGCGACGCAGTTCGTCCTCGTGGGCCTTTCGCGGCACACAGTGGGCTGCGGTCACCACCCACTTGGCGGCGATCAGGGATCCGCCGCACTTGGGCACCAATCGATCGCCGTAGAGCAGCTGGGCCATCCAGGGGAATTCCCGGATACGGGTCTCCTCGCCATTCGAAATGTGCGGCCGCAGGCCGTTCTTGCAGTAGCTCTCCACCTGCTGCGGATAGATCTTCTTCTGGCAGCATATCAAATTGTGGCACTCGGACGAATCCTTGCCCTCGACGTAACCCTGCTGCTCCAGACAATCCTCGACGGGCAGGCAGTGCCCATCTCCAGATTCACCACAGTAGCCAAAGTGCAGCCAGGGTTCTGAAACAATTCCAAATAGATGACTTATGAGTTATTTAAATGGAATATTTCTCGTTCTAAAGGTCCTTTATCCAAAAAAAAAAACTAATAGAAAGTTTTGAAGAATTAATAGGAAGTGTTGCACATGCTAATGGCATGTAAACTGGATTTTTTTTTTAATAGAAACACATTGAAAACCAGTTTTTTGCTTTCCCAACTTGTTAATTCACATTATAGTTTCCTCAATGAAGACAGAGAAAAAATTATGAAATCATATATATCTTAAAATATCATGTTTTCAGACCCTTTTTTTGAAAAATATTTATAACACTTACTTGCCCAACTGCTGGTTAATAATACTCCGCAAAGATACAAGGAACCCAATGCAACAGATCGAAAAACCATAGCTTTATGTCTGAATCAGTGCAATGGCTTTTGTGAGACTGAAGCTTCTCAGAATCGGAAAGCCTTACTTGAACTAAAAATTAACATTTTAACTGGGAAAATTACAAACAGAGAGAAAAAGCTTTGATTCTGAATCAATGCAAAAATTCCAGACCGATCGAACTGGGCTAAGACCGGATATTCTAATGCACATCGAAACCTTTAAACAGTGAGAAAACTTTTTAATGTTTTGGGATTCTCCAACGAACGTTTTCTTTCTCTTTACCCTGTCATATCTGGCCTTAAATTATATACATACTTCTTGCTCTTAAAAACAAGATAGGTGCATTAATTTATAATTCTTGTCTTGTAGCGATAGGGAAATTCATAAATAATAATAAAAAAATCCCGGCCCATCAAGGATAATATGTGTAGTATAATAAATAATTTCGGTTTTCTTTTATATATGTAAACCATTAAAATAGCGTATTGTGTCAAGTCCTTATGAACAAAACTGTCGAATAAACATCAATATCTAAGAAGGAAAATAAGTTTATTTATAAAATTTGATCAATTAAAGCTTTTTCAAATAAAACGAAATTAATTCTTATTTTGTTTTTGGCGCCCCAGTATAGTGTGACCAGCACTTGCCAGTGAATTATCACTTCAGCCGATTTTCTAGTATTTGTAAATTGTCAAATTAAAAAAAAAATAAAAACGGTCACAAGGTTTTATTTAAAAAAAATGTATTTGTTGTAAGTATTAAGCGACTTTATTTTATTGCAATAAAAAGGTATTTCTAATTTTAACTTCAATTACTCTGAAAATTTTTCAACAAAATAAATAAATTTTTTCATAAAATTTTACATGATTTGCGTTTAATAATTTAATTTAACGATATTTTGCATTTGTTTGAATAAGCTCTGTATATTGTAAAACTAAATATTCTCAACAAAAATCAAATGAATAAAGTTCTCATAAAACTACATTTAAACCAATACACTTGAGAGAAAAATTGGTCTTGATATTCAAGTAAATAAAAAAAACATATGATTTGCGTGGTATTTTTTACGGTTTCTGCTCTTTGCCGTTAGTATTTTCATGGCAGCATCTTTGTCCGCACATCCGTTGGTCACACTGGGTGACATTGAGTTGACTTTTGCATTAGTTTAATTATAATATAACTCGATTTATCCGCGAAGCAAGTGACCAAACAAGCACCGAAACTTGCACGGGTGCAGTGCGTCACTCCATCCGCCAAATCCCGGAGAGAATGCGCTGTCCCCGCGGCTAATTACACGAACTCAACGGGTTCTAGCGTGCGAGGTGTTCCGAGGGGATTCTGTGGAAATTGGATTCCGCCTCCTCGTCTCCTCTCCTCTCCTGCACTCACCCATTGTGCTGAACCACAACAAACGATCCGAGCTGCTCCGTTCCGAACCGATCCGCACCGACATTATGTAAGTTGAGCGTGCCCGCTTGTCGAGAGTAAACAACAATCATAACATCGCTTAACGTCGCAAACCGCGCCGCAAAAACCTCATCCCACCTAGAATATAGGGGTCAGACCTTCATAAAACCAAAATAAACCGTTCTAACCGATGCTGTAAACGAATGTGTTCAAACGAGCAAGTGAATCATGATCAAATGTATAACGATATGGCATATTGGCAAATCTTATTGAATCCGTAGTACAGAGTGTAATAAACAGTTGACAACTTTCAAATAAAGAACTCTAGGAACAGATATTTAAACGTCATTTTCAAAAGTTTGTACAAAAATTTTAAATATGTTATGATATTATTATTCTTTAGGCAATACAAGTTTTTATATTTTATATAAAAAAAAAACAAGAATTGAATAAATTGTGTGAGTTCCTAGTACCAAAATAAAGTGTTGTAAACCTAAAAAACCAAGTGATTCAACGATCAAGAATGATAGCTGTTAGATATTGTCTTATTGATCTTAAACAATCTTAGTGAATCTCTAAGTACAAACGTGTAATAGAATTATTTATATAAAGCAATTATCAGGCGGTGTAGGAATATTATTACGCTTTATATCTAGTGAAATTTACATTAATTTAACATTTTTCAATAAAATATGATTATTCCCTATTCAATTACCACCAAAAACAAGAGACTCTTTAATATAAAGCAATCATAAGTTGGGCTGTTATAAAACGTATTAACTTAAACAATAGGGTACCATAATTTCCGATTATTACTTCGCTGACATGTTTTATTAAATAATGTTTATTCCGTTTGAGATATATGAAACTATAAAAAACAAATCCTTTCATTTTTAGAAAACCGTCCAGAAGAGGATCCACAATCGAACCGGCGATGCGTTCACGCAGCAATTCGGGCGTCCGCTTGGACTACTACCAGCGCATCGTGCACCGACTTATACTGGCCCACCAGGAGCCGGTCACCGGCCTCTTTCCCGCCTCCAATGTGAATTCGCACGCGTGGATCAGGGACAATGTGTACTGCATCCTGGCCGTGTGGGGACTGTCCATGGCGTACAAGAAGATTGCCGATCAGGATGAGGATCGGGCCAAGTGCTACGAGCTGGAGCAGAGCTGTGTGAAGCTGATGCGCGGCCTGCTGATGGCCATGATGAACCAAAAGGACAAGGTGGAGAAGTTCAAGATGACCCAATCACCCTACGATTCCCTCCACGCCAAATACTCCAGCAAGAACGGCCTGCCCGTGGTGGGGGACAATGAGTGGGGCCATCTGCAGATCGATGCCGTATCCCTGTACCTGTTGATTCTGGCCCAGATGACGGCCTCCGGCCTGCAGATCGTCTTCTCCCTGGACGAAGTCTCGTTCATCCAGAATCTGGTCTTCTACATTGAGTCGGCCTACTCGATCCCTGACTACGGCATTTGGGAGCGCGGCGATAAGACCAATCATGGTAGGTACATCGACTGGCTGCTCACAAAACGATCTGTTTAATTTGTTCAAATGAATCGTTTTTTGTATCTTATCATTAATTTCTTTTGTTTGCCAACGATATAGATTATAATAAAATGTTTGGCTTTTAGCAAACACTTTTTTTTTTGATAAACAAAACATTTTCCAGATATTTATTTTTACCAGTCCATTTTTCCCATCAGTGAACTATATATTATTTCGTTATTTGTGTGTATTCCAGGTGAGCCGGAGCTGAATGCCAGCTCCATTGGCATGGCCAAGGCGGCGCTGGAGGCCATGAACGAGCTGGATCTGTTCGGTGCCCGCGGCGGACCGGCCAGTGTGATCCATGTGCTGGCCGACGAGGCCCACAAGTGCCAGGCGGTGCTCCAGTCGATGCTGCCCCGCGAGTCGAACAGCAAGGAGCTGGATTCCGGGCTGCTGTGCGTGATCGGCTTTCCTGCCTTTGCCGTGGACGATGCCCAGTTGATCCACAACACGAAGGATGCGATTCTGTCCCGCCTGCAGGGCAAGTACGGCTGCAAGAGATTCCTGCGCGACGGTTATCGCACGCCCAAGGAGGATCCATCCAGGCTCTACTACGAGCGCTGGGAGCTGCGCATGTTCGAGAACATCGAGTGCGAGTGGCCGCTCTTCTACTGCTACCTCATCCTGTTCCACGCCTTCCAGAACGACAAGCGTTCGGTGGAGGAGTACGCCAGCCGGCTGGAGAAGATCATGGTGCGCTCCGAGGACGGCATCCTTCTCGTTCCGGAAAGCTATGCGGTGCCGCAGGATCTGGTGGGCTTCGAGTACCAGAAGCCGGGATCCCAGCTCCGCGAGGTGGTCGGTCGGTGTCCCTTCCTGTGGGGCCAGTCCCTCTTCATCCTCGGCAGACTGCTGCAGGAGGTGAGCATTGTGTGTTCCTTACGGATCGTTTTCGGTTCGTTTTCGGTTCGTTTTCGGTTCGTTTTCGGTTCGTTTTCGGTTCGTTTTCGGTTCTTATCTAAACATAGATGCTCGTTGGCGACCCTGTAAAGTATTTATATCGATCTAGTTTTGTCTATTTGTTTACACAGCTGCGGGCACATGTCTAGTTTCAATCATAATATGTGCAAATTTAGAATTTAGTAAGGATTCATGTGCATATTCATTATATTGGTTAAATGTAAAATAACTGAAATTATATATTTATTTTAAATTAAAGTGCATATTATTAGTACTTTTGAATTACAGATTGATTAAGTCAAGCGAAAACAATTTTTTATAAAAATATAATAATTTAATTTTAAATTGAAAGACCAATTTAATGGGTACGCATTATATATCTATAACATTTGGACAGAACTAGATAAATAATGAATTAAATGCATATTTATAATATGTACATCTGAATTGCAGATATATATGTATATAAGCTTATAATATAATATATTGTAATAACCTTTGGATTACAGATTTACCTCTTTGAATTTATATAATGCTACAAATTCAAGGTACTAATATTATTTTGATTGCCATTTTCCAGGGTTTCCTGGCTGTGGGCGAGCTGGATCCTCTGAATCGTCGGCTGGGGGCGCAAAAGAAGCCGGACGTGGTCGTTCAGGTGGTCATCATCGCCGAGGACAACGAGATCCGCGACAAGCTGGCCGAGCACGATCTGCACGTGCAGACGATCGCCGAGGTGGCGCCCATCGAGGTGCAGCCGGCCCGCGTCCTCAGCCACCTGTACACCTATCTCGGACGCAACCGGAAGCTGGGACTGAGCGGTCGCAAGTCCCGCGACGTGGGCATCCTCAGCACCAGCAAGCTGTACTCGCTAAAGGATCGCATATTCGCCTTCACCCCGCAGGTGAGTGACCATGGAGTCCGGTTAAACTGTCTCGGATTAACCCAAGAATTCCGGCCACCCCTCCCCAGAATCCCCAATAAAATAAAATACCCACTTGCCTTTGTCCCAATTGCTCTGTTTCTTATACACTTTCTATTGTATTTTTGGTCAGGGATGCAAACCGGTATTTAAAACTTTCTATTATATTCCAAATTTTAAACATCGGCTTGGTTCTTTAAATAGCTCAAAAACTTTGACCTTAAATATTAACATTAATACAACTAAAAACTATTTATTTTAGTACGAGAACTTTAATTATAATAGTAGAAATTTCTTTTAAAAAATATGCAAAATTAGCAAGTTTATATTAACGATTGATTAATAAGTTGAAATAATAATTATACTAAAAACGACTTATTTATCCATTGAATATTAATTATTTTATATTGAAGTACTTAAAATTAATCAGTACAGTATTCATTTGTAAAGTTTTAAAAAATTTCAAATAATACATTAATGAGTTTTACGATTCATTGATAAATATTAACAATAATATAACTTAAAACGACTTGCTAAATTATGAATATTGATTATAAACAATATCAAATTATGATTGGTAATTAGTAGATCGGTTTGCATTCCTGTATTTTATGATTGATTTATGATTTCTACCGTTTATCACGTTATCATCAGTTTGCCGACCTGTCGCGCTTCTATATCGCCTCCGATAACGAACTCATGATCGACATCCTCAAGGGCGAGATAAATTTCCTCAAGTCCGCTTGGGATTTGTTGGGTCGTCCGCTGGTCACCCTGGTGCTGAAGCGGATTCACCTAGGTCGGTCAGATCGGAGAGAGAATGCCGAAAAGAACACGTTATATTTATATATATTCACTCCATGTCTTGTTTTTATTTTTTATTTTTAATCTATTGTTTATTGTGCGCGGGTGTTTTTTATGCTCTCCCTCCCCCCAACAACCCCGACTGTTTTTCCAACCTATATACTCGTATACTTTGTGAATTGTTCTGTTGATTTGATTAATTGCAAGGGTTTGCTTTTGGTATTGGTATTGTTTATCAATTAATTGACACGCACACTCGAACACACAAAAATATGCACACAGAATTGACTCGTTAAACTCTATAGAATCGAATCGGTTGCCCAAGGTTTGGAATTTTGTGGTCAATTGAAGTGAACGCTTCGTTTTCCAAAAATAGCCAAGGGTAATTGATTGATCATGACCTTTGACGTTTATTCCAGACTTTGGGAAGCTGGTTCTCAATTGTAGCCACTCCTCTTCAGCTTTTTAGTTGGTTATTGCTTTTAGTTAACTTTAGTTTGGTTATGGTAACACCCACACACTAGTTCATATATTCCATTTGCTATATAGAAAACTGGCATACACACACACATTACCTTATATACTTTGTACATACAATTGCGGTTCAAATATTAGCAGGAAAAAAAAATATTTTTTAATTGCATCTAACAAATTATAAAAAAAAAATTTTTACATTTCAAAATTTAAATTATATTTAGAATTTCTAAAAAAATATTGTTACTTCTTTTTTCATTGAATAAATAGTTTCAGTTCTATAAAAATATTTAACGACATTTATTTGAATCTATTTTTGTGTGTTTTTTTTTTAATTCAAGCAAATGCTGCCGATATTTTCACCGCTTATATATTATTTTTTATTTTAATGTAGCTATAGTTTATTTAGTTTTATTTATCAACGCTCTGCTCTGGACTTTTATGAACTTTTATACCCATTTGCCTAGAATTTCCATTCCCGAGCCCCAAAATCCGTTAAAAATTGGCCAATGAAATATCAAATCAAAACGAAAACGAAAACCAATCCTTTCTCTTCTTTATTTTATCCCAAATAAAAACAATATATATATATATATATATATATATATTATACACAACAACTACAACTGCAACAACAACAACAACAACAACACTTACACAGCATATCGACTATGAAGAATATTATACAACACGCGATCCCGATTTGCTTGCCAGCAATTTTACCACAAATTTAGCATTCTTGACCAACAATTGGCGTCACATGTTGGGCAGGCCGACAATCACACTAATGGCAACCCACTATATGCTAGGTAACTACCCCAAATCAATAAAAAAACAAAAAATAAATAAATAAATAAATAAAAAAGAAAAAACGAAACCCCACCCAGCTCGATTATGCATTATGCCGCCTTGAATTCCAAATCCAATTCCAAATCCAAATCCGATCCCCATTCTGCACCCCCCAAAAAGTCGAAAACACACTTGATTCCAAGGACCACTGCATATATGCGATATACTCCACACACAGAAAAGCCAACAAACAGTTGATATAACGATATGCAAACGATCTGTGATCTGTGACCTGTGACCTCTGACCCCTGCTTGTGTCTGCTTAGTAAATGGCCTGATTGCTTCCGCTCTTTCTGCTCGTTTTCCTCAGTGTATCAATTACCTTTTGAACCCGAGTCCAAATCATTTCCACTTACTGTGACCCCAAATACACCTATATCTTGAACCAAATTAATCACAAATTATTGAAGTTTTTTTTAGAAATATGTTAAAAATAATATAATCTTAATTTACACATTTTTTAAATAGTTTTTAAAATCAGTCTTTTGTTTACCAAGTATGGTGTCTTATTTCGGATTACTTTTGAAGATATAGGTGTATTCCTTACAAATTTTTAACCTGCGCTTAAATAAGGTTCTATTGTGAGCTTTTTACCATATACTTTCTTTGGGCATTTGGACTTGTGATCTATATATATATATACCTTTGAATTCTCATGACCTATGTTAAAGCTTCTGAGACCAAACAACCTATTAAATGTATCCCTTCTTAAATTCCAAAAATCGGTCATTAAAAGTTTAAAAAAAAAAACAAAGCTTTCTATGCGTAAATAACCAATATCGACGCTGCACCTGTGATTGATAATAGTTTCTGTGGCTAATCAATCTACCCACTGCATTTGGCTGGCACTTGCACCCAAAAAAGCACACACTAATTGCCGATGGTGCTGGAATCCTGTGCTTAACTTCCGGTTATCGTTGTATTTTTTGTGTGACTAACCCGTAGTTTATTAAACGGCGCTCCTAACCCAAACCAAACCAACCCAAACCACAACCAAGCATCCCAACCAAGATCATGATCCACATACTCATAGTCATGAACCGAAATGAAAACAGGGAAACAAAGCAAAGCTAACCAGATCCATTTGGATGCGATGCGGAATCCACAGATCAGGACAAGATACCGCTGGCCATGATCCAGACGATGAGGAAGCTGAAGTCGGGCTACATCAATGGCACCCGCGTAATGCTGGGCAGCCTGAAGGACTTCCTCAACACCTCGGCCATCACGGACCTGAGCTTCCTGGGCAGCACCGAGGATGGCTACCCGGACCGCCTGCATCCGGATGTGCAGACCTATCTGGACGAGCACCTGTTGCGCTCGTTCAGCAACCGCAGCACGATGAACCTGCGCGGCGGACAGCTGCGTCCGAGGACCCTCAGGCGGCGCATGTCCTGCAAGGGAGCGATCAAGAAGACGCGTTCCATTAATGTGGACTGTGAGTTTATACCTATTATCTTATTATTATCCTATTATGGATTATTGCTATAACATATTACATTGTTACATTCTAGCTGACAATCTGGGCATGGAGGGACCTTCGCCGCTCACCGAACGCCGCCTCTCATCGATTGTGCCACCGCCCTGGCTGCAGGCCAACAAGCAGAGCCACGTCAGCGTGTTCGCCACCACTCCGGAGGAGGGACCCGCCAGCTCGCCCCTGCAGCATCTGGGCAACGAGCTGTCCGTCCGCGAGAACATCTATCCGGTGGACCCGCACCACAGCCGCTCGGCGATCGACAGACGCAGCGAGTTTGTCCGCCAGCAAGAGAGTTAGTTTCCATATTTGCCACTTGCATTATAAGTTCATGAGAAAGTTCCAATGAATATATATTCTTGATCAGCATAAGGTGATAAGGAGAGTCTATCTAGCCATGTCCGTTTGTCTGTCCGTTCCTCTGTCCGTTTCCACACAAACTAGTCTTTCAGTTTGACATCTATCTGGATGACACTTTCTTAAAAGTCTTCTTTCTATTGCAGGTAGTATATAAGTCGGAATGACTATTTAATATAGCTAGCAATAGGAAGGAAATATAAATAATACAGTGATGATACACTATTTAAGCAATACGGTTTAATTACATTTAAATCGGACAATGATATCATGTCGTAGCTGCCATAGAAACGATTGAAAAACTCATCGGAAAATCGACATAGCTTAATTGTTTTTAAACATTTACGCATAAAAATCGATATATATATTCGTTTTGTTAAATACTATAGTTTTGTAATAGCTGCAAGAGTATATAAACTTCGGCTTGCCGAATAATGCTTCCTTTCTTGTTTTAAAGTTAGTCTTCATTTTATAAGTACAAATTTTTGGGATTTGTTGAAGGTGGGTTAAAATTATGATTATTATTAAATCAAACATTAGTTGTTTAGTTTAGTTTTAAAAACTCAGCTTCAGCACGTCGATTTATATTGAAATATTGACATTACTTATGATTTTTCAGGTTGACAACCTGCCTTTGATAGGTTGTTTCCTCTTGATTTCTATACTTTTGTTAATTTTTCGTTCTGGTTCTTGCCTTCTGTTTTCATTCATTTCTTGCGTATAATTTCGATTGGCCCATCTTCGTTCCGAAATGCGACGTTGATAGTAACAGTGCCCAAAATTCTCATACAACGCCATCGTGCCGAAACCAATTTCGCGGAAACAGAGGTGGAGGAGCTGATTGCGATGCTGCGCGAAACGGAGAATCTCGAGGAGCAGGGCGACATCCTGCAGTACCTGGTGGACACACAGGGTCTGGACTTTAACACGGGTAAGTCGAGCTAAGTTATACAAAAAACCATATATGTATACCACGTAGTTAAACGTGGCTTAATGCTTTTCAAATGGAGGTTTTTTTACATACGGGTTAAGAAGAGACCACCAAAAATAATACATTTATATACACACACCTGCTCTAAAACACATGCACTTGCGAAGAACACACGCCGTTACACGCTCACACTGTTATACATCCGGTTAACTCTTAACTCTTGGGGTTTAAATGTTTTAGGCTACAAAATGGTTTACACATTTATGGGAAAATATGTCTCGTTACAACATTTAAGTAAGAGTGATAGTAACCGACACTTAAAATTCATTTTTTTTTTATTAATATTAATAGTAAAAACGCTCACACTGTTATACATCCGGTTAACTCTTAACTCCGGGGGGTTTATTTGTTTTAGGCTATGATTGTTTATGGGAAAACATGTCTTGTTACAACATTTAAGTAAGAATGATAGTAACCGAAACTTAAAATTCTTTTTTTATTAATTAATATTGAAAGTAAAGACACTCACACTGTTATACTTCCGGTTAACTCTTAACTTGGGGTTTAAATGTTTTAGGCTAGACATTGTTTATACATTGATGGAAGAATGGGTCTTGCTACAACAACTTAGTTTTTGAACTTTAAGATAGCTTTAACCGATACCTGAAATTCTTTTTTTCTTTTAAAATATTATATGAGAAGGAATTAGAATCTTAGTTAAAAGAGAAGGTCGGTTTGGTCCTCCTGTACTATCAGTTAAGTTTGTCACCCTTTAACTATTATAGTGGGCTTTCGAAGAACAGAAAGAACTGAGCATATTGAACTATTTGTGCATATCCTGATCTCATTCCGTTGTTCTTACCTCGTACTCCTGTCGTTTTGTCCCGTACCTCGTACTTCGTCCTCCGTACCGTAATCGTACCGTACTCGTCCACGGCGTATAACAGCTGGTCTGGGATTCAAGAATAAATCGGATGACAATGCGACCGCCAGTGCAAATAATGCAGCCGCCGGTAAGTCCGTCGATCCGTCGATCCGTCTTGTGTTGATTGTTGTTGTTGTGCGGGTATTGTAGACGTACATACACATCCATTGGAAATTCCCGGCATCCCATACCCTACTCCTTTCTCCAAATACATGTATACTCTCTCCCACCGATTGGCCAAGAATTCGATTGCTGTATATCTATATATATATATACATATTCCCACATTTTATGGTTACCATCCTCTATATAATATTTTCCTCTTTGGTGTTTATTTTTGTGTGATATGTGGCATACCATCTGATTTGCATCACCGCTTTGCTTTGGGCTCTGCTCTATTAAAATATTATTTTATTGCAATATTATTTTTAATGTGGGGGCTTTTCATTGGATTTTCTGAGGTTTTAAAACCTATTTTAAATAAATCAATGAAAATAACAATCTTACTTATATTTATTAATTTTGCTTTAACTATTTATAATTTAAATTGATTTAATTATTAATTAAATTAAATTAATTATAAGAAGTTGGGCTTTATTTACCATAAAATACAAGTATATCATCAAAAAAGACCGCTTTGCTTTAAGTAATGTTTTAATTAGCATTATTAACCGCACACATATATATATTTATTTTTGGCCATGTTATTCAAGCGTAATTTAATTCTTTAACACTTTATTTTACTTTCTCCGCCCGACCACGCATCTAACCCCACATGAAACACACACACACACACATTCCGCATGCTTCCTGCGCTCTCTTCATTCACATTAACCCAAAAATGCAACGAAATTCCATGCTGCCAACCAAAAATACAATCCTTACCCAACTAACCCATAATGAAAACCTAAAATCAAAGAGCTCGAACAAGCGTTTGTGGATGAGGTGGTGCTGGAACTGGCTGGTGGTGGTGCTGCAGCAGGTGCAGTTGGTTCAGGTGGTTCAGGTGGTTCTGGTTCCAAAAAGAGCCCAACGATGGCCCTGCCAACGGTGATCATCGAAGCTGTTACAATTCCAGCCCCCAATAGCAGTGATCCGGATAATGCAGTCAATTCCAGTTCCGCCATTGCCATTGCCACCGCCACCGCCAACAGCAATATGCATTGCATCGGCAACACGAGCAACGCGAGCAACGTTAGCAGCAGCAGCAACATCAGCAGCAACATCAGCAATCACAACAACATGAGCCCACATGAGAATAACCACGATTCTTCCCAATCCGAAGGAATGCTGGAGGAGGGACGCGTGGTGACCGTGCGGGATCTGCTGAAGGGACTGTACGAGAAGGCCTGCCAGCAGAAGCTCTGGGGACTCGTCCGCCACACGGCCGGCATGCTGGGCAAGCGGGTGGAGGATCTGGCCAAGGCGGTCACCGATCTGCTCGTCCGGCAGAAGCAGGTCACCGTGGGAATGCCGCCCAACAACGAGCACACCATCACGGCACCACTGCCGGAAGTCGAGCTGCGACAGCTCATCCATGATGTAAGTAATTCACAAATAAAACAAGTGCCCTCTCCACTATTGGATACCCATAACTTAGCTAAACCAATTTCAAAATAAATGTGCCCACACATAACAATTGGGCGCCATCTGCCGTACAAATAAGCTAAAGATAGTTATTTAGCTTTCTTTCGCTTTCTCAAATATATGAACTCTGTTTTTCAATTATGACGTCATAATTGAAACTTTTCTAATAACTTCAAAAGTATTGTTTCGATTTGATTAAATTTTAGTGTGCCGATAGATATGGACCAAAGAAACATATAACAACCCAGAACCATAAAATAACCAAGCTATTAACTTAAACCCTTTATCCTGCTCTTAACCAGGCCTACGGCGACGATGAGAGCACGGCGATGCTGACGCAGGAGCTGATGGTCTACCTGGCCATGTTCATTCGCACCGAGCCGCAGCTGTTCCACGAAATGCTGCGCCTGCGCGTGGGCCTGATCATCCAGGTGATGGCCAAGGAGCTGTCGCGCACCCTCAACTGCGACGGCGAGGCGGCGTCGGAGCATTTACTTAACCTCTCGCCCTTCGAGATGAAGAATCTCCTGTACCACATACTCAGCGGCAAGGAGTTTGCCGTCAGCAGCGGTAAGTGGTCCTCTTGAAATAAATATATATACAAGTATAAATATTCATATTCATATTCATCAATGTTCCAGTGGCGCGTGGCAATCTGTCCATTGTGAGCTGCAAGAGCAGCCGCGTCAGCAAGAAGAGCCAGATCGGTCTGGGCGATCCGGAGGGCGAGGACGCACTGGTAGCCACCATTGACGACAGGCAGGGGCAGTGGCTGCGCCGCCGGCGACTGGACGGTGCCCTGAATCGGGTGCCCCGCGACTTCTATTCGCGTGTGTGGACCGTGCTGGAGAAGTGCCAGGGTCTGGCCATCGAGGGACGTGTCCTGCAGCAGAGTCTCACCCAGGAGATGACACCGGGCGAGCTGAAGTTTGCCCTGGAGGTGGAGACGGCCCTCAATCAGATACCACAGCCCGAATACCGGCAGCTGGTGGTCGAGGCCCTCATGGTGCTCACCCTCGTCACCGAGCACAATATGGTGCCCACGCTGGGCGGCATCATTTACGTGGAGCATCTCGTCCACAAGGCCAACCAGCTGTTCCTCGAGGATCAGCGCAAGGTGCAGGGCGACGCCACCCTGTGCTGCGCCAAGATCAAGGACGGCAAGGAGCAGCAGCAGGCCGCCTCCGGAATGCTTCTCTGCGGCGGCGCCGCCTACATATGCCAGCACCTTTACGACAGGTAAGAGTCACTAAGATTTAAAAGGGAATGTGGGTAGGATTTGGGGCATATCTTTACCATCCTCTTAGATGCAAAGCCATAAATTAGCCTAAATTACAAAATTCTCTTACTAATTGTTGACCTCTCTATTGCAGTGCTCCCAGCGGTAGTTATGGAACCATGACCTACATGTCCCGGGCGGTGGCTCTGGTGCTGGACTGTGTGCCCAAGCACGGCGAGATGGAGTGCGCCATCTCCTGAAGCACCCGCTCACTTAATAATGCCAATCTCTGCAACTCTGGACACGTCCGTTCTCCTTCTCGCTCACTCGCACTTTAGCGCATCTCTCTCTCTCTCTCTTTCGAACCCGCCTTTTACGTCTTTTGTCTCTTTCCTTATGACCTCTGACCCAAGCCCATCGATAAGTTCAGTCAGGGGGCGCCTGTATATATATTCTTTTGACCAACGTCAACCTCTCCTCCAAAAAAACAATATGCATCTTTATTTTGTTTTTGACGAAAGGTATATATAAAAAAAAAAAGAAGCCAACCGAAATCGGGCCAATTCAGTATGGTAATTAGCCCACGTAAATGTAGACCCTTTTGGAAAGATACTCCAAGAGTTCAGCCCAAAAAGCGATCCTAAACCCCCAATCCTTTTAGTAGGTCAACTCGCGCTGCTCGTTACAAATTTGTTTTTTTTTTGTACTTGCGGCTGTTTCACAGCGACGACACTTGATTGTTTTAACTTTTGTATTTTAAATGCTCCTATTTTATATTATACGTTTGAATTGTAAAGTTGAACACGCAGCAAGATTTACAATAAAAATGTGTTTGCAATGTTCGTCGAGTGTTTTTGTGGGCGGAAATGATCAATAAATGTGTCAAATTAGATGTTTAATTATTTATTTTTATCATTAAAGCTGTTATAATAAAAAACGCATTTCGTATAGTTTTGTTAAGCATAAATATATTATCATTTATTTCAGTTTTTTTTTCTTGCTGTTTAATGGTCTTCAATTTGCACACATAAAATGTTTACAAAAATTGTATTCATTTACAAGTTTGTTTATTTGTTGGTTTTGGTTTTGATGGTGTTTTAGACATTTTTGAAATGTTTTTGTTTGATCGCACCCATATCCACCTTATCGAATCAAAAGCTCGGCTTGCAACATATCAATTTGTTTAACAATTAAGTGAAAGAATTATACGAAAGGGACAAATTTAGCGAGAGAAAGTGTGCGATTTAGTGTTTTGTTTTCTTCTTCTTGGGGGATGCAATATAAATGCTAATGTGTGTAGTGTGTGGTGTGTGGGGTTATTAGTGTAAACAAAACGTATAAGATTAGAGCGATGATGTTAAACGAGAGTTCATAATTAAAAAAAATAGGATCCTAGAACGAGAATACTTCTTAAGCGTCTAGCAGTAGCCCCTGTCGGGAACGCGTCGGCGTGGAGCGCACTGGATGATGTTGTCCACGCGCAGGATCATCTCGGCAGCCTCGGAGGCGGACATCAGAACCTGGCGCTTCACGGCAAAGGACTCGGTGATGCCCAGCTCGCGAACGTCGGCCACCTTGCCCAGCTCCATGTCCAGACCCAGAGTCTGTTTGCCCTGGGCGTGGGCGGCGCGCAGCTCCGAGATCAACTGGGCGGAATCGTAGCCGGCATTGTCGGCAATGGCCGTGGGCAGCGACAGCAGGGCACCTACAATGCAGGCAGATTATTGTAAATAGGGATTCAAATTTAAGAGTCCCAAAGCAATATAAACTCACGGGCAAAGGCCTCAATGGCGATGGCTTCCTTGCCGGGAGTCTCGGCAGCCTTCTTCAGCACCGCGTTGGCCATCAGCGCCTCCGAGCAGCCGCCACCGTAGATGATGCGCGACTCCTTGACGGTGGCAGCCAGCACGCACAGGGCGTCGTGCAGGGAGCGATCGGCCTCGTCGAGGATCTGTTGGGTGGCGCCGCGGATCACGATGGTGCAGGCCTCGCCCAGCTTGACGCCGCTGAAGCGCAGCAGTGTGTCCTCGCCGATCATCACCTGCTCGATGACATCGCACTCGCCCAGCTTCACCAGCGAGGGATTCTCGAAGGTGGAGACGATCTCGCCGCCGGTGCAGTAGGCCAAACGTTCGATGCCATCGAAGTCGGCATGCTCGATGGACATCACTTGGGCATCGGCGAACAGCTGCTCCGGATAGTTGTAGATCAACTGGCGGTTGATGAACACGTTGCACTGATGCTTCAGGATCTTGTCCACCTTTTCCTTCATCTTCTCCTTCTCGGCCATCTCCAAGTCGGCGATCTTGGCCAGTGAATCGACCTTGATGCTGCTGCCGAACACCTTGATCTTGTCGGTGTCCATGGGCGTGTTGGCAATCAGAATTTTGGCATTCTCGATCTGCGGGAAGGGGAAAAAGCGAGGGACTTGGATGAGATGCTGATGATCTGGGAGGATTAGGTATTAATCGTTCACTTGGATCGGACATCGATGATGTGCCTGCCCACCAAACTCGTCAAAATGGCTGTGATATGAAGTCAAATCCACATAGTTCACAGTCATTTTGACGCGTTAATAGACAGCAGTAGCAGAGGCATAAGAGAAGGAATCTTATAATGTGTAACCACCAATAGCCAAAACCACTTACACGCTGTGGCTGGTGCACGCCGGGCTTCTTGTCCAGCAGGAAGCCCTCGTCCAGGAAGGAGTCCTCCAGCGTGCCGCCCGATTTCTTGATGATCTGAATGGACTTCAGTTCGCCGGAGCCCTTCAGACGCATCACAGCGTCCACGGCCAGGTTGGCGAAGAAGTCCTTGTGCTGGTGCAGGATCTTCGAGGAGAGCGTGGTGCGGGCAATGTTGAGCAGATCGTTGCGGAACTTCTCGTTGCTGGACGAGTTGTCCTGAGAGGCGGCGGTGAGCGCCTCCAGGGCCACCTGGGTGGCCTGGCGCCAGCCAGAGACGATGATCTGTGGGTGCAGCTTCTGTTCGACCAGTTTCTCAGCCTCGCGCAGCAGCTCCGAGGCCAACACGGTGACCGAGGTGGTGCCGTCGCCCACCTCCTCGTCCTGGACACGCGACATGTCGACCAGGATCTTGGCGGCCGGATTGTCGACACCGACGGCACGCAGAATTGTTGCACCATCGTTGGTCACCTCCACCTGGCCGGCATTGCGGCCGGTGGCCACCAGGATCTTGTCCATGCCCTTGGGGCCCAGGGTGCTCTTCACCAGATCCCCGATAGCGATGGCGCCAATGAACGAGGACAGGCGGGCCATCTCGGCCTTCTCCTCCTGCGCCTCATTCTTGAGCACGCGCACGGGATTCAAGGACATCTCCTGCAAGAATAGCAAGTATTTTATGAGTTTTTATTTAATTACCAACATTACAAAAACGATAGTAGTCTACTGTTTTTAGCCTCCAGAAAAAACGTTTATAAAAAATATTGAAACTTTAAACAACAATTTGCGAAAGAATAGTTCGTTTTAAATTATATTTGAAAACATTTTTGGTAAAGGTAATCCATTGAACGCAATGCTGAGAAATCCAAAGATCGGAAAGAAGGTGACATCAGTTAGCACTTTAAAATCACATTAGCATTTCTTAAATGAAAATGATTTTCGTTTTAATTATATATTTTTTAGTTAAAACCAACTCTGTAGGCGAGATATCAATATCAGATTTCAAAATATTACTATAAGAATACCATGGATCAAGCTTGTTTTATCATGTTCAGATGGCGGACCAATATGCTCCAAACTCTGACAAAGATTAGTCGTTAAATGATCCAAAATTGTGAGGGCTGCAAGCCAGATGGTTTTTTAGCTCAAAAATATATAGAATCTGTATGTTGTTATGTTTTTCTCTCCGTGCAGCCATATCGGCTCGACCTAACCCCCAAAAATGGAGGGCGAGAGAGCGGCGCCGAGTGATTCATCGGCCGCGAAAACGGCGTGGATTGCATCTGGAAGGTTCTTGGCTGGTTCATCGGTCTGATCTCCGAGAGAAATGAGCAAGCAGCACAAGGATCAAGGGATCGGGAGGAGAACCTTCTGGAAACCCAAATCGAAGTTGGAATCCACACAGCTCACGTGCAAAGCCGCCTGTCAAAGTGGCTTGTGCCTCACACACACCCGGCAAATGAAAACGCCGATTTGCCCGGAATTATCAATGAAAACTCCCCGAATTCACTCCACACCGCTCGTCCGCACCGTAAACAATACGAAAAGCTTAATTGTTCGTTTTAAATTTACCATTTTCTATGCGTAATTAGTCGGTTTTTGATCACAGAATTTTCGAATACCACACGGGCGCAACAAAGCGACAAAGAAAATGGTGGAATGCAGTGTGACCGGCTCTCAATAATGATAATTACTTCTGCTTAAGCAATATACCAAACATTTTTCTAGCTTTCAAAAAATACCAAAAGCAAAGATATCTCCAACCCCAGTAACGATTTTGGAATTATCGATAACAAAAGAGCGGGAAATTTAAACGAGCCAATTAGGGCAATTAAGTCCTTAAAACAAACCCAGTCTTAAAAAGGTTTTACCAAAATGCACTCGCTTAATTTAAGTTTATTTCCGACCAGGTAAACATAGAAACAACAGTCTGTGGAGGGCTCAGGCCTCACTCTCGCCATTGGCAGCCTGCTTTTCGGCTTTCTTGGCCTTCTTGGCCTGCTTCTTGAGGAACTCGCTCTTGTCGAGGTTGTTCTGGAAGAAGGTGGTCTCCTTGCGGGCCTGCGAGACCTCGGTGTGGAGCCGCTGCTTGTGCACCGCCTGCTCGTAGTTCATCCGCTCGGTGAGGTGCACCCACTTGAACCGGGGCAGGTACTTCATGGACCACAGCGAGTCGTAGAACTGCGACTTCTTTCGCGTAGAGATCTGCTTGTTGTTCAGCAGGGGAACGATCTGCTTGGCCACTCGCTTCGACTCGAACTCCACCCAGCCTTCGGTGAAGTGGATGTTGTAGCGCTTTCGCTTGTTCTTCTTGGCCTTGGCACCTGTGTGGGATAAATCTGGATAAGATAACATGTTCCAAGAGGCGTATAAAGTAAGTAAAACTACAGAGGAAGACAGTAGATACTTCTATAAAGCAATCCCCTAGCTCAACTCACTTGACAGCTTCTCCGGCTGCAGGTAAACCCTTCCAATGGTTCCGTACTCGCCCAGGATTTCTCTCAGACGGGTCACATTCATGTGTTTGGGTATATTGGATATGTAGATAATGCCCTTCTTGCGTTTTTTGGTGGGTGCGGAGGTGCTGGAGCTGACTTTGAAGCTGGCCAGGTCCATTTCATCGTCGTCATCTGAGGCATTTGACTCCCCAGTCTGCTTCTGTGGCTCATCTGCAGGCGCCTCCTCCGGTTCACTCTCCTCCACTTCCATGGCAGCCGGAGCGGGTTTTGAATTTGTTTTCCTTTTGATACTCTTCATGTTATTTAAAATCATATTTTTTTATGTTGTGTTCTCGTGAACACGCTATTAGGGATGGCAGTCAGAGATTTCCAACTTAACGATAGTTTGTTAAGATATCGATAATTTGATGCCCTTCGATTGACAATTTTGTAACGACTATTTAGATTTTAAAAACATGTCCGTCTTAATTATTAGGATTTACTATCACTAAATTACATTTATCAATAAACTTTGCCAAAGTTTTACGTCTATCAAGATTGCAAATTCTAGTGCTTAAATAATATATATCAATAATTATGAGAAAATATTAAATGGGTTCAAAAGATTTAAACTTTATAAACATTGGGGTTTTTACTTGATTAGACAGGACCAAGACCATAATAAAGAAAAGTCGACATACCAAATTTCAATCAATTCTTATTGAGATTACTTAAATGTTTTATTATTCAAATAATTTAAGCTCCACGATCTTAAATTATCACACGGCAAATCCATTGTAATGAGTTTTAATAAATATAGGAATAACAAGAATTTGAGACTACGGATCTGGTTTCTCGGAATCAGCGACGCCGACCAGCACAGACTCCTTGCTGATGTCCAGGAAGGAGGCCTGCGACATTTCGGTATCGTCCTCCTCCTCCTCGATTTCCATCTCAAAAATGGTCATCTTGCGTTTGCGATCGGAGAGAACGGTGGCCACCTTTCTGCTGCCCGAGACGGCTAGCATCTCGCACACCCCGTCCAATCCCTTGAAGGTGGCACCATCGACAATATCATGGATGCTGTGCGTCACAGTGGCGTCCTTCAGCTTGACCAGCGGTCCCATTTGGTGCTGGGTGCACTGATTCCGCGCCGCACTCAGTGAGAACTGGATGAAGTAACTATGCGGACGGACACCGGGATTCGAGTTGGTTGTCTGGGCCAGTAACGAAAGCGACGACTCATTGTAGAACTGAAGGGCGACGAAGCGCAGGTTATAGTAGTCCTCGTGAACGGGCGCCGTGAAGATGCCCGGATGCAGTTGTATCCTGGTGCAGCGCACAAGACAGTCGCCCGTGCGACTAACCTCCAGGATCATGGCCTCCTGCCAGCTGACGGTGCACGCCAGCATATCGCTCCGGGCCGCTTCATTCACATAATAGCTGCAGGTCACGAACTCCCGATCCTCCAGCCCCTCGCCGGGCTCCATGGGCGGCAGGTCGCCACAGATGACAGTCGAGGCCAGCTTGAAACTGCCGCTAATGCTCTCCGTTGGCTTATGGAACACCGCATCGATGGCATTGAACATCTTGTCGCGCTGCTGCACAAGGGACAGATACTTGTCGTGCGGCACAAACAGCTTGCAGTGGCTCAGGCACTCGTTTTCGGCCACCATCTCCTCCCACACCTGGCTGGGGTCCTTGGGATACGGTTGGGTCAAGTACGCATTGTCCAGATACTGACCCACTCGCTCCAGATTGAATTTGCCGCGTACCACTTCCTCCTTATCGTCCTTATCGTCCTTATCGTCCTCATCGTCGCTGCGATCCTCTATGTCCGGTTCCATGTCGCACAGAAAGTCGGCCAACGCAATGTTCTCGTCCTCGGTGAGCACCAGTTCATCGGGAATCTCCTGATGGGACAGACGGAGTATCGTGAATATCATCCAGGCGTGGAAGAGCTTCATGTTGTACACCAAAGTGTCGATCGTTCGCTGCAGTTCGTAAACTTTTAGGACGAAGGCTCCACAGGCTCGCATCGCCTCGTTGGCCACATCCGGCGAAATGAGCGACTGGAAAAGACGTTAAATGCGATAAATGCATGGATAAGCCTCTCATGAACGAACCGACAACCACGAACCTCGAAGAAGTGCGACATACGACCGAATCCCGCGATCGTGTTGAGGAAATAGAACATATTGATGGCCGATCCGTTCAGCTGCTTGAACACCAAGCCTTGCAGGTTGCTCAGACTGAGGTCCACCGAGTTGGCAATCTTCTTGAAGCCCTTCTCGGACAGAGTTCTAATGGATATGGGAGGACATATGAGCATGCTGCTCACCCATTAAGTGGGCAACTCACTCGAACAGAAACTCCTCTACCTCAAAGGTAGCGAATCCGAAGACATGCAGCTCCAGGAAGTCGGCAGAGATCTGTCCGTAGGGCTGGGAGTTGGCGTACTTGGTCAGCTTGTTGTCCATCTCCAGCTGCACAGTTTCCCAGGCTTCCGTCAAGCATTGCTGCGTGTCATTTATGTAGCTACATGCGGAACACAAAAATTGAATCATTATCATTATCACTACATTATTGATAAATATTGTATTACTTTTTCGTTTCCAGGATGTGGGCACAATGCGTGGCCAGTTCCAGCATGGGTGCCATGCACTCCTGCAGCACCTGGTTGTGAAAGTGCAGCATCTTCAGCTCCTGTCCGTCCCTCAAGAGAGCATAAATGGCATTAAAGTCCCCGTTGAGGCGCACATCATACACATCGAACTGCTCCGGATGCATAATGTGTTGGGTGAGATCAATGCTTCCCGCCTGCAGGGCACCGAGGAGCAGGAGGTGCACCTTGCCACTTCGCATTATCACCACCAGGAAGCAGGGCGACCCCTTCGGGAACGACTTCTGGTCAAGAGTTTTCAGGCAGGGATCGATATTGGTCAGTGGCTGCAGTTTCGGCAGGTACTTTCTGTGCTTGTCCTTCGCATTGCAGGTGTAGGTACCTGTAAAGGTATTTATGGATTAATGCAATAGGTATTATAGGAAAACCTACTCAAAACCCTCAAAAGAGGGTCTAGATAGGATATGTTCTTATAGGACAAAGTTCTGATTTGGTAAGCAGTTTTTTTAGCGTTCTTTGAGATTCTGGGCTACTTTTTGGATTTCCTTATGCCCAACTCGCCATACCTAGGTTCTCCTGCGAGTTAATGGCCTTGCTGAAGTAGACCTTCTTGATGTCGTCCTCATAGATCAGGCCCGAGATGATCGTCTCACTCTCCGCATCCAAGAGCGCCACCTTGCCGTTGCTGTAGCCGACGGCCAGGAGCGTCTCGTCCATTTGCCAGCTCAAGGAGCGCACCCGCACATCCTCGCCGGGCGTGGGAAAGGTGACGATCTTCTGCCAGTTCAGTCGCTGGATGACCACCTCGCCTGGTCAACGGAAAGCACTCGTAAGGTAGGGCTCTATTTATATATGTACATAGCTGCATCCAGATGCAGATGCAGTCACTCACCCTTCTCCGTTCCGTAGGCAATCAGATCCATCTTGTTGTTCCACTCCATGCGCTCCACAATGCAGGACATGTTGCGGGCGCCCAGCAGCTTCATGGAGCTCGTTTGGGCCATCTTTCCACGCTAGCACTCGTCCGGTGCGTATTCGCATCAACAATGACAATATCAAAGGAGTTTGGTTTACCGGCGCCTATCGAAGATTTATCGATAACCGCCTGCTATCGATGCCATAGAAACGAGTATTTTATTAAAAATAGTTAATATTAGACTTTATAAGCTTCTTTTTTTCCTAGTACATATTGAAAGAAAAATGTATAAACCAAAAATACCTTACCGAATCGATGTCTTAAAAACTTAGACTTTATACTTTGTTTATTATTTTATTTATATGCTATAGTGCGAATAAAATTAAATGGACTTATATGAATTTCTAAAAATCTACAAAATCTAAACATTTTCATAGAGGTGTTAAAATAATGTTTAAGTCTGATGATTTTTTACTTGACCTATTGATTCATATAAATGCGTTTTACTGGTTCTCAACCATCTACGCTTTAAAGAATTCTTTTGTCCAAATATAAATATGGATAAAACAAATAATATTTATGATTTTTTTTACTAATGCTTGCGCATTACTTATTTATTCATATAAATCTTTAGGTTCTTAACAACCTACAAAGTTTTAAATGCTTTTTTTGGCCGAATTTTGTAACAATTCAAAATGAGAATTAAAATTAATAATATTCAAAGGAACTGAATGATTGCCTTCTACAAAAATAAGCTTAAAACCTGGTTTCCTCAGGGAAAGATTGCCAATTTCCGTTTGAGAATGTGCAAACTTTATTACTTTACAGTGGTAAAAACATAGTGTACGGGATGTTCAGGGTCCCTAACTCTAGGTGCTTGATGGGGGTGTCCTTCGGCTCAGTCCCCGTTCGTCCTGTCCAACATACACTCACGGAAACATGTACGCCATAGACAATTGTATTTTACACTGCGATTTTTGCGGTCCTTAAACTTTTCAGGGGGAGGGGGCTTTAAAATTAAAACAGGATTATAAAAAAAAAGTCACATTTCAACTTATAGATTATGTATGTACTACCGCGGATCTGAACTCCGCCAGAACTTCAGTTAATCGATCTTTAAGCTTAGGGTCTACACTACCAAATATGTATATATCGTAAATGTTTATATGTAGAGACGGCGTGTATGTATCCACACAAGCGGGTAAATCCGGAACAGCCATCTGGAGTCGGAGTCGGTGTCCGAGTCCGAGTCGTTCCCCCAACTAGTCATCGGCATCCAGTTGGCCGTTGTCCAACTCGCTGCTCTCCTCCGGTTTGGCGTTCTCGTCCTGGTTGATGCTGCCAACGGGGCTGGCCGGTTCCTGATCCTGTTCCTGCTCCGGCTCCTCCTCATCGCCGCCCTCGGCATTGCTGCCGCCGCCGGTGGTGCCCACACTGCCCGGTGCGGTGTCGTCACCGGCGCCACTGCCTCCGGTGGAGCCCATGCCGCCGGAGACGAGATTGCCGGTGCTGGTGTTGCCGTTGCCATTGCCATTGCCGCTGCCCGTGTGCCAGGTGAGGCGCTCCTCGTAAAACTGGATGACCACCTGGGGACAGCGCAAGTTGGCCAGCTTGGCGGGCACCAGGTCCGCATGGTCGCTGCCCTTCCACTTCATCAGGAACATGAGGTGGCCGGACGAGTCGGTGGCGCCCAGAATTTTCGATGGCTCCAGGCCGCGCTCGAAGCCAATCAGCTTCTTTTGCTCCTCGGTGTCGTCCTCCAGGAAGCTCTTGCGCTTGCTGCGAATGGAGTCCGGCGTGGAGGATGTGGACAGGCGCTTCTTGGTCTCCTTCTTGTTGTTCTTCAGCGACTCCTCGAAGTTGGCTATCAAGTCCGGACAGTCGAGGTTCTCCACCGGCTCCCAGGTGTTCTCGCTGCGCGGATAGCCCTTCCACTTTAGGTAGTACTCCGTGCGGCCGTTCACCGTCCGCTTGTCCTCCACTCGTTCCACTGAGAATTCGGCCATTTCTAGTTCCGATTCCGTTAAGTTAATCGTTTGAAATCTGTATTTATTGTTTTTCTCGGCGTTATAACAAATTTGTTCGTGCGATTTGTAGGTGGAAGAAGAAGAGCTAGAGATGCGCAACTCCTTGCTTGCGAACTATCGGCATATATCGCTAGCGATGGCAGGTGCATTTTGCAGGTTAAAAACGGTAAAAGAAATCTTTTTTTAATTAATTAACATTAAGTAGTAACTTATATAAATAGATTGGTGTAATTAAAACTGCATATCATTTTTAGCTTTTTTTATATATAGTTTAAATTTACAAATTACAAACTATTTACTGTCATCCATAACTGCTATCGATAAGTGGCCAGTCTCACAATCGATTACCCAGTGCATTGCACGTGCGCTTGTTTTTTGAAAGAAATAAACAATATAATTAATAAACCAATTGACAGAAACTGAGCGAAAATGGGCGAGTTCATAGCTGAGATGCAGGAGCGCCTGCTGCCGGAGTACGAGCAGATGAAGAACTATAACGTATTCACGGCGGATCAAGTCAGGTGAGTGGGCTAACTAAACTGTGGGCTGTGTGGGCTGCGGCTACCAAATTATTATATTATTCGCAAAATTCTTGCAGAGAAATCGTTACCCGGCGTGAACGGCTGTTCCTGAAGATCAACAAGAGCCAACAGACCATCAGCGACTATCTGGAGTTCATACTGTACGAGAAGCAGATGAGCCAGACCATCACGGAGAAGGAGAAGAAGATGCACGTGAAGCTGACCGGCTTGAAGGCTTCGATAGCCACGCGGATCATGCGGCTGTACAGGGAGGCTCTGGGCAAGTTCAATCACGACCGGCGGCTGTGGAGCAACTGGATCAAGTTCAGCAAGAAGTCCAATCCCGTCGAGGTGGCGGGCATCTACGAAAAGATGCTGCTGGTTGGTATAATGATATGCCGATCTGCTCACTTCCATAGATTATAATCAATATGAATTCCCTCCCCACCAAAACCCTAGTACCATGGCGACTTACCGGACTTTTGGGTGGACGCCGCCTTGTGGTTGTACGAGTACAATCGCCTCAACATCGACCGTGTCAAGGATATCCTGTTGCGCGGCCTCCAGCGACATCCGGATTCAGAGGTCCTCAACAAATGCTTCTTCGATATCATGCTAAAGGAGGCATCTCTGGCCAGCGATGAGCGCAATTTGGCGGAGAACACGCTCTCCGAACAGGACATCAAACTGGAACGCGTCGAGGCAGTCTACCGCAATAGCATGGCCAACATCACACATCTGGACTATTTCGTAAAGCTCCTGGAGAGCTGTGAGGATCATCAGGAGCTGACGGGCAAGCTGCAGCGCATGATAATCGACGATATGCAGGAGAAGTTCCCCAGGGAGCCGGGTCTGTGGGACCTTCTTGCCCAGCGGGAATTGCGCGGCTTCCACCTGGGCGACTTGGAGGAGGAGGAGCTGGACACCAGCGACGAGGAACCGGCCAGCAAAAAACCCCGCTCTGTCAATGCCCGCTCTCTCAAGCGACGCATTCAGCTCTGCGTCACGGTTTACAAATCGGCGGTGGAGGAGCTGCAAACGCCGGAGATGTGGAACCTTTACTTGGATGCCATGTTGGCCCTTAACAGCGATGCAAACACAGAGCGTATCCTCAAGCAGCAGTGCCTGGCGGATGCTCTCCAGGCGGGCCATCGTTCGCAGTTGATGGGGGTGAAACACTATGCCACGCTGAGGAAAATGCTCTGCACTGCTCCCGGTGGAAGGGAGGCAGCCGTCACCATTCTCACGGAGGCCCTCAAGGCCGACTCCTCCGTGGAGATGCACGAACTGCTGCTGGCCACGCACATCCAAAGCGACAGTGAGCCCCTAATCTATGAGCTATTCAACAAGATCCACAAGAGCATGGGTAGTGAGGCGCTGCCGTTGTGGCGCAGTGTTATTCTGTATTATCGCACCCGGCAGGACAGCTTGGGCGTCCGGCGGCTGGACGAGATCTACGGCCTCGCCTGCAAGTCGGCGTGGCCAGAGTTTGGCGAGCTGCGTTCCGATTATCTGCGCTATCTGTGGCAGGAGCGATCCGTGGAGGAGGCACGCAAGGAGTACGCCAAACTGGCCATCCTGCCGCCCATGTCGCTGGCTCTGCATCGCCAAATGGTCCAGCTGGAGTCCAGCGTTGCGGTTCACGTAAGTATTCAAACTTTCGTTTAATTCACATTTAAGGTAGAATTTAAAAAAAACCTATTTACTTGCCCTTTTGCAGGACCAGGCCAGCCTCAAGTACTGGCGGATGTGCTACGACTTCATGGCCTGCTATTTTGGCAAGACAGAGCCACGCGTTTGGGTGGAGTACCTAGCCTTTGAGCGCGACCACGGCGAGACGAAGAACATCTCCCTGCTTGCCCAGCGCGCCCTCAACACTTTGGAGCCCCAATACGTCGCCGCCTTCGAAGCGGAGCGGACTCTTTCCTACGTTGGCGCTGCTATAGTTGGTTAACAGCTGTTCTAGTTTATTTCTTGTTTTCTTTTTTTACTTACTTCCTAAGTCAATCTATAGTTGATAGATTCTATTATAAGAATTAAAAAAAATTTGTTGTAAACTATTTAGTTGTGAATATAGAATTTTTAAGATGATAAAAGCACTTAAATTTTATTTGCGATTATTTTTACTATTTTCAAAAGCAGTTTTCAAGCAGTTTCTAAATAATAGTGTGGTTTTATACCTTTAAAACCATTTGTCTACTGTATTTTATCATTAATGTGTAATTAAATTTCAAAAGAATTTACAAACCTTTTTGGTATCCAATAGTAAAAGTAAATACAAAATTGGGCATAAACTTTACAAAGATCTTTTCTAGAAAGAACATTTTTAGAATCATATTTATTTTAAGAAAAGTTGCATAGATTTACTCATGTTGATTTTGTAGAATTATATGAATATTTTAAAACTGATATTGCGGCTTAGACATCCGAGAAACGCTAAGTCATCCTGGCACTTGCTTCCAGTTTGTTATGGATTCAAATTTAAGGATAACATCCTTTAACTTCTCAGTTCGCCGGATGTGTCCAAATATTCGATTTAAATGCCAATGGATTCGAAATATTCCCAAAAGTAGTGATCCATGCGATTTGAAATTTTGAGAGTGTGTTTTTACTATTTAAGTAAAAAAAAGTTAAATAAAAAAGTTAATTTGTCATCCCTTAAATAATGCTTCACTATAAATAAATAAATATAAAACTTTTGCTACTGCTGCTGCGTTGTTGCTGCGCTGCCCCTGCTGCTGCTGCTGCTGCTTTGCTGCTGCGTCGCCGTCGACGTCGACGCCACTGGAGCTTTGGAAGCGAGAAGCGAACGCCGACGACGGCAAAGTCTTGGCCAGTTCAGTTCACTTGCGTACGCCGTGGAATCAACAACACGCACCAGGACCCACATTATCCGCAACACATATTCCGATCTGATCCAATCCGACCAAATTAGAGCCCAACGAAAGCGAAATCTCAATTAACCGCCATGGAGTTCAACAATCGCCTGTTGCTGAAAATCATTGAGCTGGTGAGTAAATGAATATAAAATTAAACTTAAGGCTCCCAACTCTAAAATAAATGTGAAGAAATGTTAGCGTAACGTGATTACCCTTTTGTGTAGCATACAATAAATACTGTTTACAGCTTTTTGTTCTTTATTGCAAAACTAAATGTTATTAAATTGTTTTCATAATATACAAATATTTCGTACATTTGTCAAATTGTTCTATGTGTAATGTAGGACTTAAAAATATTTTTAGTAAAACTTAATAATACAAATTGACTGAAACTATTTATTGAAAATATCTTGTTCTGTTCTTATATGGCTTTTTATGTAAAATTTGTAGAGAATATATAATCAGACTAAAAAATAAATTTGTTTATTGGCAAGCGAATAAAAAAGAGCATTAGAGTCAAATTTTATGTGTGGCGGCTGCAGCTTCGAGTTGAGAATGCTGACTGTATAGCAATGATGTTATTCTATATTTTTTGTGAGCGTCTGCTTTTCTCCTTCCCCGATTTCAATCAATTTCCTGTTGCGTCTTAAGAGTTTCTGTGTTATTGTTGTCTTTTGGACCCCGGGTCTTGAAAGGAAAAGGAGCGACCGGTTTTCGGACCACAACAAAGCAGACTATGACTTCATTGTTTTTGCTGACACTGTTTTTGAATTTTTGTTTTTGGGCTGCGTAGGTCTTGGATTAATGCGTGCTCTCGGCTCAATGATGTCATGACCTTTACGCCATCCTCAGTTTTATTTTTTCGGCGTTCCCAGCGGCTTAATATGTGCTAAAACAGAGCAACAACAATAGCCCCAACATTAGATCATTCGTTTCAATCGCATTTTGTTTTGTCCAATTTGCCTTTATTGCCCATTTGCTAGGTGTGTTTCACTAAAAGTAAATTGCCTTGCAAATTGTAAAAGTTACATGCATGTCGAAATTATCAAAAGCCAGGCTTAAGATTATTTTTTTTAGTGATATGTGCTAGTCTGTTAGTTGTCAATTTAATATTTCCAAGCAAATGATCCAGGGTTTAATTTTGGGCCAAGCACAGATGACATCATTGCGGCGATTTTGTGAGCTTAAAAGAGAGCAAATCAGTAGATAAAGCTCCAATTCTAAATACTTAATAATAATCAAGTATAGAGTATAGTCGTTATATTATCATATAAAGCGTAGAGACCTTTTGTTATTGCGATGACACTTGGGCTTATAGCTTCACATAATATCTAAAAGATATTAAGCGATTTATCATAATTAATTATGTTGTCTTTCTGCCTTTATTAATTGAATTCCCCGAAAATGATTTATATATGTATTTCGGATTGGTTTACCCAAATATATCAGTTATTTTTATACACAACAAAAAATAATATATGTATTTGCTTGACATAAATCTGATTGTTGCTCAAACTGTTATTAAGGTCAGATGCTTGTAAATGCAAGAATGATCGTATAAAAATATGTATTTGCATTGCTGAGACATCTGGGGTTTGTTTACTTAATAAATTGATTAGCACAGCGATTAGTCAAGCGGATCTGAGTCGAGCTAATGTCAATATATATCTCAATCTCTTTTTATTTTGGGTTATGTTTCGAGCTAAGTTGTACAATATCAGAGCATCTTTTGTTTATTTATTAAACATTGATAAGCAAAATTGGAATTTCCTTTACTAGAAGTAAAGTTGATTCATACATATTTGTTTATAAGAAGTATTGTTGTTTATTTGCCTTCAGTTATCAGCATATAATAGCCTCATTTTCCTCAATCTTTTCAAGTTTATTGGTGTTTTCGTATGCGTACTATAGAATATGATCACCATTTAAAAATGCGCCCGATTGTCGAAGCCATTCATTCGGTGATCTTGAAGCTCAGCTCCCGGCAAATGAGTCAACTGCGACTTATTCCGATGGTTACATCACTGCAATGCGACCCACTTGCCGGGCACTCGATTTATATAGTAAACATATATATATACATATATACATATTGCAATGCGGATCAGGCCTGCCTGTCCGTCCGGTGCAATCCGACCACACCCACTTTATAAGGAGGGTGTGCAATCACGTCCGCCGATTGATTCACTCACTAATCGGGATTAGGTTGGAAAATCATCACACAGAACAAAATTTGGGTGCACTTTCTTTAGTTTGGGTAAATATGAAATGGCCTTGCTACAATAAAATTATTTAAAATGGGAATTATGTGTGGCATATGAAAGTATTTAAATATGAGGACTTAAGTGAGCGTGAGATAAATCTTAGACATTCTATTATATCAAAAATATCTTTATAAAAGAATAAATATACAATATAAACATCCGGTCCAAAATGAGACTCTATTTTTCCCGGTGCAGCCAAAAACAGCAGCTACCACTATGACCTCATCGTGCACATGGCCAAAAAAAAAAAAAAAAGCTGAGAAATCTGGCACACATTACGCATACGCCATGTGTGATCCCCGAAAGGTTGGTTGCATTGAGTAAACAATGGAACGTTCATGGAACGGCTAATTGGGCACTGGAACTGGCTGTTTCTTGATTATCTGCCTGTAATATTATTATTTTTGTCGGTGAGAGTGCAAATCAATGGGCCAATAATACCCATAGACTTTTCAAATATTTGTCTCCTGGGTTTTGTGAGCTGGCAGGCAAATAGACGTAAACGCAAACGCAAAAGAAAACTCAAATGAAAGATAAGAACTTGGCCCATTGTGATTGCCTTCGACAGTTTTCTGTTCTTGCTAAATTCTGGCAAATGGCTCGTAAACATTTATACGGGCTAATAAATGCTTTAATTGCAAATCAGGAAGGCACATTTTCTGTTTATCTTATTATTTTATTTATTTTTTTCGATTTTTGAAAATTCATTTAATTGATTTGTGTGTGCGCGGCTTCCCCGATTTTTCCCCGCCAAAAACTCTATGGGGTGTCAGTTGGCGTTATAATGAATGGGCCATACTAACAATATCAATTGAAAATAAAATTGATCTACGGCTTTGCCGAACCTCGACAGCCACATGGGTTTTTGGGTTCATTTCAGTTTGGCTATTTTTGGTCAGTAACCAGACTTGTGTATTTGCAGGGGGCGTGGCATGTGGGTTTTCCCTAATTAATTTGCAAAAAAAAAGTGCCATTTGCCAGAGAGCAGGCCATACAACTTGTTAGTAACACCTGCCATCGAAAAGTAAACAACTCTTAGTCACACAAAAGCGCATTTCATAGTTGGTGATAATTCGAGGAAAAAGTTTATTTTATTTTGTTATTGCAAACTATTAACGGACTCGCCGGAAACAAAGCTGGTCAAAGCCTGGGAGAATTATAAAACAACAACTAAATAAAACAAAATGGGAAAAGAATAAAAAAACTTTTTGGCTTAAACACTATTAAATACAGAAAAAAAAAGGATGTGAAGATATGGATTATTTTTATCAATGTACATAATATATATGTTTCAAACATGGAGATCTTTAACCTTAACCTATTAATTGCTTTCTAATGTGTTTTAATAAAATGTATTAAGTGCAAGAACAATTTCTTGGCTGCATATTACCACTAAACGCTAAGCATGGTTTCCTATTTAAGCTTTTGCCTTGTGTCTTCCCAGAAAGACATTAAACAATCTATTCAGCAATTACGAACGCTGATAGACAGCATTTTCCCACTGCTAATCGGATAGGAAACACCATCAATGAGGCCCCACTCCCGAAATGTACTATGTACTATGCGCGCCGTTAATGTGATTCCGCTCTTCGAATTTCACGATTATTCGGGTGTTAATGTCGTTTTTGGGTTCACTTTCCCCATTGCCGATTTCTGGGTGTGACAATTAAACAATAAAGAAGCCGCACAGAAAATATATATTTATACGGATGTATGTACGGGTATAAATAAATGGCAAATGGCAACGACATTCGGTAATTATTGACAAAGATAATGGACGGGGGGAAAAAAAAGGAAGGCCCCCCCGCGGAAATATCTATTTATATATATATGTATTCCTGAAACCGAACGAACTCTATACGGTTTCATATAAAAATGTAATAGGGTATGGGGTATAGGGTATAGGATATAGCCAACGCATTAAGATGTGTATATGTATATGGCATTTGTTTATTTTATTTTCCCCCTTCCGGATGCCTAATGACCTAATGACCTATGCATTACAATGTCAACAAGGTTTCTGCCTGCATCCTGGAATGGCGTGGAATTTTTTCTACCAAAAACCAATTAGCCGAGCAGACGAGCCGCTCTCCCAATTGATTGATTGCCAACGGGTGTGTCGCACTTAGCGATGGCCCACTGTTGCGTATTGGTCCTCGATGGCTCGTCAATTTATCGCCACAAAAGCCATATCTGTCGCTGTCATTTTGTCGCCCGGCAATATCGAAATTATTTTCATATTTGATAAGCAAATGCGGGAGTGGTCGTTGAATTAATTCCGCGGCTTCTGCCGCCAATTTCCATGGTGATATATGGAGTGCTTTGTGGTAGCTCAAAATGTGACGGCCAATATTAAATGATGAGTTTTATTTATGATTTTGTTAAAAAAAATAAATGTTTTTTGGGAAAACCCTGTTAAAAAAAATATTATTGATTGAGGATCATCGCTTGAAGCTTTAAGCTACCAGATAATTTTTAAATTGCATTTTTTTATAGAAATTTTTAAATACCTAAAAAAACTTAAATTAGGACTAAAGTAAAAGCCTTTATTGTCAACTTTCAATGTTTGTGACAGGTAATTAAAATGAAATACCAAGTGATTTGTAAGCTAACAAATTTATAAATCATATTTTCATGCTGGGTTTTTATGGCAAAACTTCCGGTAGTTTTATCAGAAACACAAAAAACATAAAACAAAGAACGGAATACAGAAAACATATGGTTGGGAATAAAAGCCATTAAGTACATGCCGCGGACAAAATTATCAGATCGTTTTTTCACACAGCTTTAAGTGCTAAGGCAAATGTGATTAATTTTGTTTAAAGGGCTGCAAAAGAATTGAAGATCGTTTGGTAATTTGTTGTCATTACAAGAAATTAGATTTTAGCTGTTATTTGAAATGATTTAGATACTTGCACATCCATATATGAACGTAGAAAGATATTTCAGACCAATAGACATATTATTTCTGACCCATTTTTGTCCAAAAATTTGAATTGAAAAAATAAACAATGTTTCCAAATTAGTCGGAAAACATTAAGACATATCCTCTTTTCAAAACATTCTTCATTGGTCAAAAAACATTTAAATGTGTATTTTGAAAGGTCGTGCTCAAAACAGTTTAATTATATTAAACTAAACATACTTATTTAACAATCGTACTCTAATTAAATCTACTTTTGCTCTATAAATTTGAAAGTCGTCTCCAAAAACACAATAAAAAATGCTAAAAAATTGTTGTTGGAAAGCTTTATACAATTATGGGTTAGATCTATCTATCTTTCTGTCTTTGCGACTCTTTGTCTGTGTGCCAGCTACTATATAGCTGTGTCCGAGTTTGTCCGTCTGTGCATTTGTCTGTCTGATTTGTTGAGTATCGAGTCCCTAACTCCCAGGTCTTCATCGTCACAATTATTGTCCTGCTCGAGAGCATATCGGACCTGACCTTCATCCGTCAAGCGATGGTGGTCTATGGCACCTTGATTGGCTACCTGATCGCCTGCTTTGTGATAGCAACAGGTAATGCCCCATTTCCTTGGTGCCCTGGACTCCGGCTAAATTGGTGGATATTCTTGCAGGTCATGTTGGTGGCACTGCTGTGGACAAGCGTCTCGACATCCTCTTCTCCATTGGCGGCTTTGTCCTGTTCGTGGCCACGGGTATCATTGTCCTGGACCAGTGGCTGGAGTACTGCAAGTCGGCGGCGGAGAGGGAAGTGCTGCTGGTCTGCGGCATCTTGAGTTTAGCCCACGGAGCCATCTTTGTGGGCGATATATTCGTTGTCTTGGGCTCATAAAATATTCGTTCAATCAATGGAAAACAACGTATTCTTATGAGGATGACTAATTTTAAATTATTAAAAGAGTAATATTTTATATTGATTTTTTTTAATAGAATATGATCTTTTATTTTTGTCAATATACAAAATGTAGTACAAGACTAGATTGACTTTTTAGAGCATAAAAACTTAATGGCTTTAAAAATGTGCGAAATAAAAAATTATAACTAAAATAATCGCTTTATTAAAAATGTTATACTTTTGAGACGTCTTTGGGAAACTCTTATTGTATAAATGGAATTTAAGCGATCCGAAGAATTTGCAGTTGGTTACATTAAATAGTGCAATGCCAAGGAATTCAATAATGTAGGTATTGAAATAATTATGGTTTAAAAGAAAAAAATCCTTAATTTATAATAAGCTTATGTGTATATTAATATTGCTACATTGACCAGGAAAATGCTTGCGATTAAATTAAGCAAAGTATTTTAATTCTCAGGGGAAATCATCTGTTAGATCAGCTTTTATTTAAATCTATATAAAGCCAAAAATCTATCAAAAACGGCTGGAAAGATTGCTATTAGGACCCCTTTTTTAACCCCAATACACATTTTTGATAAGCTCAACTTAAAACACTATATATATTTTATAAATGTTTTATAAATTGTTAATTAAAAACGGCTGGAGAGATTTGTCTTTTCAGTAGATTGTAATTGACAGGAACAGGTTTTTACGAAAGAAAACTTATTGAGTCTTTAGTTTCCATAATTTTGTCCCGTTTAAATGAACCCTTCTAACCATTTGCTATTACTTCTTACCAATTTCTTTAGGCCATCGCCATCGCCTGCATTGTGTTGTACGAGACGGTTGGGAACCTCTCCTCTCGTCCGGTGATTGTGGCCGGCACCATCGGTGGTTTCACCGTCATCTGCGGCGTTCTGCTTGTCGGTGAGTGGTCAGGCCATAAGTCGTTAGGTTACACCGAATTAATCCGATGCAAATGATTGCAGGTCATGTGATCAACTCGTTGATTGAGAAGCGCCTTAATGCCCTGATCTCGCTGATCGGCTGCCTGCTGTTCGTGGCCTCCGGAGCTCTGGTGATCGACGAGTGGCACGGATGGTCCCCGTTCCCGGATAGGAAGCGCCAGGCCATCGGAGCCGGGTCCCTGATGATCATCAATGCGGCCGTCTTCCTTCTGGACACCCTCTGCATTTGCCGGACGTAAAGATCGTTCCGTTCCAAGTGGAAAAGTTTTTTTTTTTTCTTGCAAATCGAATAACTCGTGTGTCATCCACACAACAAGAATCTATGTTCTAGATGTAAAAGTATTTTTTTTTTTTGTGTACAATCTTTCTATATGTGTATTTTATACGTGTCTTAAGCTAATCTCAGATATACGCACGCAGATTATTTACAGGAATCCATTAAATATATATATAATATGCACACATACATGCCAGCTATCTGTGGTTATAATATGCTAAGTTCACAACATCTGCTCGAGTCTTACATCACCATAATTGCCCCGATCCCCGCGTGCCATCCACATTTCCATTACCATCCGGGGATAATGGGCCATAATTGCCGGAGGCTTTCTGAGTTTCTGGGAAAAAGCTGGCGGCGGGCCTGACGTCACGTGCCAACTGTTGCAAAATCCAGCGAACTGCGATTCGAATTCCGATTCCGACCAACACTGCCCCCCAAAAGGTTGTCAACTCCTCCGCTTTTCCCATCCCATTCCCATTCCCATTCCAACTGGAGGGCATTACCTTTATCTGGCACTCGACTCGGGGGCAAAACCAACGCAATCCATCTCGGCATCTCCATTTGTGCAACTGTCCCAGAGAAAACTCATCCGAGAGTTAGGGATTTTAGCTTGTTCAGAAAACAGTGGTCTGAACAATAAAAAAATATTAGTACTTAGATATTTCAGTGGATTACAGCCTACAAAAAATATGTTATATTACATAATTTCTAACTGAAGGAATATATTTAAAAGCATTAATATAAAAAGTGGCTTCTTAATTATTAGAATAAACAGATTTTTAAATACTAAAGCAGTTAGGGCTTAAAAAATGCATATGCTTCAATTTAAATTCTTAGGTTTTGATTGTTACTATTCATTTAAAAATACTTAATATCTTAGAGGATTACTTTTAACTAAGAAGTATTAAAATATTTGAAGACAATTTATGAATCGGAAGTATAACATTATTAAAAATTATTTTATTTTTTTTGTATGTTATATTATTTATTTTTATTTTGTATTTGTTATAGAGCATTTTGTATTCGTTGCTTTTCGCTGAGGGAAAACTGTAATCTTTCTGCTGTGTTGTTGTCGTGCTACAAGCTTATTATAATTAAGCAATTTATTTAATTTCTAATTATTTCTTATCCTCCGCATGACAACTCTGTGAAAAAAATTATATAAAACCGACAACCGCAGGCGGACGGAGGTGCCTGTTTTGGCGGAAGAACCGAAGAGGAAAAAAGTCGAGATAGATCGCTTTTAGCCGAGCCTCAGATGCAAAGATACGCGGCTGCCGAGATACAAAGATACAGATACAGATGCACATGCCGCCAAAGACTTGAAACCGCCTTGTGATTTATATTTACTTTTGTTTATAATTTAATTTGCTGTGTATGTTTTTGTTCCCTCTCTTTATGTTTTTTTTTTTTTTTTTTTTTTTTTTTCGCCTAACTATTTTTAACTTATACTAAGTTAACTTGCTAAGCCTCTAAGAGGTCTTAATTTGTTGCTGTATTTTTGGTTTTTGTTGCTGCTGGGAATGTAACCTGCTGTGGCTGATGTCTTGCAACGATTATGTTACACGATAATTGGCCGCAATTACGATCGGAGTGGTAGTGTTGGGGTTCAAAGTCAGGGTCATGGGGTGCTGTGATATTGCCGACAAGTTCATTGAGCATTAGACTATATATTTTTTGGCGTGCATGCATACAAAAATTCGTATCCGAAATGGCCAGCCAGAAAAACGAACCGATCATGGACTGTGAATTTGAGATCCGTGGCAATGTTCCCAAGGAGGCCTTTCAACTATTTGCATCCGCGCAGGCGAAAACCCTGGGACTCCGGGGATTCATCACCCAAGTCAACGAAGGGCAATACAGGGGTCAGCTGCAGGGCGAGGGCAAGGTCATCGAGGCCTTCAAGAAGCTCATTCTGGCCGCCGCCGAATATGTGCAGGCCATCAAGGAGTTCATCATCAAAAACCTAAAGGTCATTCAGGAATATACCTACAAGACCTTCGAAGTTAAGGTGAATCCCAAGTAGCCAAATAAAACGTTTTAAATTTTACAAATATAAACCCCACGAAACAACAATTTTCTTATTTTGACTATTTGTATTTTTTTAATTGTAAGTTTTATTCAAAAATCGCAGCCTTATCTTACTTTAATATATAAATTATATATTTCAAAAATTTATATTTGTTCACCGACTATTTTATTTTATCAGAGTTTATTTAAACTATTTTTCTTTGCATAAGGTGTTTAGCTAATTTTTGTAAATGGATTTAACAATAGAAGAATTATATTCCCTTTCGTTAAATTAAAATAAATTTAATTTTTATGTATATTTAATGTTTTAATTATTTAAATCTAGTTAAACCATTTTCCTGTCTAGTGATTGATGTAAATTATCACAACAATAAGGTATAATGTTTTTTACTACCAAATTCCCAAAGAAAATAACCTGTGAAGCTGCAGAAAATTCTCATGAGATCATAATGATTGTTCGATGGCTGATTTATGCAATTCCCCAAATGACCCGTGAGTTCTGTTCTTCAAAGCCGACGGCTCCTCAACTTGTTCTAGGGCCAATCGTGACCAATAAGCTAATGATGTTATGTCCGAGGGAGGGGCTAACCTTGTGGCCATCGCCGATCGGATATCGCATGCCTCGGATGCATAATCCAGCGATGTTGATGTTCCCGGCCGCTTGGCATGCAAATCGGAGACATGATCGCCGCCTCGATCGACACGATCCAAACATACTCCAAACATACGACCACGGATGGTTATTTATGCACTCGCGGATACGATTGCCGATTCGATCCCCGACTTCCCCGACTTCCCCGACTTCCACGACTTCCCAAACTGGCCGCCACTCAACTCAGATAATGTATCTGCAATGATATATGGACGGCTAATCTATCATGGCCCAAGCAACGTTACAATTTTATGGGTCAATTTGCGGACGGCCATTAGCAGAATGTGTGTGTGCAACAGGTAGCCGGGTATCTGTTTGTCTACTATATATGCTACACGGACAAAAATCTAGCACCATCTGACCTATCTCGCAGAGAATTAAATATGAAATTACTAATTGATTGAGTTTTTTCCAAGAGTTTCCTTCGTAAAAGCCGTTTTTAAATGAAAATTGTTCACACCATCTTTACAAATATGTGTATAGAAATATATAATAGAATTTTTTGAATAAATGTTTTTTGTTTATTTAAACATTTACTTATAAGTTAACGAATTTTTCAAATATTCATGTGCAAACATACAAATTTTTCAGTAAAAGTTTTTAGCTGTGTATTTTATGCATGTAAGCAACGGACTCGACCCATATGCGAAAAAGCCACAAAATTGAGGGAAATTAACCTAGGCGGCGACTTCGACATCGATGTCTAACGAATGCGGTTGGTTGCCTCGAATATATGAATCCCAGTCTGGATCCGAATCGGAATCAAAAAACAACGGTCGCGTAATTGCAGCGCTGTGGCAACTCTAGCAAACCGGAAAGAACGGCGACAATAATCGCCAATCGGATTTTGTCGCAATCAGTGTTGACTAAACTTGAGCTAGTTAGCAGCTTTAATCTGAAAGCTGATCTAGATTAATAAAAATATTGATTAATGGCAATTTAACAATTGAAAATAAAATATAGCCTTATTACAGAACAAAATTCGAGTTGTGCTAGTTGAACATAATAAATCCGATTAATTTTTTATAGTGAAAATATAATAATTTGGAAACAAACGCAGGAAAAACGTATTTTTTAAACCCATATAGGTACAAATTTCTTTTGTGTTTGCAACGTGTGTGTCAAGAAAATCTTAAAAAAATTATAATTCGGAATCACACGTGGGGAAAAGATATTGATTGGACCAATCAATCAATCTTTCATTCACAAGGTCTATAAAAAAGCTGAGCCACCATCTCTGATCGGCAGCGTCATCGGTGGAACGCAGTCGCAGTCTCAGTCGCGGTTGGCGTCGCTGTCGGCGTCCGCTGACTCTGATTCTGGCGCTCTGCCGCTCAGTTTGCTTCGAGCGCTGGAACGTGAAAGTCGACGGAGGGCCAACGCTGCGGATGAAAACTTCGATGCGATCTGGAAACATTTGAAAAGCGCAGGCGTGCAACGGTTTTTTCGTGGCATTTTTTTCGAGTGTGGTGGCTGAGTGAAAATCAAACGCATTTCGTGCATAATTTGTGGAATTTTACACGTTGTAAAATCAATTTTATTGTGCAAACTAATTTTTTGCAATTTTGTTTGCTTTCCGTTGCTGTGCGGCAACATATGAAAATAATGCAGCCACATTAAGCGGGCAAACAATAACCAAAACAACATCTAAAGAGTCAGCAGCATTACAGGGCACTAAAACCGGAGGAAGAGGTAAGTAAATATTACCATTCATTTGTTGTTCTTTCGTTGGGACTTAAAATTTGTTGTTTTATGTTTATTTTGCTGCTTGACTTTCAGTTTATTTTATTTGACTGATTTTTTTGGCATTGCATTTGAAAGGAAGCCAAAACCAAACTTGACTTTTGTGCAGAGAAATTAATCTGCATTTAAAAGAGTTAACTCTGTAATAAATACTCGATATGCTTAACTTTATACTTAATTTTGTTTCAGCTTAAAGCGGTTAGAAAAAGAATGTTAAAGCTCTATTTAAACCATACAATATAAAAACACCAATAGAACTTAAAATACTCTTAAATATTTTTAAATATACAGATGAATAAATAATAATTTTGTATGATATTATAACGTAAATATCAAAAAGATTGATTATGCGTTTAAGTTAAATTAATCTGCCAGAAAAAAAAACAAATAAGGCAATATTTTCTTATTGTTTTAAATGGTATAAAAACGACGTATATTTGAAATATTCAAATTTTTTAAAAGACATATTCAACTTCACATAAAATATTTATTATAAAAATAATAAAAAAAACATCAAATACTGTAAATATTAGAATTTGTGATGGATTTGAATGTCAATAAAAATAAAGAAAAACAAGAACTTAGAACTAGGCATGAATTCTCAAAAAAAAATGGGCAACAACTTTTTCTCTCTGTGTGCCTATCCCAGCTGGCACACATACAGACACACACACGCACACCTAGGCATAACCTCATTAAAGTTGTCGCTGTTGTTGTCCTCATTTATCCGGACTCGAAGAGTTGGAGCTCGGAGTCGCGGACTCAAAAACTCTGAGCCGTCTTCGATTATTGAGCCGTTTGACTTTTTCCCAACTTCCAACGAACCTGTTGGCCCCACTGGCAAAACGAAGAAAAGACACCAAAATAAAAAACAAAATCAAAAAAAAAAAAAAAAAACTACAGAAAATATATACAAAACTGGGGGAAAAAACGTATAAGAAACGAAAACATGCTCTGGTCAGCCTCTAGAAATATGCGAGTATCTGTCTTTGAGCTCTTTTCTCTTCTCCAGCTCGCGGTGTGATTTTGAATTTTTTGCGCCTTCAACACTGGCACTCGGCGCACTCGTAAAGCCCATAAAGTGCATTAAAAATTGCGGCTGACGTCCATATATACTTGACCTATCCGAACCGGGCTTCTAGGGGGGATAATGGTCTGAAACCTGGCCGAGTTGCTTTCTGGGTTGGGCAGTTGCACTTGGCCTCAAATCGCTTTATTTTCCCAGAAAAACAATAATTTGTTGAGACGGAATAGAGCGACTTTACAGAAATTTATAGGATAAATAATAACACTAAGAATATACAAACTATACATTAAGATTTCCAGATTATTTTCTAAAGTATTATAAATATTAAAGAAAAATATTTTTGTAATTTTTAAAACTGTTTTGGTAAAACATTTTAAAATTAAACAAAGCTAAAGCTTACAAAAGAACAAACTTTTTAATTGATTGTATAATTTTGTTGTCAATAGAACTCAGATTTTAGTTTGCAAGGTGCATAGACCTTATATTCCTTTGTTTTGCTTGAAAGATTACTTAAAAGCGTAGGAAAAATATGCTTGTTAATTCAAATATTTAAATCATAAATGTTTAACATTTGATGGGCAATTTCGAGCTATTAAAACCAGGTTTTTTCGCCGTGCACTTAGCTTTGGGCCGAGAGCAATTTTCGTTTGGATTTGGCCCCTCCTCTCAAGTCCCCTTAACAATTATTATAACTCTGCCGCATCATTATCGCCGCGCTTGAAATCTAATTTCTGCCTCGGCCACAATTTGCCACACGATTTTGTTTTGTTTTATTTCATTTTCTTTGTTGCGGGTCCGAAAGGAATTGAAAGTGCGCGCGCATGCGCAATTAAGGCCAAGTGCGCGCGCAAAAAAAAATAAATTCACAAAAAAAAAGTCATCTGGCAGGAAAACAAAAAAGCCATAAAAAATGTGAGGGGGGAATTTGGAAAAAAGAGTCAACCGATTGTCGGCGGAGGCTGAAGGCTAAAGAGCAGAAATTCACTTTTCAGGAGGCATTTATCTTGCAGAACCCAGAAGAGAGTTCCAAAAAGCCAGTTGGTGAAAATCCAGCGCATACAGGTTATAAAGATTTATGATCACTTTTGATACCGTCCGTCGTTCGTCGTCTGTCGTCTGTCGTCCGTCGTCCGTTCGGCCTTCCAATGTAGGTGAAG
This sequence comes from Drosophila elegans, assembly GCF_018152505.1. Taxonomy (NCBI): domain Eukaryota; kingdom Metazoa; phylum Arthropoda; class Insecta; order Diptera; family Drosophilidae; genus Drosophila; species Drosophila elegans. The sequence continues at coordinate 10,063,653 of NW_024545513.1, read as the reverse complement.
CTCAAGTGAAGTGAAAGAAGATAACGTGGCTTAGAGCCGCCGGATGAGTTGGTCTGAGTGACTGGGCCACAAATGTGGCCACAGCCATATAGCAATGCCCACTTAGATCCAGGTCATCATTGCCGGCGAGTGCCATTTGCCTTGCCATCGAGAAAACTGCGATTTCTTCGGCGAAATCAACTAAATCAAATCAGGTGCAAATTTAATTAAATTAAATTACTTACGATTAAGTCAAATAACCGTAACCTTTGAGGCTTTAACGTTTTATAAATATTATACTGTTTTTTTTTATTACAAATATTTTAAATAAATAGGTATTCGCAAGATAGTTGTATTTCCATATATTTCAAAAACTTAAGTGACATTTTGGTTGCAATTACTAGTAATTATAGAATTTGTATTTCATATTCAGCCTTATCAACAAGCAGGTGCTTAAAATATCACTTGCATAATTGTTTTCTAAGATTTTTCAGCTTACCTATTAATGAAACATTACACATTTAAAATATTAGTAATCGAATTTTTTTCATTTATATTATTTACTCAACACTTCAAACAATTGACAATGATTGATTGGTTAAATTGCTGGGGAATGGGGTCAAAACTATTGGGTCAACAAGAAATTCATTACATTCATTTATTTGATTTTATTTTTGCGACCTTTCAGATTTGGTTTTTTTTGTTACTCAGTTAAATATTAATTATGCTGTGTACCTAGTGTTTTAATCATGCAAAGATAGCAAGTAATAAACACACTTTTGTAATGAATAACATCACGCCCTAATCTGCATTTAACGTTACTCATAATTGTTACTCCCTTTTTTTTTTATTATCCGTACAATCTGGTTTTTATAAACGTATACACATAGAGTTATCTGTTGTGATTCACTTGATTGAATCGTGTTGCAATCATTGTGTATTCAAACATATAGTTTCTACTTTGTTTGCAATTGTTAGCCAATAGATCAAATTAATGATTTCTTAATTGGCTGTTAACGTGAAACGAGTATAAAGAGAACAAGTACAGGTGTATTAAATCAATCAGGACTTAAAGTACCCTTAAGACATTCTTGAAAAACAAAAATACTATTATTGCAATTGACATTAAGTCTTGCTTTTTAATCTTTCTGAACTTTACTCCATTGCAACACTAATTAATTACTTCAAGTTTATGTTCTATAAATGTTAGTTGCAAATAACAAAAAACAATAACAAATTACTGGGAAGACTATAGAACTAAGTCTTTTATTTACAAATTAAAAACAAAATTGATTAGTATACATCATTTTAATTAAATTGTAGTATCTGTGTTTATGAAATTAATAATAAAAATTAAATTCATTTATAATACTTTTATTTTTCCATCTCATTGCACATTCATTAAGTTGTTTGTTCACCTTCTTATCACATTGCATTTAATTACTCACTACGCTTACAGATTTTCTCACCATTCATTTGCTATTCATTTGTGTTTTTGCATTTCCCCCCCTTTAAAAAATGTATATTTTTTTTCTACCTGCTATCTCGAAAGCTGGAAAGGCAAAAAGTGCAAAAAAGAAATAACAATTACCAAGCCAGATAACTCATTAATAACTTGCATGGCAAAAGGTATTTTTAATTTTGCTGTTGAGCATTTTTTGTTACGGTTAATGTTGGTATAACTATTCATGAGACTTAAACGGGTTACTGCTGCTGCTCTGCGGCTCGTTGCTTTCTACATAACAAATGAAAAATATAACAAATACACCCACAGACATAGCCACAGTTGAATCCAAATCCAAACCCAAGACCATCCATCCATCCAACCATCTGCATATATAACTTTGGGTCTCTCAAGTGTTTTGAATGGCCCGTGAATGCGGGCTGCCAAAAATCAAAAGTCAAAATCTGACAAAAAGTAACTCGAAGAATGGTTATTTGGAGCTATTTCTATATATAGCAAAAGAGCCAACTTTGTAGGCCCAATTGACCTTAAATTATTGCCCTGGCGTTGGCGTAATATTTCAAAATTCTCGCATACTATATACATTTTGGGCAAATATTTTGGCCCAACATATTTGGCTTTTGACCACATTTGGCCAATGGGCAATGGGCAATGGCCAACCAGTCACCGAAACATGCAAATCGGGTTTTTATGATGTTTTTGTTTGGTTTTTTTTTTTCGGTCAATTAACCTGCGATATCCGGCCAGAAAGCAACTCGAGCAATTACAAATGCAGAGCAGCCAGCTCGAAGACCAGAGCCACTGAGAAACATGCCACATGCCACATGCCGCATGCCACATGCGAGCTTTCACTGATCCAGCCAAGCACAACTGGGCAGTTTGGATTGGACTCTGAAACTCTGAGACTCCGAAACTCTGAGACTCTGATCTGATCCTAGTTCCAAGATCTCACAATATAAATGCAAAAGAAATACGTGGGCGAACTTTCCCACGTCCACACATTGCAGATAAACTGCACTGAGGGAAAAGAAGCTCATATGTGGTTAGAAAACCCATTCATTACCACACCAGACAATAAAATATTTTAGCAATTTACTTGTATTTACAAAATATTTTAGTAGACAGAAAATTCTAACAAAATCGCCCTCAGCTTTAATATTTACTTTAAAAAATAGGACTACAACACGCCTAGAACATGTTATCAAAAAGGCAAAATTTATTTTAAATTGTTAGAAAGTACGTTAAGCTTTGTGTAACGAATCGAAATTAATTACGTAAATTATATACAGGTTTATTGAGAAGTTTTGCTATAGTATAGTAGATATAATTTCAAGTGTTTACAAATATTTCTCAATCTAAAATTAATGTGCAGTTAGAATTTGAAGAATATTTAAGAAAGTGACTTAATAATTTTTAATTTAAATGAAGTAAATAGTTTGGCTAATAGAAACGTAGTAATTTAATTTAATTTAAGATTTAATTTTAAGATTGAAAGTTTAAATTGTTCATTTTTTTCTGTACATACAAACCCCATCCGTCACGCTTCGTTTTGTTGATCTGGCAAAACAACAAAGCAGATACACGAATTTCACAAATATCAATAGATGTGTGGCAGCGTAACTTCAACATGTTGCTGCCGGGCCGCACACCAGCAATATCAGCAACACCAGCAACATCAGCAACATCAGCAACATCGGCAACATCAGCAAAAAACTGACAGCAAAAGGGGCCCTGGGGGCCAAATCTCATGGCGAATTGGACGGGAATGGAACATGAGAGCCGAAAAGGGTGGAATGACGGGTCCTAGGCTCCAGAGCCCAGCCAAAAAGTTCTCAGCTCAGAATCTTGAATCTTGACTGCACCTTTCACTCGTAGCGGAAATACACGGAGAGAAAACAGGAAACATAATAAATACTTTACCAGTTATCTGGTCTACTTCTTTTTTTTTAATTTGTAGCTAAGGCTTACTTAGCTGGATTTTAAAATGTTCAACTCACCATTCGAGAAATTAATTTTAAGTTTTTATCTTAACAATTTTGTATGATATATAATTGTTAATTAAGATTTATTCCATTCTTTGTCTTTAGCCACAGAGGCCGGGATAGTTAATACTTCTATAAAAGGTTCTACAACATTTTTTCTGTGTCTAAGCGGTTGTGTGATTTTTCTGCGGGGGAGTGGCAACGAGTACCGAGTATTTAGGCCTCATAAATGGCGGGGGTGTGGCAAAAAAAAAAAAAAGGGTAACTCTGAGGCGAACAAAGCTTAGAACCATGTTTTCCCACTAAAAAAGTCAACTCAACCGGGGAGAGTATTAGTATTGTACAATAGATAAACATACTTACGTGATCCGAGCTGAGTTTGCTTTTAGTCCGAAATTTCCTGCTCATAAGCACGGCTCAAGGTCATTGGGTACACTTTATATTTTTTTGGGCCACACCCGTGTCCGCAAAACAAAAGCTTTTATTTGAAATTGAGTTTTGGGCTGAGGATTTCAGATTTCAATTTTAATTTTGGACTTGCCCCATCCAGTTTTCTGGTAAAGCCCCCCCCCATATGCAATATATGCAAACCCCATGCATCCATATATCGTAATAATCATCGTCACAGCCGAAATGCATCGCTGCCTGACCTTTTGCAATAATCGAAAGTGAACAAAGTGATGCCGAAAGAAAACCGAAATTTCCCAATCGAAAAACTCAAAAATCGAAATAGAAATAAGGCAAACCTGAAATGCATATCGGTCTCACTTGGATTGCGTCTAAATGAAAAACTCTACAATAATAGCCGCCTGGAAAAAAAAAGATGATGAAGAAAAAGAAATGAAAAGTTAAGCTTTCGTCACGCTTATACAATTTTGTTGTTTATTTTCGGCTTTTGGTTTTTAGTTTCGTCTTTCGGTCGCAACTGCGCAACGGCTCAAAAATCCAGCGCCTTCTACCATTTTCGATTCCGTTTCCAGCTTCGATTGCAATTATCTCGCTCGGCTCTTGTCGAAATGAATTCAATTAAAAATTCACAATTGACAATAAATAACCCCGGCTCGGCGGCATTTTCACCATGCAATATACACTTTGGCGGACTTTGAGATACCCGAGCGAATGCAAAAAGCCAGCAAAATGGCAGGAAAAAAAATGCTTAGCGAAAAGTAAACAAAACAAAGCTGAAATCGCATTGCACAGTGGGCTTGAAATTGCTTAAAATTGCCGGAAATTGTGCAGGTGACTCACGAGTTCTTGGGCAAGTGTATATTCATTGAGTTTTGGGTCTCTGGTTGAATGATTTCGGTCTGCCTGCACCAAAAATAGTACATTGAAAGCGTTTTTGAAGTAATAGCTGATAGCTTAGCTTAAATTGTTTATATCAGCATTTATTATTACATTTTTAATAATATAAAATAATCTACTTGGTAAATTTTACTAAACATGTCATTTAAATGTACGCCTACATTAAGTTTTCATATATAGATATAGATTTCAAACTTTTGGAGAGCCACAAGTAGCTCATTTTCGATAAGATTGTTGAATGGTAAAAGAAATTCTTGGCCACCGTTGTGTGGCAACATTTTACCAAAAAAAACAATAATAGTCTGATATAGTCCCGGAAAAACCCTTTCCATTTAAAGTTGCACAACGAACCAAAAAAAAATGATCACTTAAAGCGAGTAAACAAAATTGATTGTGATGCCGGCCAGTGACACTATTTCACCCACTTGAAACGAAACGAAACGAATCGAATCGAATCGCTATCTTATCGGCGGGTGCATTCAACTTGCCATTAACTTTTAGAGTTAACCTCAAGTTAAACCACTGTACCCAGTGCGATATATATGAAACGAAGGTAGTTAGCACTCAGTATGCATAAAACTGCGAAGTGGCGAGCGTGGGAAAAAGCATTGGCTAATCTCGGACCCCACCAGCCGGCCAAGTTTGACCAGTTCGTGGTTTTGGTTATAGTTTTTTTTTTCTTTTTTGTATTCGAATCGGGATGACGACTTCCCCCTGCAACGCACATTACTCATACGCCGCGTGGCATTCTCTGCAAGGGTCAAGATACTCGGCTTTTAATATTTTTCTTTTTTGGCGCAGAATATCGGAGAATATCGATGCGGATCTGTTATTATGATCCGGCCTGCCTTTAAAGACTTTCATTCATAGAAACTTTCAAAACGGCGAAGACAATAAAAGAAAAAGATGAAAAAAAAAGGCACAAAATAACTTCCAAATGACCATCAAGAACTGGCCGCGAAAACGGGTTTCTGACTTTCGGCTTTTCGGTTTTTGGCCATAATTTTTCGTATCTTGTATTTCGTATTTCGTTTTTCTCCGCACCCTGGCAGAGAATACAATTTTGCACATACATTTCGCAGGCAATCTAACAGTTGGCTGCTAATGTGATTTGTGAATGTTTCGACGTGTATTTCGCAAGGCGAAGTAAATAAATTACATTGGCAGTTTAACGACGTCGTCTTGCCGTTGGAAATTGTCGCCGATCGGCGGCTTTTGTTTGAGTCTAAGATTTCCAGCCCGGTTGCAGCAGGGCCCAAACCCCCAGCCCCCCAACCCCCCTGCCCCCCACTCACCGTAAAAATAGCTGGCCATTTAACAAGCCAATAGGTACAAAAGCCAGGCCACACAATGGTCACACAAAGGTAGAAAGACACAATGCTGGCGCATTCACAGCGGTGGTCAGAGTAATAGGCCTAATGGTGCAATACGTCAAATTGTGATCTAAGCTCATGCAATTATTGGGTATACTTAAGTAAATTACTTTTGAAGGATAACACCACTGTTAAAGCCCTAGTTTTAGCACCTTATCTATATTTTAATGCAACAATTAATATAAAAGTTAGTTTTTATTGATACAATAATAAGATTAATAAAGTATTAGACTTTACCCTTCCACTTCCAAAACGAAATTCTTTTCAATATCAAAAAGATGCATAAATGTAATTAAATTAAACTCTCAAATACGGACATTGTATATTTTGTTTAAGAACTATGTGATGTAATGTAATGGATACAAGTGCTGTTTTTGCGACCCGAACTGCACATGGATACGTGGTAATAGGGGATACACAACCTGCTGCCGATGAGCTTCAATGGTTCGCGATCGCTTGATTGACAGTTAGCTAACCGTTTCGACTTAATACAAGTGTTTAACAGTTAGCTGGCGTGGAAATGGTGAGAGATACTTGCCGCCAAGGAAATGCTATCATATATATTCGCCGGCCATGGGAAACCGATTTTGATGTCGATGTTTGTATTGTGGACGGGGGTTGCACCACGAACAGCACTTGGCTACCGATATCTGGAGCAGCAATGGAACCAGTTCTTACACTGATAAAACAACAATCGACAATGGCAATACTTTACAGCTTACAATTCCGGGAAACAGGAAACTAGTAATGAATGAGAGCAGTTTAATGGACCTATTGCAGTCTGATTCTGGGCATTGACATCGTTTAGTTATTAAAAAATAGAGTTATTTGGAAAGGAAAATCTAACATTAGATTATTTAAAAATGAATTGGAAACTTTTTATTTCAAAATACAAAACTATATGGGTCATACTAATGATATAAAGACATTGCATATAATTTTGTACATTTTCTTTAATGGTCCAAGCATTTTAAGAAGTGCTACTTAAATTGCTTGTGACATTTTCAACAAATTGCGTGTGCTTGCAAAACGTTTTGGCCATTTCGAAATTTAGCAAAACACAGCGCACAACAAACCTTTAACCCTCACCTGAAAATGTGTGAACCAACTTGGCTGTAAATTACTCCCTGTCCCAAGAAGACCCACCTCTCAGCCAACTGGCAACTCAGTTTGCGAAAATAACCTGCCATAAATAAAGAGCCTCTGATCTCAAAAAAGGGGACATCACTGTGTGACCTTAACCTTAGCCCCAATCTCTGGTTTTGCCACTTTGATTTTGGGCTGGGGGAAAAATCTTTTGAGGCCTGGGGAAATACTAAGCAAATGCGAAGGCTTGGAAAAAAAAACCAGTTGCCGCAGAACCTTACAAGTGCCTCGCGATCCGCGATCCGCGATCCGCGATCCACCATTCGCCAACCGCCATCCGCGATCCGCGATCTTGGCCTGAACGAGTTGGCCAGTTGGACAGATGGAAATTGTTGTAAAAATATGGGTCGTGCGACAAGAAATGAGAAAGTGGCAGTGAGCCAGCTGCGGAGACCGTTAGAATCGACTTTATGAATGCAAGTCTTGGGCTTGGCCAGCAGATCGAAGAGCCACTAATGGCAGCGGGTTTTTTTTTTTGGAGGGGAGCCTCCTCTCCATCTCCATCTCCATCTCCATCTCCATCTCCATCTCCATCTCCATCTCCATTTGAACCACCATCTCCTTGGCCAACCAAGACAAACATCGTGGACCACCAAAAAAGCACTCGAACCGCTGGCGAGTAGCGTGCGAAAATGGAACGATGCCAGAGAATAGCCGCAGAGAATGTGAGAAGAATGGAGAAAGACCTGGCGACAGAGCCAGAGAAAGATCTGGAGAAAGAACACGAAATTCAGAAAGGGATTCGACGAAAATGTTACAATAGCTTCAATTAATTTCTGCACTCAAGAACTTATCATTGGGAAAGGACATTCAAATATAGCACTAGAGATTGAGGGGCACATCAAGAAAACTCAAGAGAATGATCTGCAGAAAGAATGCAAAATGCTGTAGAAAAGAGTTAAAATTAAAAATTAAAGTAAAATCTACTTTTAAGAACTTTCATCATTATCGAAGTTCATTAAAATAAAGCCCTAAAAAAACAACAAAAGCTAGGGAAAGATTTAGAGAAAGCTTAAATATTAGCTTAATTATATTATTTATTTATTTATTTGTTTTATTGGTTTTTTAATTTTAAAGAACTTTTTTCTTTGGACAATTCCCATAAACTTTCAAATTCAATATTGATAAACTCCCCGCAGGCGGAATACTGCAAACGCAGCTCTTTTTGGCCAACATCATTAGCTGATAAATTGGGCACCATTAATTTATTCACTCGCCTCTTTTGCCTTTGTCTTATTAATTTGCTTGCATGTTCGAAACAGTCAATGAGGCAAGGTCACAATTCGGTTAAGGAAACGACGGCCCATGTGAGAACTATTGAGATTTCGAAGATAAATAGGAGAGACTGGTTGAAAGGTGACCTAGACAAGTGGAACCCCCGGTTGAAGCTTGCTAATAATTATAAAGTTAATTAGAAGGTGGTTCTTTTAAATAAATGAAAAATAAAAACTTTAAGAGTCCTCCAAGCGAGGTAAAACATTTATACACAGAAGCCTATATTTATGGGTTAGCGCGAAAAATACTTTCCAGCCTTCAAAACTATTTTCTCATAAGAGAAATGATATGTTGTTAATATAAACTGATTTAAAAGTATTAAATTTCTTTAAATTCATTATGTACATATTTTTATTTTATTTTACGACTTAAGAAAATGAGAGTTTTGGAATCTAACATTATAAAACAATATTTTATATTTATTTTTTATTTTTAAGACCCTTGTAGTATATTAATTCCAGTCAAAAGTTTGAGTAAAAATCGGACATTTGCTATGAAATAAATATTTAATATGCTGGAATCAAACAATATTATTTTTAAGACAACAGTTAAAGAAAAATTTAATTTGTATTCATATTTTATACAAGTATTATTGAATTATCTGACCAGGGTTTTTTTCCACCGTTTCAGTGATCTCTTCGGGATCAGGATGTCGGCAGCCACGCACATGGCGATGCCGGCCCATGCAGTCGTCCCACCACCCGGAACTCCGCCGGTTTTGGGGGGCAGCGGGTGCTCCAATCTCAGTCTGCCGGCGGGAAAGCGCGGCCACAAGCGCAGCGTTTCGCTGGAGAACAACGCTCCGCTGACGCTGCGGAGCACTCCTAGCTTGGGTCAGTCCTCCCTGGGATCACCCCTGCTGCACTTTGGGCAGGGCCATGGTCAAGGTCAAGGACACGGGCAGGCCTTCCACACGGGCACATTGAAGTCGCGACAGGAGCAGCGCCGCCTGAGCCAGAAATTTGGGAGCCACAGCAATCTGGACGACGAGGGCGTGGGTCTGGGAGTGGGCGTGGGTGTGGGCATGGGCATGGGCATGGGCCTGCAGATGCGCAGCAAGTTTCAGAACATACGTCAGATGTTTGAGCTGAGTCGCAGCTGCGTGGGTGGCGGGGGCGGCGATGGCCGTGGGGGCGGGGCCGAGGAGGAGGCCATGCAATCTCTGCCAGCAACATTGCCGCAGCCGCAGCAACATCAGCAGCAACAGCAGAGGCGGACCACGCCCATTGCCGGCGGAAGTCGCCAGCAGCAGCAACAACAATTGGGCGAGCCGGAACAGGTATGGCTTACATTATACACAGAAAGATAAATATATAAATGATATATCATATAATGATTAGATAATGCTTTACAAATTTGGTTTGGTCTAGATATCAGAATTTAAATTTTATTTGTGTAACATATCTGTTTTAAACAGATATTAGATACACTTTTAGCTTCACTATTTTGTGACCATACATTTCGGACAGATATTCAATTCATTTTTAGCTTTGATATTTCATCAATGTATTGTAAGTAAACTAATAAGTAGAAATAATGACCTAAATATTGTTAATGATAAGACATATTTCCATGCTTTAATAAGTTATATTTAGCCCGGATTTTTGGCTGTCCTAACAATTTGATTTGACTTTTCAGACCAGCGGCAACTTTCTGCGACCGATCGCCTTCAAGCCCATTCCGTTTGAGCCGGACTATCGCATTGCCTGCCAACAGCAGCAGCAGCACCAGCAGCACTTGCAGTTGCAGCAACAGCAGCAGCAACAGCTGCAGCTGCAACACCAACAGCAGCAACAACAGCAACAGCAGCAACAGCAGCAACAGCAACATCAGCAACATCAGGCGCTGCAGTTGTCGGCGGAGGGCGGACAGGCGGGGAGCGGGGCCGAGCGGTACGGCTACGGATCGACGCCTTCACTTGCCCCACTACCCACCGCAGTCGCCCAGAAATTTGGCAGTGAGTAGCAGTTAACATTCCGCTTTATCTAGATGAAGTAGTCACTTGACATTGAGCGATTAATTATAAACAATCTAAGAGGTAAAGTGCTCACGATTAAGTTCGTTTTAATTTATGGCCAATATATTTTTTATTCAATTGGAAAATGCGATGAATGGTTTTCAGCCAAGTTTACAAAAACATTTCCAAAGAGTCTTTTTGTTGTATCAGCTACTGTTTTGTACAGCTGGCGACCTCTTAAATCCTTTCCGGTCGATTTACAAACAATTCATTTTGTTTTGCTCTAAAAAAACGATTTTTAAAGACCGTTTTTTCAAAAATGTCCAATTGTTTTTTTTTTTCATTATTTTTTGCAAAATTTTAAATTCTGAAAATTTGCTGTGAATGCCATTCGATTGGAAATTTTATGACGAATTCAGCGGTGTATGACATTCCAACATTTGACCATTATTTCCCAGGGCTTTGACACAAAAACCAAGTTTTTAATGTGTTTTTTGGGATTTTTGGCGATTTTTCAAACAAAATTATTTCTGAAGAGTATTTTTGTTGTAACTTTGCCAAAATAAGACCCAAAGTCAAAAGAGTTGCTATTTTGAACAGCTGGCAACCCATACCAATCATCCCTGATCGATTGAAAACAATTACTTTTGTTTTGACACAAAAACCGAATTTTGAAAAGCGTGTTTTTCAAAAATTAACATATGGCCAAATTTCTGACTTTTTTGTAAGGGGGTACATCATCATTTTTTGCAGAAATTTGAAAATCTGAAAAAATTTTAGCTGTGAATGCCATTCGATTGGAAATTTGATGACGAATTCAGCGGTGTATGACATTCCAACATTTGACCATTATTTCCCAGGGTTTTGACACAAAAACCAAGTTTTTAATGTGTTTTTTGGGATTTTTGGCGATTTTTCAAACAAAATTATTTCTGAAGAGTATTTTTGTTGTAACTTTGCCAAAATAAGACCCAAAGTCAAAAGAGTTGCTATTTTGAACAGCTGGCAACCCATACCATTCATCCCTGATCGATTGAAAACAATTACTTTTGTTTTGACACAAAAACCGAATTTTGAAAAGCGTGTTTTTCAAAAATTAACATATGTCCAAATTTCTGACTTTTTTGTAAGGGGGTACATCATCATTTTTTGCAGAAATTTGAAAATCTGAAAAAATTTTAGCTGTGAATGCCATTCGATTGGAAATTTTATGACGAATTCAGCGGTGTATGACATTCCAACATTTGACCATTATTTCCCAGGGTTTTGACACAAAAACCAAGTTTTTAATGTGTTTTTTGGGATTTTTGGCGATTTTTCAAACAAAATTATTTCTGAAGAGTATTTTTGTTGTAACTTTGCCAAAATAAGACCCAAAGTCAAAAGAGTTGCTATTTTGAACAGCTGGCAACCCATACCATTCATCCCTGATCGATTGAAAACAATTACTTTTGTTTTGACACAAAAACCGAATTTTGAAAAGCGTCTTTTTCAAAAATTAACATATGTCCAAATTTCTGACTTTTTTGTAAGGGGGTACATCATCATTTTTTGCAGAAATTTGAAAATCTGAAAAAATTTTAGCTGTGAATGCCATTCGATTGGAAATTTTATGACGAATTCAGCGGTGTATGACATTCCAACATTTGACCATTATTTCCCAGGGTTTTGATACAAAAACTGATTATTTAACGGTCTTTTTGGGTCTTCGGAGAAATAAAAAATAAGACGCATAGCCATAACAGTTAATGTTTTGCGCAGCTGGCGGCTTCTAAAATCCATTCCGGTCAATTAACAAACAATAAAATTTGTTTTTAAATAAAAAACGTAGTTTTAAAAGGTGTTTTTTGGGTTTTGAGCAGTATAACAGGATTTCTTGCAAAAAAATTACACCGGGTCACAATAAAACGCACAGCCAGTGTTTTGTGCTGCTTTGGCTTCAAGAAATTAGCTTCCATTTTAATTTTCTTTTAATTTTGTACAAAAATCAAATAGTTATAAAAAAACAAGCAAACTCTTTTATGAACAGGTACCACTGATTTGCGACACCTGGCTGCCCGGCGTCGCAATCATCGTCTACTGCAGCGCTCCAGCAATGAGGATGCCCTGACCCTTGACCTCTTGAGTACTGGGAGCCACGACAGACCCGATGGGGCCAGCAGGTTTGTCCAATTATGCATACATTTTGTACGGCTATAAAGTTATTATTTTGATCTGCAGCAAGAGCAGCGGCACAGTGGTGGGCAGCAGCGACCTGACGCCCTCGCCCTCGGACTCCGGAATCTCGGAACTGGAGGCGGCGCTGAAGGATCGCGACTCGGAGCTCTCGTACCTGCGACAGGCCATGGAGCACAATGAGAAAGTAATTTTCCAAGTACAAAAGGTTAAGCAGGCAGTCGCCCGCCCTCTGAACACTTTTCTAATGCTCCCTCAATAATCCGTATATGTTTTTTTTTTGCGGTCAGGACAAGGAGGTGTACTGGGAGCACGAGACGCAGCGGCTGAGGCTCTTCTACGAGGGCCAGCAGCGGGAGTGCCAGCTGAAGCTGCGCAAGATGGAGCAGCTCCTCGGACTGCAGCAATTTCAGCTGAAGCAGCACAAGCTGCGCCAGTCGGAGCAGGTCAACCGGCTGCAGCAGCAACTGGATCTGGCCAGGGACGCCGGCCAGGGGCTCCAGCAGCAGGTGGACGCACTGCGTCACCAACTGGAGGACAGCGAGTGGCGCGTCTGCGAGCGCAATGGGGAGATAGCTTTACTCAAGACGCAGCTCAAGGAGGCGCATGTAGGTTTTCCAAGCATAACAATTTAAAACAATTTTACAAATTATACCGCTTTCCGAAAATTTGTCACATTATTATGGCAGTTATATTTTTTTTGCATAAAAATTTCTGTTTATTTTAAAAATTTTACTCCTTTCCTAAAGTTTATTATATTTTTTTATGTAGTTTAATTTTGTTTACAATTTACAATTTATTTGAACATACAAATAATCTTTTTTTGAGAATTGCTTAATGGTTTTTAGTGATTTTTTACTACCCTCTTATTTTCTTTGTGCGTTTGCGCTTGGTTTTTATTTTTTATAGCATTAAGCCAAGTTACATGCTTTTCAATAGAGAAAGTAGGTCTTAGTAACGATGAAAAACTATAAACTATTAATTTTCTTGCAGCTGGAAATCAATATGAAAGATCATGCGATTGTCAGCCTGAAGCACAGCAGCAACACCAACAGGAGCAGCAGCAGCAGCAGCAGCAGCAGCAATACCTGTGACACAACCACAAGCCAAAGTCAACCAAAGCAGCAGGCGAAGGAGGAACAGCAGCAACCGCAGCAACAGCAACAGCCGGAGTTGCAACAGCAACATCAGCAATATCAACAGCAGCAACAGCAACAGAAGCAGCTACCACAAAAGGAACTGAAGCAGCAACAGCAGCAACTCAATCATCAACAGCAACACCATAACAATCAGCAACAGCAGCAACAGATGCAACAACAGCAGCAACACAATTATCAGCAACAGCAACAGCAGCAACATAATCATCAGCAACACAACCATCAACAACAGCAGCAACAGCAGCAACAGCAGCAACAGAAACAACATAATCAGCCTGACCAGCAGCAATTGCAGAAAATCATTTCGCTGAAGGATCAGGTGATTGGAGCCCTGACCAGCGAGTTGGCCAAGCTGCGCAAGGAGCTCTCCGATCTGGCCATTGCCCATGAGTACGGCGAGGAGCCGTGCGGCCGGTACACTCGACTTAAGCAGCAGTTGGACAACCTGAACGAGATCTGTCAGAAGACAAGAAAGTACACAACAGCAACAGCAACAGCATCGCCGGCAGCAGCAACATGTCCCCAGGAGTTGCCCAAATTGGATGTCCTGGTGCAGCGATTGCAAGTGGATCAGGGACAGGCGCCGCAGCAAACGCTGGACACCCTCATCGAGGAGTCCACCACATATGCGGAGGATATAGCCAAGCTGCGCCAGAAACTGGACGATTTTCGCTTGAATCTCGAGCTGGAGAAGCGCCAGTGGTGCGCCGAGAAGGACAAGGTCCTGGGCTACCAGAAGCAGCTGCAGGCCCACTATATCCACATGTACCAGAAGCTGCGCTGCCTGGACAGCGGGGGAGCAGCATCTGGTCAACTGGAGGCCACCAATGGCAACTGAAGGGGCTTGGGGGATTGCAATGGTGCTATCGTCGCTGAAACCATGGGGAAACTGCCCCTAACATATATATTTATTTTCCACAACAGATGATTTTAAAATAATAGTAGTATTTGCTTGTTCCATGAATGCTAAATTAGTTCAAAAGTAAATATAAATTCTTGCAAATGTAATACTATATACAAATGTAAAGAACTTACAAATTTTTCAGTTCTGTAATTAAAAACAGATGTTCAGAAGTTCAAAGTTTCTAAATTGTTGAAAAAAAAAACTAAAACATATTTTGTTATCCCTTAAATAGCCATACTACTATTATTTTTAACAGCTGTACGCAAATAAACTCTCTTATAACTAATCAAAACGATTGGTTGAAACATTTTCATAGACAAATGTTTTTAATATATACATTTTTCTGATTTTAAATCAGTAAAGAAGTACCGAAAGCTAAACCTTTTAAAAATTAATACTTCTTTGTTTGGTATCCATGATTTTGCTGGTATAAAGTGTACACTGTTTATACAGTCAAAATAACCGTGTTTTGGATACTGTTGCGCTATATTTAATCTATATAAAATGATTAGGGTTAGTGGATAAACACATTAACTGGTCAACAGCTCCTCTACTCTTACCTTTACTACATAGTACCATTGGGGTTTGAAGTTGTGGTACCACAAACATTTTTCCTACTTGACCAGTGAGTTAGGACTCTTTCCTCCCTTCGGCGATAAATAATACACGATTTTCGATATTACTAGAGTTGATACACACAAAACTCTTTTTTTTGTTTTTAATATTTTACAAATATATATATGTATACTTTTAATTTATTAAATGTAATTACAAAACGAGAAAAAAAAAATATTTGTGATTTCGCATGTTGAATATAATAATATATATCGATATATGCATGTCGTTCCATTATGTATATGCAATAAAAAATAATAATAATAGAATAACAAGAGTTTGTTTTTATTGGTGAGGACCATTCGTCTTCCAGTCCTAAAGTTAATGTGCAGGATCGATAAATGGTAAATGACTGAACTGGGCGCTAAACATAAAAGATAATTGGTAATTACAAAAATAATAAAAAAAAAATAAAATTATACAATCTTTACTCATAAATTACATCGTATGCTTATTGCGAATAACTTTGTAAAACTAAAGTAGACCGATTTGTTTGATACAAAATAAAATAGCTCGGAAAATATAAATCAGGATTTAAAATTATAGGCTTAATTCTGGTGTGTTTTGGCTTTGGAGTTTAGTGGTTATTATATTAAAAACTGGTTCTATTGCGAAAAAACTTGACTTGTTAATCTGTCAATGTTAATGAAATTAAGAAATATTTAAGCAGAGGGTTTGTAATTTCTGTTTCCTCATTTTTTTCCAATTATATTATATACTTTTCGTTTGAACAACTTATTTATTTTACTTGACTACAAAAAAACGTATCTGCTTAGTTGGTTTTTGCCAGTGGCTAAAGAAGATATAAGCAGATTATAAACATTAAAGCAAAACAAAATATTTTCATTTTCAACAAAAAATGTTTTAACAAAAATGAAGTATTTTCTGTCTTCTCGAATTTTTCTTTTGATTGAGGTTAATATAGGTTTTTTCTCTTAAGCTTATAATTGTTGTTTAATCAATGGCTGTTCAATTTGAAATATGTAAATGTTTTTTAAAGTGGAAAAAATTTACAAACTGAAATTAAATGTTTCTTGTTTTGTCTTATTTTAGCTTTAAGTGAAAATTTCCGCTTATTGGAAAAAACAAAAAGGGGTCACAGAGTACAAATTATGTTTGCTTCTTCTGAAATGTAGCACTGGTTTGGGTAAATTTTCCCCATGAATTGGAAACCGTGTACTTTTTGTGTTTTTTAAGTTTGAGTTAAAGTGAAATTTAAATGGCAGTTTCAAAACTGAATTCTGGCCTGTATACAAATCAAACAAATCGCTCCACGACACACTCACTCCACTGGCAGTCGCGCACACACTCACTCGCTCTTAAACAACTATAAATATGGAGGGATCGCGGGACAGTGATCCCCGTCTAGATCTAGGCGCACTCCTCCACATAGGTGGCCGGGAAGATGCCGATGTGGTTGCGCAGGGCGCCCAGCCACCAGCCGTCGTCCTGCTTGGCATGTACCTCGATAATGTCGCCGGGACTCAGTTCCAGCTCGTCGTAGAGCTTCGGGGTGTAGCTATATAGCGCCTTGCAGCGTCCCAATATCGGACCGGATCCGTCCTTCTGGCTCTTTTGCAGATCCTGCGCATTCTGGTAGAAATGCTGCGTCTGCATTTGGTGCTTGTTGATCGGGTTGGAATTTGGCTGGGTCTTCTCCGGCTCCTCGTCCTCGTCCTGCGAACTGAACTCATCGAAATCGGAGTCCTGCTGATTGGAGCCGCCATCCGCCTGGCCGCGATCGCTGTGATGAGTATGGTGATTGTGATGATGGCCATCCTGGAGATTGGCCAGAGTTTTGGACTTTACGGACGCGGCCACCGCGGCATTCGTCGTCGAGATTATCTTTGGTTGGCTGGTAAAATTGGTCTCGATGTTGCTCTTGCTCCGGTTGAATTGCTTCACCACCGAACTGATGTCCGTGCAGGAGCCGTTGCTATTGTTGCTGTTATTGCTGTTATTGCTGTTGCTGCTGCTGTGCAGGTGGGAGCAGTTCTCATCGGGGAGCTCATCCTCGTGGTTAGTGGTTATATCAGTGACTTCGTGCGCCAGCATACTTGTCGATTGCTGCGTCTGCGACTTGTCGTTATTCTTCAGCCAGTTGGGCACCTTCAGGATGCTCTGCTGCAATCCGGTGCGGTCACGGGTGATCTGCGGATTCCAATAGATAGAAATTGTATTGCATGGAAAACTTTGTTACAGAGCTACAAATGCCAAATATAATTTAACACTGATTTAACTGATTAATACCAAAATTAAATCTTTGTATCAAAACAAAAAAAAAAAATGTTATGAATTTCTAGACATTTCAAAATACTGGTTTGATGTCAAACGTTATCCCACCTGAATGTGCTGGGCCAGTGGGTGAGTGGTCCTGGGCTTGTGGTCCAGCTCCAAAAGGGCAGAGTGCAGCTTAAGGCGGGCGCCCTCCAAATAGGTCAGCATGGAGCGGATCTGCAAAGGAGCTTGTTTAATAGAGTCTACTATAATGTGTGATTTAATGGGAAACCCACGTGGTAGAGTTTATCGGTGATGTTCTGGTGCTCCTGATGGTTCAGCGACTGCGACAGGCCCCTTAATCCGTCGCGGGATCGTCGCTCCCGCTCCAGGTCCGTTTTGACCAGCTGGAGCAGTTTGATCAGGGCGTGCTTGCGTCGCTCCCGGTTCATGGCCAGCGTGGTGTGTTCGCAGTAAAAGTCCGGGAGCAACTGTTCGCTCGGTCCCTCCGAGTTCCGGCGGATGTGGCGCACCACCTGCATGTCCTTGGCCACATTGCAGGCCTCCAGTTGAGGCTGCAGCCGGGTGCTCAGCCCGCCGAGAATGGGGTTCATATCGGAGATGAGACGCGCGTACTGCTGGGCAAAGTTGTGCATGTTGCCCAGACGCTGTTGCTCGCTGCTCTGCAACTGGGCGCTTCCCCGGAGCACGGCCATCTCCCAGTCTACTCGGGCTCGCTCCGCCCGGACGCACAGGGTATAGTATTCCACGTCTGCCCGCTTCACCGCCTCCTCGGCCTTCTTGCGCTTATTGTCCAGCTTCACGCAATCCTTCTCCGCCGACTTGAGCTCCTTCTCGGCTGCCTGCTTGTTGGGACCCTGGTGCAGCAGGGCAATTGACGGCGACTTCTGGATGCGCACGTCCAGCATCGCGTCCTGTAGCTTCTCGTTCTCGCGGGCCGCTGTGTGGGAGGCCTTCTTCGCCTTCGCCTCGCTGGCTCGCCACTCGCCCAGGACTCGCGCCGCCTTGTCCACGTTGCTCTCCACCTAAGGGATATTTTGGATAGCATTAGATTGGTCTTGGACTCCGCAAACTAAGTGTTTTAAAGTTTATAATATATATTATACTTTGATCTCGTTAATATAATAAAAATATAAATAAATATAATATATATATAAATATACATTATATAAACTCTAAGTCCATACACATTGTTTAGGCTTTGCTTTGTGCTTAATGTTGCTGTTCAATGCATGTTCAATTTTATTAGGATTTTACTATTTTCTTAATTTAATAATTTATCTAGTAAAAATTAAGTTAAAATTAGTTTTTCGTCAAAAAAGATCGTTGGCAAGTACTCACCGCCTTCCGAGCCTTGTGGTGTCCTTCCACGACGGTTTTCAGGGGCTTGACCAGCTCATCCGTGAGCGAGGCCGCCAACTGACGATGGATGTCGCTGCGGCTCTCCATCTCCGTAGCCACTCCACGCCAGGCGTCGGCCACGCTCCCGGGGATTTCCCTGCCGGCCTTGTTTAGCTTGTTGGCCAGCTTCGACAGTGACTTGGAGTAGATCAGTTCCGAGTCGGCTCTGAAATTATAAACAAAGGTCATTTAATAAATAATTTAAAGATGAATGTTTAACCCAAAATCTAAAACTATTTGATTATTTTCAGTCTTATTTAAAATTGTTTATTTATTTATTTTTACTTTATCTTTTTCAATTGTTATTTAAAATTCGAAAAAATTTTGGTTGCCTTTTAAATTACATTTGGCGGAGTTCAAATTTGTAAATAAAATGTTTGTATTTTGACAACTGTTTTAAATATTTTGATTTTAAGACAAATTATAGAAAAGAGTTTAAACAAGGTACTAGCTTACAAAAAAAAACTTATTTTTTATGCGCACAATTGCTTTAACATTTTCATAACTAACTCACCTCTCCTGCAGGACAAATATAAGCTCCTTGCTAAAGTCGCCGCCCTGTTTGACATATCGCCGTAGTTCCTCGAAGCCGTTCTGTCCCTGTTTTTTGATAGCAAAAATATGGTTTAGCTAAAAGAATTTTACCTAAATGAGCCCACCCGTTTATCAACCCCAGACCAACAACAACTACATGGATCTGTACCTCATCCTTGAACCGCTTGGCATGCGGCGACAGATCCTCCTCGCTGTTCCGATGCGACATGGACGACTCCATTTCGGTGCGTTCGGTGACATCCTCGCAGCTTTCGGTCATTTCGCGGCGACTCCGTTCCGGCGACATCGACGTGCGACTGGCATCCGCCGTGGACTGGTTGAGATTGCTCCGTGATTGGGCCAGACGCTTCAGCGGTGTCTGCTGACGCACTGCCTCCTTGATCTTGGAGCCCTCCTCGCCCAGCCAGTGCTTCATGCCATGCCAGCCCTTCCGCAGTTTCTCCTTGTTGTGATTGAAGTTGATCAGCGTTTGGTTCTTGTTCTTCAGCAGCGTTATCCTGCGCTCACTGGGTCTCAACTGATCGCGATGCGTGCAGTACTCCAGATCGATTTCCTTGCCAAAATCCTCCGTTTCGTTGATCTGCCGCGACAGCTCCTGCAGTTCGTCAATGGACACAAACAGATTCTGGGCATTCAGGCTCTGATAGCTTACTGATTTCAGGTCAAAGTCGTATTCGCCATTGCTGCTGCAGGCCAAACTGTGGCGGGAGCTCTGCTGCGAATTGCCATTTAGCTGAAACGAGTCCAGGCTCTTAAAGTGCGGCTGTTGGGCCAAGAAGCCACCATTTGGTATGGGTGAGCGTTCCAGGGAGGGGAGGTTTACCACTGGCCGATTTTCCTTGTTATCACTGGCCGCCAGACTGAGTTCGCTGGCCCCATAGAGTTCTGGCAACTCCGGTAGATTCAGATCCAATACGAGTTTTGCCGGAGCCGTAACATTCATGTCCAGTGCCATGGAATTGGATTTGTGCAGGTAGACCTTTAGTTCGGTGCGATGCAGGTTCTGAACGGACTGGGATTGCTGACGACCAATTCGAGGTCGTCTAACGGGACGTTCTATGGCAGTGGGTTCTGGGGTTTTTGGTGGTATTACTTTCTGGGAAACCATCTCTTCTAGCTCCTTTTCCTCCACCTGGAAAACCACCTCTTCTAGCTCCTTTTCCTCCACCTGGAAAACTATCTCTTCTAGCTCCTTTTCCTCCACCTGATGTTTGGGTGTCTCAAAATGATCTGGCTCCTCGATATCTTGTAGATCTTTTTTCTCCTCCTGCTGTGGTTCGTTATGGTCCTGATCCTTGTTTTTTAAGGTGAGCAGATCCTCCTCCTTCTCCAATTCTTGCGGAGTGCTCCTGGCGTCCACAAACTCATCTTCATCCGAACTTCTCGGAGTCAAGGTCCTCACAATATTGGAGTTCTGGGCAATGCCACCGCCAATCTGTTTGAGTCTAGCCTCGGTGACATCAAAACGATCCGTATCCAGGGTGGTGGTGGATATCAAAATCGGAGCTCCTATCTCCAGGCGATGATCATCCGAGTGACTGCCGGTCATGTCATAGCTGCCGGTGTGAAGCTTACTGGGCGAAACTGAATTTTCGGCTGCGTTATTCACCGGATTTAGATTCATACTGCTAAGATGACGACGTCCCAGTTTATTTCCCAGCACCGAATATCGTTTGATCCTGCCCAGAAATCCTTTGGCTCCGCCACTGTGATTATTATTTCCGACATTGTTGTTATTATTGGTATTATCCGCTGGGGGTAAATCGGCGATGGCGGTATTATCTTTGCCGCCCAGCTTGAATTTATGCACCCGCAGGTGGTTCATCGTTGACGGCTGTTCGATTTTTGACACAGAAACATTACAAATTCCGACACTTGCACTCTCGTTCGCGTTTGTGTGCGTGAGTGCGTGTGTCTGCGAGAGAGAGACAGAGAAAGGAGAAAATAGAAACAACAAAAACCACAACAACAAAAACGCAGCATGGAAAAAGGAAAGGTGAAAAAGGGGAGCGCAAATGAGCTTCTTCTAACAAATAGAGAGCGAGGGTCGACCTGGATGTGACGCTTGTCCATGGGAAAGTTTTTGTTCCTTTTGATTGGAATGCTCCTACTTTCTGATAAGAAATACGTACATATCTTAAATACAGTTAAACAACTTTTCACGAATTGCGATTAATTAACTAATAAAACTTAAAACAGTAATAATAACTGAAATTTTCATTGAATGTCATTAGCTTCTTATTTAGCCTAAATGTTTTTAAATTAAATCTAATAGCTACCTTGTAGTTAAATAAATAGTTGATTAAAGTACTGTAAATTTTTCTTAGAAGAAATGTCATGTAACGTAAAGAATGTAAAAGCCATTAACTCCCTAATTTAGTTCATATGGGAATTGGAAACCATGGCCTAAGGCAACCTAAATTCCACTGGCGGCCTATTCTTAATAACCATTTAATCTTAGAAACCAAACCAGTATCCCCCATAATACCCTGTAGTAACTTAAGCAGGCAATGTTCACCTACATAAAGCACGAAGATAACATAAACACACAGAACAGAAAGGAAACGGTGGAGAAGGAAAAGGAAAAAGAGGAGTGAAAGGAGGAGGTAGAGGAAAGGGTAAATGACTTAAGAAAGGTGTGATGAATCAGGTGGGGATAAAGAGAAGGGACCCTTTCTCACCTTCTGGTGACCCCCAGACCCTCCTATCTCTTCCCCTTTTCCTATTCCTCTCTCCCTAGAATTCCCTTCCTCTTTGCTCCACTTTTCGATGCAGGTAGAGATTACAAAACGTTTTGGAATCAATGGGGGGCGAGAGAGGGCATACAAAGTATGGTAGTAAAATAGAAAAGGGGGCAGTGGTTGCTCTAAGGAAAAAGAAAGAAGAAGAGGCGGACGCACAAATCGCTGCGTTGGCCACTGGAACAAATATTCGCCGCCTGTGGCGCCCCCTTCGACTCCGACGCCTGCCTCCTTTTCTGTTTTCTGCTTTGTGTCTGCCGATCAAGTGTGGCCACACAGCAGCGCTCAAATTAATAGCACTGCCAGTTACTTATATTAATATATGTATGTACACATATTTTGTCGATTTTTAGTATACAGTGCACACTGAATATCAATAAACACTAAACTAAAAAAAATTATATTGTATTTTTGCACTACATATATAATTAATTATAAAGTTAATTTATTATTTTAATTGTATTTTTATTATACTAAAGTTAAACTGTTTCAAAATTATAGTCTAATAATTTTAAGAATAAATTGCTTTTAAATATAGGATTCTAATAAAATATGTGTAAACATACATTTTTATTTTACACTGCTCTTTGTTATCTAGTTCAAAAACAAAAACCTTGAGCTACTTTTAACTATTCAACATTAATATCTTTAACGATTAAAATTTCAAAATAAAATAAATTTTAAAAAATGTTTAAAATAATAATAGAAATAAAATTTCTAGCAATAACATTTCACTAAAAACCTTTAGCGCATTTTGTACCGGTACTATGAAATTTGTTTGATCTATTCGTTCCGTTGCTCATTGCCTTCTTCTTCTCTATTCCGTGTTGGTAATTATATAAATCATTTATTTATGAACTATTTACTTTTGAGTTAAGTCAGATAATGGTTATTCTCAACGATTTCTTTCCCCTTCACCGACCTTTTCTCATTTCGTTTACTCCGCATGAATGAAATGCAAATTGTTTTCATTATTCCCTCGGCAGATCGTATTTTCTAATTACAAATGAGCATACATATGTACACACATGTAACTCGGGTGAACTCCGATTTCTGTTGTTGTAATTGCATCGCAAAGTGGAGCAATATGTGGGAGTGAAAGAGAAGAGGGAGGGGTGGGGAGGAGAGGAGAGTAAAGAACTGGGGACAGGCGACGATAATTAAGCCCCAGTTTTTGTTAAAACTGTACCGTGATGTAAGCTTCGTGCTAAGTTGCTACTACTAATGCACATATTCCACAGTGGGGACTCTCAAACTACATATGTATGTATGTACATACATGCATTAACTTTTTAGTCAGCAATATTAGGTAGACAAAATGTTTTTTCTTTTTATAAACTATAATTTTCAAACATATGTACTTTTAATGTTTTTGTTCGAAGCCATTGATATCTGTTTCAAACGTTAGTTTAATTAAAAAAAATCCTTCCAAAAAATTATATGGATTTATAATATTATTGTTTAATTAGTTATGATATGAAATTTAACCATTATTGAATATGGAGTACGTCTAACGAAAAAAAGGAGTTTAGTTCTCGAAATTTTGTAATATCGGCACTCGCGTAAAGCACAGCCAAATTTAGTCGTTCCAAAATTTATACAGCTAATTATACCAAGTGAAAACCAATTTCCGAAATCTTTGCCAATAGTTAAATATTTCTTGCCTCCTTTTTTTTGAATCTCCACTTCAACATTTTCCACCGAAAAATTCTTCGAGAAACACAATAGCACTGTTCTCGTACTTAAGTAGATATCTAGGTTGCCTTTGTCACACTACTTGCGATGCAAATGCCGACGTGCGAAACCGTAGTAAGTAAAACCATTCAATTACATTTTGCACTTGTTTGTTGTTGCTGCTAATAGCATTTGCATCGAAGGAGAAGCAGAGCGACCAAAGAAGATGCAAAAATACGGGATTAATAAGCGACAGAGGGAGCAAGAGGGGTTAATCGCTCCGTCTGCGATATGTCACGTTTTGCGGAGGCAAGTGGAGTGCAATAAAGTGGAGTGTGTGACAAGTCAAAAGACAATTCAACTAATGAGCGAGCTTAGCTGAAAAGCCGCTCAAGCAGTCAAGGAAGCAGTGAGCAAATTGAGTCTACGAAAAGGTGTATTGCAAGAAGTTTTTTTTCTAACAAAAATACATTAATAAATCCTGCTGTTAAAAGAATATTTTTTAGTACTCGTTGTACCTAAAGTTCATATGAAATATGTATGTTTGTGTGTGCAGGAAATGCGATTTTGTAATTATATACAAGTATGTACATATAAAATGTAGTTTTATTTCCAATTTGAAAACCCTTATCCTGATTTAAAAATATTTTTTCCAAGTGCAAAAGGTGTACTATCAAAAAGAGGTGAGGCAAACAGAGAAGAACCTGCAATTATGGGAAGCCTTCTGCCAACTTCGCGTCCAAGTTTAAAAGTCAAATAACATAAATTATGGTCAGACGGATCATATGGGGGCAAGACCTACAAAGATAAACAGTGAAGTTGTGGATAGGAGGGGTGGGGGGATGAGTCCGCCCGTGGGCCTCAGGACTCTATAAATAGAGTTGCCAACTGCGGCAATTGCAGCCACCGACAATTGCGGGTCCCTTTGCTGGCTCCCTTCCTTTATGGCAATTTATGATTAATAAAGGAATTAATCGCACAAATGCCAGCGAGTGGCCATAATTGGTGGCACCGACTCCTGTAAGAAGCGATGGATCACAGTCAAGGTCATCGCAAGATCGTTGCGGGGAGGTCTATCCGAAGAAACCCTCTTAGCGCTTATACCATACTAAGTTTGCCCGATTTATTCAACTGCCTCCTTTGGCTCATTTCTACTTTTAATTTCACTTCCGAGCTGCGACTTTTCTTCGATATTTACGACGATCGACTGATTTATAGCTCAGTCCTGTTTCAGTTTTTATATCAATTAGAAGTTAAGTCGGAAAGTGCATAGAAAAAAATTACTACCAATCACACTATAATTAAATAATTTGAAAGGAAACGGTAATTAGAAATAAATTATTTATTGGTTTTATGTTGGTTGCCAGGAAATAATTATTCAAATAACAAATACATTTTAGCTTATGGAGATATATGTTTTCCTATTCATTTTGGACTCATATATAAACAATCATTTTAAAATGGAATTTTGACTTTAAATGCTAGCAAAATTGTGGGTATCTTTATTTGGAATTAATCGACTTTTTAGCCTTTTGATTATATTAATTAATTAAATATTTTTTAAACGCAAATAATTTTCTTTTAGTGAGCTATTTAACCTCCCCTGAAAACTCTATATATGCACCTCTTAATGCCTGGCATTAAACTACGGCTGTCGTCGCATTGTATATAGAAATTGATTCCCATAAACAAAAAGTGCGAAAGTCTAGCAAACACCTGGATATAGTAAGCCATTCATGGGATTGGGTTTTCCATTAAAAAGTGCCCGTTGCTGAAGTGCAGATACCTTGAATCGAACTGATCCTGCATTGTTTTTTTATATGGAGTGTGGTTGCGTTGGAAGATGATGATTCGCGTTGTTATGCGACTATTTACTTGACATTAATCTCGTTTCAGCGCTGGATCTGGCAGTAGTTTATGAGGCGCATTTATCTCATTAAATGTCTAGAACAATAAACAAAGCCCAAAACTTGTTGCTGCCAAAAAAAACCAAAACAAGTGGTGCAAAAAACTGAAAAGATTTTCCTGCCCTTTACACTTTGCCTCGTGTGCCATCGGTTGATCTTTCGATCTCTCTACGTCAGCCAAAAATATAGAACGAAAATAAGGTAGAGCAGAGCTAAATACGAACAAAATGGACAAACCAAAAAACCTTATAGACAGTGTCTGTATGTCGACGCTTTCTGTTTCACTTACGCAAATATTTTCACAACTTATCGCGAGATGTTGCGCCAAATGCGCAAGGTCTGAGACCCGAATGCAAAAATAATTCTCTTAATGAGGCATTCAATGGCGAGCCACTCTGTTTGCCTTTCCCCGCATTTCTCAAATACCATTCAAATGGTTAAGACGTTGTTTTTTATGTTCAAATGGGTTCGTCTTCAATCTCTAATCCGATCCGACCACCAGACGCGGGTAGGTCACGTTCGCTGAGGTGTCAAGACGAGATACAGGTAGATACAGGTGCAGATAGCTGCTTGATAAACGGCTTACGATGAACGATAAGGAAGCTGGCGAAAATTCCCTTATCGTGGGCTAATATTTGAAGAGAAACGGCTATGTAATCGCCAAATGCGAACTGGTGGTTATATAAATTTACCCAGAACCTGGAATAACTAATGATATAACAATACCATCTAAGCTTTGACCAAGAAGAACGTGTTGTCACACATATTAGAATATCAGTATTTGCTAGATTTTAGGAAGTAGGTACTTTACCTCTCATGTATGTACATATCTGATTAAAATTCAAAATTTAAATATGTTACCAGGTACAAATTATATTCCTTTAATTTTAGGCATTTGTGCCACTCGTTAAAAGAACAAAGGTCATCCCAATGTTATTTAATTAAGAGTGCTATGTTGTTAGAGTTATGTTGTTTCTTCTTTACAATTTTTAACCAATTTAAAAACTACTTAACTTGATTTTAAACTGGCTTGTCATTAAGTTAATTGAAAAACACTCATTTAAGTTAGAACTTCACTGCAAGAAGTTCTTGCTCATGCAAGTGATTCTGTTTTTCTTCGAGGCTGCTGCACTCGGTTCATGTGGGTGTCAGGGGTTAACGCAATTAACCCGTTTCGCGGTGCCGCCTCAATCAATTTTTGTTAAATGTCATTGACATGCCGAGCATGCAATGTGCTGCAGCAGGCAGCAAATGATTGGGACGCAAAGTTGAAGAGCTTTTATTTAGTTTTTTTTTTTATATGTATGTATTTTATATTTTTTTTTCACCTCAATTCTTCTGCCGAATGCCGTTAGGCAGAGGGGTGCTGGCCATCTTGCTTGCTCATTCGCTTTGAGTGCCTGTCAATCTTGTTAGAAATGCGTTTGTTCTTTAAAAAGGGCGAGAAGAAGGGGCTCCGAAGACCAGGAGACTACGCAGAAGACCCAGAAGATACGGCAGAAGAGGCGGCTGAAAAGCGGCTGCATTTATTTTTATTCGACATTCGGTCATTTTGGGCTTATGCTTTGTTTTTTGTCATTGTGTTTGTCTTCAGAGTCCGTTGAATATGGTGCCTGTGCCTAATTAACTATCGAACAACAGTCCGGATTCGATATGCCGAAATGTTCAAAGTATGTATGTAACTTCAGGGCTTTACAAAATTATGTGATTAATACGTCCCCAATTATTAAATTCCAAAATTTCAAGAATCAAATACTATATTCACGATAAAAACGCCACAAAAGCCACTTAGATAATATAGAAAATCTATTATTATAACTCCTGATTTTAATACTAATTCAAAGAAATAATGCAATGTTCTAGTTACATTTATCCAAGTGATATTGAAAGAGGTGACAGCTAGCGTTGTTGAGGCTTCACTGTGGAACTCTCTATCACCTCCTAACGGTAAATCGTTATTTAACAATAAAGTTCTGCCAAAAGACTCCCAACAATTGCTGGGCCATAAATAATTATGCTAATCGCTGGCTAAACCAAAGAACCGGCCATCAAAAGCGAACATTCGTGTAAAGATCACATAATATCTATAAATACGTACATATATTCCGCAGATATCGGACGGATACATATACATATGCACGTACGGATGCGTAGACATGGTCTTTGGTTTTTATTGTGTTCTATTTGGGAATTGTACAAAAATAATTGGCACATTTTCAAGATGTTTAGACTTTGGTTTTTCGGCCATTTGGGCTTGTGTATGGAATACGTTCGCTGCAAGCGTTTGCCAAGGAAAATTCGCCAGTTTATTGCAGCCGAAGATGAAGATTCTTTTGGCGCATCTGACAGATGCGTTTGCCATTTGTCACGGCGCAAACTTGAGCTCATTTTGGAGGCGGCAACAAGGTCGGCAGATAGCGAAAATTAAAAGAACCCCAAACGACACTATTTGATTTTCTATGAAAAGTACAAGATTCAAGGTGCATTTGTATCTGGCGTACAAAGAAAAAAAGTAAGCTATCAAATCTATATGCCCAGGTAAAAAGATAATTACACTTTTCTACTAATTTTGCTTATGAGTTTTACATATTTGCACTTGGTCTATTAAAATCGAATTAATATCATCAAACGTTTAATAAACGACTTAAGTTTATTAATACTGGAAAATATTCCATTCCTTTTTTTTATGGGGATGCAGAAAATCGTTGCAGGGGGCAGTGACTGTAGCGGTTTCTTCAAAAATGATTGCTTTTATCTAGAGGATTTGGGGAATTGGAGAAGTCACACGAAAACAATTCTCATTCGATTTCAAATCAAATCAATCAAAAACAAAACCCTAATTCACTGCATTATATGATTGTTGTTGTTGTTGATGTTGTTTCTTCGCACGTTTCGCACTCACACACTCGCACACTGAAAAAAAACAATTAGCTAATTTGCGTTGCGGTTATGCAAACAACAATATATATATGTATATATATATTCCTGTGTAAGTACGAACTTGTGCAAAATTTACCGAAAATATATATAAAAATGTAACTATTGAGTGTATTATTGTTATAATATGTCGACGGCGGCAGCGGCGACATTTACAGAAACTCGCGACGTCGGCGTCGGCGACTAAATTTAGAACAGCGGCGGAAAAGCGACGTCGGCGAGGCGACGTCAACAACGCGCAACGGTAGACTGAGCGGTGGAGCGGTAGAGCTCTGCCAGAACGGAACGCCGGCGGAGGCAGCGGTGCAGGCAGCGCGAATCCCAACGCACAGTGGAGCAAGTGAGTGATATGTAGATCACAAAAAACATACCTGTAACAGTTAGTTAGGTGATTCTTCATGAGTCTAGCTTTTATGTGAAAATATTCAAAAATTCCCTTGGCACCATGTTTAACAAGTACAACAAAAAAGAAATACAACAACAATTTTAGCTTAACTTATCCATTGGCCTTAAAGCTTATGCCTTAAAGCATGCCCTTAGCAAACCTGTCTTATGATTGCATTGATGGGAAACTTTAAAATTTACAATACAATTTTTGTTTTAGAACGTACATATTGCACACCGAAAACTACCAAATTAATTGGTGGCACACAGGCTTTTTTTTGGACCATCCTATCGTACCTCGAAAGATGGATGAATTCGCTGCTATTTTAAGAAACTTTTAACATAAGTACTAGTATTTTCCGATGCCTTTTAATTTTAATTTAGGAATACTGCATAAATATTTAATTTTTTTGCCTATAATTCTTTTTATCTATAGGGCTTTCAAGAAATGCCAATGTTCTAATACAAGCAATTTCACTTTTACCCACTGTGCGGAGAGAGAGCGCAGAGAGTGCAGTTGAGAGCGCGCGGCAGAAGACTAAGGTGGAAGGAGACGAGCACTAGCTTGTTGCGCCGACGCAGGAGGGCTGCTGCGCAGTTGCAGCGCAGTCGCTGCCTGGATTCTGCACCTGTTCTGACTAGCCTAGCCGCCTCTCGCTCGCACCCATTGGGCCGCCGCTCCTGCTGCGCTGTTATTGTTTTTGCCTTTTTTGTTATTGTGATTGTTGTTGACAACGCGTAGGCCAAATATTTCGAATGGGATGCAGCGCGGACGTCTCGTCTAGCGTCTCGCGACTTACGGTACTCCATAGCGCAGCATGCAAAGCGGTACGGTACTCGCTGATTGGCCCGCCAATGTACCGTTGCACAGTGGGCCTCAATCGACGTGAGGCATGATTTATTAATTAGGCGGTTAATTGCTAAATGGGTGAAATAAGTGAGACAGCCGGTTAAAGCTGCCCGATCCGCAAACTCATGTCAGCCTTGCATAAATTATGTCTGTAATCAGTTGGTAAAAGTTCCACCGAATTTCACTTTCGGAATTCTCAATATGATAACTTAAAGAATGTTTAATTTAAAGTTGTTTTGTTTACAATGTTTTCTTTTAGTAGTTTGTAAGGTGTTAGATGGTTTGGCAAGTATCCTTTTCTCTTCCCTCATATAACCATATTGGTTAAAATTTTTCCTTGATATTTTATTTATTTTCTTGGATTTCCTTGTTGTAAATTAATGCGTGCCATGTTGTTTTATGTATTGATTCCATTGACTCCACTCAATATCATTATTACATCATTATGTACATATGCAGCAAAGGGGCAATTTTTTTTTTATTTTGCACAGATAGTACCCTGCTACCACTGTGCACCATTGCCGACGTCTGCGGAGTGATACAATAAATTTAAGCAGCTAAATGCACGTGCTGAGTAAAGCGACGCCGTTGACAAGTACCGGTATTATGGATCTTCGGATCGTCGGGTTCCGTTCCCGGTTGCATAACCATAGCGATAGGCATACGCTTGAGATTTATGCAGTTGGGGGACGGACGATGATTATATTCGGAATCGCTCACATGAACGATGCACTTGCCGCTTGACCGACATTCGCGTACGAAAAAAACCCGTACTTCGGGTTTCTTCTCTATTTGAGCGGCGGCTACCTTTTTTTTCGGCGTTTGAAAATTAAAATTAACCAGTGTTGTGACATTTGTGAAACTTACTTGTCATTGTTGTTGTTGGTCTGGGAGATTTTCGCGAGTTGCAGAAAACATATTACCGTTGCAGCGATGCTTACCTGCGGGTGAGAAAGATATAGAACATAGTTTATACATAAATTAGTCGGAGGCTTAGTTGGGCTGAGGTTAATGAGCGACTGAAGTTTAATGGAGTAACCAACACCGATTCATAATTAATTAATTCGAGAATTTAGCCTAACACCACAAAAGCAGAAGCCGGCAGTTTTCCATGTTTTCTTTGAATATGTAATAAAAAGCTTTTCAAGTTGTTTATCTAGTGCCAGCACCAAAGTGAAGTTAAGCTGCAAACCTCAGTCAGGTTTTACACCTGCGTGGATCAGCCAAGTTTCACACCTGACTTTAAAAATGATTTAATACTTTGATATTAAGTAACTTAGATTAGGCGGCTCTGTATTGCATTTACAATTGGGAACGATATTTATAATCTAGCTTGCTAGCGAAATGACTAATAAATTAATATACATTTTAAATTATTTTAGGACAATAATTATAATATTGCATAATATAATTATTTAAGTTCAATAGTAGTTTAATTTTAATATTAAGTAATCAAAGCTATGCTTTTTATATTCTTTTTAACTATTTAGGTCTTTTTACATTGAACTAAAAATGTATATTTTAGCTTAACTTTGTTCTATGCTACTAATTGGTCTAAGAAATATAGTTGTTCTAAATAGTTCAATGATGATTAATTGCCTTTTTTAATAACTTAATACGAATCACTCTGAACTAATTTCATTTAAGGGTTTTGTAAGTTTTTTTCGTTTGAAAATATAAGATTGGTCATCAATTTCTCGTAGAAGTTCTTATTGTTTCTCAAGAGTTTTTAGCTTCTATTTTAACTCGGCTTACTTTGTTTTGTTTGCCCAGTACTTGTTACTTGTGGCTCGTCTATATAATTTGTATTTGCGAACAACTTGCACTTGGCTGCTAAATGCCGTCGTCCAAACGGGTTTAACAATCGCAGTCAATTCACACCGAAAAGTGGGGGATTTAATGGGGGTGGTACAGTGAAGGGCAGGCACGTAATAAATTTAATTTCGATGGCAGTTCTCGATTGTCTTGCTAAACAAATGAGTGTAAAACGCAATCCGATGGGCTGATGTCACCGATCCGAAGATGGGATCTGTTTAGTTCGGAATTCGGTATTCGGTATTCGGTATTCAATTGGATGTGGGATGCAGTATGCAATATGCAATGGAACCGGATGCAGATGGATCTTGGAGAGCTGGAGAACTGGATCTGAGTTCTGGGTTCGATCCTCTTACCTGTGCATTACCCATTAGCGCATTGACTTCGGTCGCTGGTTCAGGATGGATCGGTATAACCTCATCCACATTCGCATAAATCGGATCCTGATCCTGGCTCAGGCTCTGTCTGAGTTCCCTCTTCTTGTCCTGTTTTTTCTTTCCGTTTCCGTTTCTGTTTCCGTTTCCGGCCTGATTTTCCTCCAGTTTCTGCTGTTTCTTCAGGTGGCCATTCAGATTAATGGCCGACTTGGATTTTTGTTTGGCATAACGAGCCGAGCTTCGCAGGCTCTTCAAAACGCCATAGGATCGCGCATTGGCAAGCTTTTCTCCAGAGAAAGAGATTTGGAGAAATAGAGAAAAAGAGAAAGAGAGAGAAAGCAGGGGGCGTGGCGGGTTGAGGGGCAGGGGTTTTGCAGAGCGGAAAATAGTTATGTTAGGTATACTCGCTAAATAAAATTATAAATACAAAATGGATAAGTACAGTGATGGGCAGCAGCTTGTGGTCAAAACTAGTGGCATTACAAACAACAAAAAAATTAAATTTTAGATATTTCCAAAAACAATCAGTCAATTTAAAAAATTAAGCATTTTAAATAGCTGTTTTTGTTCAAACGTTTAGAAGCTTGTGACATTTGACTAATTACTTTGCAAAGTGAGTAAGTGAATAATTTAAATATTTTGTAGTACTTCAAATTCTACTCTTTATCATTGTGTATCAATCTTTATGACTTCCTTGTTTGCAAGTAGCCATAAAAATGTCTAGGCATTTCTATATACAATTCACAAAAATAAGCAAATACACTTGTGAATAATAAACGACAAGGCCAGCAACAGCTTTTACCATTTGATTTTTACATTTTCAATTAATGCTCTTCAGCTAGCTTTCAGCTGTAATTTGCAGTGCCATTAATTCGACCGCAAGTGTAAGCCGCAATTATAAAAAAAGATGGCCCAAGTACCAGGTGCAATGGTGCGGAGTCGGGCGGAGGGGGGGATTTCGGGGATTGGGGGATGGGTTCGCTTTTGGGCCTGTCCACTTTCTATTAACTACGTGACGGCATGCCCATATACGAGCACGAATTGGCCAAGACCAAAAAACTATGGCTTCGCCAACTTCCGGCAGAAAAGGCGGAGGGAAAAGCGTCCGAGCGGCGAGTTGGCCAAGACTGAAAAACAAGTGCCAACTGGAGGATGATTCAAGGCGCGTTAATGCATCAGCCAAGTAGGGTCTATATATAGCCACATGACCGAAGTCAATGTCTGTAGATAAAACCATTGAACTAAGTAGCAGGTAATGACAGCAAATAAATGTTGCACTGGGGGAAAAGGCGTCGAAGTTTCGCTATCTGGCAATCGAATCTTATGGTGGCATTAGTGCTAATTGATAAGATATTCAATTCATTAACATGGAACCATGTACTTTTAATTTTATGCGTTGCTTAACAATATGTTCACCAAATTTTAAAGGCTTTTGGCTATAAAAACACAATAACAAAATATGTTATTTTTAACTGTGGTGTTTATTAAACATTTAAAAATTCTCTTTTATTATCATTAAAATAAAGAATGTAAAACATTTAAATCTGATAATTTTAAAACATAAAATCCAAATTGTACTTTATAAAATGATCTCATAGATTTTCTATTTGTTTTGCTATTAGACAAATATATATCAGCATTTTTACATCAGAAATTGTAGTACGTTTTTTTGTTGATTTCCAAACTAGAACATCGATTTGTTAAAGTGCAAGTACTGCGCACTTGCGGTTGGCATTGCGTTGCAAGTTTTCAATCTCACAAGCAAATCACCGACAATTGCTACACCGGCATTGCGCATACGCCCCGTTCGCCGCACACATAGATGAGTGCTCACAAGCACGAAGTGGGCCATACGCCACAAATTGTAAAACAGAAAAGCAGAAAAACAGAAATAAAAACTTGATTCTCGACGATTGCCGAAAGAAAGTTCACATGTTCGCGTAGAACAAGTCTAACCAGTCAAGAGTAACCGAGTGGCAGTGCCAAATAATCGGCAGTTGGCAATTAAGTGCAGGGAACACCCTCGAAAGGTGGCAAAAACTAAATCCCGAATCAGCAAAAACCCTAACGAAGGTAACCCCCCCCCCCCCAAAATAAAACTGGCCCAATGCGGAACCAAGTTCGACGATTTTCAGGCAGGTTGCCACACAAGTTCCCCAGTCCAACAAGTTGGATGAGTCTTGGCCAACCGATCTCGTAAAGAACTGGAACTGGAACTGGAAACTGGCCAAGGTCTTATATTGCGAAAAATGAACCGAGACTCACACAACCGGTGTTAAGTGTTGATTGTGCCAAAGGAGAGTTCTATATTTTGGCTTGCTAGGAAATATGTCTCTTCAAACTGGTCTAGAATCGAGTGTTTATAAAAAATTAGGTGACGTTGGATTTTCGGTGGGTTGAACTTGAACTGGGTTGGGTTTTTATTGGCTAGCTAAATACAATTAACATATAAAGGGGTTCACAGCTTGGCCACAGCAATTTGTTTACTAATTCACACAATTGGCAATCACGAAAAACAAAGAAGATAACAAAATAAGCAGTTATCACTAGGGCTTTAAACATTTTTTTACTTTCAAAGGAGTATTTTAATACATTTTGAATACATATTATTATCACAATATCACTCACATTTCTTTAGGAAAATTAGTGGAAACTAGACCAGAACTCAACGATCTGCCCTCGCTGTGATGCCTTTGAAATTAGCTGAATTCGCGTTTATTTACACGCTCCGCAGCCCATTCACAATGCACATCAATGAAATGCAGCCGAGGTGCAAGGTTGGACCAGGAAACGTCCAAATGAATGCGATTAGACCGCCCAAGCCAATCCCACAATTCCAACTGCCAATTGGGCTTGTGAAAGTCTAGAGCTATGTGGTCCAAAACCGATGGCCTTATCATTATCGAAATTCAGCGAATGCCTCTCAAGTTCAGCGAACTTATCCATGCAGTGGGACAAGGAGAACGACCGATGGCCAATTAAGTCAATTAACAAGCCCGATCATACAAGTGGTAATAAATAATTTCAAAACCGAGTGAGTATATGATCCAAATGACAAAGGAAGTGGTCCGCCAGAAACTCCAGCTTTGTCCAAAAGCTCAACCAAAAGCGTCTTATGATAATAAATTTCTTTGAAAGTGGTATACTCAATACCATACTCAATATGTTAACTCAATACATATTGATTATTATTTTATTATTTATATTATATATATATTTATATTTTCTCATTCTTTTGATCATCTATGTTGTTAAGAAGTAGCCCACACTCGGCTTA
Organism: Drosophila elegans; assembly: GCF_018152505.1. NCBI lineage: Eukaryota > Metazoa > Arthropoda > Insecta > Diptera > Drosophilidae > Drosophila > Drosophila elegans. Next base: position 10,028,164 of record NW_024545513.1, on the reverse strand, counting down.
ATTTTTATAAGTACATACTTTTTTCAAGATCCAAATTATTCAATTGAATTTAATTTCTATTGTTGTAACATAGCCTTGTTGCACTATAACAATTATCCAGCTATTGTTACAATATTTCATTCAATGTTGTAAATTACTGATTCCATATATTGACTGACTTAATAGGCTTACAGCCACATAGTAATTTTAAATACTATAAGCTTGTTGTTTGTCTTCTATTGTAGATTCGCCAGCTGTCCATATTAGTTTCCAAAACATTTATTGATTTAACAAATCTATAATCTATGACTAGCAGCTCTAGTCATACACTTTATTTTGAGTCATCTTCTTAATTTACGTTTAGACCTAATGTCTACTTAACGTATGAAAACAATGTTGATTCATTCATTTCGTTACTTATAGAACCCAATTTCATTTGGTATGGGTTTTTATTTATTTGTTTATTTACGAACAATTCGAACAATTGCGAAGTTGCTTTATCAAAGGCCGTTGGAAGGGCGAAAATCGCCGAGAATCTTATTTGTTCTTTTTACTACCAATTATTTCTTCTAACAATTCCGAAGTTGCTTTATCAGAAGACATTTCGCCACCTTCGGAATGGTTAAAATTGCCGAGCACTTTTGTTAATTTTTTTTTTTTACACCCATGTAGGTCAGTGAGTAAGGCACGACCACGCCCCCTTTGTGAGTCGTTGGACCGATGACAAATGTTTATCGCTAATTTATATTCGTATTCTTCGAGGCATTTCCATTCAGGTGAATTGTTTATCTATCGCTCGCCGACAACAATTATGGGCATTCAACAATACGAAGCTCTGAATGCGGATGAGTGTGTGAATGGTAATGACAGTGTCGGCTTGACTGCGAATATCCAGCGAATTTGTGTGGGTGCTGACTCTTACTGAACTGAAGCAAAAGGTCTCCAGTAAAAACTGGTGAAAATGGGCGAAAAAAATAGGCGGCTCGAATTCACAAATACCCAACGAGGGAGTAAAGGTTGTTTGGTGGGCAAGACCTATATATATAAATACCTTTACTTAGTAGAATGCTTCAAGAATTCATACTTAAATAAAACATGATCTAATCTTTATAATATAGATAGGTTGTCAGCTTGGTTAGTATAATTGTATTGTGCTGCAGTCAGTGGACATTTATCAAATTTGACACACAAATGTGGACTAAAGCTGCAGTCTTTGTAAAACACGGCCAACAATTTTCCATTAAAACTTGTTTTAAGAGCCGTCTTGTGACAGAAATATGATATATGGTTACCAAAACTGAGTTGCAAATTGCTTGTAGCAAATAATTATGATATATGCCTAGTTTCGAACTCAATAAATTTCAAACTCTTCACATTGTAACATAGTTGATTTGTATCGTTTTTTTGATAATACTCATACTCTATTTAACCTATGATTTAAATTCTTAACAGTTATCAAAGCCAAATAATAATCATTGAATCGAGGGTATGACAAAAGCCGAATCGTTTCGAATTCGAGTTGGTGGAGAAAGGGAACGCGTCTCCATTGAGGCATTTGAATACTTTCCAACTGCCGAGAAATGAGAACAGTTCTGCTCGGTCCCCTGGCCATTGTTCGGCGTATCTGAGAGATACACTTGTCGTCGCTGCAGATACGACTTTTGCTAGTGCTGTTGCTGGTGCTCCTAACGAGGCCAGATCGCCTAGGCCAAAGCCAGAGTCTGGGCACGTTTTTGTTACCAATTTCGATGTGTGTTTGTGTGTGTTCTGTTTCGTTTTCTGTTTCTGTTTCTGTTTCTGTATTTTTTCTATTTTTCGATTATTTTTTTCTACGTTTTTTATGCGTTTTTCAGTGCTTTTTAGTTGGGCAGTTTTCTTTGGCTTCTCGCATCGGTCACAGTCTGAGTTGGAAATCAATTGCCGTTAATGCTGGCCCACATTCGAGTGGCCAACAAATGGGTTAGCATTGAACGTGACTTGGCTGGAACCAATGACTTTTCGGCCCGATCTTCACCAAAACAGAATAAAAAAAAAAAAAAACACCCATTTAATTCAAGGTCAGCACCCAACCTTTTGGGCAGGCTTTGGTTTTGTTGACTTAGTTTTCGTGTGCACTCGTTAAAACGGAAAATGCTCCAGTGCCAGTTAAAAAATCTGTACAAATATAATTAAAAATGCAGAGCGGCAAACAAAGGCGAAAAGAGAGCGAAAAGTGATTATTATTTTGAACACTGTTTGCGCTCGCTTCATCATCGTGTCTGCCATCCATCCACCTTTCTGGCCGCATTTCTCAAGTCTTTTTTCCTTCTATTAAATCTGTCATATCACCAACTAGCAGTGCAAACAACAACAACAACAGCATCAACAAACAAAAACAAAACCAAATAAAAAGAAATATATGGTAGCAATAATAACAAGTCGGGGTAATAGCTAATGCCACAGCGATCCATTTTAGCGACTTTCACTGTTTAATTGTCGCGAAATTTCCTTTTTTTTTCGCTAGCAATTTCTGTGTTTGGTCAGCAGTAACAACCCGAAAAAAATATGTATTTCTCTGCATTTGCAAGAAATACTTGGAAATTCGTTTAAAACTGGCCAAGTATCACTCACTTACATAAGCCACAAAGGGTTTTGACATGAAAGCAGAGTAAACATTAAAAAGAAACTTAATTCTAGCTAATTAGATGGCACAGATTGTTATTATTTCAGTTTGCTTCATTAGAGAAGGCTTAAAAAATTGTTTTCACTGATTGAATAACAATTTTTAATATGTTTTCATAGGGTAACATCATATATACCATACTAACTTCCATATAATTTGAGACAAAATACGAAAAGGAAGTCTTAGATTGTTAACTAGCTTATATATAATTTTTTAAAGATCAATCATTTCAATCTCAAGATCTATCCAAATGGCAATATGTTTGGCAATTGGCCACAAACATGAGTTACTTCAAATTTGAAAAGCACAAACAAAAAAACCGAAAATTAAAGACCAAATTGCAGGGGGAAAGTACGTTTTGGTAACGATTTGTGCAACTGGCGGCCAAAATCTAATCATTGCACTGCAATCCGATTAGGTTTTAGCCAGAAATCGTACTTGCTGTACACTTATTCATAATTTGGTAACCAGTTTGCGACCAGCAATCCCACGAAAATCAACGAGGGAAGCAAATCTTTGATCGAAATCTAATCTGCTAGTGGGGAAATGGAGGGTTTTAACGGAAAACAAAGAGCCGATTGTTCCGCAGCAAATTGGGCAGGCATTAAATTGCATATGATCACGGACGGCTCAGATGCTTTTCCTCCTTCGGAAATTTCGGTTTTCCTTCCGCGAAACCTCATTTGAATGAGTGGCTACCCCTTTCTTTTTTTCCCCCCTTTTTATTCACTTTTTTTTTTGTTTTCTTCACCACAGCTGCTGTTTCTTTGGGGTAATTAAAAGTTCATTGTCGTCGACGGCCTCCAACTTGTTTGTGGAAATTATTGTGCAATGTCTGCCCAAAAACAGCCAGCAGACGCAGCAGCTTCCATAAAAAAAAAATAAAAAACCTCCACACGACTTCCCCATCGTTTAAGTCTTTTTTTTATATACTTTTTTTTTTTTTTTGGTTTTTCTTGAAATTTTGCAGAGGCGAGTGATTTTCCCACATGAAAAACGATGACAAAATGTGCAGGAGGCATCGTCGTCGTCATCGTCATCGTCATCGCCGGTGAGTGAAAGTTGCTGATGACCAGCATGGATGTGGCTGTGGATGTGGATGTGGCTTGTTTGGGGGCCATGGCCAATGCCTTCACGACAATCTGCCGTAATTGAACTTGAAGCCAAGACCAGGAAGCAGTTGCCATCCCAGTCTGCAGACTACAGACTACAGACTACAGACTACAGACTCCAAATGCAGCTGCACCTGCGCATCGCGCATCCCAATCTCAGCCAGAAGAAGATAATCGTTGGAGCGACGTCAGTCACGATATTTGCGCAATCGGTTTGGGCCAGGCCAACAACCAGTTCCTCACTTTATTTCACCCCACATCACTTGGTTTTAGTCGTTTTTCGTTTTTTTTTTTTAGCGTTCGGGGCCAGACAAGGGAGCGCCCCAAGAGTGGGAGTCGCAGGCTTATCACAAAAGCCAAAAAAAAAAGCTGGCGCATTTTAATGGATCATAATGCGATTGCAGATACGCAGATAACACAAACACATATACAAACAAAGACGGCAAAAAACAAGGGTTCTTAAAAAAGAAAGTTATATTATGTACTGCAAATTACCTATCGTGCGATTTTAATAACGTGAACTTCTGAAATATGGTGATCTAACAATTCAAATCACTCTTTGATAAACATTTTTGGCCAAACTTCCTTCTTTTGCGAAAAGTTAAACCAAATTGGATTGCTCTAATGACCTAGTCTAACAATCCCCATCACTTATGAAAACATTATTTTCTGGCCAGATTTTGGATTTTTAAAAAGAGGTTACAACAACCATTTTTGCTTTCTTATCAACCATTTTAGAAAGCCATTTTTTGCTCAGTGCAACGATTTCTGTTTGTTTCTCCAGTTTGTTGGCTCTGTGGAAAGAAAGCGATGGCGACCTTCAACTGCAGAACTTGTGGAAAAAAAAATGCGCCCGCGGTGGTGAAATAATGTTTGATCTAGATTGCACGTAGAAATTGACTTGGGAAATTTCTAGGAAAATGTAGGTGTGTTTTTTCTGTCTTTGACACAACTTGAGATTAAGTGCCAGAGGCTTAGCCAATTCTAGGCTTATCATGTCGATAATCTAGGCTTTAAAATGATGAAGTACTTGAAGCAACAATAAACACACTATTTTAAAAATTCAACAACTTGTTTGTGTTCAGTAAGCAAGAAGTAAAGCAATCAAAACTATGTGAAATGTCGTAATTTTTCAATCGCTCTTTTTCCCAATAAAGTTTGAAATATTTCTTAATATAATTTACCGCAGCATTTTTTGCCACAGATTGCGGGAGTTACAGATTAATCGTCGGTGATAAACGGGTTGCACAGCAGGGCCAATCAGGCGAAGCATAAATTTCGCCGATTGACCCGCTTGCCCTGTGTGTTTTAGCATCGCTTAATTTATTCACAAACTGTTCGACTTTCGTTCCCATTAAATATTAAACACTCAACATTAAACAGCCATAGATTAGCGCTGAAATTTGATTAGGTTTAAGTTTGAGTTTCAGTGACCTCGACACCGTTGGAGCGGCGATAAAGCCAAGTTTTCTCGATGCAAGTGGAGCTTCGCTTCGGAAGCTGTCAAAATTCTCGGTCCAAAGTCAATTGCCAGTCGACACAAATGCATGCACTGGGAAAAATGTTTGCCAAGCCCATTTGGTTATAGAACACATATGGGCCAATTCGAAATCGTATATATATGCATTTTGTTCAATATTTATATACTAAAATCGAATTAAAAACTGTTGAGAATTTTTAGAACTACTTAAAAATTATTTATATTATTTAACTAACAATTATTAAAGCAAATTTTTTTTTTATTTTGTAACACATACTCAATATTCACAGTCAAATAACCTTTTTTAAGACTTAAGTTTGGCGAACAGAATAAATTCAAATTATAATAAATAAATTATTATAATAAACTGCTTTGGATGCAGTTCTGAAGTTCTAAAATCTGCAACTGAAAGCAGATCTTAGAATGTCAAATAGCTAAGAAACATTGCCTTAATTGCCAGTGTATTCCCAATCGATGGATCGCACTTGTCAAGCTGCGAAATTTCGAAAATCGGGTCAGGCTGCGAGATGCATGGGGCCAATTGGCCAATCGGGTTACAGATGGCCACACAGGTTAATTAACGATTTGGACCAATTAAGACGACGTCAGAGGTGAAGGAGGAGGAGGGGGGTTTTAAGGGGCAAAGGGGCTGAGGGGCGTGGTGTAGTGGTGCAGTGGATAGGGATAGATTGTGCAAAATAGAGTTAGTTCCAGTGCAGGATAGAGTGCGAGTGTATCTGGTGGATACGTGGTGCGCTGGTTAGTCGGTAATTAGTGCCAATCTCAAGCCAAACCGAACCGAACTGAACTCGATCGCAACTCACCCATGAATTATCGCGGAATTGTGACATATTTCGGCCAGCCGGGGGGAATGGATCGGGGATAATGGTGGCGATGATAATGGAGGATCTATATATGTTTTAGTTTTAAATTCGAAACTAAAGGCATTTACTCGTTTTTCGCGGCACTGTTTACTATTTACTTTCGATTTCTGCTTGCTTTTCCCTCTTGTGTTTGTTTTATTTTCTGTATTGGTTATATTCGCGAATTCAACAGTATTTGCTTTATTTATCTAACCAATTTGTTAGCTAAGCTTGGCACACACAAACACAAATAAACAAACACACACACAAACACACACACAGACATAAACACAAGCACTTGGTAAGCTAAGTCAGCTGAGCGTAACGCATGTGTTTCCAGATACAACGTTTTTTTTTTTTTTTTTTTTTTTTTTGATCTTGTAGTTGTATCCACTACTGACTGTTTTTCGGCTGCTTTCTGAGGCGTAACTGCCAGCACGATTACGTGCGTCAACTGTAACACTCTTGCCAGCAAAAAGGCAAAAGCCAAGAGGCAGATGCACTCGAACTCGCACTCAGATACAGATGCCTTTTGGGCCAGTCATTGGACACTGGATCTGGCCCAGAGCCGCCCAGCGAATTGTTTAAAAAAAAAAAAATGTGTGTGCACAATAAAAAATATAAAACACACACCGATCGGGGGCAATCGTGGTTGGAAAAGCGGTGTGGAAAAGCCGCGCGCGCGATCGTCGCTTTCCTGAAACGCCGAACTAAACGAGTCGAGTCTGCGCCGCCAACTGAATCTGGCTTTTAGCTTTTGACTCCAGTCGACAGTCGCATTCGCAGTGGCAGTCAACAGTCGACGGTAGACGGTAGAGGGTATAGACCGTAGACCGTAGACAGTCGCCGCTCTCCGCGAGCGGTAGCAATAGCGAATTGCAATCGCAACCGCTCCGCCGATGCCGATGCCGACAATACCGCCGATACCGCTTTCTAAACGCTCTCAGCTCATCGTCACACGCTCTCCGCTGTGCGACGGACTTGGGCTTTCCTTTTAGTCGAGCAGCAGTGCCCACAGTGGGCTGTGTCGCATGTTTTTCTTGTTAAAAAAAAAATAAATAAATACAAATTTGGCAGAAAAACAGATGCTTAATATTTACCTCTTGCCATATCCCCAGTGCCTCAACATTAAATATCCCTAAGTTAAGAAAAAACAAGTATTGTTTACGATCAAAAAATTAAAAACGAAGGTTCAGTTAAAATATCTCAGTTAAATGACTTACGCTGTTAAAAAGCTATTTATTACGAGTAAAAAGTGATCAATAATAGTATTAGTACGTCACTGATAAGATCACAAAAAAATAAAAATAAATGTATATAGTTTAACATTTTAAATAAAAAAGTCTTGACTGGTTGATGTAGGTTTCAAAGCTCTTCAATCCCTCAATCAAAGCTTTGCTTTCTTGCATCATTTCATTTACATTTTTATTTGCATTTCTCAGACTTACCTGATGATTTATTTTTTTTTTTTCCGGCTAAATGCTGATTACAGAATTTAATTAAATGTTGTATAGATTTTCTTGACTGTCGATGACTCAGTTGATATTTTGAAGATCCCAAACCCCAAAAGTATGCAATTCGCTTAGAGAATTATAATTCATTTTATTTATTTGTCTCAAGTATTTATAATAAAGTGATAGTATAGTTACCCACACCTTAAAAAAAACGACAGTTCAATTGAGTTTGAAATACCAAAAAAAATTTATTTTCTCTTAGGAGAGAGTCAGAAAATTCATTTTATAAGCAATTTTGTGGATGATTTCGATCGGTTGTCCAATATTTGGGATTCGCTAGCTTAAAGTGTATATTATTTTACAATTCTTGAATTTTGCAGTGGTGACTAAAAATAACTTATTCTGTTGTTTGCGGATCCGAAAAGTACAATTTTGGGTGAGAGTATTACAGGATAGACTATGGTTTTAGGGTATCGATGCGAATGAGTTTATATAACTATTGTACATCTATTAAATATTCGTGTGTGTGTGTGTGTTTCCGTGTGGTGTAGGGTATTAGGTGTCTAAGTATATAAGTTACGAATGCTGCAAAGTCATTCCAGATTCTAAACGTTCTCGACTTTCCCACACAATTGCCTTAAGCGAATCCAGTTTTTAGTCCTTTTTTGTCTACCGATGTAGCTCGAAAAATTAATTTTTAAATTTTTAATCGTTATTCCATAATTTGGAGATTTTTCTTTTGGTTTTCCTTAAGGTTTGCTAAATGCTATTTCAATTTCTCTTTTCGTTTGTCTTAAGTAAAATTGAATCAAATTCCTCAGTGCTTGCAGTGCATATCGTACTTAGTAATTCATGTTGTCTATGCTTAGTGACTAATCCAAAAAAAGTAAGTATATATATTATATAGGCATATACATACACAATAAGAGGGCATTATCTTCAGTGTGGGAAGTTTCTTACGTTTCTATATAGTTTGAAGGACTTGTGAGTTTGGTTGTAATTCGGTATATGTACACTTTACAGTTAAGCAGTTTAGAACTCTTCGATAGAAATACTTTCAGACTTGCGTAAGTTAATAACTAAATATATAGTGTAAATCCAGGTGGAAGGGAGAATCCGAAGTCGTTGTCTGTCCAAAGTTTCGGGGCGAGCGAGGATCGAAAATAAACCTCAGAGTCGCGGAGTGTTTTGGAGTGGAAAGTTCGTGTATTTACAGGGATTTATAGGTGTAAATAAATCGATTACTTGTACACATATATTCCGCTTTATTACGTTATCAATATATTAATATATATCATCATATTGTATGCTTACTATCGTACAGTTAGGCATTGTTTTAGGTATATCGTTCCTCCATCCTTATCTGCATCTGTATCTGTATCTGTATCTTGACCTTTACAATTTTTGGTTGCCTTACTTGCTAGAATTTCATAAGACTTGCGTTTCATTTTTCCATATTTTGTTCAAAAGTTTCACTTAAACGATTCGAAAAAAATATATACTATATATATAGCATCTATATGTTGTCCCTATATACACATCATGCAGTAAGTGCCTCCACTTTAGCGTGTCCTCTGTGTCCTGTATCTGTGTGTGGTGTCCAGTGAGGTGTGTCCTTGTGTCAGTGTCTTGTGGGTTATCAACTTCTACAAAATGCACGAAAATATATCCATAGTGTTGGCTTGGACCCGGTTGTTCTCCGAACAGCTGTGACAGTGCATCGGAGTGCACTTGGCTAGCCATTTTCTTGCATTCTAGCATTCTAGCCCTCATCTTAATCGGTACTCATCATGTATCATGTATCATTTAGCATTTAGCTTGTCTAGATCGATAGATAGCGCTCTCCTTGGTGACACTAACCTATTCCGCATTCCCGCGTAAATCCTTCGACTACAATTTCATCTTGAAGCTTTGTGTAAATAGCAAGTTGCGAAAACTAACCAAATCGTTTCAGAGTTACGGTTTCTCTTTGAGTTTCCTATCGATTATCGATTACTGTTTGAAAAGTGTAGTTTAAGTTTTTCCTGTTTATATTCATAGTTCATAGTAAATGGTTTAGGGGGGATAGCAAACGCTCTTCGGCCATCTGCTCGGCTCATTTGCTACAAAATCTCTAGATTGTCTTTTGCTAAATATTCCTTACTCAACTCTGCTCTACTGCATATGAATTTTCAGTTGCGGCCGCATTTATGGTGGTGCTCAAAAATATTTTAGGAACTATAAAAGGAAAATGGATTAAAAACACAAAAATATGCACTATATTTTTCAAGATGAATTTAAAACAAATAATTTATAATAATTTAATGAAAACATGCGAACAAAGGATGATTACATTAAATCTTTAAAAAGTTGTTAAAAACTGCTACAATATTGTCAAAAAATTATTATTTTAAATGAATTGTAATTAAAATAAATATAACAAATCTTTTAATGCCTCTGAGATTTTATTTAAACAGCAAATAACTTTAATAAAAATTGTTAATCAGTTAAAAATACTTTCTAACGAAGACAAGAAATTGTCTTGTTAGAAATATATATATATATAAGAAAGCAACAAATGAATCTATTTATAAATTGAAAATGTACTTTTTTGGCAAAGCAATTTTTATTGATAAAACAAAATGGACAAAATAAAACTTTGGAAACTAAGAAACAAAATGTAAGTTTCTGGTTTTTCGTTTATCAATTTCAATTCAATTCCAATGAAATAGAGCACCAGTGTTATTTTGACCGCAGCTAAAGAATTCATTAGTTGCCGCAGGCGGTGTAGATTGGTGTTACGATTTTGGATTCCGGTTGCCCAATGGGTGGCACGTCTTATGGGGCGTAAAGGCTGCATGCCCGGGATCCCGCAATGCCGGAATCCAAATCGTTCGACGCGACACTTCAACACCATCTGCGACAGTCTACGATGTGTGTAAATAACTTCTGTATTTTTTTTTTCTTATTTTTTGAAATGTGCAATCCAAAACATGATTACCCACGCCGGAAGCGCACCTCCCAAACCGGAAGTGGCTCACGGGGCGGGATGGGTGGAATGCTGGCGATGGCCCCCATGGGTCCGTAATCACTACGGTTTTCCGAAAGCCAGAGCCATGGTTTTCCACGAATCAATCCGCAGCGATTGGACGGGGGGACAGGGCTGCATTCGACCGAGCCTCGTAAAGGTGATCGATACCTAATCAATCGCTCTCTCTCTCTCTCTCTCTCTCTCTCTTTCTCTGGTGCCTAATTAATCGATAGTGAGACTTATCGCTTATCGTTATTATCGCTATAATCGTAAATGTTAGCCAAGCCGAAAAATGGTTAATGGGAACCGTGGTAAACGTAATTGACTCGACAATGTAATTACATTTATATATAATTCGGAATTTGGAATCTAAGCAAATAAAACAAACAAAACAAAAACAAATATAGTTCTCTACTGTACATAGCATACACATATGGTTTGATTAACGGCTATATAATATTGTAGTGTTCCATAACTACTTGGTATTTCGATAAAATATGCATGAGTCTAATACTAAGAGTGTTTCGTATTACGCCACTGAGGCTCGTGTTCATAGTGTTACGGGCTTTTAAAGTTAAGGAGTACGGAATATAGTATAAAGAGTTAGTTAAGATAGTCTTTGTGGGTCCCTGCCGCGCCCTAACGACTAGTCTTTGTTGTTTTTTTTTGGGGCAGGGGACCTTGTTTGGGGGGACGCCATAGATGATCGGCCCAAGTCTTTCGGTTTGAAACGCTGAGGGTTTTTTTGGGGGTGATGTTGAAGTGGGTGGTATATCTATGCGGGTTGTGCATCCTAGTCTGTGCATCGGGACTGTGTGTGTCTGTGTGTAAGTGTAAGTGTGTGTGTCTCTGTGTCTAAGCGAGAGAGCTATAGCCGCTTAGGGTATAGTGCGTCTCTCTTCTAATCGTGCTGCTGCTTTGCCGTTTTTCTTCCTATTTTTTTTTTTTTTGTTTTAGACAAGAGTATTCAAGTTCTCACTTAACCTAGATTGAATTCCAAAAGAAGTACATATGGTATAATTAAATATATATAATATATATGCTAAATATTTGATTAGTATGTCTCTGTGTGTGTGTGTGTTTTTTTTGGTTTTTCTTTTCTTTTTAATCGTTTTTCGTGTTATTTAGTAATACAGCAAAATGACCTTTGCTAATATCAATTTCAATTTGCCCTCATTCAAGCTCTCTAGTCCAATATATCAATTAATTTAGATATCACAATATAATCATTAATCGTTAATCAATCGGTAAGTGAAACAAATAAATTTCGTATTTCCATTTGCATTTGCTGCCTTTTTAATATATGTAATTTTTTTTGTTCGTTCTTTTGTAAGGTAATTAAAAATTGAAATCTAGGACAATTGTTGCCTTTCGTTTTGCTAGCTTTTCTTTACAATAAATTAATTAATCCATACCATCGTTCTCTTACGCACTAAAAGTGTTGAGTGTTCTTTTTTTTTTCCTCTTTTTGTGTATGTGTGTATGTATTTTCTTTGCTTAGATTAAATTAGATTTTTCTCGTACATGCTAACACAAAAAAAAAAGTTACGAAAAAAAAGCCATTATCATTATTAATTATGTCGTAGGGTGAATGCTTCCGCTGAATGCTCCACTTAGATCCGGGTCTGCACCTCCAGATGCATAAAACGCTCTTGACCTAAGCGGAACCGATGTGTTTTCGTGGAATGTTGATTTGATTTAATTTGATTTGATTTCGTTTGATTTGATTAGGTAGTTTGAGTTATTTACAAGACATTTTCCATTTGGTTGTTGGTTTTTGTTTTTGTTGTTGTTGTTGTTGTTGTTGGCATAGAAAGGAGAAATTTGCAATGTTAAATTTACTTGTTCTTGATTTGGATAAGTGATTTACTGATTATCTGGCTTATGTGATAACTGATTAACTGATTTTCTGGTTTATATGATCGTTTCGTTTAGTCTGGTGTATCGTCGTGAGTTAGCCCCACGGCGAAAGCTTGTCTAGCGATAGCTCTACATGGCGGGAACCTGCGGCGAAATCGGTCGGATTCGTGGTCTAGTCGTCGAACCAGCCGTCGAGGGTCTGGGTCGCCAGCTTACTTTCCAAATACGTGGCTATCTCGTTGGCGTTTTTGTTGAAGGCCACCATCATGGGCGTGTTGCCGCCGGAGTCGAGGGTGTCCAGATGGGCGCCGGCGGCCACCAGCATTACGCAGATGTCGCGACGATTCTGCTCGGCAGCAATGTGGAGCGCCGTCTGTCCACTGAAAGGAAATAAGCACGAAAAAGGGTTTTTTAGAAGGTCTGAGCATTTTTTGTCAAAATTTGAAAAAGTGAAAATATTTTAACTGGGAATGCCATTCGATTAGAAATTTCACAACGAATTCGACGATGTATGACATTCCAACTGACCATTATATCCATGGTTTTCGATACAAAAACCCTTTAAAAAAGGTTTTTTTTTTTGAGTTTTTGGAGATATATAAAACACAAACATTTCAAAATTGATTTTTTGTTGTAACTTGGCCAAAATAAAAGGCCTAGCCATAAACGTTACTATTTCGCTAAGCTGGCAACCTATTTTATCCATTCCCATTCGATTGAAACAATTAATAAACTAAACCCGAATTTTAAAATGAGTTTTTTTGAAAAATTAACATATGTCCAATTTTCTGACTTTTTTGTAAGGGGGTACATCATCATTTTTTGCAAAAATTTTAAAATCTTAAAAAATTTTAACTGCGAATGCCATTTGATTGGAAATTTTATTACGAATTCAACGGTGTATGACATTCCAGCATTTGGCCATTAATTCCCAGGGTTTTGACACAAAAACAAGTTTTTAATGTTTTTTTTTGGGGTTTTAGGCGATTTTTCAAACAAAATTAATTCTGAACAGTCTTTTTGTTGTAACTTTGCCAAAATAAGACCCAAAGTCAAAAGAGTTGCTATTTTGAACAGCTGGCAACCCAAACCATTCATCCCTGATCGATTAAAAACAATTAATTTAGTTTTGACAAAAAAACCGAATTTTGAAAAACGTTTTTTGAAAAATTTATTTATGTCCAAATTTCTGAGTTTTTTGTAAGGGGGTACATCATCATTTTTTGCAGAAATATGAAAATTTGAAAAAATTTTAGCTGTGAATGCCATTCGATTGGAAATTTTATGACGAATTCAGCGGTGTATGACATTCCAACATTTGACCATTATTTCCCAGGGTTTTGACACAAAAACCAAGTTTTTAATGTGTATTTTGGGATTTTGCAGATATTTCAAACAAAATTATTTCCTAAGAGTCTTTTTGTTGTAATTTTGCCAAAAAAAAGGCCCTTAGTCATAAGAGTTGCTGTTTTGAACAGCTGGCAACCTATACTATCCATCCCCGTTCGATTGAAAACAATTAATTTTGTTTTGACACTAAAACCGAATTTTAAAAGGCGTTTTTTTGAAAAATTAACATATGTCCAATTTTCGGACTTTTTTGTAAGGGGGTACATCATCATTTTTTGCGAAAAATTTGAAAATCTAAAAAAATTTTAACTGCGAATGCCATTCGATTGGAAATTTTATTACGAATTCAACGGTGTATGACATTCCAACATTTGACCATTATTTCCCAGGGTTTTGACACAAAAACCAAGTTTTTAATGTGTATTTTGGGATTTTGCAGATATTTCAAACAAAATTATTTCCTAAGAGTCTTTTTGTTGTAATTTTGCCAAAAAAAAGGCCCTTAGTCATAAGAGTTGCTGTTTTGAACAGCTGGCAACCTATACTATCCATCCCCGTTCGATTGAAAACAATTAATTTTGTTTTGACCCTAAAACCGAATTTTAAAAGGCGTTTTTTTGAAAAATTAACATATGTCCAATTTTCGGACTTTTTTGTAAGGGTACATCATCATTTTTTGCAAAAATTTGAAAATCTAAAAAAATTTTAACTGCGAATGCCATTCGATTGGAGATTTTATTACGAATTCAACGGTGTATGACATTCCAGCATTTGACCATTATTTCCCAGGGTTTTGACACAAAAACCAAGTTTTTAATGTGTTTTTTGGGATTTCGGAAGATTTTTCAAACAAAATTATTTCTTAAGAGTCTTTTTGTTGTAATTTTGCCAAAATAAGACCCAAAGTCAAAAGAATTGCTATTTTGAGCAGCTGGCAACCTATGCCATTCATCCCTGATCGATTAAAAACAATTAATTTAGTTTTGACAAAAAAACCGAATTTTGAAAAACGTTTTTTGAAAAATTTATTTATGTCCAAATTTCTGAGTTTTTTGTAAGGGGGTACATCATCATTTTTTGCAGAAATTTGAAAATCTGAAAAAATTTTAGCTGTGAATGCCATTCGATTGGAAATTTTATGACGAATTCAACGATTTATGACATTTCAACTTTTGACCATCTTTGGGTTTCGATACAATAACCCATTTAGAAATGTTTTTTTTTTTGATTTTTTGGAGATATGTAAAACATAAAAATTTCCAAAATTTTTTTTTTCTTGTATGTTGGCCAAAATAAATGGCATAGCCATAAACGTAACTGTTTTGTAAAGCTGACAACCTATACTATCCATCTCCGAAAGATTGAGTAAAAAATATTATTTTTGGTGGTCGTTATAATGGTCATTACGCACCAGATTTAAATGGGCAATGGGAAGACTTACAGCTCCTTGTCGGCCATGTTGATGACGCGGCGTGTGGCGCTCGCGATGATGTATTTGACAATGTCCCTGTGGTTGTATTTGCAGGCGAAGTGCAACGCCGTCTGTCCGTTCTTGTTCACTGACTGCAGTGAGTATCCTTGTTCATGTAGTGCACGTAACTGGAAGAAATGGGGGAATTACGGGTTTTTAGAGACCAGGACATATCGCTCGGGCTTCAGCTAATCGAGGACTACATATATTTTTATATATATATATCTGAAAAATAAAGCTACCATATTGAGATCGCCGCTCTGGGCTGCTAGTAGTATGGCATCGGAAGTTTGCTCCAGTATAGGGCTATTATTCGAATGTTTTTGTGTGTGTGTGTGAGAGAGATAGCGCATTTGCGTATATATGTGTGTGTGTGTCGGTGTGTTTGTGTGTGCATGGAAAAGTAGAGAAAATAAAAAGAAAATTCAAGCATCAGTTCGGTTTAAGTTTCATTCAATCGATTCAAATGTCGATGATACGAGAGATAAAGACGGAAAGACAGAGAGAGAGAGAGAGACAGACAGAGATAGCCACAACAGACAGTCTAGTAAGTAAAAAAAGAGACAGATAGTTATACGGAATACCTGAATCCACAACCAAAAACATCTTCGTTGAAACTGAATAAACGATCTTTGTTGCTGCATGCAGAAATTATTAACGTTGTACAGAAATTAGGAAAATTAGGAAATTATTTCAATCAAATTAATAAGAAAAGGAGGGAAAGATGCTGGAGCGAGAGAGATAGAAAGACAGGGCAAGTGTGTGAAAGATGGAGGATATACCGTGGACCATGAGAGAAGCGTGAGTGAAAGAGAGAGAGAGAGCAAGCGAAAAAATGTTGCCAAACGAGCAAGACAGCTGCGAAAAAAGCCAATTGATAGGTCTGGCAGAGCGAAAGAGATGAAGAGCGCTCGATGCGAACAAAATTTTTGGGAGTCTAGTGCCGTCTCGCTCGGTTCGGTCATAAGCCATTGGTCTCTTTTCTTCGCATGGAGTCTGAATGAAATGCTGAACGAATCGGGGGACGCTTTTTTACCTCTTCCACTTCATCACTTTAATGGGCTTGGAGCCAATTTGCAAATCCTCATCTTTGTGTGTTTTTAGTATGTGTCAATTTGTGTTTTTTTTTTGTGTGTGTGTAAAGTCGAAAAGAGATTCAAATATTGTTAGTAAGCTATTGAAACAAGAGTATCACAACTAAGGTAACTATTAATTAAGTACACAACTAGTCCAAACTACCAGACCACAATTGCAAGGCATTTAACCTACCCGCGTATCTTTTCAGTGTCTTTTTTGTACTATTTGGTTGGTTAGTTGGTTGGTTGGTGGTTGGTTGGTTGGTTGGTTGGTTGGTTGGTTGGTTGGGATGGATGGGTTCGCAACGAATACGGTTTGGTCCTTGCTACGGCTTTAACTGTTGATGTAAGCCGGGATTATATACCAGATAGTACCAGGAGTGCTTGTATTTAATGCTCTACTCACATGCGATCGTGGCAAGGACTAAGCTGTATTCGGCTCCTCGCAATTAAGACTTGGACTTTTAGCGGATGTGTGGGTGTGTGTCTATGTGGGTGTATGGTGTGTGCTATTGCGTGCATTTGCGGTCAAAAAAGGAGCGCCTAACATGATGATCTTCATTTTATTTCTTAATAATTTATGGCTATTATAGTGACTTTCTTTTCATTAACAATTTAAATTTATATACAAAATTATTTGTCTTAAAACCCAAATGTTCAGAATATGAGATAATTAAACCTTAAATAAATTTTAACCTTAGATATTTTTACTATATCTTTAAGAAGTTAACATTTAAATATTCTTGTAATTTTGCTAGTGCCCTATTTCAACCGCAACTGCGTTTCTCAGTGTGTTAATGTTAGTGACTAGACATGCAAGACATAATTAACCATAAACAAAATGCAATGCAACGAAAATAAAGGTGGACCGACTGCAACTGGCACCCCTCCACTCCGCTCCCCCTCGAATTTGGACGGGACTTCTGGACTTTTTGGACTTTTAGGACTTTTTGGACTTTTTGGAATACACATGTGTATGGGGATGTGGGATCTGGGATTGGTGGGCATTCAGATCTCGACGCGCCGCTTGCGGAAGTGGAGGTTGAGGAACATGCGCCTATCTTGGTAGGGCAGCTGCTCGGCCACCTGCTGCTGGTAGAGCGCCAGCCGCTCCTGCAGCGGCAGCTCGTCAGCGGTACGAGCTGTGTGAGCGGTATGGTGCGGATTTTGCTGCGCCGCCGCCACCGGTGGCCAGCAGCCAGCTAACAGAAGCCTACCGGTGCTGCCCGGGCCGCGGCCCTGGGCCTGGTCCATCTGGCGCCGCTCGTTTTGGGCCTGCCGCTGCGAGAAGGCCGCAAAGGAGCGCTCCTGGTCGGGCGTCTGCGGCATCGTGGCCGCCTCGTGGTCCAGGATGTACAGCTCGTCGATGGCGATGTCGCAGATGTAGTGCAGGTGCTCCTGGGCACGGTCGATGCGGAAGTAGTGCTCCGCGGTGCAGGCTGAAAACGCAACACAAATATACATACATATTCAAAGGTATTATGTAATGGAAACATAAAAAATCAGACAAGAGCAGTTCACAAAATCGAATAATTTATGTAAAATTAGAACATCAATTTATGCATATACATTGTAAAGTTTGGGAATTAAATTAAATTACTTAATATCTGATTTCTTATAAAAATGAGTACTTATTGAACTAATAAGTACTGCATTTTATTTATATAAATTTTAAAGATCGCATTTAAAATAAATTTGTTGATACATTTTTCATAATTTTCTGAAGTCAAATTAGATTAACTAGGCATTTGATCAAGGGAATTTTTAAAACTATTGTTATACGTAATTGTAATAAAGTCATAAACAAATATGAAAAACCAAATAAAAACAGTTGGAAACAAAATTCATTGGCCTTGCTGACTGACACTATTTTTGTTTTGGTTTTGGTTCATCACTTACCATCGATGAAGCACCAATCCTGGGAGACCTTCGGATAGGAGATGGATTCCTCGAACTTGGTGTTTAGCATGTTGCGCACATGCTCCAGATCGCACTGCGATTCGATATCGATTTGGCCCAGTTTGTTGGCCAACTTGCGGAGCATCTCCTTCTCATAGTGGTACTGCTCGTACTGTTGCATGGTCACCCGCAAAATGTGCAGCTGCATCTTCTCCAGCGGATTTACCCTGTGGGGGAGCCAAATGAAATACCATTAAATATATTTTGTAGTTTGGACTGAGGGTTTCTGCTCGCCCCACTCACTGGACATCGCCGCGTCCGTGCTTCCGTTTGGACAGCATCAGCGCCTTGTTGAGCAGCTCGATCTCGATCACCGAGGGCTTCACCCGGCACGCCTCGCCGTCCACCTGCATGGGAATGGTCCGCTTGGTGATGATCCTCGCCTTCCGGCACTGGCAGATGCAGGTGCCGTGCATCCCCGCCTGCAGCATGGGCAGCTGGTAGGTGGTCAGGCCCACCACCTCCATCAGGCCGTCGTCGATCGATGGCTTTGAGGCGCCGAACGAGTCGTTCCACGGATGGGTGCCACCGCCATAACTGCAGGGAAGATAAGTAACAAATTTAATGATCAATTCAACTTATACATCTTATCCCAAAAGGTACTTGCAGGCTTAATTAAAATATCACAGTTGTATAATGATGTTTATGTTTTCTGAACTTTGTAACTTTGTCATCAAAATAAAATGTCATTCGATATCATTACTAAAATGTACAATTTAATATATGAAAAATAATATAAATAAATCTAGAAATGCTAGAAGTAACCTATTTTTAAATACAAAAATATTTAATTTAACCACAAGAAGTAGGGTAAGTTGCGAATACCTTGCGAATACCGAAATAAAAAATCCGGAAACCCACCTGGGAATGTTCAGGAAGAGGACGGCGTGGCAGCCGGCGTCCCTTAAACGACCGGTGAAGTCCTGGCCGTCGCACTCAAGCGTCACCCACTGGGAGAGGTTGCGGTACTGGCGCAGGATGAGGTCCTTGCCGCCCATCTGGCCGTAGTACATCTTGTTGCGTAGGCGCGAATTGAAGCGCTCCGGATGCGCCTCGCGGGCCTCATGGAATTCCAGGGCGATGTGGGCGTCCACGCCGAAGGAGAAGTAGTTGTTGATGACGTTCAGCGGGACGTTCGCCTTGCTGCGGTCCACGTGGTCGTCGGTGACGTCATCGTTGGGCGTGACCTTGACCCGCCAGCGGTCCATCAGTACGCACTGCGACATCCCGATCTCGCGCAGAACCTTCCCAATCGGCTCGTCCGTGTAGCCCTGAAAGAAGATAGACTTTAAAATTATTGAGGCTTTTAAGTGCAATGATTCAAAGCAATATTAAGTCTAAGTTACGTTAACTACAAATGAAAATGGGATCTATCGGTAAATGCCTACGAATGTGTTTTGTAATCTCTGAAAAAGCTTTTAATACAAACGAGTCAAGCGTTTATTTTTAAATGTGTGGTTAGTGGTTGGTTTTGATGGTTTTACTTTAAATAATTTACTCTTGAATACATTGTATATATATGAAAGCTACTTTTACTATAAAAGTGGGCTCATACTTACTGTTTCATATTTTATTTTATTCACAATAATTGGAATGGATCAGAATTGATTCGAACTAATTTGTTTTCTGTTAGTGGCAATCGTGAAAACTCTCACATAATAATTTTAGTGTGTGAGATTTCCAAGGAGGTCCCAATTGTGACCCAAAAGTCTTTACCTAATCCTTAAATATTTTCTTTGC
Source organism: Drosophila elegans (assembly GCF_018152505.1). Taxonomy (NCBI): domain Eukaryota; kingdom Metazoa; phylum Arthropoda; class Insecta; order Diptera; family Drosophilidae; genus Drosophila; species Drosophila elegans. The sequence continues at coordinate 10,008,148 of NW_024545513.1, read as the reverse complement.
CAAATATAATATTGTTTGTGTATAATATTTTTTTATTTTTATACTCGCAATTATGTATTGTAATGAGAAACAAAATTCCAAAACAGCACAAAATGCTGTTAAAATTGTTTTATCCTAACTGGAAAAAAACAAAAAAATCCTCAAGGTTTCTAAAAATATTACCTATACGAACTGTTGTCAGAATTTAAATATTAATTTAGACAAATCAAATATGTTGCTGAACTATATATAGCCTGGCTAACATATCGTATGAGTAATTTTTACGGTTTTAAAAACACATTACTCATACGTACGAATGCCAGGACGAAAATATATTGTTATAATGAATTAAACAAATTGAAATATTTTTCTGTTTAATTTGGCTCACAATTCGTATGTGTCGTTTTTGGGAAACCATGTAAAAGCTGTGTTTAAAACAATAGTCAAAAGCCCATATAAACCCATTAATATTATTGAATTTGTTATATTTTATGAATAAAACTATTTTAAAGATCTGTTTATTTTAACGGAATATTTTGAACTTTTCTAGCTTCTTTTAATTGTGGTAATCATTTTTACAAATATGTTTTGAACACAGCTTATTGAAAAAAAATAATTCCAACTTATAGCTACCTAAATTTTTTTTAAATTCAAATAATAATAATAAATACCACATTTAATGTCTGGGACTTCGACATTTAAAAGTGGTGAAAACTGCGGGGACAATTTTTTTGTGACATAAAAGATTACTCACCCCTCCCCAGCCGAGAGCGCGAGCGAGATCATTGCCGGTGCCCAAGGGCAGGACACCAACTGCCGGAGCCGGCAGGAGTGGCGGCTGGATTTGATCCAGGACGGACAGGACCCAGCCGACGGTGCCGTCGCCTCCGCAGGCCAGGACCCTCAGGTTGGGCGCCTTGCGAAACATGTCCAAGCTGGAAGGCAAATCAAAGAACATTGGTTTAATAAATGCACATTTTAAATAAATATATGGGAGAGATTTAAGGATATCTTGAATTTAATAATTGTCTACAATTCATCTAACAAGTTTTTAATATTGAATATTATCACCGAATTCAAAATTTCATTTCAAGCAAAAAAAGCCTTAAAGCATTAAGTTTTCCTTTCTAAATAAATAAATAAATTATTCAAGTTTTAAACAGTTAAACTTTGAAAATATGCTAAAATAATAGAAGTATTTTTAGGTAATCATTTTTTGCATTGAGATTTCTAAAGCAAATGAGACTTCGAACACATATTTTAAAGTTTAATTTAAGTTAATTTAAGTTAAATTTATGTAATAACAAATTTAATTAAGTAATACCAATTTAAAACAAGTAATATTACTTTAACGCAACTAGGGTATTTTTAAAAGCTGGAGATCACCATTTTAAGAGTTTATTTTTTTAATGAAAAGTAATAAGTCATCCGACTTTTAAGACTTCATTTCTTGACACTTAATGTTCTAATAATTTGAATATTTGGTTTTTTGTTGTATATTATACTCACCCCATTTTGGGGCCGCCCTGCGTCAAATCGAACACCTGGCGCGGATTGAGCAGGTGCTGGAACTTGCCCAGCAGCTTGTGGCCCTGATTGCCGCCCGACTTTGGGTTTATAAACACAATGACCGGGATTACCTCCGGCGACGGAATGGGCTTAACAATGAACGCCCGCGGCTCCTTCTTCTCCTCCTTGCCCTTCTGCCGCCGTTGCGTCTGCTTCTTGCTCTTGCCCCCGCCCCCACCGCCTCCAGCCCCGCCTCCGCCGGCCCCGCCGCCCCCTGCGCCAACGCCCCCCGAACCGGAAGCCGCATTGTTCTTGTTGCTCACGCGTATCGAGGACTTGAAGTTGCCCTTGGTCGGCAGCTTCACAATCCACGAAGGCGGCACAATGATGGGCGCATAGTTGCCTGCAAAGGATAAGCAGAGGGGGGAAAATTCAATGAAAATCTGTATTTTGTACACTGGCAGAAAATATGGTTGCATGCTCAAAAATCATGGGGAAGAACCTCAGTTATGTAAATTCGATTTTATAATACACACGATTTTCAGGATCAAAGTATGTTAGTTTTATAAAAAAAATATATAAATATTGTTAAATATTTATTTATTTATTTAATACGCAGTTAAAAATATGGCACAGTTTTAAAAATTTAGGTGAAGGGTAAAGGGTAGTTTTAACTGTATGTAAAATAAATGGCAGTAAAAATCAATTTACAAACTTATTATATTTCTACAAAATATAAATTTAAAGTGAAGCAAATTTTAAAATTTTTCATTTCTTGCCTTCGAGCTTAACATAATTTATCATATACATATAAAGTCATTTCATTCCTAAGGGCTTAACATATATTTATCATATACTTTTAAACATAAATTACATTATTTTTGAGATTATCTTAGATTCTTGTATGATGTTTTTAAATGGCTTTTAATTTTTAAGAGTTTAAGTTTAATCCCAAAATGGGTCTTAAAACAAAATGTGATTGTTTGAATTTAATTTAAATGGAAATGAGGCACAGTTAATAGTATTTGGAGTAGTTATGCTGCCTGAAATGTAAATGTATTTCTTCTAGTGTTCGATGTGCCTCGATATAGCTGTCAGAGTTTCGTCCCACTGCCCAAATGTTTGGCCAAGCCAGGTGACCGGGCTAGAAAAGCTAATTGTGTGTGGAAAGGCAAGTGCTTAAGTATTGCCAAGCAACTAAATTCAATTTTGCCACCTTCGAGGGGGGAATATCAGGGGGAGGGAGGGGTCAGTAAAAAAAGATAAGACCCCAACATAACCGGCATACCAAAGAGCAATTATGAACGCCGCAACTCGGCCAAAGGACCTCACAATAAGGGGGTTGCCAGACAAAGGAGCCCAAGATCGACCACCCACACGTAATTCTATTTCGTACAGCCCCGTGTCCTCATCTCCGGTCCTGTACATTGCTGTCCCCAGTCCATGTCCTGTCAATGGCCCGGTTTCCCAGGGAGTACGTAATGGTCTCCGGCAGGGAGAGTGTGTTAACAAGATGCTCATTGGGACACTTTATAGAAACGTGAACAGGAAGCGGTTAAGTCGCCCCAGCTGCCACATCGCCCCATTGTCACTGTTGCACTGTTGCTACGAAAGGAATTCTCCTTTATATAAAAATGACACGTTGGCATTTGCTGCAATTACATTAATTGAAAGTAGTTTAGTTTCCCAGGATATTTGAGGTGGTTATTTGTGGCACAGAATGTTGCGTAGCGGAATCATTTCCCAAGGCACAAATTGCCATTGCTCAACTGAAATCTAAGGATCTACTTTTAATTCGTTGGGGATTTAAAATGTTAAACTGTTCCTGAAAATTATCTGAGTATTGAGGCTGCCACAGAAATCTCTTTGGTTTTGAAACTGATTGAAAAGGTGTGTTAAAGTATGCAAAAACAATCTAGAAGTGCGTTGCATTTATTTGTAAATTTAAATTAACTTTTTTAATGGCTTATTTTTGGTCACCTTTTAAAGTGTTTTCAAAACCCCAGTGATTTCTTAAGTCTCTCCCTCTATTTTGAATGGATTTTTTCGTTTTGCTTATTCTAAGCATTGAGTTTATTTCCTTGCCACAGTTTATTTACCTACCAAATAAACAGAATGGAAAACGGAAAGGACACAGAAAGTGGGATTTTAAAGGGTTACCAGTTTTTTGGGCTTGGTTTTAATGCACAAATCTTAATTAAGTTAACGGACCGCAATCTATTTGCATGCTCGTCACGTAATTAATCAAAGAAGAGTGGGCGTGGAAGGGGCGCTTAACAGGCCAAAAGGCCACAAAGAGGGACATATATGGGATGGGGGGACATATTAAAGCAGACTCACCAAGACGACACTCCTCGCCAATTTTGGCCTGGTTGAAACAGGCCTCCTTGTTGTGGTAGATCTCGTGGCACCACGCACAGGCCAACGCCACAATCTCCTTCGACCCAAATAGCTTGCTTTGCACCGCCTGCTTCATAGGAAAGAACTAAAGGGATAAGTGCATAACATGTAATTATATAATAATATCCTAGTTCCAGAATCACTCTATATTTGTCACACAGAAAAAAATTATGGCAGATGTTGCTAAAGAAAGGTAAAATTGAATATATCAATCAAGGTTACAAAAACTATTTTAAGAAAATAAATTTAAGGTAAGATAATATATTATTATAATTATAAATTATCGTGAATACCAACAAATCTTATAATTTAAAATAAGACAAATGCTTTTTTTCTCGTTTTACTGAGACAACTCTGATTAGAAATTTTACTTAATTACAATGTGACAATTAAAATATTTTTTTTACTTGTTTAATGATCTTTTATTTGGTTGAAGAAGCTTTAGAAAAAATATACGATTTCTGGAAATTTCTATACTAGTTAGAATTTGGTTGTTCTGCGAAAAATATAATTTTGACTTTAGGAAAAAATCTATAGAAATCTATAATTTACTTAAGCAAAAATGTAAGACTCAAAAAGATAACAAAATTTATCGGGCTGATCTCCCTTGTTCATTAACAAATACATTAAATTTCTTGTGAGAATTCCATCTCTGATTAAAATCTTAAAATATATATTTCTCAAAAAAAAAATTATTGTAAATACGAAAAAAGTTAAGAAAAGAACGTGGTAACTTGTGTATTGCACTTGGTGTTGAACCTACCTTGCCGCATTGCTTGCACTTGCCCTTCTCCAGCTTGCGGTGCACCCAGTGGTGGTGCGTGGTGGTCTGCTCCCGGTACTGCCGGATGCCCACATCCCGGTAGGTTGGCTTACACGCCAGCGCGCTCTTGTCGTTCACGATCGGAATGCAGTTGTGGTGGGCAACCAGCTGGCAGGCCGAGCACTTCATCCGCTGGCCGCTTTTCTGAAATCGCACAGAATAACAGGAAGAATTTGAGATTTCGTGAAAGTACTACCCAAAAGCGAAATATCTGATTTCAATTCACCGGTTTTTCCTGTTGCTTTTTCAATTTCTAAATATTCCCTTAAAACTCTTGTCTTGTTTTCTATTCTATTTTTTAAAGCTTATTTATTTTGAAGCATTTAAAAACCAATAATTTAAATGCAATTTGTTTAAAATATACAAAATAGCAAAAGCGTTATTCATAGGGTTTATTTTTTTTTAATTTGTACTATAATATATCATCGCAAGGTATTATTTTAAATTGGTTCAAAGCCCTATACCTATAGGTATATTTATATATATATATATTCAACATTTAATTAATTGTGTTGTGTTTGCCCTTTTCTCTGCGCTAATTAGCAAATTCCCTCAGTTTCACAAAACCACTGTCTAATGACGGAGCTGCAATTGCTGCCCGCATTCTCGAAAAACAAACTTTGACAAATAATTGCAAAGGTTGCTGCGGTTTAGCAGGTGAAAACGGATTTCCAAGGATACTGCCTTAGGTGTCAAGAGATGTTTTTCTTGAAAAAACTAAAGAAAACCTTGTGCGCAATTCAGCTAGTTGGCTTCACTTGCCTAACCTACTTTTGTTTAATTGTCTATATCGAAATTAGGTGAGTTTGGCTTTTGAAGTAACAAAAATTGTTATTTTTTATTTCTCTGTCAAATTTCGAGAATTTAGAATTAAAAAGACCGTTAAATTTCATATTTTTATTATGTCAGATTGTCAGAATAATTTTGTAATATAACTAATATTTCCCTTATTTTTGTAGTTATATCATAATTAATATTAAGTTGTACTTTAATAAATCAATGTAATTCATTTAGCCTGGACAGAGAGTAACCCAGATTTTCCTTTACCATATCCCACCACAATTTGTTGTATGGAACAGATTGAGATAAGACAGGATTTTCCATAGAAGCTGGTCCGCCCCAACTGACTTGTATCCCTAGCTGGTTTTTGCCCCTCTGCGATTGACAATGAGCCTGATGAAGTACATTTTCTTCTGCTTTTGGCTGGTTCTGGCTAAAACTGATGACACGCCCATCGTTCTTGATCCAAATTCCCTATTTTTTTTTGCGGCTTTATTTCGTGAACGTTGGACAGGCACGCAATAAATAAATTACGCTCGCATGTACTATACGTATACGTATCCTGCCCATCACTTTACTTCACTTCACGTTTCTGTTGTGTTAATTGAATTGAAGGAATGTGGCAAGGGATATCGCTGGTATTTACTATACTTATATCTAAATAGTATGTACTCACAATGCAGTCCTCATTCAGGCAGCAAAGATCGCCGGAGGCCGAGGTGGGCTTCCAGTAGTGCTCGCCCTGCACCGCATTCTCCGTCCAGTCGGGCACAATTCGTATCGGTCTCCGGGAATTGCTCGCCGAAGCAGTACGCCTGCTTGGAGGAAAATAGGGAGGGGTCAAAGGTTACAAAGATTGCTTATTAAATTGGTTTAGCTGTGGGGGGTGTGCACTCGATAAGCACTGTAAATGTGGCCACTTAAAGTCTTTAAAGATGGGTATTTTATGCTCTTTAAGTTAAATAAATAAGTGTATACGTGTTTGCAGTACTTATTATATATTAATTCAAACATTTGGTGAATATCTTTTAACATGTTGTTAAAAGAAATGTTTAAGAACTGTTTACTTGTGTTATATGTTAAAAGAATTATTATTAATGAAATTAATTTAAATAATACAAATATATATATATTTTTGTTATACCTATATTTGAATTTTTTTCTCAGTGTGATGAGCACATTCTTATAAATTTTTATTAGTTTTTGCAGATACTAACGTGGGTTATCCACTGCTTAATATTTCAGGGACTCACCTCTTCCGGCGCCACGCCCCCAAAGAGTCGAGCTTCCGCTGCCGGAAGGCCGACTTCCGCTGCATGCCGATTGAGGAGCGGCGAAAGCGCCTCACTCCTCCCACTACCGTTCCCGTCGCCCCCGCTCCTGCCACGCCCCCCATACCAACACCGCCCCCAACTGATCCAAAACTATCGCTGCGCTGCAGTCGACGTCTTGGCGCCGGCAGCAACTGCGACGCCGATGTGCTGCTGCCGTCACTGTTGCTGTTGATGCTATTGCTGTTGCTATTGCTGCTACTGCTGCAGTTGCTGCTACAGCTGCTGTTGCTGTTGCTACTGCAACAGCTGCTGATGCTGCTCCTGTGCGTCGTGTGGCCCCCATCATCGTCCACCTCCGCCTCGTATTCGTCCTCCGTTTGGAACTCCTCGCGAACGGCGTGCAGCAATCGCTCCATGCCGAATATTGCTGCGGGGGTGTTGCTTCTGCTGCAGGGGCAATTGCTGCTGCTGCAGTTAATATTGTTGCAGATATTGCAATTGCAATTGCAGTGCTCGCTGTAGTTGCTGTTGCTTCTACTAGATGTCTTGTTGTTATTGCTGCTGCTGCAGTTGAAATTGTTGCAAATGCTGCAATTACAGTTGGAAATTCGGTTATTGTTGCTGTTGCCAGATTTGTTCTGGCAATTGGTGTTGCTGCTAATGTTATTACTACAGATGTTGCAGTTGCAGCAATAATCACAGGTACTCTTGTTGTTGCTGCTTCTGCTGTTGTTGATGTTGCTGCTATTGTCGCTGCTGCTGCTGCTTCTGTAGTTGCTGTTGCTATTGCTATTGCTATTGCTGTATGCGAAGCTGCTGCTGTTGTTGCTGCTGGCGTCGCAGTTCAAATAAGATATGAACATGGTCTTTACAGTGACTTATTTTTCCACATCCGTTCCCTTTCACCTTAGCTTTTCGTTTTGCACGCTTTTTGCATTTCACTTCACTTCATTACACATTCGCTGTATGGTCTGTAGAATTTTTGTTGGAATTTTTTCTTTTTCTTTTTCGTTTTTTTTTTTGCAGCTTATTTGCATTCAGCTCTAAATTGAGTCGCAGTCCCGATCCCGATACGGATTTCGATTTCTGTGACTCTGATTCGGTCGCTGATTCTGGTTCTGAATCGGTTTTTGCCCCTATTTCTGCTGCTGTCCGTTTTCGTGTCTGCGGCTGTCATTATGGCGCAAAAAGATTGCCCGGAGATTCTGTTTTGGGTTTGGCTTATTATTATACGATTTCATACCCTAATTCACTCATTTTATGGGGGGTACTTTCAAACTTAGATGGAACTGGGTCACCCAAAAAAAAACAACGGGGATAAAATAACATTTTTTATTTATAATGCATTTTTTATTGGCATATCGTTGCTGTTTTTATTTGCTATTTTTTACTATTTCAAAAGCCCAGCTTCTAAACCCCACTTAACCAAAAGAAACACTTAAAATTCTATATAAAGTGAAATTTACAGGCTCACCTAGGACTGTAAATTTATTTTGTAATTAAAAAGTTCATAAAACAACTAAATATTACACAAGAAAAAGAATATAACATGTATGGTTTATCTTTAAAATAATTTCCTTAAATTAAAAATAATTTATTTTTAAAAACATTTCTTTACGGCGTATATTCGGAATTTAAAGAGTATTTAAAATTCTCCAGACTTAGTGAATAAAATAAAACTTTGACCGGGACCTTATTTGGATATGAAGTTGCCCCTCCCGCTCTCCCCGGCTTGCTGTCTCGCTCTAGCGCACGGCAACTGCCATTGCCCATAGGTGTGCGTGTGTGATTAATACATTTGTATACATTTTGTTTATGTGCATTGTAATTAAATTCTTATCAGATGAATATTCATACAGAAAACTGTGACTTGTTTTTCTCTGTTTTTTTTTCTCCCTGAATGCGTGGCTTTTTTTTAATACTACAAGGGCATGTTATTGGCCTGGCAAATTGTAGGTTTGCAGATTTTCCATGTCGATTGCCAAAGTCTAAGCAACTTTCTATCTAATATCCTTTTTTTGCCGTCGCTCCCTTGACACCGATTTATGCGCGTTTTGTCCGCGTTTTGTGCGCGAATTGTGCGCGTTTTGTGCTCTGTTTTTTACGCATTACTAAAATTTTGGCATCCACACTTGATTTACTGTTAAATGTAGCGTGTCCGTATGTGTGGGTGTGTATCCTAGCACACATTATTAATTATAAAAATCAAATAACTACCCTCAATAAAATGAAAAAAACACTGTTAAATTTAAAAAAAATAAATCTCCAATTAGATGAAAGTGCAATTTTGAGTTTAAAAGTCTTTTAACGCCAGCAATTATGTCGAGAATTCATCAGGAAAATGGAAGACAAGTAAACGAAGAAATGGTGGGCAAGAAAATGAGAGGGTCAAGAAAATATGCGCGCTTTGTCAAAGTTGCAAAATTGAATTGCAAATCAATTTTACTAACTGCAGTCTTAATACATCACAATCGCCTCTTTTCCTTCGACAAGAATAAAAAGCGAAAATGAAATTTAGCGAAACGAATTTAGATGGAAGTCAATGGCTTTGTGCTAATAGGTTGTCAAACATCTAAAAAGTCTGTTTAAGCTGCACCGAAGGCCAATGGATTAAGACAATATAAATGGTTCGCATTTCCTAAAATTCAAAATTTACGAGGAAATTTGTTTGAATGCATACGTTTATTTATGTGCAGTTCTGCACTTTGTCGCCTTGGAATTCAGTTTGGCAAAGCCATTTTCACAATGAGATTTATGATTTTCATCACTCAATATATACATTTTTGTTGAATAAAAAACAGGCTCCAGAAAAGTTGATCCGAACATTTTGGCATTGCAATCTCTGAAGTTAAAAGGCAATCAGTATGCAACCCTTTGTCTATGATATGCTTAAAATTCAAAACAATTTTAGCCCACGCCACAACCGAGAGCCGAAAAAAAAGGCAATGGCAATCATCTCTAATTAGAATCGTTTGATACCAAATATGAGTGACCACAGAAATAACGAGCGACCGAAAACACGGCCAAACCGAATAAAACGAAACCAAGCAAGACGTAACAGAACTTGAAACGCAATTTCAATTCAAATGTGATTAATTTCGATGTCGACTGCCTTTGAAGAGGTCTGGACTTTGCCGGCAAAAGCGAGAAGGTGGAAAGGCATGGGTATGTAGAGTGTGGGTGGTGGAGCGGGATAGCGGAAAAGCAGAAAAGCAGAAAAGCGGGAAAATACTCGGCTAATGAAAGGCAAACTGTCGTCAATGGCCCGAACTTGGACTTGGAAATGGAAGTGGGATTGAGATTCCGGGGAGGAGACTCATGCTCTTGCCATCGTCAGCACCTCACTCTCGATGTGGCCCCATTGACAAAATCGATAAAAACCTTGAAATATCTGTACGTATTTCAATAATGACACTTTGCATTCGACACCCACCCACCCTCGTTTTCCACGAGCTCTTTGACTTTGACATAATAAAATCCGAAAATAAAAATTCAGAAATAAATAATAAATATTCTAAAAGTGCCGAGAGCATGAGCATCATCAAATCGTCATAAAAATGTATAAATGAAACCGTAACCTTTTTGGGTCATTCGCAAGCCATCGCGAAAGTCATTAATAATCGCCCACAATTATGCGCTTCAAGTAGATCCTGTAGATGCTGAATAGATCCAGTATACGTAAATATATCCATCATTCATTCATTTGCAAATTTCAACCAATGAGAAATGCACTTGAGCTGGCCCAAATGAAAAATTGTCTGCACGTCCTGGCCAACGCCATTGGCATTGGCATTGCCGTTGCCATCGTTTTCGTCCTGGCCATCGTCGTTTGTGATAGCGATTAATGCCCGGCATTGAGTTGGAATTGGAATTGAAAACGTGGCAACAATTTTCGAGCACCGGGCATTTTCCCTGCCCAAAAAACCGGATTTCCCCTTTTAAGACGGCGCTTTGGAGTGGCAGCTCCTGCTGCTCAACTGCGAAATGGCAAGAACTCGAGAAAAGGATTTTAAGCTAATGAATATTAACAATTGCCATGGGCAAGGGCTGCCACTCGGGGCCACACGCCAAGAAAAATGTTACCTATCCTAGGAAATATAACTACATGAGAGTAAAAGAAAAATTAAATCTGTAGAAAAACAATATTGATATATGTTGGTATATTGATTTTGCAAATTGTAAATTGTAAACTTCAATCGAAAATTGAAAACAGTAAAACAAAGTGGAATAACAATATCTATTATATTATATACTATAAATTAATGCCTAATACTAATAATTTGAATCAAGTGGAAAAAATTTTAAAGTGTCGTCTTAATTATAAAGGTTTCGTATAAAACCTTTTTTTTTATTTTTCATATATTTACTTAAATTTCAAAAAATAGCTGTTTTAATAGAATAAGCAAAGTAATTTTAAGCCCATTTTTTCCCGTGTAATCAAAGTTGAGATGCATCCGGCAAATGGATAGAGATTGGGCTCCGAAAACAGAGGGGGAGGAGCGGGACTAAGCAAAGGCTGCAAATTAAATTAATATTCTTAATTGCCATTAAGCGTTTGGCCTGCTGGCGAGGTGTTCTACATAGAGTGGGAGTGGGCGGTCAGTGGGCGGGCCACTTGATAACAAGCAAAGGCCAGCGAGGAGGCAAAACATTTCAATAAGCCAAGCAACAAGGACCTGCAATATATACATATATATATATATATATATACATGTCTATATATATGCATGGCAACGGAGGGGTCTGGGGTAAATCGCTGGAGTAAACTTTTCAGACGGATGCGAAGACCCAGATCCAGATGCTGATATTCACCCAGGCATATTAAGTTGAGCTCCAGGCCTTCGGTGTCTGTGTCAAAAAGTTTTTCACCAATTAATGAACTTAAAGTGAAATCAAAGAATTTCTAAATATATGTGAGACAAGCAATTAGGAGAAATTTAATATGAATGTAAAGTAACTAAGCATTTATAGACAAAAACCTAAAACATTTTCAATATATATTTTCTGAGCCCATTTAAAAAAATATATATATTTTGTTGCACTGAACAATAATTCAAACAATTCAGTATTTAAAATTGAAAAAATTTACCGACAGTATATATAAATCCATTAAGAGACATGAAAGAAATACTATTACTTTTATATGTAATTACTTTTCTAGATACCTAAATATTATTTTCTAGGTTTATTCACCACAAGATTAACCTGATATCTTTCCTTATCAGCGGAAAACCCAGAAGAGATTTAATTTTCGGCCATAGAGAGTGCCTTGAACCCCTATATCTACCTCATATCTCAGCTGTTTATATTCTGCTTCCGTTTGGCTACTTTCCCAGCTAAACCTGGTAGACGCTTGCCTAATCTGTTGCACAATCATAATTTATCTGGGTCTGCTAAGATTTATGAATGAATTTAAGCGGCTGGCAAACAAACATAGGCCCAAAGAAACTATCTTAAATGAGATTGCTTAAAAAATAGAACAATGATATTTATTCCAAAACTTAATACCCTGCAATGGGATATAATTTATTATATTTCCGAGCTGTGCGTTCAATTTACCTTTGTTTCCTCTTTTTATCATTTTAATTGAAACACTTGGTTTGCTTTGTTTGCCAGTCAAACAAAAAAAAAAACAGCAGCACAAGACGACGACATCATATTTTAATTTTTTTTGTATTTTTTTTTTTTGCTAAAAATACTTAAGTTAATTATGAGAACAGGCAGCGAGCAAGTCAAACATTTCAAATCTAAAACATGTGTGTGACTTGATATTTATTTTTAAAACAGTATTTATATATGTTTTTCTCGATTTTGACCACACGGCAGGTGGAAGGGTGGCAACCACCCCCCTTTTGAATTTATGTGTAAATTTATGCCGGCATAAATTGCGCCTGGAAATTATTAGTTGCCAATAATATTGCCATACGCTTTAATGGAAATGCATATTCGCGGTTTCTGGTCGATTATTAATATTGTTATTTTTAATAATATTAATACCCGTCGGCTCACGTGGCGTATGCGCAATCTGCATGCCCACAGCCACTCGAAATTTCGTGGGCGTGGCCAAGCTCCTTGATTTGTGTCTTGTGATGTTTTTGGCTGGGCGCAGCTGGCAAAACAAGCCAAGGAAAAAGAAAAAGAAAATAACAGCAGCAGAAGCGGCAGCAGCAAATCGACAATAAATCAAATCAAATAAACGAAATGCGACGTACTTTGACTCTTTCCCATTCTCATTCTCATTCAGCGATGCCATAGCCTCTCTGCCATAGTTTTCGCCATAGTTTTCTGATAAATGAGTGCGAAATTCTCGAAATGTCATGGCTGGCAGTTGGCCTTTGGGTTCAATATGCCAAGCAGTAAGGGTATAGAAAGAATATACTAGCATAGTAAAAGTGGAAGGCAGCCAAGAAGTGGCAGAACAATAGGGCAGATAAATGCCGATTTTTGGCACCGATTTCGCAGTGCAATGTTGCTGCGAATTTTTCGGCAGCACGCTCACTTAAACATGACTGTGGTTCCGAACAAATATATCTGGAGAAAATTGTGTGATTCAAATAAGTGCGGTATCGAAATAATGGCAAAATAAATATTTTGTAAACTCATGACAATAAAAAACAAACATCTGAAATAATGCTTAAAGACAGTATTTCTTAAATGATTGTTTTGTTGTTGCTTTTTTCGTAATCTGTACAAAAAACCAAGCCGGAAAATAAAAAAAAAACAAATAAAAAGTTTATCAAAAAAATATTCAAAATCATCAGAGATTTTTAAGGTAAAAAAAACATTTAGTTAATAAGAAAAAAAGAAAAAAATTTAAAAAAGAACCTAAATTACGTATGTCATAAATTATGTAATATATAACAGTTTTTAAAATATTAAGTCAATGAATAAACATTTTTAAAAATTTTCAAATCTGTACGATAAATTAGAACATGTGTACACAGCGATTTTCCGCCAACTATCGTGTAATACTTAATAATTTTGATTGGACCAAAGTCCGAAACCCAGTTGATGGCTTGCCAAACGAACTCTTAGCGCGCCATATACCATATATTCCATACATTCCCCATATCTCATATGCAGTAATATTGTATATAGTATATATGGTATATTGTGCTCCTCTGTTGACCGCTCAACATTGAACTTTGGCTTCTTTTCATTCGCACTTTATATCGATGATGCCTCTCCGGCTTTTCGGTTTTCTTTTTGTCGCTTTTCTGCTTTTCAAGTCCATCGGTTAATTGAATTGAAATTTTACAATTTCCCCGTTCGTCTCAATTAAGACACACTGGAACTTTTGGCTGCTTGGGTTATTTTTGTGACCGGTTATTTTTAGGCCCGATTGACAGCGTTTTGACCCTTTGTCGCCTTTGTTTTGATTTCCCTTCCCCTTCCCCTCCCCCACAGTTCACTGTTTTCATTGTAATTTCCCTTTGGTACTTTGGGCTACACACTTTCTTGCACTTTTCCGATCTTTTTCCGGAGGCACAGTTTTTAATTTGCGACACGCGCACCGTGCGTTTTTTTATTAATTATTATTTTCATTATTCGGGCTAGATTTTCCGTTTTGTTTTTGTGGTTTGTGTTTCTTTATTTTCTCGGTTCTTTGGCTGGCGGCAGCATCCAAATCCAACCGCACAAGGCAACTGAGCGGCGGGCGAGCGAACCGAAAGTCAACGAGAGCGGTGGCAGCGACACCGGCAGCGGCGCTGGCAGCGACGCAAGCAGCAGCAGCGGCGGCACAGCAGTTGGCACTTTGTCACCTCAAAACGGTGCTGCTTTTTTTTGCGCCATTTCACTAGACGCAGCCGCGTGGTGAGTTTTCCGCAGCGGCAGCGATCGGTGGTGTGCAGATGGCCAAGATCCAGCTGGTAATACTGGCTAACGAAATTTTGGATGTTTTATCTATTTTTCTTAGGAAAAATTCCATTAAAAAAAAGGCATCTTGCTGAAATTTGAATACCCTTGCAAAGGGTATTATTATTTCAGTCATTTCTTGATCAGCAACAGTTGGAGTCGATCTAGCCATGTTCGTCCGTTCGTCTGTCCGTTTCTACGCAGACTAGTCTCCGCCCTTCTTATTTTTTATAAGTTAAAAGTACATTTATTTTTGGTATTTGGGTAACTCTTATTTTGAAAAAATAGCAATCAGAGTTTCGCCTGGCATTTTTTTAAGGCATCTCTAAGAGCGATCTCTCTTTGATTTTTGTTTTTGGCTGTTGCTTTGCCAGCGATTTTCCATTTGGATCGTGATGGTGACATTTTCTAGCTCTGCCGCAGTCACAGTGGCTGACGTTTTCGCTGTTTCGCTGCTTTGTCTCCCGCTTTGATTGTTCAGTTTCGCTTGGCGTATTTTCGCTTTGTGCCTTTCAATTTGCATTTCAATTTTGCCTCCATGCGCCCATCCTCACCTACGCCCTTGCCCACCCCCTTTTTCGCCCCCTTTTTCAGCCCATTACCCCCCACGCACACACACACACACACACACACATTCGAGTGCTGACGTAGAAGAGAAGAATGCGAAAAAAAGCAAAAACAAATGTTTCATAAAACTTAATTGTAGACGAGTGCTGTTGTTGCTGCCGCCGTGCCGCTGATGTTGCTGCCGTACATGTTGCTGTTGCCCCCGGTGAATGCTGCTCTTGTTGCATGCCGCCTGCGTCAGCCAAATGCGGAACTGGGCGTAAAAACAAATTCGAATAAAATAATAAAACAACTGGAACTGAAGACAGACTAAAGCGATTCCATTTATCACTTTCTGCTTTTCCTGGTTCAAGAGTTTTATTATCTTGTTCTAAATTATTGTTTTTGTTTGGGAGTTGGAAAGTGGATTTTTGGCTCAGCACGCAAACAGTATTTTTAATTTGTTGGAATTAATTAACTAGTTTCTTCGAAATAAAATTGTTATTTTAAACTTAAATATATCTTTAATGTAATTTTAAGGTTATTGGACTTTATTATTAAGATTTTCTATTCTGTTATCCCTTTGTTAATTTGTTTTGAAAAGTATATCTCAGAATTCTAAATAATATTCTCACTAAATTAAAGGACATGCCGCCACAGAACAGTTAGTTCAATCAGGCAATAAAGCGAATTTGGAACACAATCGCATATCCCCGGAGTGTTGTATGCTAATTTCATGTATGCTAAACTTCGGTTTTTCCTCCCCCACCCCCTTCTCTCCATTTTAACCGCCAAAGCGTAAGGTACTGTGGGATATAGTTTTCCCCGGGGGAGTATTTTCATAAAATTATTTGCCCCATTGTCATAAAAGTTAAGTTAACTTTTTGTTTCTTCTTGTTCGATGGCTGGTAGCTTACTGCTCTTCTTGTTATTGTTGTCGGGCTTGTATTGTTGTTATTGTGCGGGTGCGGCTGGATAGGGGGAGGGGCAGAGGGGAGGAAAGGCGGAAAATCCAGCGGAATGTCTGAGGACCCAGAGTCGCATGAATGAACCGCACAAGCCTCGGGGACAGACAGAGAAAACCAAAGCAAGACGTACGGATGGCCGACTGATACACTGGGAAAAACTTTCACTGCTCTCAACTAATATTGTAAATTTAATATAAGAATTAAAACTTTATTTGACGATGAAACAAATATATAATATTAATGAATGTTTACTTATTTTTGTTAAATTAATACAATTACTTTATAGTTCAATAGGTGTTTGGTATATTATATTTTCAGGCGAGGTCTGATATTGTGAGTAATATAAATTAAAGATAGAAAAGGTCAATGGAAACTCATTTTTAAATTCTGTAGAAGCTTTATTTTGGATTAGCTAAATAAAACTGTAAAGGAGTTTGAATAATTACAAAAAATGTAAATGCTTTCCTAATTGTTTAAAATCAACTTCCTATTTATTGGATAAAATTTTTATTAAATACATTTATAGTCTAAAAGATATATATATATATATATAGAAAAAAGTTATTAATTATTAAGGTCGATAGGCGATAGGGTCGCCTTTTAAATCTATCAAAGCCCTTGCAACTATTGCTGATACTCCAACTTTGGTGTCCGGAATAATTATTTTCTTTAGTGCATAAATGAATTAAACCCAAAAGTCAAAGATTCCAGATTGGAGTGTAGACCGCATTCGAGAGCAAGAATAAATGGCTGCAGTGTCCGGCATGCGTCGCATGATTGAATGATTTTATAATATTTCCCATTTTATCGAGCAAAAGGTCGGGATGGAATGGGATGTGATGGGAAAAAGTAAGGAGTGGCGGCAAATTAAACATATCAGTCAGTGGTCAATACTCAGAATTGCTGCGGAATGGCCAAAATGGGAGCCACAACGGCAGATAATAACGTGTCACGGTTCGATATCGTAAATCAGTAAATCCAACTTTATGTGCCCCCAAACAAAACATCCAGAGACAGGCATTGTGGGCCCTTCTAATGGAGAGCCCCTCAGGAGAGATTTTAATGGGTATGTACGGGGGACAATAAATGGCCATAAATTGGGACAACATGAATCGGAAATTAAAAAAGATACCACCGGTCGCATTAAAGGAAAGCCAACACTCAACAGCACAAATTGCTGCTGAATACCGCATTTCAATATTAATTCATTCTCATTTCCAGTACTTATCTTTGAGTGCGCAAGGGGCAGGCAAGGGTTAACCAATGTGTACGTACCTGCAAGTAGAAAAACGATAATAAAAATTAGTCATTGGGGAAAATATCAACCTATTTCCATGTCCAAAGTGAGTGAAATCAGCAATTTATGAATTACTAGCGCTGAATTTACTTAAAGTTTTAATGATAAAATCTTTTCATAACTTTCGGTTTACAATTTGGAAAAATAACATTAAAATACTTAAGTAAATAATCACAATCACAAATGAAAATGCATAGTTCGGACAGCAAATTAACTATTCCTTTAAATTTTTAGTTGATCAAACTACTCAAAACAAGTTTCATTGAAAAAATCTTTAAGAATATCTCATAACTCTTGAAAGAAATGTACAGTCTTTTATTTTGTAAATATACAATCTAAAATAAATAATTTCCAAGCATCGCAACCGTGTGGCATTGTTTTTCCTAGGTAGCCTTTTTTGTGATATATTTCTAAATACTTCGTTATGATAAACCCGCACTAAGCTAATTAATTTTCCGCGAAACGGAATCGGGTTTCTGGGCAAGTTCTCGCCACGGAAAAGCACACACGCACGCGGGGAGTCCTAATCTATCTAATCCATCAGAGGCGAGTTCTGAATTATCCATAGCCATATCGGTTCCCTTTGGAAAGGGAGAGGACTCCACTGGGTGGTGGTGCTCCTCGCGGTGGAAGTGGGTCATGACGTGGTGGTGTGGTGTGCTGCAGTGAAACAAATTGGCCGCAAGTGGCTCGTCAGTCTCACACTTCGAGCCTTAAGCTTTGGACACGCAGTCAGTTGTCTTCTTGTCATTTCGGGCAATGTAATATGCGGACAACGACAAACGGACAAAGGACAACGGACAACGGACACGGGACACTTTGTTTGAATATTATTTATGAGCGGCTTTTGGTGTAATTCAAGGAAATCGGTTCGCTGAGCCAATTTAACTGCCCTGACAGTGGGCATGCTAATTTTGATACCAAATCCAGCAAAAGAAAATAACAATTATAATGTTTAGGACACCAGAAAATAATAATAACATTATTTAGGTAAATTAAAAAGTTTAATATTAAATTCTATATTTATTTTTAAAAATGATTTGTTTTAATGTTTGGGGAACCAGAAAAAAATAATATAATATTATAAAAATTCCAGTTTGATTATTTAAAATCAAATTATTATTTGTAAAATTGATTTTGTGATATGTTTGTAAATATATGTATTTGTAAAGATAAGAAGTATAAAAATGATATCCGTAAAGTTTTGGATTTATTGACCTTAAAAACATATTTTAGTTATGCAGTCCGGCATTAGATCACCTTGTCATTATCAGAAGCAAATAAAAAGAAAGATTTTAATGTTCCTTAATACTCTTTATTAAGTCTCATGATTTATTTGAAGGGCATTTAAAGTCTCTGTACTCTGTACTCTGTACTCCTTGTTTTCGACCCTCCCAACGGGCTTCATTTTTTTGTGCGGCCTCCCATAATTTATTCAAGTCGAGGGTTGGCATACGGAACGCTCTGGTCCAACTTGGCGAGAATTATGAATTGCCAGGGGCGAAATTGAGGCAGTGAGCGGCAGCCGAAGCCTTCGTCTCTAATTAGGCCTTAGTCGACGGGGCTTGGTCCACTGCCCTACACAACTGGACACCGGACACCTAAAAGGCACACGTGTCACCCACGCAGGTCAAGTTGGTAACGTATATGGGATACTGGATTCCAGATCCAGGGTCCGAGTCTAAAATTGATTCAAACAAAACGGCCGCAATTATGACCCTGCGTTTGCATCTCCAGTCCGTTGTCCTTCTGCTGATCCCAAAATCCTCAGCAGGGCCACGTGTTAAGCTCGTTTTAATGAGTCAATTTAAAAGTTGGCCGCTCTAAAAATATCCACCCAATTTAGGAGGGGATTTGGAAGTTTAGGAGGTGGAGGAGGAACCTTAAATCTCTGGCAAAGTAAAACCGAAAGTAAACAATAAAGAAGGGCCAGGTTTTCTTTTTTTTTCCCCCAAGTCGTTTACTTTGACTTGACCAGCTAAATTGGTG
The DNA here is from genome assembly GCF_018152505.1 of Drosophila elegans. Lineage (NCBI taxonomy): Eukaryota > Metazoa > Arthropoda > Insecta > Diptera > Drosophilidae > Drosophila > Drosophila elegans. The sequence continues at coordinate 9,988,726 of NW_024545513.1, read as the reverse complement.
TATGCCATGTAGGGCAAGGCTTAAAACCCTTGGGTGAACTCCAACATACGTTTAACACTAGTTGCTCCCTTTTAGTATTAACATTTTACCTAACCAAATAATGGATAAGGTTGAAATAAAAACAAAAAAAGAAGAACGGTTGAAAGTTAGTAGGGCATAAAAGTAAACTGAGGAAAAAAAAGTGTCCCCAAATACAAAGTTTTAAATATTACAATTACAAGTTACAAAACAAAAGACCTTTTAAATATAGTACCTAATTTTTTCACACTTGTATTGTAAATATTTAAATAAATAACTAAGAGTAAATGTAAAAGGTGTTAGTGGATATTCAAAAGTAAAAAATAATTGTTCTGTTGTTAAAATTTTATATAGTAAGTGTTGCTTAAATTAAGGGCTTGTCTCTATATCTTTCTAAGGACATAGAAGCCTACCAAAAAATTAAAACAAAAAAACAGATTATTCCGTGTTCATTGGCTCCCAGGGAACACAGGAAATAAATATTTAAAACAATCTGAATCTGTATCTTGTGGCCACTTGCACATCAATTAGATTCCTATGGTACATACCCATCTGCGTAGGTGACGGTGGATCCGGTCATGGACAAGGCCTTGTACCTGGCCTGCTCGTCGGTGGGCAGCACGATGTCCACGGACCGCGATCTGGTTGCGTTGACGTTCGGCACGGTGAGGAAACATCCATCGGCACTCGGTTGCAACTCCTCCGATTTGGCGTTCGACGAGAGTTTCGTGAAGCACGAATCCACGGAGGCGGCGCGATCCCGCTTCAGATCGGGCACCGTCAAGTAGATGTCCCGCACAACGAAGGCGTTGTGATGACTACCACTGGACGAGGCACCTGCTCCGCCGACGGCACCGGGTGAGCCACAGATGGCCATGGTCGAGGCCTCGTCGAGCGAGTCGGTCGTGTCCACCGACGACTTGGTGTTGGTGTTGCTGTTGGTGTTGCTGTTGTCCACCTCCTCGTGCGAGACATTCTCCAGCGAGTTGCCGGTGGGCTCCACAAAGATTGCCTCCTGTCGCGAAATCGAACGACGTCTGGCCCGCACCGGAAGACCGCCCATGGCGGCACCGGCATCCTCGGCATCGGCCGCGGAGCAGGGCGTGGCAATGGTCGGGCCCAGGATGGGCAATCTTCCCGAGGCGGAGGAGCAGGGCGACATGGGCGGCGAACCGGGATCCAGGGGTAGATGCGGCGGCGATGGATAGTCGCCGTTGGTTGGACTGAGCGTAAAAGTAATGCCGCATGGGGTGGCCGGTTGTGGCGGCAACAGGGTGTTGCCAAAGTGCGGCGATCCATTGTCCGATCCCTCGAGACCCTCGTCCTCGGAGGCCGAGGTCACCGAGCTGCTGCCGATGGTGTGACGTCGCATTTGCCGCGGGAGACGGGCCCGCGACTCCTCAATGCTGCTGCCCTGGCTCATGTTGCCAATGCGAATGTCCATCTCCAGGGCGGCATCGTCATCCGGATCGTGATCGTGATCGTGCTCGGACTCCACTTCGGTCCTGGGGTCCTCATCCGCCTCCTCGGTGGCTGCCTCAGTGGTCTCCTCCTCGGCATCCTCAATGGCCGTGCTGCCCTCCTCCTCACCATCGGCATGGTCATGACCATCCCCTGCCTCCTCATCCTCACTGGCCTCCGAACTGGTGTTGCTATAGCTGAGGGCCGACAGCTCGCGATGATCAATAAAGTAGCGCTGCTCGTCCGTCATCAGACGCTCGTACTCCTCCAAATAGAGACAATGGATGCACGGCGGCGGTGTCTTGGTGGACGAGCTGCGACGAGCTGTCCTCAGTCGGCGGGGCACCTCCAGAAAGGTGCCGGAATCATCGCTGCCCCCCGAGGCGGTTGCCGAGTCGAAGCTATGCGATCGTTGTTGATGGGCCGCCAACGGGACCTGCAAGAAGCCGGCCTCCGCGGAGCGTTCATCCGCCGAGGCGGAGGACGATGACTGCTGCTTGAGCAGGCTGGAGGAGGCACGCTGCGACTCCAGTTGCATTTCGTCGAAGGAGGCCGAGCGCACCTGCAACGTGCAAAGCGGTTGGTCACGGGGGTCAAAGATAGGTCACTTTTTTAGTGGCGCCCAACGTGGGGCATGCGAAACAAACAGAACTAGTACACTAGTCAACTAGTAACTAATCAAAAGTCATAGAAAGTAACACATGCAAGACACAACAAAAGGGTAACAATAAACTTTCCAAATTTATTGATCAATAAAAGAAATAAACATTGAAAAGGGACTTCCAACGTGTGCATGCCAACGGAACTGAATTAACACATGCAAAACACATAACTGCAATGCTATCTTTTGTTTTCGATCCGATAACTATATGAATGCATTTGCATTTAAAAATATTTAACAAAACGTCAAGACAGCTAGACAGCGAAATGACAAATGGAGGTTTAAAAAATGAAAGGATTTCAAAGGTATTTTATTATTGGCGCCCTTTGTGGAAAATATTTGAGTTTCAAATTCAATAGTATACCATACTGGTAAGTAAAACAAAAAGTAAAAGTAAAAAAAAATCAGTTGAAGACAAACCAAGACAACGGGAACAATCCGAATCTGCATGCCGCAGGCAACAATAAACAGACGATGGGTAACATCGGAATAAATCGATTAAGCACCTTTTTTACCTGCTTGGGCACCTCAAGGCTGTTTTGCATCTTCATTTCGGCACCGGTTGGAGTGCGCGATCGCGTGAAGGTTGTTCGTAGACGTTGCATGGTTGCTGCCGTTGTTGCTTGCAGTTGCTGGTGGAAATTGTTGGTTGTTGACGTTGTCGTTGTCGTTGTTGTCGCTGCCGGCTTAGTTGTTGCCGAATTGCTGTTCGAAGCTGTGGGCTCGTGCAGCTGGTCGATGGACGGTTGTTGCTGCTGCATTTCGCTTGGATGTTGCTGCAAAGTTGTTGCAGCTTGCTGCTGCTGAGAATTGGTTGTTGCCTGTGGTGGTTGTTGCAGCTGCTGCTCTAGCTGCTGATTTAATCGTTGTTAAATTTATGTCGCTTTTGTTGTTTGGATTGTTGTTCTCGTCGTTATTGTTGCTGATGTGGCAATTGCTGCTACTGCTCGCGATTAGTTTACTATTGCTGGTGTGAATGTTGCTGATATAGTTGTTTTTGTAGGTGGCTAACTGCGGATTGACAATTCTAAAGGCCAATTCCATTTCGATGTTGATGTACTGCCAAAGTTGATTTTTTTTTTTATTTGTTTTCCTTTTTGTTGTTGTTGTTGTTGCTTTAGCTTCCTGGAGGAGAAGTTTTTTTGTATTTGTTAGTGAGTTTCAGGACTCTCGTTGTGATTTTTGGTGGACGCCAGAAGCCAGTTCTTGGTTGGCTCTCGGCTTTTTGTTTTACTTTTAATTAATCAAAAGTTTTGCGCTGTGAATGGCAATTTACAAAGCACCCAGAAAAGAGAGAAAGAGGAAGAGAGAGAAAGAGAGAGAAAGAAATGGGAGAATTGATTACGTTAGTTAAATGATTAAAAAACATTTTCCACACTTTTCCTTTCCCCACGAAACTTAAACAATGGCTGCAAAAAAACTGCTCAATTTACACGCCAAACAAATTTTTGCTGACCAATTTCGTGAAAGTCTCAAACGCACACACTCTCACTCACTCACACAAAAGCCCTTGCATCGAAGGTTTTTTGTAAATTGGAAAATCCTTTTATTGCCAACGGGGCTAAAAATTGTTTGTTTGAAGTTTTTTTTTTAGAAAAACTGCTGCCTGTACAAAAGATAAAAAAAAAACAAAATATCGCCCACCTTTGTTATTGTTATAAAGGATTTGTATTTGTATATACTGCTCTTTGGGACTATTTGACTGCATGTCAATGGAAGCTTTTTTTTTAAATTGGGTTTCCTACTTAATAGAATTCTAAATTTAAAAAAAATGTTGAATATTTAACATACATACTATTAAATCTATTTACTATTTACTATTTAGATCCTCAAGAAACACGTTATTTACATGTCTAAAATTTCGCTACATTTGTAGGGCTATTTGTATAATTATGTGACTTCTTCACGCAAGGGCAATCAGATTCGATATCTTTACGATGCCCTTTGACCTGGTCATGGATATTCTTGTTTGCCATAAGAAGAAGTTTTGTTTTGAACACTTGTTCGCCTTTTTTTGTTTGGTTTTTTATTCCATTCCAAACCATTCCAAAAGCATACCGAGCCACGTGTGTTTAGTGGAAAGTGCTAAATCGACGGGCGATGCGGTTCGCTAACGGTTCGGTTTGATTCCGGGCTGGAAAACGGATGAAAATAGGGGAAATGGGGCGAAATGCGACGGGGCGGTGGTCTCGTTTTACAGACAATAGGTGCCTGAAGGAAAACAACGGCAAAAAATCCATTATGGCATACCTTTGGCATGTGCCGCGCGACTCCTCCGATGGCGGGGTCACCGGGTAAAAAAGAGGGTCATCGGGGTCGAAGGGGCTGATGTACCCACTCACATCAGTGGGTGAGTGGAGGGGCGGGCCAAAAAAGGGATGCGGCCGGACAAAGAGCGCCGCCCCTGTTTGTGTGGGTCACAAATTGAAAGCGTGAAATTAAATGAAAATGATATAGCTTTGAAATTGAATTCCATAGAAATGCCGAAAGTTTGCCAGGTGACGGCATGGAATGGCGTGTGCGAGTCACAAAGAATTTGCCAAAGTGCGTAATTAGAACGGGAAACTGGGGGGAGAAAGCCCAGATTAACAGAGATTTAATTGGAAATGGAATGCAAGTGCATTGAATGCACAGCAATAGCCTACTTTGGCACTGAGATTTCTCAATTGGAACATCACTTAAACAGCGTGGCCTACTTTCCGGCTGTAATCAAAAAGATCAAACATAAATAACAAAATATACATCACAAATAAGGGGTTCAATTTAGTCGTTTTAACTAGTTTAGTGGTACTAAATAGTACAAAACTAAATACAAATTCAATCACATTCGAGAGGTCTTGAATTTTTCTACTCACACATTTCTGACTTGTTTCCCAAACGTTCAACTCTTTAACAGCCCCTTAAACACAAATACACATTCAAATAGCCAAAGAATACGACTTCTTTAAAGACGAGCTTGTCGGTTGATGCCTAAAAACTTTTCAGAATGTTCAGTAGAGAGGCAAAGTTTCTTAAACAATTGCCCTGATTTATGCCTGTTGAGTGGCGAGATTGTTGGTAGAAAGGGACTGCTTTGTAATTAAGTAAATTTTAGCCAAGAAAAATACGCATAAATCTTGGACATTGTTCGCCACTCAGTTAATTAGTGGAAAACTGACAGATTGTTCTTTGGCAGCGATAAGCCAGCATTCGAATGGGAAACCATTTTCAATTGGAGGAAGGCCTCCCATTTTACCACATCTATTCACCATTCCCTTTCAACTTTCTGCATCGTTTAAGGGGCCAAATCAAATATAAACGAGTACACACATATATATATATATATATATATATATATATATATATATATATATATATATATACTGTACACTGGCTTATTACAAACACGTTATTTATTTGCCGACCCCTTGACTTGACCCGACTGCCTGCTGCCTGCTGCCTTGTGCCTTCAACTTCCCTGATGGCCTCGTAATTGTTCAGAGCCCGCGTGGCACTAAGTAAAAAGTTTTGTATAATTTTTCATAAAGGCAAGGCCCAACGAGGAGCCACAACAACAATACAAAAAAATATATATATATATATAATATATATATGTGTGTACTGGAACTCAAAGAGCTGCAAATGGAGCATCTGGGGAATCGGTGGCGTATGAGGAATGTGACTGAAAGAACACATCTCCTCCGCCCATTCCCATTTCCCATGGCTTTTTTCATTCTTTTGCTGGGCATTGGGAAACCCCCCTTGGCTGCGGCGCCCCTGTCTTTGAGTCTGGCTCATTAAAGGTGCCCACAAAAAGCAAGCGCTTCACTTGCAGGCCATAAACATTTTTGTAAAATTAATTTGGACCCCCCTTTTAACCTGCAATTTGTCTTGAAAGTTCCCAACAAAAAAAGCCATGTGCCATTGATGAGCTAAATTTATGGTTATTTTATGCGTCTTTTATATGTTAATAAGCAGTTTGGAAACTAAAGAAAAGTTGTTACATTTATTTATTTACTTTTTGATATGCCATTTCGTTAATTTAAATACTCCACTTTTTGTTTTAAGAATAGAACAATCATGGGGTAAAATGTTATGTCAAAATAAATAATACTTATACTTTTGCCAAAGGGAAGTTGGATCTATTGGATTAACTTAATTCCGATTACAACATTTCCCGGAACTCAGTTTAATGGGAAAGTTGTTCACCTGCCCAATTAGAATTCGAAGTTGGATACTAGTGAAATTTTGAATTTCTGCGAAAGTAAGTTTAAGTTTAAGTAACTTTCGTCAAGAATTTAATTGGTCCAAATAGCTTACTTTCCCCCTTTTTCGTATTTTTTTTTTTTTTTTTGCCTGGCTCAGACGCTGAAAGTTAATCCGCGGCATCTTAATTTTCGCGGAGGAGGAAAACTGGGGTAAATTAAGTTAGTCAGGCGTGCAACTGCGGTCAAGGATAAGGGGAGGACGGGAAGTTGTCTCAAATAAAAAAGGAAAAATATGTTAATTTCAATTAATTGTTGGCAGAAGGAAAAGTTGTCGAAAAAAAAAGCAAGCCAAAAAGAGAAATTGGTTGAAGCGGAGAAGAGTTTACGCTTGATGGGGGTGTGGGTATGTGTAAGGGTTCGAAGCGACCTTGGAATGGGTTGGGTTGGGTTTTCCTTTTCGGCAGAATAACTTGGGAGCAGCATCATAATTTGCTGCCATTTGTCGCTGCCAGAAAGGAGACGAGAAGTGTTTTTGTTGCACTTAATGAGTGTTGGGGAAATTATTTAACGCGAAGCGTTTTGGCGCCAACGGATGCGAAAACTTTATCGAGAAGAACGCTGCCGAGTAGCAAAGTGTTCCAGGAAATTCGGCAGAATATTTAAATAAATTTTGACAAAATAACTTGGCAAACAAAACGAAAAGTGAATGGAAAAACTTTTGCTTTACACCCCTACCTTTTTACTTTTTTTCTGGCTTAATTTTCTCCTCTTTTCTTTGCAATCCGAGGGGTCGGAGTTGATGCACGTGTCTTGGGAATCTGATCGGGAGTCTAAGGACGTGCCCAATGATTTGGCATATTTATCAATGGCAAAGGATTCGGGACTCGGAGATTGAAAAGTGAGCAGAGGGTTTGACTTACATTTATCTCGTCTCGTTTTTGGCCAAGCACAGATCAAATAAAGTAAATATTTCTTGATTTTTAAAATTTCCATAATTATTTATGTATTAAAAAAGCTTTAAATTAATACTTTAAGCTTATGGACAATTTAGTAATAACATTTTACTCAGTGAAGAGTAATATTAATAGAGTATGCCAAGTTATTCAAAATATAATATTCTGAAAGACAAGCCATTAAAAAAAATACCCTTTGCTTTTAACTGTATGATTAAAGATATTTAATAACTGTCATTTATATTCTTTAAAAATAGATATCACTGAGCTGTGTGACAACTTTTTTCACCGTGCATTATCATCTTTGGCATCTGACTTGGCTGGCACTTTGAATACGAATTCGATTCGGTTTGCAAGTGGGTCAATAGTGACGTCAGCAGGTGGCAGGAAGAACAAAAAATAATAAAAACCCATAAAAGCACACACACACAAAAAAAGGGTTTCCAACTTGAGCGATTGCTTCCACTTGAGCAGCCGTTTTTTTGTTCACTTCTCGACGGCTTTTCTCACAGTTTTCCTCGCATTTCCCTGCAATCTCAATCGATGCCAAGTTTCTCTGCAAGTGGAGCAGGTTAAGTGCAAATCCTTGTAAGGATATGCCATCGATAGTCCCTTGCACATGTGTGTGTGTGTGTGTGTGTGTGTACATGTACATGTATGCGAGAGTCTGCGTGTGATCGAAATGTATACAAATCGCGCTTAAGTCGCGTGTAAAACGCGTCATGCAATTATCAAAAGTGACAGAAAAGAAATGAGAAACAGGCGGCAGGCGGATTGATAGGCGTGCCAGAAAAATTCGAAAATGTTCTCAATTACCCGACAAAATTGCAATAAATTATTTACTCATTATTCAATAATAATATAGCATTGCAAGGGGCAGCAAACAAAATAAACCGACATTATCAATCTGAATAAACAAGTCTTAAGTGAATAATATATTATTAATAGTACGACTTAAAGCTAAAGCATTCTTTAGGTTTAAAATTATTTTGGGAAAATTCTAGTGCATGTATGTTATTTGTTAGCATAGTCAAACTCATTGACTTGAAATGTGTTTCTTAGTTTCTTCCCATTTTGGACTCACAAAACACACCACATATAAAATCAAATCGCGTGGCTCTGCACTTTTCGCAACCTCTGACCTCCTGACCTGACATCTTTGACACTCTGTTGAAATGGATTTTTGAGCATTCGATTCGATTTGTGTGTCATGTGGTGGCTTCTCAGCCAGTGCTGTCAGATTTGCCTTCTTTTTCAGAATTATCTGTCTTTAAATAAACGGTTATTTTCTGATTTTTATTTTTTTTTAAATAAACCAAAAAGTAAAACTAATGAATCAGGTATTTGGAAAAACGAGTATTTTGCCTGTGACTAAAGCAAGCAGTAAAAATCTGTTTTTAGACCTTAAAATTATAATGTCTTAACTTGTTTTTGATAGCCTAATAAATTTTATTTTTGATCAGAAATCTTTTCAATGCTTTTTTGTTTTTATCTGTTATTGATATTTCTAGTTATTTTTAATGGCCTGCTGGCAGCACTGTTCTTTCGCCATGGCAACAGCCCCGCCCCAATGTTTGCCGCCCGAATGACCTTTCTGCCACGCCCAGTTCGGTCCGCCTGCCCCTGACAGCCTCTCGAAACGAACAGACGGCATTAGCCATAGGAATCGAGGGGCAATATTTGATATCCACTTGCAATTATGTCAGCACACACTGACAGGCCACAGCTCGTTAACTTTTCCAAGCACAAGGGGTGTGCGGGGCTATGGGCAATTCGAGGGGGATAATGCCCGACTCTGGCCAAATCACACCAAGGTGCTAAGGCAACGGCAGACCCACTCAAAGTCAACATAAAGTGGCCGGGAAATTAGGGCATTTAACATGCGGCTGGCAAAAAAAACGCTTGGGGCCAAAAAGAGAGCAAACAAGGACAAAATACGCTAAAAACTTGTCTCAATAAACGAGATTGTTGTGCTGGTTGTATTGTATTGTTGTCGACGACAAACGAACAAATTTCTACCCTGGAAAATCATTACCCATCACTACCCCATAAAATGTATGATTAAATAGTGGCTATTAAACATTTTTTGGTAAATTCAATTTAAATGCTGCCAAAACAACGAATACAAAATATAATAAAATCTTACTTCAATGACATTTAAATATAACCTTTAATCTTAAGTTCTCCAAACATGCCCAACAAATCTAGTTGCTAACTTTAATTAAAAAAAAAAACAATAAAGGCCTTTAAGTAATAACTTTGAGGAACAAGCTATAGCTCAAATCAAATTCTGCAGAAGTTTGGTCAACTCTTCAAGTTGCGGATCATTCCTCCAAAATCTCTAATCTCCATCAATGCATGAATGGATTTTCTTTCAGCTCACGGAAATGGTTAGCCCCCCATCCCTATTTCGGGGCCCTAAAAAATAAAATAGAATAATGTGCTAAGCAGCTAAGCACATAACAACAAGTTGGGATTCGAAGAGTGGAATCGCTGAAATCAGCGAGGGCAGTTAGACGCCTCCTGGTAATTTGAAACTTGTTATGGGCCAGGTGCTAATCAATTTTTAAGCAGCTTCAACAAAAAAACAGTGCCCCCTTTCCCCATTTCCCCGACCTCAACGCCTCGAAAACGGTAAGCAAGTGAAGAAATTTCCATTCGCTTAGTTAGAAATCGGGCTCAGTTGCTCGTCAGTTTTCAACTCGAGTGGTTCGACAATCAATATAGTTTTAATATTTTTTTAAGTGCCCTCAAGTGTCTGCGATGTTGGCTCCTTATTAGACAAATAATGAATTTGGCAAGATGTCGGAATAGCTGAGAGCACAGCGGATCGAGCCAGTTATCGACCGAAAAAATGTGAATATTTTTGAAAAAGCGGCTATGCCTCATCTAGTCAATTGCATTACTTTGACACTATCAACGCGGTACCCTCAACAAGACAAATTTCAAATGATCTGGCAAATGAATATAATAATTCATTGAATTGAAATACTTAACAATTTATAAAATTATTATAAAGGCAAGTTTTAAATTCATTGAATTATAATACTTAAAAAATTATAGCAAGAATTTTAGGTAGAATATTTTATTTGTATTATTATTTATTCTTTTTATATATAAAATTGATAAGAACCCATTTGATTTGTTATTTTTCTTATAAAGCTCGTTATTAAATTAATATACATTTTCGTTTTTATAAATATAACATAACATTTTTGTAAGAGTCTATAAATTATTTTTAATTTTAAAATGCACCGCAGTCTGTTTCTAACATTCGTATTTTCGACATGGGAAAAATACTTACCATAGTAAGACTCCTTGAAATTCATTTTGCCTTGAGAGCTGGCCAAAATAACACTGGTTTTTGGCTTAAGAAATCTGATATACACAATAGTGCAACTTGTAGTATGTATTGATCAGTCTGTCTATATTGACTACTTCGAGTTCTCGCTCAATGCACATTAGGCTCATTATCTGGCCGGGCAAGATGATTTCAATGAAAGTAGCAAGCAGTTTGTGTTAAACATGACCACATTGATAGTATGAAAGGCTCAGTGTTGCATTTGCAGGGACTTTGTGGACGGGAGATGCCCTATCTCTCGCTTCTCACAACAATGGGCTGCAGTTTATTGTTAAGTAATATCTATGGCAAGACCCAACAGCGTATGCAATCAAAAGCATCCAACTCCGTCCGGGGCCTTCTAACTTTTTCCATTAACACACAAAAGGAATGCCAGCCAGCATCCTCCACTCACACACATTTGTTTTTGTATTTGTATTTGGATATATATCCAGGACATATACAAACAGAGATACAAATACCATATAGTTCGCATGGGGAAGTGATAATGAGTGCTCAACAGGGGCTTTAGTTACCACAAGTTTTCGACACACACAGAACAGTGCGTTCGTCTGAAACTTGGTAGCATAATCTCTGTGTCCCCACTCATTAGCCAAGTCTCTTTCAATTGCGAAAGTTTTCAGTTAACTTGGATAAAGACAAGATTAATGCTGACGCTGGACTCTGAGAAATACGAGCATATGCAAAACCAAATACAATGATCTATATTCTACAATCTTGATTCGAAAACTTAAAATATGAGAGTTAAAGAATTAGTATATGCAAAACAAAGTACTAAAGGCAGGAAATTTTAATATTATAATTAATTAAAGATCTATAACTACTCAATTTAAAAACATTAAAATACAACTTTAAATCTTTTATTTTTCAACAACAAAGTTTTCTTGTAATTTTTTGTTTTATTTATTTATTTAAGAGTTTTCTAAAAACAATTCAATGATAATACTTTTTGTATAAAAATTTTTCAATGATTTATCATTACTAGTAAAGAGTTTTACTAAAGTGAAGTATTAATATACATAATAAATTTAAAACTAATATTCATTTTTTAATAGATTGAAAACTTGCTACATTGGCATTTTAGATTTATTCGTTTTCAAGCAAAGTAACAAATTTTATTAATTATGTAAAAGATTAAATTGCCAATTAAAGTTTAGACTTTATCATTTTGATCCATTGATAATTACCATTGCCTTAACATAAATCCGTTATGGTATTCTAAGACAAAAGTCACCGTCATCGCAAAAAAAAAGCAAATTTCTTCCAGGGTTTAACATTTCAATTTTGGACGCAAACAAACCGGCCCATTGAAACCCAATTGGATCTGATATCTGATTAACTTGTCCAAAAACAGAATGGCAGCAAACACTTTCGACGTTGTCTGTTTTTTTGTCACCGAGTGTGGGAGTATTGGATGTCCCCCTTCGACACTGACATGCAATAACAGCCGTAACAAAAACACCAGAAACAAAAACAACAACAACGACAAGAAGACTGGCCCAAATGACAAGTAACTGGGCCCAAAGTTGAACGCAGGAGCCGAGTGAAAGGCAAACAACAATTAAGCGCATAAACTGGGGGATAATCCTGCCATGGGGCTAACTACTGGATACTCGGAGAAAAGAGGACAAGTTGAAGGAAAACAATTTCCATAAACATAAACAAAACCGTTTCGGTAGCATAATCAAGTTCTACATCGAGTTTCAGAGACTACGGCAGAGACAATCTAATTGCAAATTATGTTGCACAGTGTACAAATGAGGTGATAATTCTAATACCTAAAATCTTTTTATATCGTTTTAAGCTATACTTGCATAAAATATAAAGTTAGTATTTTTTAACTGCTGTTGATTTCAATTCTTAACTTTTAGTGTACATTTTTTAAAGATTTCTTTAGCTTTATTTTTTATTTATTTTATAATCTTCTTTTAAATGTGTTATATTTAAATTTGACTATTTTTTTCTATTTAGTACAGAAGAAAATAGAATAAAGTATGTCTACATGCATTAGATTTAAAAGCTCAAAAGTGACAACGAATGTAAAAGTTAATAAAATACATTTTAATTGAAACAAATACGATGCTATTGAGACAACCTCAGCTGTATGTGTACACTGCTGGAAAAAACTTTGTCCAGCACGGCGCACAGCTCCGAAATTGATCGGCATTATTCAATGGGATTTATGTATGCAGCCCCGAGTGGCCGAAAAACTTTTATTTATTTACAATTTGTTGCCATTTGTTTCAGTTGGCCAACTTTGGCAAATGTCCCTGGGACAGTGGATGCAAAAAGTTAGCTGACTAAACACTAAGCACGCCGCAAATTTATGCCCCTCAACTTGGGCGCCAACTTTTCAGTTTCCATTTCAGTTTTCCCTAGCTGTTTTTGTTTTTTTTTTTTGTTTTTGTGCCTCGTTGTATTATTTATTTTCAGCACTTGAATAAATGTATCAGTTACACATGTGTGAGAGTGTGCGGCCTTGACAGAAAGGGGGAGTGGGTGAAAGTGGCAGATTGTGGGTGAAAGCAGAAGCAACAGGCAAATGAATCATGGGGTGACACTTGGAGTGTGGCGACGCAATTGAGTTGTAATTCATTTGAGAATGGATGCAAAGTTGTCGTTGCGAATGAGGAATTGAATGGCAAATAATTCTCGCCGGTTGGGATCATCCATTTTAAGGATTTACAAGTTGCCCAAAGTTGCCGAAAACTGCGCCACGAGATAAACAGGTGAGTTATGTGACGCATACATTATTCACAATTTATTTGCGCTAGTCGTTAAGTTTTACTATTTTTTGTTGCTTATAAATATTTGGTAATCGGTGTTACAAAATCAAATTTAATGGAAGCAGCTAGATTTTCCTTACCTTATTTTAAATAAAATGGTTTTAAAAACAAATGTTTAAGCACACATTGGAAAGATTGTTGTGATCAATTTCAAAGAATATTTCATATCTTAATATGCACTATTTAAATAAATTATATATTATTTACTAATTAAAAAAATTCGAACTATTTAGGAAGATATGAACATTTAATACGGAAAAATCCGTAAAAGACTCTATCGTGGTAAATTTTAATCTCAAATTCCATTAGAAGTGTTATTCATAGTTGTGTAGTGCGTTTATTAATAAACTTACTAAAATATTTATAAGCAAACAGACAATAATCACAATTAAAACTCCCTTTTGCTGTTGAAAAAAATAAAATATGCGATTCAATTGTTTTTAATAGTAGCGTATGAGTATCAACTGAGACGATTAAAATTTAATCATTGCTAACAACAATAGAATACTTAAAAATGCAGTCATTTAGCGACTGGAAATGCAAGACTGGAATGTTGTTAACCGAATAATTGATGAATGGGTATTATTGGCTCAGTGGCCAAACAATATGCTGCTCAAATATGCAGCCACATTTGGCCGTGTTGTTAATGGACAGGATGTCGAAGTAGGATGATGTGGATGCCAGAGCCTCGTTTCCCATCGGCATTTCCCTTTCTTGGGATGTTAATTTTCCGCCTGAAATTACCTGCCCACACGCATCATTCGCACTTGGATATAAACCTACGCTCTTCCGGTCGTCAGTCAAATCGGAATCTGTGGAAATTGTGCTCTAAATTCGCTTTACGCACCCACATTTAATGTGCAGCGCCCGAGAATATGCAATATTCAGGAGGGCACTAAAAGCATCAAGATCTCAGGGAATATCATTTCAAGCCGTCTGAGTGTGCAATAAGTATAATGAATTAATAAACATAACGCACGAAACAGCAAATAAATGACACAAATGTGGCTGACAAAATGCCGCCAAAGTAAGCAAAAAAAAAAAATTAAAAACAAAAACAACCCTCCGAGTGCAAATGGCAATTGCATTTTTAATTCGTGTCAATTATTCATGACGCTTTTTTGCACACAGGATGCTCTGCGAACATTCAGCAAACCGATTATTCGTAATTATATACCCAATAACCGCACTGATAATATTCTCACACAAGAAGAAAAAACCTACGCAACAAGCTAGAAATAAGAACTTATACATATATGAATTTTGGCATTAAGAAGAAAAAATAACTTCTTGATTTAGTTTAATATATTTAAAAATTATTACATTCTTTACTTGATTGCTCGTACCGAATTTGTATTCAACCTTTTGTTCTGAACTTCGATTTTTGTAAAATGTAAAATTTAGATGTGCATTTCCCATAAGATGCACAACAAATGAAATAAACTGTCTGTTCGAATTATTTCTGGTTGAATAAATGTTTTTCGAATTAAATGGCCAGTGCCATTAAGATATCACCAATAACGCAAAATGTCAATTGGAATTATTTCTGCTTGATTTGATTACTTTTCGTAGAATTTCCATTTAAAGAATTGAAATGCATTTTCGTTCATAAGATGCAGTCACAAATGAAATTAGCTGCCTGCTGCAATTATTTCAGCTTGAATAAATATTTTTGAGGTCATTTAAAGTGACATGCATTATTTTCAGTTTTACAGTTTGAAGTGAAATGATTACTGACTGATTAAATAGTAACTAACTAACTTTTTGCAGTGCAAACCCTGACATAATTGAGTTTTGGGTTTCTGTAAAACTGTTCAATAAATATTACATTTACAACCACTCGAATGAAAAAACGCTTTCTTCAACTGAATCTCAATACCAAGTACTATTTGAAATGCAAAATGGGTTTTCGTTAATGAAAAAAAAGACCGATTAAAATGGTGCGCACTGGCATTTCGACATTATTATATTATCTTTTGGGATAAAATTGTCACATTTTTTATTGCCGATAACATTGAATTACATTTTTCATTGTTGTTATGTTCTTAAATATATTTAAGTTCTTAAATAAATTTGTTTAAGTTATTTTTTTTTATTAATGGGATTCCGACATACAAATTTCAATTGTAAATTTCCATATACCTATGTGTCTAAAGAGATTCTATTAACCCTTTAAGTTTAATGAGTTTTTTAGTAGACTTTCCGCTTTTTTTGAACGTTCTTTAAATCAGAGCAAGCCCATAATTTTGCCCACGACTGACTGATTTCGTTAATGCCCGTTTTGAGTACTCGTTCTACGGCTAATTAAAGTCACGGCCGGACTGCCTTGGTCCCCGGGCTGTGCCTCCTGTTTCAATTTCTGTTGCTGTTGCTGTTTCAGTTTCTGTTGCTGTTGCTCCTGTCCCGCTGCTCATTGCAATTAATTTCAACATAAATTTGCACTTTCCGTCATGTGGATGTTGTGTTTGTGTGTGTATATGTGTGTGTGTGTGTGTGTGTTGTGTTGTGTTTTCCCCAGCTTGGAATCTCCATTACCCCATCCCAATCCTCATATCGCACATCTGAGTGACCTTGGGTGTGTCAGCGCCGCCATTTCCGTTTCCGTTCCGTTCTGTTCCCGTGCCCCCAACTGTTGCACCTCGTTGTTATTATTGCCGTTGACCCAATTTGCCACCTCTTGCTGCCTCATCAGTCGCAGTGCCAATAAATTTTCATACAAAACAACAAAATATGTATGTATATGTATGAAAGACAATGGAACGAGGGCCAACAATTTAATGGCCACGTGCACGGTGGTCCTTTCGAGTTTAATATTTTTTTGCGTACTACATCAAAGTCCATCCAGGGGTCCCAAGTCCCAAGTCCGAAGTCCAAAGTCCGGGTGATTAAATGAAATTTACGAGTACTCCACTAGGGCTTGAGCTTGGGATTGGGGTTTGGGTGCCTGGGGGTTTTGCATTGGCTAAACCCGGCACCAAGTCTGTCAGAGATTGATGAGTTGTGTTTCGTCTTGGCGGTGGTCAAGGGAATTTTGGTCAGCTTCGCTGCAAGTCCATTATTAACTGACCTACTCGGCGTATGCGCAATTTTGCCAGTGCCGAGCACATTATAATTGTTAAAATACCAAATGCTTAAGAGTAGATTATGATAGCTGGGAATTTGGGGGGGAAATATTTGTGCATGTCAAGGGAATTTTGCCAATTGACTGGCCATTATGAACTGGCTAACGTGGCGTTTGAGTTTTTCAGAGATTAAAAATTTAAGCTCCAATTAAACTCTTGAAAGTTTTAGTTTCATTATGTTCTTCTTTTAATTAATTTCATACAAAGTAAAATTAATACCAGAGTGTTAATAAGTTGTTACAGCTTGATATTTATGTATTTAGAGACAAGCAAATTTCAAATTATAAAAATCTTTTAATAAATGAATAATTCAAAAAAATAACTATTGATTTCAATTTCAAAGTGGCATAAAGTTTGTCATTGAGTTATCTATTTTCAATGCTAGATTTTCTATTCGTATGCTATCTTTAATCAACTCTATTTATTAGTGGACAATGGAAACCCACCGCAACCCAAAGCTCTGGTTTCTCCAAGGATTAACATACATTTAGAAACCCAACTCATCGGAAAAGCTCATCTCGGGATGGCTGTCGAGTCCTGTCTATGGAATGTTATTCAAAATCCAATAATAAGCCCAACAATTATGCAGGACAGGCAATAAAGTGCAAAGCAGCGTGTTTCCACAGCACATATAACGCCACAGCAATGGCGACGAAATAAATAAATGTGATGGGATAGTCCAAAACTATAACTGACAGGGGGAGGTTGGAGTAGAAGGAAAATGGGGAAAAAGGAGGAAAAGGCGTCCAAGGATCTGGTTCTGGGGTCTCATGTTTATGAGCTGCAATGGCGACGCGTTGACAGCTTTTGGTCAGGACGTCGTATCCTCTGTGTCCCGGGCTTTCCTCAATTTCCTCACTTTCCTCACTTTCCTCACATTCCTCACTTTCCTCACATTTTCCACTTTTTTTTTTTTTAACTTCTGTTTTTTACGAGTGGGCATGCGAGTGTGTGTTGTGCTTTTACGACGAGCAGCCAGTTTATTGCAAGTGTCGGCCTCGTCTGGGGTTATTAAAGTTTCAGCCGAGCATTTGGTGCGAAGTCGCATTGCAGACTAGTATTGGTATGGTCCTGGAGCTTGGATCCTGCGCCTTTGGGGCGTTGCATCCACAATTCCCACCTCCACTCGCCGTCCACTCGTTATTTTATTACTGAAAAGTGCAATCATAAAACGTTCAAGGCCCCCAATGCAATGCAACGATAAGAGACAAACAAGGCTAGAAGCTAACAGGCACACAGAGAGCAAATGTCTGCAAAATTGGTCACCACATAGGTATTTTCCCATGGAAATGTCTTTGAAATTCAAAAGATCTTTGGGAAAAAATATCACAAAAAACCAACAAAAGTGGATGTTATTTAAAGCAAAATATAACCATAATCAGTTTACATTATTTAATGATATGTATGTAAAAAAAAACGAAACTCAAATTACTTTTACAATATTTATTTTATATTTCTAAGTCTTCTAAAATTGTTAAGCAAGTTTTAGAAGCAAACAAAATATTTTATATTGTAATTTTTAATGCCTTACATTACAAATTGCATTCCCTTTTTAGTTTTAAATATGTTTTAAGTACAAAATAGTGTTCTTTGTGCTGGGAACTGGGACCGGTTTTTTTTCAATGTGTGGGCACACTAAAGTTGCCATTTCTTTAGCCGCAAACGAACTCGCTGTTCAATTCTCTGAAATGGCTTTGTGCATTTGAAATGTGAAAAGCGCTTAGAATATTTGCCACCACACCCCCTACCACCTTATCCACAAAGGAAATTCTACGGCAAAAAGCGCCGTCCAACAATAAATGTTCGAGCCGCCAATCGTCCAACTAAAAGCCCATAAAAAGCTATTGACACAAATCCAAAAATAAGCAAACAAACAAACTAACACAGCAGCAAAACAGGCCAAGAAGAAGAGAAACAAGAAATATAGACAAATTGTACACTCCTAAATGGCTTTGCGCTCCATTTTCAGCCAAGTCGGGGTCACCACGAATGAAGTTGTGGGCCATCAAACGGTCACCATTTAAAAAAAAGAATAGAAAATGTAGAAACAAATAATTAAATTCAGTTAAATCAACGCCATCCATATAATCGACTATGAGTATGGGAGGCTGAAACAAAGCCAAGAGATGAAAGCTTGTTGGAAAAGTTTTCCACCATCACTCAAATCGCATTGAAGTCTGATACGATGATGTGAGGCGAGGCAAAGGATAAAAGCGTGAAAACGCCTCGAAATGCCTGGAAAATATGTTTGTGGAGCGGGAAAAGCCAATGCCATGTAAATATTTGCTGGGAAATAACTGAAAATACAACTATAAAAAGTGAATTGAGTCAGGACAAAGGGAAGTGCCACCAGGATGATGTGTTGTGTGAGGATATCGGAATGTGAAAAGTGAAAAGTGGATTTCAATCCATTGTTCGGTCCATTGCTGCCATGCAGCGAGAACAACAAACAAATAAGCCGGAATCGAAAGGAATCGAATCGAATCGGAAAACTGTTTTATATGCTACCATATACAAAGTGTAACGGAAAGCTGTCCCAGATAGTGCAAATATGAAAGGCTTAAGCGGCCGGAAGAACATGTACAGACCCAAAGGCAATTAGCCGGATACACAATATAACTTTAACCATAACAAAGGGACCACACGGTGCTCGACATTTAATATTTTCCCTCCACTGGACCCCAGCCTAAACAAACAGAACCCCGAATTGTTTGGCTATTTATTACTCTATAGAAAGAACTATAGTTTGTTCGAATAAAATGTCAGCTTTAAACCAGTTTGAACCAAAGTTTATTCTTTAAATAGTTTTATTTTACAGTTTTTGTTTATTTTAAAATGTTCAATTGAATTCTTAAAATTGATTCAATGCATATTTCCAAAAAATATTGCAAGTAGTCTAGTCCTAATTATTATTATTATTTCCTGAAATTGATTTATTATTTTAAATCAATTTGCATTCAGAGTAATTGAAGTTATTTGAAGTAAAACAAAAATGTATTCCTTTACCCTAAAAATATTACAAACTATTTATTTTATAGACTTGCACAACATTTCCACTTATAATAGGATGTGCACTAGAAAGATATCAAAAATTGTTAGCTAAAAGAAAAAAACAACCTTTTCGGGCATTGATTATCAAAGCTTTATTAAGACAGTCGGCTTGCATATGCTTGAAAATCAGTTCAGAAGTATTAGTGCGCGGAGCTCCAACACAACGGTCTTGGTCAAGATATCTTGAGGAGTGCGATTGTCCCTGAGGAACATGGGTAGGAAAAATATTGGCACGAGGTTCTTGACCAGGACGCGAATGATGCAGTTCGACAGCGAGGGCGGTTGAATCCGGGTAATGAGAACCAAGTGATGTCGCACCTGAAGTGGAATTATGATCTCGCCCTCAACGACACATAGACCCAATAATAGTTTTCCGGGAGTGAGTCCATCGTAACCAAAGCACCACAGCGCCTCGATAAAGCAGCGAGGAATTTCGAATAGAAATAACAGCATCACAGGTTCGTTGAACAGCCCGAAAGAGTCCAACGATGCGATACCGAAAAAGATCCTGGATGCCACACGTGCAATGATGATCACCAGGAATAGAATTAAGGTCCTATCAATTGCTTCCGCTGCAATACGTTTCCACATGGGCGCCATCACGAATACATTGCGACGTGGTTCTTCTGGTTCCTCAACCAAGGGAGTTGATTCCCTTTCGGTCACTGGACGAGCCATCGCCAATTGCTGAAAATAGTTCATCCACATGTAGTACGATAGCATTGCATTGAAAGTCTGGATTCTGTTGGTTTCTTCGACCCACTTAGCCAGCTTGGCAAAATACTCATCCTTGGCGGACATCTGTTTCTGATTTGTCTGTTCTGTGTGGTCACCCATTTTGTTTGATCTCGATAGCTAAAATATTGTTATTTAATTCAGGTTGTAAGTTGTAAGTTAATTTTTGTAATACTACTGTTTACCCCAAGCCTACTGTTTTCAATAAATCAAATGTTTTCGACAGAAAACTCAACATTTTTTCCAAGTGTTTTTTTTTTTTCTTTTTTGAAACCGAAAAGTTTAAATTTCAGTTCAATGTCGCACATAAGTCCCGCCACTATGCTCCCACAATTATTTAACAATTAGCCCCTTAATTTTGGCCGAATTGATCCAATTGAGGTGTGACAAATCACGGGAATAATCATTAGCTGCAATGGCTAAATCACTTTGCTACAGTTACTGTTTTGTTATTTATTCGTGTGCCGTGCTCCCTGCAATATGGGTTTCATTCGAAAACTATTGGGTTTCATATCATTATTCGGATTTCTGCAATTAACCAAACAGGTGATTTGGTGATTTGGTTTTAAAACCCATCAGTTGGAACTTTTTTTTTCAAAGCAAGTTGCAATTTACGTCTTTTTTTTAAGTTCGCGAAAAAATTAAAAAGTGTGTAAAACGGTTAATTAAAAAGAAAAAAATTCGTAAATAATGTATGTACATTGATGAATATGGAGGAAGCAAAAAACCGATTTAAATAATAACATCATTAACTTTTAGAGTAGTCTTCAAAGTGAATAACATTTTTAATGTACATAACTTTTAAACTGTTTTCCGTCATAGCACTGTTACATGATGAAGTTGGTGGGCGTTAAGTCCTGGGACACGCCCAACTATGGCCTGAAAATCAACATTTTCGAGAAGAACAACTCGATGTCCTCGGTGACCACTGTGCGCCAGGATGTGGCCATTCCCCTGTGGCATCTCGTCCTCCTGCAGCACCCGCGAAAGCGGAGCTCCGCATCCGCCACTCGAACGGAGCTGCCGCGAACGCTTTACAATTCGACCATGAAAACCTGCGATTTCTGGAAGTACATCCGCCACGTCTCCGCCTGGAACAATGTGGCCAAGCTGATGCTCGCTAAGGGTGCCAGTAACATGAGTCTCGCCTGCCCCCTGAAGACGGGCGTATACGTGATGAACCGCATCCAGGTGCCGCCGGAAACGGCGATCCTCAAGTTCATGTACCACCCGAACACACTCTACACTCTGGAGGGCACTGTCTTCGCCCAGAATCCCAATGACAAGGTCATCAAGAGGGCTCTGTGCCACTACGAGATCAATGCCACTATCTATAAGTCCTGTTAAAGATTTTCAGTGGATGTCATACATATTTAAAAAAAAAAAAAGTGCATTTTTTAACAGGTTATATTTTTTTTATTTTTTTTTTGTAATGTGCTCTATTTGTTTAGGGTTTCTAGATTAAAGCAAATTGATTAGGCACAAGTTTAGAATAGTATTTAAGGAAAGCTTTCAGCAGAATGTTAACCAAATCACAAGTTTAAAAAAAAAAACAAAAATTTAATTAGTTGATTTGTGAAAATATTTTCTATTCGCTTACAAGTTTATACAAAATTGAAAACATTATTTTCCCAAAGTACATTAGTTAACACTTAATTAATAAAAAGGCAATCATTCTTTTCAGCTAATCCTTGACATTTTAACTACTGATTCTAAATTTATAGCCAAATAAATAATTAAAGTGGATGAAGAACAAACTTTCCGTGCACGAGTATGTTGTTCCCTGGTCGGTTGTAAATCTGCTAAATACTAGTTCAGAATAAAGCAAGTTTCAATTGTCAGCGGGTTTTGGTTGGGATTGAGGTTGAGGTTGAACTGGGGTTAAGGCGGTTTAAACCGTGCGTGTCGCACGTCAGCGAAGGATTTTTAATTAAGTGCGAAATAAAAATGGAAGGGAAAATTTATACCAGCAACGGTCGACACTATATACAAATATATACACATATATATATATGGTATATATATAAAGCAACTGGCAGAAACCGCAAATCAACAGAAAGAGAGATATATATTCAAGATGCAGGCTAGTTACAGTGGTTTTAGTTTGCACGAAACAACTTCTAATTAAAATGCTTGGTTTTAAAAAAATGCTTGGTTTTTAAAAAAACCACTAGAGTTAAAGTTCAAGCCGAAAAACCGGCTATACATTTTCCTATAATTATTTGCAATCACAAAACAAACAGTTTCAGTAGCTTAAAATCAGGCAGTAACTTTTTATAAAAATTATATTTAATGACATCAAAAAATATAAATTAATTCAACAAATGCAATCTTATCTGCATTTTTAATCACATGTTTAAAATGCATATTGCTGTCGAAACATTTTTTTTGTCATCTCTAACCCCGTTTAAAGTTGAATTTTCAATATTGTGCGCCGCGCCTAAAATATTTATTTTACCGCCTGGCTATCGTGGAAATGAGCGACTGTTTCGAAAATTGCGGCAATCTTATTTCATATTTGCATTTGCATTTTGCATGACCGCACGCACTTGTCCGTCCCAATTTGAAAATTTAAAAAGTGTGCCGCAATTCTCCATATTTGCTCCAATTTTCAGAAGGAATTTTTAATCAATTTTCAATGCAACTGCTAACAATGGTTTAGGTGCAAGAATGGCACTCCGGAAGAGATATGTATTTTGAAGTCAAAGTCGAGTTCGGGGGGTGGCAAACGAAAAATTTCACGGTGGGGGGAGCAGATATTAATTTTTCCTCCGGGGCCAAAAAAACAATTGGGTTAAAAATAAACAGCCCAG
This sequence comes from Drosophila elegans, assembly GCF_018152505.1. Classification (NCBI taxonomy): domain Eukaryota; kingdom Metazoa; phylum Arthropoda; class Insecta; order Diptera; family Drosophilidae; genus Drosophila; species Drosophila elegans. The sequence continues at coordinate 9,965,578 of NW_024545513.1, read as the reverse complement.
GACACGAAACTGAAGTGAACCGAATGAATGAATGACTAACTGACTGAATAACTCCAGGTGGGGCTGCCTCGAGCACACATTTTACCTGGAATCCCCGCAGCCCCCCAGCAATGGGCATAAAATATGCGACGCTTGCATGCCAGAGACTTATTATTAAAACATAAAATTTGCATGCAAGCCGCAAAGCCAAAGCGACTTAACCTATATTGTATATATATTTAAGACAGCAGCGGTTGGAGTGATAGCAGTTCAAAAAAGAGGATAAAATGATAAGGCATTTTAAAACATATTACAAGAAAAGACAGTACATATTGGTACTTTTAAATCGTTTTAAGTTATTTTACTTCTTATTAAGAGTGTTTTTTTTGGGTAAACCCATTTAGAAGTGATCAAAAATCCTTTTATTGGGATTTGCAAAGCTCTTTTGTTGCGATTTTTTTAGACAACTCATGTTTGTAAGATTTAATTGCAAATTATATAAGTTTGATAATTGTTCTTTATATACTTTTTATACCCGTGATTATCTTTTAATGTCGGACATAAGTGGATATGCGTACCAAACCCATTTACAACACTATTCGAGAATATCTGCTTTCATTACTATAATTGTGGCTCCAACTGTCTGCATAAGCCCTACAGAATAAGAAAAAAAAAAGGCAGCACACCCATTTGAGGCCGGGGAGATGGCAAGATATATAAATACGTGCCTGTTTGTACATTTATGTGGCGTTTGGCAATTTGAACTCGTGAATTATGCACAGAACGAGCAACGACAGCCGGCAAAGACAATGGCCCCCCAAAAAGGGGAGTTCCCCGGGGCTTGTGGAGTAGTGGGAATGGCAGTGGGAGTGGGATATGTGGGAGTGGGATATGTGGGATCTGTGGGACCTCGGAGTTTGGGAGTTTCTCGCATTAGACAAATTTGGCCAGTTTATTTACTGGCAACCGTTCGGAGCCAGTCACAGATGCTAACACTCAGTAGATTGAACGCGATTCAGAGCAGAGCTGTCTCCCAGCGGTGATTTGTTAGACGCCACTTAATGGGGCTCCAGTGTTGGTAAAAGCCAGTTGGAGTCGCCTGTGGAATCGAAAGTCAGCGATAATGTTATACTTTATTTTACTTGACTCTACTTCATTTGACTGAAACTCATAAGATTACATTTATGTGGTGATTTTTCTATAAGACCTAGAATTAAGCTGTAACTAAGTCCACAATTTTTTTTTCTTGCTCTGAATTTTAAAAATAAACGATTCAAAGTCAATTGCCGCTATAAGTACGTGTCAATCAACATTTCATTAGGGCTTTAATTCTTCAAATTCTAGAGAAGCTGCCAATTATCTGGCAAAGGCAACTTAATTATGGATTGAAAACATTTGACCACATGTCATGAAAACCAAATGCCCAAAATGGCAAAAGATCGAAAGACTATTGGCTATCTAAAGACATTTATAACGTCCAGAACGAAAGGATGTCGAGAGGCAGGTAAAAGGGACAGTCTGCTGGCTAAGTTTTCAACGAATTGCTGCCTGAATATTTCAGCACTAATTAACTATAATTGGCGAGAGTCACTGGCAATTTTACTGCAGAAATGAGCTGCAGTCAGGGAATAAATTGCTTGGGAACAAAGATGAAAAGACAATTTTCCTTGCAACTGAAGCACGAGTAAGATGGGGTTCAAGAATTAATTAATGCCGAACAAACTTCAACTATAAAAGGTTAAACTCAATGATTTCACTGGGTTTCGAAACTTCTGAGATAACTTTTTATACCAACTTACGAAGTAATTTTATAACTCTTGATATATAACTCTAGACGGAAACGGATCTTGAAGTATTTTTTATATTTCTGCTGATTTAAGCTTGGAAACCCCAGTTTCACTTAAGCCTCCAGATAAATCAAATGAACAGCAATTGGTTGCAGTTTTCATTCCCCAGTGAGGCAAAGTTATAGTTATAGCCACTAACTGCTAACCGCAGATAGAGTGCACTTAAATGGAAACTGCCGCTCACACGCGGTTGTCACATCAATAACTTGCCGCCAAGTAAACATTTAGTATGCTCACTTTACGGCTGTCATCGGTGCACTGAGATAAATTCATGAATTTGGCGCTCTAAAAGTGCGATTTAAGAATTGAGATCCAAACGAGCTGATTGTTGTTAAATTTTAAAGGACTTTACTGATTAATTTGTAAGTTTACTATATAAATAAAGTTAGTAAGCTAAAATATACCACAAGTCTTAACTGACATTTGAAAATTAACTATTAATTAAAGACATTTTTCTCTCAATATGTAATGTCATTGGACAGGATCGCAATTGTAAGGGTTCTAACGTTTTTGTTTCGCCCACGACGCAGTGCCAATTCCAAATGCCACATTTTACCGCCACACACATTCCCATTGGGCGGATTGTGGGCAGATATTTCCAGCGGCAGCGGCAGATATTAACCGGAAGTGACGTCAGCATCGGACAACGCCTAAGGGCATGCAGCACATTTCTTTATTTCTTACGCTTGCCTGATTTTAATTTAAATTATCCGGTGCAGACTGTGAAAATTAATATCGCGAATTGCGAACAAATATGAAAAACAATAAAGAAAATGCGCATATTAAAAGTCAGCCAAAGCGTATGTGTACGGATCGAAAAAAGTGATGAGTCAAAAAAATATGATATTTAAATAATGCTCATATGAATGAAAAACAGTTGTACAAATATGACTGACCTTTTGGTGTTGATTAAGGAACAAAAAAGTTATAAAAAAATTAAATTAATTTTATGGGTTCAAAAGACATATTTAAACTGGAAAATATATAAGTCTTTAGTGATTTTAAAACAAACAAAAATAAGGAATAAAAAAGAACTTATTTTCCTTCAAAAAATATTTGTTTCTTTAATGGGTATTTAGTTTTAAAGCTTTAAATGATGGCATAAACATTTTTCAACAATGTCTATTGACACAATTTAATAATAATCCCCCCAGAAAATTCGTCTACCTTTCCCGGCCCTGCCACGCCCCTTTAAATGGACATTGGAGGGGAAATCGTTAGCTTTAATCTGTCGTCTGGGAAAACCAACGACACTGGAAAATGGAAGCATCTTTAACCCTTTGGCGGTCATTAGGCATCTGACAGACCCGGCGCCAATTAATTGCGCATTTAACACCCGCCAACATCAGACATTGGGAATGACCTCTTCCGAGGACTATCGTCTGGAGACAGATGGCAAATTATAATGCGAACCCGGGGACCGCCAGTGATAATAGACCATCCATCTGCCGCCCGAGTGACCATTTGGCATTGCATAATGATATCCTGTCAGTGATGAGAAAATCTAGGTTAACATTACATACTTTACAAGAACCATAATTTTCTTTTATATGATATTGAATTCATTTTCGAATATTATATTTTCAATATTTATTACTGTTTTGCATTATCAAATTCAACTGTTAAAACTCTTTTAAAAACTTTAAATTGAAAATAATTTACCATTTTGTGGTAAATAAGGCACCATGTTTCGGAAAAATAACAAGCTTTACCAAGTACCCAACCAAAAACACAATTGTGTTCCCTTTTTCATCACTGCTGGATGTGTGGGCTGCGATTCTATTCATCAAATCCGGGAAAACGGACTCCGGACTCTGGTTTTTGTAGTCCGGTTCGGGCACATGGGATGGAAATTCAGCAGCAGGCCTGCGGCTGGATATTGCCGATTCAATTCGTTCGACAAGTGAAAAGCATAAACGAACCTCCCAACCACACACACACACATACAGACACACGCACACCCCACCTGTCGTACTTTTTTTTTGGCTGTTTCCTTTCTGGGCATTTTCTGGTAATTAGAGTTTCATGTTTCGCAGCAAAAACAGCTGGCGGAAGTTGCTAGCCAACGGGCTAGGTGGAAAAAGAGAACGTGTTGCTTAATTACACGCATTAACAAATATCACACATACGCCATGTGGCAGCAAGAACCTTCAAAGCCAAAACAGATAGCAAATAAAAATGAAATATTTTCATCGGCTGTGGTCCCTCGAAAGGCGATTCCTTAATGCCCTCCAGACTAATGTGCTTTTTTGAGGCGGTTACTAATTTAATGTGAAGTAGTTACATTTTAAGCTACCTTTAATTTTGAATAATAAGTGAGCTATTAAACATAGCTAAACATTTTAATGAGTTTAAAGTTTAGTTTTAAACAATTTTTAATGTTTTTCATAAAAAGATGTAGTAATTTATGCTAATATTTTAACTTTTTAATTAATTTCTTTTTTTCAGCGTTTACTCACTTGAAAAAACTGCTTTACATTTAAAACACCATGATTAATGGTGGGTTTTAAATATCAAACGTGGTTTTTGTGGTGTCCTACATTTTCGGTATAAAAATCAATCCCATTTTTTGTGGTTGTAGCGTTTAAAAAGTATGATATATGATCTTTTAGATTTACCTTTATCAATGAAACCTTACTAAATAGCTTTTAATAAATCATCAAAGTAAGGCTTAGCTTATTTTAGTAATAAAATAGTAAGTCTCGAGAGCTTCCTGCCTGCCAGCTAAAGTTCTCGAGAGTGAGGCCCGAAGTCGATAGCCCTAAATGGCCAAAAGCAAATGCAATTTGGTTGAAGGAAGTGAAAGGAGCTCGCTGACTTAGTACTTAGCGGTGCAGGCGAGTCACGGCAATATTCAGATTACACGATACCAACCGATGCCACGCCCACACGGGAATATTCCCTGGGAGACGGGTGCCCTCATCACGTCTTACATTAATGGCCCTGCAAAAGAAAAAAAAAATAGAAAAAAAACAAAGAGAGAGAGAAAGAGAAAGAGAGAAAACCGGCACAAAATAATTGTTTTCCGTTGAGCAATAATTTTCTATACCTTTGGTTCCCCACGGCATTTGCCCCCAATAAAGCTTGTCAGTGGGCGTGGCCGTGCAGCGTACTTTATTTGGCCCAGCAAATTGAGTTAAGTGTAAAAATAAGAAAGAAAAAAAATACAAAAATGCAAAGAGCATAGCACAGGCAGCGTAGAAAAACTATGGCCAAGCCCAAGCTGACAGGGCGAAAAACTGGGTGAAAATGTCTGAAAAGCGGAAGTTGAACACTTGCCTGCTTGTCCACCTTTTAAGCGAGATGGAATGGGATGGGTTGGGATGGGATGGGTTGGCATGGGTTAATTAACCCATCGTCCAGCGGCAAACTAATCTAAATGATTTGTGAGGCGGGCGAAAGTGGAAGGTCGAAATTTCAAATGTAAATTAAGGAAAGTATATGGTTTGGATGTGGCTTCAAAAAAAGGACAGGTAAATATTTCGTTTTAAGTCTCCATACTTGCAATAGACTTCAATTCGTTATTAAACCACAACTGAAAACAATGTAATTGTTGCAGTAGTTCCTTTAATTTAAATTAAAATAATAAGTAAAATTACAATAAACATAACTAAGCTGTTACATTTTAAGACTGCAGTTCATGTTCAAATCAAAAATAAAACAATGCAAGTAGTAGTTCCATAAATCTACAGCTGCCAAACGCTAAAAACGTAATTTGTCTATTAATGTCTTTATGGCAGGATTGCAACCAGGCGAAATCTTAACGGTCATTATTCGTTAACTTGCTCTTCCGCCACTTATTTACTTGGCCCGCTCACACACCCACTCACACCCACACCCACACACACATTAATGAGGCCACAAAATGAGCACCTAAATGACCAACAAAAGGAGGAAAAAGCTGAAACACAAACAACGAAAATATGTGAAGCAGGGAAAAACCAAAAACATTGTTGCCTCAATTGTCTTGTCCTGTGAGTAGATTTTCCTGTTATTGTTTGGCCTTTACTTCACTTCACTTCATTTTACTTTACTTACATTCATTACACACACAAAGGGTGGTAAGAAAAATGGTGGGTAAAATGGAATAATGTAAGGCAGACATTGTTGCATCCTGAAACTCTCCTCATTCAGCGTTAATTTTATGGATCCTGTTGAACTAAAGCAGCACATGAATCTCGTCCACCCAACCTCCATCATAGCCGCTACTAATGGCTGAAGGTCTCGGAAAAACCCGCTTTTCCCGCCATCTTGCATTTCTCCGCGTTCACAATGCAAAACAAAAGCAAAAGCAACATATTCAAGCGCAGAGGCGCCCACGCGAAACTCCTTTTAAGCACAAGAATTATTATACTGATGGCCTTCTACGGTTCCCCCTATTTTCCAGGGAGTTTTTCCACACCGCGCCGCCATTTGCCGATCCCATTGCGAAGCCATTATAAGCATGGAAAAGATAGCGAGAAGCAGCTGGTGAAAATCCATTGCAAGTGAAAACTTTTACCCACGAAAAAAAAAAAGAAAAGGATTTGCTGGCCAACAATGTTTGGCTAATGGTTTGAATTTGATTTTAGTTTAAGCGGTTTTACGGACAAAAAAATACATATGTGAAGTAAAAAAGTCAAAAAGCAAACAAATGGCCTTAAGAGAGATTTAAAATTAAAATTCTAGTACGCAATGGTAATGGATTGAATCAAGTCTAAGAAAGTAATCTAACTAAAAGCTAAAAGTTTAACATGAATTAATTAAGTTATAAGAAAATCTCAATAATCTATGTAATGTAATCTATGTAACTGCTAATTCATATTACAGCTTATTGCCAATGTAAGTTTTCTTACATAACCACATTTACCTCAATGCAGATAGGAGGAAACCAGCACAAGGAATTTAATAAACAGAATGGCCAAGGCAAGTATTTATTAATTGGAATGGTTGAAGCCAAGTGGAAAATAATTTGTTGACCTTCTAACCTATGTTCGAGTCGAGAAAGAGGGAGGTGAAAAATGCCACAACTGCCAAGAAATATTCAAAATCTTAAACAATAATGTTTTCAGGTCCCTTTAAAGTCTATAAATATTTACTACTGACAATCAAATCCCAGTTATCCTAATTAATACTTTAGCATTTAAGACTTAAAACCACTTTATTGCTTGTTTGCCCTATAGTCAATATTTATTTTTAATTTGAATTGTTTTCATTTCCAGTATGTTGTCATTGACAGCATTTCATTTTGGAGTTGAAAACCAATTTTATCTGTTTTTTTATGCTCTTCTGGTGTTCTTTTGACAGCTGTCCATTTGAATATCCAGCATGTCATTTTTTGCGGTATTCATATGTTTACTTGTTGACGCATGAGGAATTTTAAGCAATGAAGTGATTCCAATAAAGTTAGAAAAAAAGAAAAACAAAAAAATATTAAACATGAATTTGTACTTATTTTTTTCAATTTGTTAGACTACATGGCGGTGTAATATTTCACTATTTTGCTGCAGAAAATGATTCAAACAGTTAGATAGAACCTTTTGGCCATTTTAAATAATACAACCGTTTTATACAACATTTTTCTTATTTATGCATTTGAATGCTTAAAGCACCTTTTAAATTTTATTAAATTTTCCCCTTGATTTTAATAAGAGTGAGAATGGGTCTACAAAAATCAATAGAGAGTGGGATGTAGCGAGATAAAAACCAATAGAGAAAGGTGAAGACATTCGACTAACGATTGACACGTTTTGATTTAAATTGAGCGAGTGGAAAAAAAAGTGGGGATATGGGAAATGGGAAATTGTTCTGGGGTATCGGGACCTGGAAAATCCAAACAAATTGCTTGGCATCAATTTAATGCTGCATGCTATATTGATGAGCTGCTCCGATGGATGGTTAATCAGACTTGCTGGCAGAAAGGACAATTTGTATGTCCTTAGCTAGTCTGTCGTTTTTGCATTGTCGTCGTTTATTGCATAGTTTGTTTTGCCAAAGTCCTCTGTAATCATTTGCCTGAGTAATTGCATGATAAAGTGCCGGCAAAATGGCCCCGGTTGTGATTTGATGGGCATTGGCACTTGCAACATGTTGCAACTGGATGAAGCAGAGCGACCCTTCTCCTTTTTCTTGGTGGAATTTCCCTTTGTTGCCTTGTTGTTGCCATTTAAGCATCTCTTGAATGTTACGAGGGGACATAAAAAAAAAAAAAACGCCGCTGCACAAAATATGTCAAGCGTGTGCTGGGCGATAAACCAGAAAACCCCACACACA